>NC_133931.1:22938263-25338263 GCF_031877795.1 Strix aluco
TGCCAGAGTGAAGTAAACTAACAAAAAGCCCATTCATCTCTTTAATAAAACCTTTTCTCCTTTTTTGTAATCAATATGGGTCAGATCTCTTCTATGCAACACAAGGCTCTAATTCAGCTGAGTAAAAAATGTAATGTAATTTTGAGAATCTATAAATGCTCTAAGTATGATGTATTTAATAACATCAATCCTGCCTGACTAGGAAGCAGAAAAATTACTCCTATGACCATTAGGGATGGTGTTTACTATTCCAGAGAAAACACCAGTAATTTTATCTCCCATATATTGGCAAATTCTATGCCTTCTGACAGTGGAGAACACATGTTCCCTAATCCTTTACTGTGCTGAAATAGCCATTTAAAAATAACTTTTGAGGCGAGGCGTGATCTGATCCTTTCCATTCTTCTTCAAATGCATTCATGCCCAGCACTGCTCAATAGGCTGACTCGATCTTGAACAAATGCTTCACAGATTTTTGGTAGTTATCAAAAGCAGTTTCAAGACCAGAGAGCGTTTCACTCCTAAAGCATGGCAAATCAGCTGGGAGAGCGTGAAAACGACTCTGGGCAATCTCCCTTTCCTAGAGTAATTTACTTTCAAATAAGCAGAGAGAGGTGTTTATGGACTCCTCATCATCCCTGCTGGCTCCATGACAGACTCTTGGTCCTCCCAAGCCCCAGCCAACAATTCAGTCTCCTCCCGAGGACTGTTCAAACACGTTGAAGGGTGGGGGATATCACAGCTCTGGGCAACCCCCTGGAGCTGACCTTGGCTGGGGCTGCTTCTCCCCTACCCCCACTCCACCCTTCCTTCTACATGCCACATGCAGGACACCAGCAGCACCCTGCAAATCTGCAAATCCTGGAGAAAATCATCCCAAACTAGCCTATTCCCCAACATTACTATACCGTTGAGTTTTGCAAGCAAAAGTCAGGGTCAATTCCCCAACTGAGTCCAAGCTGCAGTTTGTCTCCTCTTTCCTGCACTCAACCATGGCTGGAGAAATGGAGATAAACTGCAGAGTTACTCTCAGGGCAGGAGCTGCCACCACTAGTACTGCAGACATGGGCCAGAGAAGAGGCTAAAGCCTTTCCCTCCACACCTTAGAGCAGGCTTCATCATTTAATTCTCTTTCCTTTGTAGTTATTCACAAATCCAAGGAAGACCATAACACAGATGCCCCAGCAGACAGGGCTGCCAAACAGCCCCTGTGTAACTCAGGAGCTGCCCAGCTGCGGGACTCAGCATTTCGGCAAGCAGGCGAGTGATGCCTCAGTACAGCTTGTTGTGAGGGGTTTGCTAAGTGGAGGTAATTAATGGCTGGAGAATGACATTTAAACATGTATTTGATACTTTCTCCTAGAATTAGGACAGAATTACACTACTTCGCATTCTGATTCTTTTAGCCTGCAACTGACTTCAGTTTTGCATAAGCAGTGTAGTTCATGCTTTATGCTACCAAAAGCTGAAAAGCAGGATATTTTTCAGCTATTATTTTGCTTTCAGTATTTCAGTTAATTTCCACAGTGCATTTGTCATTGTTCAAGAACATACAATGCATTGCCAGATCTATCATTGATGCCAGCTCAATAGAATAGTGTCAGAATAATGATGACGTCTCATTTGTATGAATTTCAGCTTTTCTGATAAAAATAAAAAATCCTGAGCCCCATCTGTAATTTTTTTTTGACCCTGCATGTTGCTTTCTGCTCTAAGGATCATATGGTTCAGCCTGTGAAACTGTATTTATGGATCCCCTCCATGGGTGGGGGCACTTGCTCCTGAGCCCGTCACTAGCATGTTCAGTGCTCACGGTTTTAAGCCTGTTTATCCAAAACAGAAGCTTGCAGCTCCCATAGTAGAAACATCACAACATTACAATACAAGGGCTCTGAGGTGGAGCTCACTCTCTCTGCAAGCTCTTGTGGGATGCTCTGGAGTACATGCATCTGCCACTCACCATCTGTCAGCTAAGCAGGATAGAAACAAAAGCACAGGCAAATTAATTAGGGAAAAGGAAGACTCACTTTCTGCCCTCTAACTCAAGCTTCTTGACTAGAAGTAGGGGCCTTTTTTATTTACCCCAGCTCCTGGTTCATGAAGCACTACTCCTTTCTACCCCACAACACACACACTATTTTTCCTTATTCTGTTACCCACCAATAAATCCCCAGAAGAAGGGGTCTTTTCTTCATTTGGGAAGTGGAATTAAAGGGCCTTGATTTAAAGTCACATTTCCGTATGAAACTTCTGTGCTTGTTACAAGTAGCTCTTTCATTCATGCGTACTGCTAAGCCTTTACCTGCCAGGAAGGAACCAGGGAAACATTGCACATTTTTCTGCTGGAGGGCAGATGCTTCCCTGTAAACAGCGATGGGCGCTTGAGTGCAGACCTGCCTGAATCTGGGAGCCTGAGTTCAGACTGTTGCTTGTTTGCGGATGTTGAAAGATGACCTTGTGCTTTGAGATGCTGTGGTTGGTGTTTCAATACCTGTTTAAATGCCACTGCTCTGGGGGTCCGTGCAGTCCCCCTGCCCCCATGTGCTGGCTGTCAGGGTCACCTCATCAGTGCAGGACTCACAAGGGAGACAAGACATCTCCTGGTTTTCCCATGTGTTACAGCTGGGAGAGGTGCTCCAACTACAGCCTCCCACCACTAGTGACAGTGACAAACCTCCCTATTTGCCCAGACTGGTATATGAAAAGTACTATGAATGAAGGAAGTCCTCTGCTCAGGAGGTGTCACCATGCTTGCTATGGCACTGCAGATTTGCTGGTTGTATACCCAGTGGGGATGCTCAGGTTCACACCAGTGCTGTCATGGTGTCACAGTCAAATACCTCTTCTTGGGCCACAAGTCACCCGGCAGAGCCAAACTCCAAACCCTCCCTATTGCCCCTTTAAGTTTAGACTGTAGTGAACAGGAAAGAAGCCCAAGCAAAGGTTTATCCAGAAGCTCACACTGACATTTTTATACCATTACAATCACACACACACTCAAACAGCCCAAACACAGCAGGCCGAAGGGCACCAGAAGAATTCAAACAGTTTCAGGCTCTTCTGCAACTGCTCAGCCATGTTATACCTCACTGTCCTCACAGAATATGATAAATTCAGACAAAAAAAGGTGTTTCTCCCCTCTCCTCCCTTGATTAAGCTGCATGTCCAGATTAAGCCTGGGTATGAATGTCATAATTTCCATGGGTGAACGTCAACCTTCCCTGAAGAGCAGTGGAAAGCTGATGGGGTGTGCTTTCAGATGCCTACTTGCTGAGCTCTAAATTTACACTATTGTTTATCAGATTTCTCAATATTTACACTCAGTTCCCATTCCAGTAAACAAATGACATATTATATGATACTACTGTTCAAAAACCCCAAGGAAATGAAAACCAGAAACTCTCTGAAACAGAAACCCACAGACAGGAAAGGTGCTGAATTTAGGTTCCTTCCAATGCCTTTTTACTCTGTCCATTATTTATAGATAGAGCGCAGTTCATACATATTTAGAGCAGGCATGAACACTGTTAAGAAGATAGGCATTGCTCAATGGGTTCAGACTCTCAGTATTTGTAACTTATAACCTGTCTCCAACAGTGACAATTTCCAGATGCTTTAGAAGAAAGATTTCTGTAAGGGATGATAATAGGAAAGCCAGTCCCTAAATCAAATTCTTCTTTACTGAAGGAACTTGACTCGTGACAAGGAATGTGAAGAATATACTCTGCATTTTTTGAAACTCATTTGAGTGGAGAATAAGAAAATGTTTCTGTTTCTACAACAGTGCCTGGCCCTGTCTGAACCCTGCGTGGCTCTGGCACACTGGCATCCCAGGGCATTGAGTTGAGTGCCTTTTGATGAACATGTTTGATGTTTTTCTTCTTTTACTAGAGTACGGTACCAGCAGTGACTTTCATTTTATTTCTTATCTTTTTTTCAATATTTTGTTTATCTCTGTTGACAGATAAACCTACAATGCTTGGTGTTGTCATTGCACACAAGCTGACGGATGGCCTGTCCACCCTCTGGACAATAAAGCCCTTTGGTAACAGCCCAAGACAAAACCTCTTCCTTAGAGGGCATATAGTTTGCACTTTAAAAGCAAGGAAGACAATCCATGAAATAAGGAGGTGTTTCCAAATCCATGTTGCCTCCTGGATGTGGGGTCTGGGCAGTAGCCCCAGTCCTGTCCCAGGATGGACAGGCTGTGGGTGCCCTGGGAGGATTCATGAACTGCAGAGGATAATGCTGGTGAATACAGTGTCACAGGAGCTAGTGACTGGGAAAGCAAACAAATCCCTGGCTGGGACAGGCCCATGTTATGTGGCTTTTGCCCTGGAAAAGGAAAATCTCTCTTGCTTAATTGCAGGGAAGTTGTTGTTACTTTTGTATTGCACTCTCCTGTCCTTAATTAAATTGAATAATTTTACATAATAAATCGAGCAGTGCACCTGCAGTATGCAATGTAGATTGGGCAAAATGTTCGTTTTAATTACACTAAGTTTATTCAACCATGTTAATGCCAATAACTCCATCTGGCTGGAGCAGCAAGCACAGTTTGGCATTTATTTCCAGGTATACAAAGCTTTGGTTTCTGCAAACTGAAAGGACATGAGCCATCTAAAGGAATTTGATCACAATATTTGATTTAGCAAATTAAGTTTAAGCTTCAAGAACATGACAATAGCAAATACAGCCTGTCAACTTCACCTGGTTCAGAGTTAAAGAGGGACATTTTCTGTATATCAATTAGCTTAATATGGACCAGTTTTGGCAAAGGCTCTAATTCAGTAATCTATACCTCAAAGAGTTAACAAATGAGGGGATTTTAATTATTAGACTTGATTGAATATTAATATGATACTTTTTCATAATACAGACTAACTGCTAAAGAATTTTCTTTAAAGACCATCTTTGAGCTCAACCGTGATGAGGTACAGTGTGTGCCATTTTGTAATGGGCGATAACCTCTCCTAATATGCTATATTTAGTGTTTGTACACTTCATTTTAAAATATCCCCTTGTGAAGGATTTTAGTAGATGATCTGTCATGATACACATTAACAAGAGGGTGACACTCTTTGTATTTCCATGGTGAGCAAACCCAGACCCCTTCTGCTGTTGTTATTCTTGTGTTTCTTGGTTCGTGTTCATTTATTTTTTGTTAAAAGCAGAAGTTTTATTCTTTTCTGGTGCACAGAGGAAGACAAACCATTCAAAGACGAGCACGTTTATAGAGGTGACAAAGCCATCAGTACGAGCTCATTTATTCTGCATCTGGACTTTGAAGCATCTGCACAGAGATGAGGGCCCTATATGAAAGAGCTGTGTGTTACTTTTTAAGGAAATGAGCAAATGTACAACCTCATTAACATGAGTTACTGTTGTTAAATAGCCAGGAGATATGAAAAGAAGAAGCAGGTTGGCAGGCCCTTATGGTTCTCGTGCCAAATGAATATGGAATTCAAGAGGTTGCCATGAAAAGGAAACTTCTTGCATAGTGATTTACAGTGCAAATGCCAAAGCTTAAACCAGAAATACTTTAGGGGTTGGGAAACACTGCTATTTAGTATGTACTCCTATGATGATAAAGTAAATTCTTCCTTTTTTAATAGCTTTAAAAAGCTTCTTTTTAAAGAGGTCAGTCCACTAGATACACAGCAGATAACAGGATATGGAGAGCTCGGCTTTCTAAAAGCCACTGCAAACGTAGTCCTTAGTCCTGGTATCTGTGGCTAATCTCACAAGTATTCACACAGACTTTGCCCAAGATATAAGTTTTATAATATAAAGAATAATGCAAAACAGCCTTTTTATCAGCCATCTACTGTAGTCTGAGGTTTATCCAAAGAAATAAGAATGGTTACGGTGCTTTTTTCTCAGCTGATTTTGTAGAAAACAGAAAACCCAATCACTCCTGGTCTTCAGGTCCAGCGTATTTCACCATGAAGTTCCTACTCCTTCATCAGAGAGCCCCAATGCATGAGAAGCAAGACCTGAATTGCCTGTCATTTATGGGACATAGCTGCAAGACAAACAAATCCTCTCTGGCAACAAGGCTCTGCTTTGTTGTTCAGATGTGCACAGGATGGGACTGTTCTGTTCCAAGGAGCTCAACAGACTTGGGAAATAAAACCCAATAGGTGACTGCTAAGAAATGTTGAACAGAGGGATGTGTACACTTTGTGGCTGGTGCTGGATCGGAGCTTGGTTTCACTGCTGAATTATATCCCTACAGGAGATGCCACTATGGAGGGAAATGGTGGAAAAATAATTAGTGCTAATGACAACTGAGTAAATTAAACTTGCAGACTCGATTACCTGGTACTCCCATCTTTGTGGGTGCTGTGAGGATCCCTAAGCTGCCAGATAAATCGGTCTGGAACATCCATTCACCAGCTGATGTTTGAGTTGAGAGGCAAGGACAATGCAAGATGGAGATACAAGTCCCACCATTGTAGCAAACATGGGCACGGTCCCAGGACAATATTTAGACATGTATTTGGGATACTGGCTTGTAGGTCAGTGTGGTGGGTTGACCCTGGCTGGATGCCAGGTGCCCACCAAAGCTGCTCTATCACTCCCCTCCTAAGCTGGACAGGGGAGAGAAATACAATGAAAGGCTGATGGGTCAAGATAAGGACAGGGAGAGATCACTCAACAATTACTGTCACAGACAAAACAGACAGTTTGGGGAAAAAATTAATTTATTACTAATTGAATCAGAGTAGGGTAATGAGAAATAAAAGCAAATCTTGAAAAATCACCTTCCCCCCACCCCTCCCTTCTTCCCGGACTCAACTTTACTTTCGATTTCTCTACCTCCTCCCCTCCAGTGACGCAGGGAAATGGAATGAGAGTTGTGATCAGTTCATCACACATTGTTTCTGCTGCTCCTTCCTCCTCAGGCGGAGGATTCCTCACATCTTCCCCTGCTCCAGCATGGGGTCCCTCCCACAGGAGACAGTCCTCCATGAACTTTTCCAGCGTGGGTCCTTCCCATGGGCTGCAGTTCTTCATGAACTGCTCCAGCGTGGGTCCCTTCCACAGGGTCACAAGTCCTGCCAGCAAACCTGCTCCAGCGTGGTCTCCTCTCTCCATGGGTCCACAGGTCCTGGCTTGCTCCACTATGGGCTTCCCACAGGGTCACAGCCTCCTTTGGGCATCCACCTGCTCCAGTGTGGGCTCCTCCACGGGCTGCAGCTGGAGATCTGCTCCACCGTTAACCTCCACGGGCTGCAGGGCACAGCTGCCTCACCATGGGCTGCACCACGGGCTGCAGGGGAATCTCTGCTCCAGCGCCTGGAGCACCTCCTCCCCCTCCTTCTTCACTGACCATGGTGTCTGCAGGGCTGTTTCTCCCACATATTCTCATTCCTCTCTCTCCAGCTGCAACTGCTGTTGTGCCTTTTTTATTTCCCCTTCTAAAATATGCTATCCCAGAGGCACTACCAGTGTCACTGATGGGCTTGGCCTTGGCCAACAGTGGGTCTATCTTGGAGCTGACTGGCATTGGCTCTATCGGACATAGGGAAGCTTCTAGCAGCTCCTCACAGAAGCCACTGCTGTAGCCCCCCCCCCCCCCCCTCCAAAGTCTTGCCACGCAAATTCCATACAGTCAGGGATCAGGGAGAGAATTTCTCTCCGTATGGTGTGTTTCTGAAGGAGCAGGAAGGAATGGAGGACAATGTAGTGGCCGACCTGAATCTCTGGATTGGGATTGGGAGGCAGTGTCATAAGGGGCAGAGACATCAGGCTGCATATTGCTCTCTGTCCTCAGAGAGGGCAGACTCTGTCCATGTCCAGTGCAACACGAAGCAAATGCTGGAAAAAATATTGAAAGGGAGGAAAGAAGAGGTCTGGTTTGGATCATTGCTGTGACAAAGTCTGCAGAATAGGACCAACATTGTGCTGAAGGATAAAAAATAATAAAGCCCTGTTTGTTGGCCTCTGCAGAGCACAGAGAGGTGGTGGGGGCTGGGCTGCTGCCCGGGCCTGGCATGCCCCTGCAGTGGTGTGCATTCAGACCCACATCATCCTGGAGAGCATGAGCGCTTTCTCATCCATCCGGGGTGGTGGCCATGCCAACACACCCCAAGGCACACAGCAGTCCTGGCAGGGCAGTGGGAGCAAAGAGACATCCGGGAAAGAGAGCTTCTGGTTTTGCAGGAGTAGTGATGGACTAGTTGACTCTGTCTGACTTGTCCTTTCTATTGTGAAACCCCTGCTCCTCACTGCAGTGAGTATTTTTCTCTGGTGCCGCCCCAGCAGCTGCTGTGCTCTCCGGCAAGGGGCCTCCTCCCACCAGGATGGGGTCGGTGCCCTCATGGCCACACAGGGATGTCGTGCCTCTTCACTCGATACCAGTTTTCCAGAGCAGCTCTATTTATAGGAGAAGATGCAGGAAGGGGGAAGATGAGCATTTCTGGTGGCCTTGGGCCCGTGGCTGGCTGCTGACACATTCCCCTGTACCTCAGTGCTTATTTTTGTTTAATATATTGCCCTTCTGTGTTTATTTTGCAGGTGTTTATTTTGGAAAGGGCTCTGTTTACATTTCTGTTTTTACGCAGAGCACACACATGGTGATATTTGCTTTGCCGGGACTTAGCATTCCTCCTCCTCCCTTTCCACTCAGCCCTCACTCCAGCTGAGCTGCCGGCTATGGCCATCAAGTGAAAGGCTCCTTTTTCTTTCAGCCCATGTTCCCACACACCAGTCATCGCCCCCTTACTCAGGCAGCTCAGACAAAGCATGTTTATGCTACAAAGTGTTTTGAAGTGTGGCTGATATCAGCACTCCCCACCTTCTCCACGTCCTGGTATGCCAGAGGAGGATAGATGTGTCATTCTTCACATGTAAAGCATCTGAATTGTGTTGCTGAAAAAGGCCTTTCTCCCTCTTCTGTCCCTCCTCATGTGATAACCTGGGCTCAGCGAGGACCCTCACTTCTCCCCTGGTCTGTGTCCGCACAAACCTGGCTGTGGTTTTTCCCCTGATTTGTGCTGAGGCAATGGAAAAGCAGATAAATTGGTTCTTCCATGTCTAGCCAATGAATTCAGCCAGGTGAAGTTTAACCATTTCTTCAGAGGGAAGGGAGCCCCTAAAGACCTTGCACATGAGGTTTCCCCCTCCATGCCAGCTGAAAAAGCAGAATAAGGATGTGCTACGTGCCAGCCATGCTCTCCTTTATATTGTCTCTCCCACCAAAAACCACAATTAAAGTTTCTAGGAAATGGGGAATAATATTCACTCAGCCTTCACTTGTGAATGAACTCACTTTTCTCTGGTTTCTTTTCGCAGCAGGCTCCTGTCAGCGATAACACAATTTTGCTAGTGGCTGCTTTCCATTTTTGTTGCTGGAAGTTTTGGTTTCTCGACCTCTTGCCTGATGTGTGGGCTTTGCTCTGCAGTCCCTCTCTGACACCATGCCACCATCCCTCGCCCTTTTACAGCCATCTCTATCGGGTTCACTAGAGTTCTAACAATGGGAAATCCAGCTGGTCACTTGAGGGCATTGCAGACCTCTTCAGAGCAAACCCTTGGAGTGATGCTGAGGAAGGGCTTCGTGAAGTTTGCAGCACGGCAGATGAATACACAGTGACTCCTCCGGAAGAAAATCCAAGACAGCTTTATGAATCTTTCATGTGGATGTTGAGGTGTGACACTTGCCTATTTTTGTGGTTTTATGTAGTCCACAGGTAAGAGCTGTGTATGGGTTAAATACACTCAAAAAGTCATTCAACTGAATGTGCATCTGTCCTACAAATAGTGTGCACGTGCATCTAATACCACTCAAGCTAGCAAAGTATCAATCTCATTTGAGTCTTTTTCCTCTATAACACAGTTGATTACCAAAAAATGAAAATATGATGGGAGAACTCTCCTCTGACAACCTCCTCTGGCCATGCAGGACAGTGTCCAGACCTCAGGTCAGTACAGAGCCCACTGGTCCTCACACCAATGGTAGCAGAGGCTATTGGCTACCTCCTAAGAGTCATCTCCTACCTTCCAAGTGCAACAGGAATAACTCTGGGCAGGGGAATTGTGTTCCCAGGCAGAGTAAGAATGAGGGACAACTATAAACACTCTTCTCTGTCCTCTGAAAAGTCCCTGGGAAAGATAATGAAGGCCTGATCTGCTCTAGCTCTTCCAGAGACACCTTTCCTCATCTCTTTTAGCACCTGTTGGGTGCCTGCAACCAGGAGTCTCCAAGGAAGGCAAGATGTGAGGAGCCAATGTGGAGACAAGGATGAATGTGCGTGAAGGAAGAAGGTTGACTTTCTGAATATGGAAGTATGTATAGCATGAGGTCAAGGTTTGGTTTTGTGTGCTTTAGGGACACACAGGAGTGACAAACTGAAGATTGGTGGATTCTCCCTGGGGACAGGGAAAGCCTTGGACCATACAGTAAGCAGCCTTTGTCCTTGACTCACTAGCACTTGTCCCCTTACCTCTCTAGAGCTGAATTTCATTTATTAAAACCAAGGTCCAAACCTATAGAAAGAATTAGGCACTTCACATAGTCCCTAACTGGGAAGTGGGTACCCAAATCCACAATTTAGTCCTCAAAACTCCTGGGCTGCCTCAGTCTGGCAGATGCCTGAGATCCACTAGAATCTGAGTTTTTTGCATTTGCATTGCCCAGTGTCCCAAGTGAACATGCATTGCCAGAGGCCTCATGGATCCCTGTGGACCCCCACTAAGCATCTCTCTGGTGCTCAGAGAGCATGGGCTCTTCTCCGTGAAAGACCTCAGCTCTGTAGTTGTCCTCAGAGCCACTCCACCAAACTGGGGTAGGGGCAGAATGCCTGTAGAAAGTGGAGTCCTGGCACTTTTCCTTCTGCCTGTCCAGTTTGGACCCTTTCTGTCCGAGAGGACACAAGTACTGAGACCTCCTGGCTCAGGATCTCTCCCACCTTCTCCTCCCCTAGGCCTGCTCCACTACGCCTGGCTCTCCCACAGCTCTGTTGGTACAGGAGTAGCTTAAAGGCCTGGGAAAACTGGTGCCTGGGGTTTTTGCTTATGAACCGTCAGCAGCAAGCCCAGGAACTGTATAAAATCTATATTAACTAAATGTTATAGATAATTTATATATTTTATGCCAAGTTGATCTTTAAACACTCCTAGGTTGTGGAAACCCTTAGAATTGGCTATTTGCAGAGGTCTGTCTGTTGACCAGCACATTAAAATTCTTTGGTTGACCTTGCCACTGAGCTCAAGAAAAAACCAGGAGTAAATTTGAATTCATCTCCCTCCTGTCCTTGTTTGCTCAGAAGAATGAAGTAAGTACAGGGAAGCCAACATCTAGGAAATACAAGAGTAGTAAGGTCAGGATTTGAAAACTACATGGGAGTTTGGAAATGAGAGCTAGAGCTTTCATTCCTGATGTGCTCACACAGTTTCACAGTGTTACAATCATCTCATTTTTTTGTGAAGGGTTCATAGGTCTCTGCTGCCCAGTGAAGATACTGCTGATAGCTTGATGCTGCAGGAGTGCTCACAGTGTAAGTCAGAGTCGTAAAAATGGTCCCCAACTGCTTTTCAGACTGTAGCGTCAGCACAGAAACAAAGCAGGGAGGGCTCTTGAATACAAAAGATGTGGTGCCTGCTCAGTCATAAAGAACCGGTGAAAATGCAGCCATATTCTATGATCCTTTATGAAAACACTCTGATTAGAAAAATTACAATTTCCTTGTGAAGCATGAAGTCCAGTGCAAAGGCAAGCTAATGACCTTCACTTGTTGCTGTGGCATCCTGCTCAATCAGGTGTCCCTCTGCCAAGCCTGCAGCCCCCACAGCCCCCACAGGAGCCCTCGGCTTTCCCCCCACTGCCCCGGCAACCTCCTTGCCACTCCACACAAGTGCTGTTTGGGAGGACACCCCGTCCCTTGTGTCCTGGGAGACCCTGGGTCTCGGGAAACCTGCAGGGCGCCAGTAACTTGGGAATGATTCCTCCTTTGTCCCAGCCCTCATTTCCCCCGCAGCCACCAGACCCCTCAGTTTGCTCCTCAGCAGCAAACAGATGGTCGCACTCACTGCAAGGGGACAGGAGGTCACTATGGAGACCCTGGTGACCTCATACTGGTTTCTGTATGGGACACAAATGAAGTCAAAATGCCTTTAACTGCACTATGAAGGGAGAAATCACTCTCTGCAGGTGCGTGTCTCACCTCTGTGACTGTAGCAGAGGCTGACGCACGTTGCATAGGATCATGCTTAGCCTTTGGATATACGCTTTAGGGGCCATGATTAAGCATATCATATATAGTTATATACTCATACACTCATATAGTTAAAACTCATTTCAAATCATTATTGGTGAGCTCTGACACTTGAAGATCATTAAAAAAACCCCGAGTTATGCTGGTTCCAGACTGAAGAGATGCCAAATTCAGGATTTTTAATAGGATTTATCATTATACATTCTCTGACTTTATACAACCTCTGCTGTGTTCACATCAATTGATTTCTTTTTATGTGAATTTATTTGCAGAAACACTTGCTCCCCTTTCTCTGCATGCCCCACCTGTGTTCAGATAAGATTTTTTGGCTTGGAAATAGGACAACTTTGGTTCTTTGCTTTCAGACCAGCATGTTTGTAAAACACTTAGTGACAATAGACATATTTTAAAGTTAGTTACTGAAGAGAGATTGAATAGGATTTTTTTTCATATTCCTGCAAATATGCCCCACGCCTCTATTTCAAATATTGTACTTGTTAGTCACTCAGGCCCTTATCCAACAACTTTTAATGTCAGTGGAAAGGCTGACGCTGGCTGCACGGACTGTTGGATTAGGCATTACAGTGCAATAGCACTGACACTTGCAAGATTTTTTAAGCTGCTCTTACTTGTATTATCCCAAGGTGTGGGGCTGGTCGTGTCCCCGGCACCTTGTATAAGAGGGGGATGGCTCGGGAGGGACCCTTGGCACCACACTGCTTATTGCTACCCAGTTTCCCAGCTTCTCACTTTACAGTAATTAAGATGTTTGGTCCTCACTGCTCCCAACATAAGCTGGGTGAGAAGAAAACTGCAGCCAGGTCTTGAGCCAGCTTTTGAAAACCACCCTCAGCCAGGTGCTCTCTCTGATGCCACCATCCCTTCTGGAGCAGAGCTTTTCTTAGCAAGCGTGCAGCATCATCCTTCTCCTTTTCCTCCTCCTCCTCCTGGCTGCCCATCCAGGGCATCCCAATTCCCAGTGCTCAGCCAAGCCCGGTTCTCCATCCCTGTCCCCAGAACCAGCTGATATTGGCAGCACATCCCTGCTCCTGATAGTTATTAAACTGATACTAATTTAGAAAATGTTCCTAGAATTTAACTGAAATCTTGACGTTTTGCATTTAAAGAGGACTCGCTGCTCTGCAAAGCAGCTAAAAGACTGTGCAGGAGCCCTTTTACACAGAGGTTGGTCTGGGCTGTGGGACGTCCCTGGGGTGCAGTAAGCTGTCCTTCATATTTGGGTACTGGACTCTGGGTGAAGGGACCAGCTGGTCAGAGGCCTGGGTAGGAGGACCCACGAGGGCCATCATTTCCTACCACTGTGTTTGCGATGACGGTGGGTGCTGAGCCGTGCTGTGCACTTGTGTCCCACCTGCTCCTTGGCTGCACGGACTACAAGTGTGTGGGTTATTTCTTATCCTTCCTGCCCTCCTGCTTCTGTGACAACTGCTGTCACATTTTCTTCTTGGAATATGTTGTTCTCATCAAAAGCAATACGGGTTCACTTCTGATTAGTGCTCAAAATAATAGCAATGCTCTGTCTAGGCAGGGTTTTAAAAGGCAAGGTGGGAGGATTAGAAACAGAACTATATAGATGTGTAGATAAACCTTCAGTAGGGAGCAAGGCCGCTGGGAAGGGAATGACAAACCTGCTTAGCATGTCTGTGATTTCTGCAGTGCTGGCACACATGCTGAAAACAAGACCCGGTCTCCTGAACTGGTTAAGTATGTCAGCACAGTGGAGTTGGGCTGAAGCACCTTTAACAATCTGACTCTGGATACATTTCCACCCTTCTTGGTCCAAAATCTGTCTCTAGCTATGGTGAGCTAAGTAGTATGTGTCTGAAAAAACAAATTGCTTCCAAATGTTTCAGAGTTGTTCACAAACACTGTCCATATAAAGAAGTCTCTCATAAACATCCCTGAGACTTTACTACTAACCTCTGATATAATTCATTTGCTGAAATCAGGTCTGACTTGCAGCCGTAACTCTATACCCTCAACCACTGCAGATGTAAACAGTATTTAGATGAAGCAACATCTTCCTCATTTTTTCTGAGATGCTCTCTCAGGGTTGTTTTCTGCTTCGGGTACCAGCATGAATTCTTTCAGATATGCAATGTGCCCTCTGAAACAGCCTTGTTCCTGTCCCACAGTCCTTCATCCCACTATTGATTACATCTGGACAAGCTTTACTGGGCAGGAAAACTCAGTAAGAGGGAATTAACTCTGCATGTTGAAGGCTCTGGCAGAAGGTAGGAGATGCATTACAATTATGTTGCACTTCTGTAACGGAGTCTCTGGTGGTGCCACTAATGAAAATAACTACCTTATTTAATGCTTCAGTGCATTCTCCGCTGTTCCACAGTAAAAGTCATTTGTACCATAATGATGCAGAAGGAGCAGGGACCTTTGGGCTGCCCAAACTCCACTGTTTTTAGTCCCGTTCAGCCCTGGCTCCATGTGATGCAACTTGAGACTGTCTTGGATCCCACTGCTCTTTGGTACTCCAGGGAACCTCCAGTGATCTGGGCAGAGTTAATCCTCGCTTACACCCACGTAAGTAGGAACGGGACTCCAGATGATATATTTACATATTTTTTTAAAGCTGACTGGGTAACAAAGCCAGAAACAGAGACAGCTTTGGATATAGTGAAATACTAGATTTTTCCAGACTTCTGACACAGTTTTATCCTGTGAGCCCTAACTTCTGGAGTGTCACTAGACCTCCTGTTTGGTAGGACGCTGTGAGAGCTAATCTCAGCACACACATGACAGGCAGGAGTGACCTCCAACCCAGGCCCCAGTGCTGTTAATTTAGCTGGGTTTCTGTCTGGGACTGCTGGCTCACAGTGCTGGGGTAGGGGATGAATAGGGAACAGAGAGCTGTGAGATCCATCTCAGCAGGTTTGCAGGTTTATTACCTATGCTTTGACCCAATTATATTGGTTTATACATTATTTGGAGAGAAAGTAGCAGGAGCTGCTAAGCTTTAACTTCAAGATTAAGAGGATGGAGCAGCATCTGGCACCTCAGCACAAGCTCCACACACGCATTGCCCAGGAGAACTTTGCACAAGAGAGAGTCAGGAGAGACTTGGGCTGGAGGTGAAAGTAGCCACCAACCAAGAATTATTTGCCTGGAAAGCTGTAAAAATTTACAAACAACCTTTCCATTTGCATTGCCTCTTGCCTCTTTTGGAGAAGGTTAATGACCAGCTTGTGCAAGAGGCCAAAGTGCTGTAGCTCTTCTTGATTGCAGCAAAACTACCTGAAACTTTGGGACTTCACCTTGAAGAGTGCTCCAGACAACATGAGAAATATTTCTCCATGCTTGATAGAGGCTTGAGGTACTCCCTGGAGGTATGGTTTGTGCCAGAGGGCAGCCCAGGGACATGGAGCAGGCTGCATGCCCCAGTGGTGTCAGTCTCAGTTCCAACACGGTTGTATTGGGTCTGACTGGGATGGAGTTAATTTCCTTAGCTCAATCCACCATAACAGTTATTAACGGGCTCTGGAGTAGCCGTGCACAGGGGAGCAAATTAGGCCGATAACTTTCCCTGTGTGTAAAATACTTCAGGATGTAGAGGGCTCTTCTAAAAGTCCCTGTCTTTGTTGTATTACCCTGGTGTTAAAAAAGTTGTAGCTTGCTGGAAGTTTCATTTTTTTCTTGCCAACTTGCCAGTTTCAATAACTTTGACACTTTGTGGCTTGTTTCACAGAACCTTTGTATTATGTGAGCTCCAGCAGGACTCCTAGCATGAGTAAGGCTTCAGGAGAGGACCGTGGCTTGCTCAGTTACCTTCTGCAATGGCAGTACACCAGGCTGGGACCTGTATCCAGGATCTGCTATACTATGTATTAGCAGGAACAGAAGATTGGTCCTTTTGCCATATTTGCCAATCAAAATGAGGTTTCTTTGAGCAAGCTGTCTCACTGAGCATGTCTTCACCTCTTGTCTCGCTGTCCCCCCCCCGGTATCTTTCAAACAACTGCCCAAATCCAGTCAGAGTGGCAGAAGAGTGGAAATTTCAAGGAGAACAAGTTCCTCTATATTTTGTGAAAACTGATAGCTTATTAAAAGAAGCTAAATTTAACAATCTCCCACCCAAGGACACACAGAGAGAGTTCAGGCCTTCTTTATGCAGTTTAATCAGTTAAGACTTGCTAGACCAGGCATGCAGTGTGTGATGAAGTCCAGGGTTGCTACCAGCATCATTTCTGGTGCAGCTAACATGTCCAAAACTGTCGATGTGGAGTAGCAGGGGGCAAAGACAGAGCATGGCTGGCCTGTGGGCCCTGGGGATGAGCCGGACTCCCTGTGGAGACAGCTCAGAAACAGTAGGGAAGAACTTGGAAGGATTTTGGAGCCGTCTGCAGATGTGGGGGAGACTTGGGATCTTTCTAGTGAAGAGTCATATGGATGTGTATCCCACTGCGATGGGGAGCATAAGGGCCATAAGATATGACTCTAGAAGAAACTGGGTTTCACTCTTGGCTCTTGGAACAATTTATTTAAAGTAAAAATGACGGTTGTTTTGGAAATTGTAAGGTGGGACTCCTGCTATACTAAGCAGATGACTACAGTAACACCATATAGGTGTACCCTAAGCAATACTTAATCACCAGTTCCAAATAACACTTTTTCAGTAATCAGATAACAGTGAGTTTGCTTTGGCAAAACATATCTTTTTTTTTTTTTTTCCCATTTGCTTTGCCCCTTTTCATAACAAAATGGATTTATTTCAACCAGTAGTGGGAATCAGTTCCTACCAGTCCTAGGAGCTTCAACTGTTGCCTCTATTAACATTATTTTCATTTTAGAGATGTATTTCTAATGGCTTATCTGCTTTCCCTGCTGTTTTAAAAATCAAAGGCAATGGTCATGACAAGGCAAGGCAATGACTTTTTCCCCTTCATTTTGGCTTACCCCCCTTCTTTTGATCAGCTGTCTCGATCTAGTCCTTGCCTGTCAATGTCAGGGTGGCACTGACTTTCTCCATTGTGTAGATGTTGTTTACTGTGTATCCCCATCTTAACTGCTTTATGTTCTCTATGTTTATTGTTGCTAATCCACCAAAGACTTTACAATCCAATAAAATTTGCCCCTTGGCAACTGGAAAATCTCCCTCATCCAATTCATTTCCAACACAGAATTTCCAGGAGATAAATCCAGGCTCATTTTATATTGTTTTTGTTTCTGCATTGCCTAGTTATGAAATGTTGCATGACAACAGTTTAAAATGGTGACTAATTACCAGTATAGTGGAACTTGCTTCTTCTGCCTTTTAGGAATGACTTCTTCTGCCTTTTTCAAGGACAGAAGTACCTTTTGGTAAAACAATTCAAAAGAGACAAATATGCAGACAGCCAAGAGAAGTCGAAAATTTGAACTACAGTCCCTTTATGATGGACTGTAGTTTCAAGGAATCAATACTCTTTGCCAAACACTTCACTTATCTTGAAAAGGAAAGTTTTGAATCTGAGTCCTAACAACCCATCAGTAGGGTGAATGGGGAGATGTGTCATCGCCTCACTTACACCATCAGGGCAGTGTCTGTGGGACAAGCAGGATGTATTTGAGATCAGTGAGGGCCACTGCTCCATACACTTGTGCCTTTTTGGAAAACATTTTTTAGCTCAGCCACTCTGACTGGAGCTGAAGGAAACAGTGCTAAGAATGGCCTTTGTTTCCTCTGACCAGGTAGGCTTTGCATTCCCCAGGCATCTCTATCCCTTCCTAGTTCAAGTTTGTCTGTCCAACCAGCTCTTCCTCTCTGACACTGTGACCATATTCCATGTTGGCAACATCCTGATCACCAGATTTCACCAGCACACTACTGATTAAATCAGAGCACTTCCAAGCCTGGTCCTCGAGGAGCTCTGCTGGTGTCCACTTGCCAGCCCCCTTAAGGCTCAGAAAGCTGTTGCTGGCTGGCCAGTTCCTCCTTACTTTACAATTCTTGTACCTGTTTAAATCATCTATGTTTTTACTAATTAATTCCCATATTGTGCCATGTTGGGTGGTTTAGCAGAGTCTAGGTAAATCTTATTTCCTCTGACCAGTAAAATTCTTTTATCAAAAATAGGTATTGGCCTTGGATGGACACATCTGATTGATAAAGGTATGGGTCTGTATTCTATTCCTCTGTGTTTGTTCTTCCTTTAAATACTTGTTTTATGGTTTGCATGTTATGTAGACCAAACAAAGGGATCCGTATTTGTGAGTATTACTTACAGTCCTTTTATTAGAGACAGCCTGAACTACCCCAAAGTAGAAATATTTTTTAGAAATACTTGCTGCCAGACTTACCATTTCATTTGCCAGTTCTTTCATTGTTCTGTGATTTTTAGATACGGATCATCTGGCCTTTTGATTCAAGCATGTTAAAACTCTTCAAATTTTATTCCATTTCAGGTTTGGTAATTTTCATCCCCATATTCTTAGTCTAACTAGCTACCCTGTCTTTGCCTTTCTGTTCATTGTTCTCTCTTACCACAAACTGAGATGAAGGATTAAATTTGTTTTGGAACCATATCTAGATCATCTTTAATTTGGATGTTGCTGTGTCTGCATAATAACTCCTCTGTTTCCTTCTTCTCATCTTACCAGGCTGGCTCACAGCACTTAACTACATGGGTGAGTTTTGTTTGCAAAGTTAACACTGTTTTTGGGTAACTCTTACTTGATCCATTTCAAAATTTACAATCTCTTGTTTGCCAGTTCTGGGTAACAGCTCATCAAATTCACTATTAATAAAACATCACTCTCCTACTTGAATGTTCCTGAAGCAGATAAAATATACAACTGTAACACCCTGTGCAGCCATAGAGAGGACACTGCAGGGCTCTGTTCTCTGGCTGCATGATGAGTCTCCAGGAAGCAGGGCAGGGAAGGAGCAGGTGCCATTCGATCCCTTGTAGGATCTGTGACCACCTGGAAGAGGTGGCTGAGTAGAACTGGGTGGCAGCAGTGCTCAGACTCAGTGGGTCAGGAGCTCAGGTTCTTGCACCTGTCTGTATTTGTCTTCTCTTTGCATCTTCTTAAAAATTGGATGCATTTATAGACTAGGAGCCATCTTCAAACAGCTGGGTGGCATTCATCGCCTGAAGAAAAAAAAAAAAAAGAAGTCTTAGCGTGTACACTAGCTGGAAGATGTTGCTCTTGCCCACACTGACGAGGCAATGGAGCCTGGCCATGGCTGGTCATCTGGCTCGCTGAAGCTGTGTCCCTCTTGTTACGGTGACAGCTTCATATTTGCTTCGGTTTCTTTTGTTTTGCTGAGCTTGGTTGCTGGGATTCAGGACAGCTGTCCAACTTCCATTATCCCACTCAGACATAACATGGGAAAACAGCCTTAGTTTTCACTTGCTATGAGGAGACTGGGGACATCTGTTGTGGCCGGACAGGGTCATCTCAGCAAAGGACAGAAAGGTACTTCACGCAGTGAGGACCTTCACTCACAGTATGACATAGTTCTTAGTTCCTATCAAAGACAAATGAGAGCAGTAAATGCAGCAGATATCGGAAACTGGATCTCACAGATTCTGGCTGTTCCTAGCTTGCTTTCATTTATTCTTGCAGTATTTCTACATGTTTTTGACAGGCAGTTGTTGGCTCTATCTTACTTGTGCTCTACAGCAATCAAACGTTTTCTGAGTGTGGTTACTTTCTTTGCTTGATTTTGGTGTTGAATTTTTTTCCATGTAAACCATACTCATATGGCTTCCAGTCAATTCAAACCCAGGGGCATATCTGCCTGCAAAACACTATGTGTACGCACCCCTGGAGTCAACTAAGTCAACAGAAAGACTGAAAGGTTGGGTTGATCTGTGGGAGTCTGCCTTTACATTCAGGTTCATGTAAACCACTCCTAGCTCAGAGCATGACCAGCACATGCTTACCTGTTTACCAGGTGGGATCCAGCCATGAAGTTGCCTTACATGCAGCGTTGCTTTTATGAACCATAACGCCAGGTCTGATTTCAGGGAAGGGCGCTCAGGAGAGACTCAGAAAGCACCAACTGACCCCTGGCTTAGTGTCTGAGGTCCTAACAGACTCACCCATGGGAAAGGAGTGGGAGATGACTAGAGAGGGGCTGTTTTGCTCTCCTTTCCCTGGAGATCCCTGGAGATCAACAGCCTTTGTGTTCATTGCTGCCACAGACGCCTGGCAGTGCAGTAATTGTTCCTGCTGCTTCGTGCCCACCTCCTGTTGCAGTGCCAGGCTGTGCCGGGGCTGCAGAGCCTGCGGTATTAAACCAACTCCTGCGCTTGCCTTTGTGCAAGTGTTGTGAGCTTGCACTGCAGGTAATGGCTAACTAGTGTCCACACGTCCATCCTTCTGAGAGCAAGGTCAGGGACACAGGCAGGTGCCAGCAGTGCCAGCTCTGTGGCCAGAGAGATGACAGCAGCGGATGATGGAAAAGGCAAAAGTGAGAAGTCAGACGTCAAAGGAACGCAGTTGGCTGCTGCTGGAGTCAGTGCTCGGGCACGGCTGGGTCCTCCCCATCAACTTGAGCAGAGCTGGTGCTGAAGTATCAGGGATCTTCATGTCCCAGCACAATGTCCTCTCCAGTTCCTACTCCTGTGTTTAGAAAATGTATGACAAATTTATCACCGTATACCTCTTGTGTATCAAAGGGAGAAAGGGGGAAAGTGCATGTTATCAAGGAAAGGGCAAAGACGCCTGGTATAAGCCAGAAAACAGATGCCAAAAATGCTTTCATTCCTATCTCTTCACGAGCTACCGACACTAGGAAACCTTTCTCTATTATCTGTGGAGGAAGAAGTTAAGGAAGCACCTGCCAGAAATGCTGTCTAACGATGCATGTAAGGATAGCAAGTTCCCCTTCCGAGAGCAAAACTCCAGGGCTTTCTTCTGAGCCAATCTTTTTACTCTGCTCTGAACCCTGCCTGCCCACTGATAAAAAGTCCAGCAAAACCTGGCAATTTACACTCTACCCATCTAGCATCAAGGAGCAGAGATTAGCTACTGGGGAGGCGCTGGGTGATTGGAAGGGACACAGAGATGTCCTGATCAGGACTGGCAGGGAAATGAAGCAGAGTCAGTTGTTTATTGTGTCCAGATTCAACTGAGGTGAGATTTTCCCCATGGCCAGATAATGGCTGAATGGCAAGCTGGGATTGAGCAAGGAGAGGGCATCAGTGACCAGCACAGCCTGAAGCCCCCTGCACAGGGTTGTTTTGGGGTTGGGATGCAGGAAGAAGCCTTCTTTTCAGGGATGTGCACATAGGCACCGGCTGGGCTCCCGTGAGCAGGCTGCAAAACATCACCATCCTTTGTAGAGCAAAACATGTCTCCATGCCAAAAGCTGACCTGTCTCCAAGCACCTCGGAGCCATGGGAAGTGCTGGGCCAGGACTGCAGTGTCTCCATGAAGGAAGGATAATGTGGTGCTCTCATTTCTGGGCATGGGCAGTGAAACACTATGTGTGCTGAAATTCATTTTTTAATAATTCGGGGTATTCACACACTGGTATATTTAACAGGAGTGTGATATAGTATTTCCATGTGAGCATGCAGGCTGGTGATTTGTTATTACAAATTAAATACTAGCAGCTACTTGGATAAGATAAGCTACACAGAGATGGATGGCAGCAGCTCATGGAAAGGTGGAAGAAAAAGAGGGAGTGGAAGGACAGGAAAAGAAAAATAAGAAAAAAGCAAAAACATTTTAAGTTTGCCAAGTGTGATAAACACTGCAAAGAGTTTTGGAAAAACTGGAAATGTTCCTTTTTAATATAGGTGGGACTAAAATACAGATGACTGAATTCCTGTTACTGATTTCTGTTTCTTTTTCCTTATTGGAGAAAGATTTGTTTGGGAGCAAAAGGGTATTTCTATCTTATTTCTTTGTTTCTCTGCACTCATTATCGCTGTGTGCACGGTTGGTTTCCAAGATGCTGTCAGGCACTTGGGCTCTCATCCAGCAAATACTTAAGCACACGTGTAACATCCCAGCCGGCGTAAGGTTATCCATGTGCTTAGATGACTTTGGGTCAGGATCTTAATATCTCTGCAGCTCAGATGTGACTTCCACACAGCAAGGAGGAGACGCAGAAGAGCCAGACAATTAGAAAATGTTATTGTGAGACCACAGAGATCCTGGCAAGAGGGCTCGGGGGTAATTCGCTACCTGAAATATTATTTTGGTCTGGGGGAAAAATTGGTAAATCAATTATTCTTCAGAAAGTGCTGCTTTGGGGCATTGGAAACAATCAACAAATTCAGTCCAAATGAGCCTGGTTCGGTTAAACAGCTCAAATAGCAGAATTTGAGAGGAGAGGGGTGGGCTGTGCTTCCCAGATGAGCAGTCCCCAAGGACCACCAGTGGGGCAAGTGACAGTGACCTCTCCTGCCCACACAGATCTTTGCTGAAGCCTCACTGCAGATGAAGACCTTTGTTTCCAAATATCCTTGGCTTGTTTTAAAAATGCCCCAAATGCTTTCTTTGATCCAAAACGCTTTTTTTTCCCCTGCATATTTCCAAGTAATCAATTCTTGTTTGATCCAAATTACTTTTCCCTGTTTTCTTTCAGTCTGGCCCCCAGATAAGTGCACACAACTCAAGTGCATCAATTAATGGAAAGCAACCACATTCAGCAGAAAAGTAAATCTTCTGGCTGGTCCCTTAGGAGGTACTGATCATGAATGCTAGATGATGAGATTTTTTTCCAGCCAAATGTATTTCATCTGCTCTCTTAAGTTTTTGAGCTGGTCTCCTGGTGCTTCAGTGCCAGTGAGGTGAGATACCTGCAAGGGTGATTCCCATCCAGCACACCTGCTACTGCCCAGAGGCCAAATGTTTGATGTGGTGGTCAACCTCAACTCCTCCAGCTCTTCTGGATGTGGTTTAGGGGACAGCATAGGCTTGAAGTCCTTCCCAACAGGTGGAAAGGGATGAGGCCACCCTCTTGGGGGAGATGCTTGGTGCTGCTCTGCTCCAGTGGTGCTGTGACATCAAATCTCTGGGCCAGGAAATGGGCCCTGGATCCTTTTAGCTGCTGGAGTAGATGTAGTCCTGGAAGATGTGCAAGGTGGCAGAAAATGAGTTTCATCTTACTCGTGGTTCAAGATGCTTTTCCTGTTTAACTAATGAGTAGTGTGGAACAAGGATGAGGGCAAGGGTGTTGCAAGGGAAATCCAGGAGAACAGGCAGAGAGAGGAGAGGATGTGGGGACATCAGCATAGGGGAGGAGATGCAGGAGGGATGCACCAGCCCCAAATGTGATCAGCTTCCATGAGGAGGCAATTGTAAGCAAAACTTTTAAAAGATCATGTGAGAAGCTATTGCATATCTCAGGAGAAAGAAAAATCTACGCAATACTGCCTCAGGATAGATGATGGTATTATTTAGGCTCAAATACCAGAAAAAGTGTCGCAGACCAAGTGATCTTTTCTACAAAATATATCACAAAAAGGCAGCTTACGCTGCAAGAGCTCTCCACCACCCCTCAGCAGCACCCATCAGAAGTCTTTGTCTGGGAATGGCTCCTCGCTGACAATGCTCATATCCTCCCAGCGCTCTGGTCCGATGGCTTTTATCACTGCTAGAAGGGTGCTGGGGGAATCCTCCAAAGCCCCTGGTGCTGTACAGGAAAGCAAAGTTATTGCTTCTGAAGGGGAGTCATTCATCCTCCCTGGGAGCAGGAATCAGTGGCACTAAAGAGCCATGACAGATATGTGGAGACCATAGGATTTTCTTACAGTGCTGCATTCCTGGGAAACCATCTTCCACCTGATTTGACTCGAACAATAATTCTTTCACTGGGCCACCATCAGTGAGAGGGGTGGGCTGAACCACTTTCCCTTCTTGTTTTTATTTTAAACCCTCTTGCGCTGGTAGTGCCATGTCAGCTGTATCAAAACTAAAATGTCTTTTCCTGTGGGTTTTTTTCCACCCTGTTTTTCTACAAGAGCAAAAGTCAACATGACAACATTTTGCTGAGCCCTGTTTCTGTCTCTTTTTTATCTCTGTAACTGATGCCAATGGAAACATTAGCCACTCTTTCAAACAGCAAGCTGCAGAGGCCAGCAAAAGACATGTGGTTTTTGTTTTATGTGCATATATATATATGAATATATATATAACATTAAAATCGTGCCTACTTGCTTTTTTTCTTCCTTTTATTTTTAAAACAGTAAAAAGTCATGGATGTTTGAGGGAAGATTACAAGATGAAGTACTTTTCTAGGTGTTGTTGTGGTAAGAGGAAAGCCAAGAGTAGATTCTCAGCTGCTTACATGGATGTGGCTTCTTTCTGAGAGAGGGGATTGGCACCAGGGAAGATCTAGTCTTTTGTGGGTTCAAAGATCAACCCATATAGAGTTTCTGTTTCCTGCGTGTCTTCCATTTTATGGGCAAACAAATGTTATCTATTGTTAGCTCTGCAGAGCCAAAATAAGTATGGAAGGAAAAGCTGGATTGTGTCCCACCTTGTAACACTGTATTTGTGTGTAAGTTATTACATAGGTCCCGATACATGTATGTTACAGGCACGTTTAGGTATTAGAGATATCTATGTGTATATTATGATATATATAAAAAACATATTACTGCAGTCAGTGAAGTTTTGGTAGACTGTCCATCATGCTAAGGGTGAGGGAGACAACTCGTGTCCCCTGGTAGTGCCCACTGCGGGCCCCAGACATGGAGGGTTAGGAGGGACGGAGGAGGTCCCAAATGCAGGACAAAGACCTTTCCCCATGAGGCATCACGTTCCCGTAGCAGGAGGAGGAGTGTGAGTTTTTGTATTGTGGTCCCAGGTGGATGCAACACATTTGTTTCTCAGCAGGCTTCAGCCTTTAAACATCTTTTATGTATTTTTCCAGTCAGTGCCCGTGTCTCATTGCTTTGTGCTCACTTGGTTGATTGACATTACAGAAGAGACTGGTTTGACATTGGGGTTTTATCATGGAAAAGTTGAGCTAATTCAGGGAATATAGGCTTTCCTGCCACTTTTAGCAGGATTCTTTGACTCTCTGAGGAACGGGTGTTGTTGCTTTCATTTCTGTGACCATCTGCATGGTGTAAGGTTTCCCTTGCCCCTAGTCTTGGAAAGCTTTGTGGGTTACAGCAAGTGTTGGGGAGAAGTAGAGATTTCAGTCAGAAATTCAGAAAATCTCCCTGTGGAGGAGTCATCCCCAGCCACCATCAGCGGGGATGCGCAGTGGGACCTCTGCCGACCCCTGGGAACTGGGAACAGCACACTTCAGGCTGCCATTATCATATGTTTTTCAGAGCATTGGTCATTCTGTTTTTTCACTTAGCATCTTTCAACTGGCTGAAAATGATAATCTTCACAACATACAATTAGTATGCCCTTATAAACATTGTGCATGGTTTAAAAATTCATCTGGGTCTTGCCCTGCAGCAGAAATACCCTGTAAAGGAGAATGAAAGGGTTTTTTTATTCTGGAGAAGTGTTCTGCACACTTGTGTGTCTGTAGGTGTGGAGGACCGGACTGATGTGAAAGCAGTGTAGGTGCGGGTCCCCAGGCGGCTGCTGTGGGGAGCTCCAGGGGGACCCTGCCTGGCCACCTCCACCAGCCCTTTAGGGCATCAGCAAAATGGCTATTGAAATGTTTTGTGACCATTAAAATGCATGTGTTGTATTGTCCGCTTTTGTGAAAGGGCCTTTAAAAGAATCAAAACCATTAAAATCTATTAAAAGTCTTCCCCAGGTGCACACATTTTTGACAGACTAATAGAAAGTAATGCACTGTGCAGTGCTGAGGGATATCTTTTCAAACTGCAATCCCAAATTTTCTGCGGTATTGTACAAGTGAAAAAATACATTTGTATGTTATGGTACAATTTTATTGGTGGGTGTTGACACGAAGTTTCAGCCTTCTATACTGGATTAATATGTGTGATTATATGTAACACATGTAGCAGTCAGCGGGGTTTTTAAAATTCATCTCGTTATTCATGTTCTGTTAAATGGTCACAGGTTTCCCAGCTAATTGTGAATATTTTCTTTTTAAGGCACAGAATTTTAGACAGTGAGGGCCGCCTTATTCTATTGTAATGACTCTTTGAGCCCTCTTCACTACTTTGCACCAAGGCCTGGGGGGCCGCTCCTGATCCCAGGGGGCTTTGCCCCCTAATATGAACAGCCCCAGGAAGCCCCAGGGCAGCAGCAGTGCTGGAAAGGTGGTTTATAAGCTGTGCTGGAGAGACAGACACATGTCTCACTAAATGCTACATAAACCAGCATTGGCTGTTGCTGATGTTGAGCTAAATATCCCAAGCACCTGCTGCTCTTGCAGTCGGGAGAGGGATGAAGAGGAAGGTGATCAGGCTCAGCAGTCCCTTCACTGCCTGCCATCCCATGTCCCCACCAACCTCCCTCTGCCTTGGGTGGGGGGAAGCCCTCCCCAGCACCCATTTATGCCCCATCCTAGGTTGTCTTTTCATTTTTAATATTTTCTCTTTTGCCTGTTGCAAAGGGGCCAAAGCCAACTTCAGTTGGGGATGCCCCAGTGTTTGCATTTGCAGATCCCACGTGGCTTTACATCTGCTTCCACCTTCATCAGAACCATCTACTGTGGTTTGTTCCTGGTATTTTGTATCCTGGGCACCAGTCAGGAACCATCACTGACTCAGGTGAGCACAGGAGTATTTTCTTGTTGTTGACGCTTTGCCTTTCCTCCCTGCTTCTTTCAGATGAAAGTCTCTCCCTCCTCCTGGCCTCTCCTGCATCCTGCCCCTGGTGTGTGCATGGGCTGCGGGGCTCTGCTGAGGTGATGTGCAGAGAGAAAAAAATGAAATTTCACCGAAGGAGTGGGTTTTAGCTAGAGTTACAAGGAAATCTGAGACACTGGTGTCGTGTCTCTGCCTGCAGGATAAGGCTGCAGAGGTGAGTCAGAGCCAGGTGAAGGCAGGCACTGCTTCGTTCCCCTTCCCAGGACGTTTTGCCAGGACTAGCAGGAGAAGCATCGCTGGCAGGCAAGCAGGAAGGGCCGGTGGCCAGGCGCAGGAACGTGAAGCCAAGCTGGCCGCACACCTCTGGGGGCCAGCCCACACCCCCGCATAGCTGCCACCCCACATCGCTTCGGCAAGGACTTCCTCTGCCTCACCCCGAATCTGGGCAGAGATGCTGGCGACCAAATGTGCATCTCTGTGGCTATGAATAAAACCTCAGCTGTGTGTCATTTTGAAAGACCCTAATTTTAGCTAGCTGGTGCAGCACCCAAGCCTCACATCGTTGAGGTGCCCTGGTACACATGGAGGGCAGCACTTCTGCCCCTTTCCTTGGGCAAACCAGGCGTATAAGGGTTTTTTTCTGCCGGAGACTGGGGATGCAGGAGGAAGAGGAAGAGGGAGGCATGTTTTCTTAAGGGGACAGGGTTAAGAGAGCGTCGGTGATGGGACCAACCCCGGGGTGCAGGCAGCTCCAGCGAGCCCCCAGCGAGCCCTTGGTGTTTGGGTTGTCCGGGCGCCCGTGATGGTTCCAGTGTGCGCGCAGTATGACAGATGACCTATTGAAATAATTTCGGAGCAGTGCTGGGGTTGCCAGGACAACCAGTGCTCCCTGGGCTTGCGCCTGGCCATGTGACAGCCGCCTTGACGTCAGCTGGAGGCAGAGCCTGCGGTTTCGGCCGCTCAGCCAAAGCCTTGTGAGAACCTAGTAGATGCTGGATTTATCCCCGCCACCGCCGTCGCCGCCGCTGCTGTTTCTCAGGGGCTGCCAGAGCATGGACTATTAAAAACTTGCATTTCTGCAGTGTGAGGTAACCATTTGCTTTATGTTCTCGTCAGGTACTGTTTTTTCCTTTAAAAAAAATAGTATAGAAAGCAGCTTATCGTGACTGATATTTTTTTCACTTGTTTGTTTTGGCTGGAAGTTTGCCTTGATGAACAACCCCGGCACTATCAGATAAATGCAAAGCAGCTTCCAGTTACTAATTCTGTGTGCAGACTGCAAAGCAGAGTTAAATTTAGATTAATGATCCATGAAAGGCGAATAAAATGATATTGTTCTCGTTTGTCACTTTAGGAATATAAATGAACATGAGTAATCCTAGGCTAATGCATTTGGGAGTTAAAAGAAATTACGTTTAGGTATTGTGTTGATTTGGGCATCTCTACAGCTTTATACCTCTGTTGGAGCTTGTAGTTTTTCAATGCTGTCCAATTCAGGCGGGTTTGTGCCCAACGTGTTCAGTGAGGGGAAGCCAGCAACTGATGCAGCTAGGAACAGCTTGAAATCCAACTCCCAAAGTTTGAGTGTTTAAATCATCTTTGTTCACACGGAGTCCCTGCACCCCACACACTCCCCAGGCTTTCTGTCCCTCTCCTGGGGCACGCGGCACTCTTGACTGTGTAGTGTTTACAAAGGAAAGGATCAAGAGCTTCCTGAAAAATTATCTGAAATATGACAAGAGAGCAACATTGCTCTAACACAGGCTTTTACCCTTTTTCTCACACGCATATGCACGGCTTGTTTTTTGTTGGGTTTTTTTCTGTTGTGGGTTGAGAGCAATTAGAATAGTTAAAACAAGAACAGCAGCATGAACAGCATCACAGTGATTGAAAAATGAAATGCTATTTGGGTCTTTTGGTAAAAAAAAGAGGCAGTTTGGTTCTGTTTCTGTATTGCCCCCTCTAAGGGGGCTGTTGTGGGGAAGGAGATCCCAGGCTCCCAAAGTTTAGTGCCACAGCCTGAGTTTGCTTGTGTGGGAACATATAGATTCATTTTAAGAACAGATTACAGCTGAAGCATCGTGTGCGTTGTTTCCTGGAAAAGTATGCTAGATCATTCTTATCTTCTCTAATTATATACTTCTGTTCCCTTCCTCCCAAAGTTCAAAGGGTTTATTGATAATGGTAATGATTTTCTAAAGCAGCTGCCAGTCTGAAACAATCACGGAGCTACAAAAAAATTTAAAACACAGAGCAATAAAAGATAAAAAATTCTGTAAAAATTATTCTAATGTTACCAAATGCGGCAGAAGTAATTGTTTCAGAAAGGGAGCCAAGCAGAGGTTAAAACTGAAAACACTTCTGTAAGGAAAGTTATGGCTTAATACTCTGGATTTCACTGCATTTGGCATTCTTAACAGAACAGCAAGGATAAATGCGTCTGAAACCTCTAAACCATTTCACTTGGTGTTATCTCATCTGTTCTCTTGTGCCTAAAACATCAATGTTTTGGGGGGCTGAAATATTTGAAATATTTTTTTATTAAATTCTTCACCTGATGTCAATGCATCAGCGCATGAGGAATCTTGACTGGCTTGTCATAGGTGACTTTAACCGAGGTTTACAGGAGCCACACAGCTTCGGTGCAGAGGTGCTAGCACCCGGTGCACAGCCTTCCCGTGGGGAGTGGGGCTCTCGGCATCCTCGCTCAGGTGATCCGCCCAGGCTGAGCTGGGCACAGCTGCTCCCCAGCTGGCATGGGGAGCCGTGTTCTGGCCAATGGCAGTCTGTGTCCCCCCACCCGCATGTGAGTCCCCCCAAAGTCTGGGTGGTGGAGTAGGAGGGAAGGGCAGGAGGAGGCAGTTGATGTGACCCACCACCCTCCAAGGTCTGCTTGTTCACCAGCTGGTGGGGCAAGTCTGGTGAGGGACTGGGGCATGGAGTACCGGGACAGATTCGAGCTGAGCAGCACCTGCCACTCAAGAAAAGTCATTCACTTTCACATCTAAAGGATTTGGCTCCATGTATACCTGCAGTCATCTGCCAGGTTTGACCTGAGTTGTCAGTGTGGCAATGATGCTCGGTGAGGGTTGGGGCCTCACCTCATCCACTTTGGCTTGAATATAGTGTCCTGTAGCATTCGATGCCTTAAACAGCTGCAGGGGGAAAAATAATTGATGCAACTTCTGCTCAAGAGCTATTAATTAGAAATATTTTAAAAATAGACTCCTCATCTCCAACTGGAATGAACATATCTTGCTTTAGTGATACTGAGCAAGTCTTCAAAAGGCACTAACTTGACCTGAGAGAGGAAGATGATAAACTGCTTCACATTTTAGCAGAAGGGTCCTGGCCACGTTGCAGCAGGAGATCTGAGAGGCAGCGTTACTGGGGAAGCTGGTGAGTGCCACTGAGGTTGCACAGGGATGTGTCCTGCTTGGCAGAGTGACCAGCTCTGTCCCCTCTCACTGAGTCTTTGTGGACTCTGAGCATCCCATTGGCCTGGGGTCCTTTGACCCCAGAAGGTGGGGACAGCCAAAATGCAGGCAGGCAGGCAGCTCGCAGGCAGTGCGAGAGTCTGCAACTGGAGGAAAAGGCACAGGTCCATCCTCAGGAGAAGGGCCGGGGACGGTGTGTGAGAGTCATCCCAGGGCTGCGTGTCTCTGCTCAGTGATTTCATGCTCTCATTTTTGCTGGTCAGCTCTGTACCAACCCATCTTGACAAATGCATGGATTTTACCTTGGGAGTGTGTGAAATTGCCAGGCAATGTAAGCTTAAGCATCCTGCTGTCTCTGCCCTGCCAATGGTTTCACCCACCATGAGAAAAGAACAAGCAACCTGTAGGTTTCTTCCTACCGCCAAGAGAGGGGGAAGGTGGCTGCAGCCCATCCCTCATCTTCTGCCCAATGCCACAGCTGTGAGACTGCCAAGTTAATTGGACTTGAAATCCTCTGACATAAAGAGAAAAAAAAAGAGATGAACGCAGGCTTGGTGACACTTCACCTTCTTCTGGGGAGATCAGATTGACCCTCATACCTCCCATCAGCCTTCATATCATTTGGAAATGTCACCCCCTTGCACGCACATGAGATGATCTCTTCCGACAGTCTCCTTGTCCATGGAGAAGGGCAAGCAGAGCAGCGATTCCTGAGGAACTGGAGCACTTCACCTTAGGAGAGACCTTGGCTAAAAGCAGGACTGAGGTCTCCTTGAGTCACTTCTCACACAACTGGATACAGCCAGGGAAATTAAAAACAGACACCAGTTGTTGATGCCTCCAGCCTAGTAATAATAACACACTCAAGCCTTTAGTGTGCTCTACCTTGATCTGGTTGAGTTGATGGGCAATGACAATTTAAATTTAGGCTAGAAGCATAATAAAACCTAAAAAAATCCTTGCAATGCAGAGAACTGACTCCTCCTTGCATTTTTCAAACAGAATGAGATTTCTGCTGTCTTTTTAAAGGTCCCAGCCTCTACTCAAGGCAATAATTCAGGGAGGGGAATAAAATCCCCCGTACAGGAGGGGAATTGTCAAACAGCGGGAACTGATGTAGCAGTATGGAGTTTCAGCCTCTTAAATTACATATTGCAGAAGTTGGCTTCCACCCTGCTAAAAATCATTACATTGTGCTAATTTAATGTCCTGCATCAACATTAGCAACAACTGGTTTAAATGATAACTAAGCTGCAGTAGAGATTTGTCATTTTAATCAACAGTTGCTTTTCCAATTAAATGCAGATGCCATGCGTATAGTACTCTGAATGCAAAATAAAAGTTGACCTGATTGTTGGTTCCAAGCTAAAGCAACAAAAATCCTAATTCTGGAATGGTTTTGGTAGTCATATTTTAGAAATAATCTTCCATGGTGAGCCAAATCTATGCAGACAGTTATAGTCAGATAACAGTTAAAAAAATAGACTATGTTTTGGCTGTACTTTTGCTGCTGTTAAATTTATCTTCTTAAATAGCAGGGAGTATGAGTTGAGGTTTGAGAAACAGTAATTTTGTAATTATTTTACATGGATCGAATTATTCTGTCATCAAATGTGCATTTCAGACAGCATTACAGTATGAAAATATAATTAGAAACTGTAATTCAGGAATTGCTGAATGTGATATTTCCCAGAGGGAGCACTGTGAAGAAGCTGCCCTCAGTACAACTTTAGCAAATGTTGAAATCCTATAGGTGGAAAATGTGAAGGCCGAGTTGTAAAGTTCCTCTCCCTTCTGCGGTCTCCACACACTGTCAACTTTCTGCCGAACTTCATTTTTCTGTAAGATTCATTTCCACAGAAACATCTAATCATTAAGAGCTGAAGTGCTCAGATCCTGTTCTGCTGAATTTCAGTCTGGCTGTGCTGATAGTTGCTGAACCGCTTTCAGCCACAAAATGACACTGAGATAATGTAAGGATCTGATTTACACACAGAAAAGCCAAGAAGCTTGTAGTTTGGGCTGAAATGCTGGTTTTAATTTGCCCAGAGCCTGGAATTCCCAGCAATGCCTCCTCTCACGGGAGAGAGCAGAGGATGGGTCTTGGTTTAGCTCTGTTTCTCTTCTTTTGTAATTCAAGACTTTTTGCTGTACATGTTCACAGACTTGTGCAAAGTTTTAGCTGCGTAAATCTCACTGATGTCAATCCTTATAGTTTTTTGCTATTCTTGTTACAATCTTTGGCTTATCATAGACATATTAGCTGGAAAGGAACATATCCTCTCTTTTTAGATGGGCTTTTGTTAATAAATCCTGTCCAGTTTCATCTGAGACACACAGTTCTTTGGAGAGCATCATGCATGGCAAATTTTTCCCACCACTTTGTTGGGCTGTTGGACAGGCCAATATGTAGAGCAAAGTCTGTGATGCACAAAGCAAAGCCAGCACTGGGAGGAGGCAGAAGCTGAGTGTGGGGCATGTTTGATGCTTTCATGTCCCTATACATCTCCCACAGTCCTGCTGAGAGACAGTCCCAGTGCTTCTCCAGAGGAAATGTCAGGGCAGGACAGAAAAAGGAGGAGTGTGGACCTGTGAACCCAGGACTGTGTGGGTAAATGGGCTGTAGTGACTCAGGAACATTGTTGCCTCCAGTGTGCTCTGAAGAACAAGACCATTTTCCTGTGCCTGCCCAGGGCCACCTTCCTGCACCCACCTATACCCAGCCCTGATGCTTTGCCTGGGCGCAGGGGAGGATGTGCACCCTGTCACTTGCATTTTGGCTGATGCACATCCTGCAACCTGGGTCTGGTATCTGCAATGTGAGCAAAGGGCAGGAGCTACAGGGCATTGCTGCAGATGTCCTGAGAAGGCATTTTTGTTAGGGAGGATGCAATAAGCCAGGTTGGCTCTTTATGTATAAGTGGCCTCGCCTGGGGAGCCCTGTGTGAGTGCTGTTTTGCAGGTGGGGCATGAGCAGCTCCTGAGCATCACACCCATATTTTTACACATTTGCTTAGAAACTCCAGAGGAGCAGGAGACAGTGTTTCAGTCAGCTTTGTCTGTGCGTGGAAGCAGGTGCACACTGGGGTTGAAAGGCTTTGAGACAGGTTTATACCTGCCATATTTGTCACAAAGCCTCTTAGCAGTGTGCTGAATTTCACCATCAAGTGAATGGGGCCTTGGGAGCAGGCTAGAGCCTGGCTGGCCTCTGCTGCAGGGGCACAATGGGCCAGGTGGGATGGGGCAAGTGGGGGAAGGAGAGCCCTGGGCAGGACTAAGTGACCAGGTGGTAGCAGGATGAGGCCAGGGACAGGCTTGCCACTTCTTGTCTGTTCTGCTGTCACTGTTCCTGCACTGCTGTGTTTGCCCCAGGAGGGAGCCCTGGTAGCATTGCCCAGTGTCCCTGGGCATTTGCAGTACAGGCCAGCCAACACCCGTGTGAAGCAGAGCTGCCTGAGGGAGTCAGGGAAGAGAAATGCTTCCTACATGACTAGTGATGCTCTGTTATTTTGCTGCCATCTGATATAACGGTGGCTAGAAGGGCTGCTCTCAGTGCTGGACGCTGGGTTCAAAATAGGGCTGGAGAAACACTGCATAGTCAACCCTTGCACAGTATGTGCTACTGGAGGACAAAGATTTTGCCTTTAAGCGCTTCATGCTTGTTCTCATATCATAGAAGAGACTGGGTTTTAGAGAGACCCAAGATTACGTGTACAGAGGGTTTATTAGATGAGCAGATCAGGTAGTTCACAAGCTTTCACTCTAGAAAAGACAAGTTAAAGCTGAAGAACGTCAAAGTTAGCCTCTTTCCTCACCAAATTCCCTCGCTCCTAGAGCAGGCGGGTTCCCTGCTTATACCTCACATGGCCTTTCTGTGTCTCCTCCAGGATTGCAAAAACACAATGGATCCAGCTCATTTGAAGTGTCTAACTTCAGCTGAATAATACTCAAAGAGACTTCAGCCGTGAAGCAATTCAGCCTTTTAACTCTAAAGAAAATATTCTGCTCATGTTGTGTGCATGTTCCTAATGGCAAATCCAAGATACCAGGGGGAAGCAAGCACAAAGCCGTTGATTATATCCACAACTGCTATACGCTTCCTATCACAACACTATTCTTTTGTGCAGAATGGCAGCATGATTGCAGAGTCCTCTTTAGCTTTACCATTTTAGCAAGCCCAGGTCCAATTAGAGCAATTATATCTCAGCAGAAACACTGTCTGTTGTCCTCTGGACCTGTCTGTCAAGTGTCCTATTCATAGCTGTTTATCTTGTGTGAGGTTTTTCACATAAAGCCGTTCTGACCCTACTAAAACAGCCTCATCTGAAGGGTAGCTTACATTTTTGTAGACTTATTTCACAGGCTGATGCGAACAAGAGGAGTGCAAGATTACAGCTGGCCAAAGATACATCTTTCAGTCTAACCACGGTCTCCTATTGTTTGAACAATATTGCTGATTTGACACAGCACACAGATTTCACTTTCAATTATTTCACTTCACCCTTCAATTTCAATTACTTTACTGCTAAAAATTGAGAACATATCAGAATTTGCCATTCTTCCTTGCTGCATTGGAGGGTTTCCTTAATCAAAATCCCCAATGTGACTTGCAAGGCATGTTAAACCACTTACAGCTCTGAGGTCTTTGTGGCACTATCTGGTCACTGAGTTATTGAAAAGCTGCTGGGTAGTGGGCACTTCTGCAGAAAGACTATCTACATTTTGCTTTACCCCTACTGTCAGAGCCTGATGAAGGAACTGAGTGACTCCTCCCAAGGAAGTTCCCCTTGTTACCATTAAGGTAAAAGCTGAGAAGCAGAGCTCAGTGAAAGGCAGAAGTGCTGGGACTTGGAAAGGTCAGGGGCAGTGGAAAGAGGAACTCTTCTCTTTCTGAACAAAAGATAGCATACTTCTCCTGAAGGGAAAATTCAGGGAGCAGTGTTCGGAGTCTTCTTCCTTAAACAGAATTAACTCTTTTCTGACACTTCAGAAATGAGATTGCTTGTGAAAGAGAAGCCGCTGTCCCTGCCACTGGCTCCATGGCATCCATGGGAGTCCCAGCTGACACACAGCAGCGCTTGGGCAGAGTAGTGTCACTTTAGGAACTGAAAACATGAGCTCAGACCTTAGCTGTTCTTCCTCCAGCACCATCAGGGCAGCAGCTCCACCACATTTGTTCATTTGTTTCTTATTTTGCCTCTCTTCTGCTAGGGTTTAGCCCACGAGGGAGAGCAGCTGGTTGCTTTTGTCAGGAGGACCTGCAGAGTCGCCAGCAGTGGTGGCCCAGATGTCACCTGTGCTGTCCCTTCTTGCAGGATGCCACAGAGAGGAGAGCCATGCCAGTGCTGACCAAGGCTGCAAAGAGACCTGGCAGATCAGGTGACACTAGTGGCAAGGATAAATGAGAGCTGATGAAACAGCAGTATCACATACTCCATGCTAGCACCATGGGGGTCTTGGTGGATTTGTTAAGATAAATTTATAATGTTTACCTGGATCTGCAGCTTTGGCAGATTCAGTTTCTTTACTCGCAGCAGTGATGGCCTTTTCTCTGTGAACCACGGGCAGTTAGCTGCTGTGCAGGGTTAGATGCCCACGCTCACCAAGTCCACATAATGCTTGTTGTGATGCTGCAATTAGAAAAATACAGTTCTTTGAGAGATGACAAAAGGTGGCAGAAGCACTAGTAGGGTGACTGCTTGCTTGGGCTTTGCTCTTTTTATTAGATACTGGGATCCTTGCAGAAACCCCCATCTCACTTAATTCAAAGTGTCTGATTAAAAATTGAAGTGTATTTTGCTATTAGTTCACTGTGGTGTGGCTCTCATACTGAGAGCCTGTAGTAAAACACAGCTTTCCTGCGTGCAGCTCCCACCATCCTTGTGGATGGCCCTCCTGGCAGGCCGGAGAAGAGACAGCTGGGAAAGAAGGGGTTAAAACAAGCCACAGTTACCAGTTTGAGGCATTTTCAAAAATAGCATCTTTTCTTTTGTTTGCTGAATTCCCTGTGCTTTTCCAGTGCTGTTCCCATTATTCATTTCTTTCCCAAAATAACACTTTTAAACAGAGGAATGGCTTACATGGGGAGAGTTGGGGATCTGCAGCCCAAGCTGGACAGTTGCATGCACTCCCGTGTCTGAGTGGAGGGGGCTCCGAGCTGCCCTTGGATGCTAATGGCAGACTACCAGACAGGTGACAATTCCCAGTATTTCAGGCAATTTTGCCTCCTTGGCAGTGAGCCTGGCAATTCCTTCCTGACAGCCTGCAGCAGTGCTTCTCAGGGGCAAGCTTTGGGTGTGCACAGCTTACAGCTGCCCTTGCAGAGAAACGTTTATTATTCTTCTTTCAACGGGGAAGCTTGAACATGTCTGAGTGGCTTCCAGCTATACAGGGGACGTGCTCATGGCCAGTGCAGAGGGAAGGTGCCCTGGCAGGAGGCATGCTCCCGCTGTCCAGTGTCTTTGTAGCCCAACTTGCCCAGAAGCATTTCTTGCTGGTGGATGGTCCTTTGAAGGACAAGAGGGGAAGTCTCTGCGAAAATGACTCCAAGGAACCCTGGCCCCAGGACCGGTGATGCAGGCAGATCCCACTGAGCTGGGATGCAGCTGGCCCTTGGGTTTCCTCTGGTGTCCCATCCTTGAACGCTGACCCAGGAAAGCAGCTGCTCTGGAGGGGCTCCCTGGCACCACCCTGCTCAGCTTGCTGTCAAACAGCAAGCAGCAGCTTGCTGTCACCACATCCCAACAGTTCACCTTCGCTGTGGCTGGCCAGTCACCCAAGCGCTGAGTGGGAGGATTGAAGCATCCCATCCTCGCTGCCCTCACTGGAAACCAGCCAGCCCTCTGGCAGCCCTGGCAGGGGGATGGAGAGGAGCTGCCCCCAACTGCCTGTGGGGGCTTTGGCATGCAGGACCCCCCAGCTCTGCCCCACCAGAGCCAGCAGCGTTCACCTCTCTGTGGAAATCCCCAGAGTCATACTGAAAGGCATCATGCGGGCAGGTGGCCAGACCCAGATGAGTCACGTGCTGCTTGGACAGATGCTGCTGCTAAATACAGGGTGCTGGGGGGATGGACCAGCCATACCACCGCCCTCTCTCTGGTCTGGGGTCTGGAATAACCCCAGCAAGGGGCTTCCTTAGTGCAGTCAGAGGCTGAGCCCACTGGGGCTGGCATTTGGGGTGCAAGTGTTGAGTCTATGAAGGCTGGTATTCGGCGGTACAAGGGCTGAGCACCACTGGGGCTGGAATTCAGGGATGCCACTGACACATATGTGAAGAGTGGTGTCCGTTGCGGGGAGAGCAGGACCCACCTATACGCAGTGTGGGAGCAAGACTCTGGGCTCTGTGTCGGTGTCGCTGACAGCAGAGGGCTGCCAAAATCAAGCAGAAGCCTGGGTACAGAGCTGCTGTGGAGATGCCCCAGCCCCTGCCTGCTTGTATTGTCGGAGAGCACCAGCACCAGGCAGACATGAGATGACCAACATGATCCACTTTTCTAACACTGTGTTGTGTCTAGTATCTGTTTTCTAAATCCTCCCTTGCCTGAAGTGAGTACTATGCACTGCATAATGCCACTGCAGCTCCGTGGCTGCCACAGCCCTGTGCACAGCACTGCATCTGCCATGCAGTGCTGCCAAGTATTTCATATTTCACTCTGCAAGAGGGAAGCGATGTTCAGGTGCTCTCTCAGTAAAACTTCAGGGTTGCAAGAGGTAAAAAGCGAAGGAGATTTCTGAATGCAGTTTTGTCCTGGTGCTTCTTTTTTGTTGAATTCATCATTTGTGTTTTTGGCCTTGGAGCATAATGTCAGTGGGGTTCAACAGAGCCGGGGAAGCATTTACCTATCTTCTTGCCTGCAGCTTTTCAAGCAGGTCTGATTGTTTTTATTACTTCCTCTGTTAGACATGGAGTTTTTTCCACTTTCCCTGAATTTCCCAGTCAGATCTGGCTGCCTGTGCCTCCTGTCCCTGGGGACATTGCTGGCCATGCGGCCGGTGGGATGGGACTCACCTTACACCTTGCTGCATGCTGGAAAAGCTGCTCATTTATCAGATGCCAAGCAGAGGTAGGCTATGTCACTTGGTAGAGGGTAAAATCTGTCACTCTGGGACCCTTTAGGCCAGGGTCCTCATTTAAACCCCTCCATGAACTCACTTGTAACCCCAGGCAAATCACTTAACATCAGTGGCCATCCCAGTCAGACAAATGTGACCACGACTGTGATGCCTTGGCAGGTCCTTTCCTTGCAGAGCACAAGGATATTCGCTGGGATCTTTTGAACAGTGAGGTTTAGTAAGGCAGGACCCCAGCTTTTAGTAAAGCAGGACGTGGGCATGACTGCATGAAAGTGTAAAGTTTTCCCCTTTCACTTGCAAATAGACATTGCTGTGCTCATATTGTTCCAAATAATACAGGGGATTTAGGAAGACTAGCATTAAGACATTTTTTTCAGAGTCATTGAATATGCTTAATCCTTATTAGCCTTGAGCAATTGTGTCCCAGTGAAGTCACGAAAGGATAGGTATAATTAAAGATCTGTCCTGGGCAGACTGTCGTGCATGTATAGCTACACAACTGCTCTCACTAGTGAAAGAGAAATATGTCCTTCTAAACGAAAGCTCAACAAGAGGAAACATTTTTTTCACAAAACTGAACACAAGTGTTTCTTTCAAGCATCATCAGATAAAAGCAAAAACTTACTTACATTTCTATTTCCACAAAGCACCTAGCTCTAATGTACAGTTCCTTGACTTTGTTCGTTTTTTAACCAAAATGTGATCCTGTTTTAAAGTACAGTTGTTTCATCTGGTAATAAAAGCCTATTCAGCCATCTTCGTGTTTCATCAGTGTTTGCATTCCTTGTTCTGTATCATATTTTGCATTTTGCTTCAATCTTTCCACTGAAGAATCAGTGTTGTCCAAATTGCCACTGCTCAACTGAACATAACTCCGTATTCTTACTATTTAAAGTTGCTTATCTGATTCTGTTGGTGGGTAATTTTGATCAAGATTTCATAGCATGCTAAATTAGTCTTTGCAGACAATTCAGTGACAGGCTTTTCTCCCAGTTATTGCTGAAATCCCCCACCCCACCCATTGCAGAGGTTTATGATCACTGCCTCTCAGGTGTCTGGCACAAATGGAAGTGGCACCATTGTGTGACATGATCGTTACTTCAAGCATTAGCCTTGAGAAGTGCTGGGTAATTGGATGGTTTGTCATGTCTGTTTAAGCACATTATTCCTGAAACTGGTCCTCCTCCAATCAATAAAAGACTCCATAAAATTGTTTAAACATATTAAGAAAAATGTGATTTACTTCAGGAATCTTTATTGCATTTCATTATAGGGCACTGAATCTAATATACAGAGAAGATCACTTTAATTATAAGTGGACAAAAGGAAGATCTACACTACATTCCCACTAAGCAACTATCAGCAGCATGCGCCTTCTCCATCTAATGCAGTTACATAAACTAATTAGGTTGGTGTTTCTAATGGGAACAGTGGTTAAGTACATTACACAGCCCCTGAGAGAAATTGGCATCAGATTAATTTGTTAGGTATTGTGGTATCTGTTCTCAGCTGGTTTTTCCTGCCCCGAGGAAACTCATGAGATAGATAGCCAAAATGTGGGCAGAGAGTTCAGACGATGGGCCGTTGATCTCCCTGTTTCATCTCAAACCAGTTTCATTGTGCTCGGTGCTGCCCTCTGGAAGCTCATCAGATAGCAGAGGACTGTAATGGCCCTCTCCACTTTAAAACCCACATGCATGGCTAGTTCTTGTTTTATAAAGTAAAATGCCTCAGTGTCATTCACTACTGTTTTGTTCTTTATTGCTATTTCAAACTTGGGGCAGACTGTTTTCGGAGGAGGAAAAGAGAAAACTCAGTTGAAGGTGGTATCCGAGAGTGACAGCTCCCTTCCACCTGTGTTCTCCATTAAGTGGAGAGTTTCTTGACTTTTTGCATATAAGCATCTGATAGCTAAACAGCAGAATCGAACATCTCCTGTATCCTGCAGCATCCAAAGGATCTGTGTTACTTACAGCAGGAGCAGCCCTTCTTAAAACTGTGATTTATAATATTTGAAACATAGAGAAGATGCATCAAAGGGTGAATATTATTTTATTTTATTACCTGAAGCACTTTCCAGCCATTAATATCTGGGGGTCATTTTTCTCCCTGTGGAGGAATGAGTGTGCTGAGGCTCGTGAGGAAAGGAGGAGGCCCAGCAGCAGAGTGATACGTGAGGTAACGCTGGGGATGAGGGATCGGGAATGCAGGGATATAGGAGTGCAAAGCCTGAGAGATGAAGCAGCACCTGGGCACCATGGCCATGGGAGCAGCCCTGTGTGTTCAGGGCACCGCTGCATGAAGGTGAAAGTATCCGTGTCTGTCATGGTGTGGCTTGCGGGGAGCATGGGGCAAGATGACTCCTCACTGTCACAACCCAGACAGTCCTGGGCATGCCCTGGAGCAGAAGGATGGCTGTCAGGAGGTTTAAGTGCCAGCAGCCTCTGTGCCCTGGTAGGGTTGGGCAGTGCCTAATGGGAGTCTGTCTTGTGCTGGTCCCCTTGGAAGTCCGTGCCAACCCAGGAACCTTGAAAACTGACCCCAACTGTCCAGGAGCACAGGACCAGCTGATATGAAAAGCCATACAGATGTTTTAGAAAATCCTTTCCTCCCTCTTCCTGTGCATTGATTCAGTCTACACTGAAAGGCAGCTGTCACCCAGTAATCTTTGTAAAGTGGTCAGAGGTCTTCAGAAGAAAAAGCTATGTGGTAATAATAAGTTATTGTGTTCCCTATAGGAGACAAAGGGATCACATTAAGGAAGAAAAACTTTGTAGAAAGTGTGAATTTCTCCATCAATACTGAATAGAAACCGAGTACATAATTCACTTTTGAAGAAAATGGAAAACTTACTATTTCACAGATTTGGACAACATATTCTGCAAATCCTCTTGACTCCAAGGTTAAGCCCAACCAGCTGTGAATCTTACTGAGGTTACTTGTAAATCTTAATTTCAATTAAATTTTTTGCAATAACCATATTGCTTCTCCCAGTGCTCTCTGATGCTTGAACTGACAGAGCTGGCCGGCTCTCCTGACCTGTCTGCTGCGTCCTGGCATTCACTCATCTGCTTGTATAACCCCCTGCTCACATTCCTGCTGCTCCACATTACTGATGTGTGGCAGCAGGAGATTACATATTGCAGAGAAAGACAGAGATACCATAACACTTTTACTTAATGTTACTGCCTTTGGCTCTCCTCTTGGTGATCATTTGTGCTAGAAATACTTTGTCCACTGTAAGAAGCACTCTTGGTTTTTAGGATGCCATTTGTCTTCCAGAGGAAGGCAGAACAGGAGGGGACCTCCTGACCCATCTAGTCCACTGCAGGTATCTACATCATATAGACCCTATTTATGGATTTTTCAAACCTCATTTTCACATGAGCTAAGACATTTGTCTTGTGATCTTCGGAGAAGACTGTTCCACAGACTTTACTGCTCCAGTGGTTAGAGATTTGCTTCTCATTCCAAGCCAAAATTTATTCATGGCTAGTTTATACCCATTTGTTCTTGTGCCAGCATTGTCCTTAAGTTTAAATAGCTTTTCTCCTTCCTTAGTGTTTACCCCCTCTGATGTATTTATAGACTACAACCATATCCCCTCTTGGCCTTTCTTTAGCTAGGCTAAACAGCCGAGTGCCTCTGGTCTCCTCTGAGAGCACAGGCTTTCCATTCCCTTATTTGGCTTAACAGCCCTGCTCTGCAGCCACTGTGGGCCAAAATCCCTTTTCCTGAACATGCTTTCCTGGCCATATACTACAGTAATCTAGGTGAGCCCTCGTACCTCCAAACCCTGGTACAATCTGCTGTGTTTTCATTAGTAGCATAGGTACTTCCCCCTCCCTGGACTCACCAGATCAGTTTCAACAGGTTCATTAGGAAGCGTCATTTGTCTCCTGCAGGTCACATCATATTGGTGTTTTCCAGTTATCTTATGGCTATGTAAGATCTTAGCTCTTCCTCCCACTCCATCATTTCTAGTTAAAAACATTAATTCTGCCTACTGGTCCCTCAGAAACTGCACTTTGTAATATGGAATTTCATCCCATTGCATTATTCCAGTGCTAAAATCATCCCATTCTTCTTGTGTGGTAGCCTGGTTGTCCTGCTGACAGTGCCTCTCATCTTGGTGTCATCAGCAACTGCACTGCTTTGAGATTATGCATCATGGTTATTAATGAAAATGTTAAACAAGATCCATCCCAAGACTCATCTTTGAAGAACCCTATTGCAACCACCTTCCACCTGAGATTTCCCCTTTCATTTCAATCCATGATCCTTAAAGAGGAAACATCTGTCTGACTCTGTCCAGCACATCCCCCAGCAGGAATGATTTACTTTGATTTTAACAAAGTAGTTTTGAATTAACATTTCTATACGCATTTATATATCTATTAGAAATGAAAGCTTATGTGCTGGTTTGAAAGCCAGTGCAGGCAGACTTTCTACAGGGTTTCCATATAAGGTCAGTTCTGCCAAGAAACTTCAGTTCTAACCTCTAACATTTCTACAACTTCAGTCTGATATCTCTCTTCAGCAGACTTGCCAATTGTGGTGCTCAAGTCGGGGTGTTAGCAGACGTGTTTTGCTCTGCTTCAGTCTCCCAGTGGGTTATGAAGCCAAATTCATGATTCAAATGACTAAACTCATTATTCAGGCTTAGTACACTTTTTTATGGGAATTTGGAATGGGGTGAAAATTCTTTTGTGCTCTGGCCTGTGTTCCTCAGATCTTGGCCTGCAGAGGAATAGCAAAAATGATATTTGTACCCTTTACATTCAAAATGGGTGAGACTATAAATATCTTGTAGTCCTAAAACAACATTCCTGCTAGTTCTTCAATTAAGACTGCAAGACTTCTCCCCCAGCATCTCCCTGCGATTCCTCACAAAGATCCAACTGTCTTCTTTTCTTCTTTGTGCCAAAGGGTTTAGAGACTTGGAGGAGTTGATGGTGACATCCCACAAACCAAAGAACAGAGCTACTTCTCTTTTAGGCTCAAATAAAGCAAGAGAGGAGAAATTACTGAATCTTTGGTTGCCCTTTTGATGACAGGAAAAGCAGTCCTTGCCCTCCTTCACTTGAACAGTTCAGATTTTGGATATCTCTTAATGTTAAAACTAGTTCTTCTGAATGTGTTGTATAAATTAGAACTGTATAATTCTTCCTTTAAAAAGAAGTGGAAAAAGCCTCCAGAAATATCAAATCAGTCTAGTTAAGCTTGTTCCCTGCATTATAACTTAGCTTTTTTTTATCAGAGCATTCTCTGACCTGAAGAATTAGCTTTTACTTTTGTATATTGAGGGCTGGCTGACAAGCCTTCATCATGTGCCTACATCTGAGATATTGTAAGCCAAGGACCAGATCCCCCCATTACACTCCAGACTTTGTCTTACTCACATGGTGAACAGTTATCCTGGCTGCAGCTCTAAGAACAATTGATTTGAGGATTTGTCTGCTGAGCAATCGGGCAGAAAAGGCTTTAATTTGTCATGAGGTTGCATTTTCCAGCTCTTTTTGATAAAATAAAGGAACTCCACAACAACAAATGATATAATTCAATCTGACATTGGATGTTGAGCAAACTGAGACCGTGTTCTCCTCAAGCAGTTTTGTGAAACTAGCCTCCAGTATGTCTGTTTCTGCCTGAAATCAACCCATGAACTTGGAGTTTGCTCGGTCACTCTCTAGACTCCAGAGATGGTATTGACTAGCTTTCCATAGCTTGTATGAGACAGCTAAATTTAGGTTTCTGAATCTGGAGTTACATGCCCCCTGTTTTCTGTAGGTAAGTAATGTGGAGAGTTTGATATTAAAACAGTTGCCTCCTGAGCTGCTGTCGAAGAATGTAACTTAGTAAAGATTGTCTCTAGATTCAAAGCATTTAGCGTGTACCTGCACACATGCTTTGAACCAGCCCAGTGCCCTTGCTCTGTTCAGGCAACACTGGGTGCTCTGGCTATGAATTTCCAGTGGAGGACCCCTTCCACCAAGGCAGCTCCCTACTGATCTGAACCCAGCAGAGGGAACACTTTTGCTGGTCTCTGCCTCTCTTGTCAATAGGACATGGGCTGAAGTTGAGCAGAGCCAGGCAGCTGGATCCCTAGCACATACAGAGCTTGTGGTATCAGTCGGAGATGTCCCTGGGAGCAGCAGTCCCCAAGGCACTGCACTGGCTAGTGCAGGGTCACAGTGTGCAGCCAGGTGCCTGAAGCCAGAATTCTCCCCCTCTCCTCCCCTCCTGGAGCATCATCTGTTGCTGAGAAAACTTGGATGTAGGAAGCATCCGAACCAAAAGCATAGGGAGAGGACTGTACCAGCCTGCAGCTGCTTAGCATCTCAAAGGGAAGACTGAATTCCTTGTATCTGGCAATCGAGATGCAGACAGTCACTTTATTGACAGAGTTAGTTCATATTCCAGTCCATCATGTGTACGGATAATGCACTCTGAGATTAAGTGACTGTAGCAATAAATTTGATAACCTAATTTTAAAAGATAAAAGCTCCAGTGAAGTGAGGCTTCATGGCACACTCCACACCACTCAATTTCCAATGCTTCAGAGCAGCAGGCAAGAAAGCCCTCCCTCAGGTAGCTGCTCTGCACCTCTGACCTCCTCCTCCAAAAGCAAATCTTCCAGGGAAGGAAATAGAACAGCACTAAAATTCCCCTCCTGGGCACCAGCATCCACTGTCACTCTTTGCAGCTCACGTGAAAGGTCGTATGGAGCAGGACTTGGAGAAGCCTTTCAAGCAAAATAAGAAGGAGTGCTGTTCTGCATCAGCAGAAGACCTGCCTCCTCTTGCCTCCTCCCTCCCCACTTCTGCAGCAGTTCCTGACCACCTTCCTCTCCCCATGAGTTTCGGATAGCCACAAGCACTGCCAGCCCAGGCTCTGGAAGTCTTACTGGTCTGGAAACAAGGGTAGCTTCTGAGTACTGGTGGAACAGGAAGTTCTGCTTCCCACAGGCTCTTGCAGGTCAGCCGCAAGAAGTGGCACCAGAGAAGGGAGAGAGCAGCCTGTGGTACAGCGTGCTGGGCAGACACCTTGAAGCTTTGTACATGTTTTGGGCTGAGGAATGGCTGAACACACTGGGCATTGCACAAGGTCGGATAGTGTCTGGGGATTGCTCAATACCCACAGGCCTCCTGTGGCAGCAATTTAGGGATAGATATTGCAACCCATAAGGAAACCCCAAGAGCTGGGCATTTCAAGCTGGACTTCAGCAGAGCAACCACTGAACTTGTCCATCTCTGCAGCCTCAGAGACAGGAATGGCTCTACTATGGTGTAGCCAAGACCTAGGGAAAGAGGTGGCTTTGTGTGCATGGGGCAGCTGTGCAAAGAGGCAGTCAGGTGTATTGTGGTCCCCACCCCCTAAGGCATCACAGGTTTTAACAGGTCATTGATTTTCACTCGTGATTGAGCTGCCTTGCATTGCTAGTGGGACCAAAGTTTCTTATGCAACTTAACTGAATTAAATTTTTCATCTGGCCACGCTGCAAGGATGGCATTGTTAGAAACCACAGGCATGAAGCCCATGTAATGTTGGTGGCAGTAGCTTTATTTCTCTTGGACGTGCTAGGGGAGTTTGCAAGCTACACCAGACTTTCCCAAGCATTTGGTTGTCTTTGTATTTGAAAAGGCAGTATTTACATTGCAGGCTCTAGCAATGTGCTCAGTATGTGCTAGTTTAACATCATTTTAAATAATTGATCAGGACTAAAAGAAATCCTTGTGTTGGTTATGTTGTTTTCCTTTATGAAGGCCCAAATGTACGATGCTCCAAACGGTATGCTAAAAGCATCTGCAATAAGGTGATGGTGTCATCTTGTTAGCTTGGAACCCCCTGGGAAAAAATATGCATTAGTTCTATATTACCAAAATCCAAATAAATTAGTGCTGTTTGCACTGTTTGAGTGCTTCAAAAGGAAATCACATAAGAAATATAATGTTTTCAGGCACTCCTGCCCTGTCCATACAGAAAGCTACTGCAACCTATTTACTTGCACCAGCTTCACAACTGACCTCCAGCCAGCAGCTGCGGTTCACCCCAGTTCTAGATGTGAACCTCAGACAAGGTTTTCAGGACACCTTCAAAAATACCAGTTGGTGGTTTCAGTAGGGTTCACCAGGACCAGTTCCCCAGGTCTTCCTTTTCCTGCTTATTTCCAGATCTTCTAGGCGTTTCACCATCTGCACATTTCAAAGAGTGTTTTCAATTCTCGTATGAACCAAGACTGATATTAGGCAGCTGGGTGGAAAAAAGCTTTTGCCTGGATTCTTTGGCCAATATGCACACTTCTTACAAGCTCCTGTTTGAACAAGCTGTCACACAGGTGCGTAAAATATTGCGTTCAGAAAAGCCCTTCACTGCTGGCTTTTGGTGCAAGTGGTTTCTGACATCCTGTACAGCTCTTGGAGCTGACAATCAGCTCTGTGCACAGCATATCTATATTATCCCTCACAACCTCTGTCTCAGCTTGTACTGCCCCTCTCTGCTGTGATTTTTATTTTGTTGGGATTTGTTTGATTAATGACCACCACCTTCTCCACTTGCATGTGCTCAAGGAGCTGCATTGCCTGGTGGAGTGGACTATTCCAGCCGTGTCCCCCAGGAGGGAGTTAAAGGAGACACTGAAGGCAGTCGGGCAGTGAGCAGGGTTTGATGGGGGTGAGTGTTTTTGAGGAGTCTCATCAGTTGCTGTCAGTTCTCCCTTGGCTGAGCCAAGGAGGTCTCCAGACTCGATTCTTCAAGATCCTCCAGAAATACTGCTTGTAGCTGCTGGGCTTCACTCTGGTGTAAGCAGCTATTGCTTCATTGATCTAAGGGAGAGAGACAGCTGCATGTTAGGGGAAGATCTGGCCCACTTCCATCATGCTACATTGTAATTTTCCACAAAAGCTTTCACCAGCAATTGCTCCAGCCCACTGCCAAAAAAGAACAGTTTTTCTTCCTTCAAATAAGAGTGAATGTAGCACTTGCGCCACACCATGTTCTTATAAATGGTAGTTCCTCATAATAACTGTGCCACATGCATAGGAAGAAATCAACAGAGCGACCAGCACACACATCAAGGCTTTGATTGTAAACTTCCAGCTCTGGGAAGGAGATGAGCAATCTTTATGTTGAATTATAACTACAGATATTTCCTTTTTCCTAAGCTAGTGTCTGTTACCATGGCCACAACCTTCAGAATTTTCTGGCTATTTTCTGGCAGATGTTTAATTACTTTCTTTTTGTTCCATTCACTAAGGTACAGCTGACATTTTAGGAGTCTTCAGTAAAAAAAAATCCATTTTTATTGTTTATAGTTTTCCTAGAGAAAAAGAGCAGAAGTTAATTAATATATGCTAGCATGCACTTTGCCTACACCTTCTAAGTAGATGTGAGGAAACCAGTTTCTTTACATCTTAAAGACTGAATATTAGACTGGTATTAGCAGCAGTCAGAGGTAGGTGAAAACCATGCTGTAGAAAATAGGCAAGGAGTTTCCAATCCTTCTCCTGGCCACTGGTGACCCCAAAGGACTGAGCATGTCCTTCAAACCCTCTGGTTTCCACCCAAAGAAGCACTGTTGAGCCAGGGCCCCTCTCTCTGTGTAGTTGTACATCACGCCTGTATGGGCCATGCAGAAGCTCCTGGTAAGCCACCTAGGTGTTGACAACATAGGCACACTTCAGCATCCCCACTGTGCAGACAAACCTCTGGGATTTATTAAAACACGAGACCTTGCAAGAAGCTTCTTCTCCACCACATTGTGGCACTTCTGATTTGTGAAGAGAGAAAATAGTTACCCAGGAGATTGCTCAGTCAACAGGACTGCAGTGCATGCAGTCCCCTAGGTCCCTGATGGACTGTCCTTGGTCTGTTCCTCTTTACTTAGACAACATTACCACATGTGTCACAGTATAGAAGATCTGTTCATTAAAGCTTTCTGGACAGAGAAAATCAAATATAAGGTTGCCTGTGTTCAACATTTTGTCTATAAATAGTGGTGATGCCAGCATGTCATGAGAGCCTTGCCATCTCCCTGTGCACACCTCCGCACTAGACTCTCTCAGGCCAAAGAAACAAGTAGTTTCTGGATCATAAGAAAGATCAAGTATGAGGTAGACGCTGAGTCCTACTGAGACCAGTATGTAACTTGGTTTATGCTGAGAAATGTGATAAAAAGGCAACTTCTGATGTCTGCACACTTCCAGGGACAAATGGCTGCTGAGCAGGGACTTTTGGTTGGTTGGCTTGAGCACATTTGGATGGAAGAACCCTGCTTCTCATCTTGTTCTTACTTTCAGTGTCTAAACTTATCTGGATCTGTGTCTTGTTGCTCCGTGTCTGAGCTCTTCACCAAAGGCTTCCTTGATGGACTGAAGTGTTGGGAAGGTGAATGCCCTGGAGAAGTAGCTCCCAAGATGTGAATTCAGATCTGCATATTCAGACTGCTCTCCCAATCCCTTCTAAAGACAGTTGCTCTAGTCCAATGTTGTTTAACTCCCTCTTTAGTATTTTCTTGACTTGGAGCTGCTAGGTATCACCTTTTTGATGAGTTACGAGATTTCGTTGCTTTGTTGTTGTTGCCTGGCTCCTCTTTGTGTTGGAGTTTGCTCTAGCTAGTGCTGCTGCTAACTTGAAGCAATTCATGTACTAAGCCAACTATAATCTCAGCAGCAATTATGCTGATGAACACTGATTTAAAGATTTTGCAAACAGGGCAAAGGACAGTGCTGTCTTTCCCTCAAAAGCAGAGTGCAGGCTATAGAGGGATATCCAGCATGGGATTCTCACTGAAACCCCAAATGGAAACAGAAATGCTAAAGGGAGCAGTTTAGGTCAGGGTCAATGGCTGCAGAAAGTCCCACAGTGAGACGTGTGGTCAGCGTATAGCAGCTTCTCACAATCCCTGCTACTAAGTAGTGCTTACAGCATCTCCACCACACAGCTGCCCTGGGCGGGCAGGGGGATAGCTGACTGATGACGGACGTGCCTCTCAGCTGTGGCAGGGCGCAGGCTGGCTGCCCAACAGTCCCTTCTCCTTTGACCATACGAAGGTTGGCTGTCATCTTTTTGCCTTTATTTTTGGCTATGCAGTTATTTTGCTAAGTTGCAATCCATTTTATTGCTGTAGAAGCTGCTTTTGTCTATGTAGTCTATGTAATTAAATGTGTCCCCTCGCGTTATTTCACGCCTACAGTGCACTATCCACTATCTAAAACTCTCATTTTTCCCATTCACCTGTTTCTCAGAGGTAGTGTCATTTCCCTGGTGGCAGTGAGTCCAGCTGACAGAGGGCTTGAGCTTTGGGCTTTAGGACCTGATTCTTTCTACAACAGTAGTATAAAGCTATGGACTTAACCCTAAATAACTTGGTGAAAGCTTAATACAATGCTACCTAGCCTGGCTGAGTTGGTGTAGGATAGAAATTATCTGTTACCTTCATAGATCAGAAACATAATCTCCCTGGAGCAGGAGAGGAAGCAGGAGAGGGTCCATTCAGTGGGCAGCACATTTTTAGGCAATCCCTTACTTAAGGCACGTTTTTAGTTTGCAGTCACGGAAGAGAAACAAGTGCTCAGTTTCCAATATCTGCTTCTCACTCAGTGCATGTCTGATCACATCTCTCACTACGGCAGCTCGACAGACCTGCAGTGCCAAGGTCATGTGAAGGTGCACTCAGTTCTGTGCAAAGCAGCTCTGGTGACTGACCTCAGATCTGTCCCGTCTAGCAGATCTGAAGGATCCATTTGGTTCTCTCTTCAAGGCAATCACAGTTAAATCTGGCATCCCACCTCTGCAGCCTGCTTCCCAGTCTGGTTTGTACTAATCTACCATCTGATAACCTAATCAGGGAGTCTCTTGTTTCCTTCTCTTGAGAAGTGTGTCCATCATTCTATATTATTTAGGCTAATGTTATATATATATACATATGCACCATGTATATATACATATATAGTATATATATACACATAATTCATACATGTACATATACATGTATTACATGAAAAGATAAAGGTGAATTTTCAAAGTCAAATATTTGGAAAAGTTGAAATTTGGGTGATCTGTGCTTTCATCTCTCAACTCTTCTAGCTTGCACCTATTTTCACATAATTAGAGCATATATATTAATGCAGTGAGATGTGCCTTTCATTTATGCTTTGTTTTTGTGACACCCCTTGGAAACTAGTTGAAGAAATTCAAGAGTGGGATCTCTTTGTGAATGAGGAAGATCGCTTTGGAGAGGGGGAATTTACTTATAATTCAAAAGCTGTGCACCACTGAGCCTTTTATTCAGTGCTTCCTCAAATGTAGAGAGAGTCTTTACTTGCAAATCAGTGGAACCTCCCTTGCATCACACCACAACTCTCCACCCCGAATAGTTTGAGTCTTTCTGTGTATGCCCGTACAAGGGGACTTACCCGCATTAATGTCCCATTAAGTGCAACTTTGCCCATTTACTTGAGTATGCATCTGTGAATATCTCAAGAAATATCTGGAGAGCTTCCTATTTCAAACAGTCCGATCTATGTGTCTTTCTCAGAAATAATAAGATGCATCCAGACATCTTTGTTCTGTGGTGATTACAATGCACCTTTCAGTAGGGTCTCAGTGTGTTTCTAGAAGATCATCTCATCGAGGAGCCATAGTTTCCTCTGTGAATGAGATATTCTAGGCATTTTTCAGTCAAATTTTAATTAAATATTCTTTTGTTAACAGCTAGCTTTGTAAATAAATGAGTTTGGAACATATAAGAGCTGCAGAACTCCCAGATGAGAAATGTGATTTCCCAAGTGGCCATTCAATGGAGACAAGAGTGGTAATCTGCTGAGACAGACTTCTGCAGAAAAAAATCAACACAATAATGCTTTTTTGTTTGAGGCTGCTTTCAAAGTTCATGTGTTGCATTTTTTAGGAAACAACATACTGTTCAATGATGATATTTTTGTCCCTCTTTGCATCAATTATTTGCTTTGCTTAAATTTGGGTGTCAGATCTGGCAACAGTATTGGAAAAAACAGTCTGTGCTTTGTGTATAATGTGTGTATATGTAATACAGTACAATTATACAAATTTAAGCAAACTGCTCTTTCACCTCTGTGACCATTAGCATGTTGGTAATTCAGGATATATATATAGAATGACTCAGAATGATAGAAGAAATCATCTTAGCATTCTGTCAAACCTCTGTCAAATGTAGGATTTTTTTATTCTTCAAAATGTAGCTCCTTTCATAATTTCTCCAGTCCAGTTACTACACACAGAGGTTACTTTCTCTGAGCATCTCACACATACTCTGAAGAACAAATAATTTCATGATAACCCTGAACTGTCTAATCTTTGTGAGCATCCTTGTTTACTTTGGACCCACTTTAAAGCTGTGCCTAAAATGACTGGTTTATTTAATAAAGAGCAAAATTAGATTCTAGATGAAATGTGTAAAATAGGATGCCCGTGCTCATGATTCCAAGGGGAGCTGGACAGCACATGCTCTGCTCAGTGTAAGGCCCCACATGCTGCCTGGTGCAGAGGGCATTTGGCGATAGGTCCTCAAGTTGTTGCTATGCGTTTGGGCTAGGCAGTCCAGTTCTACCTTCTACGTTGGGCCAGAAGGAAAACAATCCCCTGCATGTGTGCATAGATGAACAACTCGAACCTCCTGGCTGATAAGATGTTGGCAAAACTGAGCATCTGCTTGACTGTGAGGTGTCTGTGTTCAGACCTGTTACAGCATTCAGGAGTTGCCCTCTCCATTTCTTCATGCTATACTTTATTGACATCAGTCACAAATTAGACAAGTGAATACATGTGTGCAAGGATACACCTGCCCATGTAGTGTGAAACAGGTGTTGTCACCATGATGGTTTAAGAGACTAAGAGACTTGTAAGGGAGATAATATTTTTATTAGATTAGTTTATATACTGTGAAAAAGCAGAATGTACCTTTGGCATATATTGATGAGTGTTACAGGCTGGAATCTACATGGAGAAACCATTAAAGAAGTACAGCCTGGGCTGGAGTGAGGTCACACCTGGAAATAAGTTTTTTCCTGAGATCTCCCACTTGTTTTCAAGTAGCCTCCAACCTCACCCAGTTAATCAGCAGAAGTCAATTGTCACAAGAACCAAGAATCATCAGATGACATCAGGCCTTGCCAAAGCTGTCCGAGGTCTTCAAAATCTGGGGCATGTTTGTCCCCAGATATGATACAGATCTTTTAATGCATCATCTGCCTCCTTTAAAATTAAGAAGATGAAACTGCATAAGGTCTGCAAGTTAGAATGAGTTCACATGGACGACTGAGAAATACAGAGATATATAATCATGATGAGGAAAATGTTCTTTTGTAAAATGGTCACTCTAATACTGGTCTCACAGTCCTGATCCTGAAGAGGAGGTCTGTTTAAAATCTTTGAAATGAGCTTGAGGTGTCTAATACAGACCAGAGTCTTAGGTTTGCCAGTTTGTGACCTGCTGCAATACCTCTCACCACACTTTTGCTAATCTGTTGCTTTTCAGGTGACAACTGCCTATCGCCCTGTTAACGACCACCTCCCCCTCCACTAATATCCCTCTCTGCTTCAAACATGCTAATTATCCTTTTCTGTCATGTTTGTAGTGCATTAACAATGATTAATTTACAGACAACCTGTTTCTCTCCTGTGTTTACCTTGGGGCTCACTGCTTTGTCTGACCCACTAAGGTACCTGTGAGAGTCCATTTATTTTTACCTCATTCGGTGGTCAGATAAGAGATTTGTGAAGATCTTTCTTCACAAATAGAGCTTCTTAGCAGTGGTTTGTAACCATTCTCACCTAGTTCAGCAGTATTTATCCTTTTCTGTCAATATCATGTGCAAAGGGGAGTGAGAACACAAAAGATTTGTACCGTTGAGGACGACCTGCTGGTACCCTGCTAAGGGACAGCATGTGGGGCCTTTCAGGAGCACTAATATAGACCTTCAGTCAGAAAACAAACCCATTATTGGATTTCCAGATGCATATTAAGTAGTGGGTGGAGAAGGCTACACAAAACTTGTTCAGAAAGACCTTTTTTTTTCTTGTATAAGCAACAGGGAAAACGTAAGTAATGAAACTTGCATCATTTCACAGCAGCTTCCCAAATTTCAATTTTGTGCTTGAGGTGGCTATAACAACTGTTGTGCCAGGACTCCAGCAGGCCCTGTCGCTGCTGGTGTGGATCCTCACCTTTTGGCCAATACAGGTTTTTTGCCACTCGCTAGCCACATGGAAAACTTCATTATGGTTGAGCCAGCATCATGGCGCATGGATTGTCCTCCATGCACTCATGATCCTGGCACCCAGTAGTCCCTGTTAGAGGCCCTAGTATGTCCATCTCCCAGGCTCCTTTGGAAGGATATAGAGATACATGGGCAAGAAGACTGCTTCCAGGTCTCTGTGAGATAAATCAGGATTTTTTCAGGGACTGGGAATTGGGGGGTCACCATAGGACACCCCTGCCCACATAGCACTGATGCACACTTGTTTCTGTGCACTCAGATTACAGGGATCCCATGGTTTAAGTGAAGTACATGTAGCTGAACTTTGGCCTCTACTGCTTTGACTACAGCAGAAAACAAGGGTCTAAAAATAAGGAAATGTTTGCCTCTTGGAAATTCTCTAAGCAATTAATCTAAGAATTATTGATGTTTCTAACTTTATCAGCACAGGGAGGACCATCAGTCACACTCAGAAATGCCAGCTCTTTGCTGATAACTCATAAAGTGGAATGGCTTTTTAATGAAGTTGCCAGAAGAAAGATTTGTTGCCAAAATCAAGGATATTGCTCTACCCCACTCCTACTCCTTCATCAAGGAAACTTCCAAGAAAATTCTGGCTTTCTCCCAAAGTTGTTGTGTGGGTTTTTCTTTTTTTCTTTCTTTTTTTTTTTTTTTTTTCATTTGAGTGCCTGAAAACCAACTCCAAAGCCAACTTTACTGCCAACCTTTTAAAAATCAGAGGAATGACAAGATGTAGTGATAGGAGGTTTCACAAATCAGTATGAGATCACTGAAACCAGTTCCCATCTGATCACAAATGAATGAACGATGTGTGGGTTTGAACCGTGTTCATGATATGATGATAGCTACATCTTTCATTTAGATTGAGATCAAATGAATCTTACCAAATGCTGGGTGGTAAACTGTTGATAAGTGACTGTTTTATCATCCTGTGGAGACTAATGTGAAAACATCCTTATTTTAATTTAAATGAGTGATAGATTTTAGAGCACCTTGCAATGAAATATATAGTCTTTCTTCATGAATGGCTCCCTTTCCCAGAACATTCATTAAAAAACAGTAAGCCTCATGGAGAAAATCCTTCTTTTAATAAAGAAAAAGCAAGTAGGAAATCAGAAGTTATATATATATCATTTGCATAGTTATCAATTTCTTAATCTTTCTTGGAGGATTCCTTTGGCAATTCACAGGAGGATCCTGTTGCTCACTAATTTAAGTGACTTTCCAGTGAATTCATTAGAACATTAAGATATGAGAACATGTTTGGTGGAACAGGATATGCTTTTATTATTCAATAAGTGATTTATATGGTGATTTTATATGGCACTTTACAAACAGTGAGCTGATTCTTCAGTGTTCATCCTGTTTCTAAGCAGCGGAGCTTCACTGGTTTTCATAACATCAGTAGCAGAGGAGAGAATTAGGAAATACTTGATGCATGAAGTGAGAGGAAGCATGGAGTGTCCAGGGAGTAGGTTGAGCCAGAACTTACTGGTGGAGATGATGTGGAAGAGACAATTGTCAGCCAAAGATATTTTAAGGACATCTTAAAAGCTCTATGTAACAAGCAGTGAGGGGGAGACATTTCAAGTACAAGGCCTTTATTTTTATAAGGCGTGATACTGCTAGTGCAAGAGGTTAAGGTTACTGTAGAAAGAATGAAGCATGAGGGACATACAGAGCAAGAAAAGAAACTGGAATAAATAATGACAGAGATAGAGATCTCTGTCTGTGAGTTTATGATTACATAAGAGCATATGTCACTGAATGGATCTGAAATATTTGCCATCATGTAACTGGTGAATCTTCCATTAGCCACAGGCAAAAAATTCTGATTAGAGTCAGCTTCTCACACACTCACATATGTTTTCACTTCTTTCCATGTCTGAAAAGTATTGTTTCCCAGGAAAAGGAATCAGATCCTCAAAATCTGAATTTCTAATCAAACGTTAGTGTTCAGAGTTCAGAAACTGCTCTTAATAACAGCAGCACTGGTACTCTACAATTAAAACAAAAGCAGACAGGTGAAAACATGGTGGATGAAATGGTAATAATTTGCTAGGAATTAGATACAGAATAAGTCTTCCCTACTTACTTCTTTTGGATGATTTAGAGAGACACAGCGATTAAGCTATAGACGGTCTCCTTCCAAGGTTTCTAAACTCTGCTGCTTTGGTCATAATACATTTCATTTTTAGGATACTACTTCAACACAGCGTATGGTGTGGGAAACACCAACACTTGGAGATGCTAATAGTGGGAACAGAAATACAGAGGAAATAGCAAAAAATTTAATTATATGACAGACTTTTTCAAAGATAATAGAAAAAGTAAGAAAGATGGTGTTTGTTCTAGGCAGCTAAGAAATAGTACTGAAAAGTAAGAGAGAAGGAAAAAGAGAAAGAAAACATCAAAGAAAAAACGAAGTTTTATACAATAACACAATAAATAAAAGTCCTAGGAAGTGAAAAATAGGGAGAGGCACTAGAAGTTACATACAAGAAATCTCAGAGAAGCTGACATCTTGAGAACAGCAAAGAGGCAAAAGTAAACTGGCCTAAAAATGCAATAGAATTAACATTTCTATTTATTTACAGTGACTAAGAAGCAGTAAAAAGTGGCATTTTATTCCATGTTGGATAAAATCTGGTTTTCCTAAAGTTAAACTTTGGAAAGAAGTTTTCTGGTTCTGCCACTTCTACTTTTCTACAGCAGTAATACAAATTGTTTGTTGTACACATGAGAAAATAGAATTAATTTGTCTGAAAACACTTATCTGATGTACTTTGTTTACTTCCTCAGAGGATGTTAATAGTGAAGACAGAAATGCTGTTAACCCATTCATTTGTGAAGGCATTTGTCTTAGTTGAATTTACAGAAAATTTTCAGTGATGGCAGAAATGTTTTCAAACCCATAATTCAGATTTTTCAGTCTAGTTTCAGTTCTAGCTTTTATGCAGTATTTCTCCTGCAGTTTGTGTAATGTTATGAACATGTAAATAATTTTTATTGACTTCTTTCAAAAAATTTCTTTTTTTACTACAGTCTGTATTATGACTATATGATAGATGCCTTTACAAAGGTTCCTCTGTAAAACAGTATTTTTCATGTGAGTGGCTACTACCTACACTTAATATTGATAACTGCTACGGTTTTGCTTATTGATAACAAGTAATAGTAACATAAAGATTATACAGTCATTTGTTTATATGTGTGTGTGAGAGATGGACAGAGAAGCACAGCAAATTATTTTTGCACTTAATTTGTAAAATGTTTTTCTATGCCGCTTAAGGGAGTTTGCTTATCGACCTTTACCATGTTGTTCAAACTCCCAAATTCATTTCTGTTGAGTAATTTCTAAAATCAGGCAGCACACTGTGTTATGCATAAAATAGCAGTCGGGTAAGACATGGGTCTGTGTTTTTCACGGCAGGCTGTCAAGACTGGATGTCATTCTGACTTTCAAAATGAATACAAATCAAAATCTTCTTCCAGTAACCTTATAGATCATATCCAAGCTAAGTTTCCCATCAGATTAGTACACAAATGGTTCTCAGAAGGAACAGAAAGCAGCATCTCCACATTTAATGCCTGTTGTACAGCCTGAGATCCAGCCCTCCCAGGTCAGCTGCCCACATAGAGTGGGGAGAAGCAGGTACCCTAAGGTGGCTTGAGTAATCATCAGATTGTTAGGAAAAAAAGGAGATACTGTCATCACCAAAGGTAACTGCATTCTTCTCCACAGGAAACTTTTCAGAGGGCACAGCAAAGTCCCTGAACTGGGGTTCATGGCTGACCTTAGCAAGCAGACTGGATTTCTGGACCAGCTTGGGGGCAATTATATGGTTTTCCTGTACCTTACCTGCAGCATGAAGAATATATCTGTGAAGACAGAGAAGAGCTTTTAGGAAAAATAATAAAGACATTGTCTTAAACTAGAATCAAAATGTTACTTTATTTTGTTAGTGCTGAAGTCCATGTCAATATGACTTCTCAAATAAAATTCAAATTATGACTCATCTGGATGAAGTTATCTTTTGAAAACAAATAGATTTATCTTCCTAATAATGTTCAAACAAAGGGATTTATCATGGAGAAAATATTTTATTTAAATTATCAGTTTAAAACCTTTGTAAAATGAAAGTAGCTTACTGCACTGTAATTTGGGAATTATGAGTTCCCTTCAGATGTAGGGACTGTAGGCTGTGCCATATGTCACTGGGAGGATGTTTTCTCATACATTCGCAGAAAAATCTTGGGTTTGAATGATGAATTCCATGAATTTGGCAAGACATCATGAAGAATAAAATAAAAGTGCCTAGCCTCAAACTTCCCTAGACAACTAGGAGCTATAAACTGGCCATATGTCATTGACTTCCGCGAGCAATGCCGAACACTAGAATATCACCCTGTTCTACAGTGTTACATACTGCCCTAAGTCATTAATACAAAGCAGATGGTTTTGTTGTTGATTAGAGCTGGTTAGAATCTGAAATTCCCATTCCAAAGGAAATTTTGACATTTATATTTATGTTCACTGCAAATTGGAACAAAACATCAAAATTTCCCAGTGGGATAGAAGTTAAAAATTATCTGGAAACACCGAGTTATTTAATTTCATTGGCAATGAATTGTTTTCTCAATAATGTCAAAACCACTGTAATGCTAAAATTAACATCTATTATAAATGCCAAAACAAAATTAATAAAAAGATAAAGTCACACTGAAAGTTTTTGCTTTGTTAAAAGGAAAAGATAAAGTTGAAATGATAAATTCTGACATTTTCCCAGAATTTGTTTTCCTCAGTGTGACACATTTCCACAAAACATTTTGATTTCAGCTAAACTGTATTACCTGATGAAAATAGGTTCTACTGAAAAAACATTCATCCAGTGCTGGTCTTTCAGGGCCAGTAATTCACAGACCCATCTTGAAAGTTCAAGGATGGCAAAATTCTGAGAAATAAGACATGCACAAAGACAAACTTAACACTTTATCTATATTTTAAAAACTTCTTTGAAAACTGCTTTAAAAAATTCCTACAGCTCCCACAAAATTCCTTTAGCCATCCATATCACCTCTTAAATTAGGTCCCTTGTGTTCAGGCACACTTGACAGTGCTAAGTGCTGGACAAATCATCCCTGGCATGGACCTTCATATTTATGAACTTGTAAACTCTGACATTATCTTAGTGCATCTTGTTTCCATCTCCTTCACAAAATTCTGGTCCTGGCTGCCAGAACATCCCACTCCCACTCTCCTGTTGCCCACTTTCCTGGAGAAAGTTCCACTACATTTCTTCAATATGGAACAAAAACTCACAGTTACTCTGTAGGTAGGAACCTCCACCATCATTCCTTTCCCCATCATAAGAGTATCTTTAAAAATATCTAGTTCGCCAGTTAATGGCTCTGTTTTTTCCAATATCATGCTTTCATTTTATCTGTCAACACCAAGTCTCTGCTGTGGGATAGAAGACCATCTGTTAACAATTTTTTTAAGGGTACAGTAAGCACAAATGTCACTCTTTGGGAGTCACATGCTATTTATTTACAAAGATAAAAAAATCAAGATCATGAATTCACATCAGCTTCTCATGTTACTTTGTGCAACAGTAGCTTCTGCTTTAGTTTCCACTACCCTCCACCAAGGTATTGCATATATGGTTACATAAAAGGACTGAACAAGATGTAGGACAGATTAGAAACTTGATAAAGTTGCTGCTAGATGAGTTCGATGGCTGGTGCACTTGGGTGCATTGGGGAAGATTATGTTACTACCGGTGAGTGCCTTACACAAAGGACAGAAGCACTTCAGAAGAAAGGAGAATAAACCGAGTTTGACGTGGCTGTAGATGTGAGTATCAGGATAAAGACAAATTGCAGTGACGCAGGTGTGTAGGAAGGACGGCTTTTCTAAAGCACTCAGACCCTCGTTAGGTACCAAAATACATGGTGTTATTTTCTGGGAGGTCTCAGTTTACTGGGTACAGGTGCTTTTTGTGAAGCTGCCTGTTACATAGGTGCCCGAATGGAAAATATGTTTCTTTGAGAAGCCCGAGTTTAATTGTGGGTGCTGAGCACTTGAAAAATGTGACCTTGAGCATTATAAGAAATGTGGTCCAGAAAGGGACTGTTAAACAAAGATAATTTAGATTCACAAGTTGCTTTCATAATAGAAGACACAATAACTGCAGAAAATGATCATCATTTGCATCTTGATCCTTTTGAAAGGATGCTGCTAGATAAAGTCACCTCCAGCTGGAAAGGGCTAAGAGATTTTGCCAGCTCTCCCAATGTTAGCTTAACACCCATGTTTATAAATACTGCAAATGTCCTGTGCTTAGCGAAACAGTTGAATGCAGTAAAATCTGGAAAACCAGCCTCTTGAGGGTGGATGTCCTAATGTACTGTTGGCAAAGTCTCTCTTGCCCTTTATCATACGAAATTAGGCAAAGGCATACATACTTTCACAAAAAAACTATTTCTATAGAGTTTGAAGAAATCAAATATGTAAATATATATATAATTCCCAGAAGAGTAATATGAAGTCTGCCAAGACAAAGAGTTAGTTATTTTAAAGACCATAGATCATTCTACCCAGGATTAATGAACAAATAATTTTTTTCTTACAAAGCCCATGGTAAACTGTTGTTCATCAACTCTTCAGTAATGAATGATGATGAACCAAAAAGCACGTGAATATTGGCATGATTTTTATTGTTGTGAGCTCTTAAAGAGTGAAGAAGTAAAATGAAATGAAATGAAATGAAATGAAATGAAATGAAATTAAATTAAATTAAATTAAATTAAATTGCGAGACCCTTTGGGAATCTGGGAAGAGGGCTTAACCAAATCTGTGTTTTCCCCCTTTTGTCTGGTTCCTGTTTTCTTTTTTATTTCCTTATTTCTCATTAAGCAGGGAAAACTACTTTCAAGCTGTTCTGGGTGGGTGAAGCCTTTGCTGGTCAGCCCTGGGGAATGACTGACCAACATTTATGGCATCATATTTCACACTGCTCATAGGGTGGTGGTCCTCTGCATCACTTCCCAAAGCACTCTGGACAAAGCCCAGGGTGCTGAGAAAGGCCGGAGGGCCAGACTCCCCCACCGTGTGCACAGGAGAGCACAGGGCCTCTGTTTACACCCACTTACACTTTGGAGGGTTGCTGTAGGATTTGCAAACATTGATTGCTTTATATGTAGGTCCAGTAGTGCCTTTTCTGGCTGTCTTCACTGTCTGTCTACCCCTATGTGGGGACAGAGGTTATAACTTAATTGAGCTGAAAACATTCCTTAAGATACTTAAGTGCACTCTGTCTGAAGTGGCAGAGATTTTGTGCTAAGGCGAGTGACCTCCACCTCCTCTATGTGACAGTCAGGCTCTAAATGCAGCAGCAGCAAGTAGCTGATTACCAGGAGGTTAAGAACAGACCTGATTAATGCCCCCACACAGTCAAAATCTGATGGGTGGACGTGAACAGAGTCCATTACATGAGCAAATACAGAGATGCTCCTGTTTGATGGGCAGATGTACACCAAGTTTCAGTTAGGAGTAGTTTCACAGAAAAGCTCTGAGTCCTAAATGCAAAGCTTCAAGATGGAAAGAGTGACCAACTATGAATGTGAGAAGAGTCACTGCAAAACATGCCACACTGTGCAAATCTACATAACGTGCTCTTTTCCCCCAACTCCCAATACTAGAAATACTCATGGCTAGTCATTTTTTTCATATCACACACTCAGCCTTACAGGAAGTGCTTTGGAAACAGACACCTTCCCTGGAAGCCCCAATGATGCTGAAGCCAATGCAGAGGTCAGGGTGTGTGAGGGCATCATCCCTTTCGCTGCTCAAGACTGAAACACTGCTCACTGGTCTCAAAGCAATTCCAGCTCAAACCGTGGGCATTGCTGAGAGCAAAGTGATAAGCACTAGGCTGTTATCTAGTTAACCCACTGATGCTGAAGACCCTGATAGTAATGTATTATTTATTGACAGGGGCATTGTCTTTCTGCTGCTTCTCCTTCCTCCACTCCCACGCCAGCCCTTATTGCTAAAATACACAAAGGAATTATGATAAAGAGAAACAGAAGACAACGTGGAGCAGCTGTAGCATTTCTCTGCCAGGGCAAATCTGAAGGGATAAGAGCCTGGGCTTTTGATGTTCGATATCCATAAGCACCTCCAAGTTTGAAACACATGAACTCTGTGCAGCTGCTCCTGCTTGGACTTCCCACCTCAACTAGAACACAGAGCTAGCTATAAAGGTTTTGCTTTTATTTCTTGTCTTGAGTTTCTCCTGGAGGCTGTAGCAGGAAAGCACAAAACAAGTACTGTCAAAAGAGCAATTAGGGTCACCTTTTGTAGGGGAAGGATCCCCGGTAAGGGGACTGGAGGAGCAGGAAAGTGACACGAGACAGAACAGTAACTTGCAGCAAGTGAAAATGTCAGCATCCTGGAATCAGACTAAAAGCCTAATACTGCATGATTGAAATCTATGGTGACAAACAGGTTATGAAATATCAATGGGTAACTGGACAGCACATGTGTCCCATGTTCCTTCTATTGACAAATAAAGCATAAATACTGAATCATGGTCCCATCCACACCTTTTTCCTCTATTTTTTCCTCCTCATTTCTTCATTATTTTCCTGTTCTTTAATGACAGCTATAGTTATAGCCAGAAGTTTTACTCCATAGTATAAGTTTCAAGCATTGAGTACTTGTTATACCACACTGCAAATCTGTTTACTGCTGTTCCTTGTGAATATTGATAACAGAATGTCAGATTTTTTAAATGAATCTTGCTCATGAATTTTATCCATTTTTTGCTGTTTACCAATATAAGCAGATAAACTGAGGATAGCAAAGCTCAAAATTCTATTCTGCATGTATTTGTTTTTTTGCTAAGTCCCTCTATGACTTTTAATAAGTTTGGTTTTCTTTTAAAAATATGTTTCAAGATGCTGGTTTAAAAAAGAAATAAACAAAAGCCTTTCTTGGCAAGCATTGCCACGCTGATTACTCAAATGAATGTGTGAAAACAAACTAGAAATGGCCAGAAGCGGCTCCTTGCAAGAGCCTGCGGGGTAGTTTTCTGTGGGACCAAGAATAAAAAAAATCTCTTTTCTTGACCAGGTAGCACTTGCATTTCATTGTGGAAGGCTAAAAGCCAGGAAGTTATTTTTCCCAGCACTGCTGCTGCTATAACCAAAAGCACTATGTCCCATGAGTGGGATCCTGCACTGACACTGAAATTTCCAATGGAAAGGTGGAGAGCAGTGCTGGAGGTGGCTCTGAGGTTGTGAACATCAGAAGGGCAAAACAAGAGCAAAATGAAGGAAGAGCACTCTGCCTGACCTGCTGGTCGGGAGCTCAGAGAACGGTTACAGAGTTTCCCAGTGCTGGGGCACGGCAGAGATCACTGAACACACATTCCTGCCTTGCTCACCAGAGTGTCACTGGAGAGCTGCAAGACTGACAGACAGTGCATTGCCCACAGTTAGTGTTGGGTTTACATTCACAATCAGGCCATGGCAACATTGGTGTTCCAGCCACAGGAAAACGGCATACACAGATGGGAAGAGAATGTGTCGAGACAGCTGCTGCTTTGAAACTTCTCATTACGAAGCTTGTACAGCAGTTAGCAGTATTACAGCCTGAAAAAATAACTAACCTTATGAAAGAAACTTGGCTTTTATACCAGAATGTGTTCACCAAGGCCTTGACTTTTGTAAATGCACATACCTTCCCCCATTCTGTAAGGGTGTGGACAAAGAGGAACCAGAGATGCATCTGGAAATGTGCATCCACCAGATCACAAATTATAGCAAAATTTGCAGAGACTGCCATGTGCTGTAATTGGTGAACTGGTATTTGGTATCTGAAAATTTACTAATCAATGATAGCAGCTGTCAGAGAAGAAGGAAGAGAGTTGCTCTAACTCTGAGAAGTGTTGATAACAGGGCAAAATTTTGGCCTGGAAGCCCTGGGGACACATCCCCAAAGTCCCATGCTCTGAAATGCACTGCAGTCTTCCCCTGACATCCCCGCCTTATCGCAGGGTAAGGGAATGCCATGCTGCAAGGTTGCGTCAACCAGAGGTTTAGTCAACCGGGACAGAGCAGCCACCCTTTTTTGAGTTTGTGATAGAGTGGAGTCACACAGTGACAGGCAGAGAAGTAATTGAAAGGAGAGGCAGAAAGTGATAGCAGGAGAATTTATCTTGCAGGAACCCTATAAGCTGCATGGTGGAGGCTGGTTTGCAGTGACAGGAGATGACTACTGGTGGGTAGGACATGAAAGAAAGTGAGATCCCTGCTGTATCCAGATGTGTAGACAGCTTGAGAAATAGATGGTGTATATGAGTCCACTTGTCACACGTCCAGGTTTTAGTAACAATCAACAGTTACTCTGGAGGAAACACGACAGCGGTGATGATGAGCGGAGAACCACAGGGTCTGCAGAAAGCACTCCTGCCGCAGACAAGTCATTAGGCATTGCCACAGGGGACTGACTCATGCTGGAGCACTGTTCTTGTGACTGTCAGGTAGCAGCGCTGGTTCAGAGTGATACTGTCCGGCTCAGCCTTTGGTTCATTCCAGCGGTCGTCAGGAACTTCTTCAGCTGCTTGGCAGAGATTGAAATCCCACGATTGCTAGTCTCAGGGAAATCCTCAAATTATGTGTTAGAAATGTTAAAGACGGCATTGCCCCCATAAGTGGATTATTTCTTGGAAACAGGTCAGACCATGTGTGCAAGAAGACAAGAAACAGCAGTTTCTGAAGACAAACAATAATGAGGTTCATCCCTGTTTTCTGTAATATTACAGAGCCATATTAAATCATGTAAGATGGTACTAGTACGTCTCAGCTATGCTGGAGAAGTGATGTGTTACTGAAACTTTCTCCATCCACGCCCCAGAATTACCTCTGTGTGCATCCTGTGACTTTAGGAGTGTATAAACTGGCTGTGTAAAAGGCTTCCTGCATTGTCCAGTGTTATCTCTCTACCCCTGAAAGATCATTCCCTAAAGCTCATGTTTTGTTATCTAGTGCTTTCTAATTTTAAATTGTGGAATAGCAGTTAAATCACAAAATGGAGCTTTCATTGCTTCTTCTGAAAAGTTTCTGCCTTCATTTTTACACAGTTGATCTCTGCAGCCAAGTCTGTGATGTGATTTGCCTTGCTATCCCTACTGGAAATATATCAAGCAGGACTTATCTTCAAGCTGATTCTTTACACCTTTCAGGTGTTCTGTATGCTGTTAGCTACAAAGTACCCAGTATTCTAAATTCTCCATTTTTAGAGCAACACTTCTGTGGACAGGTGCCCCTTTTTCATTATAGTTTTTCTCAGCCGTGGACTTTCCTTTAGATTTAAGCCTAAATCAAAATTAAGTTGTCTTTGTCAGACTGAGCTCAATTAAAAAAAAAGTAGGGTTGTCTTTATATGATGGGTGTTAAATTTGAAGAGGAAGAGCATTGTTAGAAACGTGTTGCTAGCATTTGCTTATTATAGTGAATCCCTGATTAAAAAAAAAAAGGGGGGGTTTTTTTAAGGAAATATGTTTAGATGCTTGCATTGCCTTCACACACAACGTGTTAGCTGCATGCTCTTGTCTGCTACAGCTTCCCAGCTCCTGCAAGGCTGTTTCTTAAGTAGGCAATATGTTTGCCTTATCCTGGGGTTTCGGATTGAGGTAACAACTGTAAATGAGCAGCAGCAAACTGCTGACAAGAGATACATGATAGAAGAAGTGTTCATTGCCTTTCTGTCCAGTCAGTTCTCCCTGTTTGAGGAGAAGGCTGTAACAGCACTGATGTCCTGTCTGCACACAATATACTGCACTGCAGGGAAAGTCAGTCAGTGTGGTGTCAGTCACTACTTCATTTATTTATTCTCTTAGATGCTGAACTGTCACAGCCTGTTGTCTGTCAAACAGCTCTGTTTTCAGTCTCGTCTTAAAAATTCCGCACCTAAACCTGATTAGAGCAAGCTCTAAGCATATACTTTATCGAGCAGCACCTATGACATTTCCTACAATAATCAGTGAACATTCTTCCCATAGCAACCACACAGCAGTGATGCTTTCCTTTCTGATCTTCTGTAGTTGTTGGCTGAAATGGTATCAACTCTTCAAGCCATAAACACATCACATTGTTTTACCAAACAATATTGCCCTCAGAATTAAGACCTTAATATTTTTGTATGTCATGTTGTCCCATATAGGAAGTCTATCATGTGTATTATGTCTAATACCATTGTATCAGAGGAAGAAATTGTAGAAATGCAATTAATAATTAAACACTTAATTTGTCTTTGTTTTGTATACCTACAACATCCATTTCTCAGTATTGTCAATTTTTTACTTTGCCACTGCAATTGCTGTTCACTATTTGCTTGCTGTATTTTTAACATTTAATCATTTATTAGAAATTTGAAAGATCTACAGGGGTGATAAAGTGTGAAAAATGCCTAAAATCAGATCCAGTTTTATTTCATTCTGTGCATTTATTGCTGTAATTGTTACCTGACATTCTCATAGCTCACTGTACTCTGCCTATAATCTAATCTATCCTGAAGAGGCAGGCAGCAGTGTATGAAGTGATTATAAGGATCTTCAAATGTCTTCAAGGATTTTCTGTACTTGGACTGCAAAAGCATTTTGATCTGTTGTTGATAGAATGAGCACAATAAATCCCATCGTTAGGATTCCTAGAATAAGGAATTAATACACACCTATTAATAAGGAACAATCTGGAGGGCAAAGAACATGATACAAATTAATCACAATTGAATTCAGAAATAATCCTACCGATTTTGACTATGTTGCCTGGCATCACAGCAGCTGTGAATTTCAACCCCTTACTGCAAGCCACATGTGGTTAGCTCTCCCTTTCTGCCTAGAGAACATAGATTTTTCTGGTTGTGATGTTTTGCTCCTACCAATGCAATGAAGCGTGTTGTGCTATTCTTTATTTTTTATTATTTGGTAAAAATATGTTGCACTGGCAGCCATGTGCAGTTATAAAGGCATCATTTTTTGAACTGAAACACATTCTTAGTGGCTACCTCTTGAAGGTCACTGCCTGCATGTTACGTCACTATTTTATTTTTCAAAAGACTCTGGACTGGAAGTGTGCAAGCCGAGTTTTGCGTTTTCAAATGTTTGAGATATTAAAAAGCAATGAGGGATTATATAGCTAATGCCAGCTCACTCCTACGGCAGCTGGCTTGCACATTAGTCAGAGATCTTCCTTTTCTACTCTAATGGTCTGAAAAGTGTGCAGCCCCTGGGGCTGCGGAATAGCTGCCGACTGTGAGTGTGGGTAGCTGCTACCTACTCTGGGGATTTTACTGGTTTGGTTTTTATTAAACTGGTGCCACTCTAAACTAAGCCTGGCCACTGCACTTGTCCAGTTGCTTTCCCATCCTGTTGGCAGACCCTGCTCATGTTGTTTTGCCTGACATCAGCCCGTCTGGCTGCCCTAATATAATCCGTTCACTCAGCTAATTCCCAGGTTGTTTATTATGGACCCTGTCCAACACCCGCTGAAGGCAACACAACCTTCAGCTGCCTTGGCAGCTGTTGGACCAGGCCTATAAAACAGGGACGTTTTTGCTATTTTCAGGGTATTAAGAGTTTGGATTACTTAAAAACTGTACAGTATGTTTTGATCAGGATAAAAGGAGGAAACGCAGTAGAAAAAAATTACCTTTGAAGTGGCACCTTCCACTTTCCAAATGTTTTGAAGACACTTCAGAGGAAAAGACATTGTTTGGATCAAGGGAGTCACCCAGGCCCCTGAAATGGTCAGGAGGTGGAAAGGCTCCCATTGGGCAGGACTCTTTACTCCTTTCAGCCTCCTCTTTGTGAACAGGGGAGCCTATTCTCCATCAGCTGTGTAGGCAAAAGTTTAGACTAGATATCTAGTTACTGGACAGACATATGTGGATCCTGTGAAGACACAGATAGAGCTAGGATAGATCCCACCATTTTATCCTTGAGAAATAAAGCTTTTTGGTCATTCTGGCCCAAGAACACATGTGATTAAGGAGTCAGTCCTCTAGCTACCTTGGGGAGTTCAAATTCACCTTGGGGAGAAGGGGAGCTTCTCATCACAGGAAACAATTAGCATCAACCCCGGGGAGCCTCAATTTCTTCTTCCCAGTGCCTAACAGAAGAGACAGTAGATTAGCTTCAAATGGTGGTACATTTCTCACTAGCTGCTTCTGATGTGTAATAATACTATATTATTATTCATTTTTGAAAGTATTACTTTGGTCTAGAAAGAACGTTTTATGAATGCTCATTAGCCACTCCATCCATCTCTGTGGTCCAGAGACTCCAGTCTGACAACAGGGTGAAAGTCTTATGTAAATTATTTTGCAATTCTACTTAAGATATCCATACATCAGATTTTAGTTGTGACTGTCATTCGTATGACAAATTCCCAGGGAGGTTTCTGTCGATAGAGAAGGAGCTTCCCACAATTCAGGTATAATGCTAAGCTTCCAGTAAAACTGATGATGTTGCCTTTTGGATCCAACACACTCAGGCTCCAAAACTTAAAAGCTAAAGGGCATCAGTCATTAGTAAATCTGCTGCAAAATGTGATATGTAGCAACTTGCCTTAAATAAAATATAATTAAGGTGATTTAACAGAAGCTGTATCCAATAATATTTCTTAATGGGTAATTTAAGGGAAATGAATTTCCAATTTGGTTGTCTGGGTACTTTTTTTTTTCTCTTCCTTTTTTTTTTTAAATACTTTTTTTCAAAGAGCTGTGACCACCCACATTACTATTACTTAGTAATAGATTCAATTTCTGGCTACAAGGAGAATTAAAAAACACTGTAATAGTTTGGGGTGGAGGAATCCACCATTGATAAAATCTTTTCAGATTTTATCTACATTTGGAACTAAAATGGGAATTGGTCCATGCCAAAGAAGAGAGGCAACTTCTGGGTTGCTCTGTTTGATTCTGGCTTTGGAGCTCCTGGTTTCAGTGTACACTGCAGATGCACCTTGATCCTATTTTGGAGCAAGACCAAGTGAACATAGCCTTTTGTAGCAACCTGGTTTACACCAGAGGTACAAAAAATGTATCATCTATCTCATTCAGGTCAGGTCCTTGAGACAGCTGAGTGACTGAGATGGAGGGTGTGTTGCAACACACAGCTACCGGTCCCTACACCTTGCAACAGCTATTGCTTACCTTGTGATTTCAAAGGCAAAGTAGGATGACAATAAGTTCAACGTAATTGCAGTTCTCCAAACTGTTGAAAAGACACTGTAATCAATATGTGGATTAGGTTTGCTAATTTTTTCAGAGTATACTTGTACTAGTGGAAACTGCCCAAAGTTTCAATTGATTCCCAAGAGTGAACTATCATCAGAAAACTCAGAATACAACATACTGTTCTTCTATTGCCTCCAAGCTAATAGTTATTAATAATTAATAAATAATAATTCATATGTGTTTGTTTTTCCTCTGCAGGTAATATTTTGACACCAATATGGGAAAGCAAAACAGCAAACTACGCCCTGAAGTCATGCAAGATTTGCTAGAAAGTACAGACTTTACAGAACACGAGATCCAGGAGTGGTACAAAGGCTTCTTGAGAGACTGTCCAAGTGGACACTTATCTATGGAGGAGTTTAAAAAAATATATGGGAACTTTTTCCCTTATGGGGACGCTTCTAAGTTTGCGGAACATGTATTCCGCACTTTTGACGCCAATGGAGATGGAACAATAGATTTCAGAGAATTCATCATAGCCTTGAGCGTAACGTCGAGAGGTAAACTGGAACAAAAGCTGAAGTGGGCATTCAGCATGTATGACCTCGATGGGAACGGCTACATCAGTAAGTCAGAGATGCTGGAAATCGTGCAGGTATGTGCTGCTCAGAGGCACCCCCTGGCCTCACTCCTTCCAAGCAAAGTATGAAGCAATGTAGCAATGAGACACTGAATGAAAAACTCTGGCAGCATTTGGGGGATTATGATCTTGGTTCTCTGTATAACCGCTTGAATATAAAATGTTATTTCATTTGGCAAAGATCATGTCACAATTCGAACTGCAGCATTTAATGTCCATTGCAAGTTTTTCCTGAGCAACACACTGTGAGGGAAATTCTCCCTTGGGAGTTCTGTTGGGCTGGAGCACAGCAACTTACCTGCTGATAAATGTGATTCTGTCCTCTGGGAAATCACTGTCAATTAATTACAATTAATTACGGTTGGACCAAGTAGTATCTTAGATCAATCAGGTAGTGTACTATTAAGGAGGGCAGGCTCCCTCCACAATAAGAAAAAAATCTTTGAAATCATGCTGTTATGAAGAACCAGCTCACATATTTTAAAAGATGTCTGTCTGCCTAGTTCCAGTGAGGTCTGCATACCTAATAACATGCTAGCTGTCTTCATATTAAGTTGCCAGTATAGATAAACCTTATCTGGGTAGACAACGATTCCGTACACAGCTTCTTTGGATGCTTTTTCTTGTGGTGTTAGTTGGAGTCCCACCTCACTTTGGCTTCCTCTAACATGTTTTTACCCTTGAGGCACATCACTCTACTAGAAGCTTTAAAACATTTTTGATATGGTAGTATATTTACACAGCTTGAATCTGTGTAATGCAGTGCTGTTTAAAAAAAAAAAAACGAACCAAAAAACCTGTTATCAAGATCTTTTCTTTCCCTGGAAATTTTGAAGTGCTAACTATGTATTGTATTATTCAGACTTATATTTGTGCTGGAAATCAAGGGAAAGGAATGCACACAAATTGCAGGCTGTAATGGCAAACCATGTGTACAGAGTCAGCCTAACGTGTGGTGCCCTTGTCTTTCTACCAGGGCTCAGTCTCATGTTCTCCAGACAGTAGCTAACAGCAGCACTTGCACTGCTTCAGCAAGACCAGATACAAAGCTCAGCTGCAAATGTAGGCTTTTTGTGTCATCTTTCACTTACTCTGTTTTGTGTTCCTGTGTGTGAGTTAAAGAGCAGGACTGCATTCAGATGCAGAGACCTCCCTGTCTCTGTGCCATGACAAACCCCATGGAATATTTGCATTAGAAGATACTCTGTTCCTCACAAATCTTCCTCTCCCCTGGGCAGGGTAAACAGGCTATCAGTTATTGTTTTCCTAGCTGTATTTCTCCTTATGAGAAAACAAAGAGAATCCCAAAAGAACTAACAAAGTACAAAGCAAACACAAGGAGCCAAACCTGAGTAAGCGCCTGCTCCTCAGGAGGAGGAGATGCCCCAGGACCACAGGAGCCCTTGCTGCTGTTGAGTAGCCTGGGAAGGCGTCAGTGCTGAATGGCAGCACAAACGCCCTAGACCAGAAGATTTACAAACATGGAGAACAATGCCACAGATGTGTTCATGTCAAATTTAATTAAAGCATCAGTGGCTGAATTCTCCGTAGCAAACCAAGCAAGGACCAGCAAAACCAGCAGCTTTTTTCAGTTACCACAGATCTGATCATCAGCATGATTAGAGGCTGACATGCTCTGCCCCCTCTTCACAGTTGTGCTGGTACCAAATTGTAGCATTGTTCTTTACAACTGTGATGCTATTGTCAAATGAAACTGCAGCTTAGGGATCAGTGTAGGGCAACATTTTGTGAATTTGTGTACCCAACCCAGAGCAACACTTTGACTGTGTACAGCCCTCAGCCTGGCACTCCAGCCCTCCCACTGCACTTCTTGGGAGGTTTGAGTCTCTCCTTTCAGATCTCACCTGAAACTCAACTGGCCAACGCTTAGTTTTTTTTGCCCTCTCCCCACATTTTGAGGGACTACACAAAAATCAATTACGGAAGCAAACAGCCTAATAAGCCTGAGCAACACCCATTTCTGCACCATGAACCATCAGTTGTTTTACAGACAGGAAAGCTCTTTCTGTGATGGAGCTTCCCATGAAGCAATGTGCCTGTAGATCTCAGCCTGTTCTCTTATTCCAGATTTTTATGGTTGTAGTGATCTTCCTGTATTGCACTGGTCACCCGTAGCTCCTCCTGGTGGAGGAGGATTTGTCGCATAGTCTCTGGAAGCATGTTCAGCTGCTGTGTGAGAAACTGAAGTAGATGAGCACATTTTCTTGCTTTATTGAGGGGTTCCTTTGATGTAGAGTGATTAGACTTACAAAAACCCAGCTAACAACTGTCACTTTCATTTATGAAATATTATTATTTTTTAATATGGAAAGACATGATTCTGTATCAAATATCTTCCTGGGGGCCCTCAGCCATCACAATCCTTCTGATAGTGAAAAACAGAACTCTGTTATATCTCTGATATACATCTCAGAGGAACCTATTACGTGTCCCTTAGCTAGCATACATTTGCATATTGCTACAGCAGGATTTATTATGTTTTCATTGGGGTTTTTGCATGAGACAATATATCAAAATGAATGCTAAAAGAAGTACCATCAATCTAACAGTCTTAGTTTCACAGAAAAATACTGTCCCTATTACTGTGGGATTATTATATCTTAAATAACATAGGGCCAAGGCATGCTTTTTTTCTTTTGAAAGTCCTCTCTCCATAGTGATTTTCACTGTTATGCTGATGCTGATGGTTGCTTGCATTTCCTTTCTCATGCTCTGGCCAAATCTAACACCGCTGCAGGCAATGCAGACATTGCACTCTTGCTCAGCACTGCAAGAAGGTGCTTGTGGTAACAGTGGTAACAGCAGCAGCACTGAAACAGCAGAGCTACTGGTTAAGATGGCTCATGTCCCACAGAAGCCCTAGTAACTGGCCATCTGCCAAGAAGATGAACGTGAATGGTCCATAATAACTTTTTGAAACCCGTTTTCTCTCCAAAGGAATGGGCTAGAGGGCAAAGCACCTGTGGTCCTTTAAGCTCCATTTACCATAGTGCTGTTAACCATGTACACATAGCCTATTACAGACTCACCACGCCTGCCCATGAGCTTCCCCTAGACAAGTCTCCAAAAAGCCCTTCTTAGAGATACACGTGAGCCATCCACATGGAGCTGGCTGCACAGTTTGGAGGATCACATAACTTGAAGGACTTTAGCAGTGGGCTGGCAATTGCAGAGCCTAATGATAGAAGGTCCACGGGATACTGCTGGAGCTACCAGGCATAGCACATCTGCAGAGTACTGTGGGAAGATGCTTCATAGCCTGCCCTCTTGACAGTCCTCACAGCAGATCCTCTCAGATTCTCCTGCTCTAGAAAGGCTTTTCATGTCTCCCATGTTTACCTAAATAGCCCAGTCCACTCAAAAATAGCTGCAAACCAGCTAGAAGATTTGTCTTTGTTCCCCTTGCTGAAATGGGACATATTTGGTGAGAGTCTCTTAAAATAAGAGTTCAAATAAGAGATGGAAACCTTGTTCTAAGGGAACATTTTTTCACCGTATGGAGTCATAAGGCATGTTAAGAATACTGAGTGGAGAGACGAGAATAACACTTTCAGTTTAATACAAACAGAGCGCACATGTTTCACTTGCTGGGCTAGCTTATTTGTAAGTCAGGAAGAAATAGAAGCTGATATGGGAAGAAGCAGAAGCTGATACGGCTCTCAGTAAAGACAATGTCAAAAATCCCCATGAGATTGAGAGGAAAGCAATTTTTTCAGGGCAATTATTCACTTCATGACACTTTTAGCTGTCAAAATTTATTTCAACGGAGTAAAAAGGATTGACTGATAATTTGTGCTGTCATTGCTGCCATCACCGTAAAGAGCTCTTTGATGCTTTGCCAAGTATAGCAGGAAAGTGCAGCCCCCACCAAGGTTTCTGGCCTGAGTGCAGCAGTGGCAGCCAGTGACTGGGAGAAGAACTTGTGTGAATGAGCAAAGGGGTGAGATTTGCCCTAAATCACCCACCACCGCGCATCCACATGCAGGTGTAAAATCAAAGGAGAGAGCTCAGTAGGGAACCAGCCAGCTCAGATGAAGCTGGAGCCTCTGCTCCATCCAGTGATGCACAAAGGGCTCTGGAGGCACAACACACATTCAGAGGTGCCAGGGAGCTGTAAGGAGCCCTCCTGACAGAGTGCACCTGAGAAAGCTGCCCTGACTCAGGTAGCTGCTGACAGATAACCACCTCCAAACCTTCTCCTACTGAATGCCACCGATGGCTTTCAACCCAAGTGCTGTGAGGCCAAGGAGTCATACTCCACATGGAGTGGAGCCCTTGCAGCCTTTCGGTCCCAGGTTGCAGCCCAGGGTTAGCACAGCCCAGCTCCACGTAATTATCCTTTCAAAGCTTGCTCTTTCAAACACTCAATAAAGAGCTCTATGTAGCTGCATTGAATTAATATGGGGCAAGTCTCAAGATTCTTAATCAGCTTTAGCTGGCTTTTACTTTGGGAAAAGTTCCCACTGAACTTCTGAGTAAGGACATAAGAATTTGTCCAGAGTAACCATTTTCAGCATGAAAGGAACGCTTACTATGTTATTCCCATCTGGCTTTCCTAGAATATCTCATCTGTTATTCCCTTCACACGCCTCTGTGAAAAGGACCCTGTAGGATGAAGTCATCCTGAAGTGCTTTTTTTTTTGTCCTAAAAATCTGCATATTCTTACTATGGTTACTTTGATCAGGGTAAACATGCCTGCACTCCCGGTCCGGGGCATTCCTCCCACACTTTCAATACAGATTCTCTGCTTTGCCATCCTCTCACCCAGAGTGAGGGAATGACCCCTCCACCTCTCTTCCTACCCCAGACAAAAGCCAGACAGCTTAAGATGCTTAAACATTAGCAGATTTATAAGCCTCATCTCTGCTCTGACCCCTGCGAGCCTTGCATGCCGATGAGGATGAAGAAGGGGTAAATTCTTACTGTCCACCCTCTCCTTTTTTTTCTTCCCTTATTGCCTGCTTCCTCCAGCTCCCTCATCCCTATGTTCATATGCTTGCATGTTCATCCTTTCTTCTGTTCTCCTGGTTATCAGATGATCACGGTTGTGTAGACAGCATCCCTGCCTGTACTTAGGCTCTGCCCAATACTCTGGCACCCTAATTCTCATAGGAGTCTTTGGGCACTCCCCCGTGCAAATCATGATGATGATCATGATGATTGGCCACCAATTTTCCATTCAGCCAGCAGCTGTTCATGCTGAAATGTTTTCCTCTGTTCCCCAGTTCATGGTAACATAGCCAGTGTTACAGACTTACCGGAGGGCAGACCAGGAAATCCACAGTCACGGTGTTGATGACATAACAAGGGAGCAGATGTTTGATTGCGCTGAGCATAAAGCGATGAATAATTAATTAAACAGGCAACTGCCTTTCTCAGGGTGTAACTCTTCAAGTTATTTAAGGGTCAGAGTTGTGAAAGGTGAGCTGCTGGCAGAGGAGAGTCCAAGCAAGATGTCCAAGGAAGCAGTTGCTCCCTAGTCTGCGTGTAAAATGTCTGTGCTGCTTAGCGGCATCCTTCAGCTGGTGAATCTGTGCTGCTACATTCCTGGAGCTGGCCCTTGGGAACCCTGAGCCAGATGATGGGAGCGTTCAAGCCAGAGTGCCTTCGTGAATGGGAAAAGTGGGCAGGGGAGATCCAGTGATTAGTACTGGGCTTGCGCCAAGGAGCCCCCCTCCCAGAGCAAGAGGAAGCGAAGAACAAATAGCTAAAGCAATCACATCTGCACTGTTATCAACTGACCACTGCAGACACTGTGTTTGGGGGAAACAAGAATTTGAACATGTGGAAGAAAGCGATCCACATCTACACACCAGGGCTGGAGGGCAAAGTGACTGCCCAGTGCAGCGCCCGTCACCCAGAGGCCAAAGAGCTGCAACCGGAAGCAGAAGGAGCTGGTCAGACCAGGGCAACGCTGCCTTCAGCTGGGATGTGCTGCGTCTCCAAATGGCCTGGAGGATCCCCCAAGGCCACCACCCCGCAGATGTCTGGCTGCTGCTGTTCTCCCAGTTGTGTGTCACCATAAAGTTATCTAACACAAAAACCACTTGTTTACTGGTACTGCATGCTCACATTTGCTGGCACCATTTGGATAAGCAGTTCAGAGACAATTACTCATTCTTGTTTTAAAATTAACATTACTTCTGTTTTAGGGGTGGCTAGCACCATACGTGACTAATAGATTTGTCTGTGCAGAGACTAGCTATGGGTGGCACCAGTGCTATGTGGGACCAAAACATCTGCTCTCTGTGGAACGAATTGTGAATGGGGTTTTGAGCCATGTATGCACACCAACCCCCAAGGAAAAGGCCACCTCCTTGCTGGTCAAGTCTTCATTATCTGTGAGACACGGCAAACACAGGGAGTGAGTCACTGCCCTCCCCGCGGGCAGGATGCTGACCAATGTGGGAGAGGAAGGACATGGGGGGTGAAGCAAAGGCAGGGTGAGGAGTCAGGGATGGTGAGGATGGAGCCGGGGTGGCCAAAGCACAGAGACACACGACAGCACAGGACAAGACCTCTGTGGTCTTACCATTCCCCCAAGCACTGGAAACTGCCAGTGCCTAACGTACTGTACAGGTGATAAATTCATCCAAAGACTGTTTTAATAAGGAAAAATGTAACTTTGGTCCAAACCCAGATTGTGTTTGACCATGACTAAATAAGGAAACACGGTATTTCATAAATGAGCATCCCACTGAAGAGGGCAGCTGCACGTACTGGTGCCACCAGACTCCCTTCAGCATCCAGAGAGCAGGTCCCACCCAATGTTCCCAAGATATTTTCTGCCTATTTCTGTCACCAGGAGATAATCATAACCTTGCATTAAGATAATGTGTTTCTTACCAGCTCTTTGCTCCTGTCATATCACACAGGCAATCTATAAGATGGTTTCTTCTGTAATGAAGATGCCAGAAGACGAGTCAACACCAGAGAAGAGAACAGAGAAGATCTTCCGCCAGATGGACACCAACCGTGACGGTAGGCACCCTCCAGATACTGGGGTGGCCTCCTCTGCCCCCATGCTGGGTGACTGAGGTGTCCTGCCCACACGGGATGACCCCTCAAACCTATGACTCCTCCTTTGACTGCCCAGGCAAAGCCACCACCATCCACAGCCAGTGGGGTGCAGGCAGGCAGGGCTTTGCCTTGTAGGGTTGCTTTCCCAGGGGTTTTCCTTGGGTGCCCCCAGCTTCCTTCCACTGTGCTTGCCCAGAGGCTTGGCAGGTGTGCTGTGACCCACCATGTGTGCTAAGCAAACGTGTTTCTTTTCTAGGAAAGCTTTCTCTGGAAGAGTTCATCCGAGGCGCCAAGAGCGATCCATCCATAGTCCGTCTCCTGCAGTGTGATCCCAGCAGTGCTGGGCAGTTCTGAACCTGTTCTTTGGATGAATTATGTATCTGCTTTTTTTTTTTCCTTGCCAAACAACATTCATGGTAGTGTTGCCTCTGTATGGCCAATTATGCCTTCATTTGTGGCATCTTATAGCTTCTTTTGTTGTGGATTAATTATAAGAATGCTGAATTGCTCTTAACAATTTGTCCAGAGCACGAACAGTACTGTTTTAAACAGATATTGTGGTGTTATCATTGTTTTAAAGATTTCATTTTGTTTTTTTGTTTTAACGTGTCTGTTTTGGAAAGTACACGTTGAGAAGGAGTAAACCAACAACAAAACCCTTGGCAGCAAGACACACTGACAGATTTTAGATTGCTGCTTTAGTAGCTAGGTATTCACCTGCAGGACCTGAAAGTGTAGTAGAGGTTGAACCAAAGGGGTTGTGATGGGTGCAGTAGGATTCACCTGGAACCTCCTCTCCTGTCCAGGAGGCACCAGTTAAGGTCAAAGACAGGTTCAGGAAGAAGTACAAAAGTGCAAAACATGTGCAGGGGTATCATCTGCACCCCTGCTCCTATGCCTCGTTGCTTAAATGCTGTGAACATTTTCCAGGTTGTGAAGGAGAAGGGAAAAAACAAAGGTGGATATTTTTTGCTAGGTTTACAGTGGTTGATTTCACATGGCTTTATCTTAAAATTCAGCAATTTGCAATCCTGATCCCCAAATCCACAACTTACAATACCTCTTGCCATTTGGGATCAGCAAAGGCAGACACAGATACAGAAAACTGGGTCTTGACAATGAATTTAAGGGAGATACATATCGAATGTGAATTTTTCAGGTTAGTAATAAAGCAGTGTCTACTAAGGAGAGTCGGCATTCACGTGAGGAACTCACAGACACCTGCAAGCAGCTCCAGCTGAGGCACATCTGCTGTTCTGAATGCTCTTGCATAGTATGAAGTTTTGGAGGTGTTTTTGTCTCTCTCCACGTAGCTAACAGAGTTTATGGGCCTGCTCTTAGGGGAAGGTTGTCATCAAAACTTGTTTTAAACAAAAAATTGTAGCATTTATATTTCATTTATTTTAGTAAAGTTCAAAAAATCTGTACTGAAACAAGGAAATGGTACGCTTTATGGTATATTTATATATATAACAATTAAAACAAAAAAAAGATCAGCTCTTGAGAGAAATGTTGAATGTTTATCTTTTCACCTAGATGCAGGAGTTCTGAAATTTGCTGCTGCAAAACTTTATCCTTTGGTCAAAGTTGCTGTATGCAAAGCTAGTACACATACATGGGATTTTTTAGGGACTTCACAAGCGCTGCTGCAACAGAAAAGCTTTAGCAACAGGAGGCATTATGCTGACTAAATTGGCATTAATCTGTCATTAGCTAAAGTCTGCTCTGTGATCCTGTTGGAGAGGTACCCATGTAGGCAGTGCACAGCATTGGGAATTCATGAGCTCGTTAGAGTAACCTTTGTCTGACAGGCAAGGTTGGCATTTTGTCAAGTGACCTTGTAGATGCTAATCCCTAGTAGCCTTAATTTAAAATAAACTAAGTAAAATAAGTCTGCTTTGCACATGATGATTAGCTAAGTACTAATTAGAAGTCATGAATAAGTAGCCGGGTATGAATAATTTTTTGTTGAACACTAGCTAGCATGTACAATAACTGAAAGAAAAAATCCTAGACTTAATTTTTCCATACCATTTGCTTTGCCAGGTGTGAAGTGCAGAGCATATTAAAGTAAAATAAAAATAAATTGAAAATAACATTGCTAATCAGTTGTAGTAAAATGATGAGTGGCTAATTACACTCAATAAATGTCTTCAGGCACACACCTTTGTCTCAAATGGTCATAGAAATCCAGTTCATGATAAATTCCGATTATAGTAATGAAAATACTGAGCAGAGATTTATGTGGGAAAATTAGAAAGCAAAAGAGGCCCAACCACAGACACAAACATATTTCAATACCTAGCACTTTTAGCTGCTATAAGCATCACTGGCAAATTTTGCACCAATTATTCTGGTTAATGGAAATGTTCCCTATGTCTTTCTCCCTAATCTTCATTAGACATCCTGTGCACAAATCTAACAATTCAAAGGAGAGCCTGTGTCTACCTCCTTCAAGGTAATTTTCTGGTTTACCTGGAGAGGTTCTGGCCCTCTCTCCTGTATCCATCACCCCACGTATATTGAAAGCCATGTTCCCACTTGAGTGCTTTGAGAGTTGTTTTTCAGCAGGACAAGCCTGGCCAGACTGCTGGGGATTGCTGCAGGAAGGTCAGTGGACATGCACTGATCAACATCCCCTCTGTCAGATGGGAATGGCCAGTCCCACTGCCCCAGTCGTTCTTGGGGTGCTCCATCACCACCACTGCTGAGTGCAGGACTAGGTGACGCTAGAGGAACCCTGATAAACTTCTGACCTACCTGCTGAGTGCAAGCACCCAGACCCAAAGTAGCCCAGACCTACAGAAGCTGGCATTTACTGAAGGTGAACTTGGATACCTTCTACAGTTCCATCTTCCTTTTGGTGGTGTGAAAGCAGTTGCATGTGATTGAAACCTTTAAAAAGTTGTCTTTTATTTAAGCAATGGCATTCCATTTCTTTTTAGTTTTATAAGATATTTCTGGCCCAGAACCTAATCTCTCTGTTTTGATGCAGTAGTTGTGGGGCTTTGGGGCCAGGCTTGGTTCACATGTTAATAGTGTACAACAGGTGTCTGAAAACACAACCTGCAATATGACCTCAGGCCAGCAGAGATGTAATTCTTCCCACAGTTCACAACATCTGGGAGAATAAGAATTAGCCTACAGCTGCAGAAGACGTAGCTGGAGATAAGACTATTGTATAAACATTTACATAGTGAACTGAGGTTATTCTTTGACCTGACTACCACTGACGATTAATATTGTTTTAAATTATTAACTATCCCTTTCTTCCTCTGCCTCTGCACATGCTTCAAAAGTGATCCATAGCTGAAGTTGTGATAGGAGCATCTGCAGACCTCAGATCAGCAGGATAGCAGTGGTGTGCTGTGCCTTGGATTGGAATTTTGTGCTTTGCTGGCATTTGCATTTGCAATCATAACTGCCTTCATAAACCTCTTGAAGACAAAATGACCTATCCTGTATAAAATAGCACAGCAGGTCAGACACTTCCAAGCGATCAATCAGCAATATTTCCATACCAGAAGGATGGCAGACAGCACATACTATTTCACATCACCTCTCAATTTTGTAGATTCATTCTCCAGTATTAGTTGCATGCGAAAGAGGTAACTTTCACTCAGTGTGTTGTCCAAATGTATTAATGAGTACATCCCGCATGTAGACTGAATCCATGGAAAATGCCAGTACTATTTATGCAGCATTCCCAGTCAGCTTGCCAAACTCTGGGCCAGAAGATGTGAAGTGAGGACTATGGCTTGTGCGATCTGCAGCAGCCTGTCTGTTTTAGGGTGCTTTGGGAAGAGAAAAGGGAATGCAATCCTTGTAAAACCAGCATGCATGTCTTTTTTGTGAGCACTAATGGTTTGAGAGGGACTGAAGAAAGATCTATGTTTCAACATTATTTGAAGCCCTGTGAGTTCACAGCAGTGGATGTTCCTGAGGTACACAGAGCTGTTCTGTTCCTCCTGCTGTTCTTAGGAGCTTGTAGGATTTTTATCTTAGTGTTGAGACATTTTGTCCTTTGTTGTTCTCTGTTATAAAGCACGACCTCCACATTTTCTAGACACTGCTGCTTAAGACAATAAGCTAGAACTATGTAACTTCTGTAGCTGGACAAGGTCTATGTGCAGAAGTATCGCACACCAGCACAAGAAGTGGTCACCCATGACCAAATCCCCATGGTTTAATAACTGCCCCTGGGGGCTGAGCCCCAGAACTTTTCAGCGTGTGCTCTCTTCACTGATGGCAAACATGCAATAATGTGGCTTAGCTTAATTTTCTTTCACTACGGACCATGCTAAGTCTCATTACCTTGCATTTGCTGTGGGCTGGAAGCACACACATGGGCAGAAACCTCAGCTCAGCTGACTCATGGAAACTTGGTGAACTGTGGTAACTTGATGTTGAGCCCTAATCCGCAGACTAAGCTGAGATGAGAATATGGTCATGGTCAGACGTCTCGCAGTACATGTGAACTGGGGAACACGGTGACAGCTGACAGGTCCCTGGGGACACGTGGCGGTGGGGAGGGAATCTCCTGCCTCAGAACGAACATCCTGAGCTCAGCTGTCTCCCTTCTTTTAAAACTCTCTTTTTTTTTAGCAACACTGGTGAAGAAGCAACATGATAGCAATATAGCACGGTCAGGATAAAGGAGGCATCCTTCAAAAGAATTTCCTTTTGAAGCCTAGCATGCAAGCACCAAGTGAAACAAGCAGAAGGGAGGGCTGGACAAGACCTCCTGAACAACCACTACACCAGCACCTCCTTTTGTCTTTCTCATGGTGCTCCCTCGGTTCCCTGGCGAGGCAGTCCTTGGGCTCAGGAGTTAGGTGTCAGGTAACTGGTGCAAGACTGGTGGGGAAGAATATTTCACCTGCCCTTTGCACAAGCATTTGGCTGCATTCTTTGCTCTGTGTCTTACTGGGTGGGATCTCACGTAGGAGTCTTAAAGTGGGGGAAGTCGGTTTCCTTGGTATCGCGGGCAGAACTTGTGCTTAGAAATGCAGAGAAACTTGGCAAGCGTCAGACAGCTGAGCAACAGTCAGAGCTGCATGTGGAGTTTTCCACTGACTGTGCAGTAGGCAGATAAGATACAAAGCAATGATATGTCAGACTCGTGGTGTGATGTGCTCTGAGATAGGGCTAGACCAGAAATGGCACCTTCTAGCTGAGCAGCTCTGTCTGCTGCATATTCAGTCAGAGGCGCTGAAAAAATACACTTTAAGTACCTTCAGCATGAACATGCAGTTGCATGAGTAGAACAACTATGCTCTTTCTTACATACAAGCAACAGAGCTGTTTGCAGTGCCCCAGTTACGAGTTGAACAAACAGCTCCCAGGAAGAGTATAAGGCATTTCCTAAGTGTAACTGAGGGCAAAACGCCTGCAGGAGCTTTCTTCGCAGTCCTGGTAGACAAGAAGGGAAAGCTCCGTTTGACTCTCAAAGCCCGGGTGCCATTTTGCAGGCTGGGGAAGGTTGGAACAGCTGTGTTTTAAGCACATGAGGGAAAAAGCAGCAGAGTCTGTAAATTGGCATGGAAAGCAGTGACACTAGAAATTGGGACCGTTGTTGAGGAGCTGCAGAAGCCGTTAGGTGTCTCTGGCATTCAGAGCAGTAGAACAAACAGTTGAATGCAAAGCCAATCTCCTCGTCCCTTGCAGAAACTATCACTGGCTGCCATGGGTGTCTCAGCAGCACCCCTTATTCCAGCCTGGCTTTTGCTGTTGTTGCTTCCAAATCATCCATACTGAGAAGTTGTGTCAGTGGTGAGGATTTTCACAGGATAAGATATAAAGCTTTTCAGATATGCTCTCCGTATCTTAACAAGTAACAGCTGGAAAGGCCAGATGTGAGGGGCTTATTGCAATGTAGAGATTTGATTTCCTCATTGCTCCCACAGGTCATAAGTGTTATTTTAATATGTATAGTTGGGATTAAGCTATCACATGTAAAATGCTGACTAATGCACAATAAACAAGGCAAAAAAGAGCTTGAGTTGTAGTGAACAACGTGAAAAGACTAGAGAAATTAAAAACTGTAAGAGACATCACTGCCTTTAGATCAGGGTCTGAATTCACAGGGTGAAACCCCCTCAGCAATAGTCAGCACAGAATAGCTCCTCTGCGCTACCCCAGACCTCCCTGGCTGCTTTGTCCTCACTGCGTGCTGAGACTGGGGACTCTGGGTCCTGCCACAGAGATGGTCATCTGAGCTTCTTGAGCCTGCTGAGTGCTTCCCCGATCTCGAAGTACATGACAGCCACCCTCTCCGTAGTGTCCACTTACTGTGCAGCTGAGACATGTCTTAGATCTTCCCTTCTTGCCCTGACCTTATACCAAAGATGTTCTCACCTTCCCAGGGCAGGCGCTCAGGATGTCTGGCTCTCCAAAGTTTTGCACCCACCTCCCAGTTGCCATCCCTAGCCTCTGTGTGAGTAACAAACACCAGCCCCTGACATCTGGAGGAGCCAGGCTTGATGCATTTAGATGGAACAGCTTCTGATTTTGTTCCCAGACTTTGGCCCTCCTGTGTGTACCCTGCCAACCACACTCTTTATTTCCTATTATTAAGTAATGACAGTATTAAACATTTCAAGAATACACTGAACCTCTGGAACAATGTGGTTTTCATTATCGTGTATGTGTTTGTTGATGCACTGCAGACTGAACCTGACTGGTGTTTGCTCTCCGCTCCCATGGTTTATTCCCCAGACAGCTGATTTCTTCCAGACAGGAGCAGCATCTTCCTATGCGTCACCATCCAGCATGTAGTGCCCTGATGCTGCCTGGAGCACCCTGATGCTGTGGACCGAGAGATAATTTTGGTGTAGTAATGTCAGGCAGAAACTCTTCCTGCCACCTGTCAAAAACACGTGTCGAGGGTGTGACCTCTGGTTTTCTCCTCCCTGGGGACAAGGGTTTCAGTGGTATTCAGGGTTGGCCTCATGTTCCCCCACCGAAGAGGATGATGGTGATTAGTAAACCCACCTGAGAAAATCCTCTTAAATTCTAAGCTTCATTTGTGCTGTTAATTGGCTGTTTTCAGAGGGAAGATTAATAGGTCCTATGCAGTTGTTTAGGGAAGAACTCGTAGTTCTTTGCCACCACACCTTTTTATTTCCCGTCATTAGCTTATTCCAATTTCCAGAGCAATCAAATAGTTTTTATTAGTATCTGGAAGAAAAAGAAAAGACAAAACCAGAGTTTCAATCTGATAAGGATCTAAGGAAGCTTACTAAAGACATTGTTCTCCATGTTAGTCATATGAATTCTCTACAAGATGATGTTTCTTTGGTATTTTGTGTTTAATTTCCTTATTCATGTTTTAGTTGTGTTTGTGATTTATTTATTTATTTTGGATCCTCTTAGATTCATCCCTGCCGGTCATTTAGCTCATATGTTAGCAAAAGTCCCAATGATCGCAGGAGCAGAGCTGCCTGAGCAAATACCAGCAAGGTGGGCTCACTGTGCCTCGTAAAAATGAAGTGCTTAATTACATTAGGGATTATTTTTGTCTGCACATTTGCTGCAAGGAGACAGATTGAGCTGCATTTCAATATGTTTATCTCTTCCACTTGCTCACTTTGATTCCGTCCAAGCAGTCTTGTAGTTAATATTTGTATATTCAGTTCTATTTCTCTCTTGAACCCAAGGTGACCAATATTGGCCTCCTCTGACAGAAGTACTTGATACTTTTTGGTTATTACATATTTCCGAATAAATGATGTGATGGATGCAAAAGTAAATAGTGATACATTTGTTTGTATAAATTTGGGCAGATACTTTTTGATGCTGTAGAGACTGATGAATTGAGATAAACCATGGCCAAAAGCTGAATGGATCTGAGTGTCCAGTTCCCGTTTAAGTCCATGACCATTCCACAGGGAGAGCTTTCTCATCTCTGTTGTCTCAGACTGTTTCTACATTGCAGCGTAGAGTAGGGATACCAAATCTAACTTTAAATAAGCTACCATGGGTAGATTAACTGCAGCAGCATGGAGTTCAGCATATCCTGTGTCTTGGCAAAATTAGATACCTCTCTAGAATGCTTTGTAAGCAAACCTACATATCCTAAGGAAGACTTTTACAACTCAGAAAGGAGAGGGACAACTATGACTTAAGTGACTTTGGTCCGCATATATTTCTTATGGCTGTCTAGAATTGCTAGTGTCCTGCGTGTAGTTGCCTATAGCTATTGTGATGTGTTAATTTTTTCCTCCCGGTTCTGTTGTAAGCTCATTTGGTGATATTCGGAGTCTCCAGCCAGTTCTCAACCAGACAAAGGCCATGGAAAGGACATCTAGAGGTGAGCTGCCTCCAGAAAGACTGAGGGCAGCTCTCAGGATTTGGTCCTGTGCTGTTGCATGCTTTGGGAGCATGCACCTGCAGAGCAACATGTTAAACCTACCCGGTAAAATGGAAGTAGATGATCAGGCCATCAGAGGAGACAGAGAATTTGGCGGAGGATTGTGTATGTGTTTTGTGGCCCCAGCACGCACACTGTTCCCCCTGCTATTAATTTCTAGTTAGGACCTTTCTTGAATTCTTAGTGTCAGAGTAAAATTTTCTTATGCTGGTAAGATATTTGTATTATGCAACGTACTCAGAAAAAAAGAGATTATCTCTCTACGACTGTCCTCTCCTCTCAAGAAGCTGTTCTCTTCTGTACATATGATATGCAGAATGTATGGGAGTCTTACCAGTGTTGGTTTGCATTTTTAAGACTGTACTAATTAATGTGTGATACTATTGTGTTTTTGTAGTGGCATCTTTGATGTAAGATGTAAAACTATTTAAAGTGATTTTTTTTTTGTTATTGTTTGGCTTTTAGAGATAGCACCAAGGACTGCATGTTCACTAGAATCAGCCTTTTTCAAGGGCCATCATAGCTGCACACAGCACGGGTGTTTCACCTGGAGCATAGTACCTGCGTTCTCGTTTTAATAGGGGTCAGTTTTGAGTGGAAACTAATTCTTCCTGAAAAGTCTAGTTTTCTGTCTTACCCTCTCTCAGACTCAAGCTTCCTCCTCCCGCACTGTGTGCCAGTCCCGGCCCCAGAAGGGGACCTTGAGGAGGGTCCCCTAACCCAGGGCACCCCACTGGCCCCAGTGTCAGGCTTTCCTTGGGACTGCTGGCTATACCAGGACAAAACGGGTGGGTTCACATTGTAAGGCCATTTCTGCATGTGACTTGAAAATTAACTAAAATTTTGAGGAATTAAGCAATTAAGGGGAAAAAAAGAGCCTGAGTGGCATGTTTGGGGTCAGAATCTTATTGAGGTGCTTAATATAGCGAAAACTTGGGGTCAGTCCCTAAAAGACAGGACCAATTGGGACATTTAGATCTACATTTCTTGTCGGATTTGGAGAGGGAAGAGGGGCTCAGATCCAGCCTTTCAGGTAGGGCTTGAATCTGAGAGAGATGCTTCTCCTGATCATGTCCTGGGCCAAAAGACAAGACATGCTGCAGCTTAGGAGTTTTTATTCTTTGAGTTTTTTTCTTTTTAATGGAGAAAGCAGTTAAAACTGCACCTGGCAAAATGACTGACTTCAAAAGCATGTTTTTCCTTGTTATATAGACACTCACAAAACAGCATTGTGTGGTTAAAAAGGCGCATTTGTGATAGTTTCTTTTTCAGTGCCAAAATATATAAGCAGTATTGTTTGAAGGGAAATAAGAGTTTTTTTACTGTATTGTTATTACTGTTGAACAAATATTGTTTTTAAATGTTAGATTTTGAAGACTTTTGTATTGTAAACTGTTTTGTGACATGGTGCTTTTTCATACTGGAATTACTGATTGCACCTAAATATGAATTATTTTGTTTTCTTATATAAATATGTTACCTTGAACAATCTTGATGAAAACCAATGTATGGTGGATACCAATGGTTCAAATTCTCCTACTGAAATCCCCTAAATGTTCTTTCCTACTAATAAACATTCTGCTGCAGCTAGCTGTGATGTGCCACGCGCTGTTACTCCCTTCACACCGAAGCCTTAAGGCCTCATGTAGCCCCATGGTCTGGTGAGCAAACCTTGGAGAAGCCTTCGACTGCCGCTCTCACAGCCCCTGGCCCACTCACCACCGTGGGCACTGGGGCAGCAGCCAGGCAAGCCAATCTGGAGGGCTTAGTGAGGGCTTAAGCCATGCCTGGGCGCTGTGCTGGCACATTGCAGCTGGCTGGGCTCTCCGCTGCTAATACATTTTTTCCTCCAGCGGCTAAAGCTGGCAGCCAGGCACAGGGCAAGATAACGCAGAGTGGTTTATAAAAGCAAAGGAAGGACAGCACAAGACTGAGAGCCCCAGTCCTCTGGAACTGGAAAAGCCAGTTTAGCTGGCTGATGGGAGATTTCCCTGCCATAGATAAATCCCTCTCCAGGTTTAGGGCATTTTTTTATCCCTGAATGACTGGCACACCGTCAGGGGGGAAGGATGCAAGGAGGGACCATGGGTTGGTAGGGTGGTAGCTGTGGTTAGTCGCTCTGAGACCTGGCTCATGGGGTAGCAGGACAGCCCATCACAGCAGGAGCTCCTGCCAGCCTCAACCAGGGTCTGGAGGGGGCTGGCTCGCACTCCTGTGGATGCTCGTTAAGCTCCTCAAAGTTCTACCTAGGTTAAATTTTGAGCTGGGGTTAGCACCAGGGTGCCAAAAGTAGTTTAAATCCTGCTGGAAGGTAACTGAAACCAGTGCCTATTTCTCTTGAGATTAAAAAAAACCCCCATCTTATTTATAGAACTGCACATTAATATGGGCTTGAAACAGGCTGTAGCCTGAATGGAGCATCAGTTACATCATCCAGGTACCCTGTGTGCTCAGTGCACCTGCAAAACAGCTTTATTACATGAGCTTCCATTGTGCCAGACGCCTTGGGATGTATGTTCTCCTCACTCTCCCATTAGAGCCATAATGCAGTTTAGCATTAAGGTGTAGAAAAGGCAGGGGTGTAAGGAGGTGTTTATTTACATAGCAATGTTAAAATCCTCCACTTACCACCTTTGCTGGCCTGTGCATTTCCCTGTGCAAAGCCCAAGGCTTCTGTCCCAGGACAGGGATGTGGACAGGCTCCCAGCACAGAGCCTGGCTTCAGGTGATGGCCACCACCAGGCACCTGAGCACATGTTGCACCCCAGTAGCCTGGGATTGTCCCTCCCACCGCCTCGGGGAGGAGGGGACCCGAGACCCTGCAGCTCATCAGCTTGTGAGCCCTGGATCTGGCCCCATCTGAGAAAGAGCACACTCTGGAGTCAGTCACTGTTTTCAGCAGCTTGAATCAAGCCAAGAGTTTGGGAAAGTGCTGAAAAACACAGCTTCGCTGCCCCTTTGAGTCCCCTAAAGATTCAGTCAAGAGCTACAGGAGGGGTGTTTTGCTCCCCTCTCCTAGGAGAGGGTCAGTTTTTCTTAAAGACCTTGCGCGTCACCTTGCTAAACCCTCATTCAACCATGTTAGAAATGGCCTGGCCTTTGAGCATGCTGTGGGTGCAGCAGTTCCCATCAGCCGACACGCTTCTCCTTGCTCCTCCGCAGCCTCGCAGACGCAGCACTTCCAACCACTCAGCTGTTAAAGCATTTGCGTTTTAAGAGCCACATAGTAATATTACTTCCTATAAAACACAATTGAACATCTATCACAGGCAGAGCCCAGGAAACATGATTATTTTAAAGGGCCCCATGAGAGCTGGTCCTGACTCACCCCACACTGTTCATCCAGATAGTATCCCTGGGGCCTGGCAAAGCCCCCAAGAAACTCCCCAAAACCTGCTGGACTGAGGAGCAACAGTGGCAGGGGCAGCACCTTGGGCTACAAGCTCATCCATGGAGGTTACCAACACCAGCAAACTGCAGTCAGTCCCACAGCTGACGACATCTCTCTATATATACATGGCATTATATACATAGGGCTTTTGGCTTCTGTTGTAGCTCAGGTGCCGACTGCAGAAGGGCTGGTGGGAGAACACAGGCTGCACTGGAGACTGTCGTCAGGGCAAAGAGCATGTGGTAGGAGGGAAACGGGTCTCTGTGGTTTCCGGTGCACCTGGGAAGACCTCTTCTGCTCTTTGTTCATCAGTCATACTCACCAAGCTGCGGAGCGCTTAGTGCCTAGCTTTCCTGCTGACAAATGCTTTTGAAAATTATTAGAAAATGCCAAGCACACAGTGAAAGCCTTCTTTTAAAAACCTTGGTGGCTGTGAAAAGGCTCTTAGAGCTGGACACAACTGGATGAGTTTTGTTCGGATGGAGAAGGGCTGGAGGAAGTTGGGTTCTTGGAGCTAACACTGCTGGCCAAGACATTTCAAGTTAATTAACTTCTTTCCTCGTTGCCCAGGTGTGGGCTCTGCCTGACACAGGAGAGGAGATCTCAGGGGCTGACTTCCACAGCAGTTTGTCCCGCTCAGGACTTGCCCTCAGTGGGAGCACTGAACTACTTCACCTCCACAGTAAGACAGGGCTGCCATGCCACTGCTTGGGCAGCCTCCCTTTGCCAAGGCAAATGCTTTCCCAAGCAATTTCCCACTTACTTGGACGTTCTCATCTCCTGGATTCTTGTTTGAAAAGACAAAGTCAGCTGGTGGAGAATAAAATGGTTGATGGAAATGTGTTACTGCAAGATGCACGGTCAGGTATGCTTCAGTGCTTTGGGCACACAGGGCACAGCAGGAGCAGATGCCTGGTTCCCTAGACTCCAAATATGTTCATGCCAACACTTCCAGCCAGGTTCCCAGGACATTCTGACATGTCACAGAATCACAGAATGGTTGATGTTGGAAGGGACCTCTGGAGGTCACTGGTCCAACCCCCCTGCTCAAGCAGGGCCACCTAGAGCCAGTTGTCCAGGACCATGTCCAGGCAGCTTTTAAATATCTCCAAGGATGGAGACTCCATAACCTCTTTGGGCAACCTGTGCCAGTGCTTGGTCACCCTCACAGTAAAAAAGTGATGTTCAGAGGGAACCTCCTGTGTTTCAGTCTGTGCCTGTCTCCTCTGGGCCTGTCTCTGGGCACCACTGAAAAGAGCCTGGCTCTGTCCTCTTTGCACCCTCCTTCAGGTATTTGTACACACTGATAGTATGTCTCCAGAGCCTTCTCTTCCAGGCTGAACAGTCCCAGGTCTCAGCCTGTCCTCGTAGGAGAGGTGCTCCTGTTCCTTCATTAGGTTAGTGACCCTTTGTTGGACTCTCCAGTACGTCCATGCCTCTCTTATACTGCAGAGCCCAGAACTGGGCACAGGACTCCAGGTGTGGCCTCACGAGCACTGAATAAAGATCACCTCCCTTGGCCTGCTGGCAATGCTTTGTCTAATGCAGCCCTGGATACCATCAGCCTTCTTTGCTGCAAGTGCACATTGGCTCAACCTGGTGTCCACCGGGCCTCCTGGGTCCTTTTCTGCAGAGCTGCTTTCCAGCTGGGCAGTCCCCAGCATGTACTGGTGCATGGGGTTGTTCCTCCCCAGACAGAGGACTTTGCACTTCCCCTTGTTGAACTTCACAAGGTTCCTGTCAGCCCATTTCTCCAGCCTGTCAAGGTTCCTCTTGATGGCAGCACAACCCTCTGCTGTATCAGCCACCACTCCCACTCATCAACAAACTTGCTGAGGGTACACACTACCTCATCATCCAGGTCATTAATGAAGATATTGAACAGGACTGGACCTGGTACTGACCCCTGGGTACACCGCTAGTCACTGGCCTCCAAGTAGACTTTGTGCCACCGATCACCACCCTATGGGCCCAGCCCTTCAGGCAGTCTTCAATCCACCTCACCGCCTGCTCATCCAGCCCATACATCAACAGCTTCTCTGTGAGGATCTTATGGGAGACAGTGTCAAAGGCCTTACTGAAGTCTGGGTAGACAATAACCACTGTTCCCCCCACCATCTACCAGTCCAGTCACTGAACCGATGTTTTGGTGATTACTTTTTTCAGTCTCTGTTCTTGTTTTCTCAACAGAATTAATTTGTATTTTCTTCTTTTTGAAAAGTTTTCTGCACTCAGAAATAGGAACTCAGTCCCCAGTATGTACTAATACACACCACAGCAACAGAAATATCTCATACATAGGAATATTTATTTTTTTCCTTCTTAAAAATGTACAAAAAAATAAAATAACTGTATTTACAGTTTATCAAACCCCTCTCCCAGTTGCAACACTATTAAGTTACATGAACTATTTTCTTAATATAAAAGCACACTATTTATACATAAAGTTTCCTTGTTTGCCAGAAAGAGGGCTTGTCACAAACTTTGGCACAAACATTCTTGTTTGTATCTTGTCTCAATTCATAGGAAATGGAAGAGCATATAAACATTTCATAAGCTTTACATTTTAAAAGTCATAAGATACTCCTTTCCAGTTCCACATCAATCAATATACAGCAACTCTGACAGCTGGGAAGTTTAGTTTTTACTAATTGTTTGAATTAATTTACAAGATTTAAACAATCCATAGACTAAAAGAGGAAAATATACAAGAAAGACATTTGATCTCTGAATTCCTTTGACCAAAAACTTCATGAGAGAGAACACACAGGAAAAAAAATTTTTCTTTGTAGTTTACATTTAATAGTAAAAATCCTCCAAAATGTCTTGATGGGGATGTCACTGAAAGCTTCACTGCAAGGAAGCACTTTATTTTGGGGATATCAGCACCTGATTGTGTAGAAAGAAACTAAAATTTGAGATTTGGGGATTTCGTAATAAAACATCAAATGGACGGACATAGTCCCAAATCTGTAGTGGGAACCAAAATTAGAACTTAGAAGACTATTCTCCTTTTGCACGTCTATCAGAGTCTTTCAAAACACAACATCTACAGACACTGCGCTGCCCTAATTCTTCATAGGGAAAATTAGTTGAACAGCAAGCCACCCTTCAGGCTGCACTAGTTAAGATTCAAGACGAAAGGAAATGAGAGTTTTGTTCCTTTAAATAAACAACCACAACAGCGTCACAAAGAAACAAAAGAAGTCAAGTCAGATATTTCTGTCTCCTGCTGAACAGTAACCAAATCTTACTTCCAATTTAAGTCATAATATTTGGAAGATCCAGCGCTAATCATCATTTTTCATTAAAAAAAAGCAACATGTATATTTTAACTGATATACATGCAAGCAGTTTGTACTCCTCAAAACCTCTGAATCAAGTAGGGCACAAGGCAGGCCACTGCTTCAGAAGTTTGCATTACTCATACTGGCCCTTTCCCATCACTTCAATAGCCTGGTTTTGACCAACAAGGTGAACCCTGAGAGCTTGTAGCTTGTCATGACCAGCATCCAAGGTTCAATGCTCCTCCAGCAGCTGATGCTGTGACTAGAACCAAAGGGGTGCAGGGTGATGTGCTCTTAGGTGCCTGCAATGCACCCACATCTGGAGCAGAGAAACAAAGCCCTCAGACCCTAGCAGGAGGGAGATCATCCTTAACTAGCTCTAGTTGTTGTTTTAAAATAATCTTACCATCAGGGTAAATCCTATTCATCTTTCTCAACCCTGCTACCTTCATTGTGACTGTAAAAAGGAAGTAAAGGCAGAAGCATCACCTCTCTTGTATCAGAAATTTGCACACTTTAAGATGTATTTAGAAAAGTTTTCAGTTAATCTTGGAAGCAAGTTTCCTTCTCTGCACAGTGCCTGACCAAAAGCACCTAAAACGGCAATGGAAAGATAGCTCCTTAAGCCCCAGTATTTCCTGGAGCATTGCACTTCTCACCTACACTACTCCTTAGTGCAGGATGCTGCAGCATCCAACAGATCCCAGCACATCTCCACCCATAAGTAAGACAAAAATGTTCCATTAATCTGAGTACTGGTGCTGTCAGGACAGCCCTATCCTTCTCTGTGAACCCCAAATTCTCATTGTACTCTCTTGATGCAGCACATCTCAACTCGGGCCAGTCCCAGGCACCACAGGCATTCCCTATAAGCAAAAGAGCTTAGATGGCAGGTTGCTGGGGGAAGAAACAGGGCTCAACTCCTATGTACATTTACTCCTATGTTTCACCTGCAGCTTCTGCCCAGACATCATGACCAGCTGAGAGATCCCAGCTAATATCCTCAGAATCCCAAACACCATCAAACAACAGAGAAATACAAGAACTGACACCGCTGCTCACCAGTTCTGTGTGCTGGTCCCAGTTCCTAATGCCACCTGCCAAAAATGTCCTTTTTATCTTTAGGAAAAAAGTATCTGGGCTAAGTCAGCATAGACTTTTTATCTGAGCCTGAGCCAAGTAGAAACAAACTGAACCACCATAAATCCCCTGTATTGCCAGAATGTCTGCTCTTGAGCAGGGTAGTAAGAGCATCTTTGCTGGAGTACATATTTATAAAACGATAAGGGAATGACTACAAAACTCTGCATCAGAAGGAGAAAGAGCACATGACAAAGGAAGAGGGAGGAAGACAGAACAGACACTTTGCTTTGCAGACATATGTGTATGTTAGCCCTGACACTAACAGCCTGAACCTTTTACAGGTTCTGGTTCCACAGAAATTTTGACAGGTACCTAACATTTCTATTTAAAGTACAGATTTTAATGGGATGCTATTGCTAATGAAGTTAAGAAAGCATGCAGGAGCTTGCAGAATAATTCATGCAAAAACATGACCAAATCAGACTGGTCAGCTATCCCAGGTACATAGGTTGAATATAAATAGCTCCGCACAGCTCAAAACACTACAGAATGAGGCCTGTTAAACTAGGCAGTGTTTCTTTACAGAATCACAGAATCATCTAGGTTGGAGAGGACCTTGAAGATCATCTAGTCCAACCATTAACCTAGCATTGGCAGTTTCCAACTACACTATATCCCTCAGCGCTATGTCGACCCAACTCTTAAACACCTCCAGGGATGGGGACTCCACCACCTCCCTGGGCAGCCCATTCCAACGCCTAACAACCCGTTCTGTAAAGAAATGCTTCCTAATATCCAGTCTAAACCTTCCCTGGCACAACTTGAGGCCATTCCCTCTTGTCCTATCACTTGTTACTTGGTTAAAGAGGCTCATCCCCAGCTCTCTGCAACCTCCTTTCAGGTAGTTGTAGAGGGCGATGAGGTCTCCCCTCAGCCTCCTCTTCTCCAGACTAAACATCCCCAGTTCCCTCAGCCGCTCCTCCTACATGTGCTCCAGACCCTTCACCAGCTTCATTGCCCTTCTCTGGACACGCTCGAGTAATTCAATGTCCTTTTTGTAGTGAGGGGCCCAAAACTGAACACAGGAATCGAGGTGCGGCCTCACCAGTGCCGAGTACAGGGGCAAGATCACTTCCCTGTCCCTGCTGGCCATGCTATTTCTGATACAAGCCAGGATCCATTGGCCTTCTTGGCCACTTGGGCACACTGCTGGCTCATGTTCAGCCGGCTGTCAATCAACACCCCCAGGTCCCTCTCTGACTGGCAGCTCTCCAGCCACTCCTCCCCAAGCCTGTAGCGCTGCTGGGGGTTGTTGTGGCCCAAGTGCAGCACCCGGCATTTGGCCTCATTGAAACTCCTACAGTTGGCCTTAGCCCATCGCTCCAGCCTGTCCAGATCTCTCTGCAGAGCCTCCCTACCCTCGAGCAGATCAACACTCCCACCCAGCTTGGGGTCATCTGCAAACTTACTGAGGGTGCACTCGATCCCCTCGTCTAGATCATCAATAAAGATGTTAAACAGGAGTGGCCCAAAACCGAGCCCTGGGGGACACCACTCGTGACCGGCCGCCAACTGGATTTAACTCCATTCACCACAACTCTCTGGGCCCGGCCATCCAGCCAGTTTTTTACCCAGCAAAGCGTGTGCCCATCCAAGCCACGAGCAGCCAGTTTTCCCAGGAGAATGCTGTGGGAAATGGTGTCAAAGGCCTTACTGAAGTCAAGGTAAACTACATCCACAGCCTTTCCCTCATCCAATAAGCAGGTCACCCTGTCATAGAAGGAGATCAGGTTTGTCAGGCAGGACCTGCCTTTCATAAACCCATGCTGACTGGGCCTGATCATCTGGTTGTCCCGCATGTGTTGTGTGATGGTACTCAGGATGAGCTGCTCCATCAGCTTTCTGGGCACTGACGTCAAGCTGACAGGCCTGTAATTTCCTGCATCATCCTTCCGACCCTTCTTATATATGGGCATCACATTGGCCAGTTTCCAATCTGTCGGGACCTCCCCGGTCAGCCAGGACTGCTGGTAAATGATGGAAAGTGGCTTGGCAAGCACCCCAGCCAGCTCCTTCAGCAGCCTCGGGTGTATCCCATCAGGTCCCAAATTATGCCATTAACCATCTAATAAAAAAAGATTCTGTGACTAAATGAAAAAAAAAAGATTTCAGAAGGAAAAATAATAAACTCTAAAGGCTGCATGTAGGAAAGGACCCACATTTCTGTCGCACAGGATCCATACAGAGAATAAAATGATTGCAGCTGAAACTCACAGGACTGTATGCTGAATGAGGAGCTCTCTATGATAGCCAGAGGAGCTGGAAAGAAGACAGGTGCTGGGTTTGCATATGCTAGGGACATTCAGGCCTTGAACCTTTTTCCTGGTATGATTTTAGCCTGCAACTTTTTCTCTTTACAGAATTCATGAGACAGGGGTGGAATTTGACAGGATAACCTTGTAGTTCAACTTGGGTTCAGACCCAGTCCTTGTGAGAGAGACCTATTTCCCCACCTCAGTTGTGGGATACTCAGTCTCTAGTGGTAAAATTGTTCCAGTTTCGATAAAATATTTACATCAAGCCCAGGTTTATACCTCACCCAACTGTCTTAAGAATCAAAACAGAATCATTCAATGGAGATACAAGAGCAAGTACCCTTAAGAAGAAGAGTTTGAAGTCCTGTTTCTTACAGTCTATAGGAATGCTTTAATGAGCAGAAAGCACCTTTCCCTCCACAGGCTTGAGAAAAGCCCACTTTGAGAGCCTTCACTTCACCAACAGAACAGGCAGAAGTTCCTTCTGTACCTCCAGGCACACCAGGCAGCAGAGACATGGTGCCTTTTGGATTTGGTGACAGCTGGATGGGACACTCAGGTATCCACAGCTAGGACTTGGGCACCTAAGTTGGGTCCCATTGTGCCAGAGCATTCCAGACCCTGTAGCACAGTTTGCTCCAAGATTTCAGTATAAAACTGGGTGGACAAGGGTGAAGCATATGAGTGCAGATGCAGTTATCAGCTTCTCAGTACACACTCCTTAACAGATTGCAGCAATCTAATCCTCTAGGAAAGATTCTGTTAAACCCTAAACCCAATACATACAAGAACATAGTGGCAGTAAACATGCCCACATACAGTAGTTAAAATATATTATTGCATATTATAAACATTATATACAAGGTTAAAATGGTTTCTTTACCATTTACTTACAAGTGACATTTGTAGCTGAATGCCTTACTTACAAGTCCTCATTGCTACGTGCTGAGAACTACCAGAGGTATTTGGCAAGACTATACACTATAGAGAGATATGGATCCATCTGAGCAAGTGAACTCTGTCAGCCACTTTCCCCATTTTTAGCACTGCACCAGTTTTTTTGGAATGATGGAGAGAACTACTGGTAAAGTGATTTACACCAGATTTCTGAAACTAGACAAGCATGGTTCCTTAACATGTTTTAGAATAAGCTTATCCACACTGAAGTATGGATTAAAATGTTGTTTTTCACATTTGGTTACAAATCTGGGGGCTGGTAACTGCTTGTACACTAGAGAGTGGGGAACAATAAATAAGGGACCAGGTTAACATGAGTGGCCTTGTGCTTGACAAACCCAAGTCTATGTGCAGTGGGTGCACATATGCAGAATGGACAGTATTTTCAAAGCAGTCTTGTAACAGTCTCTGATCAATGTCTGTCAAGTTCCCGAGGAATCTTCTACTTTCCAAGAAGGATGAAATGCTGTGGTTCCTTACAAAAAGGCTCTGTCTCAGGCTAGATCTCTGTCAGAGTGATCTTGAAGCCTTCGACCATGCTCTCCATGTGCAGGATGAACGTGTCCTCATTGGAGTAGTGCTCAATAATGTTGTCATCCATGTTTACCAAGATACTGGTGACAAAGGCAAAAATCAGTATTTTTATGTACCAGGACACTGAGAGGGAAAGCCATGCACTCCACCGCATGTGCTCATTTCACTACAATGCAAAAACAGACTCCAGCACATGCCAGTACAGGGACAATAGTAGGAATCATCACCAAGATCTGCCCCATAGTCCCTTATAGTTTTTAGACTCCTTGCAAAAGTAGTTAAGGTAAGAGACATGCCAGTGCTGGGATGTTAACTCACTTAAGCTGCCTACAGGGTGAGCTGCACTCCAGATCCCAGGCAGACCCAGCTAGCTGGTGTTTCCTATGTCTGGTGTTGGCTCTCCCAGGTGCTACTCAGCCACGCTGCGTGAGCTGCTGCACCTCTGTGGTGTGAGTCGCTAACACGGGGAAGCAGTGTACTTTGTGATTTGCACACAGCTCACAGGCCTAGAACTCAGCCTGGATGTGAGAATATTGACAACAACTGTTAGAAGTGTATATGAGTGTTTTCCTCGCTCTACTGTAAAGTGTTTCTTCCAATACAAATATCACTTGGAAACCGTGTTAGAAAGAAGAAAAACATGAGAAGTTTCACCTGTCTTAAAAGCTAAAGAAATCCCCAGACAAAACAATGCCCTAAACTAGAGTTACAGCTGAAAATAAATGACTGATTTAAAATTATATCACTACAATATTGTGGTTATTTAGAAGTTTAAAAAAAGTGAAGAGATTTAGACTTGGATTTCCGGTAAGGAGTAGTAGCGTAGCTATTCTAAAATCACAGCTGTGATGCTCATGTCTAAATTTACTTAGCTGAAACCCCTGCAGCATTGCCTGCCTGCCTTTCAGATTCGGACAGTGGCCTACATCTTCCTAACACTGCAGGGAAACTCCGCACCACATTCATAGCAAAAGCTGCACCTCTCCCATGCTAGTGCTCCATAATGTTATTAAGCATATAGTCTACAAAACAGACTTTATACAAACGTATTTTCCACTCTGTTTCTTCACAGTAAGCCTATGAATACTGGTCAGACACAGAGTGGAGATTCATGTTTCCTCCTCTGTCACGCCTTGCTGTCTCCATAGACATCAAGATTTCAAGCGTATGGGCATGTATCCTAAAAGTGTTTATACTGCCCAGCATCATGAGGCCCCAAAGCATAGTTGGGATCTCTGAGTACTTCTAAAGGATCCTGCAATAGACCCTAGTTAGTTTGTTTACTTACCCCTTTTTGCTCTTCTTATAAAGTTTTGCAATCTTTTCAACTGGCAGCCCATATTTCTCAGAGATCTGAAATCATAATAATTAAATAAATATCATTAAAGACTAATGAGAAATATGAAATTACCACCTCTCGCTTTACATAAGGCATTAAAACACTCTCTCGGCACACTTTGACAGGATAGCTATACAGAAAAGTCACTCGCAGCCATACCACAGCTTCATTTAAGGATGATTCTGGCAGGAATATAATCCTAAACATCTTGATCAAAAACCCACAATTGCTTTCATGCAGAAACTTGGAGACTATAGTTTTCATAGGGTGTGAGTCATCAAACCTGCCTCAGCATCTCCTACTCTACTCAAGGAGTCAACACTCTTCCCAGCTTCAGATTTGACCAGGGAATTTCAATCTGATCAGCTGCCTTTCTGATGTTTCTGATTTTCTGGGCTCATGGAAGCAAAGACTTCTTCCACCAGGCAGAAAGCAGATGAGTAGCAACACAACAGGAGCTGATGGACTGATGGATCAACAAAAAAAATGTGCACAATTCCATTTCTCAATTTCAAGCTTTGTTAAGTTAACAGGACCCTCCACAGTATTCTTTTGTCTGAAAAGTATCTTCAGGTTACCTTTTATTGTGGGAGGGCTACAAACATGCTACACACAGGATTAAGAAGCTTCTGTATTGCTGGGGAGGTGACTCAATCTAGTTACTAGGGTGGCAAAATGAGAACACAATACATTGGCTCACAATACATCATCTGAGTGTACAGATAACAAGATGAGATGCCACCAAGAAGCGTGTTAACAAGGTAAAGGACTTCTAAAATAAACCTCTTGCCAGCTACTCAAATGATAAAGCAGAAAATATAGGAAAACTTTTGAAGGAAGAACTACCTAGCTGACAAATGACTAACACTAACAAGCACTTCACTGGGATGCTTTGGCATTGCTTTGCAGAAGTGTATTAGTAACTTTTTTGGTCATCCATTCTGCAGCGAGCCTGTGGTGTGCTCATGGAGACAGTGACCCTAAGCCCTCCATCCGAGCCAGGTTTCTTTTCCAAATTATGACTCTTCTTTGAGGGAACAGGACTCACAGCTCAGACTTTAGAAGAGGATTATCCCAAATGGCAAAATAATTATGGAAGAATTACTCTTTGTCAGTGATTAATGTTCTGTGCTATTCTACTGCTAACCAAATAAGTTTCCTGCTCTTCCCAGGTGAAACGAAGTTGCAGCTAAATAGCTGACTATTTATCTTCTGCATTAGAGAACTGAAATACACAATTAAAAATCCATTTAAAGACTGTCAAGCATCAGTCACTGTAAAATCCTTTCTTTGTGTTTGCATTCAGACTTCTGTTGAGAAAAAGTGATATTTTAGAGAAGTAAATTAAATCAATTGTAATCAATTATCATGAAATAGAAAAAGGAAAGAAAGTAATGGATAAACTAAGCACCAAGGACAGATTCAAACAGCCACAGGTTGAACCCCATGCATGGCTCCCATCCAGAGAGTCAGGATTCTCTAAGAGAGAGAATTAATTAGCCTGTACTTGCCTACATCACGTATACTTGTATAACTGTCATCTTACCTAAGATACAATTTTGTACTTAAAAAGTATAGCGTAACTCCAAGATTTTGAAGAACCAATAAAGCTTCTTTTATACTGCAAACATTTTCCTCTGACCACAGCATACATCTGTGGCTAACAGAAAGAGGAGGATGTAAATAAGGACTAACTGATAAGGTACACCAGACCCATCCACTCCCTATGTTTTGCACCTAGCAGAGAACAAACTACAAATTAAATTGTGGGTTGTACTTGATACTTCATACTCGCAGCAGCATGTTTCACTGCCCTTTTGGATATGGTGCTGGAGATACTGATGGTAGTCCTGGTTCCATGTTCTCATCTGCCTTGGGAGAGGCCTAATTCAAGGCTGTGCAAGCTCATATGCTGTACAGTCACACTCTGCTGTGGGGAGCGGTCCACTTTGTACGTTTTTGAGAAGAGGGGCTTCACCCCACTTGTATCTCGCACAAGCATCCTCACTATCGGACTACAAAACCAATCCTTTTCACTCTGAGCTCTACGTAGCCTATGAAAAAGGCTCTGTGTAGCCTATGGAAAAGCTTCGTAACCACATACACAGGGTGGAAATGCATCCTACAAAGAAGTTCCATAACAGCTTATCTGGAACAAGTTCAAGTCTTTGCTCCAAACAGGGCAGAACAAGGGTGATTCGAACCCAGGATTTGCCATGTCCCTGTGTGGGATGTCATAACCCATCCACAGGCAGGTTCCCCAGTAGAAGGAATCACCTTTTTCTGGACAGAAGCACTTGTGTAGGTACCCACACACTGCCCCTCACTCACACTCTACCCGTGTCTAGCGCCATCTTTCCACATCTCCCTTCCTTCGATGCCTCATCCTGTGCTGCCCACAGAGCGGCAGCTGCCTGACCCGAGGCTGGTGACTCCTCTGGGGTAGCCAGGTGCCACCTGTGAGGGCAAATCTTGACTGTCTTAGAGAAGTTCTCAGAGAAATGTTCATGTTCTCCTTTTATTATTTCTTACTCTCTAGCTTTGTTTACCATGAATAGAATGACATCAGATAAGCAATCTGGTGCTGAACTTCTGCATCTGTGGTTTTGTTGTACCCCTAAATTTAAGCTTTTATGTAAAGCAAGAATAAAAATGGCTCATTTTCATCAGATTGTTGAAAAAATCCTTCATAACAGGCACCAGAGAAAAACTGCAACCTGAAACTGCAGAAAACATCACAACTGTATAAACATGAGGAAATGATCTATCTTCCTCTCTGGGCTGTTAACTCTGAAGCCTACTGATATTGTAAAGATCAGTACTTGAAGACACTTTTCACTGACTCTACACAAACAAACAAGCAAGAAGAAACATTCCTGTGCCAAGGAGGTTTAATGGCAGCTAATATACAGCATTCTGCACATTCCAGCATAAAACTTCCCTAGGATATTTGGGATACCTAACACTCATGCATTCCAAATGTTGCTCAAAGTGGTTTGGGACTCTGGGATACCGCTTCCTACATAAACTATGAGAGGTAGGGCTGAGAAAGCCTTGCCTGTCACACTGCCTGTGACAGGTGTAGGATTCATATAACATGCAGGGATTAGTAAGCTTTGCGAAAGACTTCCAGCTGACTGAATAAGCACATTTCTCAGGAACCCCTAAGGATTCAACCAATTATACCAAACGGCAAGCTCTGGAAGCAAGGCTCAAAGTGGGGATATGGGAGAGCCTCCCCCTCACAGGCTCAGAAAACAAGTCTCCAGTGCAAATGTGCTAAGTCCTCATGCAGAATCTGAGAAAACAGAGAGCTAGCATCTGCTAGGGCATCTCACTTTAACACTCTCTTTTGAACCACGTTTATTGCCAAATCAGGGGGAGCACCACTACTGCCAACTACCACATAAAACAACAGGATTTCTCACCTGACCCAAAGCAGGCTACAATAAATTTCAAAAAGGTGGAATTATTTGGAGGAATATTTTCCTTTTATTACCTCCATTGCCCATTTGTCAATATTCTGAGCAGAGAATTCTTTCCTTCCCTTAGGATGCCTGAAGCAGTGGGACAGCTTTCAGAGTGACACTGAAATAGTCTGGATGTCCCTCTGGGCTGCAGTCCCCTGGCATGGCAAGTTTGTCTGTAGCACATATATGTTTGCACAAGCCACCAGAAATGCTTTCTCTGCTGGAGTCAGGAAGACAGAAAGGGCAACATCTGGGCTGGTCGAGGCACATAGGAAAACATCTTTGCCAACTTATTTCTATGAAATAGTCCGGTCTGTTGCTCTGCATTGGCTGGAATGACACATACATAGACAGGTATCTAATAAACTTTGGTCTAAGCAAGCTCTATTGAGCTCAGCTGTTAGCTTTTAATTTCAGAAAGATTTTGGGAGATGCTTGAGTTTCCCAATTTAGACAACCTTCTGTAATTTGAATAAATATGTGATTCTGCACAATGTAAGACTGGGGTACTGAGATCCACAGAGTTAATTAACCTGACTTTGGATCAAGCTGAGAACAGGATTTAGAACTGGTCAGTCACCACATATGTGTGAAGTTTTGTGATGGGCAACTGTTTCACTGTTTTCTGTTGATCAAGTGTAGGATGCAAATATCTTAAAAAACAAATATCTGCATCATTTTCTGAGATGCACCGTGTCTCTGAAACGTCAAACATCTAGATATTTGCCAGAAGAAAGAAATCTGAGATGGAATCTAATTGTTCCCTTGGAATGGAGGTATATGAGAGAATAAAATAAACAGTATCTGAGAAAACAATATCATTAATCATGGAAAATTATGTGAAAGCTGCAGACCAGGAATAGTGATTAACCAAAAAAAAAAAGTGAAATCCATAAACAGAGAAGGAGGGTATTATTCAGGATCACCAGTGCTGTCTTTCAGATCTGGGACTATAATATTCAGAGCCTCAGTTTCTACGTTCTTAGTACTGAGTTCAGAATTGAGCATTTAGGGTGTGTATAATTACAAAATTACATGATTTGCTTAAACGACTGTTGAGAGAGTACTTAAGAATATGCAGTTTGACAGCTTTTTTGGCATTGACTTATCCACAATATCCTACCAAAGAGAATGAAAATGTTCTGAATGTGTTCCTTCCAGTGAACTGGGACATTTTACAACAGATCAGATTTCTCTGGTGCTGAAAACATGCCACTGAGTCAGCAGCTGTGCTGACAGAGGTATGCAGAAACCTTTCCTGCTTCTGCACCAGCTTTGTTTTTATGTTACACAGTGGTTGGAGAACAGGCATGGGGAGGCACAGACTACTGGAGATTAAATATTCATGTTGGCTTGAAGGGTTATAGAAGGATTATAACATACTTTTAACTTCCATATAAAGACAAGATGAAATCATGTTACAGCTTATCATGAATCAGACTGCAGCCTCTTCAAGCAAAGCCTGGGTTTTATTATATATGTGTGTTCAGTCTAACAACTGAGCTGCAGTCACAGCTAACAAATAGTATCAGCAAAAGCACAGTTAGAACATCCTTAGAATGCAGCTGACTCTCCTCAGAGATACACGGAGCTGAATAGGTACTTCAAACAACTTTACTAACTCACAAATCTTTTTTTGCCTTCTGCTACTGGCCAGATATTGACCAAATAACTCAATCTTTACTGCATTTGAAGTGTCCAGTACATGCAATAAGACACTGTAACAGTTTTATGACAGTATGAATATACACACTTCTAGCACTCGGCTGAGCTCTCTAGGGACACTTTCATCCATTCCCACCTTCTCTCCTACATGTAACCAAGGCTGGAAATCAAACCAGCATCCCACACGTCAATCTCACATTAGTCCCCACCAAAGCACTGAGACATGTGGTTGCTTCTTAACTCTTCACTCACCAAATTTCATGCATCTACTAGCCATCAGCTCATATATAAACAGGATTAAATGTGGAAATAGTCACTCATGATCACAGCTAACTTAACAAGCAAAAACTCTAGTCAAAGAAGCAGCAAAGAGGCAGCCTGGTAGGTAGGTCACTCTGGGAGCGAAGGCTAGAGAAGGAATTTGAGACAGGAGATAGGAATGACTAGTCTGTGCTGGCTCAGCAACTGCCTCATATGCTGGAACAGCAATTGTAAAAAGCCATACGAAATTCACATGGAAACAGTGCATCCTTGGGCCTCTTCTTTAAAAGATATCTGTGAACACACCAATAGGCATTACAGAAGATTCAACAGGCTTCGAATCATCTGGTCAGAAAGAAGCATTTCAGAAAATGGAGCCTGCACCTCCCTACTTCCCTGACACTGGTTAATTACCACCATTCCTCAAGGCTCAGGTCTCAAATAAATCAGCTCTGCAGTATTATTTAATTCCAGCAACCTGCTGACAGCACTGAATTTGGAACATGCAGCATTTCAGAGGCGTGCTCCAGAAAGCCTTTATGAAATGCTTTGAATGTATTTGAGAATAACTTCATCTTTATATTGTATCTCAATAATACATTGAAAGCCTCAATATTTTCTTGCCAAGAAAGGTAAACAATGTGAGGACATTGGATACTTACAGCTTCCATTAGCCCCTTTACTGTGGGTGATTTCAGCATCAAAGCATCAAACACCTCATCCGTCTCCTTCCTTACATACAAAAGCACTGAAACAGAAAAAAAGTCAAACTTGGAGCAGGTTCAGTCAATTGAACAGATGAAACACCCCACACTGAGTAGAAAAACAAATATTAATCCCTGACAGATAAAATTAAGTGCTTAAGATGGTTTACACTTAAAAAGTGTACTCTCATATCAGCAGTGATCTAAACATGGAAGACACATCATAGTTGCTTTGAAAACAGGCAAAGAAAATTGAGCAAATTTAATTTAACATGAGGAATCTGTATCTTCAAGAATTTAAACCTCCACTTACTGAAATAAGAGAAGCCAAAAAGCACTGGGGTCATGTCCCTGAGTCATAGGACAAAACACACAAACTAAGTCTTCCTAAACCTGTGTCTTGGCTTGCACCTCTCCAGGCTTCATCCAAAAGGCTGGGAAAGGACATTCAGAAAAGCCAGGTGTGGCTTGCCTTTAGCTGAGACTCTGAGAGCAAAATAGACGAAAAGGAAAATTGTTCTCTCTGACATTACCACGTGGATGACTGCAAATGGGCCCGGCCAGTCTGACAATAAACACTGGAAAGAACAAGTCCAAAGTCATTTGAGACTTTACAGAGAAGACATTCAAAAACACAGCTGGCAGGAATTTACCTGTGTGCCCACCCCTGCACAGGTACCCAAATGTCATTTGTACTCCTCAAAATCTCTTCCTTCCTCAGATGTCCTGCCAGGTCTTAGCGGTTCACAGGCACAGTGCCCTGCCCTCTCTAGCTCTTGTTCTCCTCTCTCTGACTTGTACAGGTAAAAGGAGGAAACTTGCTCTTACATGGCAAAAGCAAAGCAGACAGCTACAAAGTGAATAAACATAAACACTAGAGAAGTGTTTTAGGCATAATCTCACATGACTCTGATAAAGCAGCAGGTTAAATAAGATGTTCCACAATTTATTTTGTTCCCTAAATAAACTGCCTTTTCAAATAGCAGTGCTGCATGCCAGGTACACATACACATGCACTGTTAGGTATTTTATGTCTGTGTGACAAACATTGGCAATAATCTTTTTTTTATTTTTTTGTAGACAGAAAAAGATATCTTTTGAAACTGCTAATTCTTGCAGTCCAGAAGATATCTTCATCAGGTAATTCAACAGATGACTTGCAGATGAACCAACAGAGATGATGGTATTTTTCATTCAGAATCAATCGTTTGCAAGCTAATTCTCCGGTCAAGACTGTAGCAAGGTGGACTCAGGCCCATTTGCAGAGAATTATAGCTTCTTTGCCCAGGTTCTGAACTGATTGAAAAAAAGATTTAACACATGGGCAGATCAGTCCCCTGTCTTGGTCTACAAAGCAGATGTGCAGGACAGTGGTGACTTTTTGCATCTTTAATTCAGAAGTATGAGCCATAAAACTGCTACCACAGATGCAGAGAGCCATGTCCTTTTCACCTATGTTTTTGTAATTCTTTAGGACCTCCTTGAGAGTGTCGTTTCAAAGGACTTAGAAGCTGAAATAACTTTGGGTCACAAATCTAAATAACTGTCAGAATATAAAGGAACAAAAAAAAAATCCAAAGAGAGAGAATATAAGAGAACAAAAGAAATTTATTAGATTTGATATGTTTACTTGCATGAGCAAGCACTCATTCAAAGTGCTAATTTTACCTGTACTAACACTTTTATTAATTCAATGATTCTTTTCTTGTGACTAGAGGGCTGTCCTCTAACTCCTGGCTTTTCAAACATCTGGACCTCTGCCAGCCTTAATAATTACAAACATATCTGAAAGGAGGAAAAATCACTCAGTCCAAGGTTAAAGCTGGGGACATTATACAATCCAAGTGCTGAGCTTTAAATCTCTCTGTTGTGCTTGACATGTCAGGCAACATTATGCTGAATGAAGGATCCATTACGAGGATAACAGAGAACTTGAATCACTATTATACACACAGAGAGCCAGGATTAGTAAACATATGGGGGGTTGTTGGTTTTTTTTTTCCCATGACAGGTGCGAAAATCCTGGCTTTGATTCACAGGGCACTTTTCTATAAATGACTTCTGGCGACAGTGATGCCTTAAGAAGCCCCTGTCTCGTCCCTGCCCTGATGCTCTGTCACTCTGGCCTTTCTCAGTGAATTTTCCTGGATGGAGAACTCTCTCAAACAGCAGATGTGAGTGAAAAACAACCCTTTTTCCTGAGTTGTTCTTCAGACAGATCAGGTCCCTGCTTCAGTGTACAATGCAGCCCCACAAGCCTCTGTGCTGGCATAACCACGGAGAGAAGGCCAGCTGGCCCGCAGCAGGAGGCACAGCCAGGGCAGAGGGAAAGGAGCTGCAAAGGCTCCACTGGGCTCAGCAATGCTGCCACCGAATGCCAAGCCGTGACTGTGATGATGTGACACATCTCGTACTTACACCCTCTGATCCTACTGTTCATGGCATCTAGATGGGCTCACTTTAATAATACAGATTGCAATACTGGGGTGGGGAGGAATCTTGTACCAGGCAATGAGCTATTTTTGACTGAAAATTAAGTTTGTCTGACCTCTACACTACCTGGCCTCAGTTCTTAACCTTCTTACCAGCACGGAAACACACTGTAGTCTCTAATGATCTTTAGATGTTAAAAAGAATTGCAAAAGATGGGGGTGATAAATTTATCTTTAGTTACTTAAGAAATAGCCCTGATTCACAAAATTGCAGAGTGGCAACCAGCCTTTGCTGAAGGCAAGGGAGGTTGTTACATCTGGGAGATTTTTGGAAGCCAGGCCACTGAACTGAAGATTTAAGTGTGAATGCAGAACAATGTCAGATACCTCTTTTAAAAGCGCTAACAGCTTGGCTCTCCATTGGCGAATCTGCCAAGGTAGCAGACAAGCAAGAGACATATGGCAAAAATGAAACTAAAGACACGATGGGACAGTAAGACTTGAGCCACTATGAAGGTCTGAGCCCAGGCAGTACCGATGCTCCGACTGACACCCTGTAAGCAACGACTACAGTCTTTGCAAAGTGGTCTCTGAATGGAGATGTGGCACATTTTAGCTGAGGAAAGTAGGGCTGGCAGCTGTGACCTGGCTTTCCTTTCCCACATTTGGAGTTTTCACTAATTGCCCAGGCACAAATTCACTAGGTGACAGAGTGAATGTTGTCCTCCACAGGGATGGTTCACAAAACCCTGACTGATATGAATTCAAAATGCTTCACAGTAGTTTAACATGACTTTCCTGAAAGACAAAAGCTAGACAAAAATATAATTTTCTTCAAGCTGAGAACTACAGGACTGAAAATCTCCCTGATCTGTAACGCAGCTGCTGAATTTATAACTAACGGGAAACTCCCTATGAAATCTGAAAGGGAAAGTGATTTGAAAACTCTTACTGAGAACTCAAAACAGGAAAAGGCCAGAAGTCTAGCCAAGTAACTCGCTACGCTGCACACTTGGTACAGGTTAACATAATCTACATTTCTGTGTTGGGCACTTGTACCTCCCTTAGAGGTCAAGGAGATGGAAGAATAATTCACAAAGATGCAGCTACCTGTGTGAGAATATAAACCTTGTTTTACTGATGGTTTGCAAACCCTTTCAGAGCTGTTCTCTTGAAGGCTGCCCCTTAACACTTTTGCTTCCACTGGACAGTATTACGATTAGGTCCATCAGGCAGAGGTGAGGTCACACATTGTCACTTCAGTTCTTCAGCTGGGCTTGGACCCCTCACTGGATGCTACTTACCTCCACTGGCAATGAGCCACCTTGGGATTACATTGCTTTTAACGCATATTTTCACGTATCAGACCTGCTCTCTCAAACATTACACCAGTGGCTTATCTATACCTGCTCTCTAGGAGTTATTGATTCTGTTGTACCAAGTAAACCTGGGAGAAAAAAAGCTTCTATTATGGCTAAGCCTGAGAAAAAACAGCAGAACATTTTAAACCCAGTGACTCCTGTGGCAAAGACAGTATTGTCAAATGGGCAGATTCAGCTGAGCTGCACTCCACCAACAGAATCCCAGATGCAAGGTTCCCGATGGCAGGAAGTTCACCAGAGCAAAGGCCACGCTGGAAGAAGCTTGGCCTCCAGCCAGCATAGTCCAAGTTGAGAGAAACACTGAACAGGAAGGGGATGTGAAGAGAGCATCCTCCAGTTTCTCTGGTTCTGTGCCTCTCCTGGATTTAATTATTTAACATAGTTTTGCCATCAGTTGAAAAACATTTTTTTCTTTCAAATCCTCCCCTTGAAATGGCTGCAAGTCCTGGACAATATTAAAACAACTTACCACAGCAAAGGATAGGAATAATCAAAGCAAACCAATACCTCCTTGCAGGCAACTCTCCAGGCTTCCAGCTGGGAAACCCAGGTGAAATTGCAGGAAATTGTAGTTCTTTATGTAGCCCTTGTGGCTGTCCCCTTCTGTCTGAAGGAGCCCTGATAATGTGAATTTGGTCAAGTCCCTGAGTCAACCAGATGCAAGTCTGTGGTCAGTGCTGACCTCGCATAATTAACTGAAAATTTAATTAAAAGAAGAATATGTTCACATTTATTCCAGGAAGATACCAGTCTCCACCCTGTAATCTTTTATGCTTTCCCTGGTTCAAGCACACCACCCTAACTAATACAGAAACTTTGCAAATGCAGGCTCATGGGAAGTTGTTTCTATAAAGCTCAAATGACTCTTACAAATGGTGCAACTAGGAAGAATTGAGCTCACTTCTGTGCCTTGTTGCTTTGTTGTCTCACAAACTGGTGGGTAAACCTCAAATCATTTGTAAGTTTGAGTTATGTAAGTCGATCAAATCCCTGGAGCCTCCAATAGACTTAAATAACAGAACTCATGAGACTGAAGGAATGGCAAATATTCTCCAGGGTGTCTAACTGTGGCAGTGTAGGAAGTAATCACCTATAGCACTGCACTGGAAGTGACTGTACACAAAGCAGATTTTGTGGATAAAACCACCATTTTTGCCTTCAGTGGAAAGTTTAACAGCTCTACCTAAACCATTGCTTCAATGTTACTCAAGCTTCACTGTAGCAGACTGGAAAACAGGAGTTCGACTGGTATAGCATATGAAATGCAACTATAATAATATTCACTCAGGGCAGTAAAAACAAACTCTTTAACAATTCAGTTAGGTCTGCTGGAAGATGTCTCTCCATATCTTACATGTCTAATTGGGTAGGACATTTCTGAGATTTTATTCAGCTAATCTAAGTCTGCAGTCAGCAGGAGCTTGCCTGTGTAAGGTCTCTGTATTTGACCCAGTGCATCTTGCATATTTGCTTGTGATCTCAGCCAGAACAGAAAAGATGAGCAAAAGTTAAAAATAGGACAACCACAGATTTGCTACTGGAACATTTATGAACTATGGAGCTTGGCCAAGGATCAAGAAACTTTCCAGCTTTTTTATGTTTTATATACACTTGTGTCCTGATCCCTTCATGAGATAGCACAGTCCATTTTCTTTTTTCTTTACTGCTTTTAAGTCATTACTGGCATTTGTTAAAATGCCTCCCTGTACACTGGCAGGTGTAATGATCTCTTTTTCCATCTACCCCATATTTTCACTAGCATCAAACAGCTGACTTAGTCTGAGCCACACCTGCCCTTCCCAGCTTGAGGGCACGAGTCCCACAGCATTATTTTTAACTGCTAAGAATTGACTGTTACCTCTTTTCAGGCCTTCTTCTTTCATTTGTTTCAAAGGGGATGGACCAAACTCCTCCTCCACAGGCCGGAACATCCTTTTGACCAGGACACTGCTACTAGAAAACACAGAACAGGGACCATGACAGTAAAACTGTGCTCCCAGGAGGAAAGGAGACAACAGCAGCAGTCATGACTCACTTTGCACTCTGGCAAAAAACCCACTAGCTACTCAAGTAGCACCAGACCAGAAACTGCAAGGGTTTAGGTTCTGATGCTTATCTGAACTCTTCAGGCCTCTCAAATTGCCCAGACTGACAGGAAAATATGCTCCAATATTACATATTATTTTGAAAACCCCAAAGGCACTTAACTTTTTAAATATTGAGGGAAGATTAGTGGGGAGGAAGAAACAGCTAAATAAGGAGCTGAACCCACATTTACACATTAATTCACATCCTCTTTGGGGTCAAGGATACAGCCTTGAGGAAACGCCAGCAGTGTTTCTAAAATCCGAGACCATACAAGCCAACAAGTTCAAAAGAAATAAGATGCTGGGCCAGATTCAGCCCGAAGCTGCGACACGCTCCACTGGGGAAGCTGAGGGCTGAAGGCACTATGGCCGCCCCCTCCCCTTGGCGTAGCTCTGGCAGGACTCGGTGTCTCCTTTTAGTCTTGGAGGAGAGAACTGAAGCCAATGTGCTTGGCGCAATAAACCCCTTGTTTCTTGAATTCCATCATGAGCCTTATGAATATTAGCTTCATGAAAGAAACAAAAAGGGCCTCATGTTTTCAAATCAATGTTAGCTGCAAGTGCCCGGCCACTCCCTACCACGGGCCATTTTTTGCAGGCTTCTGTGAGTGCACTTACTTGTCTTACTCCAAACTCTCAGATTTGAGGGCACTCACTTGGGATTCAAGCAATTTATGGAAGTATGGGGTTTGCACACATTACAGTTAATACTGGCTGAACTTCAGCCACGCATATTAAAGCCCTTATTTCATAACATCTCTAACTCTTTTAGGGACTTTCTGCAATTCTTCCAGTCTCTCCAAAGCCATATAGGGGGTGCTCCCATTTCCAACCTTCCCCCTTCCCAGGATCTCCCATTCTCTTTCTGCCTTTCTCTTCTGGCATTCTCTCTGCAGTTCCTGTATTTGCCACATACACACATGTGCACTGCTAAACAGCTTTCAGGAATGCAGTGAACTTCAGTGCTTCATTAAAAAATTCCTAGGTTTTAAATTATTTGAGAATCCTTATATATAAAAAAGGCACTCTTATCAAATACATTGTTCTGTCCCTGTATTGAACCTTATGGTTCTTTAAACTGTTTTACTTGGAAATGTAATAAAAAATAGATATAAAAAGCAGCCAGTTCACATGAAGGATAAGGAAGTTACTATTAAATAAACCTCCCTCTGAGTTCTACATATTATTCACCTAGTTACCGATGGGAGAACATGAGGGAAGGGGGAGAAAGGGAATCAGTTTTATCTGATTTTGTGTTTTGTGCCTGCTTTCTATGAGTTTGAACTGTTAACTACAAAGCTTGTGAAACAATAAATGGCTTACCCTTCTCTCTCATCATCTGTATTATAGTAAACCTAGAAGGGTGGAAAAAAACCCAATTATTCCCAAAACTCAGACACCTGCTTAACAGAATAACTTCAAAAGAGAGAAAAGACAACAAGTGGTTTGCAGTTTTTCATTTGTTAAAAATGCTTTTCCTTCCATAAGACACAAACATCTCTAGTTCTAATAGTGATCTGGAAAAAGCGTGGCCTAGAAAAACTGCTGTTGAATATCATCTAGTGGAAGTATACCAAAGCATTTTGACAGACATTGCCCTCTTTCCTGGTTTATATCGTTTTCCCAATTATTTCACAATCCTCTAAATCAGATCAGTACTCACCTAAATTACCACTAATACAATTTAAGCCACAACACTCACAAGCTTTTGTATATATTTAATACTGTCTGAAAATCTAATTAAACTATAAAGATCAACATTAAACTACAGACCTAATGGAAATACAATTGCTAATGGTACAACTGAACTTTTTTGCACAGGCTGTGAGCAGAAGCTCAAGTCCAGACCATTGTTTTGTGTAAATCAGTATAGCTCACAGTCATTGGAACCAAATTTACAACAGCAGCAAATGCAGCTAACAGTAGGAGGGGAGGTATAAAATCACAGTCTGTTGTTAAAGGCTTTACAGAACAGTCAGACAAATTCCTCACAATGTGCCTGCACCACAGGTCTGCACCAACAAGTGTACCAGCATTCCAGCTGCTGAGTTCCTGTGCGAGTGTGGGGCGAAGGCAGGGCACTGAAGCCCTGCATTCTGCGGGAGCAGAGCAAGGCATCTCGGGCACATTTCCAGCACTTGTGCTGGCAAGACTCAGAGCACCTCGGCTCTCAAGGGGAGCCTTCACTTCTGAACCTGTACAGTGAAAACAGCTCAGAGGGGTGTGTGTGTGTGCAAAGCTGAGGTCTGTAACTCATTCTATGACCAGGACCTGAAAGTGGCTACGCTTTCATAGTAAAACATTCATAAATAATAAATTATTGGCATAATAAAGCATTCTTATATTAAGTAGTACACAAAACAATTGAAAAGTTCAGAATAGCAAGAATGTCGATACTGCAACCTATACAGCAGTAAAAGATAGGGCTGAATATTGCCTAAGAGCTAGCAAACTGGGATATCTTCCAGTTAGTTTAGAAAATTATTTACATGGTTACATATCCTAAGGAATGCTTCCACCTTCTCCTGTTTTGAGACAAATCCACATTCTGGTTTGAAAGCCATGAGGACAGAAGGTACCCAGCACTGATATGTGAGTGGGCGTCTTTCCAATTTTGGAGAGTAAGACAGTGACAGCTGTGATTGCAATGTCTGCGCTCTTTGTGCTTTGCTCTACCACATTTCTCACTGCTTTAAAATAAATGACAATTCCAACACTCCGTGTCATTTAATCTTCATTATTATAATATTTTGCAGCAAAAGGCATGTAAAATTTCCTCATCTACTATTTGTCTTTATAAACACACGCATAAAGGTCTCAGTCTACTCCCTGAGACGTTAATAAATAACAGGTTCATATTCAAAAAAATGTTAGAGCTGGCCCCCCAGTTCAGGTTTGCAATTTCCCAGCAAGCAATAAAGTAGGCCTTAAAAGAATCAAGTCAGCAAAGACTTCCTCACACTTATTGGTAATAATGACTCCATGACTTCTGCACTAAGCCAATACTGAATACTAACATCAGCATGATAGGTTTTTACTTTGTAGACCGAAAATATTTTCTTCCAAGGAATTCCCAGATCTCTAGGTGATGCCGACAGAAAATGGGCAGTGGTGTTTAGTGAGCCTAATCTTGACCTCCTTATACATGTAAGAGGCTTGGTCTTTGTTTTCAGTTGTCACGGGGAGTAGGATCTCTGCTACCACAAGGTGGCACTTCATTTCATCAAGCCAAACAGCAAATTCAAAACCAGATTTTCTCTCAGTCGAAAATCAACCTTCTATTTCAAAATTCTTGACTATTTGTTCCATTCATTCCTTCTAGCAAAAGAATGGCAAAACCGTAACAAACACAATCTAGCCGGTTGTTAATGAAGTATAAACTCCTTTTTTTACACCCAGAACTTGGAAAGGCACTTGTCTCAAGGTCTTTTTTAAGCGACTCACCAAGAGCTGCATTTACCAAAACAAGAGCTGAAACCAACAGCCCCCAGGAACAGAGCTCTGTCTTCCTAAAACCTGCTTTGGAGTGCATGTGGCCAGACAGCAGGCAGGCCCTGGTTCATCTCATTAACATTTCCTACCTGTCCAGTTCTTTGTAGGTTTCCAAAGTGAACATCCGGGATGAAGAGAACTGGCTGCGAATCCAGGTCAGCCATTGTTTTAAAGAAGGTGATATCGCTCTTTTTTTGCAGAGGGAGTGCACTCAGCTTCCCTTCAGCTGCTAGGAGGATCACAAAGCAACATGGTTATGAAAGGAGGCATGTTAAGGGTGTCTTTGTACCAAACCAGAAAGGCCCACCTTACTCACAGTTATTACACGATGCTTGGGATGCCTGGCCTTTGCCTTTCTTCCTGTTCTGCTTCCTCTCTTCATCTCGGATTTTCCTTTCTGCTCCCTGATGCAAAAAAGACAACCCACAGATATTATCCAAAGAGGAACCACTGTCAGCATCATACCCTGCAATGCCTGGAACTGCAGCGACGGACACACCAGAAATGCTAAAACAGAGGCTGGTTATCCCATTACAGACAAATCTGTGTAGACTGTTGGGAAACATGCCAGCTTCAGATTGATCATCTGTGCCCGAAACTGAGGCTGGCACATCCAGCAGCCCCGATGGCTGGAGACAGCAAAAGGAACATATCCACACGCTGTCTTGGAGGAGACAGGATGGACGGCTCAGGCAGTGTGCAGTCTGTAGCTGGGTTGTTGCCACCACAACTTGCGCAAAGGGCATCCCAAGCCCAGTGCTTCTGCGATGGATGGAGTGCTCAGGCCAAATACTTTGCGTATGTACTGACGTAAAACACCTGCAGGATTGCTATCATCTTAGATCATGTCTGTGCTAAGCTTTTCCCTAAACTCTCCTCCACCCACCTTGTCTGGGGGTGGCATTGCTCCACTGTGACCAGCTTTGTAGAGGCCTTCTGAGATTTGCCAGTGCAAGAAGACTACGCTGACAGCTTGCCAAAAGTGCAAGGGCTCTTACAGAAAAATACAGGCATTTCAAACAGGAAGAAGCCCTCTAGAGACTGGAAAGCAATGTAGTGCTGCCCTATCAGGCCCCAGGAACTCCTGGGAAGTTGCAGGCTTCTGTTATGTAAATACACTCTCAACAAGTTTAGAAAATAAAACTTGTTATTGACATAAAAAGCAGTAACACCTCCTTTGAAGTTCTAATTTACTTTATAAATATGAATAGTCGTGCTGTGAAGGGTATTAAAGATCCATATGCTCCCAGACAGTCAGCATGCAAAATTAAAGATTTTTTCCAAATTAAAATTAGAAGTTTCTTTAAAAGAAAGGGAGGAGAGGGAGGGAGGTAAGGAAAGCCAAAAATATCCACTCAAGATGGCAAAATTGACACATGAGCCAATGAACCAAGTTTGAAAATAATGCAAGGAAAGATGTACTCCTGGCTGTGATCTATCAATAGATTACCAGAGGTTGAAAGAGGTGGAGGAAGAAACAGCTCTTTAAAAAACATGAGGGTGTCTAACAGAAACATTGCCTCCAGACCCAGGTCCCAATCCAGTTGTCACTGACCTCAACCACAGAAGGCAAGGGATTCAGAGTCATGCCCTTACCAAAACTGTTTCTAGGGGTACATTTGTGTCTTTAAAGGCTACCTGTTCCTTGGCAGAAAGGAGCAAAAATACGCCACACAGCCACTGTCCTGCAGAAAGCACATACCTGAGAGCCCTGTGCTGCATAAAGTGGCTCTGCCAGGCAGCCACAGCCCTACTCACCGCTCAGTGCTGCAGCTCTGCTGCTCACAGGTAGTGGGATGAACCACGAAAGTAATTTTGTACACAGCAGCAAGAGTGAGTTTCCTCTCAGGAAAGCAGAAACCGAGGAGGACTCAGCCTTTTATACACAATAAAGAATATATGTTTTGCCGGTTTTAATTTGATACTCTCTGTAACTATGAACCTGGTAAAGCTTCACAGCTTTGTCTTCATTCATTCAAGTCAAGAACCCCCAAGTCATCTGGGGTGCAGGCAATCTCTGAATAGGGCAGCCATTCCCATTCACCCATTCACTGCCACTTTACAAATGCAGCAACTGCAATACCCACAAAACTAGCTACCGGCCCTTCTGAGCTAGAAGCATCCTGCATGGCATGCTGCAGGGGGAAGAGAAGCCTCTATGACATCCGGCATTGTAGGTGCTGAGACAATGAACCACAATACGATTTTTGCATGCCAGAGCATTTCTGTTGGACAGTTTTCACAGCTGAGCCATCTGACTCATATCTAATAAATCAGAGTTTCCCTATCTTTTCAGGACAGAAGAAGAAATAACCCTCTCATAGGGGACTATAAACAAGGCTCTGACCAGTCAAATAATCAAATGGGGTTTTAATTTTTTCATTGATGTCTGGACTTTGTATAAGTGCAACAAGTACTTTTGCTACTAACCATTAGAAAAAAGGCAGCCTATGAATTCCAGATGATTCAAAATAGTTTTTTCCAAGTCTTCAATTCATTTAAGCTTATGTCTTGCATTCTAGCTCCAGCCTAGCAAAGACCTTACCATCATAAGGACCACTCCTATCACCACTATGAAACTCATATGTACACCTCTTTCTAGTTCAAGGCCAAAGTGTTCCACATCTGGTAGGACAGGCCCATAGACTTCATCCTCCTTCTCTCTAAAGCTGAAGATCAACAGGCAATCAGAGTTGCTCAATACCCTGTGATAAACCATTTTCTCTATGATGATCCATACTGAAGACAAGAAGGCAGGAACTGCATATATTCCAAACAACATGTAGTTTTTCAGAGTAAAGAAAACAGGATTTATTTATTTGATTTTGGAACAAGGTTATGGTATTTGCCAAGTCAAATGTTTCAGCTACTTTTCAACAAAGCTAATCACATATAGCAAATTAAAATATCTCTAAATCACCGGTTCCTTCATACACAGTGGCTAAAGCATCTTGCAATATATAAATATAAATAGGCCTGGTAGCAAGTTTCCCTGACAACCTACTTAAGGAATAAAAATTATATTCTCTTATCATAGTGCAGCATCAGTGATCTGCACATGATAAAAAGACTGCAAGGGCAGAGAGAATTAGCACCGAGAAAACAAGATGTGCACTGTAACTGTTGCCTCAAAGATTGCCTAGTGGAAAATAAACACGGAAAAAAGGCTGGAGACTGAATGGGGACCAAGTACACAATTACAGCCTTTGCAGCCTTTCTCTCCATACATTTATGTCACAAAGCATACACTGGATCCGAGTTGGTGTTGCTCTCTAGTCTGTATGTAAATGAACACTTAATTTAAGCAACTGCCTGAGCAAGTACTAAAATATATATAATATGTATCACTTAGCTAAATGCAGTTTTATTTCTTCAGGGATACTCTTTCCACAACAGCTATGTTGTGTTTCACCTGGAGGACATTAATTTATCAGCAAATGTTTTTCTTAAAAACTGGACACCTCTACGTGTGATTTATCTAAGTTAATATACAAACATATCTACTGGTCCTGAAGAGGCACCATCACTGCAGAAAAACCATTTGTAAGAACACTGACACAGAAACATTTTTTCTTCCACGTTTCAATCTAAGATACATTTCAGTACTTAGGCAGGAGGAATTTACTGTGCAATTCCTCTGATTCAGATGATTGTAATAAATCAGGCACTTTTCTCATCAGCTTCTCTTTGGGGTTGTCAGATAGGGTCATAATGGTGCAATTCACATTTTTTAAATGTCTAAAAATTATTATATGTTTGCTGTTTCTTTTAAAATGGCCCCATAATACTTCTTTAATCGATCATGACAAAGAGGTGGGCAATAACTGTCTCAGCTTCACAGCCTTTCCCAAACAGGCAGCAAACCCTGTCGTTGTCACTAGAGGGCAGGTCGCAGACTCGCAAGAGAAACTGAGCCAGGACCCTCCATTTAGCACGGCCTCAACCAGTGACAGGGTTTTATTTAGGCATCTTGGAAAGATGAGGGTACCCAGCCCCACCAGCTGCCTTCCTCTGAGTGCGAGAATTCTCCCAGTACCACCAGCAAGTGGAAATTCTCCAACCATTTATCACTTACAAAAGTACCATGACAGACAGATGTTGGTAAAGATACAAGAGGGTAAGTGAGGGGAGAGCAGGCCTCAGTCTCTTTCCAAGTGCCAATTAGCACAAACTGTCATGTGAACTGCCCTTGATAGTTTTCATTCATTTTCATTCATTCAACTAATTTTCAGCCCTGCCTTAAGTTAAAAAGCTCTGTATGCATGTATACATTTATATTATACAGATATATATCCCATTATTGATACCCTTGAGCCCTCCAGTTCCCACTTTCAATATAGTTTTGATGTGGTTAACGCTTTAACTACCCCTGTGATCTTTTCTTCTAGTTTGAGACAGTTTTGATTTTAAGACTCAGCATTCATTTCCTGCTTTCTAGTCTGGATATTTGAAGTACCAATTAAGCCAATAGATGCAATGAACATGTATTATTCAAAATCTCCACCAGTTGTGTCTACAAATCACCCTTGATGATTTTGTGCTCTGAATTTCCTTCCTTTTTTTCTAATTGCTTTTCAGAAACAGGTAGATGAAAATGACTTGTTACTTTGATATTTACCAAGCTTTTAACATCCAGCTGTAGCTTCAAATCTCTAAATATTTGACATTCAAAGTTACAATTAAAAGCATAACATTTTGACTGCAAGAAGACCTCAGTGTATACATTTACATTCATTACTTTCAAAGTTTTTGCTCCTCTAACACAACTGATTGATTAGCCCTCAAGATCCCATTGTCAAGACAGCAACAAGGGAACGATCTGAAAAAGGGGAAGGAGCAGCAGCACAGAGACCTGCAACAGTTGAACTCTTACCCTTTCCATTAAAAAGTTAATGCTACATATTGCCTGGGGCATGGCCTTTTGCCTTTCTATTCCCACCTGTAAGGCGGCAAGACTAATTTGGATAAATTTCGAGTCACTTAAATAGATGTAGGCTCCTAAATCCCTGAACCTTGACTATAATCCAGACATCAGCTCCCCCCTGGAAGATCTTTCCCAGCAGGGATAAAGTCATCATCTGGCAGGTGTTAAACACAACTGACACGTGATCATGCTCACATCTAAGAATCATCACTGACATAACATTTATGAGCAACTGTTTCTACTCGGTGATATATACAGCTGACCATGACATTGTCAGACTCATTAAGGTATGATCTACATTTTTGATGCTGAAAAATTCTACCAGTTCCCACAAAGGAGTAGGGAAGCGCATTATAAATTAACAAAATTTTGCAAAAGAGGGAGTGAGCACACAAAAAAATAGTTACTGAACTACAAAATGGAAATGACTAATATATTTTTGTAGTTTACTTTTAATAAGAAAATCCTAGCAACATAAAAGTCTCATTGAAGCTTTCAAAATAATGTCTTGTAATCAAGTAGGGGGAAAAAAAAAATCAACTGCATCACTGAGACTTGGTGTTTTCCACTGTATCATAAAAGAGAGTTTAGCAGGGCTTTACTGAAAGGTGCATTTCTCTGTCACAGACCTCTCCACAAAATTTACGTGTTACATATCCTGGCTGCTGGAACCAGAAGGGGTAACATCATCAGTCTGGCACCAGTGTGAGCCTATGGTCAGCACTGACCTTCCAAGTAGACATCTTTACATTTGTTCTTTCTGTGACTTTTTTTTCTATTCCTGTATCATGACATCTAACATGCTGTCCTTAAACAGTCCAACTATTGCTCACAAGCTGAGGAATGAGGGCCAAAAAAGCTGCAAAGCAGCAAATTAATTACATGATAATCTGTTATATTTATGATATATTTATGATATAGCTGGTCCAAATTCTACCATGAAACACAATTCTTTACAGAAAGAAAAAACATTTAAATAGGTCTAAAATACAGCAATAACTGTCTAACAAGTTTCCTCCTCTATCCATGGTAACTGTGCTTTCCACTTACCTTGTCACAAAAAACCTTGATCTGGCAGTAGGCTCGGTGAATGGGTTTATTGCTGCGGTTGTTGTAGCTGTATGTATCAATCTGAATCATCAAAGGAAGCCCTTTTACACCTTTTTGTGAGGAGAAGTCTGTGCTCAAGCAATTCACTGTGATGAAAATCTGTGCCAGAGAGATTACTTTTAAAATGTGGTACAAACAACTATTAAACTTCTGGAAACACATGATAACAAATGGGAAAATAAAAGAAGACACCCCACCCCACACCCCACCCCAAAAATATCTGAATTCAGCTATGATCCACACTCTGGCAATTTGCACTTTTATTCTCCACTTCTGTCTGAAGTCCAGCAAAGATGCTCCCATGCTACAAAGACAAACTTTTAAAGTGTGTATTGGTGCTTAAGTTTGGATCAGGAGCTCACATTTGAGGTGAATCATTTGATTGTCCCAACTTACCATGCTTTGATTCACACTAGAGAGTTCAGAGTGCACGAGCTGGATTCTTTTTGGAAGACCCAGACCAGAAGATGTGTCCTAGGAACACACCCCACATGCTCCAGCCGCTAATGGTTGCTGACTGATGGGAACTGACTAAAGATAATCTGAGATAAAACCTCCTAAAAATGTGCCTTACATAGGTGTCAGATCTTTAGCCCTGACTTGTTTCACTCTACAAACCTGCTCTGTATGTTTGCACTATTTGATAATATAGACATAGCAAGATTATCTTGCATTGTCCTTTCCAGCTGTCTTTTGGTCTGGCTTGTTCTTCTGACAGCTCACAATTTAAATTCAGTGTGGCCAAAGATAAGTCCTACCCTTTTTTTTTATTTTACAAATTCTTTTCACACTCTCATTGGCAGTACCCCTTCCTCCATCCCATCAACAGATACTCCTGATCTTCACTGTCTTCAATTTCAGAAATGCATTTCACCCTGTCTTTCAAACTGGGAAGGAATTTCTCAAGCATTTATAAAACTACTCCCTACTTCTTTCTCAACAGTCCCCTTTGCCATGTAGCATCCATGAAACTTGACATTGCCCTCAGTTCCTGCCAACCCCCTTGCCTGTCTTTGCTTCAGAAATCCATCTCATGCTTTCCTTCTATGCCCATTTACGTTTGTTGATAGTCACCAGTCATCTGCTCTCTAATCTCCATTGGTACCATGAGACAAGGTGTGTCTCATCTGCCATGTGTTTGTACAAGACCTGGGAGAAGGGTCTCTCACCACCAAGTCTCCCAAGGACTATTCTGATTCAAAGCAAGCATTGTGAACTGAAATATCATTGTTATCTTCCAGTCAGGATAGTGTGCATGAAACCTGAGAGATGAAACAAGCCTCACATTCACAAGACCTGGGACTTCAACCACCCCAATATCTGTTGGAGGGACAACACAGTAGGGCATAAGCAATCCACGAGGTTCCTGGAATGCACTGGTGATAACTTCCTCCTCCAAGTGATAGAGGGAGGAGCCAACAAGGAGAGGTGCTATGATGGACCTTGTTCTCACCAACAAGGAGGGGCTGGTGGGGTGTGTGAAGCTCAAGGGCAGCCTTGGCTGCAGTGACCATGAAATGGTGGAGTTCAAGATCCTTAGGGCAGCGAGGAGAGCACACAGCAAGCTCCCTACCCTGGACTTCAGGAGAGCAGACTTTGGCCTCTTCAGGGATCTGCCTGGTAGAGTACCATGGGATAAAGCTCCGAAGGGAAGAGGGGCCCAAGAAAGCTGGTTGATATTCAAGGATCACCTCCTCCAAGTTCAGGAGCAATGCATACCAACAAAGAGGAAGTCAGACAAAAATGCCAGGAGGCCTGCATGGATGAACAAGGAGCTCCTGGACAAACTCAAACACAAAAAGGAAACCTACAGAGGTGGAAGCAAGGACAGGTAGCCTGAGAGGAATACAGAGAAATTGTCCAAGCAGCCCAGGATCAGGCTAGGAAGGTCAAAGCCTTGATAGAATTAAATCTGGCCAGGGACAAAGGCAACAAGAGAAGCTTCTATAGGTATGTCAGTGATAAAAGGAAGACTAGGGAAAATGTGGACCCTCTCTGGAAGGAAACAGAACTGGTTACCAGGGATATGGAAAAGGCTGAGGTACTCAATGACTTTTTTGCCTCAGTCTTCACCAGCAAGTGCTCAAGCCACACCACTCAAGATGCAGAAGGTAAAGGCAGGGACTGAGAGAATGAAGAACCACCCTGTAGGAGAAGGTCAGGTTTGAGACCATCTAAGGAACCTGAAGGTGCACAAGTCTATGGGACCTGATGAGATGCATCCATGGGTCCTGAGGAAACTGGCAGATGAAGTTGCTAAGCCACTATCTATCATATTTGAAAAGTCGTGGCAGTCTGGTGAAGTTCGCACTGACTGGAACATAGGAAACACAACCCCCATTTTTAAAAAGGAAAAAAAGGAAGACATGGGGAACTACAGGCCAATCAGTCTCACCTCTATGCCCGGCAAGATCATGGAGCGGATCCTCCTGGAAACTATGCTAGGGCAACATGGCAAATAAAGAGGTGATTGCTGACAGCCAGCATGTTCACTAAGGGCAAATTGTGCCTCAGAAATTTGGTGGCCTTCTATGATGGGGATACAGCATTGGTGGATAAGGGAAGAGCAACTGACATCATCTACCTGGACTTGTGCAAAGCATTTGACGTTGTCCCACACAACATCCTTGTCTCTAGGTTGGAGTGACATGGATTCGATAGTTGGCTACTCGGTGGATAAGGAATTAGCTTGATGGTCCCACTCACAGGAGTTGTCATCAACAGTTTGATGTCCAACTGGAGACCAGTGACGAGTGGTGTTCCTCAGGGGTCGGTATTGGGACCAGCACATCTTTGTTGGCAATATGGACAGTGGGATTCAGTGCACCCTCAGCAAGTTTGCCAATGACACCAAGTTGTGTGGTGTGGTCAAGTTGTGTGGAGGGAAGGGATGTGCCATCCAGAGGGACCTGGACAGGCTTGAGGTGGGCCCATGCAAACCTCCTCATGAAGTTCAACAAGGCCAAGTGCAAGGTCCTGCACCTGGGTCAAGGCAATCCCAAGCACAGGCTGGACAATGAGTGGATCGAGAGCAGCCCTGCAGATAAGGACTTGGGGATATCAGTGGCTGAAAAACTGACTATGAGCCAGAAATGTGCACTCACAGCCCAGAAAGCCAACTGTGTCCTGGCCTCCATCAGGAGAAATGTGGCCAGAAGGTCAAAGGAGGTGATTCTCCCCCTCTGCTCTGCTCTTGTAAGACCCCACTGGGAGTACTGTGCCCAGCTTTGGGGCCCCCAACATAAGAAGGACATGGACCTGCTCGAGCAGGTCCAGAGGGGGTCCAGGAAGATGATCAGGGGGCTGGAGCACCTCCCCTACGAGGACAGGCTGAGAGAGTTGGGGTTGTTCAGCCTGGAGAAGAGAAGACTCCAGAGAGACCTTAAGGCATCCTTTCAGTACTTAGAGGGGGCCTACAGGAAAGCTGGGGAGGGACTCTTTATCAAAGAGTGTAGTGATAGGGTGAGGGATCACCATTTTAAACTGAAAGAGGGTCGATTTAGATTAGATATTAGGAAGAACTTCTTTCCTGTGAGGGTGGTAAGACACTGAAACAGGTTGCCCAGAGAAGCTGTGGCTGCCCCCTCCCTGACAGTGTTCAAGGCCAGGCTGGACAGGGCTTTGAGCAACCTGGTCTAATGGAGGGTGTCCCTGACCATGGCAGAGGTGTTGGAACTAGATGATCTTTAAGGTCCCTTCCAGTCCAAACCTTTCTATGATTCTATATAACTGGATTAAAAATCCAATTGTTCTTCCCAGTGAGGAATACCTATATTACATAGTAATTTGGGCCAATTACGTATTAACCTGATTCTACTTTTCACTTTTCCTCAGTTTAAACCAAAAACAGAACAACAAAAAAATCCCAAACTGTGAACTAAGGAAAAGGACAGAGAAAACCTCCAGTATGTATTTCCTGAGCCAGGAGGATGTGAAACCAGTTCTAGCAGAATAAGCATACTTAGGAAGGAAGAGATCTCAGACCTGATGCACACCTCGATGGGCAGAGAAGTGGCCAACAGGCCCTTGGGGTCTTGGAGGATTGAGGGAGAATATGAAGGAACACCTCCCCCATCCAGAAGCAGGGAAAAAAAAAAAACAGTTTGAATAACCAGAATGCAACATCCCTAGAAGAAAGGCAGCTGAGAGTAAAGAAGGACTCCAGCAGCACTGGTAGGGGGATACTTTACCCTAACGGCAGAAGTTAACATTAGGGGCAGGTTTTTTTACGATGGAGCCAGAGCAGCTTGTTTGCCTGACTGAGCTAATGGCCCCTCTGCATTTCTGCTTCTGATTGTATCAGAGAGCTGCATTTACAAATGAAATAGTTGAACTTTAAACTGCGGGAGAGGAGGGAGGCGGGAAGGGCCCTAGGTGAAACTCTGATTTTGAAGCTGATAGTGTTATTTCTGTTTCAAATTACAAGTTGGTCTCCTCCAGCTCTAAAGGTAAGTGCGGATATGGGTGCATATGCCTTTGAAATATGACGGCTTGAATTTTCATTTGCCTTCGGACTCCTTTACAGTGTCAGGACAATGCTTAAAAGTGTGTGTGAACAAAGAGCAGTGGAATGAGGTCTGTCATAAAACAGAATCTGGTCTTGCTCTATTTTAGCCCATATTTCTGCACAGGGATTTTACAAATTGTATGTTAAAATATAAGAGTGGACATGCAGCCTTTGCATCTACTCAGCAGTTTGTGCATCTACCACCTTTGCTTCACACTCAGCTGAGAAATAAAAAAAGATCTTGTCCCACCTTAATCAACTACATACATACACTGTGTCATCTCTTCCGCTGCCTCCAGAAACACAAAGCAGAGTAGGAGCAGCTAGGGAAGACAAACTTCATCTTTTCAAGAGTCCCCATATAGCAATAAGAGATCATTCAGCATGAATAATAGATTGATGCTGTAAGATTCAATATCCTTGTCATACATCCTGTAATACATCGGGATCTCTCTGAGGAGCAATGACCGTACATTCATGCGCATGAAGTGTACTATACTTCCTGTCATATCATTTGTGTCTCGCAGATAGGCAGATGAATTTGAATTAAGACAGATCATCTATTTTTTGGAAGATTTTCTGACTCCACACAATCTTCTATTAGCGTTCCTGTAAAGCACAACACTGACTTTGGATATGGAAAACATGGGGAGTGTGCAGAGGGAAGGGGAAGAGGGTGTAAGTTTTGTTACTCGAGTTAATTTTATGGTTTTTCCTCCTTTGCATGACTGAAGATTTGCACCAGTTTTAACACCATGGTGCAGCAGGCTGCTGTGGCGAACAGGACCTGAAGAACCATCTGGACAGTTCCTTTCTCTCTGCCCCTGCTCTGACTAGAAATCTTCACCTCCCCCAAGCAGAGGCCAAGGAATGCTGCCTGCTCTGAGCAGCAATGATTTCACCTGCCTCTCCAAGCACAACCTGCTTTGCCCTTTACAACCCTCATCTTTCCCTCCTTTGCAGCTCCTGTCTGTAATGCGGGTAACTCCCACTCTCAATGAGACAAGAAGCAAAACAACCCCACAGGCAGCCACAAAAAGATGAAGTCCCGCTCTACCTTTCTTAGAAGGCACACAGGTTTAAGATCCTCCATGTTTTGGTGTCTTGCATACTAGAGTTGCATAGTTAGAAAATGTAGAGTTAAGTAGAAATGACAGTAGCAGGAGTAAAAATCACTGCTTTTTTTTTCCCTAGAGCCCTTGTCTACACTTGACTTAGAACTATATTAATGGATGTGACTATGGCTGTACCTGAATTCATCTACAAACTTCTTTTTTTCGTGTGCAAACTGGATTTTAGCAATGTTTTGCTATCAGGAACACGTTTGGGTTGTCGCTATAGTGATGCCTTTTTTTTTTTTTTAATGTCAGCATATCTTAGATTAGAGCAATTAATGACAGAGTTCCACCCATCTAGTCTCCAGCTCAGGCATGCCACTGGCAATGAAAAACTAATTTGGAGAAACATTTGGTGCCTGAGAAAGTTTCAAAAGTGGCATAAGATAACGACAACTCTTCTTTTTGTTATAGAGCATGTCTAGAAAAAGCACTCTCTCTTTCAGGGAAGGCACTCATCCACAGTGTAGCTGTTATTATGTGAATTACTGACTGTTTGTTAAATACTGCAGCATAATTAGTGATGTACAAGATACAAACAGTAACCTGCCTTAAGAGAAAGCAAGACTCAGAAATGCATTTCCCCTTTTATCATTTAATCCAGCCAACATGACTCCTGCTGCGGTCTCTCAGCTTATACACTTAAGAAGTCTACAGTTACAAAACTTCTAATATAAGCCTTTTATTAGTATTTACTTTTCTGGCTCCCATCGTCTCAGAAAGAGCCAAGGGCAGAAGGGAGGGAAGACTGTGTTAAAGCACAAAATCACAAACTTAAAGCAATTTCTTTACTGAATACTGGCAATACATAGAATCTACACCTGGGTGATGCATCTTTACAAAATCCTGTTTTAAAAGGGTTCATCCCTCCAGAGAGTAACAACAAAGAGTTAAATGACTTGTCTCTCAAATGACTAACATCAATCCCATCATTCCTCGTATACACAAGAAGTGTGGTTTTATAGTTTCTCCTGCCAGCCGTTACCTTATAAATCCCATACAAAGGTAAAACCTTTGTTTTATTTCAATACAAATGTCTCCAGCAAATGTTTACACTACTCTTTTGAAGCTTCCTCAACCCACACCACACCCCGGCAACTACATAAAAATGCCATTTGCCTTGAAACTCAGATGCATACTTACCAAGCCATTTGTATACACTGAAATTTCAACATTATTTGCTACCACAGGTTAACTCTTCTTTAATAGATACATGTGCGTGTGCATGGCTGGCATATACAGATATATATATACACACACATACATATATATATATATTTTAATATTTCTATATATGCACGCTTGCACACACAGACATGGTTTATTAAAGCAACTGCCAAGTCTGATCCTACATAATTTCTGGTACTAACTCCCCAAAATGAAGTATCTTTTCCTCCAACCGTCAAATTTTGAGAGTAAAGAAAATACTAATTTCCTCCCTAATTAAATTAAATTTGATGTAACTTAGGAAGGAAATTAATAATTAAGAACAAATTAATTCTTATACTAGTCAAAACCTGTCCTAACTATCACTAGCAATGTTAAAGAAATACAGATTGTCACAATACAAATCACTGCTAGACACTGTGCTGCTCCGTAAGCTTGATTTTACCATTGTGCCCACTGGAATCATAGCTCACTTCTGCCCACAGTATCTAAGAACCTAATCCCACAAATGGCTCACTCATTGAAAACAGCTTATTGCTGTATAGGCTATGCCAAAACTCATTAAATAACTGGAAAGGTTCCCAGAGGCTTCAGCATGCTTTGGATTAAAGATCTACATTTCAGTTAAATATAGCAAGCCAATGATTGCATGCAAGTATACACAACAACTGCACAGCACACAACTACTGTACACACCAAAAAGCATGTGCCAGCACCTGCCTGAATAACATATCCGCCTAAATGTCTGTTTACTGCATGTCCAAGTTGCAGTGCTTAGCAGAAATCAGTAATTTCTTGATATCAGTGAAGAGTAATTTTTGTCTGCTTTAAGGCAACATTTTTCTTTAGCAACTGTTCACTGAAGTCAGACCTTTGAATTTAAGGTTAAAAAGTACTTTCCATAAAAATATATAATTAATGTATTGTTTCAGAAGTAACATCATCCTAACCATTTTAAATTAGCGAACTATTAATCAGAGAGAAGGCATATCTCAGAGTTGGTATGATTTATGACAGATATTCTCCTTTGACCAGGAGAGTTCCGGTTCTTAATTATCTTTCTTGCAGACTAACTTCTATCAGCAATAAGACTGCAAGCAGGCAGATATATGTCTTTCAAAAATTAAGCTGAGCTCTCTGTTCAAAAGCTTCCACTAGAACTTTGTCAAGCAGCCAGATGCTGCAGCAAAATCTATAGGGCAACAGCAAGGCAAATAACTACCCTCTAAAAGACTTTTACAAGATGCTTAAAAAGTCAGCCAGTTCGTGTTAATTGTTGTTTGTTTCCTCACCTTTTTTTAAAGAACTCCTTTAAAAATACCAAACATAGTATTCAGGTTCAACCAAAGGGAGCCAACAAATCACCTTGTCCATAAATGTTGCATATTTATACATAGAAGTAAATATGGCAGTGAAATGAAGATGGACTGTACAAAAAGTGTTCTTCACTTCCTACCTCTGCTTCCTTACTGCACAGTATTTTTGTCTCAAGGATGCATAAGGAAGAGTTTGATATGGTTGTAGACCCTTCCCCTCATTTCCCTGTATCCTGCTCTGAACCTCAAGTCCCACAGTGATCTCTAGACAACGGCCCCATCAGAAAAGGATGTTGTTTTAGCAAAAAGAAAGAATGTGCCAGGTCCAACTCACTCTGCTCTGCCAGAAGGCAAGGGGACTGCTGTTATTGACCAGACACAGCAGAGGAAACGCTAGCAGAGTGGTGTTTCTGATGCTGGTGCTGTCCCATTAGTCCATGGAAAGCAAGATTATTCCACAGCTCAACACATGCTGTACAAGATCCCCTATTCCATTGAGTTGTTCTGTCAAGCAGCATTTGGAAGACAAGGGACAGAGCACAGGGAGCTGGAGCCAACACCTCCGTTCCCTTCACGTTACTGAGGCGATGAAGAGAGGCCTCTGCCTGTACTCTCTAAATGCCTGTTTCTTTCACATTAGATCCAACTGAGATGCTGCCTTACAAACTCTTAGCAGGCTCACTGTTAGCAGGCGGTTTCTGGCTGTCAACCTGCACTGTTATACCCTCATCCTGAGGGGCTTCCAGGAGGAGGGTACTGCTCTGTTTGTGTGTGGGAGGAGAAATCTGGCTTTAAATCAGCTGCCCTCCAGGTGGAGTAGGAAAGTGAGAAATCTGATGCTCCAGATAAGTCCTCCTAGATGCAGGATTTAGTCTCCCAGAGAGAGACAGGGATATTTGGTTAGGTGATTTCTACTTCTTCTGTTTGATTTTCAAGATCATTCCATCACAACCAGTCTGTTTTCTTTATATCTTCCCAGGCCAGTAGAGTGCTTCATCACATCACGTCTTGGAGGCCCTGGAAAGAACTGCTCTGTGCCACTTTTGTCTGACTTGGAAGAGAAAGGTCTTTGTGCCTGTGAGGTTAAGTTTTAATCTTGAAATTGTGGTGAAAAGGGAAAACAACACTGAGCAGAAACAATGAAGCCAGTTGAAAGATCATTGTTCAAAAAGCTTAAGAAAAGAGAGTCTGTAATTAGGCCTTGAAACTCTTCATCTCTCTTGGATGAGGTAATTGCTAGAGAAAAAAAAAGCCTTCAGTGACGTGCCCCAGAGTCCACAGCTTTCAAACACCGCAGGGGCATTCTGTGGGAATCCCCAGACCTGGTGCAACTGGTTATTGTATCATACTCTCCAACAGAAGCGAGCATGTGGGTACATGTACACGTGTGCGGGGAGGGAAACACTTCAGTACATGGTGATAAGCTTTCAGGTACAACCTGATTTATGCTTGATAGCCCAATACCAAAGCATGTTATGAATCCTCTTACTTTTATCAATACATTTGCAGTTCAAGCTCCTAAAAGATCAGAGATTTGATAACTATCTCCTAAAATAAATATGCATATGCCAATTTGCATTTTAATGACTACTTCCTGCAGAAATACAAGTGGCTTTCTTAAATTTCACTCCTGACACTTTTTTAATCCAGCAACAATAAGAGAGTCATTATTTTAAAATCTCACTATATTTCCAGTGACCATTGCGAGAGTTGTGTTCTTAATGTTCCGGCACCTAAGGCAAGAGCAATGTGAATGGTGTGAGATTAGAACAAAATGGCCAAGGATAATACCTGACATGAGCGGATCTGACTTTCTTGCTCCTAGATCAACATGGTATCTTGTGAAGTCTAGCTTGCAGCTGCAAAAGTGTTAAAAAACTGCCAGTCCTGGCAGTGTGGATGGTAGCTGCTGATGGGACGAGACTGTCATGCTCTAGCCCTGGTAGTGCTTCTGTAAAGGTCCTTGGGAAAGTCCATCATGCTGGAGATCCCAAACCTGTATTTGCTGCATTTGCTTGCATAACAATCACACGCATACCAACAGTCATCCATTGTGACCACAGATGACAACATACCACTGTATTTTGAAATGGAATCACACAATAGGGGGATATCTGGGCTGGTGAGAATGTAATCATTACATGAGTAAATATAGCACCATTAGCAACTGGGCCAAGTACAACTCTGTTTACCAATGTAAGCTTTTGAAAGAGCTAGGCAGTTTTCAGAACTACTGTCTTTTCTTTAACGATCTATTCTTTTAAAATGTGCATCAGAGATGAAAATCCCTGTACTACAACCTCAGCACCTTCAGTCACCAAGTCAGGGCAGTGAGTGTTAATGCTACCACTCCATGCTCAATGCAATCTCTCACACGATCACTCACTCAATGCAATCTCTCTAATGAGAGAAATGCAGTGAGGAATTGTGCATGAAGATGTTTCTGTATTTGAAAGATCCTTAGCATTACTTGAACACCGGGCATTTATTCAGCATGAAAACAGTATCAGGAATTTGCTAAGCTCAACAGCACTTGCTGTTTATTATTTCTACATCCCCAAGAGTCCCACACTACCCCCACACAATGCACACAGACTATTTCCCTTGTTGTTTGCTTTCCAGGGGCCACCTTCTTCTTATAATTACCAGCAGCTTTTCATTTCTCCTGCACTAGACCATGCAGCTGAAACATTCTACCACCATTTGGATAACCTTATCTATAAGAAATTTGTTAAGGTGCCCTGTTGTCCCAGTTTATAGGCCCACTGTAGCAGGCCATCCCCAAATGCAAAACCCCATGTCTGAGGGTACTTGACCATTTAAGCTACACTGTGAGAGCCCTGCAGGTTTTCCTCAGAACTCCATCTCTATTTGTCAGTGATACAGGTGTGAACGCAATATCATACCAAAAGCCGTTACATACTGTCTTGCCTTTTACAGATGGACAGAATCCCTGGGGTCAGTGAAAGACCATGGTTTGCCTGGCTTTGCAGAGACTGAGTTCTCTCACCTCCATTTACCCTTCTTATTATTTGTGATAAAGGACAGAAGTGAAACTGTGATTAAGGATGGCTTTTCCTCACCTTTGCCTCCTCATTGACATCCCAAGTAAAGGACACAGCATTGAATGCGATTTCTTCAATATTCCCAATTGTATTAAAACTCTCCTTGTAATCAGCTGTAAGAAATAGCAAACAAAAGACTCATGAAAAGGGTTTGAACTTTCTCTTTTACAATTTGTAGTACATCCTTGCTTTTTCAGCTGGGTTGTCTAATGCATCAACGCTACCTCTTGTACTGTTTATGTTGAATTATTACTAACCTTAATTGCAAAGAGGTAATATACTGCAGCTTGAGTCTTACACATAGTACATCACCAGCTAATGTTCTTGCAAAATATTGCTTGCTCTTAAAAAGGAATCAGTGTGAGTGTAGTGGGAATGAGTGGGTGCATTCATTAGCTTGGCCAAGGGATGGCCAAAACTGGAAAATTAACTAAAAGCTATTGAAACATTTAAAGAGACTGTTCAAACCTTGACATAAACAAACAACATTATGGTAAATTCTAAAGAAGCTTTCTAAAAGGCTAAGAGCTATCATGGGAAGAAGTAATCAATAGCGTACATTTCTTGCCCAGCCATTTCAACTTTCCCAGGAATTACTGCACTGGATGCTGGATCTTTATTTAAAAAAAGAAAAAAACCCAAACACACAATACAAAGAACCAAAACCACAAAGATCTTTTCTCTAAAGTGTGTATGATACTAAAATAGCAAACAAATGTATTTTTAAATTGTCTGCCTCAAAATCTGCACCCTCTTCTCCCTTCTTTCCAAAGGGTAGTTAGTACTATCAATAAGCTAGCATTTCAGAAGGAATGCAAAGCAAGGGGGAGGAAGTCGACATTTCAAAGATGGCCCAACCCTCCTCCAAAAACTGTAAGGGCAAAAATACACATAAAAAAGACAACTTCCAGGTTTTCTTTATAATCAAAAAGGGGAACATGCCCCCTTTTTTTCTCCCTTTGCCAGCCAGTTTAACATACTTTCTTCTTTTTGATGACAGATTAAGAGAGAGACCAGGTTTGTAAGGAGGTAATATCTGCTTGATTAAAGGAACTTCCCGGTTGTTCACCCAAATGCATCAACTCTCTCTGGGACATATACATTTCCTTAGAATCCCTCCAGGGCTGTAATTGGACTCAGTGCCAGAGGGCTGAGATTATGTCATGCAGCAATCTTGATCTAAAGTTTGCCCAAATCTGTGCTTCAGAAGCACGCTGATTCTTAAGTTTTGTAATCAGTTATAGAAAGAGGATGTTTTTGTATTCTATAAATGAGACACCCAAATGGTTTCAATATTCTTTTCCTTTACCCTTCTGAAAATAAACTGTTGGTCTCTAAAAAATAATTTCTAGGTAATAACTGTTTTAAAACCATTTATAACAAAACCATTGCTACAAGGAGAATTATTTAACGTGAGACATGCAATCAGTATACTTTTCTCTCATCTGAAACTCAGGGATGCTGGCATTTCACTGGGCAAGTGAAACTGTATGTCTGAGATACATGAATGATTTTTGAGTACGTTAAAAATTCACTGTTCTGACCATAGGAACAGCACATTGGTGATGCAGCAAGTGAACATGGTGTCTGAGAGGGTAGGCAGGCTTTTCATTCCCATCATGAACTCAGATCTCCTTTCTAGCTGAAGTCATTGGCTTCACTATCTAAATTCAGTGTGGGAATGCAAATGAGAGGAATTAGAAGACACATAAGTAGTTTAATATGCATGTGCACACATCCACCCACCCCTTAAATTTATGATTCATCAGAAAGTGCCTCGTGCAACTGACTGCTGCATATGGGCGTGCTGTGTAGGTGCACTTTGGAAAGACATGAACAAGATGTCTTGTAAAGACACATGTTTTCTTCTCCTAAAAGGCTGTCAGAACCTCGCATCCCACCAACCCTTCCCTTCCCCCAACACATGCCTCTGCTTCCTTAACTGCCATACACAAATCTCATGGAATGTCTATGTGACATGCTGTTTAAAAGCAGAAGTGCATCTTATTACCCTCAATTTACAGATAATTAAAGAAGGATCTTCAGTTGATTAAGAAAGCATTTACATTCAAGGATATCCGAAAGTTGTTAGTGTGACTACAATTCTTCCTCTTCTGCTGCTGTGAGTTACCAGAAATAGAAAGTTGGGGTTCTTCGATATGCAAGAAAATGGCTCTACGGGAATTATCTCCTCTTTTGTTGGGCAAACTGCATATTAAACAATGGCAAATTTCAACATTAAACACTAATCATTTGCATGCATTACATACCATTGTAGTAGCTTTTGTATTGTGCACATAATACAAACTATTCCACACCCACTCTTTGTGTCCATGTTTGAACCTGTTCCAGTATTTGTCAAATTATGGTACTGATTCTAAATAACCAATGTTTGCTACAATCTAATATTGTATTCTTCATTTGACATTACTCTAAAAGAAAAAGTTAGTGATTCAATATCACAGCACAGCACTGTGGAAAAGTCAACTTTTCCCCCCCCCCCCCCCACTCCTGCTAAAAACTGTGGAAGTGCCTCCCTCCTTCTTCAGAAAAATCCATAACAGCACATAGCCTAAATTATGGAAAACACCTTTCCTTCTTGCTTAATAAGTGTTGAGTCCTCAGGTTTATTCCTCAAGCACTAAGGACTTGCTTACATGTAAGCACATGCTTATCCTATTAATATCAATGCATTTTCAGACCTAGTAAGGCATCTAATCCATTCAACCATCCTTCCTCCCAGGAGGTGCACCAGCCAGTACACAAAATAAATTAAAGCAGTGACCCTTGCACGTCTGGAGTCATCCCCAGACCCACTAGGGTCATCACCCCTATCTGAGGACTGAATAGCTGGACCCCAGAATTAAAACATCCCAAATTCATTTGATTCTCTGCCTGCTAAGGACCAAGTCATGCTCGAGATTACAAGTGCACTCATAATTAAAAAGGATTCACAGGTGTTTACAAACATATGCTACAAACATTGAGTTAAAATAATATTAATGACTATAAAAATCTATGGAACAGGTTACACAGATTTATGGTTATTCAGATAGTTAAACAGATAGTTTTAAAGGAGCCTAATACATGATTAACCCTTTATATACTGTTGATAGTTGGAGTGAAATCCAAACCATCCCCTGAAGATGGGACAAATCTGATACACACCCCCATCCTTAGCAAGCTTCTCTCACTGCTTGTTTAAATGGTCCTGGCATTTGCTAATCTCACTCATAGACACCTAATTTTCTCTGTTAACTACACAGGGCCTGTACACTAATTCAGTATTCCTTTACAGGATCTGAATTTTTAATGTAAAGGAATTTAACCTTCAAGGGTCCCTTCCAAGCTATCTGGTTCAACTCCTACCCTACTTCCGCTCAAAGCAGGATCAACTTCAAATTTAGATGAAATTGCTCAGTTAGATCATCTGACAATAAAACTGAAAAGTTTTGCTAAATGCATCTTGATGCTTATATGGGAAATGTAGTTCAGAGCCATTCTGCCCTAATAAGCCCAATATCCACAATGTAAGTCCCAAAGAAAATGAAATGTACTTCAGAAACATTGTACTCGGTAAGAGCTAAGGCTGTATTTCAGTTGTTCTCAAGAAAACACTACTGAGCAACATCTAGGTCTTTCTTCTAGAAATGCTGAGGTAAACTGTGCTCTTACAGTTCTTACATCTGACAGGGAGTGCTATATCAGTAAGTCTGATATTTGCAGTCCAAATAAAAAATACGTGCCGGAGTGCCTCAAGAGTTAGTGCTATTTCATCTCAAACTGATGGAAACATAAAAGACATTCACTTTAACACAGATAAACAACAGCTCATGCACAGTATTTGTTTTGCAGAGCACTATTTTACAGAATATGCATCATAAGCTGACTTGTTCAGGTAAGGGGACTGAAATGTGCCAGTACACCACAAGTGCGGTGGAGTCAGAGGGTGTTGGCACTGCAGTGGAACAAGCTCCTCAGCACATACCTTCAAAGGTATGAGCATGAGCACTGCAAGCTTGTAGGGACTAGCACAAAAAAACAGTCAGCCTTCAGAAATAGCTGTGACGTGGCATACTTGCTCTTTTAACATGTCATGATAGGAGTCATTTGGTCTGGGGTGGAGGTTTTACTGCCTTAACTACCCCAAAGGACAAAAAAGAAATAGTTCAGCCAGAACTATGATGATAAGGCAAGAGGCAGAAAGGAGATTCAGGAAGAGCTGCTTTGACCAAATACTTGACTTTAAATAATTCCTGCCTCAGCCGAGGCTGCAGCATTTGAAAGTCTAAAGGCACTGCATAAGTAGGACCACTTAGGGACTGATTCCCTGATTACCCTGTTCAATCACCCCCGAAGACTTGCAGTGCTCTCTCCAAGAAACTCTGCCTTTTATTCCCCCTCCTCTCTGGCCCCTCTCATTCCTGCCATTCAATGGTTTGGTTCCCTCAGGCGGTCAAAACAAGATAGACTTTGTCTGCTTTGGTCTCGCCGACTCCTTTGACTGGAATCCACTGCAGATGGCTGTACGTGTAAACTGCACGTGGGAGGGGAGAAGCGCTTGATGTCTAGACACTCCCACAGATTTCAACTTCAGACTCCTTGGCAGCAGGTACATGTTCTTCCTCTGCTAAAATCTCCCAAGCGTGCAGATAGGGCAGTTGTGGCTGAGATGGGCTTGTAAATACTTTAGATGGGATGAACGGTAAACGGGTCTCTCAGGATAGCACACCAGAACTCACTTCTCTCTGACATCAACAAGACTCAAAAACTGGGGGTGTAGGAGTCCTGTGCACTCCTTTGCAGTCACCATAAAGATGGCATCTTCACTCTCAGGCTGCATTTACACATCAGATTAGCTAACATAACTGTTATGTGGGCTGCTATAGTTACTGGATCAAAGAGTGGATCAGCCTTTGAAAAACTAAAGGAAACAAACATTCTGCCACTCCTGAGGTGCAGACCTCAACTTCCTGGCAGCAGAAGGTGGAACGCCATTAAATACACATTCAAGGTGTGTTCTTCTTTGTGACTACTGAGGATCATTCATTCTGCATGGTCTCCATCTTGCTTCACAGACCCCATAGCCCAGTTCTAGCAGGGGCAAGCCATTGCTAAGAACTGCGGTAAAGCTTTGCAGCCATGGCCAATATATCCCACCACATCCGTATACAAGGTACCAGAGCCTTCCACATTTTGCAATCTTCCCTGAAACTTTTGGACATCCTCTTACACTCACCAATGTCAAGGACCCTCTGTTTAGCTGTGTGCTGCCGAGAATGCCAGTATTTCCAGTATTTCAGCTGTTCATCTCTGTTTTTATCCTCACTGAAAACAACCATGACCACGCTCTAAGAAAATCAACAGAACTTGCATTAGTTAATATGTAATTAACAGTCAGAAACACAAAATCTCTCATATGCCTTTAATGCTCATCTAGTCACCTCCCTGCCCCAGTACTTGGGTTGCAGAAGATTGCTGGGTTTTATTCTAGTCCAATATTGCAATGTACTTAAAATCTCAGGGCAGAAGAAATGTAGTTTTAAAATAATGCAGGGCCTAGGATTATATTCTTGACAGTCCAAATAAAATTTAACTGTATTCTTAGATTTAAGGTCTAAGTTGCCTTAAGTAAAAAGTGGTCATTTCTAAGTCAGAGAATCCCAAGTTCCAATTCTGATTCAAGTCCATGCTAAGTGTTGTTGGAGTTCAGATTCCTTGTCACTCTTGAAGATGACATTACACTGTAAAGGTATGTGTTTTGGAGCTTAGGCTCACTGGCTAAAGGCAGGACATTTTCAGTTTCAGCACACATAGTCCAAATACCCTTCTCAGAGCAGGACTCTTGCATACATGTATTTAATGACAAAGGCAGTGCGACTGTTTACTGAGATTTGCTGAGCTTTTCAGTTCAAGTTCTGAATTTCCTTTGTTAAACTGTGTGATTCAAAGGAAACAGATTGAAACTTTATGCAAAACTTCACATGAGTAATAAAGGCTTTTTTAAAAAGCCCTGCTATAGACAAGCTAAACAAAAAACACAAAACAATGAAAGGATGCTCATACTAGGTAAACTGCAGTGAAAAGAAATCAGAGAGGAAAAAACTTCACTTTTAAATATCCTCTTTTGTTCCCATTCTTCCTTTAACCCTGAGCCACCAAGCTCATAAAAAACACCAACAACCTGTTTCATAAGCCGAGGAGCTGGATCACGATTGATTCATGATCACCACTATAACCCTTCACGTGCTCTATGACCTTCTCTGTTCCACCTATAAGAGCCAAATGACATCACTGCATCTTCCATGCCTAGCTACTGCATGGACACAAGGCAGTACATGCCATGGATGAGTCCTGAGTTATGCGTATGCATACCGGCTGGCCATCAGGTATGTGCCAGCTGATGCACTAACCAGAGCTGGCAGCGCAGACTGTAGCTCTTCCACCAAGGACAGCATTAATCTTCTTCCTCTATCGACCACTTACGTGGAACTTGTAGAGGTTTAATACCTTCAAACCTCTTGCCACGCTGTCAGGTTTGGATGTAATTGGCAATAAATTCAACAGTCGCTTGGTTGGGGGCCTGGCAAACAGAACACGATGGTGAAAGTTGCATTTGCTTTCACAGTCTTCTGTGAATTGTACTTCCTCCAAAAGAAATGGTCTCATCTCTCCTTTACAATTTCCACCCTTCTGTTGCCACAGATTCAAAACTCATGTGGCTCTGCAGTGAATCAGACTCATGAGGACTGGTTTTCAGCCAGACCAGTGAGCTCCTGACTCCTGTTTCAGCTGTACAAGTGCTAGAGCTGGCACCACAAAGGGGGAAGGAACAGGTGGCTGACAAGGAGAGAGACTTTTCGGCAGCAGAGAAGTCTTGCATCAGCTTCAGCCAATAATGAAACACCATCATCAGCCTCCTTAGGAAACCAGGCTAAAAATTAACTGCTATTCAGGTTTACAAATCATTGCCTCTCTTTTAGGAAGAGTGTCTCTGAACTTCATGTATAATAGAAACATACAGGTTGTTGTCTGCTTCACTGCTTCACACTTCTGGGTGAGTATCAAGTGAAAGCTCACACTTATAAGATGTTAAGTGGTTTAAAATTTATTTCACAAAGGATGGCTTCAACTCTTCACATTTTATCTGAAATGCACTGGAAAGCAGCCGCTGAAGTGCATGAGCGAGATGGACTTACATAGTAGATGTAGCAGTTCCCCGATTTTTTTCTTTAATCATGGCAATAGTAAGTTCACCCATGTCAAGTGCAATATCTGTGCAATTACCATTCTGCCAAACCATAAACTGAGGCAGCTATGTATACAGTTTATGCATAAGATCACACTTTGAAAAAACTGGACCCCAAAATATTTGAGACCACCATCAATATTACCCTCCCACCTTTACATTGGGCATAAGCATAAGCTTGCTCTGTCCCCTCCCATGAGAAAAAAGACAATTAAAACACAACCAACCATAACTACATTTATATGTAGAGCTTTCCCATCTAGGAGGGAAATTGGACTATACCCTGACTTTGCTGATGGGATGCCGGAAACATTTGTTGTCACCCGTCTCACTCAACGTGATGGCGTAGAACTGTCCTTTGTTCAGGTAGGTCATGGGTCCCTCCCCTTGCTTTTGACGCAGAGATTTGGTAGCTTCTAGCGTGTACTGAAAAGTGCTGCTGAAAAGACAGGGAGAGAAACACCAACAAAATCCATATCACTTTCTCCTTTTCTCTTTGTCCCCTTTTATTACGTATTTCATGCATTGTATAAGCAAGGCATAAGGCACTAATAATAAAATTCCAGGAAAAGGTCACACAGGTATTTAAAAATGCAATTCTCTTTTTTCAAGTTCATCAGATTTGACAATCAAGCATAAAACTATCTGGACTGTAATTCTCTTGGATCAAAGACTACATCTTTACTTTATCTGAAAAGAACTATCATGAAGTACAAGACTACATACCCCACAGTGACAGTGTCAAATACCAGGAGGGAATTCAGTATGATTTGCAGGAAATCAGCTACCTCCACAGACATTTAAACTTAGAAGTGTCACAGAAAGGGAAACTTAATTTAAAAAAAAACCCAAACAAACAAAACAAAAACAACCAACCAAACAAAACAGCACCACCAAAGCAATTGAACAAAAAAAACCAGAATAAAACTTGTTGCAAAAGATACACATGGAGAATGAAAAGTCCAACTGCTACTTTCAGCACAGAGCAGAGAAGGAATACAACCAGAAGAGATGGTAGGTTCATTTGTTTAAAGACAACATGCAATCAGGGCTTTTACAAGCCTTCTTTTCAAGATTAATCAGACAGAACAAAGTACCTACATTTAGTTGTATCTGCAATCAAGTAACCTCCCTTTAGAAAAAGAAAAAAATTAAAGAAAAAGAAAGTTTGCTCTTGTGTTGGAAGTCAGATATTAGAAAAGACCCTCCTTCACAGGAGAACTTCCCACCTTTAAAGCAGTTCTCAAACCATGAAAAGCTAAAGCTCCATTAACTAGTGAACTTTTAGCTGAACACAATTCTCACAAAGCCTCTTCCAGCCTCCTCCTCCAATAACGGGCTTGAACAATAATCCAATAAAATGCCTGCAGCTCCTCACATTCTCTTAAATGAAAAATAATGTTAACCTTACAGAATACATCTTCTCTTCAAACTGCATTTGGTCACCACAGGAAGCTTAATGCAAGCAGTCACTTGCAGAATGTCCTCACAAATTGGAGATATTGGGAAACACTTTCACAAAGGTCCTAATTCAGCAAAGTATTTAAGCAGTGCTGGAGTAGAACCAGAAGGATGAATATGTTGGTACAAAACAAGTGTATCCTTAACTTTCTAGTTCAAGCAAATACTTTGGATCATCATAACACTGACATAGCAATATGGAAATAAGGGGAAGACAAAAATATTTTTAACTATCCGGGGGGGGGGGGGGGGGGGGCAGGAGGGGAATCAATAAAATGCATGAACAGTAATAACATTTAAATCCACACTTGAAGAGAAGGTAGAAGAAAACAAAAAATAACCAGGTCCACTGTCTTTACATTCAAATGAAGAAGTTTCAGACACTTTAGTGTCAATTATTTAGTTTAGTATCAATCATTCAATCAAGCGAAGACAATTTCTAAGTGTTTCTTAGCTTATAAATGGAAATCCAGTCATTTTTCTAGTTGCTTAAAAGTTACAGATCAAAGTAAAACTAAGGTAAGAAGCAAACACTATACCTATCCAACTCACTAAAGGCAGTACCAGCACTTCCCAACAATGCAGTTGCTGCCGACACAAAGGCGCTCACACACAGTGGGAAGGCAGCACGAAGGGGACTGTGGTCCCCTCCACTGCCACCCACTGCGGTGTGTGCTGCCGCAGTCCCTCTGTCCTGTGTGCAAGGGGAACAGAGGCTCTGTTGACACTGGCAAGTGGTACATCCCCATCCAAGTGGACTGGAAGAGCAGAACTACTGGTGCTGTGGACCCAGCATCCATCCTGCTGCAAACACTTGTCCTACGGATTGACCCCGGTGCGGGCACACCCTCCAATTTAGTGTCACACGAAGAGACTGCAAGTTGCATGCTGCAAGACTGCTGTATGACGCATATCAAAGCACGCCCAGTGCCCTGGGAGATGCATCTCAATATCTCCCACCAGAGAGAAGGCCTAATGAGGATGTGTGCTGAGAAGGGTTTAGGATGAACCAAAGTCAGACACACAGTGTCTTAACAGAGCTGCCTGCAGTCTGCCACGGTCTGGTCTTCTGTTTCCTGGCATTCTGTATGTTTCAGAAAGATGTCAAAAAAATGTTAATCCCAGACACACTGCACCGGGCCAATTTTGCGGTACCACTTGGGAATTTTCTTCTTGTTCCCAGCTGGCAATCAAAGTGTGCCCTATACCAGGAGGATTACTATTACCCTTAAAACTTGCTGCAGTCACTCAAATAATTATAATACTATTCTGAATCTCACCATGAGTCTTAACTAAAAAACCACATGTAGTCATTAAGGGATCTTCTATCAGGCTTCCAATTACTTTTATATTCACCACTTCTTTTTTTCAATCTGAAGTTTTCATTTCCGAGCACCTAACACTTCTAAGTAACTCCCAGGAAAGATGTATTACCCTTTTCTTAAAGCGTATTTGAAGGTTTTGTTCTAATGTGGACCTGGGCCATAGCATGAAAGACTTAATGTCTGAGAACCAATGCTTCAGGATTCAATTTTATAAATATCCACTGTAGTAAGTGAGCAGTCTTTCTGTTTCATATGTACTGCCTATATAATGACTCAGTTCTGAGCTCACTGCAGTTAATGATTGTTTTAATATTCCTTAGAAAAAAGACCAAGCTGTAAGGAACCTCCACTACATCAGCAGTCATATGCCTACTCCAGGAAAAATATGTAGGCATGTTCCTGTTTCTAAAGTGAGAGTAATCTCTCAGATATAAACAGAACTATTCACAAGCATGAAATGAAGCATCAGCTTATAAACTTCACTGATCACAGTCTCTATTATTTAAAGTGACTCTGCAGCATTTGCCCATTCTACACATGCATTTTTCTTTGCTTAGGGAGGACACTATTCCTTTCAAGCTTCAATTTTTGAAACTTTTTAAAAAACTTTTTGGAATTCTTAGGGTTTTTTACATGATTTGTAATAGATACTTTGTTTATTTTATTTTATAGGTAAACATGACGTACCACAAGCAGCAGTGTAAAAAGATAGAGGGTTTCCCAGAAAACCTACTAGGAGTAACTAGGAAAAACAGGAGGGAATAATAAAGATGTGAATTCCATAAGGGTGGTGGAGCCAGTTCAACCATCCTGGACATCTAACTTGTGCACCCTGCCACCCTTAAAGGTGGGAAGATTTTCCATGACCTGGCTATAAAAGTCGTGCCACGTTACCTGGGGGGACCTCTCTTAACAGTTTTGATCTCACATATCTCCGGAGGGCCTCAGAGGAGTTACTAACTTTAAACAATGCTGAAGGAAGATAACAGAGGAAGACATAAACTGGTCAGATATGAAAGCTAACATGTGCAGAAGGGGAAAGTGATGCTGGGCAGCATTCAAGGGAGCCCTGCAGGTGCCCCAGGGTGATGAAAGGTAGAGTAGGGAGTGGAGTCAGCCTCTCCTCAATACATTCCTACATGATGCCAGTCAACACATTTCAAAGCTTATGCCATACCTTGTTTGTTCATAAATATATTCTTCAGCCCCCACGGACACACTGCGATACTTCTGAAAAATAAAAACAACAATTACATATAGTTTGATACAATCAAAATGCAAATACCAACAAAAGTATAGTTATGCTTATGTAAGGACCCCTCAGAAGAAACCATCAACCATTTAAAACCCAAAATGCCTAAAAACTGGAGTGGACCCTACATGGACTTTACACTAGAATTGACAGAGATAATTCATTTATGTCAAGGTTTTAGAGTTTTTCATAACCTAACTGCTACAGGAATGTAGCTGAAAAACATCTTCTGCCTTATTAAACTCCTTGCCTACACATAAATATATTCTAAAACAAGCCTGTAAAAATGTACCCCATGTCAAAGATAAGTAGATTTTCAAATGAAATCCTGGTTTTCCTAGAGACTTCACTTTTTGTTTTGTTTTGCTTTATTTAAAAATATGTGTCTGGTCAGCTGTCCTTAAGGCCTACAAAGGAAAGTTGAGAAAAATTTAGATTGCTATACTGTCTATTTTAAACAGGAGTGGTGACACAGGCTAAGAAAGTATTTTACCTTCAGTATAAGATTCTGTTTGAGCAAAACACACACTTTACCAGATGAAAGGAGACCTTACAGCCACTCTTTAAACACATGAAAACACATCTATCAAAAAAAAAATTACATCAAGAGGTGGAATTCTAAAAAATGAAATCTTTTTGCACAGATTAAGCAAGGATTTGTACTCCATGTTCCTGAGCAAATGAGCCCATCCATACTATCCTATGTAAGCCTTGCTGCTTCTCCTTGGCTTGCCTTTTGCCTGAAGCATGTTTTTGCTGATGTCTCTCTGGTTCACTGATGGATCAATACATTTCATCTCCAAGATTTCTTGTGTGATCACCAGTTAGCAGTTAAAAGCTGTTTTGTTTCCAGAAGTGTCAAGTCAGGCAATTTTGAAAACAGTTTTTAATTTTACCTTATGCACAACTGTGCCAGAACAAATATCCGGTCAGATACTAGTTAAGTGCAAAGGCATTATGTACTGGTTAGGAATATTTCCGGAAGATCAAAAGTCAAGGATCCATGAGCAATAGAATAGATAAGCTAAATACTCTAAGAAATCTAACATCTGAGGGGTATTACAATAAAGAGGGTCCCATATTAACATGCTAGTCACATTCTATATGAGGGCTAGAGGTTGATACTGTCAAAAGCTTTCAATTTACTTACCTAGCCTCTAAAATTTTGTCTATACTATAAAGGACTAATAAATTAATCAACAGCTAAATAAGAATATGAAATAGATGAGAAAGATATATTTATACAGTTGTTAAAATTGTATCCAAATAACATAGCAAGTGATTGAACAAAGTGTCCACTAGCATAGGGATCTATAAAAACTCAGCGCTCCTTCAGTGTCACAGAAATAAGTCACTCAATAAATGTTTTGAAACAATTTCTAAATACATATTCATAATGTGTTTAAAAATCGAGCAGGTATCAAGAGCAAATCTACTGCAGCCAAACCCAGCCATTCTCACCAAGTGGATAGGAAAACTAGTAAGAACAACTACTGTACTTCTACTTTAAACACTCATTTAGCACAAATTTCTCTTTTGGTATGTTTTGACATTTTACCTTATGCTTTACCCCCACCTGCTTCATACAGCTGTCCCTGCACAACAGCACATGGCTGGAGCAGCAGTCAGAACACTGCAGGGGTGAAACACATCCTGGGATTTGGGTAGTTGAGAAAAAATGAAGGGGCAGGCTAAGCACTGAGTGAGGCTGCAGTGGGGTGGGAGAGCTCTTCCAGATCCTGTGCAACACGCATGTGAGCGTCTGGGGCTGGAAGGCCACAAACAATGGCACACACCTCACCTAACACCTACAGAGGGGGTCTTAGTTAAAGTTAGTTGTTCAGTCTCCCTGTACAGTTAATAGGGGAGTTGAAGATGGAGAAGAGTGAGTGGACCTGGCAAAACATTCCACCCACTTCAGGCAACTGGATTTGAACTGCCTCTTTCTCCACTGACTGCAGAGAAAGCCTAGATGACAACTGTTGTACCCTGTTATTAACCCATCATTTTAAAAAACATGTAACAAAATATTACCATTGTAACAAAAATTACCATAACATGGAGTTTGGGATGCAAGGCCAACGTATAGATGCAAAGTCCCTTTTTACTTCCAAGTTAAGCAACTTTGCACATTTGACAGCACCTTGCACAGTGCAGGCTGACTGACTGCGTAGCGCTCCGCAGCACATCTCAGAACAAACCAGTGTAATGGAATCACTCAGCTACAGCACCCCAGGGAAAGCCATGGGTATGGTACCACTGAACTCCCATAAAAAAAAAAAACTCATTTACCAGTAACAATGAAAAATAGCAGAAATTATGTGATTTGATAATGCAGAGCAGTGTTTCTAATCCAAGGTTTGATCTTACTGATTTTTCAATGGCAAACTAGATTTCTTCAAGTTATTCATTTAGTTGACCCAAATGTGTTCTATATCTGAAAATGGATTTCACCTCCAGACATCCTGATCTATGATGCCCGTATGGTGATAATTTACTCTTCTATAATACACATACACAAACACACAGTAAATTTCTTATATATTCAGAGTAACTCAGTCTTAACATAGCTTGCCTTGTACTTTTGTTACTTTTACAACTTCATAGAGTTGGAGGAGAAAAATCTGAGGAGAGTTTTACCCCCTAATATCTCTAATTATCTGCAGAGGTACTGTCAGCTTTGAATAATTTTTACCTTTCTACATTTCTGGCTTGTTTGCATTATTCAGCAGCAGGTAAAAGCAGCCAGAGGGTACTCACCATATTAAAGCTGACTGTATAATTACGTTGCCTCAGCTTAACTATAAAATAGTCACAAGGTAGCTCTTTGTCTCTCTTCGCCTCCTCATTCCCCTACATAGACATGCATACCAGTCTTTCCCTGCCTGTTAACTTCTCCATTCCCCTCTAGTCACCTAATCCTACTACTTTTTCTCACTTGTCTATGTTGCAGAGTAGAGCTTAGTGCAACAGCTTCTGAATTAATTACTTGGGTTTACCTAGCAGCAGAGGCTGACACTGCTCTTTTGCACTTTCAGAAGAACGTTAAAAATTTCTCAAAGTGGCTGCTATTTCTTGCTGTTTTGAATAGGTCTGAAGGCAGATCTTGTTAACGGAAAACAAATCTTCTTTCAGAATGGCAACTATCCTCTACTTGACACAATATCCCAGAAGACAAAAGATCAGTATCTATTACTCTCAGAGTTTCCAAGAAACAACTTTAAACTTCTGAAATGCCTCATGATGCTCCTCTATAATCAGAGCACAGACTGACAGGAACACGACAAAGAGTTGAGATGAATTTGTTGAAACAAGCATCACTGTCCTTCTAATGGCTCTTGCAAACAGCTCAAATATCCTTATCTTGTTTACAAGGTCAAATATCCTTATCTTGTTTACAGCTTTTTTATTGAGTTCTTAGATGCTAATTTGAGGTGAAAAACTTACTTCTGTTCCTCCATCTTTGAAGGTGTCACTGTACGTACTGTCTGGAGTACTGCGCTGGTCATCTTTGAGATAATTTGTGTGGGGAGCAATGTTGGACACTTCGTATGGTTCAAAGATAACCCCTCGGTGCTCCTCATTTTCTCCTCTTGCATAGTGTGCTTGTGGGGTCATAAAAACAGGGGTGAACTCCTCTGCTTTAACCACAGTCACTCCAGTCCCTGTGATGGGCGTTGAGCTCCCAGACACATTTGTGTTGTATTCCCTTTTGGATGACTCCAAAGGATCTTGGTTCAAGGAGAGGTTAACCGGCACCGTCTTCAAGACTTGCACGCGGTTCTCTCCCGCACTTAAATTACTCTGAGCTTCCGTGGTATTAAGACAATTTCTGCAAGACAAAACCAAAAAATGTTATGAACTGTCCTGATAGAGTAAATCTTCTTCTAAAATAGATTAATGTTCTTAGATGTCAGGGAAGGAGCTCTTTCAACTCTTGGTAAACCATTGCCATAAAAAGTAGTACTCTAACAAATACTAGGCAAAAGACGTTGTGAAGCAAGCAGAGAGGTCCAGAGCTCTTTAAAAGCTAGGGAAAGATAATACCTATAATACCTAAGATTTGACCTATAATCGGTTTGACTTGTTACAATAAATTCTGGGCATCCAGGGTTGTTTTTGCCTTGTCTTGTAATTTGGATGCAAAATCAATCCACTAGTGCAACAGCCTTTAGGCACAGAATAAGCATAAAGTGTAAGGCGAGATAAGGATTACTCACAGTAGATAATTTGCATGTGAAATAGGCAGAATATCAACAGCAAAATTCATATGCTGATGCATGCTCTTTCAGGCTACAGGCCAGTACTGTTTGTGTAACTCTGGTACCAATGCTCTTCTCAAAGTGCAAGCCCTGGAATCCCATTGTATCAGAGTAGATCAGTAACTAAGCAGCTGCAGGGTAACCTCCAGCAGCATTCCCACGTCTACCCATGGTTGCTGTCTACAGCAATCTGATTGCTGATAGTAGTTGCACTGATATAAAATTGTTAACTCATAAAACTTTTAGTAGGTGAAACACACTGCTTTGTTTTCAACCCAGCAGATATGTTCTGACATTACAGTTCCTCTCTGTTGGCTTTCCACCAAAGGCCAGTTTTGTCAATCACACTCAATTTAGGAATTTCTCAGGCATTCACAGAAGAAAAACTGTCCCTCAAAAAAAGTTTCATTTTGTTTTGAAACAGTGAATTTATATACTACCTACTTAAACTTTCATCTTACACAGCTAGTAGAGACCATCTAAGGCTGTCCCGAATTAGCTACATTGAAATAAACCTTGTGTAGCTTCTCTTCACTATAATTTTACATGAAGATACCTTCCTATATGTAAAAACTTAGTTCTTTCTACATAAATATACATGTTCTCTTGTTCACAAGTCTTAAAAAAGGCAGGAGTCAGCTTCCTCTGACTCTTCAAGTCACTTTAAGCTTACAGAGGAAGGCTGAAATCTGAGAGGAGCAAGAAAAACATTTTGAGCAGATTATTTTAAGAGAGTTACTTTATTTGCTTCTGGGCAGACCCTAAGTTATGTACTGTATAAATCAGGTTACTGAGGCCAAACTACTCACTTTTTGCTTTAGAAGAAGAAAATTGAAAGAAAAACAGCCAATAGTCAATTTAATCTGATTTTACTAATCTCAGCAGCACCAAAACAACAAAACACAAATCATGAAACTTTCTGCTATATTGCAGATTGCATGTTTAATACTACTGTTCAATTTTTCTAATTTATTAAAAGTAAAAAGGACTAAAATTTGTTTCCCAAAACAGTGTTTATTCTTTTATCTTTTGGAAGAAAACCATAAACCCTCAGGCTATCATAGTTCCTTCAGTTCACAACTGATCAACACTGTTAGTAGCCGGGTGTATGATTTTGAATAATACTGTACCTTTTATCTTGGTCTTCTTGATTATCACTCACTTTGTTAACAGACAACAGCCTTTTATCTCTGGGAACCTGAGAACAACACCAGGCATGGGGTCAGGTAAATGCAACTGTCAGGTATTCGCTCTACTGCAACAACTGAAAAATGTAACTGTATCAGCGTTGTCTAGTTTACAGATGCCAGGAGCTATTTTACTCTGAGAAACTGACTGTAACCGAAAAATAATTTCCAAAGGGAAAAAATGCAGGGATAGTTTTCTTTTCTAGTTCTTGGCCACAGCAGTCTGGAGCAAAGCACTCTTCTATATGTCTTTATCTTTGGAATATCAAGCTAGGTCAAGCTGTCTCAAAAATCAAAGCTTACATTCCCAAACACACACACTTTTCACTAAATAATAAAAGATGAGAAGGAAGACATGATGCTTTGATGAGCTCTGTATGGACTCTTTTAGCTTAGAGGAAAAAGGGTTTTCAATTAAACCACAAGCACCAGCTAAATCCTCCTATTATAGAGCAGTCTGAAGGATGTAGGACTCATATCCAGGAGAATTTTGTGGATCTTTCAATTTCCCAGCACGGGGACAGGTCAGGGCATGCTGGCATGTCAGCAGAGAACACGGACTTTTGCTTTGCTGGGTGCATCAACAGCCATGAGAAGTAAAAATTCAGTCAAATCTGGCCCCTCAACAGACTCAGAATTGACACCAAGTGACTTAAAAGATTTGTCTTCCCACATACCAGTTTCCCGACACCAGCATAGATATGAAATCACGAAGGGCAAAGTTGCTGCCATGACCGTATCTTTCTTTTGCTGAACCAGCAACTTGGGAGCTAAAACTTCTATCTTTTACAAAAGAAGGTACATCCACTCTATCACAGCAGTTAACTTGGGATTAAAGAGCAAGAATAGACATAAGAATGGGCTAAAGCTACACCTTTTATCTTTAAATACTTTAAAGAACAGAAAGAACTTCAAAGAAAGGAAAATACTGAATTTAGAGGAAAAACAATACTACAGTGCACTACACTAGCCAAGGTTAGTATCAGCTATATGTGCAAGACAGCAGCAAAGTCAGAGTGCTAGCCAGAGAGCTGCCTTCAGTAGGGACATCCTCTCTCCCTACTAAGCATCCTGCTGGTTAAAAAACCTCTTTCATATACTTTAGAAGTCAGATCCAAGCCACAGTTTGCACATGTTGATTCCCCTGTTAAGATCATATATTTATCCCTGAAGGAGGGTCTATGTTTAGATAAATATCACTACAAGAAAAAGGAGAAGGAAAAAAAAAAAAACAAACAACCAAAAAACAAAACAAAACCAGTTTAAGTTCAAATACTTCATATTGACTGGAAAAAGTACTTCAAAAAAGTTACCCAGCATGTCAGAACAAATGAGCCAGATGATAAATAAGGGCAATTCAAGAGAGTCTGGTGCACTGGAAGTCCTCCTCTACACTTCCACATTACAGCACAGAGGTTTAAGTCAGGTTTTAAGTTCCTCTTTGAGAGCATCAACAAAAGTTATCCTTTTCTCCCAGTTTAAGACAGAAATAGTTATGATTGAATGCTGGAAATGGCTTTGAGATTAACACAGTTTATTCCAACAGAACCCCAAGCCTTTTGCAACTGCCTGGAGCAAGGAACAGACATGTCTCTTAGAACACAGTTTTGAGAAGGAAAAGGGCTGTTCTATAGTTTTATTTTAAAAATCCAGTATGTATGTACTGCTACATACATATTACTAAGACAGAAGCCAACACGCCAGATGCTTGTACACATCCTGAATTTTACAAATCCACATTAACTTCACAGACTCTGCCACTGTATGTCAAGAAGAGAAAAGGCCCTTTCTTCTTTCTCACTGGGAAAAGCTTTTCTCTATTGGCAGCAACACACAAAAGCAAGGAACATCTCTTGATATATAATCAGTAAAGAAATTAAAACAATATTTAACCATAAAGTTGGTATATGGCATCTTGCCTGCAACCCCTTCTCCTGAACTCTCCTCTAACGATTGTAACAGAGACTAATAAGAGCAGCCCACTCTCTAAAAGCATTTATACTAATAAATACTAAAAGCAAAGGTTTAAATTTTAAATTTCCATTCCTGCTACCTTCTTCATGAATTATGAGGGGAGCTGGCATGTTCTGCTGGCTTTCACAGAAGATCATCTGTCCAATGCAGACATAGGTGGCTTCAGGAGTACTGAGATAGTTCAAGCAAAATGAACAATTTCATACTTTAGTGCTTGGCAGGCAACACTGATTCCATTTGCAGAGTACATAGGGGTCACCCTGGACTTCAGATTGAAATTTCTGCATTACACAGAGATGTTCCCTCTAGAACACTCCTCTGATTTTAGCAGAAATCTCGAATGTAGCTCTACTTAAAACTATGAAATATACAAAAAAGGAAAATGGTAGGCAAAGCCCTGGGCTTAGAACCTGACAAACTGAAACTGTGTGTCAGTGCTTCCCCTGTAAATTGACTTAGATCTCTGTGTGTCCAGCTTCATTTCTGCCCTCCACCCTTTTATTTAGACTGCAAACTGCCAGTGCAAGGGCTAGACCTCACTGTATGTTTGTATACAGCCTACTGCAATCGTTATACAAATAAAAATAACATGGGAAACTGTCAGATGAGAGATACTCCAGTTAAAGAGCAAACTAAAACATGTGTGGAATGAACCAGAAAAGCAGACAAACCTACAGATGGATAAGGCCTCCCCTCTTCCACTTTTTAAAGAATACTGCAAGTATCTGACCACAAATACAAAGGGGGCTAATTCATCCAATGCTCTTGCAAGGGAAGAGAAAGAATGCTATGCTCAAAAAGAAAGCATGGTTGCAAATTTAATACAGGAATTCTGATTTTGTTTTTTCTCTCCAGAACTAAACATATCAAAACAGCCTCAGACAGGCTTCCTAACCTAAATTGGAAAGGCTGCTTGATGCGAGTATCTGAGAGAAAACAAGATGAAGTGACTTCTGTCTTTGAAAACTGGTTCTTTTGATGCCTCTTAGAGTGGTCCCCCGCTAGTGCAGCAGGAAGGAATAACCATGGCGTTACCTACTTTATAATAGTCATACAATAGGCCAAGAGCAGCAGCACTGTCCTCATCACCATTTATGCTCATCATAGCCTTGGTAGCTGCTGTTAGGGGATTCTCCAAATACGACTTCCAGGCTTCATCTTCGCTGGTGTAGGCTCGTCTGGTGTTGAATGAAGTATCATTTGGCACTAAGGCCACAAGTCGCTTGTTACTGCATAGACAGGAAGAATAAAATGGTGATCCAGAAGGGATTACTTTATTCACAAGGCATGTTAAAGAACATAACATAGCTCAATGAAAGTGATATGATTACATGAAGCAAGCATCTCTGTATTAAACTTGGTGACATAAACATTTATCAGTATTAGGTATCTTCAGTACTTAACAAAAATATAATTAAATGTGTACAGATCTTGTGATAATAATTCAAATGTATTTTTACTAATATATAGAGCTATCAAAATATTTTAAAACTACTTGGAAAAAAAGGAAATAATAATATAAGAACACTTTGCCCCAGTATTTTTGCTAGATGTACACCTGATTAGGGGAAAATACATTTAACAGAAATCAGTTATAAGAAGAAGACATGAAGGGAAAACAAGAAAAAGTATCCAATACTAAAGTAGTGTTCACCTAAATTGAGTATAGTTCAGTATTTAATAACTGGGTACACCTTATAATTGCGCTATTCTCTGCTTTTGGAATGCAATTTGTCCGTAATTTCAGAGAGGTTTTCTGTAACAGGACGCGAGCAATGGGTCCAGTGGATGAAGCAGAAGTCAACATATTTGGTCTCAATTCACACTTTATCACTCACCACATCTAGTTACAGACCCACGGCAATACACACAACACCATTAGTAAGTAGGATTTGCAGCAGAGCAGTTTCCTCCAGCCTGGAAGTGGTACAAACTGTCCTGTTCCTGTGTATATCACGAGAAGCTGCTGCACCACAGCTATGGCTAAAATTTCCAGTATAATGGAAATCTAAATGAAGATAATAGTACCTGTTTTTGTAAAATGTTCAATAAACTTATGGATAAAAGAGCTACACCAAAAAAAAAAAAAAAAAGTTGCATTCCTATTACACAAGATAGTAGGCAAACAGATTAGGCAGGGAAATAGTGGAGAGAGGGGTGTGCTGCCTAGTGCATGTTGCAAGAGCACTGTCAAGAATTGTGGCTCAAGTTACAAGGGTTGCGATGAAACTTTTAACACATTACACCTTAAGAATTTGAAAGCTGCAAAGATGGCGGAATAACTGAATATACTAACTGGTAAAAGTAGCAGTTATTCCCGGTGACCTTCATAAAACATTTCTCGCTATTTTCTACATAAAAACTGTTCACTATTCATTCTGCTCTCCCCTACCTGCAGCAGTGCCAGCTCCACAGACCTAACCCAACCAACTGCCGCTGTTGCACAGAGAGTGGCATTCGAACACTGTGCAACCAAGCCTGTTATTTGACTTCAGAAATAGGATTTGATAAAAGCACAACTGAACCCACATGGTAAATGCTCTCGTACACCAGGAGCGTGTCTTGCCTGGCCCCCAAGCCACAGTGATCCGCAGACTGGGGCTTCGCCAGGGGCTCTGCCACTGCCTGGACATAACCTGCAAACCATGCTCCAGTGTTTAAGGAAGGGGAGGGGGATGGTGAAGATTATCATCTCTATGGTAGAGAGCACTCTTTACAAGTTCCTTTATTTAATGAAAAACAAAATAATCCATCTAGTACACAGAGCAGTTTTATGAGTTCTGTGGGGGAAGAGAGCATTTCATAGCTTCATATCCCAAAATACAGCCAACAATTACAGTTCAGATTATATTTTCCTTTCATCTAAAATATCTGGATTTTTAGAAGCCTTCTTTCTTTTCTGAGGGCCTTTCTGCCTGGCCTTTTCCTGTCTCTTCTAAAAGTTTTTGTCATTCTTGTTTCCACTTATATATTTATGTTGTTATAGGTTTGCTTCAGCAAGTGAAGCTGAAGCAGAAATTCAGAGCCCAAAGAAAGAGAGAAGTGCTAGGCCCGCTTGCCTTTTCAATACCTTATTGTTAGCGACTCAAATCAGATTTGCAACAGCCCCGCTGTTTGTGCCAGAGGTAGCTGAGGGCCTGTTCCCACTCTGGAGTAGCCAATTCTCCCTGGCTCAGAGGCAATTATTCCAGGCAAGGATTCTCCTTTCCTCAACAAAGCTCCCCTTCAGCTAAACCCAGGCTGTTTCACCGCATGGGCAGCTGCCCATTGCAATGCACAAAACACCACCCGCTCTCTTTCCTGTAGCAATCTTCCCTTACAATCAATAACCGCCTTTTGTTACTCGGAGCGCTCACAGCCATGTGATAGTCATAACTGATTTATGAGCACTACAGGCAGACTGTGAGATGCCCTTTAAAAACACGCATTTTAAGAGCTGGGCTGTGCTTGTCTGCAGAAATGCTGGAGGGGAGGAGTCAATCTCTGCTGCTGCAACTTAGTCAAGACAATCTTAAAGCAATGAAGAAAGTGCTGTCCCTCAGACGTGTTCTTCCCAACACAACTGTGTTGCGGAGAAGCTAAAGTAAAGGGGATAAATGCTCTAGGAACAGCCACTCCATAAGTAAACAGTTGGGATGGCTGGAAAGGCACAGGTGCATAGACCTAGAGCCTCCCCAACACCTCCCCAGAGCACATTTTCCCTAAACCCCAGGTTTTCACATTTAAAAACTAAATATCATATAAATAATTAATAACATATAAAAAGTAAATATCTCCTCTGGCTTGAGAGATGTTCTGCAGCATAATCAACTGACACACTCATTGTGTTTACACTGCAAACAGACTGAAACAATAGCACTAAGAAAAATAAAAAACTTCCTCATCAACCCCCATCCCTGTAATCAGCTCTGTGGGAGGTTAATGGTCAGACCTAATTATCATGATTTAACATAGTCAATCATTTCAAAGATTATATCCAAAGCAGTCAGCCAAAACAACTGTGCTCGCTTTAAGAAAACTTCTCTGTTAATTAAGGTCGTTTGGATGGGAGGGAGGGTTTCTCTTAAGAAATGAGACTTGTGTGTGCACACGCACTCCCCTTCCTTTTCCATGACTGCTGAACCTCCTGGACAATTTCAGCCAAATGTGACAGAGGGGTAGCAAAGTCCCCTGTAACCAGAGGAGATAAATACTTTATATTTTAACATATGCCAAGAAAACCCAACCTCCCGAGTGAGGCACCCTTCCACGCCAGGGCACCCCCAGCTGTTCCAGCTGTGTAACTGATGACAGCAGGCAGCTGCTTGGAGAAGAGTGACTCTGGTGGCACCTGGACCACGGGGAATACAAAGGGTGACACCCACTAGAAACTATGAGTTTTCGCACTGTAGAGAGCTGCTCTCAATGCCCCACCTGTGAGAAAGGCCTCAGTTGGAGCCTGCAGTTAGCAACCCATCTATGAATCTTATCAAAAGCTGCAAACCCATCAGTGACCACATTCATGGAGAACCACTCACTTAAAAAGGACGATGGGCCAAGACTGCAAGTGGAAGAGTCCCATTCAACCTGTCCAGCAATATCAGCAAATAACCCCTGTAGCCCCAGGGACATCTTCTAAAATAGCCTGCAAGGAGCAGAGGACAAGCCCAACCCTGACCGTGCCCATTCCTCACTCGGGCTAGCCCACCGCCCTCTGCCTGGTCGCCAGGCTCTGTGCTAACTGAACACAGCGAGGAGGGACATGCCTCTGCAAGCTGAAAGCACGCCATTATCTTACATGGAGATACAACACAGCTTAACAATTGAGGATACTTGTGCCTAAGATGTACACGATTCCTTTCAAGCTATCTGTTGAGCTCCTAATGAATGTAAAATATTTCAGTTGTTTTATGTTAAACAGTAGTAGGTGGTTATGTATCTTAATTTATAGGCATGTGAGGACAAAAAGTATTTTCTGAGGAATGGTCTAGTTTAGGCTCTAGATTGCCCTGACGAGTGTTTGTGTCAAGACTAAACTTCAGATGGCCTTTATTTTGCAAAATCTTTTTTTTTCCTCCAACTGCTTGGTAGAGATTTTCTTGTTTGCAGCATCTTACATGATTTGTGTGCTTTCCTCATAAGAAAAGATATACATAAGTTCTCCAGTTACGGTGATTTCTGCATCTGATAAAATGATATTTTTGAATTTATTTAAAATGAAGATTATGGAATTTTATAAAACATATACAACCGTAGTGTACAGAGATGTCCAAAACTGGACTCACTTTGTTTCATTTCAGTTACTGCAGTACAATATCAGTTGAAGAGGTACACTGTACTTAATGTCAATAAATTAGATGAATGGAAAGGGCCAGCCTTTCAAGCTCTTCTTCAGATTAGAGATAATGAACCTTCAACAGCCAGCACTTGGGGCTATAAAACCCTACTACAGGCAAATTCTCACCCAAGCAATTTGTGAATTAGCTTACACAGAATCAGAAATGCCCATTAACACATTCATGAACAATGGTGAAAGGCCGCAGCTTCCTGCTAAGAGCTTGCTTTTTATTCAGAAACAAGATGCCAGTCTCTCTCAGCCAATTTTGATGCTCAAGAAGTTTCTGTTGAATTTGCAAAGTTCGTGCAGCCCTCAATCTCTCTGCTAAATTTGCCACTGAACATAAAGCAGACTGGTGCAGGCATGCTGCATCAAGCACTGCTGCATCCTACTCTCCTCCATCATATGCTCATTACACCCTGATCCAGTTGGTGCTAGTGGGGAAGAAAGTCTCATTCTGCCTACCCCCCAACTGGCCCAGGAAATTCACCCCTGAAATCCAAACCAGACTGTTGAAAGTGTCAAGGTGGGCACCCAGCCCAGGCTTTTTTTGTTTGTTTTCGGTTTTTTAATTGATTTTTTGGACATTGCATTTGTTCTTTCAACAAACTTAAAAAAAAAAAGTAAGAATCTACCTACTCCATGCATATCCCTGCAGACCTCCTTGCCCCCTATTAACACATTAGGACTTCCCCCTCCCTGCAAAGGCTAGGTGCCAGAACACAGCAAGCAACGTGTCTGAGGCAGCAGAACTGGAGGAATCCCCATTCCCAGGTTTCAGCCCAGGCCTGAGCCTGCCTGTCCTTACACCCGAGAGACAACAGCACCAAGCACATCAGTGCACATACTCTGCAAACTGTCCCTTCATGAGAGGATATAGGAGGGTTTGGTCCATACAAATGTTATAAAGCACACAGAAATTTTAGCACCAGTCAAATAACGAAAAGGCAAGACAGACTCATATCATTCCGGCTCCCAGCCCAGCACATCAAGGCCATAGGATATTTATCATAAGGTCCTTTTTAGTTGGATGATAAAATGATGCACAGGGCAACTGTCTCCAATTCAGAAACCCTGGGAGAAACACAAATTCTAAAATGAGATGCTAGCCAAAGGGACCACTTCTATATTGTGTGAAGACATGCACCACACACCATGCTGCATCCTGGGTTTCTGATCCCTTAATTGTCCGGATCCGAGACCTGGATGAAGTACGCCATGACTCAGAATAATATGGAAAGAACACCTGCCTTGTCTGTTCTCCAGTGCAAAGTAAGAAATGGGGAACTTCAAGAACGCCCACATTTCATTTGGTATGACAAAAGGTACAGGAGCGCAATCTAGCTGCATCCAAGAGCTAGAAAAAGAGCTGAAGCTCCCACTTCAGTTTTGACATAGCTAAGGAGGGCAGAGTGTGATCATTTACAAGTATTTCAGTAGCTCTAAAGCCCTTTGTAAATTTATTTTACACTTACACATATGTCAGTTCAGCTTTATAAGGCTACTATAAAACACATTTAGAACAGATGTTAATACAATTTGTCTTACAACTACTGTACACAGATATGAATTCACAGGTACAAACTGAACTACTATGACCATTTAAAAAGCAGCTAAGGACAGATCCCACAGAAGCTGGATAAGTTAACAAACTTTAGATTCCAGATCATAAATTTCTGTCTGTGCTCATTATACAAAGAAGTATAAATCAAAAAGCTAGCCCTAGTGCTTGAAACCATTTGTTTTAAAGATTCTAATGTTAGTCCAGATGTACTACCTTCAGCATACTGCTTTGCTTAGACATCAAGTTAAAAAAGCAAAACAAACAAAAAAAAAAAAACAAAAAACAAAACACAACATGGGTGACTCATTGCAAGTTTTGATTTATTTAGTTTAAAAAAAAGTTTAGACTCCTCAGGATTTATTGCCAAGAGTATAATTAAAAAGTCAGCAACATTGTTGTTTCAATTAGATAATAGTGTTCTGTTAAAACTACAAAGGAGCATAAATGTTTAACGAACGGGAAAATTATGGCCCATGTGTCTTGGTATTTTGTCTTACATAGCCGACAATCACATCGTTCCCAGAAGCACAAACAGGTCTCAGAAAGGCATTTAGCCCAATTCAGCGAGCATATAAATATACAAATGATGCAAGAATGAAGGAAAATCAAAACATTTAGACCACCAGGAAACCAGAAGATAAAATGCCCTTTGGGCCAGCCAGCAGTCCATACCAAGGAAAAAACTCCCATTAAAGAGGCTGAGTAATTTTGCCTACTAATGAACGCAGGTTTGGGACTCTTGCAATTTTGGGACAATTATTCTTTTTGAGTAGAAGACAAATCTGAACAAGATTACACATGTCAAATAATTAAAAGAAATTATTTTGCCTTTACAAACCACTCCGAGAGGAAGTAAAATAATATACCGAGAGCAGAAACAGCAAATGGAAAAACAGAGTAGTGCAACAATTAGATGCCTACTAGAAGTTTTATTTGCTTTTACTCAGAACCAAAATAATGTGAGCATGTAATAGTGATTTAAAAGATTAAAACAAATAGGTGATTCATTAACATCGACAAAAAAATATTATTAAGTATGTCAAAGTGGAAGCACGAAAGAGAAATCTGACACAAGGACTAAATACATATATTAAATGCCTACTGAGGACCAGTTCAAGTAGGCAATTACTCACCCTGAGACAGACTTTTTATACCTATGATTTCAGAGACCTTTTTTGTTTAACTTATTTAATTAAATATTACTTCTACCAGACAATCTTGTGTTATTAGTGCACTAAGTAGCCTGTTGCCCTTTTTTTTTTTAAAACCAAGCAGAAAACAATCTCAAAAAAAGGCAGATTTCCGCATATTTGAAAAAATCACTGACATCTCAAAAAATGAGATTACTCTGGAGCTCACAACATTACTGCAGTAGCTAACAGAGTTGATCAGAATTAGCAGTTACTTAGCAGCTTCGTACCAGGTCATGCTCTGTTTTGCTAAGAAGCATACTTCCAGCCTGCAACCCAAGGTTGTTTTAGCTGACTTGAAGCAGCTAGCAGTAAGCTTTAAAATTAAAAACAAGTCATGACAAGGCTTCCCAGACCTGCTGCAGTTTAACCTGACCCTTGGCCCCGTGGCCCTTGTTCATTCATTGCTTCCACAGAGTTAATGGAAATGGAATAGTTACTGCACTGATAGCACTAATTGCTTTTTTTCAGAATATGAAATTTTTTACAGTCAGAAGGAAAATGTAAATTCAACAACTGAGCAGCCCTGGGAGTCAGGATTTCCCACAAATATTTTTAAAAGGCACACAAAACCAAAAATATACTTTACAGAACAACTAAAATACAGAATTATGGAAGATGCCATTATCTCCCACTATTAGGAAAATTAACAAATCTACAGATATACATAATCGAGATTGGAGACATATTCTCAAACTACAGGTATGTTGCAATATTTGACTTGTCCACAGTTCACATGCACTTAATATGGTTTCCTTGGTTAAATATTTCGTAAGCACAGTTCTCTTCTTTATGAAGTTAGTACTATCGAAGTATTCTGGGACACTGTCCTATTCTAGGATGTCTGAAATGATTACTCATCTTCTTTTAATTAGCTACTACTGTCCCAATCACTGATTAAAAAGCTAATGAAGATTCATCCCAGGATTAATTCCTAGTTCAGCATTTTAAAGTACTATTTTGTGTGTGTGTGTACAAAAAAGGGCAGCTTAATTGGCTGCTCCATAATCAATGGAAAAAAACATTTAAGGTAACCATCAATGGTCTGCACTGGATTAATATTTGTGAAAATATTTGACAACAAATGTCAACCGGTGTAATATCATTTCCCCTTCAGATGTCCCTGCCAGAACTAGAATGATGATGTCCCTGCTGACCCTTCTGCAGGGAAGAGGTTATGCGATCATTACAACCAAGTAAGTGACCTGGGAAAATCCCCTCCCTCCTGTTCTGCTTTGATCTTCAGTCTGGTCTCAGACTTCAGCACCAGACAGCAGTGTTAATAGCAAGACATAACTGATTGATACCCTCACCCCTCTCAGTTAAGCTTACAGTTGCAAATTCTATGAGGTTCTGCACACCAATTTTCCACCTTCCTTGCAGAGATGGTTTTCTGGGGAACATCCATGACAGCATGTTTGACATTTGAAAAGTAAAAGCACTAAACACTCTAATTCCTGTTTCTCCATTCATTCCTGGATGAGTACCACTTTAGAAAATTCATCTCAATGGATGCCCTACCCAGACACTCAGTAGTGGGAAAAAAATTAAAATTGAGTAGTCTGTGACCTAAGTGTCACTCAACATCTGCTGATGGGAAACATGTTTGTCCCTCAAAGAAAAAATTAAGAACAGTTCACAGAATTACACTGTAAACCATAAATGCCCTTTGTTGTTATAGTACTAGATGCTTAAGTTAAATATTATGAAGGCAGCATCTACACATTGAAGAAGAAATAGGAAACCAGGGCAAAATTATTCTGTGAAAAGTCAAAGATCAACTTCCGCCACAGACACTACCAAGTAGCCAGCTGGATGTGAACATGCCTCCACTGACACACGGGAGCAGGTCTGAACCCATTCCCACCTCCAGTCTCACTCTCCCCTCGGTTATTTACCCACAAGCACATGCTCAGCTGCAGACCCAGGCTGCCCCAATTCCTCCTTAATGTGGTCAGTCTGAGCATGCCCCAGCCCCGTTTACCTGGTGTCCCGAGTAGCTCTTGCACATACTGGGGGTGTTGGGAGCTAGACTGACAGGCTAGCAGGAGAGCCACAGTGACCAGCACGCTCGGGCCTGCTACCAAGTCTGCTCTTTGAGCAACTGCAGTCCCAGCCTACGTGGGACTCACAACCCTACATGCCACCGGGAGCAGCAGGGATGCAAATGTGGCATTTACCAGGCAGATCCCAAGCAGTTGTACAATTGCTGCTCCTCATTCACAGGAGCAAGGGCAATCTCTAAAACCTTGTGAAGTCTCACAAGTATTGAGATCACTGATTAGCTTCACTAATGCACTAGAGCCATTAATCGGGAGTTCTGTGGTGATAATTTTTTTCTGTATACTACAGTAAGAACAGCTCTTCAGACTATAAATGCAGAAGTGAACCCTAGAATCATCTTTACGTCCTGCAAAGGGGATGCCCCCTCTTCCCACCCAACGCCCCCCCGGCCTCCATTCAATCCCCAGGGTCCCCCTGCGATGGCTCTGGGTATTGGATGGTAACAGAAGCAGCTGCACAGACCTCCAAAATGTTCATAGAGAAGCAGGGACACATATTTCCTTCTGCAGAAGTTCTAGTTTGAGAAGTTCTGTCTTTAACACCTGCCGTTTGTTTGCACCCCCTCTGCACATGAAAAGCTCGGACCGATAAAAAATGGATGTTAAAAGTAACCTCCAAGAGGAGATCAAGCTACTTTCAACCCAACACTTCCCTGAGCCAGTTCCCTAGCTGCACAAACAGCTCTACTGACACAGCTGAGAGGGCCGAATGGAGGCAGGAACAAGTGGCCTCAGCCTGCTTAAGTCGGTACTACCTCTGAAAAATGCATGTGAAATCATGCCTTATCTTTTTGGACCGACAGCAGTTTGTGGAGGCCAGCAGGCAGGACTTAGACAGAAAGACTAAAGGAAAAGACAGGGAGATACGCACACTATCTTAAGGATAATCTCCCCTTCCAAGCTCCTCAGCATTAGAATCAAACGACTTGTTCTTTAGCATTTTCACCTGACTGTTCATCTTCCTCCCTTAAAGCAGATGGTGCAGGTAGCGCTACAGCACCCCTGTACCAGCTCCTGCTTCCAAAGAGGGACACTGCTGGCAGCTCTGCAGAGACATTGTGCAGCATGGTATACCACCTCTCCAGAAAACCCAGCAAATCCCACTGAAGGATGAGACAGGAATGTATTTTTCCACACTTTCTATATCCCCTCAGCTGCTTAGTCCTCTACATCAGCACTTTACTAGCACAAACTCCACAAAAACATGTCCAATGACACTGACAAATTAGCCGACCTCGAAATAATGAGCCTCCCTCTCCAGTCTTGCCTGTAGGGAAGATCTGTTTTTAAGTAAAAGAAAGGCCATGTGGAGGAGAATAATGTTGTACTCTCTGGATTAGGTTTTAATTGGGTATAATTAGAGCCAAAAAAACCCCCACCAAACAAAAAAACCCCTTCCCATGCAAACTCCCCCCTCCAGTCTAATATCTCATTCCACCTGGTCATCTTTTCTGAAAACAAATGTATTTGTCTTCTCATGTTACACTCATGTATAGAGAGCCCAGGGGATTTCTTTACTCTTTCTCTCCTTTTCAAACTCTTACCTACCACCTATGAATTTTCTAAACACCTTAACCAGAAACAGATCACTGGCATACCTGCAACGGGGGAAGTGCTGTTACTTGAGGGTACGTGCTCTGCAGTGCTCTTACGTTCCTCACAGTGGTAACGGCAGCAGCACTACACAGAGCAGGGAATGAAGGGCATTAACGCTCCAGTCTCAGTAGCTGACACCTATGCCATACTGTTCCTGTTGGGAAGGAAGGCTAGTCCTGTAGCTTAGTAGCATCCTAGACCCAGAGGGGAACCACTTTTGCCCTAGTTTCTTACACGAGTTAGGATTCCACTGCACCCTTTTTCTGTTTCAAAGCTGACTGTGATACGAAGTTGCTCTTCCTCCATCCCATATTCCCCTCCCGCTGCCGTTAATTGTGCTTGATCTGCTGCAGCCTAGTTTCTGACCCTCTGCTGAAACTACTGGCAACTAGGCTCGACCAGGGAGTAACTTATGGGCGCCTTTCACCTCCGTGCAGTTCTGGAATCGCCAGTTGCTTTGGGATGCTCTCGATCGCTGCTTCTTGTCAGCTCTTTCACCGTTAATCTGGTTCCCCTCCCAACTCAACGACTGCTCTTTCAGCTGCTCCTCCCTGCCTCACCGGCAGCCCTCAGGGCTCTGTCCTTATTCCCTTCCTTGCACTTAAATCAGGTACTGCTCTTATCTGGCCACTTAAGGCATTAGTTCCCATCCCAGCTCAGATGAACTCCCAAACTCCACTTTGTTCCCAACTCCTACCACAATCATTTTAATTTCATGTCAGTAACTACCTTCGCACTATCCCACTAGCTGATATTTGAAAAGGCCAGGACTACAATTTTTTTAATCTTTCTCCTCTGAACCGCCCCGTCTCTTCCCTATCAAGGCAGCCAACCCTGCTGTTTTCTTTTGTCGGATAATCTCTTTCTTTCACTCCTTGACAGGCAGGCTGTCACCAAAGCCTCTCTCAGTCTGACGTCTCCAACATCAGGCTCCTCCTCTCCACCTCCTTTGCCACGAAGGCTCCTGGGGAGCCCAACAAGGGCTTGAATCCGAGCAGCACCAAGTGTAGCCGAGATCACACCCGTGGCTGGGGCGCTCCTTCCTGCGCCAGAGCAGCAGTAAAACAAAACTGCCGTCTCCGGCTTGGCCTCTGCACTCTTCCGCCCTCCATCTTCCTTGCCCCGTTACTCTCCCGCAGAAACAGTAATAACCCGCGCAGGTAAAATGGCCTTCCCGCCTGGCTGCCTCACGGCGGCTCCTCGGCGCTGCACAGCACAAGCAGCAGGCCGCCACGTCCCAGCCAGGCCCCGGCCCTCACGCCAAGCCACCTCGCCGCCATCGCGGGACAGGCAACGGCTTTACCCCACGGCGTACCGGGGCGGGCGGGGAAAGGGGTAAACAAAAACAACTCCTGGTTTGGGGCCGGTCGGCACGAAGCGTTGACGGAATGGGACGCACGCCGGGGTGGCAGGAGGAGAGCGAGCGGCGGCCTGCGCGCCAAACGACAGCTCCCGGCGCCTCTCCCCACCCCGGGACAGGCCCCTCTCCCGCCCAGCCCACCGCTGGCTCTGTCTCGGTGCTGGTTCGTGTCCCGGGGGGGGGGGCCGCCACCGTGGCCGGCGTCCCCCGGCGCCCGCAGAAGGTAAGGGGGGCTGCCCCACATCACCGCCGCTCTTCCCCCGGCCTCGCCCGCTTCGGGGCAGGCAGTTCTGCACCCTCGCTGCCGCCAGGCCCAGGCCCTGCCGCCGCGGCCTGCTGCCCCTGTCGCCGTGCGCCCGCCCGGGCGGGCGGGAGAAGGGCTGCGGCGGGCCCGGGACCGGCGGGAGCGGACGGTTTCCACCTTCTCCTCCTCCTCCGGTGCCACTACTGGGAAAGTTACTGTTTAACTCGGGGCGGAGGCGCCGGTCTCTGGGCAGCCGCGGGCCCGCCGGGGCGTCCCGCCGGGAAAACAAGGTCAGGGCGCCGAGGCTGAAGGCGCCACACGCAGCAGCTGGGACGGCCGAGGCTGGGGAGCACCCGGGCCGGGCAGGGCCGGGGCCCTTCCTCCCGCCGCCCACGGGACGGGCCCGGGGCGCCGCGGGCCCCCTGCCCTGCCCGCCCGGCACCGGCCGAGGGGAGGAGGCCGGCCGTGTCCGGCCCAGGATAAAAGCCCTTTGTTGCGCTAACACAAAAGCCAAGAAACACTTTTCATCAGGGGCCTTCGGTGGGCGGAGGCCGCTCCGCTCTTCCAGGGCGAGGTGAGCTCCCTCCCGAAAAGCGACCCTCGAGGTGAAGGGGAAAAAAAAAAAAAAGCCCTAAACTAAAAAGGGAATTTAAAAAAAATAATCGCGAAGCCCCACAGCCAGATGTAAAGCGAGGTGGGGGGCGGCGAGTCGCTGCCTTGTCCTCGGGCGCTCCGGGAGTTGCTGTGCCGCCCGGTCCGGCGTCGCTTTGCGGAGGGAGAAACGCCGTCCCGACAGGTCCGCGTCCGCCACCGGAGAGGGGGAAACACAACCAGCCAGACGGGCCGGCCAGCCCCGCGCAGCGGGAGCGGCGGCGTGCCTGCGATCACTTACTTGTCCGTCTCTTGTGACATGTTTGATCCAATGAACTCTCTCCCCTTTTCCCGGTGCCTCCGTCTCCCTGGCGGAACTGGACTTTCAGGTCTGTGCAGGTGAAGGTGTGTGTGTGTGTGTGTGTGTGTGAACGCCCGGGACGGCAGAACCAGAGCTACTGGTAATTCTGCTTTCCTTCCCCCCCTCTCCCGGCTCCGCAGCCAGCCGCCGAGGTAGGACAGGTAGAGCCCCCTCCCCCTCGCATGTAGGGAGCGGCGGGGCCGGGGCGCCGGCGAGGCTCGGCGCGGAGAGCGGCCGGGCCGGGCGCGCACAGGTAACTTTCCAAGCGGCGCTGGATTCTTTCACTAAAGGAGCGGGGCAGAGGGACGAGCCGCCCGCTGATTGGGCGGCGCGGCCGGCAGGTGCGCTGCCATTGGAAGAGGCGCGCACAGGTAAGGCCGCCGCCGCGCTCCAGGTAACGCACCTCGCGCCCGCGCCGCGCCGGGAGGCAGCCGCGGGGGCCGCCGCCGCCGCCGCCGCCGGGAGGGAGACGGTGGGGGGGGAGCCGGCGCTGAGGCTAACGACCGTCTAACAACCCCTCCCTCCCCCGCCGCGCACGGAGCGGGCCGGCCGCTCTCAAGAGGCGCGGTGCGGGGCTGTTGGTGCCTCGCGCGGCGGCTGTTTGCGGCTGAGGCGAGGCCCCTGGTGTGTGGCGGGCCGCGACGGAGCGGGGCACCCGGGCGGGCCGGTGGGGCTGGTCCCCGGAGAGCCGGCCGCCTGCTTCGTGCGCCGGGCCGGCCGCGGACAGGAGTAACCGTGCCCAAAACCCCCCGGCCGCTGCCCGGCTGCCGCGTCTGGCCCGTGGCTGTCGTTAAATGGTGCCCAGGGAGGTGTCGGCCTTCGCAGAACAGTTTCGTAGATAGTTTTTTTTGTTGGATTTCAGGGATTTTGTTACTTTTTTCCCTTTGATGATGTCACCCACGGTTGGGACCGGCCGGGTTTGACGTTGGCGAACGTCTTGGTGCAGAAGGCATCTCACGGCAGAGGGATGAAGTGGCGCCTGGAGATGACACCCACCGCGTGGGTCTGAGAGTTAACAGTCGAGCTGGGGGGGTTGAAGGGTCTGTTTTGTCAGTAGGGGAAGGCTGGAAAGAAAATGGGAAAGCTGGAACGGAGAATTTATTGAGGAAGGCTCTGTTATGCAGGGGCGAAGTGGATAGAGAGGACTGCGCCATCCATGTCCCGTACACCCCACTGTGTACTGTGCCCAGAGACCTAAGTGGGCTCACAAGGGACAGGATCAGGCTGTGTGGGCAGCAGCTTTGCCCTTGATGGGAAAGGGAAGGAAGAGGGCCTCTCCCCGTGTTGGGTCAGTTTAAGAAGAGGGAGTGGAAGAGTAGCAGGGAGAACTTCCATCTACTCTCACCCGTTCTCAGTCCTCATTCCTCCACAAGAGACAGGTCCAGCACCACTAATTCTTCCTGCTACCACCTGTCCTGGAGACATCTTCTTATACCAGGCATCCAGCTTGACTGCTGATAACCTGTGCTGTACAAATAGTGCTGTTTGTGTAAAGAATGCATCCATCATTATGTGGGGTAGACCATTATATTACCTGGTGATCTTTGCAAGAAGATTAGCTGAATGATGCCAGAACCATCAATTTTGTAGTGCCTTAGGTGAAGGCATTTTCCATTTTCTACATTTGACGTCACCTGACAGGGGAATGTAGTAGATGGGATAGTCACAGAAATATATATTTGTATAACCAAATATATATGTATACATATATATATAAAACATGTATTATTGCAGTCTGGGGCCTGATCTTTCACCTATTCCTGCAGTTGAAATCAAGCTTGACTCTTTAAAGTCTTTGGTATTACGGGATCACAGTTAGGCACAAATACCTATTTATGCGTCTCAGGCCTTATCTGTATTCGTAGTAACTAACCAAATTAAGCTAATTCAGTATAAATCAGTTTTAAGTCATAAACATAGCCCCATGAAGATTTCTGTCACTTTACCTAAACAGAATTAGAAAAATACTTTAGCTAGATGAAGGATGCTTTGACTGAGCACAAGATAATAGTTAGCAGTTCTCTTCCTCCATTCACCAGTCACAGGAAAGAAACGTTATTACACAATCTGTAAATCCAATCAGAAGTTGCTAATGTGGCTGAATTTTGAATAACAAATACTGGTATTGAACTTGTAGGCTGTTATTCATAACAAAGCTTGTATGAATTACTTTGTATAATACATTTTGAGGAAGCCATAAGGCTTCATAAAGAGAAGAGAAACAGAGTAATTTATTCTTACAAATAATGCAGTTGTTTTGAATACAGAATTACTATGTAATCTTAAAACAAGTTGAGCCTCTCAGGCACATTACTGTGAGATACTGTGAGTTGTTTTGGAGAAATAGTAGTAGAATGCTGTAACAGTTTAAGTTAGTGAAGCCCCTCTGTTAACCGCAGAAATGATAAGGTTTCTTTCCCAAATATTTGTTATGCTGAAAGAAACTTTGAGACCTGAAAAGGTTAGCTGTTTGAGCACCATCAATAGGATTAACGCCAATTCGGGTATCCTCTTTCTCTTTTTTAATTTTTCAGTTATGAGAAACATTTGGATGTCATCTCTTCCCCTGTTTTTTTCCTGTAGGAAATGTATAGGAAGAAGGAGATGAGGGCTTTTGAAGTGATGAGCACTTTTGAAAATGCCACCTTCCCCAAGGTATAAATGCTGCTGATGTGTGATTTTACAAGAAAGAAAACTGCATTTGATGCCATCTGCGGTCCTGGACCAAACCCAAACTGTAACTCAAACTGAAATGGAGTTTGTTGTTCTAGTACTGGGTCAAATACAAAACTGCCTTTAGCAGCCTGCTCTCAGGAGAGGTTCTCTTAGAATTAGGTAGTTGGGAGACTGAATTACTGCTCCCCATCTTAGGTGATGTTCCAAGGTCAAAGTTAGGAATATAAGTGGAAAATGCAGTAATGAACTTTTGATCTGAGGTTGTTGGAGGTGACAGCTGTTATTTAGTTGGGACTTGCTTAGATGGAAAAATATATCCTGAAAATTATTTTAACTAGGTGGGTAGGCATGGGACTCATCATTTTCTGGATGAGCCTCTTGCTGCAGACTGCAGACCGGAATCAAATTGAAAGTGTCAGAGTCCAGCTCTAGCAGAGCAGGTCAAACAAGTCCTACCTAATCCAGCCTGATGCTCATTCTTCATGATCTACAAGATTATTATAAACTAATCTGTTAGTCATTGAAAAATCAGATAATGTTATTTCTGGCCAGAGCAGTGTCGCTTCCTGTAGAATAAAGGCTGTGTAGAGTAAAAATGAAATAGTCATGCAATACATTATTGAAAATCTAGGACTTGTCTTTGGAGTGTACAGGGAAAATTTAAAATAGTAAACTACTTTTCTTCATACTGTGCTTGCTTCTTTGCGCAGCATCTGATAGTTTTTGTGGCATTGTAAGGATTCAGTGTAGAATTCAACTGTCTAAAGCTTTACCTCATGTTTACACTATTTGCTCCATAGCAGCTAGCTTCAATGTTGTTTGGACTTGCCAGCACTGGGTAAAGGAAATAGAGTGTATAAATAAGGCTTAACTAGCCTTACTAATTGCACTAAGTGCCTAAAATATCTTTCAGAAAACTATTAAAAGAAGTCTATGCGATAAAAGATGTTAGAGAGATATTTATGTCAAAACAGTGTTGTAAAGCAGTTCAGTGAGCGAGCAGATGTTTGAAAACAACTGTTTTCAGTAGGCAACGATTACCACGTATTTTTATTTGTTTCTGTGTCATTGATGGCTGTTGATATAAAATGTACTCTCTCACAGTAAGTTCAAAGACAACCACCTACCTACTAATTTTGTGATATGTAACATTTACTGTTAATCCTCCCCATAGCCTTTCTTTTGTAGTTGTCTTCTGTATGAAACTCTACTGGAATTTGTGCAGACCTTGATCCTCAACTGACTTCAATGAAGCCGTCATGTACATCAAAATAGGCTTAAAAGATTTCAGTGCAACCCTCCTATACCCCAAATAGATCATTCTTATGCTCTAAGAATGAATTACTCTGCGCTGTTAACTTTAAGAAAGTAATTCTAAGTAACCAAGATCCTGATAACTGTTTACTTCTAATGCTTCACAGTGAAACTATAAAAGTCTTATCAGAATAGAAGATTTTGTGATTAATGGCAAGTACCTGTGGATTTCTGTCATGCTGCCTGGAATTGTAATTTGTGCTCCCCAAACAGGTCTGCTGGGAGCCCTTTAGCAACCTCAAGCTCTTGGGTGCCTCCACTTCATGTATGAGAGCAGCAGTTCAGCAGCGTGGAGGACCCTGGAATATCAAGCGTTTACTGGCCACAGGGTAAGGTGTGAATCCTAGCGTGGCACTTACTATTTGAAATGCTGATTTGCATTTCTTTTAGATTCATCAGAGCAAAAAAAAAAGGAGGAGCTTTATTTATTTTTGTTTTGCTCATTATGAGTGTAGAATTCATGGTTCTGAAGGATATCAAAGTTGTAACATGACTATCTTGTATATCTGTGACTCTGAACTTAGGCAGTGTGCACACACAATGTTGTTTCAGCTTAAAACAGGAGAAGTAATTTTTAGTGATGAAAATAGCTCACAGCATGGAAATCCTTTCAGGATTGAGACATTGAGACAGCTAAGGAGGCGGCAAAGTCTGACAATAGATTGGAATATTAGGTTCGTACTTGATTAGCAGACATTAATGTACCAATCCATTTCATAAAGATTACTCACAGTTTTGGAACCAATTCAATAGAATTTAATATGGAACGATAGCTTTTCTGCAGATGCTTTGATCTACCTGATAGCGGTTTTTAGTGATTCACTCAAGCATTTTGAAACATTGGGAAAATACAGTTAGGTCACCTAATGACAGTAATTTTGCTTTTAGTGTAAAACTGTAGTGTGACAATGAATAGGAAGGCATATGTGAAAGACAATTTAATGTGATGTGGGGTCCAGGACTCTGGAAATATGTTAATTAATCTGACATTAAAATTGTGTGATGTCCTTATGGGGCAGAGCTAGAGAACCTAAATAACTTGACCTGTGAGCAAAATGTTGAGTGCATCTTCCTGAAGCTTTGTCCAGCTTCCCGCGTTAATCAGTGGGATCTTTGCACCATCATAGAATAAAACTGCAAATTCATAGACACATTTTGAGTAATCCTAATTTGAACTGTTTTGGGATGAAGGTAAAATGCTGTTAGTTGTTTACGTTGTGAACAGTTCCTGGGGAATGTAAGAAGAAAATTGTCCTAGTATCTATATATCCTTTTTTTTCTTTAATTACTAGGACATTTTTTTAATTGCCAGTAGTAGATTTAACCAAACTTTTTCTCAAAATTAAATCTTTTTCCGCCTCCTTTTTTTCCTCGATAACACAGAATTCCCTCAGCTGTAAAAAATGAGCCCACGGTTGTTCTTGCTACTGCAGTGGGTGCCTGGGGGAGCTGGGCCGGCCTTCTCAAAGTTGCATGGAGACCTGACTGAAGGGCTCTCGCTGGAGAATGGGAATGGCCAAGTCTGTGTTTGCCACTGAGACTGCTGCTCCCAGCTCTCATCAGTCAGCTCTTGAACCATTATAACTTACAAGAGCATCATTTTAAAGAAATCTGAAATAGGGATGTGATCAACATGTGGGAAACCTGGGACCTTCAAATGTCTTTGCATTGGTTATAAGCATGTTGAAGAGTTTAAAAACATAGAGAAGCTCCACAGGTCTAAAATACTGCACTACAATAATAACCATTCCAAAACCAATGATGAACGTGTCTCTCTTTGCTCTAATAGTCTGTCCTAAAATAGGTGTAAGTGTTCCAGCATGCAGAAGGTGAAGGATGGCCTATAAATAATTGCTTGTTTACTTTTCCCACACTCAGGAACTAGAGTAAATGCAGCCCAGAAAATCCACAGAAATACTTTCCAATTGGAGCAGCAGGAGCTGGGAAACAAAGCTGTGGACTTATCATCCTGATGGCTTAAAATCAATGTGGTTTTCCCTCAAAATGGGTCAATAGTATAATCAAATAGCAAGCTACTGAAGAAATCACAGCAAATGGAAAAAGCTGCTTTCAGAATCTGCTGAATAAGAGGTGGGGTTGATAGCCCCTGGGCTGCTGCTCATTTATCCTTGTGGCTGCCCTCAGGAGCAGGCAAATGTTATTTTATTTGAAGGGCAGAGGATAAAGAGGATTGTCTGGTGGCACAAAAGGAACCAGTGTTGGAGCCAGGAGATCTCTGCAGTGCCTTGTTCTATGGAAAGGTCACTAGACCATGTGTCTCTGTGTTTCTGTTTAAGCTTTGTCAACTCTGCTTTTAGTACCTTTACAGACAGATGTAGCGGTGTCACTTTCTATTTGCTGCTATTCTCTTTTGAAATAGAGGAGTATTTCAGAAGAAAGCCTCCAACTGCTTTCGTTCATAAACATAGAGGCAGTATATAATACTACTCCATCAGGCTTTTGGGGCAATGTAGAATCACAGCTTGCTGACATAATCTTTGACCTTTCTTATTGCCTGGGTTTGGTTCTTCAGTGCTCAGGAGCTTCAAGATCATTTAGTCCGTGGCTTGGGGAAGACCCCAGTTCTAGATCCCCTGCAGCCGCTTCGTCAGCCTGTCCTATCAGGTTCACCATCTCAGCGATACTGTGTTTATACAACGCACATGCCCTGCATGCACCTACAAGCCTGCTTTATCTCTACTCAGACTGCTGCGAAAGTAGATTTTGCTATTCCCCTGCTGCTGGAAGGACTTCCCTGACACCCAGGGAGATGTGATAACTGCTCTATCTCCTTCCATCCCTGTGTTGTGGGATAGCCAGGCCGTGGAATCGGGCTCTCAGTGCGTCATTTCAACATGCTGGTTCCAAGTTCCTTTACACCTCATTTTTCTCTTGCAGTATCTCTGTTACCTGTGTGTATTATTATACTGCCTAATCCCATATTGATTCTTTTCATTGATTCTTCAATGCAGATTGGAATTACTATATAATTCTAACTCCTTCAGCTGTGTTCCATGGCTGTGGCATGCTCTGCTTTATAACCTGACCTTTGTTTCTCTGATTCCCATGTTTAAGAGAACTATCAGACAAAACGTGCCATGTTTTCTCAATTCATTCAGGATGCAGAAACTTCTTACCATGTCATGCCCTAGACACTTATGTAAATAGGAGTTGCACTGCAGATTTTGCTTCCTTTGTTTCAGTACAGAAAGCAAATCTCTCAGAATAAACATATTTACAACATCTGTGCTTTTCCCTTATATTTTTGTTTCTTTTCCTTTTTCCCAAGTAAGTGGAAATCTTTGCTTCAGGAACAAGCAAGGTAAAAATATTCTGCAGTGTAGTTTTTTTGTGGCTCCAGGACAGAGATGCTGAGTATTTGCTTGTCTCTGACTTGAAAACAGGACCTGGAGATGGCTGTTTGTTTATATGGAGTGTTTGGGTGTGAGGGGCAAAGCAGGCAGATTTACATTTACATTTCTTTACTGCTTTTTTCTCTAGCTCCCACACATGAGCAATAGCCCTGCAGGGAAGGGTGGGGGCGAGATGTGTATGTTGCTCTTTATTTCACCATAAACTTTGCTCGGAGTACTAGGACTTCTCTGGCGAAGCCAAATCCTGCTTTACCATCAGGGGTATAAACCACTCCTCTACATAATCACGATTAAGGTGCTTGGGGAGAGAGGCAAAATCAAATACTTGGGCTGTGTCATTCCAGAGTGAACTAGGTACAGGAGGGCACATGCAAAGGTTCGGAAGCTTGCGTGAGAGGGAGGCTAAACTGACACCCGGCAGCCTCCTAGCCCCAAGGCAAAGACATTTGGTATCACAGAGAAGTTGCTCAAGCTCTCACAGCCTAGGCACCAACAACCAGAGACAGTTTCTGACCTGTGAAACTTTCAGTGAGGTGTGCGGTGCAGACGTGGGGATGTAGGTGCAGCACCTCTCCATTTTATACGTGAGGTTTATGAGCAACAGACTTGCCAAAGGTTATGTGGGGAATCTCTGCAGAGCCAGGAACTTATTACCCCTTGCCCAAATCTCAGGCTGGTGCCAGATGCAGACAGGTAGTTTGCTGAATGCTCCAGCCTGGCTCCTGGAAAGTACTCTTGCATTCCCAGTGAAACCAGTGAGTTCCCCAGTTTAGAATACGTTTATTTTTGAACTGCACAAGCAGGGATTATGTGTTTTGACAAACTCATGCGGGAGTGTTGAGTGTCTTGTGGATTCTTAGCCCCTGAAACATCATCATGCCTAACTACTCGTTAAACCTGCTGCTTAGCAGAATCCCTCAGCCCTCCTATGGGCTCCCAGGTAGTGCCTGAGAGTGCAAGATGCCTTTCTCAGTCTAGCCTTGCACCCTTTTTTTCTTTAAATCGCTAGAAAAGGTGCAGGTAGAGTTTACAGGGGGAAAACAATTCAGGGTGAATTGAACTCACAAAATAGACAAACTGCATTTGAAATGCAGGATTTTAAACCCAAATGTCTTTATCTCACTTTATCAGAGCTAATTGGTTCAGCCTATGTGCAGCATAGGTTGAATTTTAAATGTTGCACTGATAACTCTAAGCTGGCGGTAGTATCTACACAGGACAACTGATGATGTGGTATCATAGTTGGTTTCAAGGACAGAGTGGAGTCCATTCTCACCAGGGTTTTATAACTCTTGATAAAATCTTTCTCAGTCTTACATATGTATGAAGTGCAGATGGTGGGACACTGAGCTTGATACCACAGTGGAGCAGGAAGTAATCCTGTAGTGAGGATTCCAGTGGTATCCCCAAGATCACAGCGATGAGCAGGCAGCAACTTGAGTAAAAAGGAGGACACAAGATGATGTCAGAAGGTCCTGTCACCCTGGCCCTCCTGGGATCTTGTTTGTAAGGCGAGGGGGAATAACTGCATGCTTCAACTCTCCTTCTCACAGTGAAGTTGAATAAAGCATATTTTGTTGAGATTCCTAACAGATAAAATGCATTAGTCACCACTGGTTGGCTTAGCCCACTAGAAGAGCATGTGGCTGCCCAAAGGGACTTTCTCTTTCTTACCCTAGGGCATGCATTTCTGCCCTCTTGTGTCACAGCAGCAGCCTTGCTCTTTCATCTTCCTGAGAACTGGTTTGGGTTGGTTTTTTTAATAGGGTTAGTTTTCAGGCATGTAAGTAGGCTGGTCTGACCCCCTAAAACTCCATTCCCAAACTGTGGGAGTGCTGAAGCCAAGAAAAGGAAGGGGATGGTAGTTGTAAGGCAGGCCCACCTCTTTTGGCAGCAGCCTGGTTTTAGCTTTGAGTTAAAGGGATTGTGAAAGTGCATGCAAAGCAGTCTTTTCTGTTCAGCTGAATTTAAGCCTTCCAGGTGTAAGCATGGGGAATTAATTACAGCATTTGCACAGCCCAGTTCTGGAGTCTAATACATGGCTGGTGTACATGACATCTCTGGGCATTAGAGAGATGTGGCATCTCTTTCTTGAACCTTTCAGCCTCCTCCAGTGGCTAGAGTGGTGGTGAATTTCTGCAAGTGCAAGACAATCCACAGCATCAGCATCACTGTAGACCCAGTGAAGCTTCTGAATGCATAGAAGTGCATGGATGAGTGCAGCTGTCTGATCAAGAAGGTATTTTATAAGTCACAGGTGAAATAATCATATTTTCTTCAAAAGCTGTACGTGTAGAAGGTGTTGTGTCTGGTTTTTATAAACAGCGTTGTGAAGAATGTCAGTCATTCAAGTTGTCCTTTGCATTGGATCTCCCTTCTTTGCTTTGGAAGTGACTTCACAGCTGGCTAGTGCTCAAACTCTGTTAGCTTTAGACAGTAGATGCCTGGGGTTAAATTTGATGCTTTGGCCTTCCAAACCCAGCCTTGCAAGATGGGGGGCAGGGAGGGGGGATTTCCCCTTGATCTGTGATGTTCCCTTTGGGTTCCAGAGCTTCCATCAGGGCAGGGAGGGGGAGGGGAGACGAAGGATATCTGAAAATCTTCAGGGTAAACAAGACCAATTATACACACACACCAATTACCTCAGTGTAAACAACCAATCACACTATAATGGGGAGAACCTTTTGAGCCCAAGGAGGGTGCTTTGAAGTGCATCTGCTCTGAGATTGCCTATTAATGCAGAGAATTGCACCACCACCAGCAGCAGCTGTTTCTCCAGTGAGCAGAGTTTGGTGGCAATGACAATGGAGCTGGGCAGATTAGGAGTTGGATACCCTGATATGACAATAACGTAGTTAAAATTCCACCAGCGATGAGGCCATAGCCAGTGGCAACCTGGCTGTAGCCAGCCTGTTATCAGCCATTGATGGCAGTGTGAAAGAATTAGGATTTTTTGTTACATATATGTGTGTCATTGCCTTTGTGTCCGGGAAACTGGTTGACCTGCACTTTACTGACTGGTCACTTTGCCAGCAAGTCTGCAGCCTCCTCTGGCTTTAGGTCTTTCTAAGCCCCAGGTGTCATTATCTCCTTCAAAGTACTGTACTGCTTTTTCAGAAGGCCTGATCCTGTGGTGGATGGAGTCCACTGAGGATCTTTTTAATTTTGTGAGCTTCTGATCAGGCCCTGTAGGGTTGAATTCAGTCTGCTTGTAGATGAATGCTGCTACCTGCATAATGCTGAGGGCTGCAGCAGCTTCCTTAGCCCTGATCTCTAGTTCTAGAAGAAGAATCAAACACAATGATTTCTTCACAGGTTCTTCTCCCCATGCCACATGCCTGCTCCTCTCCTAAAGTTCCCTTAACATTCACTGTGTATAGCCCTTGTTCAGTCTGGACATGCTGGTTTTGCCTTCCTACATTCAGCAGACCTGCATCATCTACCTCTAGATGTGACACATCAGTGCAATAAGGGATTTCTGCTGTATGTGCTGAAGTGAATTCCAGTTTTGTAGCAGTACCTACATGATTTCTTGCATTTTCTGTGAAAGAATGCAAGTAAGTTATACCCAGGTTAACAACGTGTCTAACTCTCGGCTGGGAGAGGATTATGTCAATTTAGGCTAATAGCTGCCAAATAATAGACACGCAGATACTCTTAAATTGGTTTAACTTATGTCTGCTGGCCCTGACAATTGGAAGAAAAGATAAATATATAAAAAGCATTTGGAGCTTGGGGTGTTATGATGCTAATTGAAAAGGAAGCCTGCATGGTGTGTGGGAATCTTAGTGCATGAGATCAGTGGCTGATTAGTGGCTGGCAGCTGGAGTCTACTCCTCCCAGCTATCTCACACCGAGAGCAGGCAGCTTGGCCCCTGCAATCAATTCTTGCCCCAGATACGGGCAATGAAGCACCTATTGTGGACAACAGACAGTGTGATGATGGGAAGATACAAATAGTGTCAGCACTGTAACAGGCTCTCCTAATGTGCACAGAAAGAGTGTCAGAGATACTGCTGTCTAGGTGGTTTGATGTGTCCTGAGCCACAGCAAAGATACAGGCATTTGAGAACTGAGCTCTTTTTTCTTTTTTAACAAATGCACAAATCTTGTTATCTTACTTTCTGCCTCTTTCATGCCATGTTTGCAGCAGATGACAGAACACACTCCCAAGGCCCTGAGCTTCAAACCCTGCTTTAGACTCTGAAGTGAATGCGTACAGGTGGTGGCACCCCCTTCCTTGCATCGTGTTTTAGAATCATGACATTTAAAAAATTGAGTTTTCATCTGTCTGTAAGTGTCCCAGTATTTCCCTCTGAAGCATTTCCCTGGTGTAAAAATGAAGTATAAAAATCAGAGATTTAAATAATACACTTCTGTCATACAAATCTAAGCGGTTGGCCTTTAGAAAAAGAGACATGCAGAATTTTAGGAATTGGTGTCACTGGTGCATCACTGATACCACTGAACTAATCAGGCCTTTGTTTGATTAGGCACACATCTGTTTTTCTCAGTTGCTTTACATTCATTTGTGAGAATCCCTTATTTATTTCTTCATTTAAGAAGGTGGTTTTGTAACTCTGAAGAGTTACATGTCTTCTTCTTTTCTCCACATTTGCTTTTCCAATTCTGAAACAAGTGTAAACACAGCTTTAAACTGTTGCACACCCTCTGGATTAAACTGGTTACAGTATTAAACCTCAGACAGGCATTGAATAGCAATACCAGGAGGGTTCACTTCTGAACATTACAGTACCTAGAACACTTTCTTTCCATGCCACCAGCTCTCTGAGTAATGCAGTTTTGCTCAAGCTGGAGTCAGAAGTGGGATAACATAAGAAGCCCATGGTCACAGGCAGTGGCTGGAGACTGTGAGCTGGTGGCTGCAGAGTCCCTTCTCTGTCGATCAGTGCATGGGCACTTCTAGTCCAGTTTCCTTAACCCTCCAGTTAATCAACCCTCTTCTCCAACTGTTGAGAAAAAGCTAAATCATCCATGATGTCCCCCATAAGAGCTAATTACAAAGAGGACATCCTTAATATAGTAGCCATGTTGTAAAAGTAATGCTATGGGGAGAGGTAAGGTTTGCTGGCAGACCTAATACCTTGTTTGATCCCAACATATGTAGTTGGGAAAAGTTAACAAACTTTCAGAAAATGAAGTTCTTCTACAGGTCTGAAAGAGAAAAGTCAAACTTCAAGCTACCCTGGCCCATTTCTCAAAAATCCTATAGAGGGAACAGACATGACAGCCCCAGACAGTCAGCTCTGCCATGGATAAAGCCATCTTGCAGGGCAGCCCTGAGAGCCCAGGTACTCCAGGAATCTTAATAGCCTATGTGGAGCAACAAATTCCTGAAACCTTGCTCTTCGTTCAGTAAATGTTTGTCGAAATAGGAATGAGAGATACAGGTAAAATCAACATTTTCTGGTCAAATTATTTCCAACTGGTTCTAGATGGGTATTAGTAACGCAGCTGTCAGTTTTCACATGATGGTTTTTAAATGGACGCCCTTTTATTAGTCATCTTTTAAGATATCTTCCCTTTTATCTTAAGCAAAATACCTATGGGTACCATTACTGATGGTTTCAGATACTACTGGACAGTGACATTAAGATACTGAGTGGAAGCTGGTCAATGCGGCCACTGACACAGCATGGGAATTCAGTGACAGTGCTACAAGCTGAAAGACACTCCATGCTAGAGCCTGGCAAGGAGCTAGGAGCAGATAAGACATCTGTTTAATCTCACTGTGAGGTGAAAAGGGGGAAGAATCCCAAATCAAGTATATTCAGGTGAATGGAGCTTGTGAAGGGAGCACTGTTTGCTTGAAAAGTTTTTGAGAGGAATCTTAAGAGAAGTCTCTGGCCTGGTGGGCAGGTTGCCTCTGCCAAGATGCTGCCTCCTCTTGGGACCCACAAGAGAAAACATTTGCTCTTCCTCCTGGCCAAATCGAAACAGCCACTTCTCCTTTCCTCCCGCTCCCTGCAGAGCTTGGGGTGTCTCCTGCTGCCAGGTGGGGGGCAGCGGAGCCAACACCAACTGCTGCTTCACAGCATCCATTCAAACTCAAGGCTTGATAATGGTTGTTGGTCCATGGGCTCCTCTTCACTTGAAGAGGAGTCAGAAGGCCATCTCAGATAATGCAGGTGGGTGTCAGCAGACCGCAAACAGTCCAGCCATCTCCCCGGAGTGCAGAGCAGGCTCCGGGAGAGGGAGTCATCCACGTAATGATCTCCAGATGCTGTCAGTTCCTGTATTGCTGGGAGTTCTGAGCGGTTCTGGTAGGCTGTGTGCAAAAGAAGACAGAAGAAGGACGCTCTGTACTGTTCCTCCTATAAAGAAACAGCCAATTGTCCCACCACCTACCAGTTGTGCTTCTCAACAGGCTGGGAGACAGGAGGTCTGGAAGGGCTGGAGAAAGATGTTTCTTTCATCCACTTGCAGGACATCCTTTCTCTTTTAATGTTTTCTATACAGTAAAGAGAACAAAAAGGGTGAAGGAGCTGAAGAGAAGAAGCTGCAGAGGAGTTTCCAGTTCCTATAGGAATCTATGCATGGCACACTGGGTTTGCAAGAGCCCAAAACTGTGCTTAGCTCCGTGAAACCTGGTAGCTCAGCTGTAAATTCCAGGATTTCTTCTGGTTTCTGAGCCAATCCCTCAGCATTTAGAGTACTGGACTGAGCTGAAGTTCTGCAAGCATATATGATCTCATGTCAGCTAAAAACTCTAAAAATCAGCTTAAAGCACTAGCCTGTTCCAAAGAAAAGCACCAAACTTCAGTCTGGGGCTTCTATTAAGTTAAAATCAGAAATGCTTCTTCAAATAAAGCATAACAGCTAGTTTGCTTTGCAAATCATCTAACAACTGCTTTCTCCAGGTAACATCCAAAATAAAACTCACCTATTCCAAAATTTAAAAAGTTCACCTATTAAAAAATTTAAAAATCATCTATTCCAAAATGAAATTCAATGTCTAAGATGACATCTGGGAGATGTACAGAAGACTGCTTTAACTGGGCTAAAGCTAAGGTGAGAGACAGGTCAAAATCGAGCTTACCATGGAAGCTATCTGCAACCTTCATGGAGAAAGATTATCATCTTGCTGGGGAGATCATGTTTCTGTTATTATTAATAACAATCTGGTTTATACCATTTATTCTCCCTTCTTTCTTAGGCTATCATCTCTGACTGCTGGGAGGCTCAACACAACACCTTAGGGTGAAGCTATGATGAGACTGAATCATGTTACTGAATCAGGAGTGTTGTCAGATCATATCATGCACTGTGGAATTTGTAGGTACCCCGGACCTCAACCCAAACCACTTACAGTCCAAGCCAGAGAGCTTGTAAGGAGGAGGGTCATAGTAAAGTAGGGACATCAGTGCTATTTTGAATTTTGTGATTTATAGCTGTCTTTTTTTCAATAAAGTTCATTTTTTATTTTATTGCATTTTGATGTAGAAGCATATGAAATCTTACAGATGTTACAGTAAGAGCAGGCTGCCTTTCTATGTATGCTTCTGTGGGGGAATGTCTTTTCTGTGCAATCAGTCAGCAGGATTGAGCTTTACCATGGAGCAGTTTGGTCTGAGCTGCTTTCCCACACTGGCCTGTTCAGAAAGCACTAAGGGAGGCAAAGCCAGCCATCTTTACATCCTCGCCCGGCGACAGTAACGGGCTGCTGCCTATGGCTGTGTGCAGGGACCCTCCTGCTCCACAGGAGCTGATCCTGTTATGCTGGGTAGAGCAGGTCTGAACAGGGTGAAATGAAGAGGAAATGCCAGTTCCAGCGCTCCCAGATGGCTCCAGGCTACTTTGTACACTAACTTTTTCAGCCTTGGGAGGTTTTGCATGTTAATTCCTCACCCTCCACAAACTGCTTTTGGATCAGCAGCCGAGATCCTGGAAAGCCACCCCTCTTGTGATTTGGGAGACATGAGCTACACTGTGTTTATTGGGCTGCCTGCTCTGCTCTCCTGTTTTGGTAATCCTCTGCTCTCCTGCAGGTATTAACATGTACAAGAAAGTTTCGTCACAATAAACAATAGCCAAACATGACATTTTTTTCCGTCCATCAAAGATACCATCATACTTTTAAATCAGTCCCACCGAAAATCATCAGTGAGGCTGCAGAAAGGTCAAAGGTTTGCCGGTTTAGGATTTCGTGGGAATATACGCTTGTTTGGACTTGGCCCAAGAGCTTCGTTTACCTGTTTGACAGGTAACAATTAGCGAGTAATAGCTCTGCCGGCTGGAATGCGGCTGCGAGGGCCAGCGGGCGCTGGGTTACCTGGTGGGCAGGTGTGGGTGCAGCGCCCAGATAGGTATGTGCATGCACAGCATTCCTGGGAATCAGTTTTCCCTTAAAGATGCAGCGATGACTGCAGGGCACAAAAGGGCTGGGCTTAGCCCAGGCTCCAAGACGTTGAGCTGTTTGCAAGGTAAAGAAGTAAAGTAAATAGTGGAAGAGAAGGGGAGCTGAGGAAATGGCTGTGAGAAGCAACCACTCCTTTTTTCCCTTGCCTGGAGAGAGGAGAGTTTTGATTCTTCCCTGAGAATCTCAATAACGGAGAATTCAGGGCAATTATGGTGTCATGGGAGATAAAAAAGGGAAAAGCTGAGACAGGGTAGAGCTGATTTAAGAAGTGCATGTCTGTCTAGAAGTTACGCAGATGAGTGGCCAGCATGGCTCAGGAACGGTCCGTAAGGATTTCCTGTGCATTGCTCCCCGGTGGCAGCCCAGCACAGGCACAGCAGCGTACAGCAGAGCCAAGAAGCTCACTTGGCACAGTATAAATGTGAAGTGGGGAAACCCTTTATCAATTGGTTTTGAAACGGTTAAACAGCTTATGTGCACTTACCTTCAACTCTGCCATTAGCAAGAATCCAAGCCTCATAAATTTATCGAATAAAACCACTTTATCTGTGGCAAGTGGCCCCCCATTTCCAGCTCCTGCAGCAGTTGGGGAAGATTCCTGCATCAGCCCCTCCCAACGTCGAGTCCCTAGAGGGAATCTGGTATAAATTATGTAGACAGTCAGGGACTTTGCAGGTGTTTTTAAGATGTTTGATTTTTTTTTTTTTTTTTACCACAGCAGGTGACTCTTCTCTTAGGAACAGAAAGGTTTGTTCATTCTTTTCATATTTTATTCCCATTCGTGAACAGGCTTCTGTGTTTGTGTATTTCCACTTACGTGTTTCGTACTTGACAATTGAGCTATTGTGTGACCGGAGAAGCCACATCCTCTTTCCTGGTCTCTATTTTCATCTGCAGAGTTGGAGTAGTGAGTCCCATGTTACTAACCGTGAGAGACACGGATAATAAGTACTGCTAGTTATAAATATGTATGCTATTATAGATATATATTTACTTATATCACACAGTGATTCCTTTGAACCTTATTTCACTAAGATGACAAAGTATTTTGTATTTTTAATAAAAATTGTGTGTTTTTTACTTATAAACAGCTTCCCTGACTGGAAGGACTTTATCCTTGGTGTACTAGTTGATGTCATTTGAGGAAGAAGAAATCCAAGTATTATTAGAGACCATTTTCCTTGATGTTAAAGGACACAGCATCACTTTGAGTCATTAAGCATTATTTGTACACTATGATTTAGTATGACCTTCATTAACAGGGAGTCTCTTTGCTTAACAGTGTATGGGCCAATAAATGGTCATTAAGCCTGACTACTAGCTGACACAATAGCGAGGTTTGTATTTATGCTCACAAACTCCTCATGAGCTACAAGCAAGCACTACAGAGGCATGGAGACATCTCTGCACTGTGGAACGAACCAAAGCAAAAGTACAACCCTTTCTCAGAAAATGCTGAGAAATACATGACAAGCCCCTTCCCCCACCCCACAACCACTGGGTAAGAAGATGCAATTATCTGTCCTGGGTTGGAGCAGAGGCTCATACATTGCACTGCACACCTCTCAGAGCTGCTGCCTCGGGCACTTTGGGAAGAAGTGATCAGCACTCTTCCCCTGCCAAACATCTTCCATTCTGCATCTCAGGCTTCCTCAGATGGAGCTTGGATCTACATCTGTGTTTCACACATCTGAGTTAACACTTTGTTTTGTGAATCTGACCACTGTTTTGACCCCTGTGTATATTTGACCTCCATAGTGTTATGCAGCCATTAGCCCCACAAGGTTATGAGGTACTTCAAATAATCATTTTGTTTGTTATAAACCACGATTCTGATCATGGCATTTGGCATCTATGGTACTGCGTGAAACAGTGGGCAAACTGTTCCCTCTGTCTCCCATTTATTGCTGATCTCTGCAACCTGCGGAGTCCTGCACATTTTGGTGTGTCTTCCTACCGTGGCCATTTTGACCTTGTAACACTTCCGATCACCTCCCCTTTGGACATGGAGGACAGGAACTGCATGCAGTGTTCAGGACCCGGGGCACTCTAGATTTGCACGGTGGTGTAACAATGCTTTCTGTTCTTTACATCCCTGACGTTGCTTCGGCCTTGCTGAGCATGGGAGCAACCTGAGCATGCCGAGCAACACTTTCATCAGCCTTCATGGTCATGATTGTGCTGCATAGTCGTGCTGCATAAGCACAAGTGCCTCAGAGTCAAGTGAAGAACTCTCCTCCCTCCTGCAGTTTTCTGCCCACCTCTAGGTTTTAAGTCCCTGTGTGGGCTTGATCACACCATCACTTGAAGTGAGTAGAAGAGTTGCCCTGATTTCAGTAAGACTGGAAGTCCTGGGAGCATCTCTTGTTAATGTCAAGGGGAGCTGCATGGAGAGGCTAACCCATGGTTAGTGCTGAGTGTTGTGCTCTTCTGGTCCTTGGGAATGGGAAATTTCATGCTCACAGGGAGACCAGACTCATTAAGGTAGAAGAGAAATGAAGTGCAGTACCAGTGGCAGCCTTGTGAGAGAGTTTTGCCTCACCTTTCACTTTCTTAAACGCTTTCTGTGAATGCAAGGAATTCAGCCTTTCAGTTTGGTGCTGCTTTCTACTATATCAGCACTTTAGTCAGAACAGTTGTAAACATTTAAAGAGTAGCGTCAATTAAAGGTGACTCAGGAACAAATGTGATATGAAGAATCTGGAAAGACTGGAAGAATAGCTATTGTACCAAACGTTTTTCTAAATGGGCACCTGGAGGGATGAAACTATGGAGAGGATGGTTTGGAAGGCAGCCTTCCCGCTTCAGCAGTGCAGTCATGGTGATTAAACACACCTTTTGGAAGCACACGCTGTTCTGAAGGGGCTTCCAGCAACCACTGAATAAAGCTTATAATGAATGACCCACTGCATGTTAAGAGGCAGGATGACTCCACCTGCTATTTGGGTTCTGTACAAAAGGCTGGCAGTACTTCAGGCTGAACATGGGGACTCTAGAGAATATGACAAGGGCTCTGTTGTTCACTGGTAACTACCAATAAAGAGTCCACTAGATGAAGTGGGTCATAAATGGCATCTGAAGTAGTCTTTCACCCCAGCAAAGGATATTCGAGGAGAACGACACAGGAGAAGGACCAACTTAAAGCAATTCACCACCACAGATTATTCCCAGGCAGCACCACACTGTGTAAGGAGGAACAGAAGACACGTGATCTTATTCTCTGTGAAGTGTTTGTGGAGTTTTTGTCACCATAGTACGTAGTCACCAAATACAGAAATGTCCCTCCCTTGATTCATAACTGAACCCACAGTGGCCATTGCTGTTTCTAGTAGACCTTCTCCCTCTACCTGGTGTGTAATAGCTGAATGGAGGAATGCTGGACACTTACAGGCTTCTCCATCCTCCCAGCACAATGCAAACAGATTACTACACCCAGCAGCTCTTTACAAGTTTTTCTGAGCAGATGAAAAGAGCAGGTACATTTGTCTGACTGGTGACACCTGCTATTAGCAGGGTAAGGATTCTGCTTTGGAGAAGGATGCTGAAAGTTAGCATGGGATCAGGAGAGGCAGAAAGAAAAAAAAATACTGCCTCAGGAGTCTGCTTTGAAAATCCCTTCGAAATTCACATTTGCTCAGCAGTAGCATTGCTACCATCAGCAGCTGAATATATCTGGGTTTCCATCCACACCGAGCACATGCCAGGTTACTTGTGGCCTAAGAGCAGATGCCTCTGCCTCTCCAGAGCTCTCCTGCTGGGACAACCACCCTGGATGCAGAATTTTCCTGTGAAGACAAACTGCCCTGCAAGGGAGACTTTCTGGAGCTGGGACAGAGGAGTGGACCACAGCAAGGAGCACAGGAGGGGAAGACAGGGGCTGGAGGCTGGGAAGGTGGGCAGACAGTCTGTGACTGAGAACGAGAGCATGGGGAGCTCTGGACTACTTGGATGAAACTGGAGCCAGGGAAGGGGACCTCCAGGCACAGCAGTAACAGCAAGGCAGACTGAAGACAGACATAGGGGCATGGGAAGGACTAGGACTGTTTGAACGAGAGAGAACTGAGAAGTAACAGAGGTAGTGGGGCTGCAGTGGGGCTGGTCTGTGAGGAACAAGGGCTACTGATGGCTGACTGCTGCAGTGATGACCCAGTCTGGACAAGCCAGGTGGCCTCCTGGCTCAGCCACATTTTCTGCCTTCCCCTGGTGCTGGATTGCCCAGAGATTTCAACATTACTGATGCTAATTACACTACCAGGAGCTGCATCACTACAAGAAAGTCACTTCCCAGGTGCAAGATGGACCACAGACAGACACTGTTTTGAACAGTAGAATCAGAATCGTACAACAGCCCAAGCTGAAAATAACCTTGAAAGATCATCTGGTCCAACCTTTCACAGGAAAAGGAACCTAGATGAGATTATCTAGCACCCTGTGCAGTCGCATATTGAAAACCTCCAGTGATGGGGACTCTACCATGTCACTGGGGAGGTTGTAGAACTAGACACTTTGGGTGGGACAACAAGAAACTAGAGAACTGGAATAACAGTAAGTGGATGTCTTAGTGCTGTATTGGTACAAAATGTGCGAGATGTCAGCTGGAGCAGGCAGACGAGCAGAGAAGCCAGCTACCTTTCCTTGCCAACAGCACAGCAATGAGCCGCTTCCTGTTCCGCTGCAGGAAGGCATCTCCAGCCAGTGAGAGCAGTGCTGAGGCCATTGCAGAAGGGAGTGGTGAGACCCCCACAGGCATGACCTGCCTCATTCTGCCCTAGGAGAGGTGTCCCAGACTTGTTCTGCACAGAAAGCAAAGGCTGCAAGGAGGTACTGATACCTCAAGGAAGTTACTACCAGGAAACAAACATGATTTAAATGAAAGGGCAGTGTTGTCACAAGGACAATAGGGTACAAATAGACTTGCACGTATTTCAGGTGGTAAGGAAAGGGTGGCATCTAACCAGGTGAGAAGTGAGTTTCTGGAAGAGATCCCCCAGGAGGAGCAGTGAGAACAAGGGTCTGGGTGCTCGGGGATGTGGTTTGATTGGGAGACCCTGCCAGGACCACCCAGAGCCAGGGCTCAGTGGGGCATGTGAGCCCTTCCAGACCACTTGCTTAAGCAACTTCATTTTGGCATCTCCTAATTTTTGAGTTGTCGCTGCTCTTCCAGGGCACTAGGGGAGCATCATACTGGGTCTTCTGCAGCTTTAGCTATTTTATTTCAGCGAATAAGGTAGCTCTCGTATAGGCCTAATTATGTACTAGTAGTAGAAAAAGAGAAGCAGAAAAAGGAAACTATCTGTATTTAACAAAGCTGATCTGCTGCCACCAGGTATTAAGTACCAACACAAAGAACTTGATTTACCCAAGACTGGTTGTGACAAAGCAAACAGTGTGCTGTTTGACTGCAGCCCAGCTAGTGATGGCAAGCCTTTGTGGAAAATAAAATGCAGCCATCACAGCTCAGGGGATTCTTTCCCTGCCAGAGATAACAAAAGTTATGAAGGTTGAGAAGAAGCATCACTTGGATAGTCACTGTATTATATATTCTCTCTTTCAGATTCAGGAAAGATCAACATGAAGGAGTAGTGCCTTCCCAAGGAATATTTTATGATGGAAGAATTCAGATTGTAAAGGATTTGTTCCTTGGAGTGACACACATAGGTTATTAAATCTTTTCAGTTCTGTGAAATAAAGAGCAAACATGAGTCCTCACACCCAAGCAAACACACAGATAGGTTCTTATGCAACTCCACCCCCTGTGGCTGCTTTTTGCCAATTTCCGCAATGACTTAATTTAAACAAAATCCCAGGCGTTCCAGAATGCTTCATCGTAACCTCAGCCTGAGCTTCCTTTTAAAGTGTCAGGTCCCTGGGTTTTCTTTCAAAGGTATGCGTGCTTATTAGCATTCCATGTTGTCTAGGGGAAGCTAATGAGACCCATCTTATTTTGAGATTTGTGTAGGTCATGATAATAGCTGTGCTGCTTGGGACTGCTGTTGCTGTTTCTTTCTTTGTAAGCATAAAGGGAAAGTAATGGGGATTAGCACTGTCATCATACTCACTTCTTCCCTCCTCTCCCCACTGCAAGCCTTACACAAAGAGCACAAACACAACCTTTGCATTGCACACAAAATAATATTCAATATTTTGTAAGTAGACTGGTAACTGAGAATTTTTATTATAGCATTGTTAAACATAGTAATAATGCTGTCCTATGAGCAGTTTATGTGACACTGTATAAGAGTTTAAACCTGGATCACAATATCACAGATTAATACCTGTACCTTCCAGATCACAAAAATGGAAAGGCAAGTTCACAAGGATTTCCAGTTCCGATAACTGCCACCCTACACTTTGCTTGTCCTATCACTTCTCCAGGGTCTTCCAAGCCTTCTTCACTGTGACTTCTCTAGTAGCTGTCATTACACTTCCTACTCAACAGGTGCAGAAGTCCATGGGAGTCTTTCAGTATTTATCAGCAAGATTTGGAGTTCTGCCCCCAAGAACAGTGGGGAGGCTGCTCTTGGTTCAGGCCCATTCCAGCACGAGCTTGCTGACAAACAGTGCTGGAGAAATGCTTCCTCCCGTTAGGAGACTTGTTCTCATAAAGCAACAGGTAACATCATTTCCCTCCCTTTACTTCAGCTTTTGACTTCATAAAGAGAGGACAATTATGATCATTTACCACATAAAAAGACATACAGGAAAGTTAAATACAGTGCTGTCTTTGAATGCAAATACCAGATACCGTGGAGTCTCAGCCATATAGATTTTTTTAATGAAAAGACTCCTTTTGTCCTTGTCACAAAGGAAACATAAATTATGCATTTTTAAAAGATCTTACCACTCTACTCTTGGAATATGACATTAAAATGCAACCTGAAATTATGTTTCAAATATTAAGCTAAAAATATTAACCTAAAAAGATGTAACGGTGGACCTGACCCAAGGACTAGGGGTGTGAGTTTGGCCTATTCTTAGGCTACTGAAGTTGTGATTCCTAAAGAAACTGAGCACAATTGAGCTTGGGCTGGCAGCAAGAGAGCTATCTGACCCTGTCCATAAATCTGGCTGTCTCTGTCCCATCCCTTCCCATCCCACCCCATCCCATCCTTAACACTGGGAGAGGATCAATAGAGCAGTATGGCCTGCAGGAAGGCTCTTGGGACATTAAGGAGGACTTTTTTGTGAACCATTAGCAGCATAACAGTGTCTCTGTCTGGAAGAGGGGAAGAACTTCTTAGTGCTTTGCTGTTGGAGCCAGCAGAAAAAAATAATCACCAAGTGCTTTGGGTAATATTCAGGGCTTCTGTCAACGCTACCCAAATTACCAGAGTACTTACCATAGAGGCAAACCTTGGGAAATCACGTCAAGTGTTTAGCAACCAGTGATCTCATAGTTTTTCTTATTTGAGCAGCACAGGATGAAAGCTTCCTACAAAGCCTGAGCAGACTACTGACATGTCCCAGCCTGTTTCCTTTAATGGCTAAAAGAAGTCATGGCAGACATTTAAATAAAATCTCCCTTCATATGTGCAATTATCTCTGAAACTACAGCAGAGGATGATTGCCTCTATGGGCAGCCTTCACAGGTAGCAGTGATATCTGTGGTCCTATGCTGCACTTTGGGTTTGGGAAGTAGTTTAATCCGGTCTTGGAATATCTCACTGCACTCACTTGAAGGAGAACACTTGCCCAGGGTGTCTGACTTTTGAGGACAAGTGGTGTTGCACAGGTTAGCCCCTGCAGGAGATAGCAAACACTTCAAGGATGAAAATCTGAGTGTGTTTCTTTACAGAGCCTTTTTCTCCAAGCCCTTCTAAGCCTCCTTCTCTGTCACCCACCAAGCCCCAATGTCTATGCTAAGGCAGGGGTTGCAAAGGACAGCTATGTGACAAGAGTGATTAGGAAATAAATCAGGAGCACCTGATGTCACCAGACACCCCACAAAACACACAATACAGGATTATCAGGTTCAATCTCCACTCCAAAACCAATGGTAATGCGATGCTGGTGAACATCTCTGTAGTCCACTCCTCCCCTTTCTCAGATGCTGCGGTGTAAATCTAGCCTTAGGACCTATGAACTAGAGAACATTTCGATTCCATTTATCCCTAATATCTTATGAAAACTCTTGTTGTCTTTACAAATGCTCCCATGAAAGGCTGAACAAAGCAGGTAGTCAAAAGGAAATTCACCTTTCTATGCCTGAGAAATGTCCTGCTAAGAACTGAAATAAACTAAGAAAGTCACTTCCAGATTACTTTTTTTTTCCCAAATTCACAGACTGGATTTTTTTTTTTCAAAGGAATGTTTTTATTTCAGTGTGAGAAATTTGCCGTTAGATTTTAGTTCATGTTGTAGTGATTCAAAAATCCATAACGACATGTCAAATCTTTTCAGACAGGTTTTTTAAATAATCTGGAACTAAATCTTTTCAACTCTTCTTTCTCTTTCTCCAGGAGCATAGCTGGAATGCTGGGATACCCTAGAAGAAAGGACTGCAGTGCTGTAAATTACAACTTTATGATAGCGTAAAAATAAAAAAAAAACCCAAACAATTAATGTTATACCTGAAACTTATTTACAAATGCACAGAAGCAATTTGAAAGCTGTAAAATTCCTCACCAGCTTTGTTTAAGCTCACATTGTGAAAGACATGGATACTAGTCACTTTTATTACCGGCAGTGCAATGACCGAGTATTTTCAAGCTCGTTAAATAAGTTGGGTTAGATCCACAGATGGTGTAAATCAAACTTCTGTAGTTACTCCAACATATCTGTGGTCACAGAGGGCTCTCTGGAGTCATTGCACAACCGGTGCCACCCCAGGGAGCTCTTACATCAGGTGCAATCTCCATGAACTGCAGACACACCAGTCTCCTACTGCTAATATGGTGGTTCCCTGCCCCATGTCCCCTGTGGAGGTGCTGGAAGAAGAGGCTGAGCTGTCGTGATCCCCACCATCCAGCTAGGCTGGCATTTCAGCCATGCCTGGGGCTGGTCCCCACCTCCATTTCGCTCTCCTGAAGCCGCTGCAGGAACCCCTTGGTCCAAACTGATCCATTCCTGTCCCCTCACTGCTGTACTGCTATGTTCATGATCACGAAAATGGCATCTCTGAATAGTTTTAGCCAATGGTGGAGAAATTATAATTTTTAGGGGAATGTAAGCGTAGAGACCAATGGCTGGAATGTGTTTCTCCCCACTGAGAAGGGGAGGTGGAGCTGGCTGCTGGCAGCAGGTTGTGTTAGCACAACATTTCAGGATGACTAAATCGCTCAAGGTAAAAGGGTGGTGAAATTTGACTTGAGTTGCTGTCAACTGTGAAAATGCACTTACCACAGACTTCTCCCACAGTCACGGAAAAAGCCTGCATCTGAGCTACCAACAGCACCCGGTACAGCTCCTGCTCCATCCAGCTCCTGACCTCCAGGAGATGGAAGAGACGAGGATGTGACACTCCAGCTGCCCCAGCTGAGCTCCAGCCAGAGGCAACTGGATGCAGTCTGCAGCTGGGTCCTTATCTCCCATGGAGCAATGCAAGTCATAAAAGCCACCTCATGAGATGTTATAAAAAGCACCTCTTGGCTCTTTCCCGCAACTTCCAAGGTTTTATTCTCTTTATGGATAGCTCTGCTCGTAACATTCTCACCCTTGAAGGGCTTTTGCCCATCAGCAGCTCCCAGCCCAGCTGAGCTCTCCTAGAGATGCCACAAGGAGCGTTTGGTGTTGAAATGGGACTCACCAACCAGCTCACTAATGGGGAGGCCACTTCTTGCAGTCAAGAGAGAAGACCCAGAGGGTCTGCATGTGCAAATCTGTAAATTCCCAGTGGCTGCAACTTCAGCCTGCAGCAAGCTGAGCAGACTTGTTTTCAGTTTTCTCTTGAACAGCAACATCACAGGTGAGAGCTTTTGCTCTGTCAGTGCCATCTAGTCATAAATTCAAATCAGACTCTGACTCTGTGTCTTCCCTCATGGATTTTATCTCTGAGGTCACTCTTTCCCAGCAGTTGAGGGATGAGCATTTACATGTTTAAACTTGCGGTCATCATTCTGCAGCCAGTTATCGGACATGATGCATCAAGTAGCTGCATCTGATTAAAGAGGACTGTGTACACGTCTCCTTTTTAGCTGCAGTATTCTTCAGTCATGCTGAATGTGTGAACTCATGAATGATGCTCATGTGAATAATCACCTAGAACAACTATAGATGTTTTTTCCAGTTGGCTCACCCAGATCTGCCTCTGCCTTTGCTCCAGAAGCCTCAGTTCCCAGTGTGAGCCCTGTCACTTAGCTCTGCCTGCATTTTAGGTGCATGTTGCAAGTGTCATTGCTATCTTCAGTGCTTCTGTACAAGGCTGCTGAGAAATGCCCCTGCCTTTTAACTCAGATTTTTTAGTCCTGAAGTGACTTTCAAATGTCCTTTTTTCCTTGCTTTCACACACTCCTACCTGGTCTTGATGGTCCAGAGCATGCTGAGTTCCTGGGTTTAATTTGGTTTGAAATGCACTTACACAGTTCTGGCCTTTGCTCCCCATCCATTTGTCCGGGGTGCCGGAGGCTCCTTCACCCACCAGCCTCTTCCACATCCCATGTCTGATTTTTGCATAATGTGTTAGTTGTTAGCAGTATCCTGGGAGGGCTGGTGTTTGCAAAGCTCCTCTTGGCAAGGGGACAGGGAGCTTGCTGCCAAATAACACGGGCCTCCCAACAATAAAAATATGTTACTTTTTTCACCTCTGGACTCTGATGGAGGTGAGGAGGATGACTTTGGCTGCTGCAGCATGTTACGTGAGCTGGATGAGCGTCAGCTACCCAGCTGCTGTGGGGTGTATCCCCGCCCTTCTCCTGTGAGTGCAGTCTGACAGGCCATGGGACCGTGGCATGTTTTGTGTCAAATTAATCACTAGTATTTGTAGATAGAGATGCACAAAGCCTGCTTAAGTCTTCAAACATATTTTTGGCACTGGGAAGCAAGGTGAGATCTCACATCCCACTGCTGAAACCAATTCTAGTGAGCAAACCGTGAGACCTCTGCAGGTTCCCATAATGTCATGGGCAGCAGTGCGATCTCCAGGTGAAAGCTGGTGGCAGGCAGCTGCTGCCTGCCTGTCTCTCTGGCCATGCCAGCCGCCTCACCCTGCGCAACACAGCAGGCAGTGTGCTTTCCTAGGAAGCACCTCAGCAGCACATAGTGTGTCAGGGCTTCTCTGGAAATATTTTTGCATTGCTTCATGCCCCAAATAATTGCTTAAGCCCCCCTCCCTCCACCGCTCACACGCATTTTAACTCCTGCCCCATCCCGCTTGCCAATTTTCCTCAGGCCTTGTTATGCAGAGCGGGATTTTGCGTGCTGCAGCATGGCGCCTGCTCTCTCCCACCCCCTGGGAGACCTCTCCCCTTCCCCAGCTCCCTCCACAAGCGGTGGCAGTGGCATTTGGGTCACTATGCGGCCGACCCTGCAGCTGGGCAGAGAGGCAGGCACGCATGGCAGCCCTCTCTCCTGCTTGCCTCTGGCAGCACTTACTCTCCTTGTTTTTCCTGCTGATTTTTTGCACCAAAGGGCTTAATTTTGGCACACGACCTTGTGGGACAAGTGGCCATGGCTGGGGTTGGTGATGTGGAGGAGGCATGGCATGGGTGTCCTTCTGGGCCCTATAGCTGCTGAGAAGCTGGAGAGAGCCAGGGCAAGGACTCAACTGCTGGCCATGTAGTTTCAATAGGGTATTATTTCATACTGTGCACTCTGTGGCATGGATCTGTCCTGGGCCAAGTAGTGCTCTCCCTGCCAGGGCCCAGACCCAGGCAGGGGAGAGCAGGATGGATGATACCACCCTTTTTTGGGGACGGGAGGGAACCTCACCATATGGACAGGAGCTGTGCTAAACGACCCATCCCCAAGCCAGAAAGCAGACCCAGGCCCATTTTATTTTTTAGAAGCAACAGAGGTGTCCCCAGTTTCCTATCCAATGCCTGTTTGTGTGTCCAGCATGGATGCAGTGCCCCGCACAGGTCTGCCCCTTCCCAATGGCAAGCCCCCTCCAAGCCACCACCCCTGGAGCCCATCACAGCACTGGCTAACGTTCACAGAATCACCTAGGTTGGAAAAGACCTTGAAGATCATCTAGTCCAACCATTAACCTAACACTGACCGTTCTCAACTGCACCATATCCCTAAGCGCTATGTCAACCCGACTCTTAAACCCTCCAGGGATGGGGACTCCACCACCTCCCTGGGCAGCCCATTCCAACACCTAACAACCCGTTCTGTAAAGAAATGCTTCCTAATATCCAGTCTAAACCTTCCCTGGCACAACTTGAGGCCATTACCTCTTGTCCTATTGCTTATTACTTGGTTAAAGAGACTCATCCCCAGCTCTCTGCAACCTCCTTTCAGGTAGTTGTAGAGGGTGATGAGGTCTCCCCTCAGCCTCCTCTTCTCCAGACTAAACAACCCCAGTTCCCTCAGCCGCTCCTCATACGACATGTGCTCCAGACCCTTCACCAGCTTCGTTGCCCTTCTCTGGACACGCTCGAGTAATTCAATGTCCTTTTTGTAGTGAGGGGCCCAAAACTGAACACAGGAATCGAGGTGCGGCCTCACCAGTGCCGAGTACAGGGGTAAGATCACTTCCCTGTCCCTGCTGGCCACGCTATTTCTGATACAAGCCAGGATGCCATTGGCCTTCTTGGCCACCTGGGCACACTGCTGGCTCATGTTCAGCCGGCTGTCAATCAACACCCCCAGGTCCCTCTCTGACTGGCAGCTCTCCAGCCACTCCTCCCCAAGCCTGTAGCACTGCTGGGGGTTGTTGTGGCCCAAGTGCAGCACCCGGCATTTGGCCTTATTGAAGCTCATGCAGTTCAGGTTATCTTGTCCTCCCCAGTGTCACCTGCTCCTCTCTGCTCCTGATAACCATTGCCAATCTTCAACCATTTTAAGCTGAAATTGTCCTCTGGGTATCTACTGCTAGTATGCAATTCAGACTTAGCCAGTACTAGTGGAAAGGGTTAGCTGTTCCCAAGAGGAGGCTCAGACCAGGTGCCAAGGTGCTCACCCTGGGTTTTAGCACCTTTTCCTTGAGATGTCCTCATGTTGCTGCTGCAGCTTGACGTGAGATGTGGCCCTCCTCATGCGTGTGAAAATCCACCAAAACTCAGCCAGGTTATAAGCCATTTAAAAGCAGTCCTCACCTACACAGTGGACTTGATTTCCTATGGGGTTTTGTGTAGTCAGTGATCAGTCTGGCTTCCAGGAACAAGTAAGTGCCAACTGGAGGCTTTTTTTGTGACAGGAACATTTTGAAACCCACTATCCCATGTATACCCTCTGGTGAGTGATAAATGGCAAGCTCCTGTGGCCACCTTTTCCACAGTTTAGGATTTTTTTGTGTCTCTTTTCTCCCTCTGCTTCTTTATTTTTGCAAAACTAATTGGGAGTTAATTATATGTGTGACATCTGATTGAGTCAGCCAGTGGCTTCACAGCTTAGCAGGGGATGACAGGCAGATAAACAAACACAGACACACATGTCTGTGCACACACACACTCACACACAACTGCATAAGCTGTTTCTCTTAGAAACCTGGATCCACCGCAATGATAATCCATGGTTTTGGCCAGTGGTGGACGTTTGTCCAAGGCAGTGACCCTCGACCAGGCTGGCGAGATGTCACCCAAGGGAAATGGGGTTGGTTCTTCCTTTCACCCTTAAAAAACCCCAACAACTTGGAAACTGCTCTTCTAAGACTACTCAGGTGACAACACAAAGTACAAAATTACTCAGAAGTAAGAAAGTGGGGAAGTGATTTGGCTAGATGGAGGAGGCACCCATGCCATGTGGACCCCAGCTTAGGCCACCCCTGAGGCTCTGCCCAGGCACCGCCTGGGAGGGTGCTTTTGGCTTGAGCCAACACTGTGTGAACACTTACTGCATGTCTGTGCTTGGGCCCTAGTCCTGACACTGCCTAGCTTACATGCAATTTTTTGAGCCTCTATTTCTAGAGCCATAGCAATATTTGGTTTTTGACACAAGCAGTTAGGAGAATAATGTCACCACTGATCTCTGTGGGGCATGTCTGTGCTTGGGGCTGAAGCACCACAGGAGAGCCCAGAGGAAGGGCAATCCTGAGTTCAGGGCTGTGTTTAATTCGGGAGTTATAAATCGAGCACAGGGCTACACACCGGGAATAGATGGGTTATCAATGGCAGTATGTGGGCATCGTCGACTTTTCCACTGGCTTTGGCTGGGTTTCTGTGCAAAGTGGATATGACAGCATCATTGAAAAGGGACCCCAAATGCGTGCAAGTGAGAGAAGCAGGGGAACTGAATTCCACAGACACCTACATTTTGGGACACACAAATAAGGAAAATTGATTTTTCTACCATGATGATAGTCTTGTGCATAGCAGAAAAGAGTTGGCTGCCTGCAGAGGTTGTGCTTCCAAACAGGCCATTTGCTGCTGTGGCATCCAGTCCTGGTGCAAAAGATGACAGGTTTAATCTCCTTGGGGAAATCAAAGCCACAGAGGTTAACCAGGGCAGCTTTTGCAGCATCAAGGCACTACACAGCAGTTAAAAGATTCAGGTTTATTTTGATCTTTGTGCTCCTGTAGGACTGATTGCAGGGAATAATCATGGTTTGGCACCCAAGGGAGAGCACAGATAGTTACACAACCTGCAGTTTGTAGGTACAAGAGGAGGTGACTTGGTCCTCAGCAGCTGCTTGCCTGCCTGTTCTAGGTTTGTCACTGTGCCCAAAGCTCTGCAGACTTCAAGGTTTCTTAATCCAGAGAAATGGAATGGCTGGCAAGAGCAAGGTGAAAAGGAAGGCTGGCAAAGCGTTTTTGAGGAGTTCTTGATTGCTTTGGTCTCACAAGCACCATGCAGAAAAACCTCAGACAGCTTCACACACACTGACTGGAGATCTGGAACGGCCTCACCACATTCGTGTGCCGCTCTCATTGACCCCATCAGGCTGCCAGGGCCAGAGCACTCATCTCTGTCAGCTGTTTTCCTGCTTGAAATGAAAATTTTAGTACAAAAGGGGAAAGGACCCAACACTGTCAGCAGCTGATAGATCTCCGACCCATGACCAAGATACACCAAGAAATGTTTATGCAAATCTCATTAAAATGTGTCCATCCTCTTTCTGTGAGAGTCAAAAAGCGCTGGTACCTTCTGCCAGAGCAATGACAGGTGTCCAAAGCTGTCTGCATTGGGCTAAACCAGGAGCTGATCTCAACATGGCATGCTGAGAAACAAGTTGAAACACTTTAGGATTTACTCTCAGTCAAGCTCTAATTGCAGTGTCTAGTAATCATCAGCCAATGAGATCTGAAATGTGGATCAAGCAACAGCTTAAGCAAGTGAACATTCCAACAAAAATACAGAATCCACACACGGACACTATTTTTCACAATAATGAATCAAAGCTCCTCACTCTGCCAGTACTGTGTGACAGCACTAGTTATTTTCAGAAGTGGAGTTGGAGGTGCTCATACTCCACAGAGGGCATTGCTCCTACGTAGCAAGGCACAAAGGATCCACTTTCAGTCTGAGCCAAGATTACCTACAGAGCTGGGTCTTTGTGCCTGGTTTGTGTTTAGCTATTGCTGATTTCATTCAAGGGTACAACCACAGGAAACTTGTGCAAACAGTCCCTGCTAATGCGCTTGCACCTTTAGAAGGCAGTGGAGCAAAAACATACTTGAGTCACAGCTGAACACACTTGATGGGGGAGACACTGATGTATTTCACTATATTTAGATCAGGCTGGATCATCTGAAAAAACATAAGCAGTGAAAAAAGGAAGGAGAGAAAGCATTTTCATAAGGCTGTTAAAGAGTAGTCAGAAATGAAAAGGGCAAAGAAAATATTAACAGTTACTTTGCATCTCTGGCTGCCAGAGAACAGATATTTTCTTAAGCAAGATTCTGATTACTGAGAGCAAATGATGAGGAATTAAGAAACTGGGAGATAAGATCAGGAATAGTTAATAAAAAGCTTGGGATCTGTAAAACCAGTAAAAGGGAAAGGCCATATGCAGGCATGCTGAAGGAAATGGGGAAAGAAATTAGAGACGCTTTAGCAAACCTTTTCAGAAGTTCAAGAGAAATCCCTTGGGACTGGAAAATGTAACAAAAAGCAAGTGCTGGCGAAAGCAGCCTGAGGGCAAATCAAGGCTACATCTAGTCAGTTTGAAATCCATTGCTGGAAAGTCTTAAACCTCTTTAAAAGATCAGTTTGGAGAAATACTTAGAAGAGCATAAGAGCACCACACTAAGTTGCTTGAATTCACTAAGGATGTCATTGTCAGAGCAGAACAAAGTAGTGGTATATGGTGAGAATTTCTGAAACAATCTCTGGCTTGAAGATCATTTTTAAAAAGGCAAAATGAGAGAGGTACCTGAGTAGAAACCAGATGACCTATGCAAGAAGAGAAAAACTTGCTAAGATGTATTTGTCGCAACTGTCCTTTCAGCTTCAAGCCCTGCAGAAATTATATGGCAAATCCAAATGTTATCATGGGAGTTTTGTAAAGCAGTTTAAAGTTATGTTAAGAATTATAACACTGCATGTGACATTACAAAGACAACCATACATGTCCAGCCCTCTATCACATGCAGAAATATTAAGCTGGAACTCCCAGATGGATTTAGCTAAATGTGGAAACAAACCTCCATGGTCTTTGCCTGATGACAGCAGAGATGACGCAAAGAAGATAGCAAGAGTCATACAACTGCAGTACCACAAAAAATACCGAAGCGATAGGCTTGCATCGTGTTAATTAAAGTATTTTTATTAACTAATAAAAATAAAGCTAGAGAATTCTGATCACAGAAGTATACAAAGATAAAGGTAACATACACATGAAAACCTAGAGGACAGATTTTTTTAAAAGAGTTTTAATATTGGTAAAATATTTAACTAGGTGGTGTTATTTTGTCATTTCTATCTAAGCTCTCCCACCAGGATCAATTCTCAGGAAGTGGCACAGTTAATGTATCTCCAGTTTCTACTGCTATTTTCTATGCTCTATGTAATGTTTTTTCTATTGAGTTTTAATGCCTTTAAAACAAAGTGCTGCCCCTTATATTCTCAGCATTGCTATAATGCTTTGTAACTTCTTCTGTCTGTGCTAACATTTCTAAAGCAGTTAATTGGAGGAAAAAAATCGAGTATCAACGTTGTAATTAATTCTCATTAGGCAGCAGCATCTTATAAAGCAGCAAGCGTGGCGACCTCATCCATGTGTCCTGCTAACGATGCCATCTGCTGCAGCAGCCAGAGAGTTGCTGTGCCTGTGGCTGGCCAGGCAGCCCTGCAGTTTGCTCAGGCAGTCCCCTGCTTTAAACATTAACTCAAATAAAAGTTGACAAGAAAGCCATTGCAAGGACAGATGGGAAAAGGACTATGAAGAGAGAGAGAGTATCAGCAGGTGCCTCATCTGTGTTTGTATTTAAAAGAACGGGGTGGGGGGCAGTGGTGTGCGCCTTGTAGGGGTGTGTGGCAATGGCATTGCCCAAAGTCACCTTTCTCCTTAGCAAGAGTGTCCTCGGGCCAGAAGGGCAGCTACACAGCCACGTGACCACTGAACACATCGGCCAGCACAGCCAGGATATGAGGCCAGCAAATCTGTGGGCATCAGAGCGGTAGAAAACCAAGGGAAGAGCTGCAGCAGCAGCTGAGCCCCAAACGCTGCTGGGTCCAGAGCCCCAGGGTGGCCGGAGGAGTCTGCAAGGGATTCCACTCTGAGCGGGTGCCCAGAGATCAGCATTAGAAAAGAGCTTACCTAAAAACATGTAATGACCTAGAAACTCATAATGACCTCATAAAACTCAAATGTAGCTGGAAATACCAGGGAGAAAAGGAGACAGCAGCAATGAATGTCTGAATCCAGCCAGTGAATCAGCGCCAGCGGGGACTGGTGCTGAGCGGTGGCTGTAAAGTGAAGAACACGTACACAGAAGCTGTCGGGCTGACAGGAAGCCTGGGGAGTGGTGTGTCTCACAAGGCTGGGAGAAGTGCAGCCAGTATGGTTGTAGCTGTGGCACAGGGACACCAGGACATGGGGCAGGTAATGAGACGCTCCACCTCAAACCCTTAAGTCAGAGGCAAAAAACTACAAGCAGCTTCAATCACGTAAGTGCAATGTTTAGGGAGTGGGGTTGAATGACTTCCAGTACGAGAAACTACTGTAAGACTTGCATGCAAGTAAGCTGGCAAGTGAATGGAAATCATGATGACCATCCATACTTATGTCTACATCTGTATCATCTATCAGAACTTTGAATATGCAGGAAGAAGGATTAATTTTTCAAGAGAATCCAGAAACATATAAAAAGCAAACCTTTTCAAAGTCTTCAGGGATGCCACTGGAAAATCCCTTGACAGTTTTGTTAGTTGCACAATGCATGTTAAGATAAAACACAGCAAGCAAACGCTTCTGCACTGGCATCCTCTCATACTCTCTCTGCATGTATGGACACTGGGTAAGCTTTGGAGCTCACTGGGGACAGATCCATGACCCCAGTGACCAAGGGAACACTGGGGTCATAGCTCCGGAGGTCCTTATGGGACAGAATCACAGATTGAGCGCAGCTGAAGCTGACAGCCACCGCTGGACAGCCCAACCCTGGCTCTTGAAGGGTCAGCCAGAGCAGGCTCTTCATGGCCATGTCCAGTCGGGGTTTGGGTATCTCCAAGGATGGAGACTCCACAACCTCCCTGGGCATCCTGTGTCTGTGTTGAACCACCCACACAGTACAAATGGGTTTTCTTATCTGCAACTGGAATTTTCTGTATTTCTGTGTGTGCCATTGCCTCTTGTCCTGTCCCTGGACACCACTGCGAAGAGTCTGTCTCCCTTTTCTTTATCTCCCCATCAGGTATTTATGCACATGATCACCCTGAGCCTTCTTTTCTCCAGGCTGAACAGTCCCAGCTCTCTCAGCCTCTCCTTGTATGAAAGTTGCTTCAGTCCCTTCATCTTCTTTGCAGCCCTCAATGGACTCGCTACAGGATGTCCCTGTCTCTCATGCACTGGGGAGCACCAGACAGCACTCCAGATAGGTCCCACCAGTTCAACGCTCTGCCTAATCAGCCCAGGACACACTGGCTTCTTCACTGCCTGGGTGCATTGCTGACTGATGGTCACCTTAACCCCCAGGGTCCACCAGGACCCCCAGGTCCTTCTCTGCTAAGCTGCTTTCCTGCTGGTCGCCCCCCAACATGTACTGGTGCATGGGATTTTTTTCTCCCCAGGGGCAGGGCTTGCCTCTTCCTCTTGTTGAACTTCAGGAGTTTCCTCTCTGACTTTCTTCTCCATCCTGTCCACGTCCCTCTGAATTGCAGCACTAGCACTTGGGGCATCAGCTACTCCTCCCGATTTCGTAGCATCTGCAAACTTGCATCATTGTGGAAGGCTCTCATGTTGGTTAAGCGTGATTTCCCCTTGATCCCAGGGATCAAGGTGAGGCTGACCAGCCAGTAGTTCCCTTGTTCCTCCTTCTTACTCTTCTTGAAGATAGAAGTGACATTTGCTTTCCTCCAGGCTTCAGAAACTTCTCCTGATTGCCACACACATATTGAGTTAGTTTTCGATTTTTGTGCCACTCCATCACAGACAAGCAGAAAGCAAAGAGCAAACATCAAGAATATCCATTTTATTTGGTGTTTGTCATTTGCGGAGTACTAAGAGAAGACTTTGTATCTAAGACATAGCCATGAGGAGACTGAAACTGTAGTGGGTTCCTGCTGCCTTTCAGTTATGCTGGTCTGAATCCAAAGCAAGTCCAGCATCTCTGGGCAGACACTGAGGAGGAACAGGTTTCTGAAATGCGGTCAGTTCCTGGCCATAAGCCAGCCTTCCCTGTAGGGCCACACCAGAAGTGGCCAGCACTGCACTGCTGCCAAGCATTTCTCCAGAGCAGAAGGCATCATGGGGCAAGAGTTACTTTAGGTGCCATCAGCAGGTATAAGCCTGTACCACTTGGGGAAGGGTCCTGTCAATATTTGTGCTGTTACTGTAAGAATCCACAGGGTCATTTTATTGGCCCCAGCAGTGTGTGGACTGGATTAGCTTAAAAAGGCGTTCCTAAATCCTACTCATAGACTTGATGTCTGTGCAACCATCTCAACTAAGCAGATAATTTTCTTTACTGAAGTAGGTGTAAGTCCCAGGCAGATAAAGTGATCACGGAAGAAGGATGCCTGACATTTATTTTCCAATGTGGAAAAGGGTTGTAGCAGAATAAGCACAACTTTATACCAGTAATTACATCTGCAAGGTTTGTGTTACTTTATCTGTATCACAGCATATGTTCAGATGCATACCTTTTTCTATGTAAATCCAGAACGATCCTCTATATGGAGAATAATGGAGAGTAATGGAGAAAGCTGCTTCTTTGCATGGCTTTTTGCTTCATTGCAGTTAGGTTTCTTAGCTAAACCCAAGAGTCACGTGCCATCCTGCTGGGGGAAGCCAGGTAGAGGAGATTAGGGTCAAGCCAATGGGCAACAACAAAGTCTTTCAACTGCATTCATGTGTGTCCAGTTTATTCATAATTGGAAATCTCCTAGATTTGGCAAAGTAACAGAAGACTTAACAGGATGTGTGTAGTTCCAGCCTGGCCTGTCTCTGTTGGAAGAACTTGTTGAAATAATGTCTAGAGGTCTGGCTCGGGGGCATTCTGGGGAGGTAGATGTTATATCCTTATTGCTTTCTAGGTAAAAAGGGAGTGATTAAAGGCCTGGATCAGAACAGGCTCTTTTATAAAGAAATAGAAATGCTGATCCCAATTTTGTTCACCCCCAAAGGGGATCTGGAAACAAATTTCTGAAAGAAGGCAGTGTTTTATGGACACCTTCCACCTTCAAGACTGCTGAATACTTCTCCCACCTCTTAATCCAAAAGCAAACTGGCAGAGTAAGGAAAAGAGATTTGCTCAGAACCCAAGCAGAGGCCTGGGGATGCAGCACCTCCAGCATCACTCTCCACTGGGGCTACAACAACAGCATGTGCAGAGGCCACAGAGCAGGACAGACCTTCAGTGTCTCTCTCCCATCCTCCGAGCTGCTCCTCTGATGAGCCCTTTTCCCTTCCCATCCTGCTGCCCAGCTCCATCCCCCAAAAGTGGAGTTTGCTCCCAAAATCCCTATAAACAAGCCCAACAAATGATGGTGCAGTTCCTGCATTTCTCTCTGAGTTCCTGACAGTGCCTGGGCATCGAGGAAGGAGCCCTTTCTGCTAGATCCTCAGCTGACTGGGGCTTCACAGAGCAAAACCATAACCTGAAACTGCAAACAGCAATTCTCAGACAGATCATGGGGCCTTCAGAAGCAGTACAAGATATACATGTTAATTTGTGGTTAAGGCCTATTTATCTGGAACAGCACTGGAGGGTGGCTTGGCCTTTCCTGTAGCACAGCAATTGGAACTGCCAAAATAAAAAGGCATTAAAAGTTAATAAAAAAGTTTGAAACACGCTTATTAAAATACTTGGAAAACTTCACAGTTTGGCTTCATACCATCGAGCGAGTATGTGAGAACTTGACCAGGCTTGCCTGCCTCCCTAGCAGACTGTCTTGACTTAATACTTAAAAAAAAAAATCACCTGGCGCCTGATGCTGTGTTAAAAAGCCCCTACCATGTCAGATACTGTTGTAATTTGCCCTGGAAATGCATCTGAAGCAAAGGAATGCGTGAGCACAAGTCCAGAACTCAAATGGGGGGAATACTGGTTGTTATACAGATCAGCGGATACAGATAGTATTCTATTTATTTTAACTCTCAGCTCAAATTTTCAGGGGCTGATAACTCTGTCACCCCACTCTGGTTCGTCTGGCCTCTGGATGGACGGATGTTGCAGCTATTGCTCCCAGCGAAGGCTCTTTGGATACCACAGTATCGAGTGGCCTGGTCATATCTGGAGCCATTTCAAGGAAAATCTAGCCCTGTATTTGACCTCATTCCTGTATTTACTCACCGCACTAATTAGGTCAGGTGGAGGGAAGGCCAACAAGACAGGTAGGATGGACTATTTGCATAGCTGCAAGCGGTTTCTATCTGATTGAGTGGAGTGGATTGAACCATAGGCGGATTGTGGGTCAAGAGGTTGTTTGAGTTTCACATTCATGGATGCACTCTCCACAGCCAGTGTTTTCGTTACGCCACTCCACAGCACTCTGCATTGGCTGCTAGGTCATGAACTGAGGCCTGGATCTTAAGCTGCTGAGGAACAGGACCGCTTGGTTATGCATCCATGCAGCACCCCGAGGACAAACCTTACAATGATTCAGTGAAGGCTGCCCACTTTCCATCTCAGCTATATGGTGTGCCTGAAAGTGTGAGCTTTGGTGGTGTTTACAGACTCTGATTTATCAACAGCTGAAGCCATCTTGATCTAGTATTTAGTTCTATGGTAAAAATTAAAAGACAGATGAAGTACCAGTTTGGGATTCTTTGCCTAATCCTTGTACCTTCTACCCAAATGTTTCTCCAGGATGCAGAGCCTTTGGCTAACATTCCACTATCACATTCTGGATTATCCTGCAGAACATCATGTTTACGCTGCTTCCTTGAAAGTGCAATGACTACCTTGGGACCAGAACATAGTATTGAATTTTGCACCTATTGTAGCTTCAATGAGTGCAAGGTGTTGGACTTGGTGGCCTTTGGCTTTTTCCCTAGATGAGCTCTCAGAGTTTTCAGGTATAATATATGGTGCCGTATGGCTTTTTTATGGTAAGGCTTTTTTTACGAAGGAGGGTAACCAGTTCGTACTTTTCCTTTTGCCTAGGCTGTATTACGAATGTATGATTACCCAGCACTTCTGCAGCGGTGGGTTGCTGTTTCCCAGACATGCTTCCTATGGGAGCCTGCTGTAGATTTGAGCTACGTGTCCCCCATCCTACAAAATCCCAAGGCGGGTCTATGAGGAGGCACAGGACAAGTTCAGAACAGGCAGGCTGTGCAGGGGTCAGCAGGATCCATGCAACACCATGTATAAGAAGACAGGCGGGAAAAGATTTTCAACTTCCCTACCCACGTGTCTGCCCAATATGATTTCTGCTTGAAGAGCATCACAGTGCTGAGCAGCCAGAACCTTGCTTAGTTTGGGTGACTGAACCCAAAATCTCTGTGGAGGAAGCACACCTTAGCATCCCTATATGGCAATGACTGCTCTTAGGACAGTCCCACCTGTAAACACTGCTACAGTCCCCTGCACCCCGGAAGCACTTATTATCAGGTACGACCTGTTCACGAGGACTGCATAAAGAGAAGAGATTCCTGGAAAAAATAAGAGCAGCACCCAGATTCTCCAGACCCCTTTGCCCTGTCCCCTTCCTTCACAGGAAGCTCCCGGAAAGACTTGGTAGGAAAAGGCCACTGCTGAAGGGATGGAAAGGAGCCCACACAGTGGAAGGTATGCACATGCCTTCCTTCTACAACTTCTCTATTATCAATAAAGAACAAAGAAATAGCAGATGTATATCTGATGTGTTTACATGAAAGCTGCAGTATTTACTGATGCTTTTAAGGTCATATTTTCCTTCAGTCAAGCATCGAAAAAATGTAGAGAATATCTTGCAGTTAGTTAGCTAAACACCTTTTCCTGACATTGGATTGGGCAAGACAGATATTCACAATAAACAAGGAATTGGCAAGAGAGTCCAAAATCCAGTAACTCAAGGTCACTCATCCACTCGAGGAGTCCAGGCTGGCTGAGCAGTGACCGTAAATCATCACATTTGATGATTTACACATTCAGTGGCCTATGTAAAACATGAGTGAGTCTGCACACAGTTCCTGTAGGAGGAGCATTGGATTACAACTGCCAGCTACAGAGACAGCAACTGGTTGCTTCTATGAAGAGACCCAGACTCCACTGGGCATGGAAAGAAAATTTTCCACGTAATCACTGGGAGTTCTAGTCAAAGCATATATACGCATAGCAGTGTGGTCAAATCTGTTACCTAAGCCCATTCTGATGGAGCTATAGATCCAAGAAATCGCAGACTGAAAACACAAACAGGACATACTCCAGGCACTTCTGCCCATCCAACCAAGTCCTAGCAGGGGACAATAACATCACAGCATTTCCTCCTGGCATTCTAACCACTTTGGGAGCTATCGTGGGCACTGTCACTCCAGTATCCCAATACGTCCCAGTGACTCAGTAAGACAGGGAATTTTACAAGTGGGAAACTGAAAGACAGCAAAAGTGAATTGCCTATCCTTTTTTGCAATCTATGGTTCAGACCATAGACCAAAAAATATTTGGTATCTTGAATAGAAGTTTAACATCTTACACACTGAAACACCCTTCCTAGCAAACACATTCTCAGACTTAGTAAAGCTCCCCACTTGCTTGTTGGGGTGTCATGAAATTACACGTATGGCCAAGTTGTTTCCACAGTCAGCTCTGAGGTGTACGGCCCTGGTCGGTGTGAGAGGCAAGGTACTAACTAAATGGACCATTCTGATCCAGTAGTTATCCAATTACTTGAAGTCTCCACAGAAAAATTAGGAGAAAAAGCGGACAGTTCCTGTTACTTCTTTAGAATGGAAAGTCTGAAGCCATTTTGCACTATTGCATCCCTGTTAACTTTCAAGACTGTCCACAACACATAAAACGTATGATGTAGCATGAGCTAGAGCAAAGCTTATTGGGAGCTACTAATGCCAAAATAGAAACCTCCTACACTAAACAAAAGGAGTGCCGTTCATGCTCTAAGACATGTGTGAGAGAGACTGCTTGTAAATATCTCTGCAGTCTGCGCAGGAGTTGTGCGGAGGCAGCCTGAAGAACTCCAACAGCAGAAAAAGAAGATAAATGGGCATTTATTCGGCTGAGTGTCTGGGGAGAAGGATTTTAACATGTGATAGAAGAAACTGGGGATTGAAGTTATCAGACTGTGTCCTGGTGAATTTAAATAATAAAGGCCTGAACTATGCACTGCTGCCTTGTACAGCTCCCATCCCATGAGGAGGGTTTCAGAAAGGTGAGAAAGAACCTCTCATCATATCTTTTCTCTCTTCACCTGGCAGCTTTCTCTGTTTCTTAGCTAAAATCTCATAGAAAGGAGTCACCAATTTACTGTGTGTAGCAAACTTACGTTAGCTGGAAATGCCCTTCCCAGCTGAGAGACTCCATAAAGTACTGGAAAAATAATTAAGCTATGTAAACAATATTCTTGAGTTTTGCCCAATCTGGGCTAATCCCAACCTTGGCCCGATAGCTGTTCTCACAAGAGCACAAGCGAGCCTTGCTGCATGCACACACAGGTGAACACACGTGCACACACCCAGATGCATGTGCATGATAAGCAGCACTGGTAGCACCTTCTCATTAGAGGCTGCTCCACGCTTCCTCCTACACGGCTGCCTTACAGCCCTGCCAGACTCTGCCTCTTTGGGCTAAAATTTTTCTATGCTGCCTCAGGCAGTTTAATTTGCTTTTCTACTTCTCTGGGTTTTATATTTTCAGCCAAAAAGTTTAAGCATTACCAAGAAAGATTGGGGGGGGGGGGGGGGGGGGCGCACGAGAAGTTAGTTACCTTCATTTTTCCAAAACTCAGTAAATGTAATTTTTTTAACGTGACTCATGAAAATGTGACTTCTTCCCTTTCTTCTTTTTCCTTCCCACCAATATCAGACTCTGCATTTTCCAATACTTTCCCAGATCCAGAAAAAATGTGCTTTTCTCTAGCTTTTAAAAAAATAGTTCAATAATTCAATTTAACAATCTTCTTTTTAAAAATCATATAAAAGCCAACATCTAGGATAAAACATTTTAAATTTAAAGCTGTATATTTGACAAGGAATAACTAACCAAAAATAGCATTATTAAGGAGAAGTTTCAGGTATCTCTAGACTTTTCTCACAAAAGGATTTAGTGGCCAATACAAAGCCCATCTCTTAGAAAAAGTATTGAATATACATACGCAAACAGTTTAAATCCACTACATGAGTTATTTTGTTAATTGTAGAAGTTTTATAGCTTCAGCAGGTCTGAACATTAATTCTGAACTCACCTCACCGAGGCAAGTGTCTTCTTTGGTTACATTTCATCTTCATTTTGGCACAGCACAGAGAGGACTGGGTGCTCACAGAGGTGTGTCTGGCAGCTGTACAAGTGGCTGGACTAGAGCATTAGGAATATGCCCATTTGGCTGGAAGGGGTTGGGAAAACTGATGCCAGCTCTGGGAAAAAGGACCTCTCTACTTTGCGCATGCTACAAGTTGTGCATCTACAATTATAACTACGTGAATACAATTAACTCGCCAAGTATGGGTACAGCTTAAGTAGGCTCCTTAAAACAATGGAGCATTTTCTTTTTGTTGCTGTTGTAATCATGTGTCACAGGAACTGTGGATCTGATAGGTTTACTTCAAAGCTTGGTCTTACTAATACCTGCAAGGATACGGTCATGCAGGATTTCCCCTATCATAACAGCCCCTCCTCTTCTGGTTTTTGGACACTGATTTCCATCACTCTTCTGGATCACCTGTTTGTCTCTGGGGTGGACTGGAACTACAGGCCATCCCAGTGTCACAGAAGACTGCCAAGGAAGCACAGGAATGTCCTCCTGAGCTTCATTGTACTAATGTCCACAATTTAGCAACAACAATATCTTCATAGTGGTCTCTCCAGAAGGGGAAGCAGGAACTTGAAACTATAATGCCCTATAATGTAGACATGTAAAAACAGTGTATCTACATTTCAACACAGACATCTTCTCCTCCGCACCCCCACATTCATTTTGGATGCCTATACATATAAATACATGTGCATGAACATGTATGTACACAAAGATACATGCATACACTGGCCAAAATGGGAGCTCAGAAGCACCAGTGTGAACATGTGCAAGTATTGGTATGGAAAAATACACAACATGTTTCTCTATTTCTTCACTGCAGTTTTACTGATGGTATGGAATCCCCACGTCTGCTGGGCCATTCTCAGTCCTGCACATGGACACACACATATATGTACCCAGGAAACAGCACTGGCTGAAGACTGGATAGGATTTATGAATCAGTGGCCATGGCTCCTTCAGTGACACTGAAGCAGGAGATGCATCATTTCCTCCTTGCCACTGTGATACTCCCAGGGACTTGGGTATTTCTGGAAGGGAGGAATATTTCTCAAATTTACTCAAGGACAGCTGTAAGCTTTGATTGATTGCTTGAAATTTCACATCTTCAAAACATGCCCAATTGGAAATAACAGCAACTCACAAAGAACTAGAGGATGTATGTCAGGAAGGGACCTCTGCTCTGAGCCTGCTGTCAGTTATCATAGCTAAATACATAATACAAACTCTCACAAACAAATCAAGCTCCATTTAAAACATGTTAGGTTGCTTACCCCATACTCCTGTCAGAAAGCAATACTATGGGGCACCACACCTGCTAATCTGCTGTCTTGATTTATCCGTGGTCAGCTCTGTCCTTTACATTTGATCTTACCTCATTTCTGTCCAGACTGTGAAATGCCCAGACCCTTTGATGGGCAGCAGTCACATCTGCCTTCACCTCATCCTGCTAGCTGAAACAAGCCTGACATTTGAATCTCCTCTTATAGCATAGGCTTTTCCACCCCGTGCTCATTTGTGACAGCCTTCTCCGCACCTTCAACAAATCCCTTGTGAATGCAGGCAAACACAGCTTTCCAGATGACACTCAAAAGAGCCCTGTACCAGGGCATTAAACCTGCCGTCACTCTGCTGGTCAGTCTTACATTTTATATGCACTAGAACCTAGGCTTCCTGTATATCGGTGGCTCATAGTCATGCTGTGACTAACACAGCATGATGCAGCTTGTGCACCAGATCCAGCACAGCACACTCCCTTTCAGCCAGTCGTCTTCTCCCTGTGGTAAATGGCTGTTTTGGTAGCAAATGGTGCCCAAGAACCGAACACCTTTACCCTCAACGGCAGCCAGCTTAGAGACCATAGCTATTGCTCCATCCCTGTGCAGGAGAATGCAGTGTCTTCTCACAGTGCCTGGCTAGTGTTTCTGCCTCATTATGAGGGGGAGAAGGAGCATCCAGCAGAAGCTGGAGCTGCTGTCATGTCCTGTCGTGGGGAAAAGGAGCGCTCTTGGGGCAGCCTGTCCTCTTGCAAGGGTATTTGTGCGAGGGGTGACATGGTGTGGTCAGCAAAGGCCTAAGCCACAGCTGTTACTGTCATAACTATGAAGTGAGGGGAAGGACAAAGTGTCACAAGTCTCTGTGGCAGCTGAGTTTGAACTGCCTTGGACCAATACATGCATAGATCTTCCCCACCCCCTATTTCCAGCTGAGGAGCATCTACCTGGTTGATGGCAGCACTTCTTGTTAGAAGTTCAGATCAGGCCCTATGCTCTGCACTATTGCATTTCACCTCATTTCCATTATGACCCTCCATTGTTCACTGCTCAAATGAACAGGATGTTTGCGAGTAGCATCTCATGCACTCCGTTACTGACAGTACTCAACACTGTTAATGGCACTGTGTCCTTCTGACTTTTGGTGCCACAGCTGGGAATGAAGTATTAAATAAGGTCCATTCCAAGTCCAGTCCTGGAGGAATTCTACCAGTAACTGCTTCCGGCATGTTTGCTCTCGTTCCATCATAACCCATCGTGATCTTCCTGTTTGTCAGTGCTTTCCTTTTAAAATTCATGTTTCTCCAGTATTAGAAATAATTTCTTGGGTTTATTTCAACCTTATAGTGCAGATTGACTGCATTTGCCTTGTCTGAAAAGGTCAGTTATCTTATAAAACAAAGGCACCATGTTAATTTGCATGATCTACCTTGAGCAAATTCATGTTGTATTTCATCCCATTTCCAGTTATCTCCTGTCTCTCTCCTTCCACACAGTGTGTGTTCAGCTGACCCACATACCTATGCATGAGCAGGAGGGGAAAAGAGAGGAGAGTTGGTGCTCAGTTCCCTTCTGTACTCTGCTCTGTGTCTGTGACACTGCAGCTGCTGGAGTCCATGCAGGCAGCCTGAAACAGAAGGAACAAAACGAGGAGTAAAGTCATGCGCTCTCCCATGAAGCTCTCCCATGGAGCATGGACTGTGCATCCTTCCTGATAGGACCTGTTGCCTCATGAAACTTGGAGCCTGAGGGGCTTAGTCAAATATCTTAGAGATGAAACGTTAGTTATTATTAAAAGACAATTAAAAGGATTATCTTTCCTCATACTCCAAACTGTTCTCTACCTGGGCTAGGAGGACATGAACTCCTTGGTTGAAGAGCTCTTGATTAGGTGCACAACACAAATTTAACAATGTTCTCTGTACTTTTTGGCCACCATCCCAGAGAAGATATCACTGCAGATGAAGCATCGCTCTCCTCCACCAGAGCCACAGCTGCACCTTCATTATAGCCCCCACGGTGCATCTCCATTGCAGAGACACCCTGTTTCTGGGGAGTGTGGGGGTGTACGGAAACAGTTTGCTTTCCACACACTGCATTTCGAAGTAGACAGCGTGGGAAAGTTCTTGTGTAAACTCCATGCTAAGCAAGAGCGTGCCTGTATGAATGGCATGGGTGCTGGGTTTGGTGCACAAGGAGGCTCTGTATCAACTTGTTGATGCTTAAGGAAAGGATGGCATCTATTGATTAGGGCATGTAGGCAGACGAGCTGCAGACATGGAGCAGGGTTTAAGGATCTGCAGCTCGTTGGGAGTGGCTTGCTTGTGAGAATGCACCCATCAGATGCACCACACGTGCAGCCAGCTCTGCCCAGTGGTGCATCACCGATGCAGCACGTAACCCGGGCAGGCCCTCCTCCCTCTGCCCCTTGGGCACGCAGGTATGCATTACGCACCAGCAGCATGGGGAACTGCCACGATGGCAGGCACCAGCAGTTAGCACATCACCACCCTCCGCCGTGCTGGAGGAGCCTGGGGTTGGGTGCTTCAGTAAGGGCTGCAGCCCAGACAGCTAAACCCTGTATGCCCCACAACTGTTGGAGATAGTAATTATCATTACCCATGTTTTCCCACTGCCCCAACAGTGCAGAGGTGGGCCCAGTCTTCCAGGTACACTCTCAGCCCAGGCCCCAGTCTGCTCTGGCCTTTTCTCTTTGCCAAAGCCAGCCTGAAAGTCTTGTCCTGGCTGCCAGTCTGGTCCCCTCCAGCAAGAGGAGGGGGAGCAGGAACTGCTGAAGGATGGGTGCGACGAGGTCTTGGGGCACAGCACGAGATCTTTTCTCTAGTGGACGCAGATCAACTTGCAAACTGTGTCCCTACCTCAGGGAGCAGGCCTTGGTGTCCTGTATCAGGTAAGGATTTTGGTAAGCTAAAGATTGCCAGCTTGGCCTCTCTGAAACTGTGACGGAGGCAGTAAAATCCTCACTGGAATGTGATGAGTTTGTTCTCCCCTCTTCCTACCCCCACTCCAAATCTCCACCACAGTTCAGGAAAACACTGCTATACCATGACAACAAGAGGGCAGGCCAGCTGATGGAGCAAGTGGCTCTCATGAAGAGTTTAATTGACTGAAACATGGAAATTGTGGGTGTCAGTCTCTTTTCCCAGGTAACAAGTGATAGGATGAGAGGAAATGGCCTCAAGTGATACCAGGGGAGGTTTAAATTGGATATTGGGAAAAATTTCTTCACTGAAACGGTTATCAAGCATTGAAACAGGCTGCCTAGGAAAGTAGTTGAGTCACCATCCCTGGAGGTATTTAAAAGACAAACGTGGTGCTTTGGGACATGGTTTAGTGGTGGACTTGGCAGTGCTAGGTTAACAGTCGGACTCAATGATCTTAAGGGTCTTTTCCAACCTAAATGATTCTATGATTCTAGAAGAGAGCTAAGTGGCCAGCACAGTCTCCCAGCAACCAGAAAAACAGAGGACTGGGAAAGGGGAACAAGGGAGAATCCAGCAACTGTCTTGCCAAGCATGTCCTACCCCAGCCTCCTTTGTGCATGCAGCCGCCCAGGGAAGCACTGCCTGTGCACAGCTTTGTGTGCAGATGGACGACGTGCTGAGCGCTGCCTCAGGCACCTGCCCTCTCCGCTGATTTGTAGTAGCCAGCTCTCCCATCAGCTGCTGACACAGGAATTTGAAGAAAAGGCAATGGGCCTGCTTCCAGGCACCTCCTGGCTGCTGCTGGAGCCAGGTCCCCTTCAGCAAGCAGACCCCCAGGAGCGGTGCAATGGCATCCTTTCACCCCACAAGTTGTAGGTTTCTTAGTCTCAAGCTATGTGTGTATTCTGCAGATTGCAATGCCCATCCTCAGGGGCCTACAGTGGAACCCGACATGCCTGGGAAGGGCAGTTTAAGACGGATTAGTCCTTCAAAACCACTCCACATGTATTTATCCAGCTGCTGTTTCCTAAACTGACAGACTTTCTATGAGTGCAAACCCCTCTAACATTCAGTGAACATCAACAATAACAAAAACAAATAAAAAACCAATTCTCACTTAATCTTTTTATGAACTTGAATTTTACAACTGACTATCACAAAACAGAGTAAAACCTTTGAGCACTTTTGGATAATCTATAAACCTTTTCTTTAGAAAGAAAACTTAAAACATACTGAGAAGAGAGTATTTTCCTTCCTGCTGTGAAATTAATGTACCGGCTCTCTCATGGCCAAGTGGTAAAGAAAAACAAAAGTGATTTTGCCCAAATACCGGTTTCTCTTTCGCACTTTGTTAAGTAGAGCTGATACATCACTCATGGTGTTCTCTTCAGATAATGTCAAACGACAGTGAGGCAGAACATGCAGACTTCAAATAAGACAGGACAATAACACTAGGAGAGCTTATAATAAAACAATTGGCTCTGGGTTTCTTTAACATTTATCTTTAAACAAATGCACTGAAATCCACCTCAGTTTACCAGCTTTTAAATGAAACAACGAACAGTCCCAAAACTGTTGACATTTTGACTATGACTTTTAGCAAAAGAACACAGAAATGCATTCATCTCTATAAAGGTTCATCTAAAATATGTTGAGAGCTCGCTTACTTTATTTCAATTTGTTCTAGTCCCTTGGCAACCAGGAGTTAGTCGCTCCATACAAAATATGACTCCTAGGCGCTAGATTTGTAAGAGGATCTTGCCCCAGAAGATACTGCATATGGTAGCAAGGGACAGTTCTGTTTTTCTCAACATTTTCACAGCTTGGCATTTCAGAGAAAAAAAAAGCTCGTTAAACAGCTAGTTAATATGCCAGGAATGACCTTGCAAAGAGAAAAGAGCATGAGAATAAAGTTCTGACAAAACTCATATTTATGTATGTCAGCTTGGGTACATTGAAAAAGGATGGAAAACAGTGTGGAGTGTCCAAAGTCCCAAGCCACCTGCCTCTGGCTTTGCCCAGGCAAGCTATCAAGCTGCCTTTCTGTATAAGGAAGTGTTTTATGGCCAGCTCTTGCTTAGCTCTGTACTTTCCAAGAAGGCTGGTGTCACACAATGGCCACCCTGGATGCTAGGCTCCAACCTTCATTTCAGCCATCAGTTCAGTTGTTGCTTCTCAGTATATGCTGATCCCAGCAGTAGGAGTTTCTCCCAGTACAGAATTTGGTGGCAAGGAACAAACCACATTTTAATTCAAAAAGACTGAAAAATGGAATACAGCATGTGGAGAAAAAGCCTTTGGAGAAGAAAACATGGCTGTGGTCTGAGGCCAATCAGATCACTCTGGCTTGCTACCACTGTTTGAGTACATGGCCTTCCCAGAACACATCCTGTCCCTGAGGACTTAATACAGATGAAAACTTCAGAGACCTGATTCTCAGGTGGTATAAATTGGCATAATTTAATTAACTGAACCAGCTAGACCCTAATGTCAGGTTGCTGCAAGCTAGATCTGGGATACTTCTTTTCCTACACTTTGCTGGATGAACTAGCATCCTTCTGCCTGACCATCATTATGTTCACCACAGAACAGTGGTTTTTCCCCTAGACATGCTTTTCTAGCTGACCAAAAGGCCACAGATTAAAGAGTTGCCAGGAGCCTCAGGAAATCAGCTAGCCCATCATCCACCCTGCAGCAGGATTAGCTGTACTTGCATGATAGACTTGTTCCATATCTTCAGATACCACAGCCTATAGATATTCCCAGGAAGTTTGCTTTTAATGACTGGGCAATTTCGTCCACAAGAAGACAAAAAGCAGAGGGAATCTGAACCCCTGCAGGTGTAGAGGCAGCTTCTTACCAAGATCCCACCTGGATTTTAGAGTGGGATTGGGCTGAGGAGTAGCAAGGAGCCCAAACAGCAAACACAGGGATCTACCAGAAGCATTTTTTCACATGTGCATAGGCAAGGGTAGCAAACAGGCTCTGGCTGCTGGTGTCAGTGATATTCTGAAAGCCTGGAAGAAGTGGAATATATCTTGTGTGGTTGGGGCAAAGGGTTATTTGGGTTCAGCTGATGTGCATGGACTAAGAACTCAACAGTACTCTGAAGCTGTGGGCCCCTGTACCCTCCGCATGGGAGTTTAATGATTGCTCTCTGTTCTTGTGCATCCTGGAAATTGTTTGTTAGTCCAGCTATCACACATTTGTCTCTTAGCTCTCTCCAGACCTTTTTTTAAATGTGTGTGGCACTATGTTCCTGATGGATTCATTCAACGCTTTATCAAGCACTAACTAGTCAGAAGTATAAGACTGAGATTTATGAAAGATCATTTATTCAAGTAAAACTCACAAAGCTGAATTACTGAATGCAAAGAGTCCTCCAGGGAGAGTGTTTCTGTACAGAAGAAAATAATTGCCATTTTTCATTTGTTCTACCACCTTTTTTACCTTACATTCAGCTGCAGTTTGCACACCTAAATCAATACAAAGACACCAGACCAAGTGTCCTGACCATCCTATGCACCCTTTCAGTAACACACCCACAGCTGATAAATAGAATCCAGTATGTTGACTGCACTGATGACAGAGAAACAGAGACAAAAAAGTCCTTCCTGCCATTAGAACCACCAACCACATGCTTATTAATTTACTTTAAATTCAGCAAATCACCCTCCAGTAATTTCTAGCTTAATCTAATCTTGCTTGTCTTTTAACACCCAATTAAAAAGACAGATACCACAATAAGCATAATAAATCAACCAACGTGCAGCAGCACCAAACACATAAACACATCCGCAAACCTGAATGGGGAATAACACCTGACAGAAGTTCTCAAGAAGATGATGTTATCTGTCATTTCTGTTGGAGCCTCCCTGTAACTCAAATCAGGATAGAGCGTGCATGGACTTGGGCGCTGTCCCAACATATACAAGGGCACAAGTCATGACCAAAAAAATTTCAGTCAATTTTTTCTGGAGCATCCACAGGGAGATGGTGTTGTGTGTTCTTCACTGCTCTAAGGGCTTGGTAGAGATATTTCAGTGGAATTGCTATTCCTCAGGATTTCTTCAGCCCAATGCTGGACACAGCTAGTGAGGTGCAGCCTACTGAAGTTCACTGGGGACCTGGATCTGGGTGTTTGTGTGAGCATGTACAAGCTTGCATGTGGAAGGGGAAGGCAAATAAAGTCAGAAAACAACATAATGTCTCAAGACATTCATTATTTTTTCCAGCAATTACACAAAGTATACACCTTTAATTAAAATTAAATCAAACTAGCTCTAGACCTCTGACCCATGTCAGGAAAGAGTCAACAGCTGCCTGACAGGGTAATATCAAAGCAGACAGAGGTTTTCTGTTCTCCAAGGGGTCAGTTGTAAGCTGAAGATCTCAGCTGAACCACTACTATGTATTACTTGGAAAGCAGCATACTCCCCTCTTGGTGCTGTAGAACTACAATGCAGATTACAACAGCAGCTCATCAAAAGCTTCAGGGCGCAAGTGGAGTGCCAGGGCCCTGTTCATACCGTGTGACATTAATGCCCTGTAAGAGGGTCCCTGACTCTGCACCTTAGCCGTCATGAGGGAACTGCGCAGCAGGAAAACAGGCATGGGGAAAGATTGAGAAGCCACCTTTGAGCACCCCCACAGGCAGTACATCCCCTAAAACATGTGTGCCCAGGGCCACCACAGTGACTGACACCACCAGAGTTAGGTGGGCCCCTGTCAGGGTCGGTGGGGGGAACTGGGTGTCTCCACAGGAGATGCAGTGCTCCCATGCACTAAGCAAGGATTACAGGGCACAGCCTGAAATCCTGACCCTCTCCTCTTTCCTGCACTTCTTTGCTCTCTTGAAGCTCAAACAGTCTTCTAAAGGAGACACTTGGCTGAGCTGAGCACTATTTTTCCCAAAAGCCAAAGGAGAAGGCAGAGATGACCATCACGTCATTACGTGATAATTTAATGACTGGAGAGCACTTGCCCAACAAAATGGAAGACTACCTCTCAGTTCCCCCTCCTCAGCATGATCATAATCCAGGCTTTCCTCCACCCACCTACATATACCCTGAGGCTTTCTCTCTTCCTGCTCCAGATCTGCCTTCCTGTCTGAGCCCAGCTCTGCTTTTGCCACCCCCAGTCCTGGTGGTTAGAGAATATAAATCATAATGAAAACTGTGGGTTTGAATGCCTTCAGGCTGAGAAGAGCATTGGATCCAGGTGCTTCCCAGTGCTAAACAAGAATGTCAGCCATTACGCTTATTCCCAGTGGCAAGCAGAAGTGCCACCAATAAGGGCCATGTTCTTACGATAGCAGCTACAATGCTTTGTGGTGAAATCAGAGTTATGTGTACAGGCAAAAACAGGCTGGAAACTGGTGGATTTCAGGTTTCATCATGCTAAAAGTCTAGATTTTGAGGGAGTTTACATGTGCCTACTTTCTCAGTGCATACCCTTCATTTCATGCATGCCTAGGGAACTAGGGAATATCGGTATTTTAGATTTAGGCTTTGCTGAACAGGAGGTATTTTGGATTGCTTGCTGGAGGTAAGGCACCTACATTTCACCAAAATCCAGATTCAAGCACTCTGACTCTCACTGAAAGTTGCTAGTAAAACAGATACCCAAGAGCTTTGTCACAACAGCAATAAAGTATCTTGGTTTATTGGGATAGGAATTAGAAATGTCATTAAATGGAATTTTAAATGAACCCAAGCTAAACATGTGAAGACAAATATTGCCATTCTTCCAGTGTGCTTCAAATCGTGTGTTTCATGCCTGGTTTTAAGTCCTGGAGCTTAGGTGTTCAAGACAAAGGTATATACTGCCCCAGGAGAGTTCACCCTTTTTCTAAAAGGTGGTTCATATAACAACCTAATTTAGCCCTGATATAATTCTGCTGCTTTCAATCCCAAGAGTTTATTTTGCTTGTTGTGTGTTTCCAAGCTGGGAAAAAGACTCAGGAAACAATATGGAAAACGCCCTTCCATGTGACAGCACCTCTCTATGTTAAAGCCTAGGCATATACACAAGATCTGTGGCATTCTTAGTGTATTACGGCCCAGGGAACAGTATCTGTCAAGGAATCTCCCAAGATTAAGACTCAAAACATACTACATGACCTTGGGAAAAGCACTTAGTCTTTCTCTGGCTTGGTCTATAGTATAAATTAAACCCTGCCAGGGGATGTTCCAGGGCATTGGAATTCAATCCTCTATAAACTGTTGACATAATCCTTGGCATCAGTTTCGCTGAAGCCAACTGGCAATGTCCCAAACAATTCCCCACACAGCTCAGGAGTCAGCACAACCCAAGGCCATCCCCAGCAGACATGTAGGAGGCAGCCACTCTGCTTTGGAGGGAAAGGCAGTGAACACGGGCCGCTCCGTGCCAGTCAGCCTCTGTGCTCAACAGCGAGCCTGGGCATGTTTTGTTGACTAGTACAAACACAACCGATGCACCTAAAATGGGGATAATGTATCATTTCCTTTATAAAGTCCTTTGTGATTTAAGCATGCAACTACCGTTATAATCCTTGCAGACACAGACACATAACTGGACTACCCATAAGAATATTTGAAAGCGCTTGTAAGTAAAGATGTCTTTCCCCTCTCAGAGTACCATATAGGGAACAGCTACCAGAAAACACATCCTATAGGAAGCTCATGCCCACACCTACAGGTAATGCCTGCCAGAAGAGAAAAGGAAGTACCATGGTGGCCTATGGGGGAAAGATTTCTAATTTCCTGCTCTTTCTAAGTGCAGGAGAAAAGATGTTTACACACGCTTCCTGTGAGAGCAGGGTGGCCTTGTCCATCTCCAGAGATGCTTTGCTTTAGCTGGCACTCTCTATCTCATGCCATGGCCATAGGAGACAGGCCACCTGCACTTGTGTGATGGATGCACTTTCAGCACTGGGACAGCTTTGAGCTTTGAGCCAAGCATCCTCTCTTTCAAAAAGGGCTCAAGGGGAGAGCACTTGGTGATGCTGCAGATCTGTTCTAGAGGCCAGTGAGCAATAACCTGGAATTAATGCAAGAGGAATGGAAAGAAGATAGAAGCAGAGAGAAAGCACCCTCCTCCTCCTCGAGCTACTGCTTCCCCTCATCCTTGCCAAGTATACTGGAGCTCCTCACCCTGTTTGAGTCTTTCACTTGAAAATATTTTGCTTACTGATCCTTCCAGATGCACAAGCAATTGGCATCTCCTTCAACTGCTTTGGACTTCAGTGAGTTAGGAGCTGGGTTCAAAATACAAGTCATATTTCATCTGCCATATTTCAGACCTCAATGAAAAGCAGTCACTTATGGAATGGGATGCTGGAGCTTTGTAACAACTCACACTGGCATTAATTACCAGTCTCCACAGCCAAGGACTACATTTTTGGCCAAATGGACACACAAATGATTGCCAACGCTAAGCCTCTTCTGTTTGCTCATCCTGAAGCAGCAGGCTCCATCATCTCCCCACACTCCTCCTGCCAAACAGAATAGTACTGGTTACTCTTGATATAAATTTGTGCAACTTTATATGTACACAGTCTTTCTAACCAAAAATGCATACAAGTATTTGTTTACTAATGTAGGATAAAGTGCTGTACAGTACGATACTGATACATTGAGGGGAAACAATCCTGCTTTGGAAATGGGCTCTCTCATCTCATTTCTGAATGAAGGAATAGAAAAATATTTGCACAGTTGGAAGGACCAACTTCCAAGGAAACATTACTGCTGCAGAGAAGACAGAACGGTTCTTCTGGTAGAAAATTGATGGGCTGGCTGTAGCAGAATTTACTCTATTATCACACCTCTCTTCTGACAGCAATATAGAATAAATAATGGCCCTACAAAAGCCTAGTTTTGGCACTAGCTTTGAATAAAAAATGAAGATACTTCATTGCTCTCAGTAATTATTAAATTAGATGGATTATTAGCTACTAGGCTACATTTTTTAAAGTGTTCTTTTGGCCAAGTGCCTCTGCAGACTATCATGAATTGTCCAACTCCAGAACCCTCTTCTGCTCACTATTCTCAAAGCTGCAACGTTCTACAACATTTACAAACAGCTGCAGTTTTCAGAAAGGCAGAAATAATCTCAGATTTAGCTACATGTTTGGCAACATTTGTCTCCAGTGTTCACAGGACTCCAGACACAGCCTCTTCCACCTCTCAAACGGAATTGCCTTTGACTGACAGAGCTTGAATCTACACCCCTGACTCAGCTCTTTCCACAGCCAAACCACTGCACAGGTACATAAAATACATGGCCAGTTGGCACTTGCTCACTCCTGCAGTTGATGGTACCTGCCCTTCAGATTTCCCAAAGGAGAGAAACCCCAGCTTCACACTATTCAACGCCTCTTTTGTTCTGGTTTTAATCCTGTGTCCAGCCACGGGCTTATTTGACTCCTCAACTGCTGTCAGCAGGAGTAATACCACTTGGTACCATTCACAAGACATTCAGCACCTGCAGGCTCAAGCTATGAGTCAAGAAAGACAATTATGGGAAAATAATTTATGCACAGAGCAGGAAAAGCAAGAGGTTGTATGTTGGAGTAAAGTGAGTATTTCTCTTTTTTCAGAGAAAAGCCAGTGAGGTGAGGGCAACTGCATTGTTAAGTATACATGAAGGGAAGGAGAAAACATAGGCACAGGCTAAAAGAAACTCCATTTTCATTCTTTAAAAAATCATGTGAAACAAAAAAAAGTTTTGATTTTTCATGGAAAAGGGAGACACTTGGTCCAAGTCACACTATTTTGATGAAGCATGAAGATTGTGTTGCTTGTTTTTAATGGACAAACTACTTCTACTAGCTGTGGAAGAGGATGGGCTGGGATACTGAATTGGAAGTGGCTGGCCCAGCTGCCTGGGAGGGACAGTTACAAAGCACCTCTCTCCTTCAGGAAGGGCATTAGCAACACACCAGGGCCAGCCGGGCCTGGCAGCTTGACGCTGCCACATCTCACTATCCCCTGATGAGGGGAGAGGCTGAGGCAGAGTAGGAAAATGTTTTGCTGAGGCAAAACATTGTATAAAAAGATCTCAAAGCTTTCGGCTCCCTGTTGGGACTCCATGGGCCCCAACATCCACAGAAACTCGGGACCGAGGAGGCCGCTGACACACTACCCCAGACCGTGCTGGCTTTGCTCCATGCCGGGCGCTCAGGAGCTCCCCTCCACGCAGTGAAGCCATTTCCTGGTATTTCTCAAACCTCAGCTCCAGGGAGCCTGCACAGAGCTCGGGAGCCGCCTGTGAAGGGCTCAGACTTTAGAGGTAGAGAAAGGGGCCGCGAGCGCCAGCCGCAGCCGTGCCGCGGGGCCGCCATGTTCGCCGCGGCGCCCGCTGCGTGTCCTCATGGCCGCCCCCTCACTCGCCAGCGAGCCCGGTGATTTCTTCGCCCGGGTGACTCGTGACTGGGCGGTGAGGCCGAGCGAGCGGCCGGGTTTGCAGCACTATGTCCGCCTCCCCGTGCCTTTCACCCCAAGCACCCTCCCCAGCCCGCGGCGGGGCGGGCGGCGGCGCAAGGCCGCCATCTCGCGGCTGCGAACACGGCACGCGCCGCCGGCGGCAAAATGGCCCCCGCGGCCGCACGGCCCGGCCCGGCCCGGCGCCGCCCGTCGCCGCGCACAGGCATTGCGGGAGCCGCGCTCCCGGCACGTCACCCTGCTTCAGCCTGGGGAAGCTTCGGGCGAGGGCGGGCGAGGTCTGAGCAGGGAGAAGTCGAAAAGAGACCGGGAACAAAGGAGTGGAGAAACCCACAAAGGTTCAGGGCGCAAAAATGCTTCATCGGGTAAGGGGTGCCGGGCTGTGCCCAAGGCCGGCTGTGAGCGCGGCCTGCTGGTTTTCATTAAAGGGAGACAAACAGATCGGCTTTTTTTTTTCCCCCCACAGAAATTAACATCTTCCTGGAAAATTTACTAAAGGGCTTGAGTTGAAAAAAAGATCAGGGGAAATTTCAGAACTATAAAGACAAATCCATGTCTGATGGGAAGAAGAAGGACGTTCTTGCTCTCTGTTGGTTTCATAACAGCCAGATGCATTCCGGTGTTACTTCAGAGCTTGCAGATGTCTGGGTGTAGGGAGAGGGCTGCTCCACCCCATTTCCCTGCCAAACTTCATTTCTTTGAAATTTCTCATACCACTTGCCTGCCTCAGGCTGAATTTCAGCTTGAAATTTTCCTAAAAATAGTTCAGCCAGGACCAGAACCAGTTAGTGGTGAAATACTTGTTCTTGCCCATGATAAAATGACATACAGTCATTTTATACCATCCAAACACAAATTTGTGCAAACTAGAGTGCCTCCATGCAGTGAGGCATGAATTTGGCAAGGAGGCAGGGATGTAACTTTAGCCCAGACTATTAAAACGTTAAAAGCTGTAGAAAATGTTCTCAGTAGGGACTTTTTAGAATTTGGTAGCTAAAATCCTTGAAGATGCATTGAATTCCAGCAAGGACCACCATGGATAAAGAAGACTTTCCCTGTTGGTGCTGCTTGTGACTGCTGCAGGCTCCCACTGTATTGTCGGGTGACTGAAATCACTCATCGTGGTTTGTGTGCTTAACTGCCCTTAGTGATGGCTCACAGAAAGAGTGGCTGCTCTGTGCTATCAGCTTGGGGTCTGTTACACACTCCACTCAAGCAGAGGTGGGTATCATACAGTAGATGTTTCAGTCCCACTTGTGACCGATACAGGTGTAGCTATGAGGCCATGTGGTGGATTTGTTTTCCATTTGTTCTCTAAAAACCTGGGCAGTTAAACATTCACAGAAGTTAATGTTAAGGTCACAAAGCCACATAAACCACTCCAGAACACAGTAGTTGACTGTGCAACCATCATTCCACCCCCTTGGCATGTGAACTAAGATGCATCTGTACCACTGGCTTCTTGCTTTGGTTGGATGGGGTTCACGTCTGTGGTACCTTTTGCATCATGGTGTCAGAAGCCCTGGGCATGTCGAGGTTGGTGGCGTAGCAGTCCAAGTGAAACTGAAATGACAGATTTAGGCAGCCATACAGCTTAGTACTGTTCAGTAACTGAGCATCAGGAGCTCAGAGTGCAGCCAGACCGCAGTCCTGCCTTTTGACAGCTGCACATGCCACTTCTTACTGGCATGGCAGGCTCATATTCTTCATGTGCACGAGCAGGACAGGTAATTTTGCAGTCTGTGAGACATCAGATGTTTGCAAAGCTAAGGTGGGCATTAAGAACGCAGCATTTTCTGTTGTTAAAAGTGTATCTTCAGAATAAGAGAGATCACTATAATTCATACCAAAATGCCTTTCCAGTTTGCAATGAGCTCTGCTACTGAGACCTCTCTGACTTGTCCCCCAGGACACTTGACTTCTATCAGGGAAGCCAGCTTCCACCCACTGCAAACGCACAGCAGGACAGTCTTAGAAATGTGGGCCAATCCCTCCCGCTTCTTTTCCACCAAGAACTAAATCGAACCCAGCAGGGCTTTCCCTTTCTCGGCCGCAGATGCCGCTTCCGCCGGCGCGGCGGCAGCTCCTTCCCTGCGCTGTCGGAGACCACCACCTGCTGGGGGCTCGGCGGCCGCACGCCTGCCCGCCCCGCCAGCCTCTCTCCTCGGGCTCGCGGCATTTGTATCTCCATCACACAATTTCCGTCTGTCTGCACAGCAAGCAGGCCGCTGAAGCTCACAAATATGCAGTTCATGGTTGACAGCGCACGGCTTTCCTATACCCGGTCATGCTCTGCTGTCTCTAGCAAGAAGCAGGAAGAGGCTGTAGCTGTTACATCCCATTTTCCTTACTCCTCAAGACGTCAATTTTGAGGACTTTTGCCTAAATTTATATCAGAAGAATCTGTCCCTTCCATTCTTTGTTATATGCATTTAGCTGGTTTGGTTTGTTGGGGTTTGTTTTAATGTTTCTGCTGCAGTTTTGGAGTCCACTTGAGATGTGTAGGTATCAGACAGCATTGCTATAGCTCCAGCAGGGAAGCAGCTTATCTGGAGGGTCAGGAAAATCACAACTTCTGATTGCCCTGGTTTCTTTCAGCAAGGAAGCAATGCCAAGGCAATGAAAATGAGCTGCTCTTTGTCACTGGAAATCTTAAAAGGTTTGGGAAGCGACTGCAGAGTTTTTTGGGAGACTGCCTTGTATAGATGGATGAGAAGAAAAGAGTTTTCAATTTGTGTAAAATTAGTGATGGACAAACTGAAAATGATAGCAGAGCTCTGGAAAACCTCTGGAGTGGGTTCTCTGTAGGGGCCAGCAGGGCGGAGAGGAGATGTGGCAGGTGGTGGAAACATTTGCTTGTGTAGGTTTAGCTTTTAGGATTGATATTTCCCATGAGCACAGCAACAATTGCAAGTCCTGAAACCCAAGTTCTTAGTGAACTGCAGGTTTTCCTTTATGTACAGATGTGACGCACATGAAAATACTGCTTGGATTCCAAGAACAGATTGAGTTAGCTATGGGAAGGTAGTCCAAATATGCTTCATGGGTCATGAAATGAAGATCTTAATAATCCTATATCTAGAACAAATTTACAACCAGAAAATGCTGTCAGTTGACTAGTTTCCTTTCAGACAAATTCATATAATCATGTTACCATGCGGTTCCCATGACAAATCAGTAACACACTGTGGGGAGAGCTCCTGAGAGTTCCCATCTTGCCTATTTCAGTAGCGCAAGAAATTTCCCTGGGAGTGTCTGGTGGGGAGACCATTTCCACCGTAGCCTGAGATTGACTAGCACACAAGGCTTCCAGAAGAAACTGCTGCTCCGGGAGGTCCCACAGATCAGCTGTCTAATCAGAATGAGTCTGCCTGCTTCTGTTTGCGGTGAGATTCAGCAACACTCATATTTCTGCCAAGGCTCACTGAAAAGTGAGGAAGGCCTGAAAGGATTTAACTGTCAGTTTGAACTGATTTTGTGCTGATGCTTTCTTGGACCCACAGGATATAATTTCTGATCAGCTGTAGCCTTTCCTGCATGCCAGCACATTTAGTGGTGGCTTTCTGTGTCTCTGAGACCCATACATTATAATTTCTAGTAAAATAAACTATTTCTTCTTTTTTACAGAATGAATCAATAAATGACTGGAGCTCCAGTGTCAGGCATTGCTGTACAGTACCTCAAAGCCTGAACTGGCAGCAGTGAGGAACTTCCACCTGCAGGACTCATCTCACCTTCTGCTTCTGTTCTGACCTTTGGCTTGTCCAAATGTAGTACCTTTGGGGCAGGAGCTGACTTTGCCTTGTGTTCATCCCACACCCATCACGGCAAAGTGATCCTGCTCCCCAGGCTTAAACAAAAGGGCTTCTGAATCATTAACATGTTTGAATAACCCCATGGGAACCTTCAAGACTAACTGGGGTGAGAGGTGCCACATTACCAAACAGCCTGCAGGCTATGTGATGGCTAGTTTATTGGCACAAAAACACAGGGTGAGCTGGGCTGATCTGAGCCATAGTCCGCTGCTGCATATCCAGCCAGGAGGTCTGTGGTGTTCTTTCCAAATTTTCTGGTTTGCAGGTTTGGCAGGGTTCAGCTTTTTTGATAAAGTTACAGCCTCAGTTGACAGACTAAAACAGAATAAGGTCAAAGCAGACCAGAAATTATAACTGGAAATAAATGTTGGCAACTCTGAAATAAATAGCAGTTTTGACTTCTGATTTTTTAATAAAAGCAAGACATTGAATTCTACCCCACTTCCCACCAGGGCAGCTAGCAAGAACCAAACCAGTACATAACTCGGACTGGAGATGCACACGTGTAGGTAGCAGCCAGATATTGAGCAGTGTTCGGCGTATATCCCAGTGGGACGGAAGCAAGCCTTCAGCTGGGGCCTCAGGGTACTGCAGTCATGTAAATTAGAAGTAGTTACATGTCATCTCGCCATAAGTGATAAATAAGGCATGGAAGCAGTAAGGTTGAATTATGTCATTCTTGAGCACTGTATTCTCATTTTTGTGCTTTGAAATTTGCACTACTAGCTTTGGAAGTTGGCATGCAGGTATTTCACACACTTAGCTAACTATGCATTTGTTAACTTCTTGGATGTCCTGTGAATGGCCTGCTCTCTATCTCCTCTTCTCTGCCTTTGTCGGCCATATAGGCTGTACCAAAAATACAGCCAAGACAAGCACTTTGCTCCAGATGTAAGCTGCCTCAATTATAACTCCTGCACACTGTTAACGGGCTTCAGTAAGTTTGGAATCCAGCATAAAACCCAGATTTCTCTGAACTTCCAAACTTTGCAGTTTTTACAGTGTATTATGTTTCTGGCAGGAAATCTGGATGAAATGCCAAGTTGGTAGAAAACTCAATATCCCACTATAAAATATTTATTGTTTGGTGTGTATATCTAAGTGCACCTTCCCGTTGCTAAGTTAACATGATTAAAAAAATCCCCCATCTGAGAATCAATCATCCAGCTGTAGAGTTCAGTGAAATGACTTTCAATAAACAGTGCAAGCATGAGTGAGCCATTCCTGCCAGGGCCTCAGATCCAGGGTACCTCCCAGTATCTTCTGCGGGACCTCAGCATTTCCTGGTGTCTAGACCTGAACTTTTATTTAGTTTATCCTTTTAAATAGTCACAGGACCATTCTAAAACCAGGATGGGACACTTCATTTGCTTTCACAGTATAAATCAGGAAGATACAAGCTTGATCGTACCCTAACAAAGCCAGATCCTTAGTAGTTCTTATATAACAACCATAGTAATATCTAAATGACAGACATCAGATTTCTTTTTTGTCTCCCCAAATATGGACTTTTATAATTTTGAAAAGGTATAAAATATGCGTATGCATTTGTAAACCATATGTGTGGCTCAGTTTCACAAAACAATGCATCTTCTCTTACTAGGGAATATATTTACGTTGCAGTATTACTGGAACTACAGGGTTGTAAAAGATTAGCTTTACAAATACACTGTCCTCATTCATATCCTATAAGAACATGCTAAAACATCTCCATTATGTAGTTTACAAACATGCCAAACTAGTGTATAAGTATACTCCATGGTTAAATGATCTTATTATTCCATGAGCAGGAACCGTGTGATCTTCCTTACAGTAAAATAAACCATTTTATATGTATTTCACTCTTAGATCCCCCCAAAATTTGCTCGTTTGTAGAAACTAAAATAAGTTTTAGTCAGCCTTTTCAAAAATATCCTTGATCTCCATTTGTTACCTGTTATTGCAGAAAGGCTTTATATAAACAGTAAGTATCTTAATAAGGAGACTTGACACGGCAGGCTCCAGAAGGCTCACCCATAGATGTGTGAAGCGAGTTCTTCTACAAAGCTGCTGTGTCTTGTTGAACAGGCTGAATCTCCACCAGCCATTGCGACTGCCCCAGCTCCCAGTATTTTTCAGTCTGGGTGCCTTCAGGAGTTCCCACCTGCTGTTCAGTGTCTCGGGCCTTGCTGAAGCATGTTTAATTGCAAAGCAGATCCACGATGGCCGAAACCCGTGGCTGCGTGGTGGTTGTGTCACTGCCGTCCTGCAGCCTGCATGCGGCTTACAGGAGGTCACGGATGACCATGCATTTGGTCCTGTCATAGTGCCTTTTTATGTGTCTCAACCCCCCCATAGAGCACGGCACATTAAGCAATCATCTGAGCAAATTAGGCCCAGGAGTGCAATAGAGCATACTGCAGATAAAGGCAGCAAGCTGCTGGGAAAGCTGCGTGTGTGACCTTACACAGCACTTGTCCTTTCATGGCTGGCTGAGGCCAGCGATACTCTCACGAGGACAGCTGCGCACTCACTTTGGGGGCTGGTGCCAAGCCGCTGGAATTCTGCCACTGTAACTAATGAACTCACTTAGGAACCTCTGAGTTAAGTTTAACATTTTGCAAAATGCATTTATTCCCAAATGCACTGGTAAAGATGTCCAGCTGGTCTGGATGCACAAGACTTCACAGTACAAAGACTGCACAGCCAAAGGTTAATAAAGCTAAGGTACAAACTTAGAATCACATTAACTCTTGGAATAGTTCACCAGATTATGTCATTTTCCGCCAAATTAGCAGCAGATGAATTATCAGGGTTCTGCTGTCTTGTCTGACAAAAACCTGTGCTTGAGGAAAGGAAGAACCTTTACACATTGTAAGGATGGTAGAGAACATGTGGTTGGGGAACATTGCTACCTCACAGCTAATTAGCTGAGACAACAAAGTGAAGCGAAGAATGCCCCGCATTAGCACAAACTCAGATTCAACTAAAACACTTGCCCTAACACTCTGTGCCAAGTTCCCTAAATGCTGGCTGTAAGAATGATCAGTAAATACAAAACATGGAAATTGACTGTGTGCCTTTAGTCTACTGTGTGCTTTTAGAAATCTCTTACAATGCTATTAGTACCTGGATAAGGTCCTTTGTGACAATCCGGTCCATTTCCTTGGCACCAAACAGGCACTAATGCCTGTGCAAAAGAGCATGTGGGTAGTTCTGTTCAGCTCCAAGCAAGCAAAAAGCACTCTGCAAACATAGGATGCTATTAAAACCAAAGGGAGTTTTGATGTTGACTTTGACGAGCACAAAAGCAGATGCTTTACATGAAAGACTCACTCCGTGGTGAAAAGAAAGAGGCCTCCTGGCCTTCCTGCTACCTCCTGTGGGTAAAGTCACATGTGTGTTTTAGCCTCTGCCTAAGCCAAAGGCTTTAACTAAAGAGTTTTACCTTTATTCCCTGATATAAGTGCTTCCTTTGGTACTTCACCAGCTTCCTTGGAGTTTAATGTACCATCTTCAGCCTCATGTTGGCAGGACTCCTGAGTTCTTTCTGAGTTCATCAGTAGAGAGGTCTATATATTTGTAAAATGTTGCAGTGCTTCAGGTAAGTGAAAATGCATAGAGCAGAAGGTGGTCTGGTATGTAACGCTATCTCTACGTGATCATGTTTGTCTTTTCAGAGGGAACCTGCAGCAGCTGTCATAAATTCACACAACAAAGTAATACTTCCTTTCCTGCTCTGGCTACACCAGAAAATAAATCTAGGGTGGTTGGCTGGAAAAAAGGTGGAGACACAGGAGTGACCATAAGTGAAGTGAGAGAGAAGCTCACAGCATTTACTGTGCTCAAACTGAGAGAAATATAATTACCTACAACAAGAGATTTGAAGAACCCTTGTATAAAACTGCTGTTCCAGGAACAGAGATTTTAAAATTTAGGAGTGCTCCAGTCTGACAGCAGAACAGTAAGCACTGTACCCATGCTTATTAAAAAGACAAAGATTATCTTGGCAGTCAGAGACTTATCAGTCTTTCTACAATCGTGGGCAATCTTTAGAACAAATTTTGAAGAAAAGGATAATTAAGACCTGAAGGTAAGTAGAAGATGATGTAGATAAAATGATTAGGGCAAACCTGCATGCTGAACTGATGAGCTAACTTGCTAAGCCAGGTTGATTTGATCACTTGTGATGATACTTGTCTTGGACTGGACAAAATACCCTTAGAACTGGGTATCAAAGTGAATAAGGAGCCAGCACAAATCAACTTGGGCAAAGAATTACTGAATGGGAAAGAAACTAATAGTGGAATTCCTCAAGATGTTGGTCCTGATCCTCTTAAAGATATTAATTTATTACCATGACACATGCTAAGGAAGTTTTGAAGTATTGTCAGCATGGAAGAGGGATGGAATATTAAAAGCACTGCACGGCACTGATGACTAAAGCAGTGTAAATAAAGTGTCATTTGCTAGGGCAGAATACAAGCCATGTATGAGGGTAGGAGCTATTTGGATGTTAGATGTCAAACCCAAACATTTATTAAGGTTTCTTTATCAGCAATACAGAAAGAAGTTTTTCTGGAAGTTCAGTCTTGAGACAACAATCTGGAGTGAATCACCTGTGGGAGGTGTCTCTCTTGTGCACTCAAGAGGTAGCTGTGAAACCTGCTGTTCAGTCAGCTAAAGTTATGTAATATCAGTCAGACCTTAAGAAGGGTGTCTGCTCCAAAAAGGCCATCCATAGCTCTGAGAGGGCTAAGCAAGGAAGGAATGAGGGTAATAGTTGATCATATCATGATGGGATGATTGTGAAAAAGGCAAACAGATGCTTTATGTATCCGAACAAAGTATTGACATATTCCCAGGCTCATACACCCAGAACTCATCTGTGTGCAGTTCAGGTGATCTGTGCTCAAGGAAGAGGAACTCAGGACCACCCATGTACAGAGAAAGCTGCAAACATCAACGTGAGAATGGAAAATGTGTTTTATTAACAGTCCCTAAAGGAACTCAGCTTGTTTAGCCTCCCAAAGTGAAGGTTGAGGGGGACTGTTGCCTTTTAAAATGTATCAGAGCAAAGGAAGAGCTTTTAAAATTCTTAACGTGATGCTGGTAAAGGATCATAGTCTGGTTAAGAATAAATTTAAACTCAAAATATAAAGTTCTGTAGCTATCAGAGCAGTTGGTATTGCCCGACAACCATTTTCAAAATGTTGATTGATATGTTTGTAATCCAGGGTTTTTACGGTTTGTGTTTTCCTCCAAGTTAAATATCATAGTGAAGAGTTCTACAGAAACAAGAGTTTTTCACTATTAATAAGACCCCTGTAATGAGATCCTACTATCTCAACTGTATTCCTGGTTCAAGCTTCAATGTGGTACATTCTCCAGCATGTTCTCAATATCAGCCTATTAAAGAAGTTTTAATTGTAAAGGTTATTTTCTAATAATGAGTGAGTCTTGCTGAGCTGCCACTCTTGCCCAAGAAATACTTGCCAGTGTCTTACTCCCAGGAACTTCTGTGCACAAGAGGCAGGATGTCAGGGGAGTCCTGGTGCTTGGGCTACACCAATAGCAAGGTGACAGACATTAGAAACCCTTGGTAGGCAGTAAACTGGTATTTGCCTGTGACAACGTAAATGTAAGGGTAAACTTCCAGTCTGTTTAGATTCTCCTTTACCCTAACAGTGAGGAAATGCTTTACAAATAAGCCTGTGTTGACAGCTGAATGAGTGAATGATACTTCTTGACTGGTTGCAAACATGCCGACTTGTGGCTGTCATTAGGAATCAGCCCCACATCGTTAGTCTGGCTTCAGTGTGTAAGAGGTACTTCATATTGTGCTGGCATTTTTACAACATCCTCGGATGGAAATTTGCAAGTGCAAATGAAGTGTAGGGAAGAACAGAAGCATATTAAAAATTTACAAAGAATTGCAACTGAGTTCTTTACAGGAGCTTTTAAAGATATTAATTTCAGTGGTACAGGTGGTGCCTAATGTTTGATTAAAATCTAACATACAAACAGATTAGAGTTGTGAATTCAAAGTGGTTGCCACAGATCAGGAAGTGAGGACTGTGTCCTCCTGGCAATACAGTCCAGTTGGTCCTCTCTCCTGGTATGGGGAAAGTCAAGGATTTGCAAAAATAAAGAAGATGGAGCCAGACTCTGAAAGGACAAGAAGGAATGAGCATAGGTTGAAATACAGGAGATTCCACTTAAAGGTAAGAAAAAAGCATTTTAATGTAAGGATGTCTAAACACTGGCACAGATTGCCCAGGGAGGTTCTGGAGTGTCCATACTTGGAGATACTCAAAACCTAACGGGACATAGTCCTGAGCAGCCTGCTCTAGCTGGCCCTGCTTGAGCAGGACATTAAAAACAATCTCCAGAGGTGCCTGTCAGCCTGGATTGTTCTATGAATCTGCGAAATGTAGTGAAATTCCAAAGTGAGCTAGGTTTTTCTTCAGAGACTGGTGAGACCAGTGTATGTTTAACATCAGTTCCTTACTGTTGGTTAAGGAGCATATATTGCTACTCTCAGTCCCGTAGAAGAGAAGCAAACCCCAAATGTCCAGGGGCAAGAGCAATGGAGTTATGTGACTTCCCTAAGCAGAAATTTACCTGCATCTGCTGAGGGATTATCTGCTGTCAACTAGGGTGTTAAATAGACACCCAGGAGATGTTGTGCTGAACACCGCCCTCCCAGCAGGGACCAAATCCCATCGTGTGTGATAGGGCTGTTTTGAACCAGCTCTATGTGTCACAGGGTAGGAACAGGAATTTAGGAAAAGCAACCAGGTTTCTCCATTTTATTCAAGTGATTACCTCAGCATAAATCAAGTGAGTAGAAAATATAGCAAATCCAGTTTGGGGACTTTTCTTTCACTAAAGTTTATTTTGTTTCAGTCCCCAAACTACAGATTAACTTGGCTTCAGGTGAGTGCATCTGCCATCCATGGTAGGACTAGAGGCTTTTTCATCCTTCAGTTCCTGTACCAGTGATACCTCCCTGCCCAGTGAGCCTCTGACTGACTGGAGGAGCAGAAGAGTTCGGTCTTCAGGGGAAAACACGATAGATTTTTTTGTGCAGTTCTGATGGGGTGTTGTTTTGCTATAACTAACAGTTCTTTTTTAAGGACCAGGTAGCTCTGAAAGTAAGGGTGAACTGGACGGGATGCTGCAGAACAAGTCACTCAGTTCACTGTTGTTTTCCCACCACCCTGTTCCCTAAGGACCATTGGAGGCATGGGCAAGTGTGTCTTTCCACCTGTGGGATGAAAGTCTGCAGGTTGGGTCATGTAAGAAGGACAGCAGAATGCTATTTACATCACAATTATGGGTCTGACTATATGAAAAGGAGAGGATGTAACAGAGTTCTGAACCATGAGGCCATATAAAGGCTGGGGTCTCAAGTTTTCAAGTGTTGTTCTTGATGGGTCTGTTGTTGATGCCAACATCTCTGGGTAAGTCCTGGTGGCACAGTCACAGAGCTTAGCCTCTGAGCAGTAATGGAGGCCCAAAGTGGAGATTCCAGAATACTTCTTCATCCTCTCTGCACCATCGTTTTCTGCACAGAAATATAAAAGGACATTCTGCCTTTTACACTTTTGTGTGATTAACAGAAACTTTCAGAGATGCTCCTTCCCCACCTCACACAGCCCAGTCTCAGCTCTTACCCATGCAAGTACGAGTGCCAGTGAAAAGCATTGTCTGTCATCTTTAGATTTCTCTTTGTATAGCTGATGGCTTAATAAGTGCAGTGATAGTGCAGGTTGCTCAGAATTGCTGTTGGGGGCATTATGAGAATGCAGTGAACTTTTACAGCTTTCCTAGAAAGTAGGACAGGAGCAAAGAGGCAGCAACGAGCAGTTCTGCAAGGCAGTAAGAGGTGTGAGACTCCTCTGCGGGGGCTCTTCCTTACTGACTCATCTGAGAGCTGTACTCCCACTTTTCATTTGAAAATGAACCTCTACCCCTCCCTTGATTGTAGTTGTCCCTAGGTGTTGGCGTCACCTCTACACCTCTTTCTCTCACAAGCATGTGTGGGTGGTGCTAGCTTTGCACATGAAAGCACTGGGGCCGTGCTCAACCCTTTCTTTTGTTCTGGTAGTGGTCACCATTGAATACACTTTCATTTATACTGTCAAAAATGTTTCCACCATAGCAAACATAAGGCTCAAGACTGCTGCTAGGTGAGGTGCTCCTCCTACCATACAGTAACTAAAAACAGCCAGCAGAGCCACTGGTTGAAGGTCTCTGCTCTGGAGTGCTAGCAACTGCCTTGCTATTGCTTTTTACGCACCCGTGAGACAGTCTTTCATTATGTGTGAAATGAATCCGTCAAAAATGGTGACAGGGGAACATGGATCAAACTGCCAGATGGAGGAAAAAGACATACTTACAAGACTCCTTGCTAATCATACTGAATGTTTCAGAGGGGAGCACGTTGACTCACAGGAGAGAGCTGCTTTTCTGCTGTCCTCCACACAGGTGTACTGACAGTGACAACATATTGCCACCCCAGGTGGATGGTAGCTCTTTGAAACACAAAAGGAAGGAGTAAAAAGACCTGGAAATTTGAATTCTGCAATTACTTACCCTTAGGTTAATTCAGTCCTACATGCTTTCTATTGCCTTCCTCAGGAGTGGAACAAACAGCCCGGTTTTATAGATGAACATGATGGCCAAGCCTCAACTTGACAAGTCTGGCGCTACCCAGAGTTAATGGTCTAATTCCTGACTGCAGGCACATCGCTTGCAAGGAGAGCCTCGGTGTAAAGCATCAACTCATGTAAATCTGTCATCTCTTGGGAAGTTCCTGAGTGGTGCTTAGCCTTGATGGGTTGAATCCTGTACAAATTAGAAGCAGGGATTCAAGGCATCTCTGGAACCACAAATTCCTGCTTTCAACCCAAGGCCATTTGCTGTTAGAATGGACACACAGGGAACTGATAAATCTCAGCCTTTTACTCCTGCACAAACAGGATGCGGCAGCAACACACCCATCAAGATTTAACAACAGCTCACCTGAAAAATGAGTCAACAGATCAGCATTTTGAGGAGTGAGTGGAAATTTTCTGTTCCCAGGACAACAGCACTAAGCAAGTGATGTTTTCTGTTATTGTGGAAATGCAGTATAGCCTGCAGCACCCAGGATGGAGTCAGGCTGATTTCAGCATTATAGTCAGAGCTGACTTAATCAATGATAGTTTAATATCCTTCTCAGTTGCTCTTGTCACTGCTGCTGCTTCACCTTGGCAGGGATGTGGCAGCCCAGTTCATCTCAGGCCACTATGGTAACCTCAAGGATGTGCCCCTTTCACACATAGCCACTGCAAGAAGTGGTGTCACATGTGAAGAACAAGATCAGGGTTGCAATATCCAGCATGAAAAATACACAAGAACTCAATGGTAGTTGGAGAGCTATTTCTGTTCACAAATGTTTCATGGGTGTTTATTTTCTCTGAACTGTAAAAATAAAAGGCATGATGCTGAAGAAAGACCTGCTTGTTTTAGGCACTGGAAAAATTATGCAGCAACAATTAGCCTTTATGCAAAGATTAATCCTTAAGTAGGGAGGTATGGGTCTCTTTTAACACTGCTTGACTTTTCCACTGGAGGTTTTATATTTATAAGTGACTGTTCCTGCTCACACAGAAAACTTCTGTCTCTTCATCTGCTTCCCTGGAGACTTTTGAACTTGTCATCAATCTGATCTCCCAGCCAGAGGAACACTTCCCCACTGTGCAATGAAAATTTATCAGCTTGTCCTTCAGCATGTCTCAACAACTCAGAGATTATTAACTCATCTTTCAAGTGATTAATACTCCTGGGTATGAGAGGCATAACTCTGGTACTTGTGAGGTGCTTGGAGGCCCTGGAAATGAAGGCAGAAGGGGAATTGCAAAGTGTGACAGTTTGGATTGAGAGACAGACTAACCCCACTCTTGCACAAGTCCTGTACCCACTCCACTTGGGTCCCATTTTGACTGGCCTCTGTAGGCCCCACAACACAAACAGCGAACAGCCCTTTTTAGTCTCCTTACTCTGTATGACAATCGAGATCTGTGGATTCTCAGGGGAGTACATCTGAGAAGAAGTCATTTCACTTAGTGCTGCCTAATTATAGCCATGTTGACAGCCACAGTTGTAACTCCTCTGCTAAGAGATTTTTAGTATTCATCAGCAGGCTTCTCATTGGTTGCTGCAGAGTACCTGTCAGTCATGATAATTACTAATTTGTTTTAACTTGCCTCGGAAGCATTCCTAGAATTTATGGATGTGCTGTGAGTTATTCCAGCTTTGCCTTCTACTATGACAGAGATATGGAGGAAATGCAACATATATAAAGTCATCATGGCCTGTCTCTAAGACAAGTGATGCACTGAGAAAATGCATGACCATGATGCATACATGTTTGTGCCATGTACAACGCCAGCAGCACCTTACTATAAAATCACTCCTGGGATTGCTCTTGTGGCTGTGCTCGCGTTTTGAACATACAAACTGACAGGTGAATGTATATAATTTTCCAGGAGAGCTGGTCTGTCTGTCCTCGCGCATATGCCTGAGGCAGCTAATAGGGCTGTCACATTCAAATAGGGTCAGGCCAAGCAAAAAAGAGAAAGGGAGGATGAAGGATAAAGACCATATTTCACGGCCAGCCAGGCATGGGTCCAGTGCTTTTGTCTAAAAGCTCTCATGTTGTGTCCCTAAACTGACCCTGACAGCTTTGCAGGAAGCAAAGTTGCTTCAAAAGATTTTCATGCTCCCATTACATCAGGGGATGTCCACAACACTGCGTTACTGGAATGTGTTGGTGCCAGTAAAGAGCACCCAGATCATGTAAAACACAGGGCAAGAGTATCATGAACACAATAATTTGTGCTCTAATAAAGGGCTGATGTTCTAATCATAAAGTTGGAAATGAAGCAACATTCCCCCTTCCACCCTACCCCATAACACAAGGCAAGCATAGACCATGCTTCACTCCAGCCTGCACCCCAGGACTCCTCCACAGCATGTCCCTGCCATGGAGCCCAACAAGTCACCCCAGTGACTCTGCTACCTGTGTGCTGCTCCCACAAGCCTCCCCCTCTACTCCCCACCCAGCTTTCTGCCTCCCACGGATACCAGGTGGCTTTCTGAGTCATGACGAACATGAAGGAAGCTTCCTAGCTTGGCCCAGGAGAGCCCCTTCCCCATTTTGTCTCTAATTTCTGCATCCCTGTAGTGCTGAGCCATGGCTGGCAACCTGGAAAACACAGCCTCTGTGAACTTTCCTGACTCCCTGCGCACAGCAGAAGAGGGGGATTCACATGCAGCACAGCTCTGCTGTGCTACTGCTCTCAGGAGAGTTCCCAAAGCACATTTCATAAATTGCTTTTCAGTGCGCAGCAGTTTCGATTGTCTCACAGCTCAGGAGCCTGTTACATCCTGACAAGCGGAGGGGGTTTTCTCACACACCCTGCTCCAGGTCCTGCGATTTTGGAAGTGCCCTGGGCATCTCAGTTGAGATGCAGCAACTCCAGCGAATGGTTGTTGCAGAGGCTGGGCAGAGAGGGGTGACTGGCAGGAGAGCAGGGTGACTGTGAGTGTGTGAGTGGTGCCGGTGCAGTGATTCTGCCCAGATCAAGATTTCCCTCTGTCAGCATCAGTTCTTTGCAGGACTACCTGGGCCATAATCCCCATGGAGACCAGTCCCTAAGTCAGAAGCATTTTAGCCAGTAAGAATTTCTGAATTTAGAAGGGGTTCAATAACTATGCCATATTACAAATATGCTAATAATTATTTTTGGTAAGTATCAAAGCAGTAAGACTCTTCGTGTTCCCTGTAGGAGGTGGCTGCTCCAGCAAGCAGCACTCTGGCTTCTGATGCTATTGTTTTAACTCAGAGACCCATCACGCAATCAGTTCTGCTACTAGTCCTTGAATCCAAATAATCTCTCTTCCATCAAATAGAAACTTTAATTTCATGAGCAGATGGATGTTTCAAAATGTGACCTTTCCCAAGGTGAAGCACTCAGTGGACGTGTTATTTATTGGTTTTCAATTTTTCCACAGGCAGACATGTCTATTCTGTCAGGAAGGTTAAACAAGAAGATGTTTAAAAATTCATTTAAGTGCAAATGCAGTCCTTACTACTGTAGTAATTCTTTCTCTTAACCACACATTAAAGAGCAAGATGTGATTGTACCAGGGGATAAATGATAGCTTGTCTGAGGCAGGACTGACAGCTTGTAGCTATCCACTGCTGGCTGCAGGTGCAGCTTAAATGGTCTCCAGCCCTTTCCTTGGGCTCACTTGTCATCCATCTGCTCTCTGAAATCGGACTGCACTTTTCTTTAAGTGTGGAGAACCTCTGTTTGCCTCACTCAGCAGCTAAGCTCACGTTCATTGGAGGGGACAGCATCGAGGTGCTCAGAGCAGCTCCAGCCACCCCAGCTGACATTGCAGGGGTCTCATGGATGAGGCAGGACCTTGTGCAGTGGTGCAGGCAGAGGAAAGGCTCTTCATTTTGGAAGCATCACTCTTCTTTCCCTCTGGGGGAAGAGTAGAGCCCACTCTGAAGGTCGCATTAAGACTTGTGTCTTCTGACTCCTAAGGATCTTGATAATGGAGTGTGGCTAATTCACATGGTTGTCTTCTCTTCTTCCAGACCAACATAGCTTAAATTTTTGCAGATTGGTTAAATAATAATTCCAACAGATGCAAGGAAAAAACCCACTAGTGGATTATGGCAAAACAGAACAATTTGCTGAGAAATTAACTCATTTGATTGGAAAAAGTACATTATACACCCTAGTGAATCCTTTAGAACTAGAAAAATGTGCATGAATAATGTAAATAAGAACAGCGTTTTGTACTCATCTTTCCAGGAAAATCAGTCCTGACAGCTTGTTGGATTTGCCTCTTCTGGCTATTTTTTATGGTGACTTAGAAACTCTTCTTGATTGACTGTTCAGCCAAGTAAAAAGGAAGAATAAAACCAGTGTAGGCTCTTACATGTTCTGTTATAAAAACCGACAGTGCCTGATGCTAACACAATGCACTATTCTCCTGTGCCAAACCAAGGCCAGGCCCCTGTGCAGACTTTGTTCCTGAGCTTTGGCTGCCGATGCCATTCTCTGATTTATGCTGTGCAACACAGAATCATTAACATGTGTTGAGCAAGTTTAAATTCCTCCATAATCGGGAGTAATCAGTAACACAGGATAAGAATAGTAAGTAAAAACTGCAGCTCAAGTGATAAAAATAGCACTGGAGCTGGAAGACAGCAAAGCTTGGGGCTGCAAGACCAGGACCTCAGAGTCCTCCTCCTATGCCTCCTATGCCTCCTACATACGCATTTATACTCCCTGCACAAGGTGCCATTTAACACCCCATGCTGCATGAAAGGGGGGTCTCTGCACCAGTGGAAGGATCTTTCTGTAAGCTTTCTAGGCCCTAGAAGAAAGGGCAGATTTGGTAGTGTTTGCATAGCAGGTATCACAGCCTCGATCTCCACCTTGTTTTTGGCCCCCGGCAGGGCCCGTGCATAGGCAGCCAGGCTGTGAGTCTCGCCGGGTCCAGCACAGCTTTCTCGCACCTGTATCACCTCCTTCTTCTTGATGAGAGCCACCCTGGTGCATGCTGGCAGCTGGGTGAGCCCAGGTCCTACACTGGGGAGCAGCGAGACCCTCCAGGCCCCTGCGGTGCAGCGCCCTGAGGGATGGGGTCAGTGTTTGCATTCCTGGGGCGGCTCCTCTCCCTCAAAGCCCTCTCAGATGCACCAGCAGCACTCTGAGCACGAAGCACTGTCTCCCTGCACTCCCAGAGCCCATGGCACAGCCCTTGTCTTGCTGCTGGAGAAATCTTGTGGCACTGCCACATCCTACTCTTTGGGTACATCAGTCTATGGGAGCTGAGCAGGCTGCACAGGGAACCATCCCCAGGGCATGGGAAGGAATGCCTGGCTCTGTGTCTGCACTGTGAGAGAAACACTGTTAGCGGGGCATGGAAGATGTAGGGACTTCCAGTCCTTTCCAGTTCTTTACCCCACTCTTAGCATGGGTGTGCAGGAAACTAAGAAGTTAAACAGCTTGCTCTGCTGTTTTTCCTCTCCTGTGACCCTGGAGACAGTGAGTAAGTGTAATGCCCATGATATACTCTTATTACCATAGTAACTCAGCCAGGAGCTGGTGATTGCACAAGTAGATGCTGAAAGGAAAAGACTGCCTAAGGAAGAAATCAGCTCTCTGCTATCTGGGTGCATCGTCCCTATCTGCACTAGAGACTCCTTTGAAGGCAGTGGGATTCCTCTGGCACACAGTGAGAGCAAATTACAGCTTAGATCTAATTCTGTGCTTGCATGGCAATTTTCCCGAAGGATCCAACCTTTTTACGTCTAAATTAAAAATAACCCACCCTTTATTAGAAGAGGCTGATTCTCAGCAAGGCTCTGCACTGCCCTCTGCATTTCTCCCATTTCCTTTGAAGTAAGGACATGGGGTGCAGCTGGAGCTGGGCCACCTGCAAGAACACAGGTATGTCTGCAGCTCTCTGTAATGCAGCCACTCAATGCAAAGAGGAGGCCAATGTTAATGTTTCAGCTGAGTGAGAGCGGCTGGGGCCTCCATGCACGGGATGCCCTTGGCTGCACAGTATCTAACCTCAGAAATCTCTACTCTAGCTCCCGTGCTGTGGGGTGAAAAGGCCTTCGAATGGACTGTGGCGATGAGACAGCCCCTTGCTCCAGAGTATACCATCTATCTGAAAACCTCACAACAGCAGCTAATATTTCATGCGTTTGCCTTCACAGTGCCCCATGGGGTATGAAATCGCTGTCACACCCACCAGACAGGCAAGTAGGGACTGAAATACAAAGAAGCCAGCCAGGTACCAAGGCCATCAAGGGGACACATAGCAGGGGAAGGACTTGAAAGTTCATGTCTCAGGTGAATACAGTATGAGTTTATAGGTGATCTCAGGATCACCTTTCCTTTTCTAAAGCTATAAGATCAGAGGACTACTCCAGGTACATGGAGTTTTGTTCATCTTTTCTTCTTAGTTTTGCCTGTTGGGTAGTAAGCCTTATAACAACATTAAAATTGCTGTTGTTCTAATATTCACCACTCTTATTCAGTGGCATAAAATTTCTGCTTAGTATCCAAAGAGTGAGAGGGATGCAGAGGAGCAGGATGAGACTATTTTGGCAGTCATGTACACCAGGACTCTGTGAAGGCAACATTAGGGAGTGACCATCCTTCAAACTCCATCCTTCCCAGCAGCCCTGGACACCTCCCTTGATAACACAGGAGAAAACATGACCATCACTGACATTACACCATGGTGGGAAGTAACAAAGTCATGCCACCTGCCTAGTTGCATAAAAATACTTCAGGAAGATTTTCATAACCTTTCCACTGAGTGCCGTTACCCACTACAAGGGCCAGGCTCAATTATGCAAGGTTTCCTCTTAAAATTTCTGGTCAGCAATAGCTTAAACCCCTCTCTACCCTTACCTAGAAACCTGAAAAAGGTAAACCTTCTCTTTCTAGCAAGCCTCTCTTGAGTCCTGAAGCTGCACAGAAAACAAAATTGAATATGTTATGGAGGAGAGAAGAACCGGAGTGTTCATCTGGGAACACAAAAAACATAACTCATGTAGATAAGCTCTATGTATCTTTACATATATACATGTGTATATATCTGCCTATTTGTGCATATAAATCCTGAGAGATCTCTCTCCTCCCCTGCTGCTGTGGATAGCAAACCTCTGTCCTCTCGGGCCATGAGGTGGCAAGGCTGCCTGTGCTCCTGCCCCATTTCATGCTTCTCGCTGTCTATGGCCCATAAAGGCACCTGCGAATATTAACAACCCATTTGAGCAGAATAGCCAAAATGCTGCACTGGGAGACCAGAAGCAAGTATAAAAGAATCCTGCTGCCAGGTCTTCCCAAGCTTTACTAGCAGAGAGCAACAGCTAACCCTGCTCCTTGCCCAGCATTTCAGGGCTGGTGCTGGAGCCAGAGCCATGTTGCAGGGCCAGGCTGGGTCTCACGCAGGACACGCATGGGATATGTGGATGGGCAAGAAGGAACTTTCCTACTTCCAGTGCTGGCTACTCACCAAATCCGGAGCCCCAAAGCACTGCTGTTGTTGCAACCCTGGAGGGCTGTGCTGGGGCAGAGGCTTGTTTCCCCAGGGCTGCTTGCAGAAACCCACAAAACTTCCCCAGAGCATGCACTATGCCTGCACCAGGCACATGACTGGTAGTCACACCACGAAGGAAGATCTGTTTGGCCAGAGTCAAGACTGCCATCACAGTGTTGCCATTGCAATTGGATACTGTAGTGCATATGCTGAAAAATAAGAGAGTAAACTGAAAGAAAGATGGGCCTTTCGCTTCCGCTGTACCTGAGCTGCAAGAAGGCTATTTCTAATTGAAAGGGAAGTGAATAAATTAATGAGCTTCTGCTTCCATTACAGGAAAAATTAATAGTGTTGTCATAAATGTCTCCACATATCTCAGTGACAGTTGCAGGGAACTATTAACATTTGACCTTCCTCATCTCACATCTGTGTTTCTGGGTAGCACACACACTGCCTGTGTGCCAAAGCCTGACAGATCGCTCACCACCCAAAATGTACCAAGTGGAGTTTTTGAGTTCCAGTTTAACTGAACTCAGTCAGATGAAGAAAAACACGAAACTTTTGACTGTATGTGCACCTTGCTGAAATAGAGAGAAACAGTGTCAGTTTAGTCTGCGCTTAGATCAGAGGAGCTCCTAACAAAGATCCCTGTTTCATTTACCTCCCTCTTTAACAGACACAAGCCTCTTGCCATGGAACTTAACCTTTTTTTTTGTATATTCCCTCAATCTTGAGGTCCATCACCTCTGCTACACTGCAAAGAGGGTTTGTTTCATACAGCTCACCCAGACGATCTGAGCCTGCACAGACCTCACCTTACACAATTCCTACCGGGTGAAAAAATGCCATCTCTTAGTGCTTATTGCTCATGCATGAAACTCAGTGGTGAGCCATTGACCTACAGCAGTCAGGAGGTGATGGCAGGGGAGAGTAGACAGTTGTCATGATTTAACCCCAGCTGGCAACTAAGCACCACACAGCCGCTCGCTCACTCCTCCTTCTCTGGGATGGAGAGAGGAATCAGAAAAAAAAGTAAAACTCATGGCTTGAAATAAGAACAGTTTAATGACAAAAATAAAATATAATAATAATAAAAATTAATATAGCAAAAAGAGAGAAATAAAACCCAAGAAAGACAAGTGATGCACAATGCAATTGCTCACCACTTGCTGACTGAAGCCCAGCCAGTCCCTGAGCAGCGATCTGCCTCTCCGAGCCAACTCCCCCAGTTTATATACTGAGCGTGACATCCTATGGTATGGAATATCCCTTTGGCTAGTTCGGATCAGCTGTCCTGGCCATGCTCCCTCCCAGCTTCTGGTGCACCTGCTTGCTGACAGAGCATGGAAAACTGAAAAGTCCTTGACTTAGGATAAGCGCTACTTAGCAACAACTAAAACATCAGCGTGTTATCAACATTATTCTCATACTGAATCCAAAACACAGCACTGTACCAGTTACTAGGAAGAAAATCTACTCTATCCCAGCTGAAACCAGGAGAACACTCCTGATGGCCACTGCTGGCTTTCATAGCAAAATCTGTGCAGAAAATAGCCATCTCCTAAGTAAATATGGCAGTGAAGAAGACTCTTGCCCTCTGGCAATACAGCTCCGTGATGGTGGATCTGCCACCACTGCTAGGACATCCAGCATTTGATCCCTAGACAAAACCAGACTTGGACAATTGACTTTGAAAGATCATACCATATTTTACCCACTCTTCTCTTGAGAAGCTAATGCAAATCTACTTGAGGGAATGCCTTTATTTCTAAGGCTGCTGTATAAATCAGGAAAGTCTTGCTGCAAGCATTTGTGTCACTGGAGATGGCGTCAGGCTGACCAGCCAGCTCATGCCTCCATTCCCACTGGGGTCAGACACCAGCAGGGGCTGAGTGCCTCCAAGCCTCCAGAGCACCTGCCCCCTTCTCTTTGCTGAAGTCTCTCTACAACACAAAAAACCAAAAGGTGATACATGCCCATCCCTAGCTTGTTTCTAAAATACTAATGGAAATGGAAAACGAGGTCAGAGACAATGCTATGGCTTTGTATGTGACAGCCTACACTTAAGGAAACAGACTGGAAAGAGTCCAGGGCAGAGGAAAGATGAAAAGGAGAAGAAAGTGGAGATAAAAGTCAGTGGAGCGGCTGGAGCATGTGCTAACGCTGGGGGAGATTCTGCAGCTAATGATGAGATGACGGTGTGCAAAGAGATTTGAAAGTGGAAAGCCAGACTGGGAAGCCAGATGAAAAGCTGAAAAAAGCAGGTGCTGAAGTGTGTGTGATCACAGAAAAGAGGCTGGAGAGAGAAAGAAAGTGGGAACAGCAGAAGAGAAAGATTTTCTGAAAGGAGAAGAGACATCTGTCGTCTACTCTGCCAGGCTCAAAGGAAAGCAAAAGGAGTCAGTGGCATTTCAGCCCTCTCTGCAGCAGGTGGCTTGCAGGCTCCATCCCCAGCCAGAGCTCTGGGGAATCACAATTAAATGCAATGAAGTGGTATAAGATAGGCTGGAGCATTGCAGCGTGGCAGTGCCTGAAGCCTGGAAGGTAGTCTCTAAATCTGCTCGGGAGTTGTTCCTCTGATCTGCAAGGAAAATTGTGCTCACAGTCCTGCTAAGAGCCAAAAAAGGAAAAAGAAAGTGTAAGTTTACTATATGGTTGTAAAACACTGAATTCTGTAGTAGCAGGGGAAGGAGCTGTGGGTTTCCAAACACATGAGACAGATAAAATGCAGGCTTCCAGCTCTGGACCTCACACCCTTGGGGCTCACTCTAGAGGTCTCAGGAGCACTGCTGTCAGGGTAATCTTCTTAGGAGTCATCTTACTTCACAAGTGTGAGGACTTGGCAATCTCTGCACAGCTGTTTGCAGGCTCTTTTCTGAGGAGCAGAGGGCTCTGAGGAGTCCTGTGTACTTTGTCTTCAGCAAGGCAATCTTAGTGTCAGGTGTGTGGAACTGGATATTTAAGCACTCACACCCTCTCCTCGCACTGAGTGTCAGCTCAGTTGGTTATCTTCTACTCTCTGCTTCAGCCCCACATGAGAGGGAACCCAGCTCTTGGGATCTCTCCTGGCATGGAGGCACAAAGATGCCTGCCTCCAGCCCGTGCGCTGGGATCTTCAGTGGGCCTGTTTCCATTAAAGCCAACGGCAACCTGCCTTTGGGACAGACTGAGCTTCCTTATTCCCATCTCAAACGGTGATGGGAGCAGGAGAGGTGTAAGCCAAGCCCCCCCAGCACTGGGGAGCCAGGCACCTGCATCCCCAGCTCTTCCTGCAGGCTCTGCAGCTCAGCAAGCCTGGGTCACTTCCCATATTAGGAGTCCAGGACACCCAGCGGTGGCTTCATCACCATCAGGGAGCGTAAAGAAGAGTGAAGGGAGGTTCAGCCTTTAAGGCTGAATGTCTCATAGTGGCCAAACCCATGCAGAGCCTGTACCACAGCCTGCCAAAGTAAGCAACATGTTCAGTCACAGGGCGTGCGTTAGCCACTAGCATGGCACTGCATGCTCTTGGCCATGAGGAATCCCAGGCACTCACCAGTTCAGGTCTTTCCACCTCAGCCTGGGATGCTGTTGCCCGCTCTCTGTGAGAAATCAGGGACTCAAAGGTTAGTGCCTTATCTGTGTACTGGCACCCTTCGCTGGTGCTCTAAAACTTCCCATGCACATATAAAAGCAGCTGAAATCCAAGGCAGTATGAGTGATGGGAGCCTGACAGTATGTTTAAGCATCTTCCTGAGCTATTCTTACATGAGTAACTACTCCAGAGGATCCAGTAGCCAAGTTCCCAACATGAGTATGCTGCATTAGTTGCATTTGCTTTTGTTTCTATTAGACAAATCTTTCTATTTGTCTCATTACACCCACAAAGCAGCCAAATAGCTTTTGCAAGCTGCTATTTAGTTGCTTCACACTGATAAAGACTAGTTACGCTAGTCTTAGGAATTTGACCTACATCCTTTCAGCTGTTGTTATCTCATCAAACGGACCAACTTCATGCTAGCTAGTTCTTGCCCTGTCTTGTTTCAATCAGTTGGCACAGTAGCTCTTTTTTCAAGGATTCACATTTCATTTGCATAAGAACGTTAATGGAGTAATTTCAGAAACAAACGCCCAGCTTAACCCTGCTGTACCCTTAGGAAAAGTCCTCTCCACTGTGAAGGCTTTTTGGCATTTCCCTTCTCCTCCACTGGCTCACAAAGGCACACACAAGAGAGGTCAAGCTTCTCTTTGTGCCACTTTCAGAAATAGTGACTTTGACAATATGAAAACACAACCAATGTTTCCTGTCTGTCTTAGGCTAAACTCACAAATCATCTTTTCTAGAGGAACCAAAGAAGAGTAAAACCAGAGCAGGCAGGCCAGAAAATCTTATTGCTGGCAAACATCTGGACGTTGCATTCAACAATGGTGTGATTAGCACATGTGGCTGGGGTCAGTCCATGTTCAGGGCCCTGTTTGCTGGGCTCTTTGCCCATTTCATCTGAGGCAATGATGGGTATTTAGAAAAAAACACAATAATCCTAAAAGTGAAAAATCCCATATCTCCCTGCACAGGGCACAGAGCCCAGCTGCTGGGGTGCAGAACCAAACTCCTGTTGTTCCTCTTTTTCTTCACCAGGGTTTTTGCATCTACAGTCATGCTGTAGTGTGTTCCTAGTTCCAGCGAGGAAAGAGTAGAAAATTTTTCTTTATCCTTGAACTAGCCTGCAACTTCCTGGTTTCTGTGAGGAGGTGGCAGATGTGTTCTCAGGCTCCTTCAGCTGAGTAGATATTCCAAGCACCAGACACCACCCTCCAGCATGCAGGGAAGCCAATTCCTGTTTTATCCCATACTTCACACTCACTTTCTCTTTTTCTATGAGCTGTGCAGAAAGATTGTGCTTTGTCAAGGTTAGCAAGGTATTTATTCTATATTTGATCTCTCCATTTAAAGCTTAATTACTGCCCTAGAAAGCTCCAGTCCTTGGAAATCAGCATCTTTGTGTAACAGAAAGATGGAGCTCTCAGCTATTTCACACTAAATGAAAGGACCTCCATGTCAGTTTGTGTTATGAGGTAACTTCGTTTTCTATGAGTCAGTAAATCATAGGTTTTCCTCAAGCACTGTTTGCCCCCCCACTTTCATCCTCCTCCTTCCTTGCTGCTCTTTTTCAAGCCTCTCTCCTTCCTCGCTCCTTGAAACCCCTGTGAGGACACCTGGCTGGGGTGTATGGTATCTAAGCCTGAGAGATCCTTCAGCCCCTTGGGGAAAGGTTTCCTTTCCATGAAGGCACTTCCCTATTTGGTTGACAGTTCCCCTCCAGAGATACTCTCAAGCTGTCTGCATGACGTGCTACCTGTCTGTCCCCTGGGCCGGGTGCCTGTCTCCCTGGGGATGCCTTCCCTGGCATGTAGCTATAGGCCTTGAGAGACAAAGGAAGAAGGCACAGAAACTCAAGAAAAGCAAAAAGGGTCATTGCAAACGCAGGGCTAGCTCCATGCAGAGCATGTGCACACTCTTCTGTGGGGGCTTCCAGCTACACCAGCCTGGTACAGCATGAGCTGCGGTGTGGGGAGAGCTGAGCCCCACTGCTGCTCCTGCTGGCACCAGTGCTCCTCACCGAGACCTAGTAATGAGATGGCAACATCATCTCTGGCACCTCTATCTGACCTGGGTAATATGGCAGAGCCAAGCCCTGTGGTATTGCACTGGGGAAGGATGCACTTGAGCGAGAAGAGCAAATAGCACATCAGGTCAAAAACTTCTGCCAGGCGGGATGCAAAGCAGCACAGGCCAAACCTCCAGACTGCATCAGCAGAGCACATTACGCTGAGCTGCACTAATTAGTAGCCTAAAGAGAAACGACATCAGCATGGATGAGTTCTTTCTGAATCAAGTCTCCTTGCAGAGACCTGCTTGTGCATCGGCCCTTTCTGCAGCCATTGCACTAGCTTCCAGCTCTGGCTCCAGGTCATTGTGTTGGTCTTCTCCCGTGCTGAGGTCAGGTGCACCTGGTAGGCACCTCCTCGGGGGCCAAAGAGAGCGGTGGGGTTGCTCAGGCTCATCGTGCCAAGGTGTGTTGGGCAGGAAGCTAAATGTTCTTTTGGGAACACTCCTGTTCTGGGCCATGTGATTTCCTGAGGAGGCAGGGTAAATGGGACACCAGGAGGTGCTAGCAGTGACTCCTCAAGTGTCAGCAGGGAATGTTTGCACGGGGATGTGTTTCTGAAGTCAGGATTATGTGCGTTCTCTGAGCTTTAAATAGTCACTTCTGCAAAGAGAGGAGAAGTCATATGTCTAATGTGTTGTAAGATTTTAACAAATTCTTCACCAGGAAGTTACTCTGAACAATAATGTTTTTAGCGTGGCCCATGAATATATAAATATAAATGATCATATAATAATCAAAATATTGGGGCTCACTCAACAAGTCTGAGTCACTGCTCTTTCCAACACACTCTGAAGTTAATGGAGCAGTTACAACTTGTCAAACATACACAGATAGGACTGTGGGCAAGAAAAAACATTCTTAAATGTAGGTGCATGCCTCTTACAGACTTGCTACATTTAGGCGGTGAGTGTCCTTCCAAAGGCCAGAGCTACAATTGCAGTTATTCAGAAGGAAAAAATACTCAACTTTTGTGTTTCAGTTTGAGATAACTTGGTGAAAACAAATCCAAAGAATGTGCCCAACTTAACTTTTCAAAGCTTAATTTTTAACATTTACTTTGACATAACATAGTTGTTCTATTGGTCGTTTAGCCCAAAATGATTCAAAATTTCTTGGTTACCTAAAGAACAGTAAATAGAACAGCAGCCAGCCCTCTCCCAGCATTGCAGGAAGGGAAGAGCTCTTTAGCTCTCTGTACCAACTTGTTGTTCTCCCAGTGCAGGACAATGCACTGGTGCACGGTTGTGTTCACTCTTACCAGAAGAGCATCAGGTTATGACACTCCACATTTTCCTGATGAAAACTGCTCCACTCTTGGAAAAAAAAATCTTTTTTAATACTTGTCCTAACTATCTTTTGTTGTGCTATACTATCAGCAACATTTCCTCAAGCCATATCATTTTGAGAATCTCTAACTTGTGATAGGTAGTGCCAAAGCCTATACATTTAAGGCAAAGAGAAACAAAACCTTTTTTCTAAAGCCATCTGTTTTGGAGTCTGCTTTCAGTCGTATAACCTATGCACCTTCCCTTCTCCCATGTTGCCCAGGTTTAGTTCAGCTCTGAAGTCTGAGGCGGTGGCAGGGCTGTGTGGTCTATCTAGCTGCAAGCCGATGCTCTTTCCTTGCCTCAGGGAATGCTACCTGTGACAAGGTGCCTAATCCTGTCTCTCTTTCTCCATTCCTTTCTTCTGCCCATGTATGGCTATAGCCTTTCTCATAGTGGCATTTCCTCCTTCTTTTCGAGAGCGGAGGGTTATGTGATGTCAGAAGTTGGCCCACAAAGGCAGCGGCTGAGATGATGGCTGAGCCAGCTGAAGAGGTTTAGGGCTGAGCTTCCAGAGCTTATGAGCACTGTGCAGCGGGAAGCTGGCGTCTTTTCCTCCAGCAGTGCTTTTACTGTTTAGTTTGCATCTCTGCTTTAGGCTGAGAGGTAAAATTTTCTCTAAAAAGAAGATAGCTCAGTGGCAGCCTTCTCAGGGTGAAGGAGCCAGTGGCCAAAAACGTTTGGGTACAAGCTTTTGCTTGGTATCTTAGAAGAAGACAGTAGCGCTCTTTGTTGCACGCCTCATGTATAACAAATTTACCCAAACAACCAAACAACCAACCCCATTAATAATAGAGGTGAGTCTCTCATCCTGTGCTGCAATAACAAGGTTAAACCAACCATTCAAGATGTCATCACCGCTCTGAGAGGTGCCTCTTGTTACGACAGCTCTGATGCAGGGAGGGGAAACTCCTTTCGGAAGTGTCAGGACATGCCCGGCAGTGGCGATGAGTAATGTTTCCTGTTATCATGGGATCTTTCATTAAATATGACGGGAAAACAACGTGTGTCATGCCAGAAAAGCCATCCATGCTCTGTGTAGTGTAGCTGCAGCCCGCGAGGTGGCAGAAGGAAGCGGGTGTCATTGCAAGCTCAGCCCACTCTCGGCACGATGAAGGGGCTGCTCTCCTCTTCATTGCTGATATTTTGAATTTTGAAAAGGAAGGCGAAAGAAAAACTAACCGAAGAACAGAAGCATGTTTAACTTTCATGTAAAAACTTCCCTGAGAAGAGGATAAGATACTGAGAGGTTTGTTTATATACATTAAAATCAATCAAAAGAAGTGCAGAAAATAAAGTGCATGTCTTACCTCTCTTTTAGCACCATGTATTTAAAAAAGGTAAGGCAAATAATAGCAATGGCCAGGAATTATTTTATGCCTCCTTGTGAAGTGATGACTGCCACAAAGATGCCCACAGCTCTTGCAATATAAATTGGCACTTTATCAAACCAGTTCCTTACCAAGCCCACCTGGCCTATATGTTTATTGACTTGTTTATTGACCAGATTTGTATCTAGTGGTAATTAGTTTTAAAAATTGAGCTTGTTCAGCTCTTCAGTCTAACACATAATATCCTGAAGGAAGGCAATATGTTAATTTATTCAGGAATCAGCAATCATCCTCTCAAGCTCCAAGAAACCTGGGTCCTAGTGAAGTTTCTGGGGGAATCCCACACACAACTTACCCACACAGACCACAGCTCTCTCTTCTTTAGAGAAGAGACAGTGGTAGCATTACTGAATGGCATCCCCTATAGCCATGTACTTGGGGGATTTGCTTCCTGGCAGAACTGTGCCTCAAGTAGAAGGGTCCTATATATATTTGTTAAACTCCCAGGTGTCCCTTTGCTGGACTCCCAGCATGTCCTGTCTCTGTTGGGATTATCTCCTGAAGGAAAGGAAGCTCATGCAAACATCCAGTCTCATTCTATATTGCAAAGGACTTTTAAACCACAGCTGCAAGGTACTACTCTGCCCAGTGTGATAGCTCAGCAATATGGCTTTACTATTAGTTTCTTGGAAAAAGACAACAGAAAACAGAAGAATAATCTGCTTAATTCCCCCATTTAGCAGGGGGAGGGAGGTCAGCATGAGCTCATCACATCTCAGACAGCAGAGAACCCCCGCAAAAGATCTTCTGTGTGTCTGCTGCCTGTGCAACCCTGTGTGTGCCCCAAAGGGAAGCCTGCAATGAGAGCTCACGCTGCTGCACCCAACCACAAAGCACAAAGTCCAAGGAAACCCGGTTTTATTCAGTCTGTCCCTCACTCCTGCACACATTGCTGCTGGGCTGGGGTCACGTGTTGTATTTCCCAGATAAAAGCGAGTGAGGTCAGCTTAGACTGTCTTTATAGTAGATCTTAATTAGACTGCCTGTGGACTACATACCTTCCTTGCCACCGCCGCTGTGAAGAAGTAGGCTCACTGACCATTGCCCAAGGAGTTTTGCTGGCTGGCTGAGCTGCCTCTGCTCTGGACTTGCTGAAAGCAGGGCCCACAGCGCTCGGTGCTCACCAGCTCGCCCTGCAATGCCAGCCCTGCTCACACAGCCTGCAGAAAACACTTGAAGAAGTGGTCCCTTTCGTTACGAGGCTGTTGTGTTATTTCTGCTCCATATTCTCTTCATTAACTTAAATCTCCATAAAGCTCCCCCACCAGCAGGCTGACACCACCTCCTCAGGAACCTGCGGTGCTTCTCACAGATCCAGCGCAAGCACGAAGCACCCACCACTGGGAAATGTTCCTGCTCTGGCACAATTTGGGTACCAACTTAGGTTGTTCTGCCTTTGGAAACTGTAAATCCTTCCTAGTGGGGCCAGCCTGATGCTTTTCTATCACTACAGAGCTTAGTACACTTACAGCACCACTGTGTAATTAACATTGCCATCATTTGCTGATGACCTTCATTTGTTTCTCTCATGATGCAGTTTTGGGCTAATGCAGATACCCCCAGCAAAAAGATGACTGTAAGATCATTTGCACCCAAGAGTTTCTTTGGGTTTAGTGCCAGTGCTCTCAGTTGTAATAAAAAGCCTTACCTTAAAAAGTTAAAAAGCAGTTGAGCAGCACAGCTAAGAAATCTGTTTTCCCATGGATTTACAGTTGAATTCTCTGGTAAGACACAAACTCCCACCAAAATTTGTGCAGGTGGGATGCAGCATCTCTTCCGTGTAGAGTCTGTAGTGTCTGAGAGCAAAACTCGCAGTGCAGCTTGCAGGGCCTGGGGAGGATGCTCTGTGCATGGATGGCTGCCTCTGCTGATTAACTGCTCCCTCAAATTTTAACTGAAATCAGCCAATGGGCCCAAAAATGCAGTGGGACAGACTGAATGGTTGCATAAGCCTCCTTTCCATGGGAAAATGCTTCAAAAGCATACATGGTGAGACCAACTGTGTGCATGTTGCTAACTGCACTCTGAGTAAGCCAATTTACCTCAACCAGTCTGGTCCTGTCAACTAAATGTAACTACTAATACAGAAGACGTGTCAGTAAAGCCTAAGTAGCTCTGATAACATTGTTTATGGAACAGAAAGGTTAAGATAAAGTCAATGGAAAGAATTTAAAGCCGAGTGAGATCTGAGGCTGAAGCAGAGCCTTGGTGTAGTCAGGAGGCCTATGCTCAGCCGAGCTCTTCCATTTCTGTGGCAGAAGTACCCCCTGTGTTTGTAAAGGCTCCCCCTGAGAGGAGAGACTGCTGGGGACTGATCGCAGGGTGCTACACTTCTCCTGAAGAGAAAGCCCTTCAAAACACAGTCATCATCTTAATTGCTGCCTCTGTCTGTTGGCAACAGAAAAGAAGTCGAAGCTACTTCTGAGTTAGTGAGCTTGCACAGACTGGGCCAACGTACTGCAGAGGCAATGCCAACGGATGTTGTGCTAGAAATAAATTGGACTCTATAGCTTGAATAGATGCCAAAGAGCAAGTTTGATCTCCAAAACAGCAGCTAACAGACCATGAAGAGAAGTTGGCAGGAAAATGCAGTGATCAGCTGTCAAGACCTGCGACACGTCCTGCAGATGAAGAGCTCGGGGCTGGATAACGCATTCTTGTACCTTGTACAAGCTGCAAATGAACAACTGCACCTCTTTTAAATTCACTTGTGGGCCTGGAAAGAGTCAAACACAGGATACAGCATTCAAACCAGCAAAGGTGGGCTGGATTTCTCCCAGTATTTTTATATCATACATAAGACTTAATTAAATAGAGAGCAGAACCAGAGAGGAGGCCAAGTTCAGCTGTTGCCTGAGCATTTGCTATGCACCTAATGCTAATGGAGCTGTGCACGTCAGTGCCAGCGAGCAATGCAACCCATAGTATTACATAGGATTATCTCTTAGGATGCCTTAGAAGCAAATCAGAGTTCAGAAATTCGTAGTCCCACCCCCCTTAGATGTTAAGGAATAATGTTATTCACAGCTGACATTATTTGTCATACTACTTCTGTCCTTATTCAGACTAGGGCTGGCTAAGGCTCTGTCACCAAAACAGGATAAAAGAACTTATCAACACCAATTGGATGTAGATAAGCAGACACTCCTTCATTAACGGCCGGGTGTGCAGGGAAATCGTGTCACCAACAATGCACACCTGAGTTGCGTAACATGCTGATTATATGAGATACAATCATACATATTAATCAAGTGCTCATACATAAACATATTTTCCCCATAACTCGTTATCATATTTATGCCTTTTTCCGATCCTGCGCACTAAAGCTCTAAAATGAGTCTGGGGTGTAATTAGAGTCGATGGTCCATGAGTCGGTGGTCGCGATCTCCCCCTGCCGGAATTACCTTTTACCTAGTTTCTTCATAATTTGGCAGACATATGCTGGTTGTTACAGTTCATTGTCTCTAATTTCTATTAATTCTACTTAAGCTTCTGTTTTTGACATGCATAGACAATAATGTATTATTTCAAGGTTAACAATTATTGAACTATGTGGCCCTATGCAGTCTTGGTCTAGGACTTTACAGATGATCTCATAGCAGCACAATGTTTCTACAGTTACTAAAAACAATACACAATTACTTTACAACTATTATAAAACCAATATTCTTATAAAATTCTATTTGGTTATTCAACTTCATATCATAAACCCTAAAATCATCAACTTAAATCAATAACAAATCAGTAACAATCAGTAACAACTCCCCCCTTTGAAAGTTTTGAAAATCATTTCAATACTTTCACATCAAAGTTTATCATGTCTCTGTCTCACTGTATGCTGGTGGTGGAAGTCTGGGGATTTCTCTCATACTCATACAATTGAATGCAATTTTGCTACTAATTTGTTTCTTTAAGCATGAGTACACCAACATTATCATTAAGAAAACAATCAGCAACATAAATATTGTGTCTATTAGTGATCTTATCCATGAACTTAAATTCCACCCTAGTCCACTAAAAATTTTGCCTAACCAATCTTCTGACATATGTTCTTGGACTTTTTCAGTGTCTTCTTCAATTTTTCCTAACAGATCTAGATCATGTTCTATGTCTTGGGTTACATTTGGAATATGTATGCAGCAATGGTCCACTCTGCCTTTGAGGTATCCACACACTCCATGTTCTTTAAGCAAAAGCATATCAAGTGCCATCCTATTCTGTAAAGTCATCCTTGATGTTGCCTGCAATTGTATGTTTAATTCTTTAAATCCTTTCTTTGTGACATTTGCCAATTTTTCTACTTGTCCTGTCAACTGATACAACACTCTCTATTTGTGTAAGAAGCTATGGGATTCAAAAGAGATTCCAAAGCTCAGCCAATTTTGACTCCTGTTGATGGTTCATTCCATGTGTCATCTGTTTCTGACTTCTTTGTTCACTGTAATTTCAAATTTTCTAAAGATCCTTTAAATGGAGACTTTTTCCAAACTGGACACAACGTTGGCATACCTAAAGTAATTTGTTTTACTTTTCCATCTAAGGGCAAATGCGTTGTCCAGGTTCCGTCACTCATTGCCCAAACCAAATGTCCTGGGCTCTGAATTGTGGATTATCTACAGGTGAATAATGTTCCTTTTCTGGGTGTAAATGTTTTAGTCAAATTGAGACTATTTTTAAGACCTCGGCAAAAACATCCAAATTTTAAAGCAGCAGCCAAAGGAGGAATTCTTTGAATTACTAAATCTGCATTGCTGCAATCATATACCTTTTCACATTTCCACCAAGATACTACATTTTCTTTTTCTCTTAGTGAGCTTCCTTTGTCATTTACTGAGGGTAAAACTGCAAAAACTTTCCCATCCCAAGTGAAACACCAAGGAGTTCTAGCCATGTACTGAAACTGAGAAAATACAGACATAGACCATATAGAGTTCCACTGCTCCTCTTCCTTTTGTGTAATCTGACTAGTTTTGTTACATTTCCATTCCATAATGCTTCTGCTGACATTGTTCTTAATTTGTTCGTCATACGAACACCATCCTAGTTGGGGATTTGGACCTCCAGGAAGGAGAACCCGAGCTAATGCCCTAGGTTGGGATCCTTTTATAAAGTCATAATTTAACAATTTCTTACAATCTATCTCTGTGCCCATTGATTTCCATTGTTTTCTGATGAGCTTCACTTGTTCATACCATTCAACAACAGGTTTTTTTTCACAATAAGTAGTCTCATTTCTATGTTCTAGATTAGTTAAATTCATAGTTAAGATTCCCCATGGCACAGATTCACCTACTGCTCTTGGTATCGGTAAACAAGCAGTAATCTGTGTGACATTCTGCAAATTGGCAAATCCCTTAATCAATCCTAACATCAAATTTTCTACAGGTATCTCTTTGGGGATAGTGATTAACTGTCCTGTTTCTATTTGTCTTTTATTTCTTATTCTCACTTTTGGCATCTTTCTGCAATTTTCAGTTTCATTTTGTCCTTCAGCCATTGCATCAAACCAAGATCCCACCAGCATCAGCTTCCAACCTAGTACGAAAAGAATAATCAAAAACTGGTATGAAAAACTAGACATGTTTCAAAGTCAGCTTTAAGGTCTCTGGATCTCTGTTGACAATTTTCCGTGAAGGGGAAGCCTTCTTCACTCGGGTGTAGTGTATCCATGCATCTGATTCCACAATCTTGATAGCTGTAAAAGTTGTTAGAAGTATTTGGAAGGGTCCTTTCCAGCATTCTTGTAAGGGTTCAGAAGTCCACATCTTCACGTAAACGTAGTCTCCAGGTTGAAAATCATGCACTGGATTCTCCAAAGACAGAGGTCTGTTCCACAGTATCGCATTTCGAATTACAGTCAGGGGTTTTCCTAAAGAAAGCAAATAGTTATATACATCTTGTTTTCCTTTCACATGCATATTTGGATTTGGTTCAGGAGATTCATATGGTTTCCTGTATAGTAATTCATAAGGACTGACTGAGGTACCACTTTTTGGTTGTACCCTAATTCGCAACAATGCTAATGGAAGTGCCTGAGGCCATTTTAAATTAGTTTCTTGACATATTTTGCTAATTTGCCTTTTCAGAGTCTGATTCATTCTTTCTACTTTTCCGCTAGACTGTGGCCTCCAGGATGTATGTAAATCCCAAGTAATGCCCAGAATTTTACAAATACTTTGTACTACTTCAGCAACAAAGTGTGGGCCTCTGTCTGAAGAAATTCCAATGGGGACTCCAAATCTTGGAATTATTTCTTGTAGTAACCATTTTACTACTTCTTTTGCCTGAGTGGTACAACAGGGAAAGGCTTCTGGCCATCCTGTAAAGGTACCAACCCCCACCAGAATGTATCGATATTCATTTTGTCTGGGTAGGTCTGAAAAATCTACTTGCCAATAATCTCCTGGTACTGTTGCAGATTTGAGTGTACCCATTTGGACTCTCTTCTTTAATACTGGATTATTTTTCAAACATAATTCACATTTTGCAGTTATTATTTTGGCCCATCCTAACATTTTGACTGATACTACTTGTCTTTTATTAAAAGGGTTACCAAAGCCTCTATGCCCCAATGACATTCCTGATGTTTTACCTGAATTATTTCTTAGTTAAAAGAGGTGGTACTATTATTTGTCTATTAGACGTCACCCACCATGCAGCTAACCTTTTTTTGGCTTTCAATAATTTTCCTAATTTAACATCTTTTTCTGAATATTTAGGTTTCTCCCTTGAGAGAATTACTGTCTTGGTTAGAATCAATGCCATTCGTAATGTTACTTCTTTCGCTGTTTTTCTGGTAGCCCTATCTGTTGTATTCTTAACCTGAAGTGGTTTACAGTGCATGATTGCTACCTGAGTTGGTTTCTGAACTGCTTGCAATAATTGCAAAATTTCCTCCTGATGTTTAATATTTGCTCCCTGGGAGGACAATAATCCTCTTTCTTTCCATAAAACTCTATGGACATGTACTACCCCAAAAGCATACTTCAAGTCAGTCCAGATATTTACTTTCTTCTTTTCATTTAATTCAAGAACTTGGGTTAAAGCAACGAGTTCTGCCTTTTGAGCTGAAGTGGTGCTAGACAACGCATTTGACTTTATGATTTAGTTGTCTGTTGTTACCGCATATCCAGAGTATTGAACTCCATGTTCCACAAAGCTGCTGCCGTCTGTATATAACTCCTAGTCGGGATCTTCCAATGGTGTGTCCTTCAAATCCTCTCGACTGGAGTACACATGTTCAATGGTAGTCAGGCAGTCATGCTCCAGCTGCCCTTCTTCCTGTTGTAAAACTTAGAAAAACTGCAGGGTTTATCAGGTTAGTTTTTTTTTTAAACCACATCATCTTGTTCAGTCAGGACCACCTGGTACTTTATCATTCTACTTGGGGACAACTAATGTCCCCCTTTTTGTTCTAAACCAGTTATCACCATGTGTGGGACATATATTGTTATTGTTCTTCCCAAAGTCAATTTCTGGGGCCTCTTGAATAAGCATTACTGTAACAGCAACTTCTCAAAGGCAAGTAGGCTATGCTTTATTCACAGTATCCAGCTGTTTGGAAAAGTATCCAACTGGTCTCTTCCAGCTTCCCATTCTCTGTGTCAGCACACCTAGTGCAAGATGTTGTCCTTTATAAACTAACAACTGGAAATCTTTGGTTAAATCTGGAAGTCCCAGGGCAGGTGCAGACATTAGAGCTCATTTTAAATCTTTAAAGGTCTGTTGCTGATGTGGGCCCCATACAAAGGGAAAGTTCTTTTGAGTTTCATACAATGGCTTACTTATTAGATCGTAATTCATTATCCGAAGGCGACACCACCCAGCCATTCCTAGAAAGGCCCTTAGTTTATGAACATTTTTCGGCTCTGGTATGCCACAAATGGCTTCCTTACAGTCTGTTCCCAATTGCCACTGTCCTTTTGAAATCTTAAAGCCCAGATATATTACAGTCCGGCTTGCTGTTTGGGCTTTATTTTTGGATATCCTGTACCCATTTAGTCCAAGAAAATTTAAAAGTTCTATTGTTACCTTTATGCAGGTGGATCTTTCTTCTGCAGCAATTAGTGCATCATCCACAGATTGCAAAAGTAAGTGTCCAGGCTTTGGCTGTGAATCATCCTGTTTCTATACTTCAAGTTCCTTTGCCAGATGATTTCCAAAAATGGTCAGGCTGTATTTTTTTAATCCTTGGGGTAGTCTTGTCCATGTCAATTGCATTTTTTTTTTTTCATCCAGTTTGTGGATTTTTCTACTCAAAGGCAAACAATTTTCTGCTTCCTTTCTCCAGAGGTATGCAAAGAAAGCATTCTTTGAATCAAGCACTGTAAACCACTCATGGGTCTCTTTTAATGCTGCCAACAATATATATAGATTTGTCACTACAGAATAAATGTCCTTAACTATCTCATTCACTGCTCTTAAATCTTGTTACTAACCTATATTCACCTGAAGGTTTCCTAACCGGTAAAACTGCAGTATTATATTTAGATTCACATTCCTCAAGGATTTTATATTCCAAAAACTTGTCAATCATTTTTTAATTCTCCATCTAACTTCTGGTTTAATCGGGTACTGTTTAATCCTTACTGGTCTTGCACCCTCCTTCAATTGTATTTTCACAGGTAGTACTAATTTTGATTTGCCAGGTTTGTCTGTTTCCCATACTATAGGGATTACTGCTAGATCTACTTGCTGTGGAATTTCTTGTTCTTTTATTCTTTCTTGTATCATTAGGATTTCTCCTGTCTTTGACTCAGGTATTTTTAGGAAGAGTTCCCCTTCCTCAAAAACAATTTGTGCATTTAATTTGGACAACAAATCCCTTCTTAACAAGGGTATAGGACATTCTGGTACATACAAGAATTTACGTGTAATTATTTTGTTCCCAGATTTTAAATACAGGGGTTGTAGGAATGGACTGTTTTTCTTCTTTCCCTGTTGCTCCCCTTATATTTGTTGTTTTCATTCCCAATTTTCTTTTACAGTTATTGAATATTGAAAATGTTGCTCCTATATCTACTAAAAATTTAACCTCTTTTTCTTCCAGCTTAATTACAACCAGAGATTGAGCTGAGTTCCCCTCCAGTCCCCTTCATTCATCTAGGATCATTACTCCTGCTACGTCTTGCTGACTGCCCCTCATTTTTCAACATTCTCGTTTCCAATGACCTTCTTCTTTACAATAAGCACACTGATTTATTCCTAGGAGTGCATTAAAATCTCGGTTCCCAGAATTCACAAATCCTCCTCTACAGTTCCAGTGGCAGGCCACTTTTCCTGATCTTCCAAAACATATAAAGGCCACCAATAATTACAATACTCTTATCCTTTGATTTTTATATAAGTCATCATGTATTTCTCCCCAGTGTGTTAACAGACATCCTAATGGGGAAATCTTCGGTACCTTTTCATCAAAAACCAAATTACCAACACTCTTACTCTCAAACAAATGTGTTAGTTTAGATGTCATTTCAAAATATTTTAAAATTCACACACACGCAATCACTCAATCTTTCGCTTCGTTCTTCTCTGGCTGCACCCCTCGCAGGATAACAGAACCGCGGATCCTAACTCCGCACTTGCTTCGTACTTATTTGTACGTCTCAAACTCACACAGACACAAACACCAATTTTAAATACCAGAATACAGATACCAGATACAGATGAAATACCAGAATGCAGATGAAAAACTCTATAGCATATAGGTTTTTCCAGATACCAGATTTGTCCAACCCTGCAATAGCTTTCGCTTATGTCTTACGGTCAGACGCCTAGGCTTCAGATTCCAGACCTGATTCCACAGACCAGATACTAAAGCAGATAGGATCCTTTTAATGCAACCCTGCGCAGCTTTCACCACGTCTGACGGGCAGACTTCTCAGACCAGACCAGAAGAGAAGTGTCTTACCAACTCCAGGGAATGTCGCGAAGAGCCTTTTGGATTGGGGATCGATGGGTATCCCCGAGAATTCCTCAGTGCCGGCTGGAACCGATCAGGTCCCTGACTCCTCCGGTCTCTCTCAGCGAGGTCCCATCTGGGTCACCAGAAACTGTCACCAAAACGGGATAAAAGAACTTATCGACACCAATTGGATGTAGATAAGCAGACACTCCTTCATTAACGGCCGGGTGTGCAGGGAAATCGTGTCACCAACAACGCACACCTGAGTTGCGTAACATGCTGATTATATGAGATACAATCATACATATTAATCAAGTGCTCATACATAAACATATTTTCCCCATAACTCGTTATCATATTTACGCCTTTTTCCGATCCTGCGCACTAAAGCTCTAAAATGAGTCTGGGGTGTAATTAGAGTCGATGGTCCATGAGTCGGTGGTCGCGATCTCCCCCTGCCGGAATTACCTTTTACCTAGTTTCTTCATAATTTGGCAGACATATGCTGGTTGTTACAGTTCATTGTCTCTAATTTCTATTAATTCTACTTAAGCTTCTGTTTTTGACATGCATAGACAATAATGTATGATTTCAAGGTTAACAATTATTGAACTATGTGGCCCTATGCAGTCTTGGTCTAGGACTTTACAGATGATCTCATAGCAGCACAATGTTTCTACAGTTACTAAAAACAATACACAATTACTTTACAACTATTATAAAACCAATATTCTTATAAAATTCTATTTGGTTATTCAACTTCATATCATAAACCCTAAAATCATCAACTTAAATTGATAACAAATCAATAACAATCAGTAACAGCTCCGCTGTGACGTGAGACATTCGACTGATGTTAGCCCTGTTCAAAGCCAGTGCCTGAAGGGCAGGAGTGGAGACATTACTGGAGAGCAGGTACCACAAAGGGGTCAGGGTTTAACTTCTCTAGGCTCTGCCATGTCTCCAGTAGAGACTTTCATAGCAGGCTGGAACATGATTGCCAGCAACAGGCTTGTCCAGCCTGGACCCTTTCATTGAAGAATGGATATTGGATACTTTTTGAGGCTTACCGGTATTGTGCTGGATATCACTGCTGTGGTCTTTCTGTTGCAGCACAATGGAACAGCTGTTTTCCCCTTGGGATCTAAATAAAAGGATCTTAAGGCCTTTCCTAGAGGCCACCTGACACTTGGTCAGAAGGGCCATTACTAGACTGTGCCAGGGCAAGTAACATTAATGCTACAATCTGCTGTCTCCTTCATAATAAGCAGTGTAAGAGCTGCAGACACTCGGGAGTAACCAGGCTTTCTACTTTGTGATCAGGTTGGTTCATTATTTCTGCTCCAGTAAATCCCACCTAAAACTCTTCAGGATTCACTAAGGTTAGATGAGACACAACATGCAAGTATGCTTGCTGGTTTAATATCACCTCACCATCATGCTTTGTCCTAACTGCTAAAACCAAATATTTTGCACTGAGAAAGTTGTTGGCTGAAATAATCACAGGTTTCCACAGCTGCGATGCCTTTGCCCATGGCAGGATGCTGATGTGTCAGGGTCTCTCTGTGTTGTGCAGCATGTCCCAGAGAGACTGCAGCCATACCTAATGCCACTGCTGAGATGTAAGAATGTAGACGTCCCATCATGAGACAGCTGAGGGCAGGGGATCCAGCATCTGAAGTTGGGGCACTCCACAAGGATCATAAAAAATCAGAGGTGAATAGAGAGCCTGCCAGCTGTGCCCTTCACCGATTCCTCAGCATTGTCATATAATTCTCCCTAATAGCCCTGAACAAATTCACAGAGACTTGACCAAAGTCTTTTATTTTGCCTGGGCTGTGCTAAGCACAAGGTGGTTCCTTCCATCTCCTTCTCTTTCCCAAGACAAACATTTCTGCCTTCTTTACAGGCAGGTGTGGTAAAAAGCCACCTCCAGTGCTGAGCCAGCAAAGCAAGGTGTTCTTTGCCTTATCATCACTGTTTGCCCAAGCTCCTCGCCCTCCACACTGCCTCTCCGAGCAAGGAGAGACACAGGTTCTTGAACTGTGTAGAGCACGAAGGTCGTTTCCTGACCCAGGCTGAGGTCTAATTAGTGGAGTTACGAGCTGCAGTGCCTGTGAGAAGAATTAGTGAGGCTCTGAGCTGGCACAGGGCTGTGGGCTTAGATCAATGAGGAAGAGGGGATTTGAGCTTCAGAGTAGCTACATCAGCCTGAGCCCTTCCATCAGTTTGTTCTACGTGCACGGCTGCATCTGGGTACTGCTGGAGGCCTCCAAGTCAACAGTGGTGTCAGGGTATCCATAGAGGTTATTGAACATCAGGCTTTGCTGTTTATTTTGTGGAAACTTTGCCTGGCACATGGGAAGGGACATCCAGAGAAAGATCTGAGGAAGATCCTCAGGACTTCTGGGCACCCAGTAAAGCAGTCAGGGCAGTGGCTCCATCAGGACTGCTGGACACCAGTGAGACCTGGACCTGGTCATTCTGGGGCAAGTTGAGGCTGCAGTGTATGTCCACCCAAGTCCTGCATGTCCACAGCACAGTCTTAGGAAGCCAAGAGAGAAATACTGTTTATACAGACTAATGGAAACCATGGGAACAGACTGGGATCTGACTATACAAGATCTCAAAAAATAATTGTAAATGGGAAGCCATCCTCAGTTCCATCCTTTTTACTAGTGTTGGTCCCCCAAGGACCTGTTCTTAGCAAAGCACTATTCGATACTAGCTCAAGCTCTTTGGTTTATCAAAGAGGAAGGTTAAAAAAAGGATATGATCCTCATTTTAAATATCTGAGGAAATAATATCTCTCACCAAACTCTTTACAGTATCAGAGAAAAATAGAGAAGCAACAAGCCTGGGAGGTCATTTCCAGTCTAAATTTATCTTGCTTAAAGGAGCACATTTTTAAACAGGGAACAGGTGAAGTGTGCAAGGGCTTAGGCTGTGCTGGCAGCCTCTGGTTTGAGCTTTGCACAGCTGGAGTTACTTGTTACTGCAGACTCTGGGACACAGGGGATAGTGCCAGGAAGAGACTGGGACAGCTGGTGTGGAGAAGGGTACACTGGAGATGTGGGAATAGGAAGGCTCAGGTGCAGGATGATAAGGGGTTTCAGTCTTGGTTTGGGAATGGAGAGAGAGTACAGTTCTATATCTAAGCATGGACAGGATCAGGCCTTTGTCTTCTAACCTGGTCTTTTTGCCCATGGAAGCATTGTAAAAGATGCTTCCCCACTGGGACAGACATGTAAGTCTCCAGCACCAGGCATTTCTACTTCACTTCATTGTAATTTTTTAGCCAAGTTGCAAGTGCACAACTTTCCAAATTAACTTTACAGACCAGCAGTCAGATTGAAATGAGTCATATTTTAAAATCAGATAGTCTAAATGAGAACTTTAAATTTTTCTAGCCTAGTAAATACTAATGTGCAAAGTCTGTACCTAATGTTACCTCATAACCAGCTCTTGTTTCTTTCCAGCTCTGGGACCGTCCTTTAAGTGTTATTCTGTCTTGCCTGATTAGAGATGTGCACTGAGTGTTTTCACAGAAGCATAATTCATCCTCCCTAGTTTTCTCCTGCAGTTTCTAAGCAAAAGCCAGGCTAAAGGACAGAGTGAAAAAGCAGCCTTCTGCCTGTGCTGCTTAAAGACCAGCCATGTAGCAGGAAAAGGGAGTTCCGTCCCTCCATCCTGTGGCAGTCTGTCTTAAGAATAAACTTATGAGCATCTACTGAGACATGACTGTGGGCTTCATATATCCCTGGTAACTCAGCCGCAGTAATTCTGACAATCAGCACATACATTCCACCTCACCACCCCGCAAGTAATGTCTTTTACCTCTACATAGCTGCCGTCTTTTGCCACTGCTGGCTGCTTCCAGGAATGTGTTTTCTGTTCTGCTCCCAAACCCCATAGCGCATTGCTCTGCTGCAGCACTCTGGGATCTCTTGCAGAAAGCAGTGGGATCCAGTGGCCTGGTGCAAACCAAATCATTCCCCTGATTTCCCTTGCCAGGTCTTATTTATCCACCAGTGTTTGTGAGATAGACCTTACTATGTTTTAAGCGTTGTCAGCAGCTGGCAGGAAACACTGGCGATCAGAGCAATCCTCACAGCTCAGTTTGCAGCAGGCTCTTTGGATTCCTGCCTTTAAGTCATGCAGTGACTTCAGAGCAAGTGTAACAGGGCATCTGAAAAGGAAAAAGTTGAAATCCAGCAGATGTTTCTTGCTGATCTCTTCCTGAAGCAGCAAGCTGCTGGACCTAAGCCAGCACTGCAGACCTGGGAAAACCAGCAATGTGTGTGTGGACTTGGGGATGTCCAAGGCTGCCTTTCTTCCATGGGGAACATCCTGCAGCTGCAGAGCCCTTTCCTGTGAACTGACTCTCTGTGTTCATTCTGGGATGTGTCATTCTGAAATGCACCCTTGGCCTCTGCTTCCTTGCCCAGCAAGATTTTACATGCTATCTGGACAGCAGCAAGAGCTTCCCTCCCTGCCCTTAGCAGTTCTAGAATGACAATGAAATCTGCACGTGGATGACTGAAAGGCAGATGGAGAGGCTGTCTGTGGATGAGAAGTAACTGTCCCTTCTGCAAGGTATAATAAGCAGCTACCTAAATGTTTGCTAGTACGAGGGTGGAGTTTTGCAGATGGGCTGAAGAAGAAAGCAAGCAGAGCTGGCGGATGCCGTGAGCCACCTCAGCACAGAGGCATCTCTGGGATGTGCAGCCACTCAGAAGCACAGACTGATGGGATGTATGACCCTCCTCGAGGCTAGAGGCAAGACATCAACAATGTTGGCATGTTTGTGAGAGGTTTTAATCATAATTGCTGCACATTTTAATATGCACATGACACAGTGTGAGGACTTTTTTCATGCTTCATACATATATTTAACTATATTGGTGGAGAGGAGGGAAATCTTGGTATTCTGAATTAATTAAATATGTGTGGATATATTGGTTTTCATAAGGCAGGGACCTGAACATGTACAAGACTCAAAAGCATGAATGAAGGGCACACGCAAAAAGGGAATGAACACATCAGATTAATTGGTGTGCATTTAAAAATAGTAACTGTACGTAATGCTGTGCAAAGCTAAAATCTATTTTAAACTGTTTATATAGAACGGAAGTGTATGTTCTCAAGGTCTCCAGTTTGTCTGTGTGGGTTGGTCAAAAAAGTTGCGACATGCTGAGAAAGGCATTTGCGCCTTGTTTTTAGCAAAAGTCACAGCCAACAAAATGGATTTAAAAGAGGAGAGATTGCAAAATACTTAGAGGTCACAAGGCAATCTTTGCCCATGCTCTTCAGGAGGTGCATATGCCTTACCAACCTTTGAGGAACTGCATCTCTGAGCTTCTGACTGCCTCCCTCTCTGTCATTCTTCATGAGCCTTTTTCTCGAGCCCTCTCTTTTTTTGTCTCTCAGAGGATGTGGGTAGCACAGGGAGGCTGGCAATATGGTGGACATCACCTGAGGTTGTCCTTGTTCTGGAGGATGTCACCCATCAGGTGTCCCTGAAACAAAGAGACTGTTCAGAAAGGCAGCAGACAAACCAGGAAAAGATGCTGCATTGCTGCTAAGGGGCTGACCCTTCAAAGCTAATGTGGAAATAGAAGGGTATCGCAAACCCGAGTTGCCCTGCCAAGAGAGCTGCATTGCTGTGTCAGCTTCCTTCCAAAACAGAGCACGGTCTTTGGCTTTCCTTCTCATTTTGGTTGCTCGTCTTTTTTCTTCCTCTTCTTTTTGCATTTTTAAACCTTGTGGATCAGCACAGTGTGCACTACAAAATACCTAGTTCTACAACACAACACAAAAAGAGGCATACCGTCACATGCCTTAAAATCCTTTTTTCTGCAGTATTGTGATTTCGTATCATCTCTTACCAGTGCAGAGCTAAGAATCTATTGAATCTGTGAACCAAATATGTGATTTAAGATCTCACTCTTTTTTGTATTTGCCACAACAGCCAGACTGGGCAAGCCCATGAGGTGCCAACATCCCAGCTATGGAAAAGTAGCACACAGCAATCAGGGTCAAAGGAGGGAGGGAGTTAATGTAGTGTCAGGGAGGCCTGAACTGGATGTATGAGAGCTGGAGCTGTGGTTGTGAAAAGTGCCCTTACAGGGAAAAGAATGGTATGCTAGCATGGGGGAAGGAAGAGGTAAACATCCATAAGGCAGAGAAGGGTAAATGAGCAAAAGCTACCTTGTCAGGTCCCTGAAATAGGTAAAGTACTGCTGCATGATGTTTTATATCAAACAATACTAACTGCAGAGGATTCCAGCCTGTTTGGGGTTATGCCTGCAACCATGTCATCCCGCCCCTGAAATTCAGCAATACTGACTCTGATCTACCATCACATCAGATCTGAATATCCTTTCAAAGTCTGTGCCTTACAGCCTTCGACTGCAGAGCCAATCTCTGCTGTTCTGCGTTCTTGTCAATGTTGGTCTGCAGCCACAAAATTTAGTGAGAAGGTCTCTGTCACTGGCCGGCCCAGGGCATGTCCCCTTCCCTTTCCTTCACTTGTTCAGACATGCCGAGGGGTCATGGTGGGGCACCGAATAAAATCACTCAATAGGGAGGCACACGATACCAGCATGTGTACTCACCGTGAGTGAGTAGCAAAGGGCAGCGCTGGGACACAAGCCAGCGTTTAGCTAGCGAGATGATACTTGATTGATGTGACACTGGATCAATAGCAAGCACACAAGAAAACAAGCAGGAAAAAGATACAAGCAATAAGTGTGGTAGGGAACAGCAGTGGGAGGACCTGGCAGGCGCACACGAGTTGATTCAGACGGGACATGCAGCCACACCTATGCTGTTGTGGGCAAACTTGCCCTGCACCTCAGAACGATTGCTTTCAAAATGGGTTTAATAACACATGTCAGAATGTCAGCTGGATCATAGCAGGGAATCGTGCTGGGGACACCAGTCACACTAAGGTGAGAGAGCTCAAACTGACTTGCAACAGAATTCAAGTGTCAACAAGTTACTGTTGAGCAGAACAGGCATTTTGATTTAATGACAGAAACTGCACCTCTGAGCAGGCACAGAAACTGATGGGGGGCTGGAATCCCCCATCAGAGGGGAAATAAGCATGAGAATAACAAACAATCAAGACTGTTTCAAAAAAACTAACAAATAATCCTGCCTTACAGCATTGCTCCTTCCAGTTTCCTTTGCTCCTTTCCTCCAGAGTAGACCAGCATTTTGCTTTTTCTGATCATGTTCACCACATTCATGCTTGGCCTTAAATTAGAGCCTTGTTTCTTATCGTGAGAAGATAATAAAGTCTTTTTTTAAAAATCTGGAGTATTCTTAGGGGCTCCATAAGAGCTAAAACGCCTTACCCATACCCATATGGAGCTGTGTTTTCTATGTGTATGATGCAGCTACAGATTTCAGTGAATCGTAACCACTGAAACATTTTTGTAAGGCTAGGTTTGGGGATAATAAACTCCTTGCATTTGGTCTACCCTTAACTACAGAGAGGTATTCTTGATTTTCACTCTATTTTAATGCAGAATACTCGGTAATATCTGTGGGGTTTATGAGTTGTTTTTAAATTAGAAAACAACAATTAAACAAGCAGCACGCAGAAAAACACTTCAATATATTTCCAGCAATTTTAAAATACAACATTTCAGTCTAAACCTTGCATTTATTTTTCATTTTAACTTCTATTTATACTTTCATTCATATACTCTGGCTTGCTTCACCTCATACAGGAGCAACACAAAGCAGAGGAAGTCCGTAAGCCAGATAAACTGCAGTTACGACAGGTTCATTTTGTCAGAGCTATGCCAAGCATCCAGCACACAGACCAGCTCACCATACCCACCCTGTGTGTCTCTGCTAACCTGCACACGTGCATGGAAATATTCCCTTTGGTGTGATAAATAAGTTTCACGCAGTGAATAAATTTTGAAAAATTATTTAGAGTGAATGAGAAATTTTTCCTTATTATCTTCATAGTAAAAATCTCAGCTATGGGGACTCTATTCTTCTTTCACACTGGGTTTTTCCTAATAGTCTCTTTGGAAGCATCTAAATTCCAGAGCCATGATTTGGGCAATACAGGGAACAATGCTGTGATCAGGATCTACAGAACAAAGGGACAAAAGACAGAGCAGACAGAGGGAAGGCCACGGTCCCCTGTCCTGCAAGGAGACTGACCCTTCATTCTCCCGAAAGCAGGAAAAGGTTCAGAGACCAGCCAGAGCTCAGCGTGAGCTCAGAAGATCTGCCTTATTTGAAATTCTTGTCCAGCCAGGTGTGTAGCAGCGCTGTAGTATGGGGACACAACCCTTGAAAGCCATCTCCAGTTCCACATCTGAGGCCAGCAGTCCTCTTAAAACAGCACCAGCCAGGAAAGAAGCTACTTTTTCACTCGGCGGTCTTCAAAGTGAAACCTCACTCTGAAAGCCACCTGCTTGCAAGCACAGAACCCAAAATGCCCACCTCCCCACCACCCCACAAGCATACATGCATTTTCAGTGGTTTTTACAGTTGCTTATTTCCATAAAGTTCAGAACCTACACACAAGATCATTTTAATGCAGTGGGGATTCACTGTCCAGGTACAAGCATTTTCAGTACTGTCAGTTTAATGTGGAAGACATCACTGCAAACAGGAATGTTAGGAAAATAATTTTTTTAGAAAAATGTTAGAAATTTCGTTTTTGATCATAGGCTTATATTTGACTGTCTTAAATGTTGTCACATCCAGACCTACTTCCAGTGACTTAAGTGTCAGAAGGATGTTATACAGCTCCCCTGTAACTGCAATTATGCTCTGGGCATGACTCATGATGGCCCAAAACGTTCATTGTACTGCTTTAGGGATTTTTTTTTGTTGCTTTTTCCTCCCTCTTGGATCAGAAGGGAACATTACACTCATCTAGCCTGAGCCCCTATAAAATGCCAACCCAACACCTAGTAATTCCTCTAGTAAGCATATTGCATTTGTTTTGCCCCAGACACAGAACTGTTCAAGACTCCAGGCTTATTTTAAAGCTACAACAATGGCTCAAAGAGTGGCAGAATGTCATCTCTGAGCAGAGATGCTGCCTCTATTTCTCCTAACAGGTGTATAATCCGAGAAGGCAGACATTCAGCCTCCCTTTGGGATATATGAAGATGTCGACAGAACATAAAGTTCTCCTTTACCCTTCTTTACAGGGCCCGCCTACATCTCTACTCATGCAAGCTAATACTTTTCAAATCTCTTGCACTGTGAATACAGCCAGTAAACGCCTTCCTCTGCAGTCCTTAACGCCAAAACAAGATCTAGCGCTCTTTCAACTTGAAGTGAATTCTGCTTCTCATCTCAGGCCTTTTCCTTCTGCTTTTAATCCATTTAACCCTTCAAGCCTGTGCGTGGGCCTTATGCTTGAACTGCCACCCCGAACAGGATTTCACCCACTCCAGGATCCCTGCCCGGCCTCGCCTCCAGCCCCTTCCCCGCAGCCTCTCCAGAGCCATTTTCTGGATCCCACTGAGGAGGAACAGCAACTATTTTTAGGCTGCGTCTGTATGCTAAGCACAGAGGAATGTGGCGGAGAGCAGGGCTTGCCGGGAGGAGAGGAGATGGTCTGAGGGCAGGCGCCTACCGCAGTCCCGCCGGAGCTGCGGCGCAGCGCTGCCCGGCGCCAGGCACGGCAACAGCGGCGGGAGCTCACCGGGAATCTGCCGGCAGCTTCCAGGGCTCAGCTGGGCCCGCCACCCTCGGGGCCAAGCGGTCAGAGCCGGGCCGCGCGTCCTGCCTGTCCCTCTGCTACAGCCCAGTGACCTCTGGCCTCAGCGCTGGCCTGTCACCCGTTCCCGAGCTCCAGACCCCTCGCCGCGCCGGCCGTTAGCGGGACTCTGGCGGGCGCCCGCCGCGGAGCCAGCACAGCCGCCGCCGGGGCGCAGCAGGGTGCCCGGGTCTAGCCCTGCCTCCGCCCCACCGCCCCGAGGGCGGGCGGGCCCGCCAGCCCCGGCCACCCGGCTAGTGGGGAATCCCCGCAGGTCGCCATCGCCGCCAAGACCTGCGGCCGCCCGGGGTCTCCGGGCAGCGGGTGGGCAGCGGGTCGGGCAGCGCCCTCGCCGGAGCACGCGCCCCGCGCCCCGCCCCCCGCGGAGGTCAGCGCGGCGGCGGCAGCGGCAGCGGCGCCCCCTCTCCCCTCCCCCCCTCCCCGCCTTATGTAACGGACGGGCGCCGCCATTGGCCGGCGGGGCCGGATCGCGCGCCAGCAGGGCTGGGCCGCGCGGGCGCCGGGGCGGGGCCGCGCATGCGCAGTGCTGGTGTCCCCCCGTTTCCCCCCCCCCCCCCCCCCCCCCTGCCGTCCTCCTCCTCCTCCTCCTCCTCCTCTCGGGCAGGCGGCGGCGGCGGCGGCTGTTGCGGGGCCGCGCGGAGCCTTCTCCACCCGCTCGCCAGGGCCGCCCAGGCCGGACTCCCAGGCCGGGTGAGCGGCGGCGGCCCCTCGCGCGGCGCGGCGGGGCGGGGGTCGCGGGGCGTGGGGGAGCGGGCCCGGCTCCGGCGCGGCAGAGCAGGCCCGCCCCGGGGCGAAAGGGGCGGCCCGGCAGCGAGGCGCACTCCGTTCCCGGCCTGCCGCGAGCCGCCTCCCCGCCGCTGGGGCTCCGCAGCCGGGGCCTGCTTCCTTCCTCGGCCCCTTCCCGCGGGACACGTGGTGGGAATGGCCGGGCTGCGGCCGCCTCCCGCTCCGCGAGGCCCTCCCGGGGGCCGCGGCCTCTCTCTGCCCCTTCGCGCCTCAGGCCGGGCCCAGGCCGGGGGCCTCCTCTGGCCGCGGTGCCGGGCCGAGGGCGAGCTTGCTGCTTCGCCGGCCCAAGCCCCTCGCCGCCCCGACGGGGAAGCCAGGGTGCCTCAGGCTCCTGTTTGTGTCGGGAAGTGACAGCGGAAGCAGCTGTCGGTGTCCAGTTTTAGGACTTGAAACTCTCTGCTCAGGTTCTGGTTACTTACAAGGAAATGACCCTGTGTGAGGCATTAACGTATGGCAGGCTTCAGCCTCGCTGCCTGGTAATGCCCGTGCTGTTGCTATTGTGATTTGGCAGCATATTTTTCTGTAGTGTTAGGCTTCCTATGTGCTCACGCATTTTTATTTCAAAACAGCAGGTCGGTTTGCTGGACTCCTTGAGGGTGTGCCTGATAAGGAAAACAACACTTATCTGTGTTGTGCAACTGGAATACAGATTTAGTCTTGTGGATGAACTCATCGTTCTTTTAAACGAACTTTGGGATTATTTTTGTCACTTTCTTAGAGTACTATAGTCCAGATAATCTTAATTTTCCAGTTGACTATTCACTCCATGTGTTTCAACTGTATTAGTGTAATTTGAAGTACTTCAACTCTTGGATTTTTGGTCTTGGGCATCATATGGAGGTTGGTATTTTTGAGCAGATGTTTTTGTTCATGTTTTCTTGTTTGTAATTTAAGTAAAAGCAGCTATTGCCAAATACGTACAAGCTCAGTGTGGTTGGCTCATGCAATGTACTACTTAACAAGCTCTTACCAAGAGACTAAAATACAAAGTAATATGCAAAGACTATGAACATTATTTTTTCTTGCATCTGAGTATCTTCTATCAGGAGTCCCCTGACTTCCGAAGGGTTACTGTAATGCTAGTAAAACAGAACCAAAATAAAACCTACAGTTCCTTCTAGAGTATGTAAAGCTATTGGCAATATCTCTTCTTTCTGTTTTGTTGGTTTATTTTTAATGTTCTTGTTGAGCCATGCTGTACGTAAACAGGGTGAGGCCCTGTCTGGGATGTTTTGGAGTAACCAGAGCATACAGTGAAACAGAATGGTATTTTGTGTCTTACTAGCATTCAATGCTGTATCTTATGGAAACTGTCATGTATTTCTATAGGCTTGTTAATAGATAACTTGCGTTTTCTTGTTCGATTTTGTTAGCCATATGGACTTCTAATTTCTCCTACAGAGAAACTGATGGGGGAAGGGGAGGGAACACTGGAGATGTAGTATAATACTTCTGCAAAGGGTTACATGGTAGTGTTATATACCATGAAAGACCGGGACACTGACCTGAGAGGTGCCTCTCAGTCCGCAGGAGCTGTTTTGGCTCTCGGGACCGTCTTTTTGCTTGTTTCCAGAAATTCTTGCAATACTAGTGAACTTCCAGATGTTGTTGATGTTTCATAGAAGCTTCATTTTCATAATGATTTTAAGGGCTTTTCGTGCCTGTTTACTGGAGGACAGTGTTTGGATAGGCCTTTCTCCCTCTTGCAGTGGAAGGCTGTCTGTCCTTGTGGAAGGACTGCACGACAGACCCGTTGTAGCCGCACAGTGTCTCTCATCAGTACCAAACTTACAGCAAATGCCCGGGTTGCGCAGAGGGGCAATGACCAACCAGATAACCTCCTGGGAACATTAGGCTTTACTAGTTCTCCTGAAAACAATGGGCTTTGCTAGCTGTCCTGTGCTTGTGTAGTAAGCCTTGTGCTTCTGTGAGAGCTGCACAACTGGATCGTGCGTGGGCCATGAGGGATTGTGAGAAAGATAATAGCGGAAAGTGGGCTGCTGGGTTATATAACGATGCTCTGAAGCCTGCTGTGTTGGTGCGCCCAAATCCTGCCTGGCGTCTGCTCTGGGGGTGGGGTGCAAGCTGAATTGGGTGTTCGAGTGGGCTGCATGCAGGTGGAGAATTGCTGTTGTAAAATACGCTGTTTTGCTGCTCCCTAAAATGTGATTTTTGTGTCTTGTTTCATGGGGTGGACCTTCTAATGGCATATGGCAGTAGTGTTTGCTCCATTATGCTCCTGCGTTATATAGAGTAATAGCTTCTGATGCAGGCAGTTTTACTTCTTAAGTAATATGTATGTGTGTGAAGTTGGCTGAAAATCTAAAAGATTGGCCACTTGTAAAAATAGCCCTGAATAAAGAGGGGTGACCTGTTGTTCTTAGCATTCCCAACTCCAAAGCAGCTCACAAGCACGTGCACCAGAAGACAGTAATACAGGTTGGGTAATACTTTGATTTGCCTTTCTTGGAACCCGGTTTGAGTTTTAGAAATAAAGGTTGAGTCTTAAGCTTTACAAAAAAAAGGAACAACAAAACCCTCTAAATTTTACTGTACCTGTGAAAATAGAGAATAATTTTCTATTAACTGTAAAGGAAACTTTAATTACTCTGACTATTGAAAACACTTCAAAAGTAGACCTTGAAGCTTTGTAGAGGAAGAAACCTTAGAATGGCCTACTAGTTCTGGTGTGTATTATAAGAATGATACTAAAACCAGATAGTTTTTACATACTAAAGAGCTTGAACAGATGTTTGTTGTATCTGAGTTACGGGAGTTGTAGGCCTTACGGATGGAGTGCATGACTGTATTGTGCTCATGGTTATGGCTTTGGAGTCAGCTAGCAGCAGTAGCTTCTCACATTTTTAGACTAAATGTCTTCTTTTTGTTTGTAGATATGGCTCGTGGACAGCAGAAGATTCAGTCGCAGCAGAAAAATGCCAAAAAGCAAGCTGAGCAAAAAAAGAAACAAGGACATGATCAGAAGGCTGCAGCCAAGGCTGCCTTGATATATACCTGCACTGTTTGTAGGGTAAGAGGAACCGAAGACAAAATATTATTGTAGGCAGGTCTGTCTTCCAGCCTAGAGCAGAATTTTTAGAAGATTATATAGTGGAAACTAAAATACTTAAGTGGCTGTCTAGCTTGTTGCTGTAAGCATTTCCATCTGTTATGTGACTTGCTCACAGATAACTCAGCTGTACTGATAATTGAGATACGAGAAAATCTGAGAGGTCATGTACAGATCTGATTTACGTAATTACCTTGCCTTTTGGATTGCAGGGGTCTGCATGTGGTGTTAGTATGATGTATAAAATGTAAAAAGTAAGATCACTTCCTTTTTAATCTCCAAATGGAAACATCTTTTCTTTGTGATGGAATTGGCCCATCTTAGAATCAATGGTTATGGATGTTAATGTAGAGAGGAAAAGTAGTGGTGCCAAAAGCTTTACTGTAAGTTTGATACACAGTAACTTCTACTAGAATAAATTACTTGACAGGAGAACAGAAATGTGAGCACTAATCAGATTATACTTTCCTTTTGGCTGGTTTTCCTGAATGTGCTCGTTTAGGAACCGAAAGATAGACCTGCCATTTTCACTTAAATGGTCAATCCCAGAATAGATTTGTTGCTCTGTATGTCTTAAATAAGATTCCAAATTAAGAGCTGTTCACTTAAGTACTTACAACCAGCTCTTTTTGTGAAATCAGGCTGTAGCAGCAATCGCTTTGGGCAGTTGATGCCTGCAACTCTGTAGTAGTGGTCTGAGACAGACTGATTCTCTGCTTGGCACATGCTATGCAACATAACTCTTTGGCCTACTGATAAACAAAAGAAATAGCCTTCGTAAAGATTTGATCCTGAAAAGAATAAACGTTTATCTTTGAGGTGTTGAAAAAGAAAATGGTAAGGAGATAGGTTTTCCACCAAACCAGCGTGTGAAGCGCAAGATCTGCAGGGAGGTTTCTAGCAAGAATAAAGCCATTGATGAACATGCCAAAACAGTGTGATACTAGTGCTTAAAAGCACCTCTCTGAAAATCTGAGGTTAAATACTCCTCTTAAACATTGAGGAGAAAATTTGCTTCAGGAAAAAGAAAATAAAACATAGGGGGAACAGGTTTTTGTAGTATTATTTAACTCTTGTACTGTCCATAAAGTTAAATGTCTCTCTTTAATCAGACACAAATGCCGGATCCCAAGACCTTCAAACAGCACTTTGAAAGCAAGCATCCTAAGACTCCACTTCCTCCAGAATTGGCTGATGTTCAGGCGTAAAGTTGTCTACAGGTCATTACCTTAATTTTTAAATGATTGTCTGGGAAAGGTGTATTATGAATCAGGTTTTTTTTACCACCGCCAGCTGGGACTTAAAACTTGCTTTGTTTCCTTTACCATGAAGATTAACTATAGGTTAAAGTTGTACCCTTGAACTGTTACACAGGAGAAGCAAGCTAATACTTACATAGCTGAAATGGCTGTGGCGTTTCAGGAGGTTGTATTAGAAGGGATTAATGTTATTTCAAATGGTCATCCTTAGAGTTGTAGGAATACTTTTATTATTTAGTTCTTGCTTTGAAATGTTAGTTTCTCTTTGAACAATATACATAAAATAAATACAATCTGTCTGTTGCTACAAAATGTGTAATGAAAATAGTTGTTTAGTATATTAACAACAATTGAGCCGTTTTGTTCCCAAAGCTATGCAAGTGAATGCAGATTTTTCTGCATTCAAATATAAAACTTAACCTCTGTGTTATCTATAGAAGAGATTTCCCAATAGCCAGTTGTTAGGCTGTAACTGAAAGTGGTTATAATAAAAGGCTGAAATGAGGTAAAAAGCAGTATTATGGTATTTTATTCACACAGAGGTAAACAGCATTGTGTAATGGTTCAGCTTAACTGAGTTATTCTTGTTTTTTATAGGTGAAATCATGGCACCTATTGACTCTTCTACTGTCAGACCTTACATAACAAACCTGCAGCTGCTTTTCTAAAACTGTTGATCAGCAAAAATGAAGGGGCTACAGAAACATTCATATTTTTATGCTGTTCCCTCTTGGGCTTCATGCAAAGACAATTCTGTGTAAATGTACAGTTGTGCCCTATTTGGAAATCCTGAAAAATCAGTCCATACTTGTTATAAAAAATTTTTTACAATTGTAATTATATTGATGTTCATATTGTGTAAAATAACTCATTTAATAAAGTAGTACTTTGATTTTACAGTATCACAGATTAAATCCTTGTAGAAGTTCCGTTTCAACTTTCTGCATTATCTGCCTTATAAAATAATAAAAAAGACAAAGTGGAATTTTCCCCATCCTGCCAAAACATGAGCAGTATCATTCCACTGAAAGTAATGTACATTACAGTAAATTAATCTTAAGTGAAAAGGGAAGCTGCTCAGACTTACTGTTCAGTGTGCTGCCTGCTTGAGCCCATTCACTAGTGGTCAAGTTGTTGGCTCAAGGCACAGCAGACTCCCTAGAAGCTGCATGAGAATCGTGAGACTCCCTTCTACATTTCAGTCCTGTGTATTGGAGTCTTAATACTGCAAGCCATTTTGAATGGGATTCCTTTATTGTGAGGGATCATGTTCCTTGAAGTCATGTACCGGAGAGACTCTGGTTGTGCTTGTTATCCTTTATATATGATAGAAGGCTGAGGAAGCTGAGAGGTGGCAGGATTGAATGCTTCTGGGTATGCTGGCTTGAAAAAGGCTCGCAAATATTAGGTTAAAGCCACTCTGCTCTTAGTTGAAAATTTTATCTGCAAAGATGGTATTTTGAGCAGTCAACCACACATGTTCCCCCTCAAATGCATCTGGTTATTTCAGTAGCAACTCTTCAAGAAATATGCAAAATAGCCAGCCATTAAAACCTTTTTTCACAACCAACTTAAAATAAGCCTGTTGGAAAAGAGCCAAAGTAACTAAAATAATATGGTTACTTTAAGAAATCAGTTGTGATTAAAGTTGCATTGACAAGAAAAAGCTGGATAATAACTCTCTGGCCCAGAACATTTGAGCAGCTAAACATAATTACATTTAGAGTCTTCTGGGCTCAGTTCTAATCCCAGATGTACAGCACAAGTAGTGGAGAAACATCTGAATTGTGCTAGATGGTCTGCTATCAACCGTGGCTTTGGCATTTGGAGGGGGCTTATTTATGAACTTTAGTTCTGACCTTGCAGAAAGAAGCAATACTAGAATTGCTGTGATTTACTTACTAGAATTGTTAATTTACTGAGGTTACAGCAGATGTAAAAATTGTGGCAGTCCAAGTAACCCTTGCTACGCAGCAGTACTGTACATCTGACCTTCAAATGGCTTCCTAAAATCTAGGACCATAGTCTCAAAGACTCATTCACTTAAAAGAATGCACTTGGTATTTTATTATATAAAGTCAAAGCCTTTGTCTTCGTCCACTCATTTGCTCTTTATTGAACTACTTCTGTGAGACTAGCTTCCTGTCCTCTTTGCTGTGACAGTATCTCTGTAAATACTTACTTTGGCATAAAGTTTCTCTGTATTATAGTCACTCCAGGATAACCTGTATACCACTTAACTTTTATAGATAATGTTGTTCTCCTCTGAGAGTAATCCACTACTGCACTTGTACACCTGACATCAGAATGTAACGCTTCATTTATTTTTCTTTAATGTTATCAATACATACATCCTGACAAACTGGCTTCCACAAGGCAAGAAATCTGCTCTCGACCTTTGTGCTGTATGGGGGAGAGGTACTTCAATGTTCTGGTGCTGTAGTTTGTCTAAAAATACGCTGAGTGCAAATGGATAAAGATGTTTCTTGCACTGATTGGTATTTGGTAATCTGGTTTTACTTTGGAAAATGTTCTGGGATGTATCCCTATAGCTTGGTCCTGAGGTGAAGTATATGTTCTATTCCTTCAATTCAGATTGTGTAGCATTCAATAAAAAGATTTTGTTTCATAAACAATCTCTTTTAATGAGCGCTGAAGAGCTGGAAAGCTGCATCACTAGTGGGATAGTAAACTTCAGTTAGAATTGTATTTTCAAAACTTTGTGATGCTCAGGTTGAAAATACCCTATGAAATGATGGGGGGTTTATGTATTAGAAGGCAAGGGTAATTGATCCTCAGTTCAGTAAGATCCTTAGCTGCAATAGCTGCAGTCTCAATTGCAGAAATAAATGAAAGCTATGACTGAATTGTTATAAAGACTTTATAATATAGGGGGAATGCTATACTAAATGTGGGAATAATCCTCATTCAGAATATCTGCAATACTCCTTGTACCTAAAAGGTCAGAGGAAGGACTAGTTCTCCATCATCTCTTCCTGATCTGAAGGATGGCATCCTGTTACCTGGCTAAAGACACAGTTGTGCATTGTAATGTGTCTGATTAAAGAGAATTAAAAACTAAAATGTAAAATGTCATATTTCCTGCCTGCTTTTGAATACAAGTATTACTGCACTTACAAAATTAATTTCCTGGCTGTGGACAGTCCTGGAACTTGAAGCTGTCTAACTTCACAAGAAAGAAAAATAGGCATGGAAAGGTTCCCATGTTCCCTTGAGAAAGATTAATCTTCCTGCAGGGACAGCATTTAGGTAAAGGGTTCTTATGTTGTCAGTATGGGCATCAGCTGTCAGGGATACTTGTGGAGCAACTCTAGAAAGGGATTTTGGGTTTTCAGAAGCCAACATCTGTTCTGGGAATCTCTTTTAAGTGGCATCTGAAATCACGTTTTAAGCAGGGCTTAAAATACTCTGAAAAAAGTATCACTTTAGATCCCAGAGTAAAAGTCACCTGTGATTATGGTGAGCCCATCTCAGGGACTACTGAGTAATCAAGAACGGTTTTGCAATTTGTGTTACTCAGACTTGCTTAGGCTAGTTTCTCTACCTACCTATCTCTAAGAGTTTCTGGTTTCTTGCTATCAAAAAGCTGTGTGAAAAATATGAAATAGAAGTTGAAGACAGTTGCTATGTAGCCTTAAGGAAGTAGTTGGCTTGATGCAGTGCTCTCAAAACATCCCTGGAGACTATCCCATTTGGTTATTTGCTGTTGAGCTGAAAACACTTCAGCTCAGGTAAAGCTAATGACCATGGGCTGTTTGCAAACCACATAGTAATGAAGGAATTTGTAGCATTTCTGTAAACCGAACTGTTTTCCTGTCTTGATAAGAACAGCTAATAGATGGAATTTCTTTTATCATCAAATACTGATAGGCTTGAGGTCTGTTTTGATTCCCATTTTCACAGAAGCAAGTTGGGAAGTATTTGACTTTCCTAGAAGCGTGGTCTTTACAAGGTCTGACCAGTAAACTCGATTAGTCCTACAGAATCCACAAACAAAGTAAAGGTCAGCTTGTATTTCTGTCTACTCAGCCCCATTCTGCTGTGTATAATTTGGGGCCCTTTGATTTACCTATTTAGAACCTTACAGATTTCACAGTGGACTTTGAATTCAGCCCCAAAACTCAGCTTTGGACTGCTATTCAGTATGTGATTTTCCATGTTCTGTAGCATCATGTTGCTCTAGTCCAGAGAGTGGGAGGGTGTCAAGTTATTTCTGTGGAATTTTACTGTCTGTTTTGAAAATTATTTGGAATTTTTTTTTAATACATTGTTGTGTTACAGTTCTTACATAGATAAGGCACAATAGAGACTCACTGAGGGAGTTGTGTTATCTTGGTAGCTTTCAAAAAAAGCTGGAATAGGTTGGGTGTACAGTTACAATTCTCTTATATGGCTTTTAGCATTGGGGTTTCTGTGAAAGGAATCTGTAGTTGTCCCAACACTGTTATCTGACAGGAATCTGTTCAAGCAGCGTCTCAGCTTTTTCAGGAAGTACAGCACAACTTTCCTCTGAAAAATACTGTCCATTCAATATATGAAGTTAAGGTCCATACAGCACTTTGATGGCACGGCAAGCATATTTGCATGTTCCCTGTTTGTAGCTGTTACAAAATAGTGAACAGTGTGCAAAACATTACTAAATGCTGGAGATCTTTCAGAGGAGTAAGGACTAAGAGAAGTCTCAAAAAGTTATCTAGTCCATCTCTTTGCTCTGAGATTGGATCAAATCAGCCAAGACTGTAACTAGCAAGTGTTTCTCTAACTCTTAAAAGCTTCCAGTGAAAGGGATCCCATGACCTTGTAAGCAGCATGTACCATTGTTGAACCGTACAACTGGAGAGTTATCACAGCAAGAGTTTATCCCTGCGAGTTAAGTCAATTACTTGTTGTTCTTATTGGCAATAGATGTGATGAATAGTGCCCTCGTATGAACGTTGTTATCATGTTCTCCTGGTCTTCTCTTTTAAGTAAACCCGGTTAATTGAATCATTCTTCACAGGTCATGTCTTCTAAGTCTAGCAATTGTTGGTGCTCTTTTCCGCATCCTTTCCTCTTAAATTGTATGGTCCAAAATGTGAGCCAAAGTGCTGCCTGAGGCTAGTGCAGGGTAGGTGAAAGAATTAACTTCTGGCACTTGCATACATTAGTACTGTTAACACACACTGGTTTTGCAACAGCATCACATGGACTCGCATTCAGTTCCTGGTCTGTGAATATCCCAGATCCGTTTTGGTACCACTAATAATCTCCATTTTGTGCCTCTGTATTTAGTGTCTGCATACCTGTCTCTAATGGATCTCAGACCAGATTTATCAAGATACCAGCATTCTAGACCTGTCTCCTATGCTGTTTACAGTTCATCCAAGTATGGTATCATGGGGAAGTCTTGCAGATGTCCTCTTTTACTCTGTAGTCTGAGTTGTTTGTGAACACACTGAATGGGATAGATCCCAGGCAAAGCCTTGCAGGACCCTGCTTGAGTGTCTTCCCAGGTTCCCAGTAAGCCTTTGTTAATTGCTTCTTGAGAGCATTTTGTACTGCTGTGACTGTCCTTATGGTCAGTATGGTTTGGAGCCCCAGATTTCACCTGTGAGGACTTCACAGAATGACAATGTCAAAGGCCTCTGCAGCAACAGAGAGATTTGGAATTCTGTGCACCTGTGGCCACCAGGCCTGTTTTCACAAAGGAGGAGATGGATGGTAGTGGGGTATGGAATACTTTGTTCCTGAAAAATCCACCTTGGCTGGCTGTTGCTGGGTTACTTTTCCATATGTGTCTACAAATAGGATTTTATAAAAATTACTCTAGCCTTTTTCCAGGTTTAGGTTGACTGACAGAGCTGCCTCCTTTTTAAATTCCTTATTCTTGTCCCACAGCTCTCTTGGACTCTTTCCTGTGCTCTGTGAGTTCTCAAAGAGCAACACTCACGGGCCACACTGATGTGGCTGATTGCTGGAGCATCCTAGGATAAGAGTAATTGGCTATTGCCAACTGGAATACCATCTAAGTCCTCTGAACACTTCAACTTACTCTTTTAACTTCTTACAACGTGCTTTGTTTAGTTAACATAACTGAAGTCAACAGTGGTGTTTATTACTTATTTGTAAGTCTTTCATTTTCTTTCTTTCTTCATCAAGGAATGTATCTATACTCTATCTTTTCCTAGAGATTTATACGCTTTGATCTGCCTTTTAGAACCTCAGCTGGTTTTTTGACTCTGCTAATGAAGGTGTTATTTTGTTGTCTTTGGAGCCATCTAAAACCCAGTCACCTGTCTGTCTCTCAGGATCCACACGAACTCTTACATTTACAACATGCTGCACAACCACTGAGACCCAACTCTTTAAAAATCCTTTTTAGGTTTTTTGTTGGGGTTTTTTTTTGCAGTTTTACCCACCGTGAAGCTATCAGAAGCTATATATACTCCGTCCTGATCAGTTCATGGTCCCAAATGTGCCAGAGCTGCAGACTTTCTCATTAAAGTTTGAGCTCTGCTAAATGTTTACTTACCCACACATTGTCAGTGAGAAAGATGCTACAGACCAGGCTGGCCTGATACATCTCCCGAATGTGCAATAGCTGTTATGCTGTATAGAAAACTATATAGCACTAATTAGAGTAGATGTTTGAGTGACTGTTTACCAGACATCATTCTGACCGTTTCTTCCTCTGGTTTTCAAGACTGTCCCTAAACTTTAATCATTGCTGTCTCTTCTATTCCATATGGATGCTGATGTCATCCAACCCCTCACAAGAGTATATCGTGTCTGCCTTCTTTACCTTTTGTTTCCTGATAACAGGGTAATGCCCAAGATGCCTTTGTGTTTTATATGGTGCTTTGCAAAATGAAAGTATGCCTGGAAAACAAATGCATGTTAATTGCACAGCATATTCTCAGGCCAACAGGATGAGCCTTAATTTTTAGCTTTCTTATTCTGGATGTGCCTTCAAGTTCCAGTAGCCGTTACCTGCTGATAGTTTTAACTCTCTTTTGGTATACGTGTTTTCTTTAGCTGTAATGGTCACTGCATATTTTGCAATAAAATGGGTGCTTTATTTTGAATTATTTGTGGATCTTTTGAAGGGTGAAAACTGAGTATTTATTTCCAGTCAAAAGAATAATTGAAGAATGATGTCTTCTGAAAAAAAAAAAGAAGTCTAAAATGTTTGTATATGTCCTGCTGCTATTCAGAATTATTTTTATGGTCATTACTCACTTTCTGTTACAGTAATACTTAACGCAATAGCACTTTCTGTTGTTGAAGGAGACACAGTTAAGGTTTCATTTCACAGTGGGCTGTGTGCAGTATGGGAACTGACCAGAATAGTCTCTGTGCAATGGAGCTCCTTTTTCTCTCTGCACAGAAACAGAGGGAGGAATAATTTACGTTTGTGACTAGATTTCACTTGCTGAAATTTGTATTTAGAAAGTAAATTTAGACAGTTTGTGATTTTTTAAAAAATTGCTTAACCCTTAGATACATTTTCTAAAGGGCACCTACTGCTGCTGTTAGCTCTTACCAGACCAATGAATATTTTTCTTAATGAGGTGTAAGAAATACAGTTTATTAAGGATCACATTAAGAAAGGTTAAGAAATAGTTCACAGCTGCTTTTTGCTGCTGCAGTAAATCATTCAAAGAATTTGCTGTTATGCATCTGAAAGCATGAGCTGTTACACAGCTGAAAGAATGTGACACTGTTTGGATCATAACCGCCACTAGCAAACGAGAACAACTTCCCAGCTTCTAGACTGCTTTCTAAATGGACAAAGAATGCCTGTATTTTTCTCAAGTAATAATTGAATTCTACATCACTGAAGTCAGTAGGAACTTAATTTTGTCATATGCTGAATATTCACGTGCATGTGCAGAAAGCTGCTAGCTTGAACACCTTTGTAAAATCTGTAAAACATGTATGTTACTAAAATCAGTTTAAGTGACCTCTATCAATCAGAAGACAATTGCTACATGTCTAGGAGATGCAGTGGTCTGTCCTAGAAAACATATACAGTGCTGTACCAAGACAGACTTCACAAACTGTAGTTGATAAAGTCATGTTTTTGTACTACAGTCACTGTCAATCCTCAAAACTTCTCCTGCTATTTTACCAGAAGCCTTTTAATTGGAAACACTGTGTGGGTGCTATGACTGTGGACCTCACAGACGCTAGTGCCCCATGGACAGAGATTTGGAAACCACTCTTAGACGCTTCTGAAATTAATTGTCCCTCTTGCTCTGTGGCTCCAAGCATTTTCTCAGGACCCAAACATCTCTGTGTTGCCCCCCGCTTCCCCACTTGGGGTGGGTGAATGAGTAGGAGTGCAATCATGTAACAATAAAATTGTCCAGTGTAAAACTACTAACTGCTAATACTGCCTTGATTGCACCATGTGTTTTTAGTCAGTGCTGGTCAGACTTCACCTTTTGCTCCTATGAAGGGATAGAAGCAACCTGGCATCTGCAGAGGTGCTTTCTGGGGCTGCTACTCCTGAACACCAGCCTGCCTTCCTCTCAAAATAAGGCTCATGGAGCCACACAAGCAGCGTAACTAGTCATGTCTAGCTGACCCTAGACCCAAACTACTTAAACCCTTGGCTGAAGACAGCCAAATTTGCAGAAAGGGAGATATCTTAAAGGCAATCCTGTTGTTCCTATTTGTGAAAATAGGCAGCTGAGTAAAGGAAAGGCTCTCTGTGTCTTTATGGGGGAGGGTGGTGGGTTAGAGCTGCAGAATAACCTCCTGCAGTGCTGGACACCAGAGAAACACTTGAGAAATGCCCAAACCACAAGACAAATTTCCATTGGCGCTTGTATTTCTTTAGTCAGGAGGGAGAATTCATGCTGAAGCACCTGATCTGAGTGCTTGCACCAAACTTGCTCAGTGTCAGAGCTTTGGCCATGGCTCTGTGAGCAGCAGAGCCGTTTTTAGCTTTTGCTACCAGAGGTGAGGGGGTCCTTCTGCTTCCCTCTTCCCTTTCCTGCTCCCAGCTGTGAGCCCCAGCATCACCCACATCAGGTGCTTATTGGACACTTTCATGAGCTAAGTCAACCCAGCAGCCTGACAGAAAATGATCCCTTTGACTTTTTCCGGGCAAGTGAGCAAAGTCAGCCCCTGGAAGAGTCTGACAAACGGAGATGCCCATGTCGGCGAGCTGGTGGCTGGAGCAGGGAAGTGGCAGGGAGTCTATATTTCTGTATAAGATCAGCAAAGATGAACAGCTTTCCCTTGATAGCTGCCTTGTGTGAGGAAAGGAGGAGAGGGAGAGGTGGGATCCCAATTAGAGACTAAGAACAGTTCACTGTGTGTTTGCTTACATGAAGTGTTTGCTTTTGAGCACCTGAGGCTGGCTCAGAATTGATTCATTGATTGCTAATGATGGTCAAGGTCCATTTAAAGTCAATAAACTAACAATGTCTTGAAGAGATTGTGCTTTATATGGCACCGGTGACATATTTTGCAAGTACTGACACACCATCACTCTAACTAATGTGGTAATGAATGTGCTAAGTGCTTGGGTGATTTTTTCCCTATTTTCTTCCTTACTTGTTGTGGGTGTGTCTATATCAGACCTCCACATGCTGCATTGATCCTTACCCAGATACTCATCTCTCCAAGTACTCTCAAACAGGCTTGTATATAGTTGGTGTCTCAGGAAGGAAAAAACTGGATGAAAACTTAAACAAAGCTGATGTTGAGATTTTGTTGTCATCAGGGAAGTTTATGAGCTGCTTTTGACGAGAATTTGACTCCAGCAGATCACATGCTGTAGAGCTAGCAGGGAGGGAAAGGAAGTCCTTCCATTTCCAGGGAGCTCCATGGGAGGAAGTGAACAGGAAAGTGCAACGAAGCAGTCACCATTCAAGAGGAGACTAGAACAGAGCAACAGGAACATCGAAAAGTGCCACCAAAAAAACCAAACCTCAGCCATGAACTCAACAGCCAAAAAGAGTGCGGCTTCCCAGAATTTCTTTGCAAATGGCTCTGGCTCTCAGGCAGGTATAAGCTCTACCAAGAGCTCATTGGCTTAGTTGCTAAATCTGATTATGAGAAAGTATTGAATTTTTTTTCCTGCTGAAGGGTAGTTGTCCAGCTTCTTAAAACAAGTAAAGTTGTTACTGTTCCCCTGGAGAGTGAATGGAAGCGGATTATAATGAAACAGATGGTGTAGCATTTAACTTAAAATCAAGAGTCTTCATTATTGAGACTGGTCTGTCTCAAGCCATGCTTCAGGCAAATTGGTATGCAGAGACATTAAACAGATAATCCCAATGGTTACCCTTGGTTTGATTTCTTAGTTACCAGATTTTAGAGTGCTAAACACATTGCTGATTTTTGAGATAGGCATCTCTTGTTTCTCCCGAGCTATAGTAAACCCCACCTATTTTAAGAGGTGAATCCTGATCTGTGGATTCATATTGTGGAAACAGCCATTCTTTTAATTTAGGAAGGTATATAAAAACCAGCGTTATTATTTATATTCTTTTTGTCTTCAAGTGGCTACCATTTTCTAGTCTCTCTATTCTTATGTCAGATTTTTGCAAATCCCCATTTCCAGCCAGCTTTCTAGGAGAGCTGTAGAAGTCTTTCCTCTTCAAAAACATGACTCAGCTACCATTTTTACTCCAAATAACTCCTCAATCTGCTTCTTTACCATGGAATAAATCTCAGCTCCTTTCTCTGACATTTCCATGTGAATGTTTAGCCAAAAGCTGTAGTTCCATACCGCTGAAAGAAAACTCTTAACCTTTAGCCCACAGCTCTTCACCCCTTACTCCTTTCTCCATTGCTACCACAATCTTGTCCCTTTGGGTTGTGCATGAGCCCTTGGCTTGGTTTGGGTCTCCATCTAGATCCCTTTGTACAAGTTGGGAGTCCTGCTGATTCTTCTGCCTTCCTTAGTCAATGCTTTTTTCCAGGTCCTTGACATCTCCTCTGTGCAGCATCCCTTCCTCTAATGTACAGCCTTCACGTATGCTGCCTGGCCCTGCTCATAGCTTAGAGAGTGGCCATCCAGAGAGCTGCCCAAAAGATTGTTGTCCTCATCTGTTGTTTTCCCATATTTACCTCCTCTTTGTATCGTCCTCACTCTCTCTAGAACTCACTGCTTCTTTCAAAACCCTGCTTTACCAAGATACATCCCAGAAGTCGGTAGCAGTTGCCAGGCTGCTCCTGCTGTCCTCCTGGTCTCTGTTCTCGCTGTTTCCTAGCACCTTTCCACCTGCCTGTACCTCACTGCTGCCTTTGCAGCATCCACCAGTGGGGTCTCAAACAGCACCTGGCAGAGCTGGCTCCAGCTCCACAGCCAGGGCTCTGTGGCACTTCCCAAATGCACACCGGTCCTTTTTCTCAGGTCACATTGACATGTCTTTCCCCTGCAGAATGGGCATCTTGTTTTGACAGAAGTTGCCACAGCTGCTAGATGCTGAAACAACTCTTTGCCTCTTCACCGAGTCAATTATTTACTCCACAAGGTCTTTGCTTTTCAGACTATATATTTTTAAATTAGGATTTACTGCCTTGGCCCTTAGCATCCAAATTTATACAAAGGCATCTTTTTAAGACCACATTTCCCTCTGCCATGCCTCCTTCTCCTTTTCTGTCCTCTGTCACACATGCAACCTTATTTAGTGACAGGGAACTGGCAAGTCAGAGATGCAAGGGCAAGGCTTGGGACCAAACAGGGCAGGGAGCAGGACTGCACATCCACAGTCCCTCCCACCCAGTGCCCTCTGCTCTCTACTTGTCATGTGATCTTCAGCACAGCAGTGGCCAGTTAGGTTTTTACCACACCGTGCATGTTGAGCTGATAAAGAGTTGCCCCAGAGAGGAGGGCTCAGGAGCAGCTCTGACCTGCTCTCCCCACACTTAAAGCCACCATGGTACTGAGCAGCCGTCTTTCTGAAGTGAGAAACCAGACAGTTCCTTAAAGACCTTGGGTGTGTTCCACCGCTAGGTATTTAATGTAATTAGTTCCCAGGTCAAGGCTTACCACTCCACGTTTTACCCCCGGTGAACCCTGAACTGCCAACACCTTGCAGATCGGCTTTGCTGAATTTCCAGCACCTCCTGCCCAACCTGTTTGCTTCTCCCTCTTTCTTGTGCTTCATCATCGCATTTATTTTTCATTTAGTGACCTTTTGTCTGGAAAGACAGGTCTTGTGTGAGAGGAAATGAATCCCCAGCCTACCTGCCCTCCTCCTCGACACACTGCATAGTGAGAGTGGGCAATATAAAATCCTCATGAGAGATCCCTCCTACCCAGCTCAAGTGCCAGACAAATCAGAGGAGCAGGACTTGCTGAGACTTACATTTTGGCCATCAGGGCAAGAAGCTGATCTTTGTTTTGAAGCCTTTACCTTTATCTTTAGTAGCATCACTCAGCCACCTCTCAGGAACATTTAATATGCCTTAGTCCTCTGTAACTGTCATCTGAAGTGATGCTTGCTTGTCTGTTCTGCTGTATCCTGGATTTTCCAAAGCACAGTTACTTTTGGGGCACAAATAGCTGGGTCCTGGACTTGCTTAACTTGACTGTGGTTCTGCATAAATACAGTTCATGTATGTCTTGATATGGGGCCATGAATTGTCAAAAACATACCTTAGGTGCTGATTCAACTTCAGTTGGAGTAGGATTAGCCCATGATTTCAAACTTCCTTTGCAGGTGACATCTCTTCCTGCGCATACATTTTCCCTTAAAAAAAAATTCCAAGTTGTTTATAATCACAATTTATAAAGCTATATTTTCAGTCTTAATCTCTTGCCATTTCAGACAGAGCTACAGGGATACTCCTTCAAGCAGCTACCAGGGTATTCCCCTTCCATACTGATTTAAATTAGCCAAACAATAACCCCTTCAGTAATTAAAACACCCACAAAAAAATCAGAACAAAAAGCTTCCCATTTAAATCTGTGTTAAACCAATTCATCGGAGTGACACGATTAAAATCTTTGGGCCAAATCCTCCTTGTCCTCTTCATGTAAGCAGTGCTTTTGAGAGCAAAGGGATGAGTGAGAACAGCATTTAGTCCGTACATTAATAATGTATATCCTTTGACTGACAGGGAGCGGGCTGGCAGAACAAATGAAAGCACCCTGGGGTAAGAGGAAGAAAGCCTCAGCTTGCTGCTACAAACTGCACAGGCATAAAAGTACATTTTGTTCCACTATTAAATAAGGAGATTTGGGATATAATACTGTCTCCTTCTGCAGCCCTTCCATTTTCTGCTCATGGCAAAGAGGATAAAACTGTCCACAGCTGTAATTGTTCTGTCCAATGCTCACATGCCTGGGAGAATTAATTGTGATCTGCAAAATCTATTCCTCTTAGCTGCAAAGCAGCACACTTTTGGATGGTAAACACCTACCGACCTTTGAGTTCAAGTACACCAAAAACTCTGTCCTCTGTGTCCCAGCACTGCGCCCCGCAAAGCTGCCAGCTTCATGGCCGGGATAGCTCGTGGTGGACATCCAGAGCCTCCTTATTTCAACTGTCTTTTTCATGGTCAGAAAGGCATTGCTGTCTTTCCTTTAATTAAGCCATTTGGGAATGAATCCATGGAGACAAGAGCCGCAATCCTACATGAGCAGCCCCGAACCCCGTGGCTGCGGCATGGGCAGGATGCGCGGGGTGGGTGCCACTGCCCGTGAGTGAATGGAGCCAGTGTCCAGCCTTCATGGCTTCATCTTTACATTATGTCCAGGAGGGGGGTTAATGTTCATTCAAGTTGGATCTACTGCTTTCCTTTGTTTGCAGGTTGTTTGTCTTTTTTTGCAAGAGAAATTCTAGACAATTATCTAGTGAATTCAATAATATGTGGGAAACAAAGCAAATTCCAAGAACAAATTACCTCAAATTTTGCACAGTGTAATAACGCTGCACTTCTACCATCCTTTCAGCCATTCAATAGTGATTGTTACAGTTAAAATGAACTCATAATGTTCCTGTCTAGCTTCTGCCAAGTAACTCTTCCCTGTTTGTTCCTGAGCTGTTTCTCTGGATGATTTTTGTAATCTTATTGTACCTGGTATTTTTCATGCCTCCAGAGCAAAGCCAGAAACTCCTGCATCAATGCTGATGGTAGTCAGGGAGGGTGAGTCAGCTTTTCACTTCCAATTGTAAAATCAAGGCTCAGTAACCAAAGATGCTAATCAGGGTAAGCACCTTGCCATTTCCTTGGTCTTGAACACCTAATTTCTACTGAGATATAATTATTACACTAAAATATATTAGAAGAAGCTTGTTTGGATGCTTCGCAGCCCGAAGGCAGGATGATGCCCTTGTGGCTGGGATCCCCTTCTGCAGAGCAGCTGAGCAGACCCACGTGCAGCTGCATTTCTTCCTCGGCTTGCACCCACACATGGTCATTGCTGGGACACGTGCCCAAGGCTGGCTCCTGGGTCTGCCTGCAGCCGTCAAACCCCATGGGAGGATTGGGGTTTCCACAACTGGGCAAGCCTGGCACTGAGACCTGAGAGGATGAGAGAGGACAGCAACATGTGCGGGGCAGGGGGGCGACTGCCCCAGGTGACATGGGAGGTCCACGGGGCAAGGTGGGCACTGTGAGGGTGGTGAAAAAACAATACCCCAGCTGGTTAGGGTTGAATGTGTAACATCATAAATTCTTTATAACATGTAAAGAACCACTAAGAAACAAAAAAAATGTGTAATCATCATATGCACTAGTTTCTGTCCTGCCATTTGAAAGCTTGCTTCTTCAGCGGCTGAAAAGCAAAGTGCCCAGGTCAAGCTCCTCTTCTGGGCAGAGAGAAGATACATCCCCAAAAGGCACTGCTTCCCACCCAAGGTGGGGCACAGGAGGGGTGGGAGAGATGTCTCTCTCAGGGCTATGGTCCTGTATTGGTTTTGACCATTAGTTTAGAAAACACTTGACTTTTAGAAAGTCAATGTACACAAGGGCAGTTACGCTCCTGAAGTCTGAATGGCTTTAGAGCATGACCCAAACTCCTGGTTTTCATGCGTAGGCAGATAAACCTTAGTTTAAAAATATGATTAATTTAAAAATATTTCTCTTGCTAAAGTTTTTATTAAAAACTTTTAAAATCCTACTCAGCTGCCTGTCTGAAGCTTCTCCAAAGCTTTTGTGTCAGTCAAGCTACTGTTCAGCAGAAGCAGGGGGATACTGCAGCTCTGCAATCCCAGTGGTAGGCTGAAACCCAGGGTAGGTAATGCCAGCCAGCTACTGATGACCGATGCGTGCTCAGGCCATCCTCAGGACACTGCTGCCTGTTGCTTGGCATTGTGAAATGGTGTCTGGCCACATAGTCCTTACACTGAGGTTTGAGGAACCTGAGGCTGGCTGGCAGGAGATGGGGAATGGCTGAGATGATAGGGTGAAAAAAGTGGAGAAAGGACAAACTACTGAGGAGAACTGGGATGGTAGGTGAGGAGAGGGTGTGACTGACCTAGGTGAGAGCGAGGAAATGGGGACAGGTTCAATGACAAGAGACTGGTGTGAGTGGGGGGTTGAAGGAAATGGGGTGCTACTGGGGGACAAGTGGGAGCAGGTCTCAGCACCCCCTGGGAATGACCCCTCCTGAGCACAAGACAGAGCCCACGAATCCTCTGCCATGAGCAAGCCCTTGTGAAACAAGGTGCCCATGGCAGTGGGGAGGTGCCAGGGCCTTAGGCTGGGCTCTCTGGCCACACCTGCACATGGCCCCGATGAGCACTGGGGGGCTTGCTGGGTTCATTGTTTGGTGGTGGAGGGGTTAATTCCACGTACAAAACCCTGTGGGAAGGTAGCAACACCAGACACCCACAGCTGGGAAGTGCCACCTACGCAAACCTAAATTCAGCCTCTGGAAACCAGTTACTGTGATACAGTCTCTAACGGCAGCCCCACATGCGTCCTTCCCAGCGACACAGGGCCCAGGCACCCTTCCCGTGCTCTGATGGCAAGAGAAGATGAGATCCCACCTGCAGGGATACAAGTCCTCTAGCTCAAGGGAGGAGACAACCCCGTTCTTTCATCGTTCATCTTTTCTTCATTAGAACCTGATTTAAGTTTGAGCCTAATGAGATCAGAAGAGAAGGTGAGGATGTCTAAAGGATGATGGTAGGAAGCTGCAGATGCCAGGAGGAGGGAAAGTGTCATGGGTTTTCCTGCCTGATTTGGGGTAGACTTGCAAGCTTCATACGTTGTGTTGGGCCCCAAAATGCTACCAGGGTTGTCAGTCTGGAGGCATTCAGCCCTGGAAAATACTGAAGCCTTATATTTACCCTAAAAGGACATTGTTTGTTCAGTGCCCAAGAGCAGCTGTCAGAGAGGGGGAAGGATATGCGGAGGCTTTATTGACCAAACCAGGGTGGGAATGTGCCATCAGTAGAGCTGTGAGAGCAGTCACTGATCCTACACTTTCCACTTTCTAGCTCAAAAACTTTTGCTGGCTTCCATCGCACAGCAGATCATTAACGACTTGCTCTCCCCTCAGATGTGGTACCACCTGGACACTATCGGTTGCTGGTCCATCAACAGGGGAAGGCACAAAGCCTCCACAGATGCTTGTGTCCTGGCCACTGGCAGACCAACCTCGAAATGTTCATGTTGGGACCGAGGGCTTGGTGCCTGCTTCCATACTTAGGGACCTAGATGGGTGCTCCCAGGTTTTTTGAGCCCAAGGGCCAGAGGTATCAATCTCACTGACCTTGCTGGGGGCTGGAAGCAAGGTCTGGCCTGTGTGACACAGTGCTTTCGGGATGAGCCAGGGCCAGCACAACCTGGCCAGGTACGGCTGTGGAACCAGATAGCCCCTGGCACTATCACCCACCCAGCGCCGGCAGCCACTCGCAGGAGGCAGGGAGCTTGAGCCGGAGCTGGTGGATGCCTCCGGACTCCGAAGGATGTCCTCCTCTCACTCAGCATGTGGAGAATTTTGGCCTCCTCTGGGAGATGGTAACAGTCCAAAAAAAAGGGAATATGTTTTTGACCAAAAATCATGGCTTGACACCCCTTTCCTTATAACTCTGGTCCTTAATCTAGCCAAAGGTGCAGGGGAGGTTATGCGCTCTCCAAGGGCTCTCATGGGCTGTGCTGCTTCCCATGGTCACCTGAGACCTGCCGTGGGAGCCGGCTGCTTGCTGTGCTTTAGAGGGGGTGGAGGTTGTACTCCTCAGACAGCGGATGGGAGTGGGGGGACGCCGTGCTCATGGCTGATTCACCAGCTGGCTCAGCTCATTTGTTCTCGGTTTAATGTTTGCTTTTAGCAATGCTGGATGTATTATACTCTCAGAAGATCAATCATCAGGGTGCCGGGAGCTTTGTGCTCTTTACTGCTAACCAAAGCTAAATAAATAGAGCGTTCCTTTTCTGGACCTTACAACTCTAAGATTTTGCCAGATTCCCCAAGTGTAGCTGCACTGCAGTCAGTGGCATTACACTAGTGGGTGTTTTGGCATCCTTCCTTATCCTTCCTTCTTCCCAGCTCTCTCCTTTGCTGAGAAAACCCTCATGGCCCCACTCCCTCAGGCAAATGTGTCTTTTCGCCCATAACCTGTTCAGGTTTTTCTCTCTCTTCTCTTCCTCACGTGGCTCCCAGGCTAGGGATCCTCCCCAAGTTGCCCCAGACCTCTCCAGCACTACGTTGCTTTTCTCCCTTTCCCTCAGTGCCTCAGGTGCCCAGGAAATCCCCCTTAATTAGGGCACACCCAAATCCCTCCTCCTCCTCCTTCTGAAAACCATGGAGGACCTCACCTATCTTGAAAAGCACATAGACAAACCTGTGGGGCAAACCAACCACCTAGCTGGTGTGCTGTCAACCAGAGTCTGCATTAGGGCAGGACTTTCCCTCCTGCCCACCCCTCCTTTCACAACCCTCCTTTTGTCTCAGAGTCCGTTTTGCATGGTCCTGACATGGGCTCCTCAAAAACACGGCTCTGTGAACCGACATCTGTGGTGCAGAATAAGATGTGACATTTTGGCTGGTGTCCCACAGTATTCCCCATCTTTGCACAGAGCTGGGGCTTCTGCACTGCATGGTGTGCTGGAAGGCAATGAAGTTTTGGGCACCAGCATCAAACAGGGTTTTGATTAAAACATCCCTGTTTTACAGTGAAAACTCTGATGGATGCTGCAATTTGCACCGTGATGAATGTGCACTGGATGCTGCAAATAAGGCTTAAGCTACATATGTATTTCAGAATCAAGGCGATAAGAAAGAGGAGGCTGAAATGATCCCTTTATCCTTTGCCCTCATGCCAGAGAGCTTTCACACTGTGGCATGCTGCTCTGGAGCTCGTGGAATTGTTGCTGCTGGAGCATCAGGGCAGGACCCCAGGATGCCAGTCTCCCTGCTGTGGTGGAGAAACCTCACCATGGGTGCTCCTCTCCACGCAGAAAGAACAAAAACCCACTGAAATCCACCTTCCTTCAGTATTCCTGGGTCATGGTGAACCTAATGTGGTACTAGCAGGGCAACCGGTAATGCATAATGCTGCATGAATAGCTACCAAAAGACCAGGAAAAAGCCAGCTCCTCACAGAGCAGTTCCTCCAGTTTAACAGGGCTGGGAGGTGCTGGCAGGGGGTTCTGTCCTCCTGGAAGCTCCTAGGGACAGTCCTGGGTCTGTTGCTGGCCTCCCGGAGCACAAATCCAGGCTCAGGGGAATGTGCAGTGCATCTTTTCTTGATAAATGTATTCCTGGGCGGGGGCAGCAGCAGTTTAGCGCACAGTCCCTTAATAACTACCTGCAGAACAAAATGCAACTTTGGGCAAAAGGGCAGCATCAGCTTGTCGCAGTCACAGGCTTTGAATAGCAGGCGAGGATAACGGCACTGGGCTGCTGTGTAAGCAGATGCTGAGGCAGAGTATCTTTCACCTCTGCAGCGAGGGTATGGGCTGCCATCCAGCCGTTCCCTCGGCCAGCGGAGCCCATGGATGACTCAGAGTGCAGTGGCTCCAGCCCAAAAGCAGCCCAGACCACTGCAGAGAGGCCGCGTGAGCCAGCGTTCGCACCGACCAGTGACCAGCCGCACACTCCAGAAAAGCAGTTTCGTTCTCTTTGCATCCTGTGTTCAGAGAAGCCAAAACCACATCTGCACCATGTGTTCTACAGCCAGGGCGTCACTTCTGAAGGCTGCCAAGCTGATAACAGCAGCAAAACCCAAATAACCCGCATTCAGAATAGCTAGGCTCCCAACCCAAGAGCTGCTGAGACGCTTGCTGTTCTGACTCACGCAGTTTGTCACAGGTTCTCTTCTCTATCCCTGTATATCTGCAGAGCAAATGCCTGCTCCTTTTACTCTCCCATCTCTTTACCTACCATATCTAATCCGTTTTTTTCTAACAAGATTATTTTCATGTTGTCAAAGGTCTCTGGCTTAGGAAGGCCTGTGTATCTAGCCTTGGTCTACCATAGCAGTTCTTCCTAACTTCACTTACTGGAGCTGCTTGTACAGCATACCCAGGGCTTCAGCAATATTAAGGCTTGTACAAAATTGTTTTGCCACTGAGCTTTCATAGCAGTAATTAGTTTAAAGAAACCAAGAGTGTACGAAGTGGTCCCATGAGAGCAGAGGCGGCTTGGCTTGGGCTATTGCCATGGCCTCTTGCAAACAGAGCATCTCTGCCAGCAAGGCACAAGGCCAGAAAACAGGGACTCCTCCAGCCCCGCTTAACTGTCAGGTTTCGCCATCCCCCCTTGCTGCCCATGGCAATATCTCTCTGATCAGAAGATGCCTCTTCCCTACAGGATAGTTGAGGGATGTGCAGGCTATGGTGCTGGGACAGCCATGTGTCTCGGAAACAAATAAGCTGAGTTTTATAACCCGTATTCAATAAGTGCCTTTACATAAGAAGGTGAGGTTGGTCACTCTGGGTCAGGCCACCTCTGCCTGCAGCAGAGCCCACGTGCCAACAGGAGCAGGGCACACCCAGGAGGTATTTCCCCCAGCGCTCCTCCAATTTCCAGCCACTCAGAGCTAAACCAGGTGAATAAAACAAGCTGCAGTTGGCTGACAAAGTCATTTTTTTTCCTTGTGCAAATTTCCCCTGAGCTTTGCGCTGTTGTTATTGTGCAAAAAATAGAGCAAAGATATTTATTAACTCTCAAAGGAAGGAAACTAGAAAAGCAGGCAGGAGCAGGGCACCCTCATTAACTCCTGTGGCTGAAAGTGGGGCACTCACCTGCAGCAGCAGCAGCAGCCTCTGCCCCGGCTGCGGGGATGGTGCATGGGGGCAGTCACCCACCACCCGTGGGCAGTGGGCGGGCGGGCGAGGGGGCTGAGTGTCCTACCGAGACAACAAGCCAGAGCCCTGCTGCAATCCCCAAATGTGAGGGACCCTAAAGGGCCATGGCCCAGCTGACGGTCCCACCAGGTGCCAAGGAGGGCAAGTCCTGGGTCTTAGGTAGAGACAGGAAGGGATGGGTGTCTAAAACCCCATTATCACCCCAGCACTGGAGGACATGGTGTTTTCTTCAGGTGCTTGAATAACCTTTTCTCATAGCCGAGCAACAATAAGGGGATTTTAATGCGATGATGGCCTCTGTTTGGTGTGGTCCCTCTGTGCGACTGCCCACTGGCGAGGTGGTGCCGCGTGTCCCCTGCGCTCCCAGGACAGGCTGAGCTGCGGCAGCCGATGCCGTGCTGCTGCCTGCGGAGCTTCGCCCGCCATTAACCAGCAACTGCGCCGCTGGCAAAGCACGCTCTGGGGGCGTGTTACTAAAGATACACTCTTGGGCTGTAAGGCACCAGGCGTTTCTGCTGTTCACTGAGACACCTTCAACTCCGAGGCTGTCTGTCTGTTCCTTTGTTCCCCCATAAAGCACAAGCCAGGGCTAAAACAAGGCCAGGGACTCTCAGCCGGCCTCATCTGACTTTCCCTATTTCCAACAGAGTTGTTTGTTATGAATATCCTAAGAGCCTTTTCTATCCTTGTTTCACATTGAGATTTGACAGGATGGTACCGTTGCAGAGCTGCAGCCCACACTTGAGCCAGCTCAGCTTAGAATTTGGAGATCAATATGGGGTCAAAATTTGTTCAGGTCCATTAGCAATTGCTCTGTTGGACACTGTGATAGAAATAAGGCTGTGCACCCAGCTGGTGAGTCCTTGCTTTGTTTTGTGCTGACCTTCCAAGATCAAAGTTATTGGCGGGTGCATTTACTGTTTTGCCTGATAATGGCAAAACGTTTAGCATATTTTATATATTCAGGGCTCAGCTTTAGCCTTTGGTGACAGGCAGCGCTTCCCGAAGAAGCAGCAGCCTTTGAGCAGCCCAGCACAATGCATCGCTGCAGTCCGAGAGGGAAGGTAGAGGTGAGCTGGAACAGCAGGGGAAGCTTTAAGAAAAATAATTAAGCTACAGCACAGTTCCTGGTTATTACCCAAGCCATATTTGGCTGGAGTACTGGAGCTACCATGTCTACCTCTGTGAAAAGAGCTACGGGCGTTTTACTTGTATGGAAATGCCCATCATGCAGAAACCAGGAAAGCTCTGCTGGGGTGTCGCAAGGGAGAGGAAAAATGACTTTAAAACCAGCAGAAGGTAACTGAGCATCATCTCCTCACTTTCTGGTTTGCTGAGCCATCCCAGGGAAGAAATGGTTAAAAGATTGACAGGAGGGTCTTTAAGCCCCTGCAGACCTGGGGAGTGGGGGCCAGGGACACTCAGTGCTGTCTGGTGGGGTGTGGGTCTCCAGCCTTGGGCACCGCAGCATGGGGAGGCGTGAGAGGGGGGACGTGGCCCCAGACACGCTGGGAAGAGGCATGAAACCACCGCTCTGCTTTTACATAGGATTTTGTGGCTCTCCCCAGCTTTAGCCATATGCACACAAACATTTAAAGGGATTTGTGTTTACAGTTGCCAGGCGAGCAGGATACCATGCTGGGACCCCTCGAAATTCATCCCCTAGCTAAAGTACCAGGAAATCTTGCTCCTGACCACCATCCACCAGGCTGCAAAGACGGCACTGCTGGTGGCAGGGCCAGGGGCTGGCGGGGGGCACAGGTCAGGGTTCATCGGCATCACCCCCCTGCCAAAAAGTACAGCCTAAGAGCTTGCAGGACTGAGGCTGTGGCACCTGCACATGCTGGGGAAGCCATACATTTGTTTACTGCAAATGTCTCCATAGAAACTCCTTCTCTGGGGCCGAAGATGTAGATTCGAGCTGCGGTGGAGCACGCTGTCTGCCCCCAACACACCTCCATGAGTGGCCTCAGCAGTTTTCATGGCAAAATTGGTTTTTTAAGGAAATAATTCAGACTAATGTATCCCCTGTGCTCCTGAAATTGTGTGGCGTTTAAAATGCTAAATTAACTAAATCATTTTAAATGTGCAAGCGCTGTAATTATGAAGGGAGGCAAAGTATAAAGCCTGCCTGTTCCAATGTTTTCAGGCTATAATTCTTGAAAAAATCTAGTAAAATGGAGAGAGCTAAGAAGCAGAGAAACTGCACCAACAAAGAGCTGCTCCAGACTGTAAAATGAGACTGCAGATGCTCAGGAGTTTCAAAGGACTGGGCTCCTCCAAAGCTGGGGGTAAACTCAGAAACAGCTGAAATGCTTGAATTCCCAACCAGTCCTCAGGCAAACAGAGTGTCCTATGCTACCAGGAAGGTCCCAGTTTCTGACATGAGTGTGATAAAAGTGCCTTGATGCCTCTTATCCTATAATTGACCCAATCGACCAGCAAGACAATATATAAAGCAAAGGAAAACAGATGAAAAATTACAAAATATCTAAAGAAGCAAAGCTGGTTACTGAACTGAAAAGTAACTTTTGGCCAAGGGACTGCACTGGGAAAAGAAAGATGAAATGTATGAGGGCAGGAAATTTGATGAGCAAGGCCAACCCTGGGTTGGTGTTAGGGGCTGCAATGTCATGATGGGATAATGCAAGACAAGAATGTGAAAGCCGAGGAAGGGAGAGGTAACCAGCCAGCATCCCAGATATTTAAGAAGAAGTAGGAGAAAGCACAGTCCACTTCTCCTTTGGGCTAGCTCCTTTAAACGGAAAGGAAAATAATTATGGCCCTGCATCACGACTTCTTCCTCCCCTGCTGTCCCAGGGGCAGGACAAGCCCTGGGGACAGGCAGGGACCCTGGGGCAAGGGGCAAAGCCAAGGAAGCACGTAGCCCTCTTCCCTGGGTTACGTGGCTGGGCGGCTGCCACGGCACTGTGCCTCTCCATCCTCATCCTTTGCAGGGGCCTGTGTCTGAGAAACTGCTTTCCTGTTTTAGACCATCATATTTCTCTGTACAGAGAGAAAACGAAGGAGCTTGTAATGCAATAGTCCATAGTAGTGATGCCCTCTTATACCAGGCTGCACTTGCATGATAACTTTAAAGATGCTACCATGTGGCAGCCCTTTTAATTCTGCCTCTCTGTTTAATTACTCTTTTTTAAGATCTCTGGATTGTATCTGCTCTGGAGTTTCAGTTGCCATCCTTTCCCCTTTCAGTCCTCCTCTGCCTGTCCCCCACCAACCTCCACAGTGCCACAGTGCTTTCCCAGAGCTGGGATTTCACTGTGCCATCCGTGCCTCCCTGGGGAGTCAGAGCCACCCAGCGGGAGAGGTCACACAAACACAAGTGCTCAGTTAAAAATAAAGCAATAAATAATAATAATAACAAGACTTGGCCTCACACCAGTGCTCATCTTTGCTGCATCCTGGAGTAGGATCTGGCCCAGGACACAGGTCCTTCCCACCCAGCCGGCATGTCTGGCTGAGCCCTCAGCAGTGGCAGTGCACAAGCCCTGTCCTTCCACCTCAGCAGTTATCTCCATGGGACAGATTCTGCCTGCAAGACCCTGGGCTGGTTGCTGGCAAGCTGTGAACAGGAGGGAAGGAAGGAGGGTGAGAGCCGGGGAGAGGCTTCTCCCTGCAGCCCCACAGAGAGGCTCCACCACCATCGCTGCCACCTCCCCCCCGCAGCGCCACCTGGGCCCCAAATGCCCCTTGCCCAAGGGGACAGCAGCCCTCCAGCACTGTGTCCATGCAGGGATGCCAGGCAGAGGGTGCTGAAGCCCAGGCCCCTGCCAGCTGGGGGGTGACAGCGAAAGTGACACCCCTCTGCCATCACCAAGTCACTCAACATGGGCCTACAGGGCAGAAATTAAGCCTAGCTTCATCTTCCTCTGCTGTAGGTTACGTACCACCAGGCTTTCCCAGGCTGGTCCCTGGGGATGTCTGAGCATGACTCTCTGCACCCCCAGGAGGTGCCACACCTGCCCCCCCCCCCCCCCCAGTTTTCCCATGGGTCTCGCTAGGGCCAGCCCTGGCAGAGCTGCCACCACAGGGACAAGTTTCCTCTCTTCATGACTCACATGGATGTTGACAGCATTACACATACCCTGTATTGCAAATACATTTATTTGTGGGCCCAGCCTCCTTCTCATCAGGTACTAATGAGGTTTTTGTATATAGCTGCAGTGCCTTGTGTGGCAGATGGTGTTGGGTTAGATTTGGATTATTCCTGTTCTGCTGGTTTGTCTCTCAAATGTGCTAACTCATGTACGGCTTGGCTGTGCTTATTGTAGGAGCCCTTTCAAGGACCCTTTCAAAATACCCCTGCCTGAATGTTTGCTGGGAGCTGAAGCTTTGTCTAAAATGGAAAGCAATGCCTTTTGGTAGGACTGAAAATAATTATTCCGCTCAACCACTCCTTGACTGATGAAGCACTTGGAAAATACTGATTTTCATTTCTGCTTAAATTAAACAGATTTTCTTGTACTTTGTGACTACCTTGCCTGGACATCAGTGCCATGGGTGGGCCACCAGCACTGTGCCCAGCTCCAGGACTGGGACAGTCAGTGCATGTCCACTCCCTGGGATGGCAAACAGTGCACAGGCAGAGAACAAAACTGTAGGTCCTGGAGAAACACACCATAATCTCTTGGGTTTGAGTTCAAAACCCATGCTAGGGAATTCTGACTCTTCTTTCCATTTTGTCTTTAAAAACAAAAAAACCCATCACCCTGTAGCAGCAGGCTTGAAGTGTGGCTGAATGATCCTTCAATGCAACCTTGCTTTGATGCCTGATAGAAAACAGTCAGAGCATGTGACGAAGCTGCCCTGTCCACAGTGGCATTGTGGCTGCTCCTCAGCCAGCTTCATCTCCATATGCCATGGCACTTAAGCCTGGCACTGGGGAAAGCCGGGGAGGAGGCGCTGGGCTGCATCCAAGCGGGAGCGCAGAGGGGAAGCAACCCCCGCAGCACCAGGCTGTCGGGCTGCACGCTTGCTGCGGGTCCAGCTGCGTCGTGCTGCAGACTGCTTCGCGAGGGATGGGTCCCCCCAAGCAGCTGGCAACAGCCCGGGCAGGGTGATGGCATGAGGGTGGTTGGTCCCACCGAGGCAGGGACGCTGTGTGTGTGCTGCAGCTTTGCCATCGCAGCTCGGCACGAGCAGGCAAGTCTGTGAGGGAGATGTAAGGGTGTGCGCTAGGGCTGAACGAGAAGATCCAGTTGCCTTCTGTCAGTTTGAGTCTCAAACCGGAATAACCAGAAACCAGTGCTGCTCTTAAGACATTAAGAGGGAGGGGGAAGGTTCCTAAGAAAAGACCCCTGTGTGGTGGCTGCGGATGGACCCTTTCCCAGCCCCCAGCTCTGCCCAAGCGCAGGACTGGTGTGGGGTCACCACAGTTCCTGGCTCCCCATCCCTCAGGAAGCAGCCGGCCCCCGCTGGGGCTGCCAAGAGTGTGTTGTCTCACAGGATGGAGGGGAGCTGTGAGCACAACCTGCTGCAAGGGATGACAGCTGATGGCATGGGTCACACCAGCAGGCACTGTGCTGTCCCCTCGCCTCCGCAGTGCAATCATCCCCATGTCACCTGTTAGATGTCTGCTTGCTCATTTGTCAGCTGATTGATTAGGCTGCTCGATGGGTTTGTCAGATTCTTATGACAGAGTCCTTATTTTTCTCTGGCTGCTGCTGCTACCAACTTAGAGAAGAGCTTAATCAGCCTCACAGACCTCATCTGTCCCAGAGCTACTGCACATTACAATTAATTAATACTTAAATTGTGGTAACACTCACAGGCATCAGTCTTGTAAACACCATTTAACAGTATTTTCCCAATCTAGCAAACAATGAGGATATTTGAACTATCAGCCCTATGTTTTCAGGGCCTATTAAAACTGTGCTGTAAACTGATGGGTACCCTTCAGCACCTGGAAAACCCTGTAGATAGGTCCTCCTCAGAAAGAGCTGTTTCTGTTGGAAATCAGTACTTATCCTGCCTTGAGGCTACTCTTTGCTTTTTATCTTGCTTCCAGCTTGAATACTGATGGTTAAATATGTGAGAGATTTGAGAGCTTTGGCTCCTAAAGGGTGCTATGCAAACGGGCACAGCATGATGTGCAAGACAAGGGTGCCAATTCTTGGGAGATATAAGTGCCTCCAAAATGCTTTAAATAGGCTGTCCCTCGCCATCCCATTTCCCTCCCTGTGCCCTCTAGTAATGACCTGTCTTGTACAAATACCAGCCTTGCTCGCCAGGCTCCCAGGCCCGGGTGTCTCTGCTGAGCTGGCAGAAATGATGGGCAGGTCTTGTGTGGGTCTCGGGGAAGCCAGAGCACCAGTTCATTAAAATCTAAGCAACCATTCGCCCTGCAGATCATCGTTACACTGAGACGTTACTGGTTTGAAGTGGGAACCCAAGTATCCAAGGCCTCAGGACCACTGCTGATCTCCCAAGCCCACCCGCTCCCGCCTCCTCCATCCACCTCTCATTTGAAAGCCCCATTTTGTCTCCTGCCATTGCAGCTCACAGTCCCTTCAGGATAAGCATCTATTCATTATCATTCATTCCAGGTTGCTCACTCTGAGAGGGAGGACAAACTTCTGCTTGGGTCACATGCCTTGCAAGGCAACTTTTTCTTCTGTGAAAGGAACCAGAAATTCATCTGAGACTGCTTGACTTTGATTGCGTAAGTCACCTCCACTTTAGAAACAAGTAAATATGCCCATTTAAAAGCAAACTTTTCCTAAAGACAGTCATAAAGCAGCCTGTAGCTGGAATAAAGCAAGGTACCAATGTTCCAGGGCCCTAAGACGTCTCTCTGGTCACTCTATTTGTATTATAACTGGTCCACTCAAGTATTCGAAGTTTTGCAGGCTGAGTATCAAGATAAGAGGCGCTCTTGATTGTGCATGGAGGTGAACTTCAGACACACACCAAGCAATATCTCCATGGGAATTCTGGAGACTGCACAGCAACAGCCTCTGCCTCCCGCGCAAGAGCCAGCTCCCTCCCCCAGACGCTTCCTGCACCAGCACAGCCACAGAAACCGGGCGGGCAAACGCCGGAACAGGCCTGCAGGCTGCCCGTGCTGTACAGTATAACATGCCCAGAGAGAGTCCTCACATGCAAAGCCATAAAGTATTCTTTTTTGTGAAAAGAATCTGCTGGCCCAAAACATGTGCTAGAACTTAATCAAAGCTAAACCCGATTCACAGGGCTGCATTAGCCAGCCTGTGCAGATTAAATATATCTCATCACACTGCAGGCTCTGCAGGAAAAAGTCAGGGGCCAATTTTCTTTACTCCTACACAGGCGAAGTCAGAAGGACCTGCAGTAAAAGCAGCTGATCTGCTCCAGCATAAGTAAAACCAGCCTGGTATGGTCCCATAGCTTGAGCATTAGGCAGTATTTCAATTCCCAGAGGTTTTTTTCTGTTCATGGGAGAAACCAAGGCATGGAGCTGGGTAGCTGTGGTGCAGTGCTGTTTGCAGTGGCTGCTGGCACTGCTGCGTCCCTGGCCATCGCAGGAGAGAGTTGCTTCACTCAGCAGCACTGAGCAGGAGGATCTGTGCCCCAGCTCTCTCAGTTCCTATGGACTGCTGCTCTTGCCTTGTTGTTCATCTTGTCTTCATTACTTTTCTGGTAGCAGCCTCTCCCACCCCCCCAGTGGCATCCAATGCCCTTCCCAATGTATTTGAGAAAATCCTGTGAACCATATGGTTCTGTTTCTCCACATTAGCCTGCATGTCAACTAAAGCCTTTATTATCTCACCATATGATATGGTATTTAATCACTGCTCATCTAAGCTGAATAAAGTTGTCCTGTACAACTGCTGGCTTCAACCCCAGCAGGGACAGCTACAGCATATTGCTGTGGTGCAAACATGGACCAAAGGCTGAAGTTCTTATCCAGGCGCAGCCAGGGCTTTGATCCCAGCAGGAATTTTGTCCAAGCATTCACCAAGAATTTCATTGGTCATTCACAGTAAAGCTCCGCAGGTATTTCACAACGAGATAAACCTAAACTGAAAACACATTGCCTGTTCATGCTTTAATATAATGGTGGAGATATGAGGAAGCTGAGCTTGAGGGGATCTGGAGGAGGTATGTTTTCTGCTCCTGATCTACCTGGGAACACAGACAAAATTTCTTCTCATTCAAATGATGACAAATAACTTCACCCCAGTGTGATTATGGAAAACTGTATCTTACCCTACATCAAGGCCAGGCTAGCACAGTGCATCACACAACCTCTGGCTATTGAGCCAGACACTCCAGGTGTTGAACTTGCCAATGTCCTGGAAAGCCAGATTGTGGGAAGCTCACACCCAGTCTTGAGATACGTGTATAAGACTCTGGGCTTGAACTTTAATACTGAGTTTCACTATTTCCAAGACTCTTGCTGCAAGTAGATTACTTGTTCTTGCAACTGGCCACCACCCAGCAACCCTGGGGCATGATGAATGGGAGACACAGGGCCATTAAAGTGAGATTGTTAATTACAGATGGTGATTAATGCCATGGCCTCCAAGTTACTTGTTTTAAACAACCACTGAGCTCTGGCTATGAGAGGCCCATGAATCCATAAGCATCTCCTGTGAAAAACAGCTATGTAATTCAGAAAAGGTGATTTTACAGCAGCACATTCAATCCAGGAGCCTTAGAGATTTGTATCGTTCTAGGAGCAGCTTCTGAGATAGACTAGGACACTCTGGGGGAGCCTGCGCCCTTTTCAAGACCTTCCACTTGCTCTTGAGGCTCATTTAAAGGAGGGGGAAAAAAAAAAAGTATGGGAAAGCACCTTATGGTTACAAAGATACCTTTAAAAACAGTGTGAACAAACACAGGGGTGCACATGTGGCAAATATCGGCTTGTATACAAGTGACCTGCCCAGTTTGTCTAATGCTGATCAACACTCTGTCCCTGGTTAACTATTTTTCCACCCTATCAGCAGGTAAGAAGGACAAGTGTTTTGACCTTCCTGTAAGTGGTATTTTGTTTCTCTCCCACAGCTTGATAGAGCTTGGATCAATATGGTTCAAGTGTTGCCATCCAGGTCTGACTGTGGTGCTGGCAGACAGGGTGCTGGGTGGCACAGAGCAGGAGCTGGTGCCCCAAAGCATGGCCTGGTGGCCACCCCAACACCCAGAGCTGCCCTGGGGCACGATAGGAGCTGAGCTGCTGCAGCAACCTGCGTTATGTTAGCAGTCACACTTCAGACTCTGCTTGGCAGCTGTGAGGAATAAAATCACTTCATTTTCCAGTGAAAGCTCCGCTGCTGGTGATATCAGGAGCTAGGCTTAGCAATGCTGCACACACACACACATATACATGCCCATATTTACCACCAGCCTTCTCTTTTTTATAGTGTTATCCCACCTGTACAGCGAGGGAGAACTGTATGGGACATTCATGCCTGACCTCCAGGCAAGCTAACCTGAGCCTCTGAGGTGTTAACCATAACTTGACATGACAACTCTCTCGAGGTTAATTCCCCCCCTTTATTATGTATAGTCTCAATGGGTTTTGGTTTATTAAAAAAAATAGAATGTTTTTCTTGTTAAACTACAGATCTTGGATGGAGTAACTGCTTACTTTCTTCTTTTGCCTGTAACACTTCTGCAACTTAATGCTTCCAGCCTTCTTTCTACCTCTCTGTTCCGTAGTGACTCATCTAGGCAGGTATTTTCTAACCATCCTATGCAGCCTCCTAAGAGATGATGTTCTTTCCAGGTACCAGCTGAAAAGTGCAACTGCTCAGAACAGAGCAGAAATAGTAAGGCAATATGTCAGTCTGGAATGAGTAATTCAGTTCTTTGCATAGCAGGGGTTCGTTTTATTACAAGAAAAAAAGGGGGAAAAGATCTTAAAGGCAGGATACCTTTACAGCAAGCTGTACATTCCTCCATTTCATTCACTCTTCAGGTGGAGTCACAAGTAGCTCTTAGTCTTCAATGCTCTACAGCAATTAAACAATAAATATCCTGAACTACTGTGTCATTCAACCTCTCCTTAACATCCCAGGAATATTATTTTAAGGAGACAGGTTCTTCCTGGAAAAAAAAGAAAAAAATATAAAATTTTAAATGCCATTTCCACATGGCTAAGACCACATTTGAGGTCATGTCCTCAAAGGACCACACAGATGAAGAGTATGACTTTCTGCCTTTACACATTATTTTAAAAGAGGATCTCAAGTGCTTTGTTTTCTGATGTTCTGGTCCCAGCGTGAGCACTGCCTGTCAGTGCCACCAGCACCACCAGCCACGGGGAGGACTCCTGTGGACTTCATCTTAGTTTTGAAGGCTTTTTTCTGTAGGACAACATAATCCAAAGTAGCCCAATCCCAATTATTTCATAGCACATGCTAATGTAGAACAGCCTCAAGTCCAGACTTGCTTGTCTCTGCTCAAGCGGAAATAAAAATTACTACTAAGCTATGAGGTTTTCTTGCATGGGTAAATTCTGATGGTGAACAGCCACCAGTGATGAGGTGCCAGCCAGAGAGTTGAGCTCACACTTCCGATTTATGGCACATAAATAAAGATGACTTATGTGATGAAAGCACTTGTATTATTTGCCTGTCCGTGTGGTGCTGCCTTGCTTACTTTATTTCTTTACTATGGGGAAAAATTGTAAAGGCTCTTCAAGTAGACAAAATTACATCTCTTATTTCCTGCTGGCATTCAGAACGAAGGAGATTTTCTCATAGTTTTTAAATTACAGTGTCTAAACCCTGAATTAATACTATCCAAAGATGTTCCCAGTGTGGTAAAGGAAGGCTTTGCAAAAGGGCTAATCCTACATCACCTAACCATCTTGGTGGAGTTCAACACGTTTGCTCTGGAGGTGCCTGACAGCTGGATCCAGTCCATCCAGTTGTGGCCTGTCTTAAATATCAGGTAAGTTCCCCACCTCGTTCACCATCCTAATAAACATCATGCTTTCTGGGAGAAATTACTTCAGCTCTCTGAAGATGCAGGAGACCCATAAAAAACTTGAACAAGGCTCTTACTTTCTTCAGAGCTCCGAAGAGAGGGAAGGTTTCCAGTTTCCTGACTACCAGCTCCCTTGCTGAGATGAAATTTGGCACTTTCTCCTCCTCTTTCTGATGAGATGCAGCCAAGCAGGAACCAGCCTGCTTCTGCTTGCGCATCAAAGACGTTCACACACACACACGCATGCACACTTGCACGCTCAGGCATGGCTTCCCTTCCTCCAGCTCCTCCTGGCACCTTCTCCATATGTGGCAAACAAATGAAGTGAACAACTGCTGCTGCTGTAGCCAAAATAAGACAAGATCACAGAGAGGGAAGGAGCAGAAAGAACAGAAGCCACAAAGGCACAACAAACCTATGAAGTCAGGCCAGGCAAGGGAATGGTGTGGGGCTAACTGAGTCAGATTAACCATTTTGGCTCCCAGCACATCAGTGTGTCCATGCTGGGGGCTCAGTGGACACACCAGAGGAAGATATAAAACCTCACCCTGTAACAGTACAGTCCTGAGAAGAACATTGGTTTTGTCATACCCAGCCACTGCCACCAAAACACATCCCATTTTTGGCCATGTTACCCTGTGGTGGTTTGACCTTGGCTAAATGCCAGGTACCCACCAAGTCGCTCTATCACTTCCCCCCCCTTCCCCTTTTTGTCTCAACAGGGCAAAGAGGGGAAAGAAAATAAGATAGGAAAAAAAAAAACCCAACGCTTGTGGGTAAAACAACAGCAGTTTTAATATAAGCAAAGCAAAGCAAAGGTCTGCACGCGGAAGCAAAAAAAAGAAAACAGATTTATTCTCTACTTCCCATGAACAGGCGATGTCGGGCCTTCTCAGGAAGCAGGGCTCCGATACGCATAGTGGTTGCCTCGGAGGACCAAGGGTGACCCCACCCCCTTCCTCCTTTCTCCCAGCTTTATACTGAGCAGACGTCATACGGTCTGGAATATCCCTTTGGTCAGTTCGGGTCAGCTGTCCTGGTTGTGTCCCCTCCCAAGATCTTGCCCACCCCGTCCCACTGGGGGGGGGAAATGTCAGAAAGAGCCTTGGTGCTGTGTAAGCACTACTCAGCAGTAGCCACAACACCAGTGTGCTATCAACACCCTGCCAGCTCCCAGCATAAAACACAGCACCATGAGGGCTGCTACAGGGGAAAACCAATTCTGGCTCAGCCAGACCCGGTACATACCCCAAAGCCACCCCATCTGTGATGCTTTCTGTACAGCTCCTTTTTGGCCACCCCTGTGGTCACAGCTCTGTCAGGTGGCCAAGGCCCTGCTGGGGTCAGTGTGGCTTTCAGGTTTCTCGTGGCTAGCACCCATCACCTGTGCTATAATTGCCTGTTCCCACCCAGATGGAGAAATCAATTGGTTTGAATGGGACCACATGCCTCAGTAATCCTCAGGCTTTCTGCATGAGTACATTTCACCTGGAAATGGGTTGTGGTAGCTATTTTAAGTCAGAAGGATCTTGATGCCAGGCAAGCAGGCCTTCTCCTGAAATTCCTGGTCTGACTGCCCAACAGACAGTTTGTTCCTCAGCTCTCAGTGTTTTCTTTAAAAATTATCCAGCTTCTGGGCACCTTTTTCTCTTGTGGCAGCTTCCAAGGCAACTCTTCCTAGCAATTCCCTAAACAAGCCCAAATCGGATCTCCTGAAGTAAAGTGTTCTGATTCCACAGCTTGCCTGCCCAGTCTTCCTCCAGAGCCAGAACCCAGTCACCTCAGGATGAGGAGATAGCCCCGTGGTCTCAGCTGTCAGTTCACACACCATTAATGAGATTTCTTTCCTATTACTATTACTCATGGTATTTAGATGCAGACCTGCATTAACATTCAGTATTTCAGTGCTGAGAGAAGAGGTGCCTTTCTGGGCACTTGTCAATACACACTCACAAGTGGCTGTGTAATGTTTTACATAATCAGTGTACCAAACAAAGCCTAAGTAATCAGAGGTATAACACTAGCAATGCCTACAAAACGTTGGGCAAGAAAACAAACCATCATTACAAAGGGTTTGAGTAAAGGTGCTTCAACAGGGTACCTGATGGGGTCAGGGCCTGGGGACAACAGCAGCTCTGCTCTCCCCAAAGTTTGAAGGGGAAATAAAGTCCCAGCATAATTTTCTCACTTGACTTCTCTACCCCAGGAGGAAGAAGCATTTACATTACAGCACGGCCAGTTTTGCACCTTTCCTTTGGCTACCTGGTTGTCACATCCAGTTCTTGAGGTTTCTGCTATTAGAGGGCTACTCTGACTCAGAAGCCAGGGCCTGCATGGTCTCCTCCAACTGCTTTTTGATTCAGCCCGGCTCATCCCCTCTCATCTTTCTCCTTGCAAAGCAGAACAGAGAGGTGACTGTGTATAACCACAGTATCCTCCCATAGGGCTGCCTCATCTTTGCTGGCTTTCCTGCCAGGGATCACTATTGCTGTAACTGCTTCCACCTGCTTTTATGCCAGGGTAAATCTGGGCCATAATTAACCTATTCTCTATTATGTAATTAGCTGTACCCATGAACAAGAAATAAATTGGGTTTTACCCAGACCTTCTGCCTAAGAGCTTGGCCTCAAACTGCTCTCGCAGATCTCTAGGATGAGAGCTTTTGGTGGTGCCACGCTCCAAGAGGCAGCTCCTGTCCCTGGCTCACAAGATGCTGCTGTTGGGGACCCAACCTGCACTTAGAAACCCAACTCTGCAAGCCTTTGCAATCAATTGACCTAAATATCTACTGGCATTTGCTAAGGCAGGTGACTAAACCTGAGAGGCTGTAGCTGACGACTGTTCACCCTGGAGACTAATTGTTAGGGACAGCATGTGTGAAAGTCCATGAAACTTCCCCACAGACATCCACTGCAGCATAAATGGAAGAAGATGGGAGATGATGAGAGGTGTCAGAAGACAGGTAGCCTTCTGCCTCCTGGGAAAATGTGTCTGCTGGGAGGATGGCATTGCCCAGGGCAAGGAGAGGCATCTTCTTTCAATAAACTTTCCAAATGGCTGCAAGGCTGGCCCCATGAACCTGCCTCAAGGCAGGCAGGTACATGCCTGAGCAGGAGGCACAGCTGTGTCCACTTTTCTTTTCATGCTTATTAGACCAGTGGGTGCTTGTGTTCACCTGTAAAATAGGAGTTTGGGAGCGCTCACTCTCCCTCCACTGGAAAAGCTAATAGCCCCGTTGGCAACGGGTCCTTGTAGGAATTAGGGATTCAAATCTCCTCTAAAAGTGGCTTTCACCCTGTTGGAAAAAGATTGGAGAGGCACCCCTTGCCTTCTGAAAGGTCTGGTACTTACACTTTTCTAGATGTGGGAGAAAGGTTTTGGCACCTAATTTCAAGGGGAAGAGGGAGGTAAGGCCAGCAAATCCTAAGTGCAGGCTCATCTCACCCTGTGTGGGAGTCTTAAATCTTGATGATGGGCAGGATCCAGTCCCAAGAGCTGTCTCACACATTTCCTGCTGGCCACTTTTGGGGGGTCCCTGCTCAGCACACTTGTTCTGGGGATCCTGCTTGGGGGACCCTCCTTCCCTGCATGCCTCTGGGTGGTCTATAGTGCATATGTTAGAGTCCTATAAGAGACAGAGTGCCCAGCCTTAGCTGCAGCTGATGTTGGAGCTCCATGGCCTGGCACCAAGACTCTCCATAGCTTCCCAGCTGGAGGCATGGATGGAGTGAAGGGGCCGTTGGTGCTGTACCTTCACCCAAGTGAGCACAGCCTGCCTCCAGCAAGGCAAAATAAACGCTATTCTAATTGACCTGCTGGGTTCTGCTCCCTGTGCCCCACACAACGCCACACAACACATGGCCTGCTCAGAGGGTCGGTGCTCTACACTGGGCCCTGCACAGGCAATCACCCCAGTGCAGGAGCTGCCATTCAGGCTGTGCCAGCATGAAAGAAGGTGAGCAGGAAAAACAGAGGATTGTAAAGAAGCACTGTGAGTTCAGGATGTGGGATTTCAGCTTTCCCATTCATCTCCAGAACAGGAACAGAGTGCTAATGGTATTATGTGCCTCATTCACGTTTCTGGTGTTTTGACCATTTTTGGCAATTCCTGTTTTTTTGACAGTGAGATATGAGCATCATGTTTATCGTACTTGCTCACTATGCTGGAATTATGTGAGCATGTTCAGCGTATAGCTCTGGGAACTCCATGTTTTCCAAGCTCAGACAAACTCAGATAACTTGTCAGGTAAGATCCTTTTTTGCAGTCATCAGTCAGCTGAGCCTGCAGCAACACCTTGAGGCCTTGAGTTGGGGTTCTGCATTGCTTCCAGGACTGCAGGGAACCTGTTTTCTCCCCCTTTGGAGGCAGCCTTTTCAAGCCTGCTGACCACCTGGGGACTGAAATTTCACCATTTTTTCTCATGCTAAGCCTGATATCTGTACTGAATTTCAGCTGGATGATCAGCAGTTCTTCTGGAGTTCCACCAGCACAGCTCACTTTCACTCCCGAGCTGAGCCCTAGTACTGCTGGGTTGCAAGAAGAGACTTGGGTCCCTTGGCTCTCAGCTAGGTTTCTGGACATGTAGTTTTCATTTCTGTCTTTGCTGCACAGCATTAAGCAAATGATCTGCAGTCAGGTTTTTCAAGCACCCAGCATTCACCAGCAAAGCCTGGTCTTCAAGGTATGCAGGTCTTGCTAATGCACCATGATGGAGGAGCAGATTTTAGTAGGAGATTTTAGATTTTTTTTTTTTTTTGCCAGTCAGACAACTGTCGTTTTAGAGCAGTCTGGCTCTCTGCTCTGCCCAAATAGAAATTATACTCTTCTTGCTCTGAGCTTGGCTTTCCCTATGCCTCAGTTCTCCACCAGTGAAGCTCCACTGCAAATTCTTCACAGGAATATGTTAGAGAAAACCATGGGCTTTTAAGGCAGTGAGCCTTGTGAACTAATGCTAGGGAATGTCCTGGGCACTGGAACTGGATGGTCACTGCTGTTAAACTGTTTGAATGCTCCCTGGCCACAAAAAACTTTCCAGGCATAGTTCAGGACCAATGACGGGCCAGGGACCTTTCACAGAATCACAGAATCATTCAGGTTGGAAAAGACCCTTTGGATCATCAAGTTCAACCATCAGCCCTACTCTACAAAGTTCTCCCCTACACCATATCCCCCAGCATCTCATCTAAAGGACCCTTAAACACATCCAGGGATGGTGACTCCACCACCTCCCTGGGCAGCCTATTCCACTGTCTGACCACTCTTTCTGTGAAAAATTTTTTCCTAATGTCCAGTGATCTGTTTTGGAGGCTGAGAGAGTTCAGTGGATGGGAGGTGAGTTGGTCTCAGTGCCTGAGGTTGGTTCAAAGTGTCTCTAATGTACCCATGTAAATGTCACTCCAGATTCTACAGTACAGGAGAACCAGGGAAAATAAAATACATAATATAAACAGTGTTATTTGAGAGGCTGGTGTTTTAGTTTAATTCACCGATGGGTGAAGAAGTTGTATGGTTAATCCTATACATAAACATGCACACATCACACTTGGAATATGAAATAATACTGAGTCAAAAATACAAGTTCAGGCTTTTCTGAATGTAATTGTTATTTGTAAGTGTTCTCAAACACTTCAGAAAAAAACATTTTTATGCTGTGGGCTGTCTGCAAATGTTCATTTTGACAAGTTGCTGTCTGTTACTGGTATTGGACTAGTCACACAGTGTATCTTATGTTCTCTAACTGGATGACAAGCTTGTAAAACAGAAGAATAGCAAATGACAGATACTAGCATGATTTCTGGTTATTTTTTATAGTTCCTGATTTCATGGGCACTGGAAGCTGTATGAATATCATGAACAGGATATTAGGAATGAGGCGGTTATTGGAAAATATGCCAGCAGCTGCTAACCTTGTCAGAAAATGAAAGGCTTAATGATGAATCAGGTAGCTTACCTTCATACAATTAGCATTCAGTTGCTGAGATGTAGAAGGAAAAGTTTATAGGAAATAATGGATAGAACGCAATAAGGTTTGATACGTGAAAGACTTGTCTAAAAACTCCTGGCACATCAGAGCAAACGTTTCATAGATGTTTCACTCATATTTAAACACAGGGGAGAAAAAAGGAAAATATCCTTAAAGCTCAAAACAACCACCTAGCAGCCCAGAAGCTAATAATCTTCTTGCCCTCTTAAGATGTTCTCCATACCGCTCTCTACTCTAATGAATTCAACATAGTTTCAAGCTAGAACAACAATCATACAGAAGCATCTTGTTCTCGGGAACTTCTACCTAACATGTACACACCAAGCACCTGGTATCCCAATTAATTCTTGCACAGAACTGCAATAATCAACCATCTGATTCCTGGATTACAGCTCACCGCAAATTACCAGTCTAACAAACAAACATATGCCATCCATCAACCAAACAAGCTATCTAAATTAACAATAAGAGTACAAAGAGCTCAGATTGTTAACTGCCCTTTAAAAATATATTTCTGAATAAAAATTATGCTTAAAATACTAATGTTTAGCTAAAAGGATTATAATTTCTTTCAAAGAGAAACTGCAATATGGGGTATGTGGCTTTGGTAGCACTCTTTAGCCACAAAAGGAATCAAGAAATTGGTCAGGGTATTTAAAAGATAGTAGGATGCTCCTCTGGAGCATCCTTTGCAGTTATTCATAGTCTGGCTTGGGTTGGAAGGGATCTTAAAACTCATATAGTTCCACTCCCCCTGCCATGGTCAGGGACACCTTCCATTAGACCAGGTTGCTCAAAGCCCCGTCCAACCTGGCCTTGAACATTTCCAGGGAGGGGGCAGCCACAGCTTCTCTGGGCAACCTGTTCCAGTGCCTTACCACCCTCACAGGAAAGAATTTCTTCCTTATATCTAATCTAAATCGACCCTCTTTCAGTTTAAAATGGTGACCCCTCATCCTATCACTACACTCCCTGATAAAGAGTCCCTCCCCACCTTTCCTGTAGCCCTCTTTAAGTACTGGAAGGCCGCTATAAGGTCTCTCTGGAGCCTTCTCTTCTCCAGGCTGAACAACCCCAACTCTCTCAGCCTGTCCTCATAGGGGAAGTGCTCCAGCCCCCTGATCATTTTTGTGGCCTCCTCTGGACTCGCTCCAACAGGTCCATGTCCTTCTTATGTTGGGGGCCCCAGAGCTGGACACAGCACTCCAGGTGGGGTCTCATGAGAGTGGAGTAGAGGGGAAGAATCACCTCCTTTGGCCTGCTGGCCACATTTCTCTTGATGGAGGCCAGGATGCAGTTGGCTTTCTGGACTTTGAGCGTACATTGCTGGCTCATATTCAGTTTTCCATCCACTAATACCCCAAATCCTTCTCTGCAGGGCTGCTCTCAATCCACTCATTACCCAGCCTGTATTTGTGCTTGGGATTGCCCTGACCCCTGTGCAGGACCTTGCACTTGGCCTTGTTGAACTTCATGAGGAGGTTTGCACGGGCCCACGTCTCAAGCCTGTCAAGGTCCCTCTGGATGGCACATCCTTTCCCTCCAGTGTGTCAGCTACACCCCATAGTTTGGTGTCATTGTTCCTCAAACTCAGTTTTTCTCTGTTCAAGGCTTCATGTCCTAACCTGTCAGAATTATGGAAAGGAATTTTGAAGGTGAAACATGACCTTCAAGTCAACGTATGAACGTGTCCAAGTTGAGAGATGGATGCTAAAGAAAAATGTTCATTTCAGACCCTTTATTCTTAAAGCTCCTTAAAAAGAAAACAGGTCTCCTTAAGACGCTTTGGACTATGGCATCAGCACAAAGTCTTGTGAACCTCTGGTTGGTATCAGTTGGTCCAAAAGGTATAATGTTGTGCACAAGCCCTTATAACCTGTAACGTAGTAACAGATTTGGCCTGAATTAGGAGGTCAAAATAAGAAAACAATTACCACAGTTGAAAGGCAATATCCATGTTATCCACACAGAATAAGAAGCATTCTTCCTATCATCTGTGCAATCAGGTTTCCTGGAACTCAGACTTTTGGTGCCTTTTGGTGGTTTACAGGAGATGAAGATCAGGTAAGATGTCAAAAAGGTATTCAAATAAGTAATTATGTGACCATAGTGGTGAACCTAAAACAATCTAGCTGAAGGGCAACACAAAGCACAGGAAATGCAATGCAGATAAATGCAAGAAAGTACCTGCTAAAAGGGAAAAAATCAGTGCTTGCTACACATTGCAGAGTCCTAAATGAACCCATTGACTCTGCAAAGACATGTGGGCATAATGCTAGCGGGGGCCATATAAGTAGCACATAAATGAAAAGAGGAAGTCTGCAGACAAACAGAACAGGGTTCATATACCACATCTCCCCTGCCAGTCCCACTGAGTGTGATGGGAACCAAGATGAAGAAAGCACAATGCGCCCAGCAACAAGGTCACCCTCCCTCTACTTGGCAGTCATCAGCGATTTAGCAAGGACTTATGAGGCCCCATTAAAGAACACGTCTGTCCTGTAAATGTTTTCAGTTCGACAAACACTTCCACAGGCAGCTCTCAAAGATGAACAGCACAGGCTTAGTGAAGTTAGGGGATTCAAATTTGTCTAAAAATTGTGAAGAGAAGTCACATGAAAAAAGAGGTTCCCCAAGGAACTATTCCAGCCTCAGTACTATCATTAAATTCAAATCTCATTAATCACTATGCCACATCTAGGTTTAAAGGCAGGGTGACCCATTTCTGACGGAGGGTAATAACTGAGGGACTGCAAGTGTCAAGCCCTCTCTGCAAAAAAAAAGACAGAAGAGCATGAAAAGTACAAAATTTGCCCACTTTAAGGTGGTTCTGGACCTCGTTCCAGCAACCAGTGCTACCTTCATCACCCCACGTACTCAACAGGGAAGGGCAGAGATGTTATTCTTCCCTTGCCACCACCACAGACAAGGTGGAGTCAAAAACCCGTCAGCTGAGGCAGAATTCACCTAACACCAATCATGGAGAAGCTGGGCGGCTGCTGTGTGTTGACTGTCTCAGTCTCCTCTGCGATCAATGGAGAAAGATAGGCACTCTCATGGATGACTCACTACCTCCTAAGTGAGGTGTCTAGAGTAGGTGGGATGATTCATCCTTGGGGTGGTCCTCTCCAGGGATGTTCACAGGATCCTAGATCATAGCATAAATTATATGCCCGCCTTTCAGATGGAAGGCAAAATGAATTCCTGTCTTGCATGACAAGACATTACTTTCTCTGTTTTCTTGCACATACTTATGACCTAGGACTTTTGGAGGAATGCACAACTTTGTCTGGGATCTGATGCATTTAGTTAAGGCCTTATATATGCAGGAGCCTAAAACTATAAAATGGTTTATACAACTTTAGACAATTCATGCTTCAATTACATTACATCTCAGGCCCTTTCTTTTGTGTGGTGGCAGTATCACAAAGGCCAATGTGAGAGTAAGGTCCAAATTCTGGCCCATGACCAGTGTAGGCAACACTATGCTGGTTGTCACTTTCTAACCAGCAATGAAGAATATTTTAGCACTAAGGTGGTAAAGCATATGGGACATTAAACACAGAACATTTTGACATCCTATTCTGTGTTTGCCATCTTCCCATGAATCCACAGCATCGTTAGCAGACATACTGAAGAGTCGATTGTCAGAAAGTCTGTAGTCTTATTTAAGAGCTTATTATGTAAAGACCAAAACTGAATAAATTAGAATAGCTTAATAACTAGCCATAGCGTAAGGATTTTATTTTTCTTGTAATATTGTAACGAAGGAAAAAGTTCTTATCTTAGGTCAGATGCAGAGAGAAAACCAGTAACCAGCTGGAACCTGCACCAACTCCTCAGTATGTCTGGGCGCCTGTCAGGCAGATGTCTCCCCTCTCCTTGGAGACTGACTGAACTGCCTGCACAGGATCCAGAAAACAAAAAGCAGGACTCAGAAACAGTGTTAGGATTTCCTTTCAGGGAAATCCAGAGATCTGCCAGTGGGCCATCTGGGATGCCACCCCTACTCTCTGATCTTTGTTAACACATCTCTGGATCAAAAGTGTGAAGTCCTCCTGCAAGGCAAAAAAAGTTTGACTTCATTGTTCATGGAGTCAGGCCACAGGGATGGGATCCAAAAGCTTTGCTTTGCATCCAGATGTGCTTTTTGTTGATACCTTCCCTAAGGGGATGAACATCTTCCTGTCTGTCAGACTGTGGTTATGTTAAATGCTTTAAAACCACATCTCATAATGAACACCACTGAGAGCGTCAGCTCTGTACAGCAGATGGCTGCAGAACATGAGTGCCCTGAGAAATCCAGGGGACAGTCCTGAGCTGTGCTTTTATGTTTTCTGCCTTCAGCTGACACTGGAAAACCCCACACATCACTCTGACACTGAGGGTGCTAAGCCTCTACCAGCATAACACCCTAGCAGAGGTCCTGCCTTCTTGAGACGTAAAGTTTGGAAGTGTGATTTCACTTCCTATACATACAGTAGACGTTTTACACCTGTAAGAATGCCTTTTGCATCTCTCATGACTAGCTGTTTTCTTCTTGGCACAATTCGAAATGACACTTTTCTGGGCATCTTGGAAATCTAAAGGAGTGGATAAAATTGCCTGTCTTTCAATAGAGGAACACAAAATGAGCACTGTATTTCAAAACTGGTTAATAATGTTCATGGAGGGCTTGTTCCACCAAAGTTAGTCATGCTGAGTAGTTTCTTATTCCACAAGTAGCCTATTCATCTCAATTAGATTAGTCACAGCGCAAGGAGAGCAGAATTGGACTCTGAATAATTTCAATTAATTTTCTGCTGTAAAAAAGCGCTATTAATTAGTATTTCCCCTGTTTCCTTGGCATTTGGCAAATATGTTTTAACTATGCATAAATATTACTCATTTTATACATTTTTTCCCCATAAAACATATCTTGATGGTTTGTCAAGTTCCACTTAGCTTTTTAATACAGTTTTTGTCTAAGCATAATTCACATAATCTAAACAGAAGTGTTAGCCCAGAGCAGGCATAGCTAAAGTTTAGAGTGGTTCCAATTACGGACACTTTTCTTGTGTACAGAATTAGGAGAATTATATGGCTGATCTAATGAAATTGCTAACATTTAATATTATTTTTTCTATGTAGGAAAGTGCTTAGTCCTTTAATATTATCTTACCCACATAGGGAAGTGCTAAATTCTGCATCTTCCTCATGGTTGAACACAATGCAGTTGTGCAATTTGTAAATCAAAACTCTCCTCCACTCTTTCATGCTGCATTGGTTCCTTCTTTGTAGGATAAGATGTCCTCTTCTGATACCTGTGGTGTTGGTAAATACATTGCAGAGTATCAGTATGCATGTACCTCTAAATATAGGTGAGGGGCATCTTGTGAAGAGTCTAAAGCATACATATGGCCTCACGATCAGAGGTGACAGCTTTGGTCCAAAGCCTAACTGAAGGAAGGAGCTGTGTTTCTAGAAAGAGGTGCTGCTGTTAGATGAAGTCCATCCATCGGCGGGTAGTACTTCCCCTGCACCCAGGCAGGAGGGCAGGGGGCACTGGCCTCCAAAAGTAGGGGTGGGAGGCTGTTCCTGAGTTTAGCCCTGCTGGTCCCATGTGCAGAGGGTTCAGTTTCTCTATTAGTGCTGATCATAAGCAAGGGTATAACCAGGTCAATGAATGTTCAGCATAAGCTTCCAGAGGGAAATGGAGGGACATTCATCTGCCACCGACAGCATCAGAGGGAGACTGAAGAGGCTGGGGCAGCCAGGTGAACTTTAGGTTTGAGGTTCACCAGCTCCAGTCTGACAGAGATATCCCTGAACCATTTCTACAGACAGAGCTGTTCTGTCACTGGGTACCGCAGGGAAGGGAGGGGGGCACTGTTTGTTTGCCTGATCTACTGCCGGTAAATGCCAGTACTTACTGGCAGTTAGACAGGTTTCCGTCAGAGGTATCTTTAGCTGACAAAAATATGTGGCTAGCTCTGCCCAAGGGAGGCTTCTGCGAGAGCCTCTGGAAACATCTGAACAATATGTTCCATCTGCTGGCCCCTGTATCCACAGTGTTTTAGGTGGCATTTGATGGGGTCCAAGTGTGTGCTCATGTCTAAGAGCTTCACTTTGACGTGCTACAAGTGAGCTATAAAGGTTAGAGGAAAATCTGAAAAAGGGAGCATCTGTATCTGGTTTTGCTGGATGCTTAGACATTTCTCTTTTTTACTTCTCCTGTGAAACTGATACCTGCCAGAAGTTTCACTCTGTCATTTTACATAACTATACCAATTCTTTCCCCTGTTCGCTGCTCCTGACAGATACACAGTCGTCCCCTCCTATACAAGCATCTGATCTCTATGAGGCTAACCAGAAAATTAAGGAACCAGATCGAGAACCACAAAGCAGACAGATGCCTCATTTCCATTAATTTCTACGGGTATTAGGCTGTGTTATAGATCAGGACCTTAGTCATTCTGAACACAGAATGTAAGCAAAAGTCATGTTATGAATGCAAAAGAGGTACATTTGTTTCGTGATGCTGCACTGGATTATACAGACGACATTACAGAGGAATAGCTTTGGGGAAAACAATGTTTGTCAGCATCTTTGAATACTGAAAATTTAAAATCCATGAGCAGAGAAACTAAAGAGATTATCAGACCTTTTCAACCAGTCATCCAGAATGCAGTATTAATTTGCTGCTCTACCAAACCCTGAAATGTCATCCTTAATAGATAGGGACTGATTTGCTAAGTTTGGTGTTATTTGCCTCTGGGATTTATAGGGATGACAGCAAGATCAGACAGAATTACACTTCATTCTATAATATCTCATTTCTCTGAGAGCATCTGAAAACACTTTACAAATAGCAGTGTTCCTTCACTGATGCACTGTACACCAAGTGCACTATCACCTCAGAAGAATGGACGAAGGACCACAGTTTCTTTCCTCCTTAGTGAATATAATAATAGGGAAGAAACAAGAACAACTTTCCATGACTCTTTTTCTTCCTGGACATTTCTTTTAGAGCATTCCTTGTAAAATAATTAAAAATAAATGGTGCACAAAGGTACTATTTTTCCTTACCATAGAAAAGATCTTCCCATAGGACCAGTAATGGCATCCTACAGCAGCAATACTGGTTTCTATAATCTCAGAAGCTGCATTTTCTAGTTGCTGACACTGAACAGCTGGTCTGATTTGTTTCCCATAACAAAGACGGTATAAATTAAGTTGCCATGTGAATCAAGAATGAATCCCACACACAAAGAGATATGCAATACCTTTTATTTAGCTTTGTGCACTAGAAGTGTTCACAATACTGAAACCTACCATCCTGCAGTGAGGGAAAGATACATATTGTGCCATTTCTTTGAACACCAAAGACATTCCTTTAGGCTTTGATTTTAAGAGTAGGTGAATCCATATAAAATATATTTTTTTATTTTTACAGCTTTAAAGAAAATTTCCGCAGTGTGGCTGTGTTTTACTTCAACAATGTAGGTCTTTTATCCTATTTGGCATGCACACAAGTGCAGTTATATATGGGGGTTAATGAATATCCAGTTCGCTGATGGTACCCCAGGGAGCTGCATTTTATTGTAGTGATGGAACTCCAACAGATATCTCACTTACCTGTCAACCTGGAGGTGTAAGACTGAGGATTTCTATATTCTCACTTCACTTGTGCAAGTACCGCCTTTAAAAGAAATTGTTTCTGTCAGTGGTCAGCTGGCATTTCTGAATGACCTAGTTCCCTCCTGAGGGATGTTTTCTGAAACTACTTAATTCAAAGGCAGTGATCTCTACTTCTTTAAAAACACTTTGAAAAAAAGAATACCAAATTCAGTGTTGTGTTTATCTGGCCAGCTCTTCTGTGCTGGCTCAGAAATACCATACTTTCAAGAGAAAGGTCATTTTTGGCACATCCAGTCAAGTAAAGGTTAGTGACTCTTATGGGGGAAAATTATCAAATAGGCAGCTTCAAAGAAACATCCCACCACTTTGTTCTCTGCCCATTTTTGCTTTCGAAATATTGGCCTTTGCCTGCCCTTCCAACTGCCAGCAAGGGGAGGCAACCGGGAACCTTACAAAAGGGGCAGATTCAGCCTGGTTGGGCCACCTGTTCCTTTCTCTTCTTTGAGCAAAAACCTCTCTGAACCCATTGGAGGGACAGGGCCTTTTTTCCCTCAGTCGTTTGAGCGTATCTCTACATCATTTCCTCTTCTGGAATAGTGCCATCACATTTCCCTTTTTGGAAGAGTTTTCTCAGTGTGCAAAGGACCTACCAATGCGCAGCCCCCAGCAAGGGATGTGCTGATGGCTGTACTATTTGAGGAACAACAGAACTGCAGTCTTACCCGTAGCCATAACCTGCTGAATGGGTGCCCACAGCACCCTGTAGGATCACAGGGAGCTTTCATGAAGTGAAATGCTCTCTAAATCCTGCTTATCTAGCAAGAAGATTTGCAAAGAAGGAGCCCTCTGCCCCCTCATCTTGCACAGACGGTCTGACTCACTGGACTCAGGATTCCCATCTGGATGTCTCTTTGAAAGATGGGTGCAAGCCAAGGAGTTTGTCTATTCTTAGCCTTATCTGTTATAAAGATAGTTTTCCCCATAAAAATCTACTTTCGTTCAGCCATCTCAGAGAACACCTGTCTCTAAGCAAACACAGCAGCCATAGCAGTGTGAATCCTGTTCCCTGATCGTTTTAATGAGGTGTTAATATCAGAACCTGCTATAGATTATGTAAGTGCAAAACAATGAAAGAAACAAAAATAATGGAAGTTAAATAATTTGAACCTTGTCACCATGGAGTGCCAGCTACAGGAATATGAACTGCACTTTGAGGCAGAAAAATCTTCTTACATCTCCCGTGCACCAGAAATGTCACCACTTGCTTGCAAGCTTCTCCAACCAGCATCTTCCCACTTTCTCCCATGCTGCCTGAGGACATGGCGTGTCCTAGCTGACGTGATCCATAAAACTATGCCACTCTCCCGTTCTCTGCAGCCCTGCTCACCCCCCCCGCACCCCCCCGCGCTTGCACTCCCGATTCCTGCAGGAGATTGGCACCTGGCAGCAAGGCAGCAGGAGAGAGGAGAGCCAGAGGGGGCAGTGTATATTAAAAAAACAACCGCACAGCCTCTTAAACCGTCTGGAACAAAACTGTGCAGTAACTGGCTTGTGCACCCATGTGATCTTATCACTGCGAGCCAGGGTTTTCAGAGGGAACTGAAAGGAGTGAAACACCCACTGGATTCTGCTTCAGAGCATCTGAAAAGCTGGGCTGTTTCCTTCATCCTCCTCTCTTCACATTTTACATTTGCTCATCGTGGTATTTCTCCCTGGGAGCTCCTGGGAGGCCAGGCTCGTTGCCAGATCTGTTTGTACACAGTCCCAGGGTAGGTTCGGGTTGCTGGCCAGTTTCCCTGTGTCCTGGCTTTCCCTGCAGCTTGGAGCTGAGGCAGACCCAGTCATCTTCCAGCAAAAGGCTGGTATGGCTAGGCAGGGTCAACAAGTGTGGGGTGGCATTGGCGCCAGCTGTAAAGGGCTCTGCAGGCTGCCCCCCTAACAGGGCTAAGGGGTGCGGGCAGGACCTTGAAAGGTGTGTCTTAGGATAGAGGAGATGTGGAGCCTGCAAGGCCTGAAGAGAATGAGGAAAGATAAATCCTCCTCACTAAACAGTTAAGACAAAAAAACAAGAGTCTGTAAAATTAGGAAGAAATCATAGCAAAGCATACTAGTGTGTTGGGTGATTCCTGTGCTGGGTTTATGAAGAACATTCAGGGTTCTTGAGTTTCGGATCTCTCGCTGTCCATGACAAATACCTGAGATTTTTCCTTTCCCACTGATGTACCTTGCAGTTTACCCCACCTTCAGATGGATCTCTGGTTGCAGCACTCTGTGTATCAGCCAGGATTACACTATGGGGACTGTGTTTGCTGCCCACATGTGCTTCCTGTGGAAGCTGTGATCAGCCAGGAGACAGGGAGACAGGGAGCAGAAGGCTGGGGTACTGGAACAGCAGCTCCAAAGCAAAGTGCTGAACTCCTCTGATAGTCAGTGGAGAGAATTCAACATGTCCAGAACCTGATTCCTCTCATCCTCATGCAGATGTCTCAAGGAGATCAGGCAAAACACCTTTTAAGTGCCTGTTTCTTTCTGACTACAAAGGGAGCCCAGTTGCCTAACTGAGACAAGAGACATGGAAAGCACTGAAGCCAGGTGATATCAATCACATCACATCTTTAGAAATGAGGGCAATTTCACACAAAGGCTTGATGTATGGCACTTATATGTGGACACAATTATGTGTGGAGACATGAGAAAGTATCATTCTCAAGATGATATAAACAGTACCCTTAATCCTACAGTCAGATAGCTGTAACACCATACAGCCTTTTAGTACTTAAAACAGGGTAAAATACCAGAGTGACTTTAAATAGTCACCAGGATAATGCCCAGAACTAGTTTGGGACCAGACTGATCCCAGGGCTGCCAAGCCCCACATTGGCAGAGTGTGTGACACTGGGCCTCATCTAGAAGTCACACATGTGCCACAATTTTTTTTTTCCTTTTTAGTACAAACTGCCCTTGATTAGTCATCGACCTGGTTTAGAAGTTGCACGGCTACCACTCAAGCTGTGAGTGAAGTACATATTTAAATATAATACGCTCTGCGATCATTTTAAAACTGCCCTAGATCTCAGCCCACAGGGGGCTATAACTAATTTGATAGAAACTGTAGCTTCTAAATAGAACCACCAGAGACCTCTCAAGAGTTCGGCTACAGGGTTCACTGTTCCAGCACAAAGTCTCAGCTGAGTTACCCTGACTGCTTTGCAGCCCTTCTCAGCAAACTGAGGCTGATCTGGGCAGAGGGCAGCAGGACTGACTTTCCTGATGGATATCCTTCCCCATAAGAATTATGAGGCAGATCATGGGAGGAGGGAATTATGGTTTCAACTCCCAAAACCATTGAAAGGCTGCATTTTTGCACAGTTTTGAGTCAAAGCCATATGCAACTCCACGGTTTTGGCTGTGTTTTGCCTTGGGTTTTTTCCAGCTAACCGCAATAGTCACTGATCCAAAAGGTAGGAGTAAGTAAAGTCACCGTATGTTTTAAACCTTCCATACTGGAATGTTTCGTGCAGTACACAAGTCCCGTTTTTAATGTCAGAAGCACTTCCCACCTGAGCTTTTCATTTCTTCAGCATTGATTAAGTACCTCTGCAAACTCAGGACTAAATATCTGCCTTTTACCAGCAAGCTCAACACTGTCAAGCAAATATGTGTGTGTGTCTGTAGTGAATTTGTTTGCATTAGCAGGTACTACCTTTTTGCATTAGCTGGTACTCCTGTAGCCTCCAGACGAGAACATCACAGGTGCTGGCTCTATATAAATAGTGAACAAAATTTTGACTGATGGTGGGTGGCACTTAGGTGCTACTGAACTAAAAGTGTCAGCCTTCAGACGGTACCATAGCTGAGATTCCCTTGCTCATCTCTGATGTCTGCTGAAGTGGAAATCAGCCATTGCCCCAGGCTCTTTTTTCAAATTTCATTTCTTTCAGATTTCAGCTCTTTCCTCTCCAAAAAAGATTTTAATGGAAGCTTTGAGTGAGAGTGTTATAGCTGCTGTATTTGCCTCCAAAATCACTTTCCTACTTCTGTAACGTAGTATAAATGCCATGAAACCATGATAAAAGGGACAGTAAAGCAAGTGTTAGTGGTAGTGAGTTCTAGGATCATACTTTATTCATTGCAGACAATACTACAACATGCATTCTGAATCCGGTGCTACACAACTGACCGAATATTCCAGTGTAGGTAAGGATCCCCTATAAAAATGTAATATCAAGTGCAACTTATTTGCTAATTACTTTCTTGCATCAAATGAAAGCAGACATTCCTAAAATGTTTATTATTTTATGCCTCCTCCACACCAGCACAATCAGTATTGCAAAGTCTGCGATATTCATAATGAACTCCACATTTCCCCATATCCCAATCATTAGAACTGCATCATGCCCTTTCTTGCCTGGGGCACAGGAATAATGTTTAAATCTTGAATTTGCAAAGGGAGTCTTTCCCCCAGGATTTGAGCGAGGGAGGGATGTGGCTCGCTTTGCATGCAGACAGGGTTAATTTTTCCTTCTTCCTGCATTCTTTCGAACAGCCATCCCGAGGGGAAGTGTCATATTACCTCACCTCTCATTCCTAGGTTTCTAAATTGGACCTGGGTTTGAATTTCCCTGGCATTAGAGAGGAGTCTCATTCAGTGTTCTGGTTTGGATCCATCTTACAATGGTAGGTGGGACCTTCACACAAAGGGAGTTTGATTTGCTTATTTCCGTTCCAGCCCATCTCTTTTTGCACAAATCCTGGTGTCTAGTCTCCCCCCTTTTGTGCAGCTGTGGAAGATACTGGGACGAATCACTGCTTTAAAGAGGAAATAAAGCATTGCCTTCCCATGGGAGAATTCCTGAAGACTGAAAGACAGGGTGGTTAGCACAGCAGCCTTGTCCTGGCTTGTCTACACATGAAAGTTATTCCAGAATAAGCTAGGGGTTGAATGTAAATCAGGATAGGCATTCCACAACTGCTGCGTGTGTTGCTGAGATCTCAGCAGAAGCAATGGGTCAAGGTAGCTGGATGTTGATTCATTGGGACTTCCCTGTGTCTTCTTTAGCTATGTCCAACAGAAAGAAACAGGCAAGGATTTTGAGGACTTTGTATGCAGTATAATACATACAAAAGCAGAAGTAAACTATTGCAGAATAGTCAGAATTAAATAAAGAATTCTAATTCTCCTGACTTCATAAAACTGAAGCAATGAGATATCTCTAGGATTTATTTTCTTCCCCTTTCATGTCCTTGGCTCAGAGTAGGATGATGACAGAGCAAGGTGAAGATGCATGAAAAGGTGGCGTCAAACCATTTTGTTCCTCCTGGGTCTCATACCAAAGATAGCTCAGTCCTGCCTGTGTCCCCTTCAGCTGCACCATGCCTGGCTCCAGCACAGTGGCTGAGAAGCTCATGGGTGCTGTTCACCACCTGAAAGGCAGACTGTGGTGCAGGATAGTTCAAAGGAGCCAGTTCCCAGTCTGGAAACATCTACTCCATTTTCCACACCAGCACAGATACAATCTAAACACAAAACGCTGTCTGGCATCGGTTTAGCCAGATTTCACCAAGTATTCTACATTACCCCTAAGCACCAGGAATACATGTTCCCACCATGTAAATGTAAAGCCAACCTCCCCACAGCAACGTGGTGGACATTGTACAGGTGGGTGGCAGGGGTGACTTGGTTTTGCTCTTTGGATGCTGTAGTTTTCCAGCTACCTTTGATGGAAAACTCCATATACTTCTATAGGGAGAGGGCAACACCAGTCACACATCACGAGGAAGAAGAGAGGAGGAAGACGCATCCCTCTAGCATTTTAACTGATTTTCTCTGTGTGCATGACAGTAATTCGAAAACAGGTGTTTTACTTCCTGCACCCATACATATGAGGAGCTGCAAGGGAGAGGTCCTCACACATGTGCCTAGGCTATTTAAATAAGCAAGGCACACAATTTCCTCTGCTCCCCAGGGGCCTCTGACCCCTGCAGCCCATGGTTCCTCATTGCCAGGTTCCTTCCTGTCTCCGCTAAAAAAAAACCCCTGGGGCTTGTGCCTCGCTCAGTCCTGCTGGGGCGATCCACTCTGCTCAGTGCCTTTCTCCTCCCAGAACCAGGATGGCTGCCACCTCCACCCCCTCTAGGACTTTCTTCCCATGCTAGGTGGAGCCGCTTGGCTCGCCGGCGCAGCCCGCCATGTCCTGGTGCCCACACGTGCTGCCCTAAGATGGTGGTGGGGTCCTGCTCTCCTCCTGCCTCGGGGTGGTGATGGCAACAGACCTGCCTGTGCCTCGCCAGGCCTCACTCTCAGGGCCGGCCCTGACCACGGCGCTGTGCTTCAGGGCTCAGAGCGCCAGGTAACCCAATTAACCAGCACCCACATGAGGTGCTAATCAGGGCTCCCTGAGCCCTCCCCTGATAGCATGCTCTCCACTCCAGGGGGTGTCTCAGTGAGGGCAGCAATGCTGCCAGGCCAGTGCAGGTGAAAATCCTCCATTTTGTTGAACTTCACAAATAACCACGTTTTGTGTTCACCCAATGAAATAAAGATCTGTAAGGTCCGTGGCTGGTCTGGATCAAGAGCTTGTCAACCCTCCATCTGAAGTGGAAAACCAGCAAAGAAACAAACTATTGGAACCAGGCACGAGGGCAAAAGGTGGTGTGTTTTATTTGGGGAGATAGGCTGATGTTTACTAAATTAAATGTAAGTAAAACTTGAAAAGGCTTTTAGAAGTGAAAAAACAAAGGTTTCATCTTGAATACATTGGAATAAAATGTTTTCAGAAGGATGACTGCAGACACAAACACAATTCAGTGCATTCAACATAGACTTAAATAAGTTTTTAACATCCTCTCCTCCCCTCAATGTGGTGGACTCCAAAGTCCCCTACTGTCTGAAGTAGAAACACTTTATGCTCTCCAAACTTAGGAAGTATTTCCCTTAGATTTAAAAGGATGCACTGCTTTGTCTTCCCTAGAATGTGATCAGAGACTAATGAACAAAAATTACTTTAACGGTGGCTAAAAGACCTTTTTTTCCTGAGAAGTTCTAGGCTATGTCTTTATTGTGAAAAAAATGTATTTTAATGTAGCTATAAAGTCCAAGTTGACACAGGCTTTCCTACTGTTCTGCCACAAATTGACTGATGGAGCAAGGGTTGGGTTCAATTTTTAGAGGGTCTTTGCAAAAAAAGCACTTAAGCATTATTTTGAGCTTCCATGGAGAAATCTGGGAAACTGCATTATATTACCTGGGCCTCATTGTGTGAAACATCTCCAACTGTGAGCAATAAAGTAAAAAATTTATTTGAACAGCCATAACATCTTTGGATGGGGATGAAAGAAAAGCACAATAAATCACATCAATTTGGTAAATCTGAACAACACTCCCCGCACCTTTCACTCAGTACATTGGCAGTAGTCCTGACATTTTCTCCTCTAGCTGGGAGTGCCGTCTGCAGTGAGCAGCTCCAACCCTCTCCTCTCCCTGCCTTCCGTAGCACTTTTTCCCCATCTCAGAGGAATGCAGTCAGGGAACATGCTGATGTCTTGCTCCTGTTTTCTGCAGCAAGGATATAATTCTTTAGTCAAACACATCAATTCTATAGAGGTAAAGCTTCAAAAACAGACAGACGCACAGTGCTCCAGCGAAGAGTTACCATCTGCCTTCCCCTCTCCTCCTCCTCCTCCAAGGAAGGAAGAAAGAAATCTAGCAGGGTCTTAGCTCTTCATTACCTGCTTGCACTGACATTCATGAGATTCCCTGCAGGAATTTTCTTGCTACCCAGGCAGGATGAACACCCACAAAAATTGGCAAGGAGACGACTTTTAACTCATTTTCAGAAGCTGGCTCTATTTCAAGTAGACAGTGTCTCTCTGGTATCAAACCAGGAAGAATTTGGTATTGCTTTCCTCTGAAAAATAGAAAAGGCAAGTAGCCATCCTACTGGTTGCCTTGAATACTAACAGAGAAATATGATGTTTCAAGGATTAAAAGGAATACAGATTCACCTGTCAAAGCCTGAAGATAAAGTTCCATGTTTGCCCGGTAATATCTTTTAGCTGAGCATCCTAAAAACCTAAAGCAGAGTTTGCTTTCTGCTCCCTTGCCACTACTCTGGAGATGCAGGCACTATTGCCTACAGCAGGGAACACTCAAATGTCAAATTCACAGCTCGGCCATTGTGTCAGGAGAGAGCTGTTACTGCTACACCAGTTGTTAGTGTGCAACATTACATATCTGAATGGTATTTGTATGTTGGGAAAAGTTGCGTCTTGGTACAGAAGGAAAAAAGTAATTTTTGTTGGGATAGTTTTTTAGACTAAGAAAAATTAAACCAACTCCCTCAGCAAAAAAACCCAAACCAAACAAAAAAACCCAACCAAACTTCTTTAGCCAACGTACCTTGAGTAAGGAAATTCACTCTCTTGGCAAAACTATACAAGGCTTGACAAGGCTTGAGATAGACTTGGCAGATGACTGCGAGTTAACAGAAACGCAGAGAAGCAGCGGGTAAGAATGGACCGTTGTAGTAGTGTGGCTGCAGAGTTACTCAGCATAGAAAGGCACGTGTATTCTCAGGCAGTATTCATCTTATTAAGTTTTAATTTAAGTCAGTTTATTGTCTGGGCACTAGGAAGTAGTGCTATCCCTAACAGGTTATCCAAGATAGTTCCCTATCTTGGAACAGTTACTTTCGGGCTTTGAGTTACAGCTCAGCTGATTTGAGTTTCTCAGGGCAGTGAGGTTCTGTGATTGCACGTAGGAAGTGGTATGTTTGAGAGACAACAACCAAGCTCTGCTTGAGCCACATGGAAAAAGACAACTTGCTGTACAGTTCCTACACTGCAGATAGTGAATGTGTTTCTTTTGTATGGCCTCTATTGCAAGTTCAGCAAGCTCAGCACTGTGAGGAACTAGCACCCAACAGAATTACATGATTGAAGCTTTTATCACTTACTGGAAGTCTTCCGCAGCCTGAAGAAACAGTTGCAGTTTATTGCATCAATAAGAGTGCTATTTACATTAGAAAGTAAGAGTACAGTGTTTATTCCAGGAAATTATTGCCATAGCTTGATGCCACTTATTACCTTGAAGGTGAAGAGCAATATCACTACCTTGTAGTCATTAGCAATAATTATGAACAGCTCATCAACCTTAATACCTCCTGTGGCAGACAGAAACTTTGACTGCAATCTGTACAGTCTACAAGTACAGAAAGCAAGTAAACTCCTGAATATTGGCAACAGTGGGATGGATGACACTTTCACATTGCCACAAATATATGCTTTCTAATGCAGCGCAGGAGTCAGTTACCTTCCAGCACTTTGTCTTGATCAAGATTTCTCATAGGCCAAGCATGAGATTTTTACTTACCATAGAAATTTATGTGCTTTCCTTCACCTATGCTTTTCAAAAATATTATGAGAAATATTGATGTATTCTGTTTCCTGGCTTATGTTCCTCCAATGCTATGACAGCTATGGAGTCTTGCTCAATGTTAACACCAGATGGATCAACTTGTCTTGAACTTGCTTAGGTCTAGATGGTCCTGCCACTGCACCTAGCTAATCTTCCCTTCAGATTCAAGAAGGATTCAGGATAAATCTGTTGTTCAGATTTACCACCACTCCTGGCCTGGACATGGTCTAGCAGCAAGAAGAGACTCCTATTTCATTCACCTATGATGAAGGGTCTGACCAAAACTCCAAATCCACATGCTCCAGTCATTGTAGATATCTGCATTTTGATCCTACACTACAGAAGTTTTGCTAATAACTATGCACACAAAATCCCCTGGTGGCTGAAGAAACATCTTATATGAGCAATGGAGACCTGTTGCTGATACAGTTAAACCATCTCCCTGAAAAATTCAAGCTATCTAGCCAAAAGGCTCTTTTGCCTGTATGTGTTGTGTCTGCTTTGGCTGTGGGTTCCAGGAGAGGTGCCGGCAAATCTTTGTCAGTGAGAATATTGTTTTTCCTACTCCTGAGCCAGTGAGGCTGTGCCAGGAAAACTTGGTATCCAGGACCTGCCTAGCTTGACTCTAGTCCACTTCCACCTCTCTCTGAGTAGACTTTACAATGAATGATGTGCAATATCTCACTTCAGGCAATTCACCAAGTCTCCCTCCCCATATCACTGTAGCCACTAGGAAAACCAGTATCCCTCAAATTAGACACCTACTTTAAAGAACAGTGTGCCTCACAGTAACAGACATGATAAATGCTATGAGTAATGACAGATCCATGTGTTAACAGTACTCTTTATCAGCCACCTACTGGCTCATTTCTCCTTTTGATAAAGGCTTTTCTCCTCTGGTTATGTATGAAATGCATACTTCTCGTGTGAAGGTGGATCTCTCTGCAGAAGCAGTGGGAGCAGAAGGCAGAAGTTCTTGAGTCCTGACTGCGGCTGTGAAACAGACTCAGTGCTGCTCAAACAACTGGCACTCTTTGCCTCAGTTTCCTCACTGGCAATATGAATAATGTCTATGTTGTAATCACACTGCAAGGCATAGTTAATATTTGCACGGTGGTGCTTTGGAGATGCCAAGCATCAGATAATCCCAGGAGATACCGGTATCATCAGTAAATCAATTGTATCTACACAGTGAACAAAAGCAGGCACAGATGCTAGCATAATGTTATGTATTTTGGTACAAAATGAAATAAAAATCTCGCCTTCTGTCCTCAGATTTCTTGTCAAACATTCATTGCTTTACATGCTGAAGCAGTTAGTAATACAAAGCATATTTCTATCCTACTTTATTTTACATAAAAAAGTGAAGAACCATGATTGAATCTTAATACAAAAAAAGGGCTTAAGTTACATTCTCCTGGGATCATCTGTAGCAAAGCGTAATAAGTTTCTCAATATCTGACCTAATTATATCTGTCCTTCTAAGTTTTGTTTCCCATAAGAGCTAAATGTCTATGGTTAAAAATAACATTGAAACTCCTCCAAGTTCCAGCAGAACTTTTTCAGCCTCTCTCAAATTTAATATCTATTTTTAATTTGTTTTAATTTTTCACCCAACTTTAAAAGTTATGATTCTGAGGCTGGCATTCTGCTCTATTATCCAGCTCCTAAAAATGTTTGGGTTAGGTAAACTTGAGAGCTGGAGGGAAAAAAATATATTATGTGTGTTTATTTCATGTTGGAAAAATACCACAGCTATCGAAACAAGTGGCAGAGAGGCATGGGGAAGGTAGGATGCCTTTGTGGTTGAAAAGGAATTGGCTCTGTTAGAAATGTATCTCCTGGGTCATGTCAAGGTCTCTTGACAGACAACACCAGGCAATTCTGTGATGGCTGTTTGTATTGCTTGTCCCTACCTGAGCACCGAACTCTGCCAGCAGTCACTCCTGCAGAGCAATGGTGATGGAAGGTGATACAGGCCCCAGCCCCTGCAACCCATCAGTCCTGTTTAGAGCTCCCCATATTTGTGCAAAACCTGCCAAATTGTGCTACTGTTGGGATGGTCACAGAATCACCTAGGTTGGAAAAGACCTTGAATATCATCTAGTCCAACCATTAACCTAACACTGACTGTTCCCAACTACACCATATCCCTCAGCTCTATGTCAACCCAACCCTTAAACCCTCCAGGGATGGGGACTCCACCACCTCCCTGGGCAGCCCATTCCAACACCTAACAACCTGTTCTGTAAAGAAATGCTTCCTAATATCCAGTCTAAACCTTCCCTGGCGCAACTTGAGGCCATTCCCTCTTGTCCTATGGCTTGTTACTTGGTTAAAGAGGCTTATTTCCAGCTCTCTGCAACCTCCTTTCAGGTAGTTGTAGAGGGCGATGAGGTCTCCCCTCAGCCTCCTCTTCTCCAGACTAAACAACCCCAGTTCCCTCAGCCGCTCCTCCTACGACATGTGCTCCAGACCCTTCACCAGCTTCGTTGCCCTTCTCTGGACACGCTCGAGTAATTCAACGTCCTTTTTGTAGTGAGGGGCCCAAAACTGAACACAGGAATCGAGGTGCAGCCTCACCAGTGCCGAGTACAGGGGTAAGATCACTTCCCTGTCCCTGCTGGCCACGCTATTTCTGATACAAGCCAGGATGCCATTGGCCTTCTTGGCCACCTGGGCACACTGCTGGCTCATGTTCATCCGGCTGTCGATCAACACCCCCAGGTCCCTCTCTGACTGGCAGCTCTCCAGCCACTCCTCCCCAAGCCTGTAGCGCTGCTGGGGGTTGTTGTGGCCCAAGTGCAGCACCGGGCATTTGGCCTTATTGAAACTCCTACAGTTGCCTTAGCCCATCGCTCCAGCCTGTCCAGATCTCTCTGCAGAGCCTCCCTACCCTCGAGCAGATCAACACTCCCACCCAACTTGGGGTCATCTGCAAACTTACTGAGGGTGCACTCAATCCTCTCATTTAGATCAAAATAGTCCTTCGTACTCATCTCTTCTTGCTGGCCCTGTTATTAGAGGGCTGCCACAGACCTGAGGCTCGGGTGCCTCACATCTGGATCCACTTCACACAGCAGTCAGAGATCCCTGTGGCCATTTAAAACCTTTGTGCCTCAGTTTTCCACCCATAACCCATGGATAACAGTGCTGACCTTCCTGACCAGACACTGCAAGGGTGAAGTCCTAATGTTTGCCAAGTGCTAGGAAATCAGGTATAAGGTGTTTAAGAAATATAAAGTAGTATTATAACCGGTCACACTCCATTCCCAGGGAGGTTGATAATAACATTTATACAGTGCCCTCCATTGTGAAGAGGCCAAGAAGAAAGGGAGTCTGCAAACAGAGGTCCAAGCAGGATTTTTGGATGGGAAATTTAGATCAGCCTTTCTCTGTTGAGAAGCCTTTTTGGCCTTGTGGAAGGAAGACTCTGGAGATCAGATTGACTATTTGAATATCAAGTCTTGTGCACCTGTAGGAGTTCTGCATCCATCACTGTGGACAGGCCATAAAGCCTCATCCTGGAGCTTTATAAATGGTGCTGCCTGGTCACGAGTGCAGAGCCGGCATGAGCTCCATTTTCACGGTTCAATTCACGGGAGGGGGGCGCAAGCTGAACAACAAATGCAGTTTATAATTGCCCAGCCGTTCTGCTTCAAGGGTCTGGGAGACTTAAATGTCACAGTATACAAATGGGAATTGTTGGGAGAAGTAGAGAAATGCAAGGCTCAAAGTGATTTCAAAGGCATCCAAGTCCAGCGCTTTCTCTAGTTCATAGTATAGGTTCAAGGCTGGAGCAGATTGCCTAAATTCCCTCAGAAAGAGGCCGCAAAGGGCCAGGAGGACAAGGCTGCAGCTCCTCAGTGGGTCCTGCAGTGAAGAGGTCTGGTTTTATTAGATGGGTGGCAGTGCAGTTTGGTGGTTAAGATATTCTCAAAGGATGTGTGCATTCAGATCCTTGCAGGATGAGAGGGGCTGAGCTCTCCGGTTTCACTGACCTTGCCTTAACCGTGAGGTTTTTCTGCTGGTGCAAAACCTGACTTCAAGCTCTGGATCCTAATTTAGTTGAAACATCTGACTTTTCCATAAGAACTCACATGAGAGACACGTACATACCTTTCCTGTGGACTGCCTTAGGACCACGGGCTACTGTGAGTCCCCAGCTTCACATGTAGCCCTCTGCTGTGGGGAATTCCAGGCAGAGCCAGCCAAAGGCTCCTCAGAAGAACTAGTGGCACTGAACACTGCCATCCTGAGCACAAGGGGCCAGGGCTGGGTTGCTCCTGCCACAGGAAAGGGGAAGGAAGGGCAGCACTGTGACGGAAAACCAGGCTTGTTACCACTGCCTCTACTGCAGAGATAGGAAGGGTGAAGACAGAAGTGCTGTTGCAGGATGGGGCCCTCCCTTTACCCCTAACAGCAACTGCTGCCCTGGCTATCTGTGCTCCTCTGGCAGCCATTGCAGCTGTGAGTCTGCTTTCCCAGGGCTGATGCATCATGTTGCTGTGACAGCCTGACATCCTTTGCCTGTGCTGCCTGTGCCCAGCACTCACCCTGTGTACATTCCTCTGGGGAGCTGTGGGTCTGCATCTGCAGCATGTCTGCACTCGGTGGCAAAACACCGTCTGGTCCCTGCAGAAGCTTTGGCTAATATCTAATATCTAGTTGGACTAGATGATAATTGTAGGTCCCTTCCAACTGAAGGGATTCTATTCTATTCTATTCTATTCTATTCTATTCTATTCTATTCTATTCTATTCTATTCTATTCTATTCTATTCTATTCTCACAGACCATCTTACTCTTCCCAGTGCTGGGGTCTCATACCGCGGGCATTTTGCAAGATGTCTGGAGATAAGGCCTCTCCTCCAGAGAGAGAAACCATCATGGGGTGGCTGGGGTTGGCAGAGAGCAGAGCATCCCACATTCATCACCAGAACAACAGAACCAGCAGGCAAAGGAGGAAAGAAGAAAAGACAGCAGAGCTGGGCTTTACTTACATGGAATTCCAGCCACTTTAGTTGGGGACTGGAATACAGCAATGGTACCCTAGCTCACTTGTAACACAAGGGGCGATTTTACATGTAAATTAAATGCAATGTGCTTCTGTTCTCCATTTTCTAGCTATTCTCCCCTGCATAAGGTGTTCAACTTAGGTTTTTTTCTTTTATCCATATTTTTTTGAAGAGTAATGTAGAAATTAAGGATCCTAGACACTTCTGAAAGTTTAAATAGCCCCAATATTGGATAAATGGTTCTTTTTTCACTAAGTTGTTTTCTAATAAAAAGATGGTTTGCGAGCACTGAGCACATGACATTCTTTGATGATATATCACAGCTCTACCACAACCACTTTGGGAAGTAGTAGATGGGAAAACTGCTATTACAGAAAAGCCAGTGTAGATCTATCTTGAAAGAAAAGGTCTACAATTTTACCAACATTAGGCATCCTATTTCAAGAATAAACTGAGGACCTTTTTTTCCCCCCAAAATATTGACATTTCCAAAAGCAAGATATTCATAGGTGATGAAACTGATTTACAGCAATAGGTGCACACAAACATTCACTTGCTCCTAGACTATGAGCAGGAATGTCAGAGACTCATTGCTAAATTGGGCACTTGCACCTGCATGTGTAAGATTCCAAACATAGTAGGTGCTTCTGACTGTTTTCTTATGTCTGATTTTGAAAAATCTGTTCCTTGCTAGATTGAACTCATTACTCTTCAAATATCTTCTTAAATATGAGTTTGCATGTGATATTCATCCTGGAGTTCTCTGCAGGATCAGTTCTGATGTTATGTTTTGGGATGTTATTTGTTTTCATTGTTCCATAACATTTTTCCGTCCTCCCTTTCATTTCTATCTGATCTCCCAGTAAACCTTTATAATCCTGATATGCTGTTTTCATAGTTTCACCAATAATCTCTTTGAAGAGACTGGACAAGCTAGACCATCCCTCAAATAATGCAAAACATTTCCCTAATGTGGACATTATGTGTGCCAAGAAATTCCTGAATTAGTTTGAGTGTTTCCACACTGCATTCATGTATGTCAGCAGCAGTCACAGGAGCAGTCTGTCCTCGTTGGAGACCGCTCATTCCCAGAGAGGCTATTTTGCACCTCTAGGTCACCACATCTGCCTCTGCCAGCTCCAATAAAGGGCTCCCCATCTCTCACCAGGAAATATCCACCCCCAGCGATCACCTGCCCAAAGCCTATCAAGACAGATTCTTTTCAGCATCCTAAGAACCAATTCAGATAGCCAATGTCGGTTTATTTTTACGGCTAAATACTGCTCAGATGCCTCTTTTTAAAGAATGACCTTTCCTTTTTTCTTCTTTTTTGGTGTCTAGAGCAAGTTCTGATCACCCAAGCAAGGCCAAAGCAAAGACACTTTAAGCAGAGAGACACAAAAATAGGATCCTCTCCCATGGCGATTTTGGATTTCCAGCAGAGCTGCTCTTCAGTTGTTGCAACAGCCTTTACACAATCGCTGCTCCTTTGCTCCCCTCTGTAGGGAGATTTCAACCAACCGAGCTCAGCATCCTGCCTGCCTTAAACATAAATGCTGTGCACAGACTGACGGGCTGGTGCAACATGCAGCCAAGGTGCAAAGGCAGACCCGGGGGCCTCACAGCCCAGTTGCGTGGCTCACTGGGAGGTCAGAGCTTGCCCGCGGTACCCCTTTGCAGTCTGCTGACCCCTGCGTAGAAGAACAGGGGTCCTCTTGTTTCTATCTGCTGCAGGCTTGCTAAAGGGAATGAGGGTTTGTTCCTCTATCTCTATTTGTCAGAGTGTTCAAATACCGAAGTTAAATCCAGGCTTATCCCCTCTTTTCTTTACATAAAAGCTCCCACTCAAAGCAGACATGTTCTCAAATCTATTATCCTCTATATTGTTCATAGTGGTTCTAATTTTTCCCACGTTGCTTAAAGCTCTATCCTCAGGTGACTGTTCTCTGAGCTTTCACAGCTCAGCTTTACCTTTCAGATAAGATTTATCCATTAAAAAACAATTCCACTGCTTTTTTCAGCTATCATTTTGTCACATATGGATTTATTCAATAAATGCTTTTAATAGCAACATTTCTAGGCTTTGTTTGTCAAGAGCTGCCAGGCTTTTACAAGCCAGGGTTGGCACAGACACCGAATTGCCTCTTTGTACCCAGGGGAGAGTTCCCTGCTGGTCATGACAGAGGTCCTGCACACACAACTAAATGAAAGGAAATAAAAAATATGAGTATCTACATAATTCACAGCCAGTAAATGGTGGAGAGCATCAGGCTTCCAGCAACTTCTGGACCTCAGCAAAGCTTCTAATAAAAGCAGGTATATGTGATTTTAATCTGCAGTTCCAAGATCTACCCAAAGACCTAAAAGCCCAGGTTCAACACAAGTACCAGGGCAGGGAACTATATAAAGGCCATCAGCAAGAGCAAATTCAGCCAGCCCGAGGGCACTGAGAAGTAACAGCTGACAGGACAGAAGAGAGAGGTCAAGATGAGTATGCCAAAAATCTTTCATTCCTGGGTCAGCCTGAAATTCAGCAGCATTGCTGTTTTCTATCTGCTGCATGCTGTGAAGTAATGGGTGTCTAGCACCGGCGTCTCAGTGTGCGTGGCATCCACCCATGCAGGACTTCACATGTGTCTCCTGAAGAACTGTAAAAGCTGGTGGTTGTTGACAAATAGAGTGAGTCTTTTCTTTTGTTCTGTTTCCCCAGTCCCTTGCTTTTTCTGAGGTTTTCAGATTTCTGCTGCTAAATCCTTGGCCCAAATTCTCCTCCTTGAAAGTGATGCAGTACTAAGTTCGTCTAAAGCAAAACTGAAAGAGAAAAGAGAATACATTGCCTAACATTCTTTTTCAGGTTTTCCAAGAATTATGAACTCCTTTAGGTGCCTCTTTTGATTTCTTTCAATGAAATATTGAATACATTCAGACATTAGGAGTATTTCATTTTGCTCATCTTTCTCCATTCTTTCCATAGTTACTCACAGTCCCACAAGGATTTATTAATTAAATTCTCTCGGTACAGTGTTATCTCTCTCTGACTAACTCTATTTTCTGTACTGCAGCTTGTGTACATTGTTGAGAGGAATCAGAGAGAGCAAAGAACCAAATAAAAAGATCCCTCCAGGAATACAGTGTTCGATTATACAAAGAAAACCTGCAGTTTAGATTGCTCATCCTTATTTCCCAGAGGAGGCCTCAAATGTCTTTGTTCTTTGGCTTTTTCAAAAGAATTTCCTTTTCTGGTAAAATCATTTTACCTGTGAACTGCAGGCCAGGCTTTTGGTCACATTTACCTGCTTTTCCATTATCAGATGTTACATATTGTTCTTCCCCATGCTCTGCCTCCAACAAACAGCTTCAGGGTGTTTTGCAGCACGCACTCCCCATGGCACCAGGACCTTCCACCAGCTCTGGGTTTCCTGGGGGGAGCCTGGCTTCATGCGAACAACATAGTGAGTTCTTTCACAAATGATAAAGTGTCATAAATGCATTATTGTTGATAACAGTGATGATGAGATCCCTGGAGAGGCCAGGAAAGGAATGAGCGTGAGGCTCAAAGCCCCCTCTCATCTCCTGAAGTGCTGTAACCTGTTTTATGGACAAAGAACTTCTGCTCCAAGAGTTGTCAGTCAAAGCCAGATTCCTCGGTGCTAAAGTTACTATAAATAACAGAATAACTCTTAAAAACATAAATGGGAAGTACAGTAGTATATATAATTCACCAAGTGTTTCCAGCTGTGAGCTCCCTGCCTCCTTGAAGTCCACAAGTTTGCATGACTCATAGCCATCACACCTATGTTATATGTGCACGTATATACATGTTTTGATATGTTCAGTATTTTGCTCTTGTCTAAAAATAAAGCTGTAAAATGGAAGGGGAAAATCCATTTACTCACTTTATGCTGGGAACCTGATATTTACCTCCAGTTTGCCGTCTTCCCAGCTGGCTAGATACTGTATCGTTTATGTTGGACTTCCTCCAAGATTAATGGCATCATCTGTACAGTTTTAACAGTCTAATCTTGCTAAATCTCTTTGTTTTGAAATTTGATTGTGCCTGATCTTCATTATTTTAATTGTTTAATGTATTATAATTAATACTCAATTAGATCTAACAGATTCCAACTCAGCCCAATGTATTCACATCTGTCTGCAAGCTGCGGGAAGCACAAGGCAAACCAGGCTGATTTTATATCGTTTTTTTGGTCCAGAGACCAGGTACTATTTTTGCCACTGACTTATGTTTGACTGCAGGCAAGTCATCTATCTTTCTGTTTCTCCAAGGGTTTCCAGCTTGCTGTGTTTATAGCCTAACTGGGTCTCAGCACAGGTTGACATCTTTGCACACAAATGTTATTGAAACAACAATAAAAACCCACAGCCCATCCCATATGCAGATGCCTTCTAACTGGGACTGACTCCTGTTTATATGGAGCAAGGAACAAAGACCGCAAACACAGAGGCTTGTAAATATGCATGGTGTTTTGGCGTAAAACATGGAAACCTCCCTTTCCTCCCCACCCACTTCATATCAAGTTCTGGCAAGATTTTGGTACTTCTCAGAGGACAGACTCTCTGCCTACGTAGAGGGATACCTTTTACTTGCAGTGCATGACACAGCCCCATCGGAGCCATGCCAGTCATCTCCTGAAAATATTGTTGCTGCAGCGTGCACAGGCCTGACTTCCAGATCCCCTGCACCATCTCTCCACTGGAGCATCTTCATTCTGCCTGAATCCAGGTTGCAGGGAATGGTCTCTCTTTGCTGAGGTTAAGAGCCAGTTGCTTCTTTTGAAGATGGATCTGGGAGAAGAGCAAGCAGGTATCATGTTTTCCTTTCAAACAGTGAACGAAGTTGCCTACCTTCTCTTCCCCATCACCTTAACCCAGCACTTCAGTGGGAAGAGCATTCACTGAGGACATCGGGGACCCAGATTCAATTCACTCCTCCACCTGAGAGAAGACAAACCCACTTCTTCGGGGCACGCTCTTGCTCTCAGGATCCACAAGGGGACCTTTAGCTCCTGCTAAAAATTCGTCATATTTGTCCAAAAATTAATGACAGAACATTGATCCTGACAGCAATTGCAGCCTGATGGTCTGCTGGCCAGAGTTCCCAGCCAAGGGCAAGGAGATCTGGTTCTGCTCCGTGTCCTAAGGACTACTTCTGTGTCTTATCTGGTGACTATTGCTGTGTAAAATATATAAACTCAGCTTACCTCTCCAAGGAGTATCAGGGTTCCCTAGCACCTTCCTTGCAGCAGTAAGCAGTATGGTGAAAGACCGAAACCACCCTATAGATAACAAATCAGACCTTGACTTCCTTCATCACAAAAAAAAAAAAGATGGGAAGAAACAAACACGTGCAGAAACCTGCCATTTTCATCTCCACAAGGAAGCCACTTGTTAATGCCCCCCAACCTGATAAAAGACATTCCCTGCCGGCAGCCAACTGCGCGGGGTCGCTAACTTGACAGTGAGGAACATATGGTCAAAGGAAGATGCAACAGGTGTGACACGAAAAGAGCCTGTGCACTTGGTCTGGCAAAGATGCCCCCCACTAGGTCACAAAACAAGCCCCCACTGGTAGTGCACCTCTCACAAACACTGGGTTTGCAGTATCAATGGTTTTGTGGGCTCAGCAGCCAGCCTTCTCCCAAAGTGTTTCATTCAGACTAATTAAGACCCTCCTCAAAAAAACCCAAAGAAAAACCGTATCTTACTTAGGAAGCTTGGTATAAAAGAAGCAGAGAAAAGGATCTCTAGCAAACATGGAGATAGAATTTAGATTTTAAAGCCCTAGGAGCAAAAAAAAAAAAAAAAGTGCCTCCTTTATTTTTAAATCCCTTTGAACATTTTCAGATCTGTAAAAATACTCAGTTAGAACAACTGTAATCAAAATAATATACTGTGTATTTTTGTAATCTAGTTTGGGAATTCTTTTCCATTCCCAAAACATAACACAGGATCGTTTTTTGGTAGAGAAACATTTCTATTTTTGCAATTTATTTTTTCTCTGAAGAAAATGCACTTTTAAATTATGTGCAGGATGGATTCATAAATTTGAAGCAGTTTGCAGACTGTTAGAGCTGAAAAAATAATTTGAGAGTTTGCAGCGTTCAGTCCAGGTATTCTCGCATCCAGGCCTTTCCGCTGAGACACTCCTGACAGCTGGGTACAATTCAGCTGATGACTTGCTCTTTGTTATGCTGTCAGCGGAGCTGCCGAGCATTTCTGACTCAGGTGGGCAGAACGCTTCACACCCCAGTAGCCATGACCACAGACTGGGAGGAACCCAGCGGGAGCTATTGTTGCCAAGGGAGAATTTGTCAGAGCAAGAAGCTCGCTGGGGAGTGCTGGGGAAGGGAGGAACAGGCCAAAATCACCAGCTAGGCTGGTCTGTGGGAGGAAGATCATGGCGGGGGGTGGGATTTTTGGTTGGTGGCAAAGCACCAAGGCATAGAAAAGGAGCACTTTAGTGCTGCGTATATCCAAATGAATGTGTTGAAGAGCCCTCTGAACATCCTTTGAGCCGCTATGCCTTATTTACTTGCCTTATTTACTTGGAGAGGTGATATGCTGGAGATACAAATTGTTCTGTGAATGTTGGAGCGGTGCCAGGGACCGCGTGAGCCAGAGGTAGGACATGCCTAGCAAACTCCCAAACCTTCGTGGGAGGGGCACACTGCACAAGTGCCAGGAGAGGCTTCATTTACAGCTGAGGCACAAGTATGTCAGCCTAGCTTATTACCCAAGAACCTGCAAGAAAAGTCTTCCCCAAGTTTGCGTCCAGCTGTTTGAGGGGTAGGTTTGGTATTGCAGATGAAGTGCCTGTGCACCAAGAGCTTAAAAGTTTCATAAGAAAGAGAACTCCTAACCGTGTTTTCCTCATCACCAGCTATCTGTAGGAGATGGAGAAAACAAATAGTTCGGAGAGCTTCTTGGTCAGTGTAGTATTACCACACTGACTCATGGATTTAAGCATGCTCTGTGGAGTTCAGGGCATTTCGAGAACTTCCTGCCTGAACATCAACCATAGCTCTAGTTGGACACTTCCAAATCTCCACCTTGTCTTATAATCTGCTTACTAACATCCCCCCACACCACGTGCTTTCCAATAGTTGCAGGATGCAGCACAGATCTTTCTATCCTTTAAGACCATCTATGGATTTCATCTGCAGTAGTGATTTTTACTGCTTCTTTTTCTTCAGCCAAATTCTGAAACTAGATATGCTTCATACTTCTTTTATTACCATTCTTCCTTTTTGTTTTCACAGCAGGTGGAACATTTTCTATAGCAGGTTTTTTGAGTTTAGTTTTTGTCCCCAAATCTTGTCCCTCCACCTATTCTATCCTTGGGTAAACCATCTTCTCTGAAAATTGGCACTGGAACACATCTTAATCCATGGCCTAGCAAGTCTTCCTGTGCACTGTTGTCTCCATACAACTTTTACATTTGCAGGCGTGAGCTGTAACCAGCTCTGGTGACAGTTTTTCTGTTAAAGAAGAAGAAAAAAAATGACATTGTAAAATCTGGAGCTGATCAACAAATCTGTTGGTGAAGCGCCGAGGAACTCACAGCATTCTGAAGTTAGTCTGCTGCTATTATTGCTGCTCGCATGCTGCTTACCATATTACAGAGATCATTTGGTTACAGCCTAGTTGCACTCTTAATTAGCTGAGCCAGAAGCCTGCCAAGTTTGAAAAAAAAAAGTTTAACTGACAAGTGAGACATTAACTATTGGAGAGATAATAACATCCATAAACTTGTTAGTCTCCTTCAGCAGTTTCACTTTCTTCTCATCAAAACCCCATTTTCAAGTTCAGTAATAAGAAAAAGAGAATCCAGAAGTTGGGGGGAAAAAGAGTACCTGTGCTGTGAGACCTTAGGCCTGGAGGTTTTGCTTCAAAAATCTTTCCTTGAGGCTTAGGTTTCAAAGTCTGCCCTAGATAAATGATGAGAAAGATTGGCTTGGTAACTCTGGCTTGCAAGTGACAGGGTGGGATCTCAGCCCCTTCTTTGGCTAAGGTTTTCTGTACGGCCACAGGCAAATCACGTGGACATTTGCCTGAGAGCTTTGTCCCTACAAAGTCTTATCCCACATGACTGGGTGTAGGTGTCAATTTGCTGTTGACCTTTAAACAACTGTAAAACTGTAACTTGGCCACATTGCAAGCACTCCCACTAATTTTATACTTCCTGGGGCTTATCTATTATGCAAAACCTGACAGGTTTCACAAGCTGGGAAGTTGTGCAGAAGAGCAGCTTTTATCACAGCCCAGTACTATGCATGTGTCTATTCTTTGTTTTGACATCCGCTCAATTGTGTCCTGTTTAGATAATTGACCAGAGAAGAACTACAAAAACTTTCCATGCTAGATAAGGTATCCATCTTGAGGAAGAACCTGACAGAAAAGACAAAAAGGATACAAGGCATTTTTCTTTGTTTCCCAGGCTAAGCCAATTTGTAAAATAAACAACCCTCACACAATTTTTTAGAGTAATACAGACCCTGTGGGACAGTTGTAAGCCTCCATACCTTATAGAAATATTCTAAAATTATCCATTGGGTTGGATATAATATTTGAAATGTATGTATAGATTAAAAAATAATAATTTGCTTAATTCTAGTTAGCTTCTTTTAAACTAGATTCATGAGTCTCACCACATAACAGCTGGTAGCTGGCAGGGGGGCTCAATAAGAATACACAAATGTTTGATGAGTATAAATATCAAAGCAGGAGATACTCCAGTCAGGATGGAAAAGGGTCAGTACCAATTAGTTTTGTTAAAGCTATTGACATGAGCACATCCTAACAGGCTGGTTGAACTCTTTGGATGAAGAAACAGCCATTAACTGGCTCCCACCAGGGTATATCTGAGACCTCATTACTAAATCAGACAGAATTCTTAGGCTGGTTAAGTTACAGGAACTGATGCTGAGCCAGAAGAGCAAGGGGAATACAAAGATAGTCATAGGCTCCAGAGATTCTTGGGAGGAAACAAGGTGTTCAGGGTGGGAAGGAGGAAGAAGGGGCAGGGCAAGAGAATCGAGTTGCTCTGCAAAAAATAAAACAAACAAGGCAGGGTTTGATTGATTGTTCTCATGGAGTTGTGTTCTTTGTCTCCTAAAGTCTTCTCTGCTAACAACCTCAGGTTCTCTTCCAAAACCCACTCTCCATATAGGGCACATGCTATGCTCAATCAAAAATCTTTGAGCGTACTCAGGCAGGCTGGCAGCTCTCAACCGCTATATAAAGGCTGGCTTCCACCTGCCTTTTCCACAGCACAGGCATTTAATTACGTGCTTTGTCCTCTGTACAGCTGCAGTTTTTCACAGACCTTATTTATCTTGAGATTTCAGCTCATCTTTCAAATTTGGTTGAAATTGGGTCCCAAAGTTTTTAAGGGGAATTGCTGAATGTACAGAGAGATAAACAACACAATCTCATAAACCTCATTTCAAAGACAACCAGGCTAAAAAATGCCAGTTTTTAATTTCTGATCCTGTTCATGCCAAATGTTGTCTAACATTTCAGCAGCAATCTGTGGCCCTGAGAGCCTCTTTCAATATCCTATCAAGAATATAAAGTAAATTGTGATAAATGTAGTCAGTATAAAATAAAATTAGTTGAAATTGGTTGCTGGGATGCAAAACTGAACTTGACAGGCAGTTGTGAGGAAACTTGCAAGAAAATGCTTATGTATTTCTTTGGAGCTTAGCAGCCTGGAGCTGTCAAGATGGTTTTGCACATGCTCAGCAGCAAAAACAAGGGAACTGAGCGATTTTACCAGTGGAAAACGTAAGTTCCTACTGTATTAAGCAAACCTTCAAGATTAGAAATGCTATTAATGTCTGTAACTTGAATAAAGTTACTTGAATATGTATTTGGGGGCCTAAGTTGCCCTTGTAAATCTACATCTTGAATTTCTTTAGTAGCCTGTTCTGATCATTTTGCCAAGTGCTTGTGAAAATCTAAATAAAATATATTAGTAAGTTCTCCTTCATCCATACCTCTATCGAACCATTCAGATACCAGTAAGAGATGAATGAGATTTTTCTACTCTAGAAATTGTCATTTCTTAGAACACCTCATAAAATGACCTTTGAGGTGCTGTGTAATTCCATTTTTAACTCCAAATTATCATCTACACAATTCACTGTACTAATAATTCCTTGGATTACCTTATCAAAATACAGGTTCAATACATTACCCATTGATCCTTCTAATGACAAATGTTTATAGTGAGAGGTTGCATGTGTCCTATAGCAGCTATGCTATTTTGTTTTTGAGGTCCTCCAGAAATCCTCAGGGCATACCCTATGAGACTGGAGACTTGCACCTTAGCATTTTTTCTCACGCCTTCAACTCTAACAGCTATGGTATATTTCTAAATAATGTAAAGAAAATAAATAATTTATCATTTAAAAAATAAGCAACAAACTCAGGATAAATGCATACAAGACAAGAAGCTCTGAAACTAAGTGCAGAACTGATTTGAAACAAGACATTATGGAGCCTTTTTCCTGACAATCAACATTAAAATAACATTAGCTAGTAAGTGCAAATAAATAAAAAATAAGTCCAAAAATAAATCAAAGTAGGTATAATAGAATGATGTTAGTCTCAAGTTTGCTTCAAGACATCCTGTCTCTTCTGGTAACACTTTTTAAGTATTATTTTGCTCACTCAAGAGCAGTTACACATAACGGAAATTAATACAAGCTAAAAAGAGTTCCAAGTTCCCAAATCCCAATGGCTATTGTTTGCAAAAAGAAAACAACTGTTTTCATCTGTAAACCAACAGAATTACTCTGGATTCAGTAATTCAGGGTGTAATTCAGTCCTGTGTGGAGGCTCGGGATAAGACAGATGCACAGTTAATTTATCACCACCATATTAAATTCGCTCAAAGTCATACTTCCAGCCCTGGAGGACCCACGTTCAGTCAGTGCTCCCAGTGGAGCAGGTGGCCAACTGCCTTCACCCATCCCAGGGCAAAGCACCCCTGTTCTGGCACCATCCATCTTGCTTCCTGTAGGGATAAATGGAGAAGAAAACATATGCAATACGCTCTTTTAGTATATCTGTGGAAGACACACAAATACCTCAGCATTGGGCAATCAGTTAGGAATGAGAATATAATAAAATCATAATATATAAACCGTATACATTCCACTTCCAGGCCTCTGTCTAGCCAACTGTTTTCAAACACTCATGTTAAATTTCCTTTTTGCTGCTGATGTTGGGGATATTTCATTTGATTTCTTCACAGTTCTGATGACTGCAGCAGCATCCCTAAAACACCCCTTAGCTGCATCTCAAAATAGTCTGATTAATCAACCTTATTCAAGAGTGATGAACTTTGTTCTTCCGTGCAGCTTTTGATTTTGCATCTAATATTGTAAAATCAACTCAGGTACAGAAACAAACTTCCCTGGGAAAGTGGATACACCCAAAGCAATGCCAAGGTGCCTGTTTTCAAAATGAACTCCCAGCAATTAAAGAATTTACACACTTTTACATTCAATATGTCACTAACGCACTTGAATGCTACAATGAAAGGAACCAAATTAGATCCATATATGGACCTATACATACACGACAGCCTCACCACCCAGAACTCTCAAACCCTCCTTCCAGTTAACTGGTTACTGAAACTTATTGCAGCCCCTCAAGTGCGGCCAGGTCCTGATGTTTTCCCCCATCTCATAAACTAAATGTCAGAAATTTAATTCTTTAGATTAAATTCAGCTGTTAGTGACCCCTGTGCAAACTTAAAGTCTTTCATACCTTTCAGGAGCTTTTTCTAAACAAGGAAGAACAGCATCTAGCTTCCTTTCTCAGAAAGGTCAGTAGGAAGTAAAGAGCAGTGCTGATTTATTTTCATCATTCGGTGACAAGTTCTGTGAAGGAAGTTGCCATTTTACATTACTTTTTTTCAGAATCAGGTAATGTGATAAGTTACGATTCATTACTTCTATGCCATTTATTTGGTGGGTATCCTGACATTCTTCCTGGATACTTGTCACTTCGGTGACAAGATGCTTGCAAACATTTAAAATTATTTTGGTGAAAATGACCTTTGCATTTTACTGACAGTTGAATCTGAGGAATCATCCCTGGGGACACTTCCAACCATGCACTAACTCTCTACTTTATATACTTAAACCAGTCCATACACAAAATCATTTGAGGATTTTAATCCAAGGTACAGGATTATTTATGCAGGACTCAATGGTACTTTGATTCCTCAGTGAAATGTGTAATTTTTTATCAAACAGATCATGGAAAGACAGGTGAGGAGGTTAGAGAAGGTTCTGAGGACGAGGCAGAGAGCAAGGCCATGTGAGATCCAGCAGCTCTAACTACTTTCCACCCACTGATGGAAAACATCAGCCTTATCCACAATATATATGTTTTATCACTGGCACCTGACAGAGAGTCAGAATCTGACTCACTTTAGACCACTGGGGGTAAAAAAAAAGGAAAAGTCAAGTCTAAAATGCATCCAAGGTCTCTCAGTTGGGTCAACCTACGAGAGTGTCCTGAGGAGGAAGGGTATCAGTTGATCCAAAAGCACAATCAGACTACAAAGGAGAGGAATGAAAGATCTAATTTCCTTGTGCAAAGCTTGAAGTTTGGCTTGTAAATCACAGGTTGTGGCCAAGGAAAGAAATAAAGATAGCTAGGACATATTCATAAAAATGTTAATAATGTTTTATTCCAGGAAGGTGGTAATACTCTGATGATCTTGCTCTTGCTAAGTGGGGAGCAAGAAGCTCAAAGCCCTGCAGCAGCACACAAAGGCTGTGTAAGAATACACCTGTATACAGTATAATCATGTAGCCTGAGAATCAGCACAGAAAGGTAGGTAACAAAGTCACAAGTCAGGATTTTGAGCAAACAGCTTTCGGAAAAGTAGCTCCTGACAGCAGGAGAGCACACGACAGAGCTGCCAACTCTTCTTTTTTTCCCCTGCAGGCTGCAGATTTGCAGAATCATCTCCTGGTCTCCAGAGGAATGCCCTTTGCTAGGCTGCCTTTTCTCATTTTCCTGTTCCCAGGAAAAAAAAAACCAACAGTCAATCAGAACATCTCCATTTTCTAGCAGCAGTCTGGTTAGCACCAAGACTAACTACCACTGCACCTTCCAGTCCTGGCAGCATTCGATGACTTTTAAGAGCTATTCCTATGGACTTCCTGGACTGCCTTCCCTGGCCTGTGTGAGGGTAACCCCCCAGAAACCCTGCCGTCCCCTGCTAGGGTGTGGATAATCCTGCCTTGCCACCCATCCACTTTTAATTAAACATGGTTAAGCACAGGGAAGAATAACTAAGGGCTTATGGGAGAAAGGATGGGAGGGAAGAAGAAAGAACTAAATGCTGTGTTAGAAACTAAAAGATACCTAGGGTCATTTTCTCCCCCTCCCCCTCCATTTCTTCCTCTCATATAAGAAAGTAAAGTAAGAATGACTGTAAATAAACACACATGTATGTACTTTTGTATGCAAATGTGTCTAACTCTACAAATGAGTTTTTGCTCCTAGCTGCCGACAAGGACTCCTGACAGTCTGAGATAGTGAAAGTGCAAGTCATCGAACAAAAAGCTGTGTGGAGAACAGCAGAGAAAATGCATTTGAAGAAAAGGGAAACTGCTTAAAGCCTATCTTTTTAAGAGACAAAGTTCCCTGGTCAAAACTGCAATAAGCAGGACAAAATAAAACATTTCACACTGGGGGAAAAGTGCAGGAAATATAAGAATAGAAGACAGCAGGAGAGTATCTGTTCAAGAGACAGCATATGCAAAGGTGAGTAATGTCTAATTCCTTGGATCTGTTTCAAATGGCAGCGTTCATGAAATCCAGAGGAGTGGAACTGGTGTTTGGCAAAAATAGCCCACTTAAAGGGGAATGAGTGCAGCATCTATTGACATATGGGGCTGTTAGCAAACAAAAAACTATGGTTAGTGTCAATTAGGGTTGTTGCAGGAGACGTTCTATTCACTCCAAAACCAGAAATAATGGAAAGGACTGAATGGAAAGGCTGATGTTTTCTTTCCACAAATCTATTAACACTGCCTACAGTATTGCAGCCTCCTTCACAAGGGGTTCCCCTGTATTTCCCGGAGATATCAAAAAGCAATACATACCTGTGCTTCATCTAACGTATGCTCCAGTCTGGATTCTTTATGCACTTTTAAGGATTATTATTTTTCCTGTATCAGTTAATTTTTCATCATGTTACCACAAAATATTCAAGTACCTCTGAAAACGTATAGTCTACATTTGGGTGGCTGCCATTTCAATGAGACTTTTCTGCAAAATAAAGGTTTAAAGCTTATGTTAAAAATGAACTCTGTAACATAACTTGAAGCAAGTTGCAGCAAATGCTGTGCCATCATACCATCTGTGTTCAAGCACAGCTCTCAAGCTCTCCTCCTATTGCTTCCCAAAGTGGAAAATAATGGTAAAAAATAAAAACAGATAAGATGAAGAAGCACTGTGTATTGGAATACATTATGAACCTGAGCCTTACGATGCTTGTTTCAAAAATGAACTCCTCTGTATCTGTATGCCCCAACAAAGCATCACTAGGGAAGTAAAAAGGAATGTTATATTCTTCTTCACATTTAAATTAAGCAACGGTGATGTTCTCACCTGACACAGCTAGTAAATTCTGGTGAGCTTTGCTCTACTTGATATTGCCCACTTTGCTTTTTTTTAGCTCTCTTCACAAGCGTTCCAACAATATTCCACCGGAACGTGAGAGAAATTCATTAAACCTTGGAGTAAATGGAAGACACTAGAACTGGTAAGAAATAAAAAATAAAAAAAAACCCAAACCACTGTTAAATTAATGTCTAAGATAACAGAAGTTGCTGGACAAAACTTACACAGAGAAAAATGTACGTTATTACAAACCCCAACATACATCTTAGGTCATGAGAAAGGGTAGTAAGAGATCCATAAACAAACCCTATAGGTAAAATGCCACCACAGAAAACCTAACTGTTCTTTATATGATACAATTTTAAGGGTAAATGAAAAAAAGCCCTATTCTGAAAAAGTCAGCTGTGTCACATGGAGCTTAAAACAGCACCTTTCTGATATTCAGTCAGAACACAGGATTGTTGTTTTGAAGATTTAGAAATAAAACCCCCATTGTGGTCACTTTACCGCACTCTCAGGTCTACAGGCACTTCATCACTGCAGGGCGGAAGGAAGACAAGGAACATGCTGAGAAGCTGCCCTAGAAGTGCCTGGAAAAGACAGAGAGGCATGCAGGCAAGGCTAGGAGGCATGAGGGAGAAGGCAGCGCATCTGCAGGAGAACCTGTTGACGCTGTTTTCTCCGGTACCGTCCCGACAAGTCACTTGTGTCAAGAACACAAATACATTCATAACTTCCTCTTGCTTTCCGAGAAGCAAGCGCCCCACTCTTCCTATGCTATTCCCACATACTGCCCTACCAACAGATTTTCATGACCTTGACTACACAAATACGTGTCCATCCTGCACTGCGGCTATTTCTGTGTAAGTTGTTTTGAACGGTTGGTCAAGCAAGTGTTGGTGATCCGAGCAGGAGTTGCTCAGAAAGCTGCTGCCGCTTGACTTCCAGTTACAGTTCCACAGCTGGGATACAGTAACTGACCACCTGACCAGAGCCTGAGGTTTTATCTGAGACCTTGCATTGAAAAGGAGTAGGGCAGGAGGGCTCACCAGGGTCTCCCACAGGACAAGAGCATGCCCGTGGGAGGAAACGTCCCTCTCCCACTGGAGGTGCTCCTGTTCCATGGCATTGCCAGATACAATGAGTCTGTAAATCACCCAACCCCCTCTATCCTACCTGACCCTTTTCAAAAAACGTATTGAGATGCTTTCTCCATCTTATTATTCTCCATTTTATTTCTAATTCTGCGAGATAGCGCTGATCCCAGAGCCCAGAAGGCAGCATACAGGTCAGGACACTGTGTACTTGACAGAGGAATTCAAGCTGGGGCACGCTGTTCAAAAAGGGGACAAATGAATGCAGGCTTTGCACACCTTTGGGAAACACTCTTTTTTCACAAAAAGCGTTTCTAACAACAGCTATGTTTATTATTTTAATACTCTTCCCACTCCTGTCAGCACGTTCTCGGCACCGTTTGCGTGGTGCTGGCCGAAACGCCCGTTCGCCTTTCCAAGGGAGAGGCTCTCCAAGGGCCGCCCCGCACCTGCAGAGCCCGGCCCGCACGTCCACCCGTCCACCCGCCGGTCCCGGGCAGGGTCTCCCAGGGCCCAGCCACCGCTGCCGGGGCTATTGCCCGGGCTCCGCCCGCTGCCCGCTCCCGGGTCCTTCCCTCCCCACCCGCCACCTCCTTCCCGCTCCCGCGCCGGGGTCAGGGTCCTGTGCGCGGTCCGAGGCCTCGCAGGGCACGCGCCGGCCGTCGCGCCGGCCCCTCGGCGCCGCCGGAGCTCACCCGCCAGCCCGGCCCCCGCCGCAGGCACCCCTCGGTGCGGCCCTGCGATGGGAACGGGGCGGGACGCTCCGCCAGGCCCCGCGGGGGCCCGACACGGCGGGTTAACTGGAAAAACTCGGCCCTCGTGGCAGGAGAGGTTGCCGGGGTCCATGGAGGGGGGGGGGGGGTGACGCCCCCACACAACCCACGGCCGCACTAAGTGGCGCCGCCCCCGCCCCGTTTCCACACGGCGCCCCGTGCCGCAGGCGCGGGAACGGCTCCGCCACCGCCGATCGCCTCAGCCGACCGGCGGCGGAAGCAGGGGAGGGTGACGGGGACTCCCCGCCGGGCGGCGGCCGGAGCGGGCCGGGCCGGGCGGGGCGGCTGGCGGCGTGTCAGAGGCCAGGGCTGAGGGGGCGGGACGTCGCCTCGCCCCGGCCGGGCCCGGCCCTGCCCTGCGGCAGCCCTGCAGCGCGGACCGGCTCGGCTCCGCAGTTCGGGGAAGGCGGGGGGGGAGGGGGGGGGGGAGGGGGAGGGGAGAGGCGCGCGCCCGCGGGCGGGGCCGCCGGTTCGGGGCGTGTCCCGCGGCCCGCGCGCCGCCGGCGCCCGCGGCGGTTGGCGAGGCCTCCGCCCTGTGGCGCGCCGGGGGAGGTGCGGGCTCGTGCTCGCGCCTTCGCCGTTGCCATGGCGCCGCTTGACGTCACGGGCGGTGCGCTGCCCGTGCGTTGCGGCGCGGTGATTGGCGGAGACGCCGTGTGTGGCGCTGGGAGAGAGGCTGCAGCGCAGCGAGCCGCGAGACAGGCACAGTCCGCGCCGGCCGCCCGCCCCGAGACACCCGCCGCCGCGCTCCCGTCGCCGCGCACAGGTAACGGGGCCCGCCGCGCTGCCCCGCCTCCGGCCGCCGCGCCGGGCGGCCGCCCCGGGACCCTGCCCCCCGCCCCCGGGGGGGTGGGGGGGGTGGGGGGGCGAGCGAGGCGGCCGGCGGGGCAGCGTCGAGCCCTCCCTACCCTCACCTCCTCCGGCCTCACCTCCTCCGGCCTCACCGGCGGGGCGACGGGAGCAGCCTGCCCCGTGGGGGCCGCTGCGGAGGGCGGCGGGGGCCGCGCAGGTGAGGCCGCGGCTGCCCCTCCCCGCCGGCGAGGAGGGAGGGGGGAGGGGAAGAGCCACCGGGGGTGGCGGGGCGGGGGAGGGGGCGGCAGGTGAGGGCCCCGCCCGTGGCGCGGCGGGCGGGGGCGACCCGGCGGCCGTGGGCGCATGGGGCGGGCGGGGGGGGGCGCCGCCTCCGCCGGGCGAGGGGCGGGGGGCCGGCGCGCGGGGCGCGGGCGGCCGCCGCTGGGTGTGGTCTCCCGCCGGGAGCGCTGCCCGGGCGCGGAAGAGCCGCAGCGGCCGCCCCTCGGTCGGGCTCGCTTCCCTCCTCTCCGCCCAGCCCCCCCCCCCGCCTCCACCCATCTTCCCCCTCACGTCCCCGCCCCGGCCGGGGGGTCCGGGCGGCAGCGGCGGCTCCCCCGGGACAGGAGGGGGCTCCTCCGCCGCCGCCCCCTCTCTTTTTCCCCCCCCCCGTCCCCGGGACTGGGCCCGCGGGCTTCCTCTCATCCGGTCGCTGCCGGGGCGGGTACGCGGTATCCTCCCCCGCCGCCGCCCCCGGCGCTGGGCGGAGGTGAGCGGCATTAACGCGCGCTGAAGTGGGCTGGGCTCCGGCGCCGATCCGCCATGACAAAGGCGGCCGGCGAGGCGCTCGGTGTCCCCGCGGCGGGCGGATGCGGCGGCCGCAGCGCGGGGAGGGGCAGCGGGAGGGGCGGCCCGGAGCGCGCCTCCTCGCCCCGGGGGCCGTGGCGCCCGCTCCCCCCGTCGCCCGCTCCATTTTCCGCTGTCACCTCGCGGGCAGCGCCCAGCCCTCGCCGCGCCTGCGGGCGGTCGCTCTCGGCCGCCGGGAACTGCGGGCGGCCTGGCCTGGCTGCCTGGGGAGGAGGGTGCCGCAGCAGCCTGCGGCCCGCCGGACTGGCCTTGGGGCTGGCGTTTTAACCACGCTCGTCCTGATCGCGCCGGGTGATACATGACCGTAGCCAAAACCGTGCTTTAAAATGGCTCCTTAACCCCGCTGTTCACCGGGCGGTCCCGTTCCCAACGCACGTTTGCAAACGCTGCAGAACAGCTGCTGAGTTTGTCCTCCGGTGTTGGGGGTAGGAGCTACTAAAACTTTCCCTTTCAGGTGACTGGGATGTTAAAACGTGCTTGATTTATCCCGAAGTGGAAGATAGTGCTGCTGTTGTTTGTGGTAACTTGATGCAAAATGACAAAAACGTTAATGGTTAAAGATTAAGATGCTGGACTGTCGTGTATGGAACATACAGAAATATATAAAGCATGCATGACCAAAATCCAGTCAAACTTTAAAGGGTGGTGTATCCCAAAGCACATTGCCAGGGCCTCAAAATGATCAGGTCAGGGTACATAAAAGGGTGTGGGGTGAGCGAGGAGTAATCTTTCCTGCTGTACCAAAAAAAAAATAAAAAAATATACCCAATACTGCTGTTAAGCAGAGCTTGATTTTATCTTTTTTTAAGTGTTGATAAGATGTGGGTTATGAAGCATGTCAGCCAGGTTGTTCTATCTCAAACACTGATGTTGAAATTTTACTATTTAAAAATATTAGTTCCTTTTGTCTCTGAAAGCGTAGCCTCTCAGGCTGAGCAGCAGTACCTGGCTCAGAATGTCTACTGTATCCCATTTTGGGAAAGGAAGTTAACATTGTTGAAGGGTGTACACCTTGAAGTTTAGATATTTGGTGCATTCTGACTTTGTAACACCCGGTGTGGGATTTGATTTGCAGATCACTATGCCAAGTATTTCTGCATGTAACTGTAAGATTCTGTTAAGGCACAGAGAGTTGTCTGGTACTGTTTGTCTAGCCTTTATTCAGTCTCCTGTGAAAAACTTCTATTGGATATTTTGTCAATTTTTTTATCTTGATAATTGGATGCAGTTGATGCTGCAGCTTGAATGTGGTCTTAGGAGAGAGTGATAGCAAAGAACTAGGATCATTTATGTGCATAAGATAGGAGTGATTTGCTTTCAGTTCACCTTTGGATGCTTTTGTTTGCATTTATTAAAATAATAACATACTTTTAAGTTAACGATTTTTCAGGAGGAAGCAGTGACTTAAACTCCTCAATCCATGTATCCATATGTTTGAGCATTGAGTGCTTGTAGTCTGGATTTCAGTTGTACCTCTTACAGTTCCAAACTACTTAGAAAATGGTTGTTCTGCATATGAAATTAAAACACCTTTGTCCGTGATCAATGTCTGAATAATGCCTCACTATTTTTCCTCTTTAGAAATATCAGCATGGATAAAAATGAGCTGGTGCAGAAGGCCAAACTGGCTGAGCAGGCTGAAAGATATGATGACATGGCAAGTTGTATGAAGTCTGTGACTGAGCAAGGAGCTGAGTTGTCCAACGAAGAGAGGAATCTTCTCTCTGTTGCCTATAAAAATGTTGTAGGAGCCCGTAGGTCATCTTGGAGAGTCGTCTCAAGTATTGAACAAAAGACGGAAGGCGCTGAGAAAAAGCAGCAGATGGCTCGAGAATACAGAGAGAAAATTGAGACTGAGCTAAGAGACATCTGCAATGATGTGCTGGTGAGAAATAATGAAACTGTTGATCCATTTTTACTTAGAGTTGCAGGGTAAATGGTGCTGGGCCCTCTGGGACTACTTCTAGTCTGTCAGCAGAGCTGTGGTCTCCTATGCTATTTCTGAAGGACAGGGTTTTAAAAAATGACTTTTCTTTCTCTCATGTATTGATTATTTATATACAAATCATCATAGTTATGAATGCTAATGAATTTGGAGATTGTTGAAACGTTATTGTATGTAAAGAATAGTTATGAAAAATCAACATATATCTTTGAAACTAGATACAAGTTTGGGGTTTTCTCTTCCGCCCTTCTCCGTCAGATCACTTTGTACCCTAGATCACTTTGATTTCTGCAACTTCAGTATGCTGCTCTAATTGTAAGAGGTAGTTCTTACTCTACGGAAATTGTGCCCCTCCCTGGGTAAGATGATGTAATGTTAGTTATGACTCAGCCATGCAGAAAATTGTCTGCAGGAAGAGGCAGTAGAAATGCTGTGATACCCTCTTAAACTTAAAATTTTTAGTAGCAAACTAAAAGAGTGTTCACGTTAGGCATTTTCTGTGGCTTGTAGTTATGTTAAAATGTGCATGTACCCAGCAAACAACCCTATATTTTTGTTGGGAGACTGGTTTACAAAATCCAAATGCTTATTCCAGATTGTCAGGTTTTTTTCAACTGCATATGCCTGTGGTGCTTCAGCAAGCACACGATTAGCGGATGTCCAGTCCCATGACCGCTTGTGAGGCAGATGTTACTGTCAGCAGTAGAATTGTCCCCTGCACTGTGGATCCTGCTGGTGTGTCATCCCATATGTGACAGGGATCACGTACCTGGAGGTGACAGAATGACACGTGATATGAGGGAAGTGTTAAATAGCTAAGTATGTGCTTGAAGATCTGATGTCAAACGAAAATTAAGATCAATGAGTAGCATAAATTGTGCTTGCTGTGTAAGATAACTAAATGACATGGGTGGTGATCGCTTCTAGAAGACTGGTTCTCCAAGGGCGTGTAAGAGTCGGCACGGATAACTCTTAAGTCTTGGCTTCCAGTTTAGGCTGGCTTCCATGGTTATTGTAACACACCCAGTTTCAAATGTTTTATCTTGTGTAAGGATAACTCTTAACCTTCCGCTATGAAAACAGAAATGCCAAGCTTACACATAGGAAAGAACTGATTTACCAGTTCTTGTGGTGTTTAAGTGGTGGCTCCTGTATTTAAGCCAGGGAAATAAGGATCCAAATCTGGTGTTCTAATTTCTTGTTTCTCTTTTAAACTAATTATTTTATTAATGGGAGGGTCCTTGGAGGTGGATGCTTTCATTTTGGAGTGATGTGAAATTCTTCGGTAAACTACTTCTGGGCTTAAGAAATCATTTAAGTCACTGGGCTTAGAAACCCCCTTTTAGAAGAACTTGGTGTTTGCAATTAAATTTTTTCTGATAACAGAAACTAGACTGAGGTAAAACTAGCTTTTATTGTGCATGCTAAATACAAAAACTAAAACAAAACCCCAGCTTTCGAGTTTGCTGCAGTAGCTAAAGTATCTGGGAGGAGGGGGAACCATGGGTGGGGAATCTTGTTAAATCTTCCAAATCTCAAAATGGACTTGAATTTCTCTTTGTGTTAATGAAAGATACATACAATGTTCAAAGAAATAACTGTTCTTTGACATGTTACTACTTTTAGGAAGCTAATGTCTTACTAATCTTTAGTGTTGCCAGTCCAGTTTTTCTTAATAGATTAAGGAAAAATTACTGTCCAGAAGAAACAATGCCTTAGGCAGTGATTAGCAGTAATAAAACTACTTTTTTAGACTTAGGTTTAAAAAGAGTTGAAAACTTTTAAATCCTGTCCCTTGATTAAAACAAAAAATGCTTTCAGATGTCATGCACTACCTTTGACATTGCTAATTGCATTGAAGAATTAGATTCATATTCAAAAACATATTCTTGTTTTCTTTGTTGGAATATCCTGTTGACATACCTTCTTACTCACTTAGAAACATGACTGACTCTTGCTTTATTTGACATCCACTTTGCTTTAACAGAGAAAAAAGAATTGTGGTGACATATTTAATTGTTTTTTGTGAACAGGAGTCTGCACAATAATACTACATCCAAAGGTAGAGCTAGGGGTTTTTCTTCAGAAGATCCTCTGTAATTTTTGTACTGCATAATCTAGTCTATAACTGTTCACAGAAGTGAAAAACATGGCTTACCAAGTCTTGCGTGGTGTAAAGTATGCCATTAATAAGACCTGAAGTGTTAACAGACTTTCAAAGCTTTCGGTCACGAGCCTTATCAATTACAGTACAAAAGCAGCTTGGAAACTTTTGTATCATTTATTAAGACTGTGAATCTGTTTGAGCTGTTGTGTCTTCAGTTGCCTGCTAGGCTCTTAGGTAATATTTAATACGCTGGGGTGTTACGTCACAGCTGAGTGTGGAAGTGACTGGTGTCCTAACTTCAGTGTTGAAGGGAGGAAACCAATTAAGAGAACGTGTGTGTGACTAGCAGAATGTAGCCAAAGCAGGCTCCTCTGCAGCTTTGCGCTCTCTTCCCCCCTTTGTTGGAATCAGATTACTGTTGGATTGGAAGAAATAGCTCCTCCGATTCAGTAGACACAGAGTATACTAAAGTGTGCCTGGGTTCTCTTCCCAGCTCTTCCGCTAACTTAGAGTGAGTAAGAGCAATTAATCCTGGACTCTTTTCTTGTTTCATAACTATTAGACTCAGTGATAAAAACTTCAGTGGTTATGTGGGTCAGGTCCGACCATTTATTTTTCTTCTTTACACTGGTCTTGCAGCAGGAAAAGCCAGCATCTGCATCCTTGCCACTTCCTAAATCTTCCCTCACTTGAACCCACCGTGGAGTACCTCTACAGCTCTACAAACAGCTGAACTCGTCCTCTTGTTTGCTGCAGCCTCAGAGTGCTGCTGTACAAAGAAGACACCTAAAATCTCTTGGTCCAACACCAATTCTGTCAGATATACACTGAGGTATATTCAAGTGTAGCACAACTTGGAGTTGGCCTGGTAGTGCTGAAAAACTGCAAATAATTTTGACACATTGTGCATAGCACAAGTTCCTTGCACTGTAACAATAAAGCTGAATTTCCAAATTCTTCAAGAATAATATAGTGTGTGTGGGGAAGGAAGTACATTGCCATACTCAAGCATCTTAAATGTACTTGAGTATTGTAGAAAATTTCCAGCCTCAGAAATTTTGTATTGATACAGGAAATTAAGCTTTTTGTTAAGTATTTTTCCTCATGTTAGCTAAGTGTGTGCTTCACATTCTGTTTCACTTTCTATAGTAGAAGGGAGGGTCTGTCTAAAATACCAGTATAATGATCTTTTATTTGTCATTTCCATAATAAAAATTGTTATTAATCTAGCAGGTGTGGATTTCCTTCAAAATGCTTTTTGCAGTTGATGGGAAACAGAGCTGGAACTGAAGTCGTTCAAATTAAATCTGTAGTAAGATGAATTTTTCAGCTAATGAGGATTATTCTGAAGTACAGAGAAGAATGTATGGAGAGATCTGAATAGCTAACATCTGATACTGCTTGCATGTTAGAAGTTCTCAGGAGCTCTGAACTACTAGTAGCTTTCAGGCAGTCTCTGACATGAACTAAATGTAAACTAATCATTTAAAACACAACTGGCTATCTCCACTTTAGTATGAATGTAATTCTAGACAGTTCCATTCTCTTCCCTAGGCTGGCACGTGCATCAGTAGTTCCCTGCGTGTCCACCAGTGAGGAGGTTCCCATGTTGTGACAGTTCCCATGTTCTTCCCCCCTGTCCAGTCTTCTGGGTGTTGTCTCCTCCTCCCCCAAGCTCCCCCACAGTCACACCTTAAGTAAATCTCTTTGCTTGCAGTGCCCAAGTGCTCTGTTTCACTGTTTCTTTTCCCTTTTGGTTGTTCCCCTGAAGGTCTGGTGAGCTTCCTGAAGCCTTGGCTGCCCTTGGGCATTCTGGAGTTAGTGTTACACGTAGGTGTTACATGTTGCTTTTCCCTTGCTCCCTCCCTGCCAGAAAAGATGCAGGTTAATGGCCCTGTTCAGGACCCTCTCAATAAGATGAATTGTTTGCTTTGTTTGCTGCATTATGTCTTCCTAACTTCATGCTCGGAAGTATAAAATGGTTCTACTTGTGTGTTTATACTATTTAGACTTCTTTGCACTTGTTATGGATGCTTCACTTTCTGGAAGTGGTAATTGTTGTGAGAAGAGAACGTGCAGTTAAATCTTGACTAAGTGACTTCAGGTTTGTGATTCTGTCATGTGTATGTTGTTTTGCAGGGAGAGTAGGAGAAGGTTTAGTAACCTGTCATGGGGCTGCAGTTCACTGGGGGGAAGAGAGCATAATTCCATTCGGAATGCATCTAAATGGCTTTTTAAAGAACATACCACAGAATTAATGCCTATTGCCCTCAGTCTCAAATTATCGTGGGGCTATTTTCTAGTTGCCTGCAAACATCTTAATAGGTTACTGTGTTCCATAAAACCTGTTTCTGCACTAATTCTTAATGACAGGATTAGGAAATTTAGTCCTCTCTCTAGGAAGCCATATGCTTTTTGACGTGCACATTTCTCTTTTTCGAGCATACAATGGTTGACTTTTTCTAACACCCCCTCCCCCCAAAAAAAAAAAAAAACCAACCAGTGTGTCTTCCTGATGGTCAAAGAGCACAGCTAACCTATAGAGTGGTGCTAGCAAGCAGGTGCTTGCTTATGAGCTTGAATGGCTGATAATATCATATGACCTATGCTATGAAGGTACTTGATACTAACAAAAAATTCAGTGTTCTCACTGAAAATTGCTACCCTTAGTTCTGTGATTCCTTCAGGCTTGCTGATTTTTTTTATTTTTGACAGCACTTTGTTTCTGTCTGAGATCTGTGTCCTTTATTTGATGTTTTTGGAAAAGAAGGGGAGGTGTTTGTAGAAGCTTCTATTTGCAGCATGTCAATCGCAAAAGGGGGGTGGTTAATTTACTGAAATCTAGGTGTTAGGTGCCCTAAATCTTTGTTTTGAAAAACTTAGTCATTATTTTAAGCTGTTTTGATTGAATAATTTATGTTGGAAGGGAGGTCACTTAGTTCAGCTCTGCTCAGAACAGATCCAGTTAGATCACATTGTTCAAGGCCTTGTCAGTCAAATTTTGAATATCTTCAAGGATGGAGATTCCACAACCTCTCTGGACAGCCTGTCATAATATTTGGTCATACTTATGGTTAAAAGAAAACAAAACAAAATCCTTGTATGTAATCAGAACTTCTCATGTTCCAACTTGTCTGCTGCCTCTGATCATTTCACTGTAGACCTCCAGGAAGAGTCTGGCTCCATCTTCTCTTGGCAGCTGTACTCAGCAGTAAGATCTGCTGGTCTTCTCTTCTCCAGGCTGAAGAAACCCACCTCTCTCAGCCTTGCCTTGTACATCATGTGCTCCAGCACCATAATCATGCCGGTGGCCTCCACTGGACTCACTTCAGTATATCCATGTCTCTCATACTGTGGAGCCCAAACCTGGACATAGAACTCAAAATGTCATCTCAAGTTCTTAAAATTTGTATTAAAAGATGGTAATTGGTAATGTGCTAGTGGTATACGTGGAAATCTGCAAGTACCTCTGGTTCACAAATAACTTCTCTGCATGAACTTTTATATATTGCAGAGCAAATGTAGCCAGGGTTTGCTAACTTCCCAGGATGGTTATAATTTAAGCTTTTGATTAACTCTCCAAGTCTAGCTTTTTCAGTTAGGGTTTGGCTGGTATAATTGCTCACATTTGTTGAAGGTAGGAGGCTGAGGCAATTTGCATCAACCTCATGATTTCACTTTGTTAATCCTTTAATCACTTCCCTGGTTGTGGCTACACACCTTCAGGGTGGTTGTTTTTTTTTTTTGGCTGTTGAGTTTTTACTTTTTTTCTTTTTTTCCCCTGCAGTGAAAGCACTGCCTAAACTAGAGAAATTTCCTTTAATTTTTTTAAGCAAATGGTCTTTAATTTTTTTTAAGAAAACAAAACTGTTGAATCGTGGAGAATTAAAACATCGTGGATCAGTTCAAATATGAGAACTTGTGTTGTTTTTTATTTATTCTACATTGTTCGTGTAATTGTTTATAAAGACATGAAACTTATGCTCATGTTTGAAAGGATTTTAAATTCCAGCATATATAAGTAATTTACTGGTGGTTGGGCTGCATGAGCTTGTACTTACTCATCTTAGCAACAGGTGCATTCATAATGTTGATAATGTGTGTTTAATGCACCCATTTATCATAAAGTCAGCTAAGGTGCTCTGCATAAATGCAAAAATAATATTTAAATATGCAGTTACCTCTGATACTTACATTAGCTATGTGTGCACATGTGTGTATATAAATGCATACATGTATCTATATCCTCTTGTATTTATTGGAAATAGAATAAATCTTTGCTGTAACCAATAGTCTGCTCTATTAATTTCACTTGGCATTGATGTCTAGTAACTGGCTTTGATTTTTAAAAAAAGTATGCAGTGCTTATACTGTTCAAAAGCATCCAGGTAATGACTTGCTTTTTGACAGCAACCTTCAGTGTTCAAGTACTTTATGCACTTACCGCTGATAGGCAGTTCTAAGCAGCAAAATAAAGTAAGTTGATCAGTTTAGTCACCTGGTGACAGATACTCTCCTCTTCTTTCCGTGCTGTTGAAGCAAGAACTTCACTGCGTGTACTTCTAATTTTGTGAGGCTGCTAAGTGTGTTTGTTTCACTGGTTGGTTACTTAGAAGGCTAAGAGTAGAAACACTGCATTGTTAAGATACCAGCTTTTACTGTACCTGTGAAAGACGTAAGTGGTAGAAATATAAAATTTAGAATATGAGCAGAATTAGTGCATTATCTCAGTTCATCTGTATAAACAGATGCCACACTATCGCTGATTCTATCTGGAAACTGCTGTCTGGTTACCATGCACTTGACAGAAGTATGTGTTTCTGAAACAGGTTCTCAAACACTTTACATGTTCTTTGCTGTAGGCAGACACAGCAGCTCCTGGCTCTGAACCTGAAGTGGTTGTCCATTCAGGCAGTAGATGACTACCATTGTGAAATAGACTGAGAAAGCTTGTGCTATCGAAGTTGACTGAAGAGCATTAACACTGTTGATTATTTCTTAAACTTGTTTTTTACTGAACTTCAGCTCTTGTGGAGTTACTTATTTTTCTTGAAATCTGACAGAAGATTGACAATGCCTCTGCTAATGAGAAGCAATAATAACTCATGCTGCTGCTGAGATGAACAGTAAATTCTTAATTTTTTAAATTAGATTTAGTGCAAGTCATGAGGTAGGAAAGCAGTTGTGGGTTGGTGGGATGGTTTTCTGAATGTTGTGACAATGCAGGTAACAAAATATTTAAGAATGGGAATCTGATCTCTAACTGATCGGATTCTAGTGTAGAGTAGGCTTCCACCACTAAAATGGTATTTTTGCTAATAAAATGCTTTTATTAACATTGTATGCTATAATGAACTAATAGATACATAGTCTACTTCAGGAGGTTTCAGATGTTCTCAGAGTGCAAGCTGCTGAAGATAAATGGTTCGTACTTCTGTTTCTTATCAAGGATAAAAAGTGTTACATCATGCGAGACCAAAACTGTAGAGCCTTAAGACAGCTAGAACGTGTTCTGGTTTGGAGTACAGCCACAACACCTATCACTTAGACCTACTTGTCTAGCAGAAATTCTCATCCAACTCAATTAGTTTCAATTTTGTATTATCTCAAATTTCTCGAAGATGTTCTGATTCTTCAAAAAATAATGATCAATGCTTTTGGCACCATTCTTTTTTGTTGCAAGTCCCCAGTATTCAAGAAATAAATTAATGAGGTGATGCAGAAAAAACCCAAGCCAGGTAAAAATTGTGTATTGACTGTGACCCTCAGCAGAGACTTGTTTTGTGTATTAATGTCTATCGCAATGCCTCAACAAGTTAAATACTTTAATCCTAATTATTTTTCTGTTAAGTGTCTTATTGGCTTCTGCCTTTGGTATGAATTTTCTCAGAGTTGGTTACTAAACTGGAGGGGCATTTTTGCCTATGCTTCAGGATCTGGTTCCTTCACTGTCATGTGTTTGTTAAGCATACGTTGGTAAAAACCTGTAACGATTGGCATGAAGGACTTAAGTCTTTTGAATAATCTCAAAGAGTATGTCCTGATATTAAGTATATTTGCTTCCCTTGCCGTAAATACGAATTGGAAAGCAAAGTGGTAGAGGAACAAGCTACTGAGGGGCATGATAACCTAAGATGGGGAGGGTATATCTGCAAGAAGAGTGACATCTGTGGCTGTAGAAGTGTGAACTGAGATGCTGTTCCTCATCGCCTCAGTTCCCATCCGTTTCTTTTTATGCAGGCCAGCGGTGTGCCCATCTGTATGTGCCATACCTTCCCTCTAAGCACCCTGTAGACGTTTTAGTGCACGCACCTACTTCTTACTGACTTAGTTCTATCCTCCAGCACACATGTCAGCATGAAGATGATTTTTCAGGGTGTCCTACTTCTTCCACGTTTTCCTCCACCTGCTCATACATGATACTGCTTTTGTTCTCTTTTCTAAAGAAACACTTTTAGACTAGTTTAGTAGTGTTTTTTTACATAAACTAATTTTTTTTTGCCATTCTTTGTTACACAGGATTCCCCTTTCTCTGTTAGTCCTTTAGTTCTTTTTTCAGTTACCCTCTTATAACTCAGGCCTCATTTCCTCCATTGTTTTCCCTTTCTAGATCTTCACCAGATTGACTACAGCAAAACTGCTAATAAAGTATATCTTTTTCCTGCTCTTATCAATCCCAGGTGTCCCTATGCATGTCATATCTCCCACTGTTGCATGAACTCCACAATCTAATTCCTCCCTGCCCTCTGAAGGTCTTTTGTCCCAGATTCTGCATTCCCCTCCCTGCTGAGGCTCATCCTTCTCACCTTTTTCTCTTCCAGCCAGCTTTCTCTTCTCACCTTTTTCAAACTTCTGCTGCTGTCTGTGTGGGCAGCCAATTTGATGGGAAGAGAGAATAACTAGCACTGAGAACAGGCAGCAAGCTTGCTTCCTTTTTCAGCAGATGTTTTACCAGAGAGATCTCCAGTGCCACAGCAGCCACTAGTATTCAACAGCTTTTATTGTATTCCTGTTCTAGTGAGCAAATGAGTAGATAAAAATCTGTAGCTAACTTTAAACAAAAGGCTTTGTTTTTGCCTGGTGTAGAATGCTGACAGCAGAACAGTCCTTTTGGTTGTCTCCCAGGAGGGTTGGAGGTCACCCATGAGGCAGCAGTTGCAGAGCCCTGATTCTGAGCACTGGGTAGTACTGTAATTAGAAGCAGCATAATGAGCCTGTCTCAAAAGCAGCCTGGGTTTGAGAAGGGATTGTCTAAAAATATTCCCCTTAAAATACAAATATTTGTCATTTTCCTCCAACAGTTCAGATAGCCATGTAAATAAAATTTCTACTGGCCACAGATGTTTTGGTTAAACCCTTTGTAGTGTGTGTGTGAATATGTACAGCGCAGCTAATTGCACGTGGTGTTTTTATAGCCTGAGTAACTTTCCTAACTTTGGTGCTGAGGCAGAAAACACATGCGTGGAAAATCACTCGCTAGCTTTTTATGGGAATGATAGGTGTCTTGAACTTGTCCTACATAGATGGCCAACTTTAATAACTTTGTCATCAAAATAGTAGTCTGTAAAAGAACAGCTTAACAAAAGTGTGCTACAGTTACTGTGCTGGTTGGTTAGTGAGTTCCACGTGAAACCAAGTACAGGTAGCTCTTCCCACAGTGTGTACCTGGAAATGCTTACTTTGAATGTCTCCCTAGGTACACCTGATACTTTGTATGTGTAATTCTTTCAAACACTCATGCTCAGCTATGCAGGCAGTCAGAAAACAGCAAGTCAACATTGTAACGGTAGTCTGAATGGGTTTGTGTCTCCTGCTGCAAAGGAAGGATTGTTGCCTTAGAAGCATTGGGGCACAAGAGGAGCTTGGTATGCTCAGGGTTGCAGTTGGTAAGTGTATGTTGATGCATCTGGAAAGCTGAATCTTAAGACTCAATAGACTGTGTTAGAACAAGCAATTAAATGGCAATACTTCAGCTGGATGTCCCTTTTCTTCATATCCATCACATCTTTTTCTTTCCTTCCTCCCCTGCTCACCTTCTTCCTTTGTGGAGAACAAAGTAAATAGCTACATGGATGGTGTGAAGGTGCAGTGGGGGCTTTTGATTCCTGTTTGGAAATGGTACTGAAACTCTTCAAATAATCTGAAGTTATTTGGTGGTCTTCTAAAAGAAATACAGACTTGAGCACCAGTGCTTCTATAAGCTAAACTTTTAGGGTTTTTTTAAATGAAATTAAGAAGTAGATTTAAGACAAAAGTAACACTTTGTCATGTGCAGGTGGTCAGGTATCTACAGCTTCTTCTCAATAGTGTGTTGTGGGTATTAAGGTTATGCTGATGTAAGGGGAGTTTGGACAAGGTGTGGAATGTGGACAGGAAGCCTGTTGAAAGTTACTGCATTCAGAGAAACCACATCTGGCTCAGGAAGTCCCTTCACATTGATGGAGATTAATGGAAGCATGACATTTTCTTGCTTTCTTTATATATTTTTCTAATGGCATCCTCTTTTGGGCAGTGTTACAGGTAGATCAGTAGACAGAAGAGTCCTGTCCTGTATTCTTGTTTTGTCTTGAAGATAGTGGCATGCTGTTTACATCATGAAAATATTAGGCCGTTGTCAGTTAGTGTGAAATAGGTTTCAGGCTGAGCTTAAAAAAAAAAGATAAGCTGTTTCTTTCATGTCTTCCATGAATTTAAAAACCAAAGAGTTCTTCCATGTTGTCTTCATCTCTATGCCATATACCACAGATAGGTGACAAGTGAATTAAAGATCAGCTAATACTCCTGTGTAATTTATCTTCAAAACTAGAAATAATGTCATAATTATATCAGGTGGCTTTTGATACTGCTTGAAAACAAAAGGCCTGCCTTGTAAGCTCTTGAGCAAAACTGATACTGTTTATAAATTACCTAACGTTTATCAGTGTATTCTTTTGTATTTTTGCCATTCTGCAGCTTGGTTCTTTTGCAAGAGCAGTATCTTTTTGTTTCTCCAGTAGTTCTAGAGTTTTTACTTAACGATGTATCTTAATAATTAATTTTTGGTACTTAAAAACAAAGCTTCTTGTCTCAGAGCTTTAAGTGTATATTACCTGCTCATTTACAACTATATCTTTCTAGAACCTGGTGATTTTATTCTTACACTCCTGTTTGTCAGGAGGGAAATATTTTAAGTAGAGCTGTTGATGCAATACTCAAGCGCATTAATAATTATATAAAGCTCTCAGGCAATACATGTGCTGAGACTGAGCCTTTAATAAAGGGAAATACGCACAGAAGTATAAGCAACAAGGCAAAACTGAGGCATTGATTTTAATGCTCTTATGATGAATTTGGGAAAAGTCTTCTGGCCCACACAAGTCATTTGCCAAAGATGTAAGCAAATACTTCTGAAAGAATGGTAGTTTAAGGCTTCAAGTGTCAGGAAAGGACTATTCAAGTCTTTATGGGTTGCCTTCCTGTCTTCAACTGAAGTTCTCACCACAACTTGGCAAACTGAAGCATGTCTACTTGCAGTAAGAAGCAGGCAGGCTTTTTGTAGGGGGTTGGGTGTTGGGGTTTTTTGTTACATGGAATTACTACTTGTTATGCTTCCTTCACACTCCTAACCGAGCCTGGTAACTCTTACCTTTCAGACTTTATCTTGCAAAACCACAGGAACGAGTCCATAGGGCTTTCATCAAAATGGGCTCAAAACACATTGTGCTAGATGTTGCCATCTGTTGACTGTGTCCTGCTCTGGCAAAAGAATGTGTGTAAGAATGAAGTGAATCTCTTTCTAGTTTGGTGTTTAAAATAAGCCAAGATTGAAGTTCACCAGTAGAATAATACATTTGTGTGCATGCAGCCTCTGTTACGGATCTCTGGAGACAAAGACTTTTGTCTAGTGCATACTTGCTCAGGGTGGGGGAACGTACCAAATTTATGAGATTTCTTATCTATGGTATGTATGAGCATAGCTGACATCTCCTGAGTTCAAATGTGCTGTCTGTCCCAGTCCAGAGTACCAGAAAGCTGTTAATCGTAATTGCAGTTGTGAAGTGTTGAAGCCTGATCTTTTAACAGCCAGCATATTAGTAAGAGTTGATATTCAAATTTAGTACATGCATTTTTTTTTTAAAGTAATAATTTTCCATGAAGTCTTTCTGGAAAGACTGTGTATGACTTTGTTATGAAAAGTATTAGCAGCACTTGTACAAGCTGTTACAGGTTTTGGCTGAAATGTGCTCTAAGATGCTGCTGCATCTCCCTAATTGACTACAGTGCTATGGTTGGTTTCACAGCAGTTAGATTCTTGCTATCAAATTAAAAGTTCTGACAATTGTGTCTGAGTAGTTGTGGGGTTCGTGGGGCAGAGTGTGGTGTTTTGGTTTTGTTTAAAAAGCTGTTTCTACCAGATTCTGATTGAGGCACTGTAATTAACTGCCCATGGAGTTGTAGTTAGTGCATATTAGCATACATAAAAAATGGATGGGAATTTTGCACAATAGCAGGAATGTGATGAATGAGCATGAGGGCTTAGCTACATACCATGTAGCTATAACATACCCATGCTGTATGGACTTCAGTTGTCAGGGTGTTGTATGCATTTCAGTAATGTGGATCACCTAACTAACTTGGTAATTACCCATCAGCTTGTTGGTCCAGGCCTGGACTGGCTGTTAGCACTTCAGTAGCCTGTAGGTTGATCAGCTCTATACTGATAAAACATTGTCATGTCAACCGGTAAAGGAGAGAGAAGATAGGCATATATGGGTGAGACTATCGAAACAGTTCTTGTTCCTGTTTCTTCTGTTTTGGACAAACAGAACCCATCAACAGGACTTAAGTATCAAGATATTCCTCCTTGTGGAAAAAATTGTATCCTCCAGAGAAGCCTTGTAGTTAAAGCTATGGAGGAAAAAAAAAAAAAAAAACCAGTATTCCCCATAAGCAGATGTGTTAGCAGATAACAAAGTGTTAGATGGGTTATGCCTTTTGTTATGCCTAACATTTTATGTTCTCTTCTGTACCTGAACTCTAAAAGGTCAGTAGTTTTACTGGTCTCATCTGTATGGCTTTCTGTAGCCACACCACCTCCATGCAGATTGGGGCTTTCACAGCCACTCTAGGATTGATCAGTGTACTCTGAATCCTCAGCCTAACTTTAAAGGAGTGTTTTGTGTTTACTTATGACAGTAAAAGAAAATATATCCTGAAATAAAAAGACTGGTACAAACAGGAGGAACTGAATATCTAGTACTACATAAATAATAGGGAAGAGATCTCCTTTCAGTAATTTCACATGCTAGTTTTTAAATGTTAATCTGCTTTCAGGTTTTGTTGTTACTGTTTATGAACTATTTGGCATAAATAAAATTTCACAAAGATATGTGGCCTACCAGTCCTACGTGTTCTTTGTACAGAATAGAGTCTTTCATCCAGATATGAGCAAGCTACCAGTGCAGTCTTGGAGTCTGAGTCTCTTTGCATAGGCTATATTCTATGAGTATCTGTTCAAAGGGATTTTCTTAGCTCTTCAGTCTTCTAAATTCAACATGGGTTTAAAACTTTCTCAGTACAAGGTTATGCACTGTCCAAGCTGCTATTGCCCTGCTAGTATGTATCTGATTAGGAAGACTTTCTCAATTGGTAGTCTCTTCTCTTCTCTGTGTGCTGGTGCAATTCAACCATTCAGTTAGATGTTTGCAAAGAACTTTACCGCATTTGTGACCTAAGTGAACTTTAGGTTTGGTTGCTGCTATGGGAGTGAGCAGAGCTGTACTTAATCAAACAACCTTCTATACAGATGATAAATAATTTGTGTTTCTAGAATCACTGAAAACATCTTGGTCTGACCAGTTAATGGAGGGTACAAGAAGGAGGGCAACTCCCCATGGTGCCAGAAGGGTCAGTGCAGACTGACACACCTGACTTAATTGCAGTCCTACAGAGAAAAACTAATAAGGAGCCTTATTCTCAGTAGCTGGTAACCTTCGGTTGTCACTGAAGTTGGAGTTTCTTGGCACTCATGAAAAATGTCATAGCTGTGAATCCTGAAGCTCTCTAATGGTGAGAACAGAGCGTGTAAGTCATTACAGAGAGCTGAAGCATGTGAAACCATGTACCTTACAGCCTTCTGCTTCACTCCGGCCGCACTAGGGCAGAGGTAGCTCTGAACCCTTCTCCTCGCGTAGTGGTATGCCCTCCAGAAGGGCACCTTTGCCGTGAGACAGCTGGGTAGCCCCTTCGACTGGCTCCATAAAAATACTTTTGCCACCGACTTGCTTGTACAGTGTTCCCAGTGTTGCCAAAAGATTGTCTCTGATGTCATTCAGATGGGAAGCAAGGACGCACAGCATTTTTCAATGTCTGCCTGCGTGGTTATAAAATGAAGCTATATACCAACCCCCACAATACTGAAAATACCGAAGACTAAAGCTGATTGAATAAATACCTTCCATTATGTTGAAGCCAATAAAGTCCACTAACAGGTTTTTATCTCATTGGAGCATAGGCATAGTGGAACCTTGTCTGGCTTTGATTTCTGTCAGCCAGACTTCTTCATTACCTTATCTGCTGAGATAGAAATAGAGCTGCCATAAAAGGTCACTTCATTTTGATGGGTTTCACACAAGTTTGAGTCTACCAGACTAAATATTCATGATTTATATAAATGAAGTAGCACTACTTTAATTTAAAAAAAAAAAAAACACCAGCAACAAACAAAACCAACCAACCAACCCAACTTGTGTACTCTTCTTGCTCTTTCTGTGAATTACAGTTTTCTGTAGCTTTATGTCAGTTGGCCTGTTAAGTAGAGCAGGTACCACAGGTGCCTGTGTCACAGTACCGTGGTTACAGCCTACCATATTCGGGGTACGCCTATCCCAGGAGTACATCGTGTAAGCTATTCACTGCAGGGTGCTATCTAGAGGATAGATACAGTGCTGTAAAGCAGCCATCATTCCATGGGTTGGAACTGAATTAGATTGTCCATTTCTGTGGTGTCACTGGAAATAAAACAGTGAGGAAAAATTGAAATGTCAGTCACCTAATTTACAGGGGAAAAAGACACCCAAAAATTCTGACTAAAACCTCTTTTAAAAAATTGTTTGCTACATAGCCTTAGCAAAGTGTATGTAACAGCTTCGGATTTAATTTTGAGTATTCAAGAGCACTTCTGTACTTTTTCTGGCTTTTAAATAACTGGCTTTTCTTTCAAAGTCTGACTTTAAGCATTAAGTATCAAGAACTTTGACAAGCTTGTATCTTAATTTGACTAAATGTGTTGGAGCTAGTGATTTTTTTTTTTTCCTTTTTTCTTTTCATCATAATAGAACTCTTGCTAAATTACATGACTGCCTCAGATGGGAACTTACTATATTAATAAGCAGTTAGAATAATCTAGAAAAACCTGGTCTTAACTGGCAGCCCACAGGGATGATTTTGTGAAGTGACTCCAAGACAGCTACCTTTGCTTTGGAAGATACAGGAAACACTTGTTAGGACAGCACATAAAGTCAAGTAGAGGATCCTTTCCAGTGCTGTAGAGCTGACTGTCACGTTGTCAGCTGTCTGGAAATGCAAGAATCCAGGCTCACCTTGCAGTTTCTTGCTTTGCGATGCCAGTACAGCGTTCCAGTTAATGGGAACTAGGTTAATGAGGCTTATTTATTGCCTGTTTATGTAAGATATTTGGGTCTCTGATTTGACAGCTGATACTTCAAATCCTTTTATTATCTTCTGTGGATGCAGACTTTCTTGCGTTGTATATCTTCTGCCCAGACCCTTTGGATTACCTTATTTTTGTCAGGCAACTGTATAATGTCTTATAGAAACCCTTCCTTTGGTCATACAAGACTCATCTGCTAAATTAACACAGCCGTCTTCTCCCCATTGAGTCACAGCATGCAGCATTCCTTTTTGTACCTAGAATTGTGATCCAGAACACGTTCTTAGCTGAATATGCTATGTAGGATGTGAAAAAAAAGTCGGCTGAAAGTAAAGCTGTCTTGACTTTGAAATAGATTGTAATATAATTGAATTGTTGGTTCAGCACACTGTAAAAGTATGTATGTTCAAAACACTATGTTCTTTGTTTCTTTTTTAGTCTCTGTTGGAAAAGTTCTTGATCCCTAATGCTTCGCAAGCAGAAAGTAAAGTTTTCTATTTGAAAATGAAAGGAGACTACTACCGTTACTTGGCTGAGGTGGCTGCTGGAGATGACAAGAAAGGTATTGTATGTCAGCTTGTGGCTAAATATTGTCAAATTCGATTGCTTTCAGTGGGGTGGTGACATGACTAATTTTAGAGTAATTTTGATTTGGATGTGAATTTCCTTCAGTAATAGGCTTCCTGTTTTCTGAAGAAAAATCATAGGTCATTGGCTTTCAAATGAGTTACGAAAGTTTCCATGTTCCTCTGCCATGTTCGCTCACGAAGTCTTGAAATCAACTCCAATTTAGGCGTGCATGTGTCTGGTTTATCACTGCAGTACAGATTTATGCATCTTCTGCCTGGCTGGCTGAATATTGGGTTTTTACTTCCTTGTAGGGGGACACAGTCTTGTAGCTTTTTGCAGTATTATTCATGCTATTTCTCCTGCATGTCTACAGAATACAAAATGTGCATAGGTTCAGTGAGCAAAGAGACTAGAAACCATCTGGAGAAAAAAAAGGGTTAATAAAACTGATCTTGCTAATCTGATTGACAGTAGGATGAACATGGGCCAGCAGTGTTCCCAGGTGGCCAAGAAGGCCAATGGCATCCTGGCCTGTACCAGAAATAGCGTGGCCAGCAGGGACAGGGAAGTGATCTTACCCCTGTACTTGGCACTGGTGAGGCCGCACCTCGATTCCTGTGTTCAGTTTTGGGCCCCTCACTACAAAAAGGACATTGAATTACTCGAGCGTGTCCAGAGAAGGGCAACAAAGCTGGTGAAGGGTCTGGAGCACATGTACGAGGAGTGGCTGAGGGAACTGGGGTTGTTTAGTCTGCAGAAGAGGAGGCTGAGGGGAGACCTCATCGCCCTCTACAGCTACCTGAAAGGAGGTTGCAGAGAGATGGGGATGAGTCTCTTTAACCAAGTAATGAGTGATAAGACAAGAGGTAATGGCCTCAAGTTGTGCCAGGGAAGGTTTAGACTGGATATTAGGAAGCATTTCTTTACAGAACGGGTTGTTAGGCGTTGGAATGGGCTGCCCAGGGAGGTGGTGGAGTCCCCATCCCTGGAGGTGTTTAAGAGTAGGGTCGACATAGAGCTGAGGGGTATGTTGTAGTTGGAAACTGCCAATGCTAGGTTAATGGTTGGACTAGATGATCTTCAAGGTCCTTTCTAACCTAGACGATTCTGTGATTCTGTGTAATCTTAACTAATTTCTTCCATAACCATGACAGTATAATGTCCAAATGTTTTTTTATTTCCTCAAGTTTCTTGTATCTTCATGTAAGCAGCTTGTCATAATTGCAGGTAAGTTGCCTTCACCTAAATTTAGTTAGAAAAGTTAATATAGGGCACTTATATATTATGTGGCTTAACTGCTGTAGTTGAAGAGACACCCTAACAACATGCTGACTCCATGCAGAGTCACCTTCAGTTTGGAAGAATACATTATGTTTAGATACAGCTCGTTGCAAACAGTGGTAAGCTGTTTCCTGGAGCCAGTTTAGGACTGGTGGCAGCGTGCCCTGAAGAGCAGCACACTTCAGCACAGAGCCCAGTCTGGTAACTTCTGCAGGCCCTGAGCTGTTTTCTTGCAGACTCAGCTTAGTCCGCACTCAGTCTGCAGAAATACAGGGTGCTTGGGAGTGTGCCCACAATCTGAATGCGTGGACTTGGGACCCCTGGGGGTTAGTGGCGAACTGTGCGGCTGACGCTCGGTACCACTCTGCCCTTTTGTAGGACTTGCTAGGATCCTTGCCGTGCTGTTGAACACGTAGTGCCCCCATGGCGTTGTGCTGCTCTTAAGCTAATAATCTCTCCTGGTATGATACAGAAGGATGTCTGTGTGACTTCACAGGAACTAGATTGAGTTTGGTATGGAGGTGAAACAGACTTGAAATAATTTCAAGGGCATAGATGTGTCTGCTTTAGCTTTGTGGCATATGTGTTATATATCCACATTACGTAGGGTAGCCCAGTTTCCCTGTATGCTGGATAATAGGGAGTTGCATAAAGATACTAAGACTTAGTATAATAGGGCTTGATTTGATTTCTGATGCTTACTGCGTGCAACCGACCCAGTCTGGGTGACTGCAGAATTGCATGTGTAACCAGTACTTTAGATTTGGTACTGTACAGAGAGTAATTATATTTTCCTTTTAGTAATTTCTATTCACATGCATAGGAGGTACAATATTTTGAGTCTGAAGGTTTTTTTTCTGTTGAGTATTAAGTTGCAGGCTCTAAAATTAGACTGTGAAAATCTTTGTTTAAAGTGATTTTGAAGTTCATTTTTTATTTAACCCAGTCTCCTGGCTGAGCAGTTTTTAGTGGGTTTCAAGGTGAAGAAAATTTTTTGAAAGCCTGTCTAGCTCATAGTTGCTATGGCTCCTAAACATAAGATTTTTTTTTTTAATTATTTACACACACAGCCCCCAGGTGTTTCATCTCACAGGCTTTTCCTGTGTGCTGTCTGTGACCTTGAAGAAGAGCAGTTGATAATTATTGTTTAGGAAATAGTGGCTGTTTAGTTGGACAGTATTTTCAGCCTTTTGCAGCAAATACAGCAATGGTATAAAGCTCCCAACTCTAAGAATTGGATTTTTATCTTCATAAACCAGACTGTTTATTGAGGTTTTCTTACGGCAGTCTGGTGGACAGGAATGTCAAGCAGGTGCCTCCACCCTACTATTTTAGCCTTGCACTTCGGAACTGTACAACACTGTCTAAAGAATTCAAGGTTAAAAATCTTGCAACTTTTTTGTCCAGGGTGACAGATTTAAAAATTAACAGAATACATCAAATTTTGCACTAAGTTCCTCATATCACTACTCAAATATTTTCTCAAATAAGGAGAAAAAACACGGGGTTTTTTGGAAGGTTATTTATGTTAAAGAAAAATGATTAAAGAAATGCTCAGCTTCATTCCTCGAAGTTACTTGTTTTTCATGCTGCTTGTTTTGCCTTTCATAAACAGTGCCATTTTCTAAGGCTTTTCCATTGTGAGAAGAGTAAAACACTTCTCACCGTAACCCTGTTCTTCTCAACTGTAATGTACCAACTTCTGGTCATTTTCAAGGTATTGTGGCAGTTGTCTGATTTTTCTGAAGCACTCCATTATTAGTGATGAGTGTAGAGGGGACAAAGTGTTGAATAATTGTGCAGTGAGTGTCCTCCCTCTTCCATGTTGGAGAGGGCAATATGATGCTGTAATTATTGTGAATACATAAAGGTGAACAAATAGAGATTGCATAGGCATCCTGAATATTGGTATTCACTTATTCTCAGACTTTGAGTACTTCTGAGTTAAATACTGATCTGTTTTTGAGTCCTTAGCCTAAAATTCCTTTCTTTATTTTTGAATACATGTGACTGGTGTTCTTGCAGAAATCACACTGGATGCATTTCTGGCTTAATCCAGAAATGTTAGGATTGGAGTCCTTTTGCATCTGAATTGAATGACTTCCTGCCCACCTTTTTCTCAGATGCTGTTAACAGCCTTGGAGGGTGCAGGAACAATGGACCCTTTGTGCTCAGTGTCTAGCGGGTCTCTTGCCTCCTGCAGTCATCAAGGGCATAGTCCAGCTTGTGGGCTGTGTTGGGCCATGATCTCTGACTTGTGCAGACATAGTCTGCTCTAAGTTCAAGTGAGTTCAGTGAGAAAGGAAACTGTTGAGCTCTTCAATCTTAGTATACACATTATAGTTGTTTTTTTTCTGCCAAGTTTATAACTTGTACAATTGAGCCAATTAAGTGAATGGCAAAATATTAATTTCTAAAAAAAGAGCTCAGTTGTTAATTTTTCTCCCTTAATTCAAAGTTTATAGGTACTAGAACTTTTAGGTAAAAATGCTTTTGATATCTGTATTGGAAATGGTACTATGTTGGAAGCTTTTAAAAATACGTATTTAATATGGGTTGAGGTATGCCACACTATTTTTGCCAAGCAGTTTGAACGGAAATTCATAGATGACTGTTACTGAAAGGGTTCAGCGTGGTAGGCAAAGGTCACTGGTGTTTTCTGCAACTAAAATGTGGATCTGTAATGCTTGCAGTGTTTAAAGACATTGAAATTGTGGTACTATTAAACCTGTGTGTAGTTAAAACTTCAATTTTGTACCTTTTCATGTAGGTAGTGGGGTTTATGTTCCTTAAGTGGTACAAAATTGCAAACATTTGTAAATACAAGTAGTCACAGGGTGGCAGGAAGAGATTCAAACCTTTGATCAATGACAACTTTCTTTTTTTAAATAATTTTGAAAAGTAATTTATTAAAATCTTAACATAGTGACTTGTTAGGTAAAGTGCTCATTCACAGTCATTCACTCAACACACTTCGTTCATGCAACACAGTCCTGATTGTATGGCAGAATACAGTGTGTGAATTACTTACTTGCTGTGGTTTTTGTGTGTGTTTGTTTTTTCCCCAAAGGGATAGTGGAGCAATCACAACAAGCATATCAAGAAGCTTTTGAAATCAGTAAAAAGGAGATGCAGCCAACACATCCTATCAGATTAGGCCTGGCTCTGAACTTCTCCGTGTTTTATTACGAGATTCTCAATTCCCCGGAGAAAGCCTGTTCCCTTGCAAAAACGGTAAGTCTATGGGGGGGGAATGGCATTTAAATCATTTGCATAACCTTTTGTCCTATGGCCAACGGAGTTGTTTGTTTTTATAACACTAGGCTTTTGATGAAGCAATTGCTGAACTTGATACATTAAGTGAAGAGTCGTACAAAGACAGCACGCTAATAATGCAGTTACTGAGAGACAACTTGACAGTGAGTATCACTAAAGTTTGCATATTGTTGATAACGAGATCGGTCTTTGTGGCACTCAGAGTTGTCCTGTTCATTCTTGACTGTGGAGCTGTGTCTGTCACTTACAGATGAGTTTACAGTACATCATGTTTCTGAGATAGTCTTTTTTGGTCTGTCTGCATGCCAATTAACACAGCTTTCTGACAGATGACAAGTTGACCAAATTTTTCAGGTTTTTTATTCAAGGAATTTTAGCATGTTTAAGTGACATAATCTGGACTGTGACTAGCAAAGCTATTACCTTTTGTTAAACAGCATTTGAGAATACAGTCACATTTGCCTCTTCAAAACTTACATCAAATTTCATATAGCTTATTCTGTGTGATTGTGTGTGCAAAGAATAGATCCTACATGAAAACTGCAAACAAAGCTAGCAAGTCCATTTAAGGACCTGTTGTTTGGGGTTTTATGTTTAGTTTTAATTTTGGTAAAGCTGAAATTGGATCAGTGCTAGCCAGGCTATTTCCATGGCAGTCATAAAACAACTGTTTAATTATTTTTTTCCTTGGACTCATAACTGTCTGTAGTGTAAGTTATGGATTGAGATAGTGTTGCTCTGTCAGAGTAATCAAAATCTTCATCTTTTGATGAAGGGGTGGGGGAGGGGGGAGAGTTGGTGTTTAACCTACTTTGAACTTCAGAACTGGCAAAGATAAACATGTAAAGCCAATGAAACAGTAAATGTAAGCAAATATGCAATAGTGTCATTAATGGCGTAGTCTCCCCAGTTATGGGGGGGAAGAGCTGCAAACACTGAAAAAATAAGAAGCACCTCTTGTCACCAGATGTAGCCCCTTGTTCACATTCTGTGTGTCTGATATCATAGAATGATAGAATGATTTGGGTTGGAAGGGACCTTAAAGATCACTTAGTCCCACCCCCCTGCCATGGGCAGGGACACCTTCCACTAGACCAGGTTGCTCAAAGCCCCGTCCAACCTGGCCTTGAGCACTGCCAGGGAAGGGGCAGCCACAGTTTCTCTGGGCAACCTGTTCCAGTGTCTCACCGCCCTCCCAGGAAAGATTTTTCTTCCTAATATCAGTGTAAAACCATGACCCCTCATCCTGTCACTACACTGCCTGATAAAGAGTCCCCCCCATTTTTCCTTTAAGTACTGGAAGAATATGAGAGACCTTTACAAAACAGCTGGACTTTTAACGTAAGTAGAAGTAAAGTTGTACAGTTGCATAAAATCGGAGTTGCCATATTTTCTGCTTTTGTTTCCAACGCTTTATTTCCCTGTTTCTTGGAACCATTTCTACTAGAATGGCAACTTAACACTACTGACAAAACTACTTGAGATTGTTCCAGCTGTTGCTTACAAAACAAATGGAAGAGATTTCTCAACCCCTGTAATGGAGACAGATACAGGGTTGGCGTTGCTCTCCATGTCTGTGTGTACTGTCCCCTTGAGTGAGATTGCTCAAGAGCTGTCCTCTGAATGAGTGGTATTGAAATAGAGAATAGAAGCTGACTTTAATTGCTAGCTTCCCAGTAAAAATAATGTAAAGCTTGTCATAGCAGTTGCAAAGCAAATTGTTTCATACAAGAGCAAAAGTTGGACTGAGCTACCATAGTATGTGAATTACAGTGGTAGGCCTGATAATTGATGTGAGGTTTCCATTAAAAGGGAGAAAGCTGTAGACAGCTGCAGGATTCCATATTATTGAATTACATGTCTTGCCTTAAATGGTTAGCGTAATCCTGTACGAGTGCATCGATTCCATGTTTTTTCCACAGCTTCTTGAGGTAGAAAATAACTGTTGGTGTATGTGTGACTGACAAAGATTGCAATGAATTTCATAAATGTAAGAAGAGTCTGTTTTGCTAGTTATGCAAGTCTGTTACAATCTGTGAGGTAGGCTTTTGACAGTGATTCAGCATGTTGATCAGTTATGTGCAGGAGTGGCTTCCTCAGTTGTTGAGTCTTTTTATGTTGAGTCTTGTAGGGCTGAAGAAGATTCTGTTCATTCTCAGTGGGAACTGAAGGCAGAGAAGTGTTCAGAGGGTTGTTTAACTGGGATTGCTAGATAATGCCGCCTTTGCTCTGTTATGAAATTGTTTTGTTTTCTTTAATTAAAAAAAAAAAGCATCCCTTCCCCCTAAGGGTTTTTTCCCAAGCAGATTCATTAAACTGTGCTCTCAATTGGTAATCCTCCTTTCATAGCAGTCAGGCCCTTTTTATTTAATGAATAAAGATATGTATATGTACATGTACATATCTCTAGGTATTCTAGAGGTGAAGATTTAGGATAGAAGCCTCTGATAAAATTCTGATAAAACTGTTCTTACTAACTGTTCCTTATAAGAATAGCACGGAAATTGAGACTAATGTAGTATTATAATAACATAGTATAGAATGTAGTGCAGGGGCTAGAAACAGACTAGTATGCTGTTGTCTCTGGTAAAATAACTTGTTGCTTAATGCCTTCAGCAAGGAACATTAAGCGTAGATATCGTATATTATGTTCAGACCAAGAACAAGGCTACTGGTCTTGCGCAGGTTTCTCTATTGTCTTGTACTCCTGGAAAAGATAAAATGTTTCTGATGATGGATTATTTTTTTTTTAAAGAAGACTTTAGTGGTGTAACACTATAGGCAGAGAGAGAATTAGTTGTTCTTGGGTTTTACCACCTTATGCTATAGAGCGTGAAGGATTCGGTTAATGCTGCTATAACTCCATAAAGTGAGAGATTACAAATCATACTGGGCTGGTAATAGTTTGGAAGCAGCAAGCGTGGCGAAATATTGGTTCACAAAATAATTTCTTTGCCCTGGGTGTTGCTCTGGAACTAATTCTTATTTTCCTTATTTGGTACTTAATCTTGATAGATGGCTCCTTAGTATGATTTTATGGAGCTGAAAATAAGATTTTGTGCGTACTGCATGCTTAGCCTGATTTTTCTTCCCTCCTTGGCCTGCCCTCCAAGTTTGGAAGCTCTGTGTTCCAAAAGTTGCTGAAGGAAGGCGCAACTGACTGAATAGAGCCAAGGCATAGATACTTTGGTGAATGATTTGGGTTTTAAAAAAAGAAAATAAAACAACCAAAAACCCCCAGAACAAACCCCAAAATACTTCAGATGCCTGTTCTGAAGAAAAGGTAGCATTCACTGTAGTGTTGGATGTGGAGAGAGACCTTTACTGAAGCTCTTCCTTCAGAAAGATGCATAAAGCGCACTTGAGGAGAAGGTACAAATCCACAGGAAACCAAGTATTGTTAGTTCCAGAGTCTCGTGTATCTGTTCTATAGGTCTGATTCTTGCCTGCTTGTAATCGTATTTTAGTGAGCCTTGTGGATATGAGACTTTGGTTTTGACTGTTCTTGAACTTGCTCACTAAATGCAGTGTAGGGTTGGGTCACCTAGGACTAGATTTCCATTTTGTAATAGCCAAGAAATATACTCATGTTAATGTGTGCTTTTTTTTTTCCATGGTGCTTAGTAGGACCTCTTGCAAAATTATTATTTAAGAAGTAGGCTTTCTTTCTGATAATTACTTATTAATTATTAGTCATAAATGTTAATATCTTAAATATTTTACGCTCTTTCCCAAACAGTTGTGGACATCGGATACCCAAGGAGATGAAGCCGAAGCAGGAGAAGGAGGGGAGAATTAACCAGCCTTCCAACTTCCGTCTGCCTCATTCTGAAATTTACACAGTAGACCATTTGTCATCCATGCTGTCCCACAAATAGTTTTTGTTTACGATTTGACAGGTTTATGTTACTTCTATTTGGATTTCTATATTTCCCATGTGGTTTTGTTTAATATTAGGGGAATAGAGCCAGTTAACATTTGGGGAATTTATCTGTTTTCATCTGAGGTGGCCAATATAGGGTTGTGAAATTTTTATACAAGTTTTAAATGTTTGGCATAGTACTTTTGGTACATTGTGGCTTCCCACAAGGCCAGTGTTAAAACAGCTTTCTATGTCAAGCAAAGATGACTGCTTGCATATTGGTCTGTCATGATGGAAAAAAGGGATGATCAGTTGCAGCCACAGGTGTAGTTAGCATGAATATTCAAGCTGGAGCACACATGGCTGTGAATAAACTGATGTCCCATAGATATTGCATGTCAAGTCAACATGTGAAATCTGTGGAATATACCAATCAAGTGTACATCTTTGATTGCAGCTGAAGTGTTCCTTAAGACAGTTTGATAACCCAGTCAACTTTCTCTAGAGAAGGACAGAGAAACGGTTCACATTCCATTATTTGTAAAGTTACCTGCTGTTGCTTTCATTATTTTTGCTACACATTTTATTTGTATTTAAATGGTTTAAGCAACCTAAGAACAAATGTACAAGTAAAGATGCAGTAAAAAATGAATTGCTTGATATCCATAATGACACTGTATATCGAGCACAGCAGTAAAACAAAAACCCATGTATTTAACTTTTTTAGGTTTTTTGCTTTTGTGATTTTTTTTTTTTTTGATACTTGCCTAACATGCATGTGCTGTAAAAATAGTTAACAGGGAAATAACTTGAGATGATGGCTAGCTTTGTTTAATGTCTTATGAAATTTTCATGAACAATCCAAGCATAACTGTTCAGAACATGTGTATTAAGTTGATGTAAGTGGAATAAAAGTTTTATGAATGGACTTTTCAACTACCTTTGTAGATTTCATGTCATCTGTCTTCCCACACCTTTTAGAGTAATGGCAGTATTATACACAAATCCAATATGGAAGTATTTTTATTATGGAAAATCTTAATACCCATCTAGGCATTTAGTTAATTTCAGGGAAGTCAAGATCGAATACTTCGCATCCGATTTTAAGATTGCTCTAATTCATTAGTTTACAACTTTTAGATGCCTACACCTTTCTGACTGTCCGGCTGAAACTCTGGAGATACCTTAACAAACATATGGTCCCCAGACTTTTGGCAAAAGGCATACAAATTTCTGAAAGAGCTGACCTTTGGAATAGTCTAGTTACATGGAAACCCATAGCTTGCTGCTGTTGGCTCTTCAAAGGAGAACTGAGCAGGAGCCTCCAGAGTGTTCAGAGGGTTCAGACACTACAGCTCCGTTTGTGGAGAGACTCCCCAGAGCCTCTTCCTTTCCTCGTCCCCAGTGAGGTCTGCACTGCTGGTATTCAGAGTAACTATGGCTTTTGTAGATACTTAGATACTTCTTTGAAACTGAAATAATTACAGGGAAACTGAGACTAATTTTCAAACAGTATCACATCTCTGTCAAGAACGGAGACTCCTGGAAAATAATTGAACTGTATTAAAAAATTCTTGTGTTTCTGTAGTCAACATAAGGGAAGCTTGAGTGGCCTTTTTCTTGGTTGAGCTGCACCTGTAAACACAGTGTATTTTCTAGTTTTAGATAACTTTTCACCCAAATAAAAGTTATCTTGGTGTCACCAGGTTAATCTGATACCTGGAAGAATAAGATGAACCAAGTCACTGAATGTGAACTCTGTTGTCTTACCCTTTTACACATGCAGTGGACTTAAGCAAGTTACGGGTCTGACTTTTTAGAAGTTCGGTATAGGCTTTTTCTTGTATTAAAAAAAAAAAAAGGTGAAAATACATACAATCATTGCATTTGGAATGTGATGCCCCATTTCTAGAAGCAGCTGAGCCCTTTGTCCCAGAATTTAAGGATTGAGATCAGTAGAAAAGGTGAGTAGGATAATCTTAAACCTTAAAAAAGTAGTTAGGGACACTAGTCACCAATCCCAGAATTGCAAGTCAATATTACTTGTTATAATAGGTAATAAAAATTAGAGCCTGATAAGAACAGAAAGAAGGGAAGATATGGAGAGCAAAGGTTAACGAGGCTTTCTAAGGGAGAACTTAGTTTATCCCTCAATTATCACTGAAAAAATTAACAATGACGACTTAAATACATGAAAGCATTTGTCAAAAGGAAAAAGCCATAATCAAATACATTTACAAAACAAAGGGCTACATTCCAGTGTGGAAGAGATGCAAGTTGGCAGACCATGACCAAAAAATTCCTTTGGGGATATTGGATCCACTCTTAGAAAGGAGAGACCATAGCTCACTCTATAGCAAATGTGAGTTCTGTCTCAGAATGGCTGTAATGAAGATGTTGTCTGCTTCCCTTACTGAAAGGATTTGACTTTCAACTTGCATGGTAAACTGCTTTACTCTAAGCACTTAAATTTAATCTTTATAAATTGTGACCTGAAAATGTTGTGTGGTTTGGGTTTTTTTTAACCTTTATCCAACCGTTTAAGAAAGTTTTGTGTTAATAGGATTCTGTAAAGTTATTCCATATAACTGGAGAAATCAAGGTATTACTGAAAATTCAAAAGCACATAATCAAGTGAGAACTGGTAGAATATAGCAGAAGAAATGTTTTGTGCCTTTAAACAAACTATGAAGGTATCTTTACATAGGCGGTCACTGGATTTTTTTTTGGTGTTTTTTGTTTTTTACAGAAAGCCGCCTCTTATTTCAGTACTTAAGCTGACCTTTTAAATACCACAGAAGGGTCACCCCTGAGCCTTCATTTCCTCCATTCCTCCACTAGAGTGATCTACGGTATCCGATCATTAAAAAAATTTCTTGTATTGAGTGATCAGCCTCCTCTTATTACAAGCATGTTTTCATGTGTTTTTAGTCTTTGTTGTGACGTTTGAAGACCCTCCTAAAATGTGGCAGTGTTGCTTCACACACAGTGCATATCCCCTTCATCCCCCTTTGCTGAGCAGAAAAGGCTCAGGGGCCTTGAATTCTTGGAGCCTGTAGTGCAGCGTTGGCCATGCACAGGTTTGCAGTGCAGGGTGCTGTTTCTGTAGGAACTGCACAGCGCTCGCAAGCCGTGGGCCGGGCAGAACAAGGACAGCGTGGGGGTGTTTAAACTGACCCGCCTTGCGCTGAGGGCAGCCTGGCCTCCACCTGCAGCCTTGTGCTCCACCATGACAACATGGGCATGCAGAAACTTTAAAGATGCGAGTTCAAGAGGCTGCAGCCCGGTTAGCACCTACCTTTTACTCCTCTTCCCTTTTGATTCGGGCCCTTTTGGAAGGCAGGTAGCTGAATTAGCTACACCTTCTGTCGGTAAGCCCTGCGTGCAGCTGGCCGTGTGTGACTGGGTATGCTTCCTTGTTTCCAGTAACTTGCATCTCAGCAAGATCCTGGCAGGCTGCTATTTCCAGATTCTGAATGGAGGAGAGAAGGAAGGACAGCCCCGTGGATAAGAAAATGTACTGGAAGTCAAGATTTAGCCTCTAGTCTCAACTCTCTCTTGGGATATTTTTATGGTAAGTAGCTTTATTCTCTTCCAAGATGCAGTTAAAAGTTGTTGGAAGGTAGGAATCCCAGCCTTTCGGAAAATGGTTACTCAAAGTAGCCTTTCAAAGAGGGGAAGTTGCTTGCTACTGATGTGGCATTAAGGTGCCTCAAAACTCATGTAAGGAACCTGTTGAAAGTAAAAACTATTCTGTAACCTTTGAGCTGTATTCAGAGGCCTTGCATTATTCTTGTGGATATAATTGAAAATAATTTTTTGCCTACCCCACCCTTAGAAAAATCAGTATTACCTGTTAACTGTAGTGGTAGGAGCTGCTAGTTGTGATGAGCAAGACCCATGCATGCTTTTCCACTCTTGAGATTATGAATTATACAGTAAAGGTTGCTTGATTTGTTTATTCTTCTGTTTGAATGTAACAAAATCATTTGACTTAAGGATTCTTCTTTTTTTCTATCCTCTTGTCGCCTAGTCTGAAATAACAAAAAAAAATAATTTAAACTTGCCAAGTGCTAATTGCCATAACAACTACCCTTTTTTAAAAAAAAATCAGAAACATTCATGACAAGAGACAACTCCAATATGAATCCAGAAGATGAAGCTCAATTCTATGCTTTTTACATTGTGCCTCACTGTCCCCAAGCTCTGCTTTTGACAGATGAGTGACAGGATAGTGCTCCAAAGAATTTCTATCCTGTGTAATTCAGTTTCTAGCTGAAAGCAGAAAAGCTGAGGCTGCTCGCCTGGTTTGGTCTCAGGGTGAGAGACCCACCTCGGGTTGGTGTGGTTTTACCGGACTCCGCACTTTGCGTTATCATCAGTTGTTTGAGTTGTGGGTCAAGTTATCTTCTACTGTCTCCTCAGCAAGGCTGACATGGAGCTTCAGTAGATGCAAAGCACAGCAGTCTAAATGGGTGCTTGAAGCAGAATGAACTATTTTAGAGGTGCAGATTTGCTTTGCAGCTGAGAGGGGACATTAGGGGTATTAGTCATCCTGTTAGCACTGGCTGGTGCAGGGGGACTCTTGGATCATGAGGTGAGGCTGTAGCTATGCATCCCTTATTGTCACCATTTAGAGAGGGATGCATCTGCTGGTTTTACAGTGGGCACACAGTTATTAGCAGTGAAATATGTACGAGGTAGAGCCAAGTCGATCACGCTACGTCCCAAACTGCTTTTTTTGAACGAGAGAGAAAATGGCAATTTCAGATTCTGTTCCTAGGCAAAATACAGCAACAATTATGGCTTGGAAGTAGGAGTTTCTAAGGGCTTCGGAGGTTCACTGTGCAAGCCGTGCAGTTTTGCTTGGCCTCTCAGGAACCCACAGTTTTGGAACATCGGAGGTTCCTGCAGTGAGCATGGCAGTTTTAGACATGTTTGGAGAATTTTTTGCTAGAGCTGTTCTACAGAAATTTTTTTTTTTAAGGAAAATTTTTCTAACATAACTGCTTAGATGGATGCTTAGCCCTACTGGCAAAACCTCCAGACATTACCAGATTGTAGTGGCTGAAAGTAGCTTTGGAGGAAGCTGAAACATACGGGGCCCCCAAACTCAACTACTAGATGCAGATCTGCAATGCTGTAATTCATTGCAGACCCGTTACTTTATGTGACTCCTGACTGAGGGGAAGCGAGCAAAAAGAAAAGGTTTCAGGGACAACACTTCAAATATGTCATGCCCTGGAATACATGTCTGGGGCTTGTCTTTAAAAGGGCTTGGAAAACAGTAAAAGAAAATAAGTATTCTTAACCATAGGCTTCCTTCCTTTTGTTTTTTTTCTTTCTTGGATCGGGTGTTTTTTATGGGTTTTTTTCCTTGCTTGAGATGTGCTTCCCTGAAGAAATTTAGGAAATGATTTCTGTTGACCAGCCATTTCTTGCCTGAGAAGAAACACTGGTTTTGGTGGGAGAGATTACTCCATTACTGTTTCTGTTTGCTCCATGTTCTTTCTCCTCCTTTCTTTTAATCCCAGTCCATTGTATAAACTGTGCTGTAGCGCTTTAAAGTTGGAGCATTCCATCAGGAATCTACATATTTGTGGCAAGTACAGTGGTATCTGCATATTGGAAGCATTCATTTACGATGCTATTATTGCTGTAGATTAGAGTGCCAGCTACCTAAAATCTAAATATCATACACCTGAGCTGCCATCGCAGCAGACCATCCCAGGCACACTGGCGAGCATGCCTGGACCCCAGGTGACTTGTAGAGCAGACATAACAGCTTGTCAACATGTGTGAATTTGCACAGCCAAGTCCCAAGCTGCTGAATTTTTAAAGTTCCTTAAAGAGGAAAGAATTGTTTAAGTATAAGTCCTTATGGTAAAATACCCTTATTCGTAGATGAATGTCAAATTTCATTCCATCAGGTTATTTCTTTACATCTAAATTTGATCATTTTATTTCTTTACATTACAAAAGTAATACTCAGAAACATTCTCATCTGGATTGATGCTTTATGCTGCTGTATTGCCACACACCAAGTAGAGTGGAAGACTGATCCCCAACCTTGTGCCGCAGAGCCTAGTGCTTGTACACTGCACTGAGCGTTTTTTAAGAGGCTCATTATAGTTTAACCTTCTGGGACAGGGTAGTTAAGCTGTTTTGCTGTTAATGCTAAGCCATTTAGCATCAGCATGTCTAATTCCCACTCCTACTGCCAAAAGGAACTGGAGAACCCTTCTAGGTCAGTGAGGTTGTCTCTGGATTGCCAGCAAGTGGCATTTCATGAATGAGAATTTTTCTGACCAAAGATAAGGATGTACCATTGCCTCAGTTGGTTGCTTAATGTGTCCTGAGATGACCAGAGGTGATGGGCTGTAGGCTTTGTAGAGAAAACGCTAAACTTGAGCAAAACATCTGTATGTGTGTTTTGAGACTTGACAGTGTTTCTGCACTCGGTTTCACAGTTCTGTTCAGAGTAGAGAAAGATTGACTCTTTAATGCTTATAGCTGAGATTTCACCCAAGCTAGATGATGTAAGGCATTTCAGTGCAAATCCAGACCATTCACCACCTACGTTCTCATCCTGCCATGTGTCTATGAGCAATGGCCATGTAGGGGTGACAGGCTCTTTTACCAGAGTGAAAAATTAGTTACTGAAGCAAAGTGCTTACCTTTTAATAGCAGGGAAACAAAAGTGTAAGTCTATTACCTAAAGCAGCAAACATCAGCAATGAGTGATTTCTTACAAGATGAATCAGGTTGATTGTCAGTCTGCAGTTCTAGCATAGCTTGAACTTTAGTCCTGAACTGCCAAGGCATAAGGATGGGTTTTACTTCCTGCTGCCTGTACAAGCAAATTTTGTGTACTATCCATCTTTTCCCAGTCTATTTTGTCAGGCTTGAAATTCATTGTGTGCTAAACTCCCTACAAAACAGAAAGTTTGGACAGCTGGGCCTGTAGAAATAGCTTACTTCTAAATGTTAGGGAAGGTAAGTCTGTGGCGTTATGTGTTCTGAAAGATAAATAATTATTTTACAAGGAATGCAAACGGATACTTTGGTGAGGTGAGCAAAGAAAATGCTAGTAACCAGACTACAACAAAAGGAAGTAAGAAGACGTGCTGAGAGAGATAGGGAAGTGAGGCAGCAAGAATCTAACCTCAAAGCATAGAAGAGATTACAAGACCAAACTTCCAAGCCAGACTTCTGAGCATTTCAGTGACAAGGATTAGAATAGCACGTTCAGTGCGACTCTGCCATTTTATAGGACTGAGAGGTGTTTCACAAACTATTCACACACAGACTTGATAAATGAGGATTTTTAGATGGAGAGTGACCTAGAAAAATGGTCTGGACTTTTGTAAAATGGGGTCAGGTTCCTTAAATGTGACCTTCAGAGAGAAGCAGAGTTAGACTTGTATCTTTTTTTCTCTTTTCCCTGCCTTTTTCTAAATTAAGAATTTATATGTTAAGCATATGTCAGGCCTATGTTACTTACAAAACTGGGATGAGGTTTTGATTAAAATTTGGTTTTGGTTGTACTGCTATCCCCAGTAGAAATTCAGATCACATTTAGGTCATAGGGGAGCCTGTAAAATGACATTATGAGAGTGAAGATACCAAATGCTGCACAGATAAGGGTTTTAAAGGAAGTGCCTAATTGAGTAATTCTTCCCTGCTTTTGAATCTGTCGTATGTACAAGGCCCAGCATTTTGAATACGCTTGCAAAGTAAAATCAGAATCAGACTTGACATTCCCAATTGCAGCGTGTACAACCCAAGGACAATCTCCAGCCATCAGTGGGAGCTACCTGCCTGCCACCCACCAACTGCATCCGGCTGCAGAGCAGAAGTTGTTCGCTGCCTTCCACAGCTCCTGCTGTCAGGAGCAACTGCCAGGGTAGACAACTGGCTAAAGAAGACCTGGGGCTTCCCAGGGTTGTTAAGCAGATTGGGAGAGAGGTGTGGAATTAGACTAGCAGAAAGTGAAAGGACTGATGGATTTTCAAGGAGAGGAATGAAATAGCTCTGATGGTTGGGATGCAATGGAGAGTCTTTCTGTGGGATAAACAGTAATAATGGGGGAAAAAAATCTCCAAAGAAGCCCCTTGTTGAATATTTTGGTAGTACCTCATGTTCCAAACCCATGGAAATGTAAAGGATGGATCCAAGATACCTTCCAGTCAAAATGGGCTTAATTAGGGATACCACCTGAAAGTCAAGTGAAAGGCTAAAACTGATGCCAGTGGTGGTGGCAGAAAATGTATGTGTAGAGGGGAAGGGCAGCTTTCAGTGATGACAGTCGTGAAGTTTGTGATGAGTTTGCAGCCTCACCAGATTTTGCCTCATACTTCTAAAGAGCCATGGTGATTCATGAGTCACCTTCTCCTTTATCCTACTAATACCTTGGGATTGATAACAAAGGGAAGTGAAAAAGAAGTTGCTATGCTGGTTTCAACCAAGAACTTTACTCAGACTGAAAAAATCTGGATTTTCTGTCTCTGAATTTCAAGATTTTTCTTTTTTTCCTTTTCCCTATCAAACAGATGAAACAAGGTATCCAATTACTGAATTGTCTGTTCACTTTCTTCTGGTAATACTGTATATATGGTATTTTGTTGCAAAATTAAAAGGAATCTTCTACCCTAAAGAAGCTCAAGAGCTCAGTTCCTCTGTCCTATGCTGCACCTGACTTTCAAGCTGTGCTGTTTTCGTGTCTCTATGAGCATCTTGACTGGGCAACATGTGTGTTTAGCAACTGTTGCTTAACATAGGAGTGCTCTAGGGCTGAATCCCCATCTGTGACGTGCTTCTCTGAAACACTGAACAAACTAATTTCAGAGACAAAGCCATGAAGATCTCCTCCCTGCAGGCTGATACAATGGACGCCTGAGTCATTTCTGCAGATGAGTCAGTTAACGCATTATGGTCATTAAAGCCTTGGAACACGAAAATCCCATCCAAGGCTGATGGTATGAATGACAAGTCAGCCAGTGAAATGGAGAGCCAGTTCTGAGACATCAGGAGAGCATATGTTTATGGCCATCATCGTCATCACTGATGCAATATCACAAAACGGTTCCCCGGAAATTCAGTTCGTTTGAACCTGTGAGGATGATGTGACCAACCTTCTTCACCCGCCTGTCACTCCTTCTCCACTTGAGAAGGCACTGAGAGTGATAAACCCCCAAGGAGCTGGATGGATTCCCTGCAGGCGTCCAGTGCAGGCTGGCGATGACAAGGTTCATCCATCAAAGGCCAACCAAACAGGCCAGCTCTTTCTCTGCTGCAATCACACCATCTGTCATAGGTGCTCTCTAGGTTTTGTGGTATGATAATAGGAAATTACATTTTCTTGGAAGGATAATGAGGAAACCTAAGCTCTTCTCTGTCCCTAAAAGCTATCCCTAAAGTTCACAGCTGAGACATTGGCAGAGAAATTCAAGGGGGCTGCCTGCCTTGCTCCTGCTCCTATTCCTTGGCTAAAGAATGGACTTCAGTCTGCAGGGCTGCCAGGTCTGACTTTAATTTGTGCAAGAGATCTTTCGATGGAAATGTTTGATTAAAACATTTACCATTCAAACAAGAAACTTCAAGATGTAATTTAAACCTTATAGAAAATCACAGATATTTTTGAGGAAATGTAAGCTGAATTTGGAGCAGACTTCATGCCACATACTGAGAAAAAGCTACATCACACTCTCCCTAACAAGGTTCCTGAGACAAATTAAAGAATCAATTAAGTATCTTTCATGAGGAAATAAAATGTCCAAGAGGGATGAGCCAGATGACCTTTTCTTGATTCAAGAAATGTCTGTTACACTCTGATGATACATTTTTCTTTTAGTTATTAGCCTTACAGGATGGACTGTAATATTTTTTGTGATATTAGATCCTCTTTAATTATGTCTTTTCTTTCATGTGGCATGTGCTAAGGTTTCTAGTTGTATGATAGACTTAAACTCCTTAGGCTAAGACCATATGCAACTGAAGATAAAACTCAATTAAAAAAAAAAAAAACAAAAACAGATCGAGAAGCTATCAGATACTCTAATGCAATTTCAGTGGCATATTACACCAAGAAGTAAAATCTACCTTTTGAAAAATGAAAATGTTGCTTAAGTTGTTGATGGAAGAACAAGTATTCCTGTTGTTACTTAAGAGCTACTGTTGAAAGTATCTGACACCCCCCTTTAGCTGCATCTCTGATGGAGAGCCTGAGGATGCTGTGTAGAAGTCTGGCTATTCTGTAGCTGAGAAGGGAGCACAGACAGAAGGGTTTGTTGCTCAGAATTGCCAGAAGATGCAAAATTATCTAGGAGAAGAGGGAAATCTCTCAGGAGATGTTCGTGCTGTTGATAATGGCAGCAAATGCTGTGCTGGGCTCTACAGAGGCATACAAAACACGTGCCCTGGGGCGTCTTACACTCTCAGCTGTTGTTCAGTGCATCTGCAGAATTCCTCCAGAGGCTGGACACGACGCTAGAGTTCACATCTCTGTCCGTGACTGCCTGGCAGCTCCATCTGCTATGTAACCTCAGTGGAGAATTGTCCAGAGACCAAAGTACTAGAGCCTTAGCGCCTGCAAGTAAGTGCTGTTGGCAATCCACACTAAAGCTCCATTTCCTTGGCAAATAATGAACTGGAGCTCTCTCAGTAGAGTAGCAACATGTGTGTTTTCTGTTCAGCAATACCTGTAATCTTTTTGCCTAGCTCATAGGACAGCATCTTTACCCGACTCATGACAGCAAGCATCTGGTGTGCCAGGTAACGTAGCAGGAGAAAGATGTCAGGCTCCCAAAATTCCACACCACATCCAGCCTAATGGAGCATTTTTGAGCACGAAGACCCCTGCACAGTATTCCTCAGCATCAAGCCATAAAAGAGGACACAGTGATGAACTGTGAAATATCTAACCTTTGGACTTGGTACTGTAGATGGAGGATGCAGACTGGAAGTGCCCACTCCACCTGCCTCCAGAAGCAGGCTTCAACATGCTTCTTGGCCCTCTAAAGCCAACAGAAAAGAAAGAGACCCTTTACATGGGTGACTAACCCTCTCTGTAACAGACACAGGGTAAACTGGGTCTCCTGGAGATGCCCCTCTCTCCTTTAATGGGCAAGTGAGCCCCTGTTTTTGATGACTGAAGTCAGAGGAGCTGCCCCTCCGTGTACTAACTCATGCCTGCTCTGTTTCATGTGTGCAGCCTTGTCCACTGCCCTTTCCCCCCACATCAGTGCCAGGCTGCACATATTTGAAAGCCCATGTTCCCAAGAGCAGGCAGCTCTGGCAGCACTCCTGAGCTGACGTGCGTGAGCAGCTCCCAGAAGGGGCACCCTCTGCATGGCTGGAGACAATGATTTGAGGAGCAGGGAGATCCCTAACCCTGTTTTTTTTATAACCAGTTCCCTCACTGCTAAGCAGCAGGGAAGGCAGCAGGTATCTCCTGAAAAACCCTTCAGGTTTCTCTCGTTTCTGTGCTTATGTGGCTAGGGCAGGGGAGCAGGGCAGCTGCCACCCCTCGGGGGGCTGGTGCCTCTCTGTGGGCCATACCTGCAGGCACCCCAGGGCCTCAAGAAGCTATTTCTTGCCAAAACCATAATCTCTGAATACACAGAGGAGCTGTGCAGATAATAAACCCTTGACATTTCAACCTGTCATACACACAAAGCAGAACACTAAAGCAAAATGACATGCAAAGTTGCCAAGAGTAAGTATTCAAGCAGGAAAAGCATTCAGGAAACCTGCAAATGGGACCTGGGCATGTTCTTCTTATCATTAATTCAAAGCTCTCTGCAGCGTGTTGATGCTATCTGCACGGAGTGGCGCACATCAGGACACTGACCTCATCTCCACTGCAAAGCAAAGGAAAGGAGCCGTAGTCCCCACGCGCAGCTGCCCGTCAGAGCAGGTCTCTGGTTTCGGAGGCTAGTCCTTGCTGCTGTGCTGTGCCCCATACCCCACGGGGAACGGGCTGTTTCTGAAATCAGTAGGTGTCTGGCTGTTGCCTTTCAGAGAAACTGAATTGGAGGCTCAACAAGGCAGAAAGCATGTGCTGCAATTAAAAAGCCAAAGCATCATGGCAAAAGTTGTAGCTTACACTGCAGGGAAAGATTTACAGTTCTGCTGTTTCTTTCCCAGGAGGACTGGGCTATCCTACGTGTCCCTTCGTATGGTTTCACAGTCAGAAAACTGATGCAGCTGAAAACTAATCTTCATTTTCTACTGGATGGGGTCCCTGATGTCAAGGACACAAAGATGCCAGTGTCAACACCAGGCGAGCATGGGACCGCCCTTTCTAATCACGGCCCCTTAGGAAACTGCAGCCTGCAGGTAGAGCTTGAGCCTGCGAACTTGAAAGAGCCGCATGCAGTACTCGGCTCTTCCATCCCGTGGAGCAAAGGTGTGTTTTTTGTGAGCATCTATGACCTGAACCAGGATGATTCATCCATGAGCCACTCCTGCGTGAAACAGAGGTCATGCAGTGCTGAATTCTACCCTGCATGCTCTCTACTCCAGTGTAAGATATAAATAGTTACTGAGACTAAAAATGTTTACAATTTTTTCTATACCTAAAAAACTAGATTAGGCAGTAAAAAAGCACATTGCTTCATCTTTTTTTCCCCTAAGGAGAGAGGAAGGTGAGCTTTCTGTTTGTAGTCAATACATGTAAAGGATTTTCATCAGTGAGTTTCTCTCATCATCGTGTTGCATTGTTACCTGACAGTAAACAATGCACTAATGAGATCCCTTAACATTTGCCACAAGATTATGGTTTTAGTAGCTTGCTGCTGTAACCATGATGAGCTGGAGATAGAAACCAAGCGAGCTTTGTGGAGAGATACCAATACATTGTATCAGGCCAAGTTTAGATCATAAATGTTGGGCACAGCATTTCTTCATGCATTTTTACGTGAGAATCTCTCCATCACACATGGCCAGGATCCAGGGTGAATAAACTGAATTTTACAGTTTCTAGCATTTGCTGTCTCCTACCAGTTCAGTTGGAGGAGAGGGGATGGGAAGGGGAGAGTGGGGAGTTAATTTGGTTTCCATTGCCCCGTAATGCTTTTTCTTAAAACACTTCCCCCCCCACAGCCCCACTGTAGTCCCCAGACTCCAGCACCTCTTCTAGAAACAACATGGGACTGTTCCTGCTCACCCTAATCACTTCCCAAAGCTCGTGGCATTGCCAGCAGCTGCTGCAAGTGGGGTATCACTGCTTTTCAAGATAAACTGTGGTAACTGGAGAGAAGAAAGGAGTCTCTGGGGGTTCTTAATATTCCAGAATTCCTGAAGTACATGTGCAGTAAGATAAAAAAAGCCTAATTCATTTTGCATTTGAATAAGTCCTTTAGCAGAGAACTTTGATTTCCCAAATCAAAAAGACTGGCAGCAACTGCTGAACCAATGTAAGTATGGCAAAATTTAGTGGCCCCACTCACCTGAGATCAAAAGACAGTCTGAGAAATTGCCTTTCAAAACACAGTGCTGGAGGGAAAGGTACAATCTAGACATTGTTTTTCATTCTTCATAAAGATGACCATATAGCAGCTTCAACATCTGATGTCCTGGTTGCAGCTGCTTGGAAGATGCCGTGACAAGCTGCTGTGGCTTTGGGCAAGAGCTGCTTTAAGGAGCACTGTCGTAACTGGTACCCATTGGCCACCGGGCCCCCTTTGAGACACTGGTGGGGAGGATGCTCTGCATGCTGAGGCCACAGCAGAGGCCCAGGGAGGCTGCCAGGACGTGCCAGCACCGCAGGGCGCTCCTTCACCGGCCAGAGCAGCGCTTGTCTTCCTGCACCAAGGTTTACTGAACTGGACACGCTCGTACTGGAATTAAATCCCAAGTGCCTTTAGGATGTTAACAATAACTTACACCACTGAAAAAGAGATCATGAGATCATCTGAAGTTGTCTTTTGTGCAGGCTTAAAACTACACCATTTGGGATGTGATGAATACTGATCACAAAGATTGAGGCGACCACCCAGGAGTTGATATGATTAAGATCATTTATTCCTTTTGTAATTCTAAGAAAGCTTTCAGGTTCATCAAGCAAGTGGCTTCTGTTCCTTTTATCCTGAAATGGGTACACCTACTAGAGCTCGCTGCATGTCACTTTGACAAAACACATTTTCTGAGCCTTATCTACATGAAAAAAATCCAGATTATTATAAACATTTCTATTCACATCAAAAGCGTTTTTATTTTGCAAGCATTTCTTTGTTATCTCTTACTTAGACTTTGCTACTAAATCACAGCTACTGAGAGGGGAGCTGGCACCGCTGCTCAGCTTCCCACCTACTGCTGCTGAACTGGTGTGGTTTCCACTCCTGCACAGGGACGTTGGGTCTGCCACTGGTTGCCTATGGACATGCACGTGCTCAAAATAACCCTTGGACCGTCCAAGATCAGAGCTTCAGCCCCAGGAAAGTCGGGGAGCGCTTCAGGATCTGGTGTCCCAGCATTGCTCTGCCCAGGCCATGCGTGTGTGAGGAGACCGTCCCTCCTGCCCCACTGCGGGCACCAATGACCGCAGGTGAGAGACGGCTACCAAGGTCTCGCAGGGAACCAGGAGGAAAGCAAGAGCAGGCAGCACCCAGCTCCTGCTGAAATGTGAGCTGGCCTCACGACACACAGCATCCTGCATCTGCTGGGCATCAACCATCAATGTGCCCAGACAGAGGCTGCAGGAGAGGCGCTGCCAGCACTGGCGAGCGATGCCAGCATGAACAGGCCTGTGGTGAGAAGACACCTTGGTGCTGAGCACTGTGCTGCTGGGACAGGGCCCAACCTGATGCCTGTAGAAATAGGGGAGACCAGAAGCTCCTTTTCAAGGAGGGAGCTTGCTCAGGCCCTGGGGAGGATGAGCTAACATGGCTGCTGGGGCCTCGCCTGCAGAGCTGAGCTGTGGTGAAATGGGGCACGGCCACGGCGCACAGGTACAGGTACTGCTGCGAGACAGCGGAGTGGCTCTGGCCTGGCAATGGTGATTCCCACAATTAACTGTGAGGTAGCTTTTTGGTAGCTTTTTCTGATTCTGACAGTAGTGTACTTGTTCACAGTCGCATCTCTGAAGACCCTGCAGTCACACAAGATGTTATATAAATCGGTTACTAATTTCTTCAGTGACTGAAATACCAGACAGCCTTCGGAATGGCTCAGTTAAAGAACCACGGATGAGAAGCACAGGGCTGCTCACAGCAGCCTTCTGCACTCCTCCACTCTTTCTTTCTTAAATAATTTGTTTAAAACACATTAGTTTCTTGGCTGATGCTACTCAGCAGTGTGCGTACTGCTGTGCACCGCAGTGCTCAGCCATGCCCTACAGCCCGAGGCCGCTCCCCGTGAGCGTGGTGTGTCAGCGTGGTCGGCGCTTGGAGCTGGCAGACCCAGCCTGGGCCTGCGCGGGTGGGCACAGCCGGGCTGGGTGCGCTGGGGATGCAGGATGGGGAGGCCTCGGCAGCCCACAAAAGCTGAGCCAAAGGCTCCTGGAGGGCTGCACCTCACTGCCAGGGCTTGTCCGCTTGTGCCTGGAGCCTTGTGCTGTCCTTGTCCCCGCGGGGTCTGTGCATGGTCTGGGTAAGAGGATGGGGCAGTTTTGCCAGGGGTCCCCTCCAGCCCACGTAGCCCTGTGACAGCCTGCCAAGGGTGTCCGCAGCGTCAGAGACCAGCTAATAACTGAGTAATTGTACAAAGTAATTACAGGGTTACTTTTGCCCTCTAAAATAAAGTGCTACCTCATAATTAAAAATAAATAGAATGGCAATCCTAATTATTAGGCTTTCGTTAGGCTGACAGAGGCACACACGGCACTGCAAGGATTGTTCTCATGACCTGTTCTCTGTCCCTACCCACACCTCCCCGTGATGCTCCCGGGGAAGCCCAGGGCAAACTCTTGTCACTGAAAACAGAGGGTGAGATGTTCATCTCCACAGAAACCTCACCAAATGCCATGCAGATCTGAGGAACAAGAGGAACCTGCCCTTGAGCATCCCTCAAACTTTGACGCCTGCTGTAATCCAACCTGCAGGCTGCTGCTGACGCTTAATTCTCAGCCACCTGAGCAGCTCATGCATTACAATTTTAACATAAGAATCATAAATTACACTGTGTTTCATCTGTTCACATCCTCATGGAAGATAATCATAGCCTGGTATCTCTTTGTGCTTAAAATACTGCAGCAAATACACTGGGTTGTTCTTCCCAGCTTTCCCCGAGCAGCCTTTCCCTCGGCATGCTGGGGAAGCTGGTGCAGGGCTGTCTCAGGCTGCCTCTGCCGAGGTGCTGGGTACAAGTGGCTTCTGCTGCGTGTAGGGCTTAGAAGTCTCTCTGAATTCAAGAGTACCCTTAAGTCTTGCTCCCACTAATAATGAAATGACAAAATACTGTATTAAAAACTCCAGCTCTGGAACAACAAAAAAAGGGTGAAAACTGGGCTTTCAAAGGCCTCTCAGCTTGGGCAGGCAGAAGATTTGCCTATATTCCTTCATGAGCCTCTTTAGAGTGTGCACAAGTCCCATTCACCCCCGCAGTCAGCGCTTCCCACCAGCAACGCCATCGATTTCAACCGGATAAAACACACCAGAGCTCCCTGCTGAATAAAACCGCATCACCAGCCCTTAAGCTATCACAAAGCAGATCTGATGCCTCTCACTTAACACATGGGGCTGGACCTGCAGAGGCAACTCTGATTTCTGGGAGCCAGACTGAGCACTTGTGGTTGGAGGAGCCCCCGTGGTCTTGCATTGCAGCCTGGCACCTCTGGGGTCTGTTTGCAACACTACATTGAAAATAACTAAGCAAACCTGGGGCTGCTGCAGCACTGCCTTTGCCGCTGTGCAGGTCAGATTGCTGAAAATCAGGAAACAAGGACTTGAAGTGATAAAGTGCACATGTTTGAGAACCAGGAAGCACTGAGATAAGGGATATCCCAAAGGCAGCCCTTCTAACCAGCCCCCTGGGGCATGACCGTGCCTCACTTACCGTGTTCCACTGCCCAATCCCTTCCCCCCAGCCCTGCTCCCCATTCCTTCCTCCCCTAGAGCACCCCCTGCCCAGCCCTGATGCTTATTCCCTACTTTAAAGCAGCCAGGAATGGCTTTACCCCGTGCGTCTGAGGCTGTGACTGATGACCACTGTGACCTGAAGCACTCTGCTCCAGCACTCAGGGAGCAGGGTTATGAGCCAGCTTTTCTCTTCCTCCTGGTTAATCAGTGTTAATTGATTGATCAGGGCTCACTCCCCACTCAGAAGAAGAGAGGCAGCACCACTCTGTCTTGATAGAGCACATGCAATGTATTTGCTCTCAGAAAGCAATTAGCATCCTTTCAAAAGCAGCCGGTTATTCTCCCCAGCATAACATGAAATCAGCATTTAAGTGAGATGGAGGACAGCTGCATGCCTACCGATTATTCTGACATCTCTGCCCAGAGCTGGACCAACAGTGACAGTGCCCAAGTACTGCTCAGTGCTGTGAAGAACCTTGAAACCCTCTTCCCCAACCTCATGCCGCACTGAGGCCTCTTGGTGAGTTTAGCACGCACCTCCCGGGACAGCTTTTTCCATCATCCTTCCCCTGGGGCGTGAGGGATCGGGAGCACAAAAATGGTGTGGGGACCTGGTATTCTACCAGGGGCTGGAGGGGCACTGGGGACAACAGCAGGCACCCGGCTGCTCCAGAGAACAGGGCAGAGAGGGGGCTGGAGGCACCCATCCACTGCTGGGGAAGGAAGGGGTGGGTTTCATCAGCAACAAGAGGGGAAATCCAGCAAAACGGCTGCTTTGTCAGTGCCTGAGCCTCACAGGAGGCCATGTCATCTTGCTGAAAAGGAACTCATGTCCTGGGAAAGTTAAAAATTGACTTGGGGTTATTTAGTCACTGGCCACGAGTGGGAGTACGGGTGTGAACATGGTGGCCCCCCAGCACCCGCAGCACAGTGCCTGGGGACAGGTTGCTTTTGCTCCTGCACACCTCATCCCCTCTTGTCCCCAGCAGTGTGGTACAGGGGACGTGCAGCTGGCAGCCCTTGAAAGGCAGCTCCAGCCAGCCAGAAACCCTGTCACTGCACTCCCCTCACCTGCCACATCAGCGGCAATGCTGGCCTCTCCTCTGCCTCCTACCCAGCCCAGCTCCAGCTCAGGGGCACAGCCTGCGGTGTGCCACTGGCAGCCTGCAGAGAGAGGGGCCATGCCTGGGGGACATGCCTTGGGGATGAACCACTGCACTGGTGGGAGCAGGCTGAGGCTTTTTAATTCAGTTATTCCCATCCAACTGGGAGCAATCTTGGACATCCCTCCAGGGCACTGCGTGGTTTAGAGGTGAAGCTGTCCTCAGGTGCCCTCATTTTGTGCATTGTAACACCAAAAAAAGAGCACCCCCTACCCTGTGCCACAAGAAAGGGGATGGCAGGACCCCAAGAGACCTCAGACCCCTGAGCAAAGGGGCAGTGCTGCCAGGAAAATAAAGTGAGTTAAAAGGTGCGGTGGCACCCTCCCTTGCTCCATGAGATTTGCAGGGAACAATCATTTTAGGGTCAGCAAAAAGAGATTGGCAGTTCTGGACAACCTTCCCTGTTCTCCTGTTACCTTCTTTTTAAAACCTCTGAAGGGTGCAAAGCAGCAGGGAGGAAGCTAGAGAAGCAGTAAAGGCTGTAATCTGAGATGTGTGCGCTGTCTCTTCGATGCTCACAGAACAGTGATTGCAATTAACTATCTAAAAAGCGGAGCAAGAAGGAGAGCTCCAGGAAGGAGCACTCAGCTTTTTCACATAAAATAAGCCATTCTGGATTGCTGTGGTCACCTACATGGTACAAGACATCATAGGACAAAAAGTTGGGAGAGACAACTTTCTTAAATGCCCTTTTAAGTCGCATACCCCAAATGTGACTTTCCACCCCATGTTTTTTCGGGGCGGGGGGGGAGACGAGCTGCCCAGGTCTGCAGGGAGGACTCTGCAGCTTCCAGGAGAAAGGACCTCTTGGGAAGTAGCCTTGTAACTGGCAGCTTGAATCCATCCTGTCAAATAAACATGGGTTAGATTCAGGCTAAAGTAGTAGTTGTACAGGTGAAATAAGAGAGGACTCCAGATCCGCACAGCTTGAACTGCAGGGGAAGCTGAGCCCATCCTCACACGTTCAGTTCTGAGACGTAGTGGAGACCAGCAGCAAATTTTGGACGTGAATCAGATGTTTCCAGAAACATATGTGATTTTTAAGGTCCCGGCTTCTCGTTCAAGCCCACCTGTAATTTGCAGTTCTGCTTTCAAAAGAGAAGGCAGTGTTTTTGGGCAGAGCACTGGACTGGACCAGCTTCAGGCTCAGCAACCAACCTTGCATGAACATGGGCATGTTTCCAGTGACCTCATTTTTCAGAAGGGCTGCCCTCTCTCCTTGTCCTCAGTGGTTGGTCCTCTTTTGGGTATCCACTGGCTCTCTGTTTGTGTCTCTATTCTCAAGATTTTGAAGCCAAAGCACCAGTTAGGATACACAGCTCCTACATGACCATATTGCCGTGGCAAAGCCCATGAAACTGCAGGGAGTGTTAATTAGCTATAAAGCTCTCGAGCCAGCTTTCTGTAAATGGTGTCATAGGGCTGTAATTCTCCATTCAGCTCTCCAGGCAAGCTCCTGTGGATAGGATCACATTCCCTTCTGGATTGTTACTGGATTTTAGAGAAATGTTTTGATTCTTGTTGCTGTCAGAGAAACTAATACCTAGACAGGTCTACCTGACGGGTGGTATCTGGACTCCAGCCTTGGTCCAGCAAAGTGACAACTATAAAGCATGTGAAGATTCCCACAGAAGTCTGTGTAAGGGGCCAGTACCCTCTGGATCGAGCCACCAGCAACCTGTGAAGGAGAAGCCATCAAATGACAAATACTGCCATTGCTGGATATGGTTCTTCAGAGTGATGGAGTGGTGAGTCATGGTCCAAGTGGTCAGTTCCCAGACCATACACCACTGGTCTACAACACTGGTTTCCACTGCAAACATTTTAAGTTTCTCCAGTATGTGCCTCACCCTTCTAATTTATAGGAATTAATGAGGCATTTCATGAAGAAAAAAAAAAAAAAAAAAGGCTTCCTATTAAAGCAAGGAAACGATGACAAAGCAAGAGATATTGGTGGTTAAAAAAATACAGCTTGCCTAGCAAAACAGCTATCCTATTATCTCATCAACATGGCACAGACAGAAGAAATTAAAAATAGCAGCAGTGGTAATGCCTGGGAGTTGCATCTTGGCACCACTGCCTCTGGCCACCTCTTTCTGGCTCCCGTTTACAGTGACATACGAGGGCAGGGAGAGCAGCTAGACGGAAAATCCCCGTCAGCTCTCTGACCCCGTGCTCCGGCAGGGCAGGCCCTGAGCCGAGTGCTCGAAGGGGACGCAGCAGGCAGGCGTACCACTGACACTCGATCCTAGTCGAAACAGCAGTGGAGAACAAGGTTCTTTTGTTAGGAAATGCAGATTTTCTTGGTGCAACTAGCTGAAAAGCACAAGGGGAAGAGCCTGGAGCTGGAGAAAGTAATTGTTTTTTAACTGGTTGTCCTGACACTTGAAATGATGGTGTATAATGCAGCCTTGGCTTCAATAATCCCTGTTCACAGCAAGAAGAAAGGCTTTGTACCATTACTGTGATATGGGACTAAAGAAAGGCAGAGGGAGAGCCAGGAGAGCCTCTGTGGGCTGCCTCTCACACCAAAGCTGGGAATGGAGGGTATCATCTATCAATTTCTATTGGGAGGTCTTCATTAAGAGTGTAACTATGCTTATGGAGGATAGTGACGGACCCTGTGCACCATCCTATTGCTTGCATATTTTTTCAAAGACGTTGGAGACATGGATGTATATGAGCACTTCATTGCTTGACCCTCACGATACATGACAGACATGGACCCCCAACCCTGGTTGGTATTCCAGCGTGGTTGCAATGGGCTCCCACCTTCTTTTGGGTTTCAGACTAGCACATATCACTGGTCGCATGAGCAGCAAATCAGTCCCAACTGATGGTTCAGCTGATGGACAGTAACTTGAGAGCTTTGGTAACCTGAAATGTGTTACCTTGTTCAGCGTCAGGCCAAGCTCAGCAGATGGGATGGAACTTAGATCTAAGGAAGAAATTTTTTACAATGAGGGTGGTAGAACACTGGAGTAGACTGCCCAGAGAGGTGGTAGAGGCCCCATCCCTGGAAACATTCAAGGTCAGGTTGGATAGTGCTCTGAGCAACCTGATCTCGTTGAAGATGTCCCTGCTCATTGCAGGGGGGTTGGACTAGATGACCTTTAAAGGTCCCTTCCAACACAAACTATTCTGTGATTCTATTCTGTGATTCTAACTTGCTAACTTGACTGCTTCAAATTCTGCATCCCTGGCCTAAGATCAGTATTTAGCCAAGATACTCACTCCTGGCTCCACAACCAAGCCAAACTTCATCCCCACCCACTATGTGAAGGTTGTCTGCACGGGGCATGAGGACCTTATCTTGTTGATTGAGTGAAAAGTTCTGAGCACATCTCCTCCAGCCCACTACAGCCATGGGCATACAGAGCAGTTGCACATCCCAACAGTATAACCCCACTTGCAGCAGAGTCTGGACATCACAGTGCTGGCTGGTTGCCTGCCATCCCAGAAAAGAAAGGGCAAAAAATATAGGACACAGCTTATGTCCAATAGATGCCCTCACTGACATGTTAGTTGTGATACCTACAGATGTTCAGCATGGAAATCATCCTCGGGTGCAGATGCATGGCACACTCCAGTTCACGACCAGCACAAAGAGGCAGCATGTGCTCCAGCTGCTTGTTGGGACATGGGACATTCTGCATCAAATATAAGACCAAGCTCGGACCCCTCTGGTCCCATTTTGTCTTCAAAGCTGATTTTCTCAGTGACAGAGAAAGAAATCACACGGAATCTCTACAATGACAATAGGAAACGCTTAAAAAACAGGCTGTGGCTCAAAACCACTGGCCTGGTAGCTACTTGGAGGTGGAGGGCTGGGGCTCGGGAAGCTCTGCCGGGCTCTGACTGATGGTGGTTCAGGTTCTGCAACCACATCCTGGCCACAAACCTCTGTGCCAGCAGAGTGGGGCAGTGACCGAGGGGCCCCAAACAGCCCAAGTGCACAGCCAAGGATCTGGCAGGAAGCTGAACGAGAGACAATCCAATAATGAAACTAAAAAACCAAAAAAGGTAACTCAGAGAACAGGAAACTCTTGGGTGGGGCTTTTCTTCTGATCACCTTGCAAAGGGGAAAAGGAGGACAAAAAGCGATTTGCAGAGGTCTGTGTTGTGAGCAGTGCAAGGGGAGGAGAGGGAGGCTGCAGAGAGCCCCACCACCAGGACCAGCACTGGCAGTGAGCTGAGCGGGGACTTTCACCCACCCGGCAGTTGGGTTCAGCTCTCCCCATGGCTGGCATCAAGTACTTTCTGCAGGTTGCTCAGAAGTGCTTGGAGATGGCCCAAGACTGTGCCCGGCCTGCACTATGTGCCAGCAGCCTGTTACCTTAGTCAGGACTCAGTACCTCCGGGAAATCTCCTTCCACCATGGTTTCTTCCCCTGTGGCGCAGCCGGGGGATAGCAGTGTGGAAGGAGTGCAGGGTGCCTGGCTGCTCTGACTTGCTCTGTTTACAGTAACAGCAAACTCTTTCCTTCAGGGAAGGGAGCTGCACAACCGGTTGTGAACTCCTGCCTTCTGCAGCTTCTCACCGTACAACACTGCTTTCTGATAGACCAACTGATACATGTCAGGGCCCCTGTTTGCTCCTTGGTAGTGACAACTAGTGGGTAAATCCTGGGTATAAAAATGCTGGCTTTCATGGGGGCTCTGCGATAAGAACAAAGGTGGAAAGGGGATAGGCAGGAAAATCAAAGTGCTGAGAGGTACAGGACATCAGGTACAGGGTGGCAGTAAATACCTCTCCAAGATAACAAAATGCAGAAGAGAGAGTCTTTCATCAGGGTGCTCCAGCCCCAAATAGCCACTGTTTGGCTACAGTAGCAGAAGCTTCATCTATCATGAAGATGTGAAGGTGGTGCGAACATGTAGAAATATACAGAAAATCAGGAAAGCCAAAGCTGATTAGCAGCATTGCTTCCTGTGGAGTAGTCTCTGTCGGGACACTTGTGCCTTACTGGGGTTGGTCCTTCTGGAGCAGAATACAGGATTGTTTTCACTCTCAAAATGGACAGGATTACTCAGAAAGTGAGAATGAAGAGCCCTGGGAAGCCAGCCCTGTTTTTCAGCTCCACATTCCTGTAGCCCAAGCATAGCTGTGGATACTTCTCTTAAAGAGAAGTCTGTGCGATTTTTTGTGATGACTTCCACCTGGATTTGGGAAGTTTTTGGATTATAATCTAGCAACATCCTGGCTATGCCCCTGTGGAGAAATTGAGCTGTTAAATTTGAGCTGCCCAGCCAGGTCTTATGAAGATGAGGAGGGGGATTCCTTCTATGCAAAACAGCTAAGTCAGCAGTAACTTGGTTTTGAAGATCAGTAACCTGGCTGCAGCAGCACTGTTGCAGGAGGTGGAGGTTGTTGTTATCCTCCTTTTCACCCCAGGGGGGCTGTGCTGCTACCACGCAAAGCCAGCTGCAGCACTAGGGAGCACAGGGACAGATGAACAAACCCCGGTGTGAGCCCCACGGGGCACTGCTGTCAGAAAAAGACACAGAGGAGTTAGAGGTCACCCAATCCTCCCTGTTCAGCTACACTAGCATCAGCGCCCTCGGGCTTTGTACTTTGCTAACATGATATGGAAGATGATTTTGGATCACTGTGCTCACTGTTTACTGCAGATCCCTTGGGAGTGTGCCAGTGCACGGTACTGATACCTGCTTACTCATGGCCATGCAGCGTGCATCATGGGCAAAGAGCAAGAAAACATCAGCAGCAGAGCTGGAAGGTGCAGCAGGATAAAACAGGCTTGTTCTTATGGAGAAAGATACCTGGCACAAAAAAATCTCTAGTACAAACCAGTCTACATAAACATGTAAGCCAGATCCTTGTGACTATCAAAGCCCTGTTGTTTGCTTTTGCATTTCTGCCTGTCCAAATCAAAGTGCATGTTCCTGAAGACTTTCACACTCAAGTCCTCTGAAGTACCTGAGCATCGCTGCTGTCAGCACTGGCGCATCTGACCTGTGGAAGACCTTCACACCTTGCAAGAGGCACAGCCCAGGCTGAGAGCAGGGTCAAATAGCAGCAGCAGATTCCCACCAGGTGAAAATCTGCACCGGGGTGACCATCCCTGCACCAGCTGGACATCCTCTCCAGTGCTGCACGTCCAGCTCTGTGTCACTCTTGGCAAAGGTGCGGGGTGCCTCTGTGTCACAGAGTGCATCTACGTGGCTCAGTCTCTGGCATCCTGCAACAGCCAGAGCCATTCGCCACTTTTCTGAGCCCTGGATTCATTTTCAGCCTGCATTTCATAAAGGCAAGAGACTTGTATAATCCGGGGGTCTGTCTGCCTGTTTTTTCCCAGTATCCTCAGGTAGCCTCAATCAAATTTAGCCATGTACTGGAGTATACTGGAAAAGAGAGAGAGAGGTACCCATAGCAGTGACCCTGTCCATGGAAAGGGAGGCCGAGCTCACCTGGTAGGAGCTTGGTATGATGGCAGACGACATGCCACTCAGCACATGCACCAGTCACCCCTCAGCACGTGGGCACAGCTGGGGTGGCCATGCCGCTGCCTGCCTCTGACCCAGCAGCGGCATCGCTGGCAGCGAGATTTAGTGGGTCAGGCAGCTCAGGGGAGGTTGGGAGCCTGGTTTTATCCATTCCACCGCTCAACAGCTTGTTTCCCGGTGCTTTCAAAAAGCGGCAGCTTGCAGTGCATGAAAAGACAGTTCCTTTTCCTATGTTCACATGATATTTCTTTGGATTGTTTTTGCAATGACATTTTTAGTAGCTGTTTCTATTTAATTTTCCTCTCTCTTTGGGTTTAACTGCACGCATGTTACTGCAGTTAAGAATCTCTGGCCATTTAATGGTTCACCTTTCATTTTAAGCAATCATGTTTAGAGTATTGCTTGTCCATAGGACTTTGCTACATCCTCGATGACTGACAGTTAACGTCCTGTGTTTGTTCAGGGGGCTCTGTCGCTTGTACAGATAGAGCAAGTACAGATCTGGGGGAAGGCTGCATGTGAGTGTAGCAGGAACCAGGATGGAAGAGTTTGCCTCAGACCAGCTCAGGATGCTCCCCAGACTATGCAGGCCAAACAAAGAGAGTATCGTAGCTGTTTTTAAAGTCCTTGCTTTGAGCTGAGCCTGCAGTGCTGGGCTAGATGTAATCCCCTCCATGCTCCCTTTCCAGTCCCCTGTTGGATGCATGATAGACAGCCCTGGTGTTGTGCTTTGCCCTCCCCTTCTCCTCCCAGCCCTCAGCTCAGTGTGGAGCAGAGCTCGTGCTGCACCACATCACACCCACAGGTGCCCAGTCCTGGCCAAGGCTAAGCAAAGCTGACATTGCAATAGCCTGCTGGTAACTCGCTTCTGGGTCAAGTCACCTGTGTCTGGCTCTCTCACTACATTCACCAAACACTCAAGCCTGGGGGAGGAAGCCCTCACCAAACGTTCACCAGGAGGCTCTTGAGTGGGCTTGAGCAGGAACAAAACACCATCACAACTAAGGCTTTGGCATTTCTTACTAAAACAGCCAGAGGCTGGGCAGGTGGGAAGGTATGGATGGACACTGAGGTATGGATGCTCAGAGCAGGGCGAACATTTCTAGAAAGCAGAAAAGCACCAAACTGTTCAGATGCCTCTAAGCCACCCACAAGCAGCATCTGCCATGGCCTTCAGCAGCCAGCACTTTTGCTCTGCTCTGCTGCAGGGGTGACTGGGACTCAAGTGGTCCGAGTTCAACATGTGCTTGAAAATAAGTCTACATGCTTCAGCATCCCAGTGTCAAAGTAAGGCAATGAGTCAGCATCTTCCCTAAGAAGGGTGGGGAATTTGTACGGTGTTTCATCATTTGCTAATTTGTGCTTTACTGGCATTTTGTTACCTGTCCCTTGGGGCTGCAGGGCTCTGGACTGGTTTGACTCCCAGGAGTTGATGGGCCAAGGACCACCCTCAGCAGGGCCCCTTGGCCCTGTGGTTATCTTGGTGGGTAGGAGAGCTCCTGCTCCATTTCCAGCTCAGCTCTCCTCATCCTCCACTCCCTGACTTTGTTTCTTTGAAGACTCATACAAAGCCCAAGGGGAAAGAAGCTAACCTGGCAAGAGGGACGGAGGCAGCTCTGGGAATATAAATCAATGCCCTTACAAGACAAAAAAATGAAGTGTGTTTTATCTAATGCTGGTAACATGCCAGCAGTGGGAGGTGAAATTGGGCCTTCAGTGAAACTGAGGTGCTTAGCCAGAGATCCACCACCTATTTTCCACACCAGTTGGGCCCTGCCCTTCTGTGAAGAGAAAGGGGACAGGAGCCAAACATGTTAGATGCCGTAGGCACCTCTTACGCTCTTGGTGATCTGGAGGAGGGTCTGCTCCACCTCTTCTGGGCAGACACCGAAATCCTCTTCCCATCAGATCACTTCCCAGCCCCAGGGCCTGAAGTCTCTCGACATCTCATCTCTCTCTTCACTCCTTTCACCAACACTCTTTCATCTCTCCCCTTCCCTTCCACTCTCCCCCTTTTTCGGGTGAAACAGGGTGACCAAACAATTAGTGCTAATTATTCCTCCAGAACTGTGCTGCAAAGGTCATAGTTTTGCAGGAGGCCATAAGGCAAATTAACATTTTATCAGCCCTGGAACAGTCTCCCTTTGTCCCTGGGCCACACCCTGCTGCTTATCTTGTGTCAGCTCTGACTCTGGGAGCAGATTTAAGTCACTCAAATATCCCAAACTAACTCATTGCAAAAAATAAAAACCAACCAACCCTTAAGAGCGAAGTGGTCAGACTGCATGGGCTGGAGAAGGGGAGAAAGCCATGAGGACAAGGGAAGAAGGCAGCAGGAAAGGGGAACTGTCCTCTCAGTGACAACAAGTCACCGGGTATGTTCAGCCGCCAGTGGAATGACAAACGGTCAGTCAGTGCCCTCTAAAGGATGGCTGGGCAGGGCCATGCTCCCAGTCTTCAAAAACACCGAGTTTGGCCACGTTGGGTCCCAACTGTAACCCAAAATGGACTGGAAGCCACAGACACCACAAAATGCACCTGAACTTAGCACTTACTATGCTATATACAATGGCAGTACTCTACTTTCCACCTCTTACAGGTAAGAGCAGTGTTATAAGGCAGTTATTAATTGCCAGTACAATCTCTTTGAACTGAGAGAACTCTGCTGTGGTGTCAGTGGTGGAGAAGAGAACAAGGTCAGCTTTGGCCAGAAAGTCTGTGTCATGCTATGGGCAAGCTGTCTGGCTCCTTTCACAAGTGATGCCCACAGTTTGATGGTACAATAAATTGAGCTGTAATGTACTAAAATTGGGTTAAAAGCAGTGTGTGACATGAAGCACTCACTGACATAAACTCCTCATGGTGGATCACATTTGTCCAAACAATTATGGGTTTATATCATACTAGCAGGGCTTTATGCAGGTTCTGTCACCATGTGTCCAGGCCAGGGTTTCATCACACCTCGTACAGCTACCTTGGGGGTTTTGACATCTGTTCTTTCTTGCTCTCCACCTGCCCCTTTATCCTGGGCATCACCAGCTTCCTTCAAATGCAGATCCTTTCAATCCTGTTTGCTCCTTCTCTCTGCTATATGCAGGTCTCTTCCTGCCTCTGATCTCAGGTTTTGTGTCTGACTCCTCCAGAAGATGTTTGCCCAGACCATCTTGCAACTGATGCAACGATTTCAAGTCACCCTGGAAAGGTGAGCACACCACAGAGATTGTGCTAACAGTGTGAGAGGGGAGCCTGGCAAACAGATCTGCAAGGTCCTTAGGTGGGCGCAACATTGTGGAGGAGTTCAATCAAGCCAGCAGACTCAATGGGAGCTCATTCAAGTATGAGTCTCATTTTGAGGGTTCCATAGGGGCTTATCGTCAGCAGCCAACGGCTCATACTGTGCATGAGCTGTGTCTCCATGCCCTGCACACGCCTTCCTCAGCAGGCATCCTGATCCATGCCCCACTGCCGCTGCAGACCACCCCCAGTGCGGCAGCCCCAGGCTGCAGGAGGCACTGTATGGCTACGCACAGAGACTAGCCCAGCCATGCCACCCTGGCAGCCACCCTGCCTCTCTCTGTCCTCTCTCTGGCTCAGTTTCATGCAGGTCTGTGAAACATATTCTACTCCAGTTTCGTTTTGCCTTTTGTTTTTCCTCTTTGCACTTCATTTTCAAACAGTCCTTGCACTTTTCTTTGGCTCACCATGTGAACTGAGATAATTAGTTACAGGCTGCCAGGGCCTGCAGGGCTGCACTAGAGGAGCTGCAGGCTGACATTTCAGAGCCAGCAGGGTTTCTGCACTGCGTTAGAAGATGCCAGGCTACTGCTTCAAAGGTGGCAGGACTACAATAAAATGGTTAAAGGGCCTGGACTGAGACCTGTGAGAAAAGTTTAGGGGAAAGCATCATGCATGTAGTAAGAAACACAGAAATACGTTCAGCATACGGGCAATCTGAAGTCATAGTGAACAGCTAAAGGATTTTATGTAGAGAAATTGGCCAAAGCATCCTTTGCAATTTGGTCCTTCCAGTTCTCATGGCAAATGAATGAACTGTAGCTGGTCCAGTGACAGTCCGTGTTTCCTCTCGGGCAACACACTCTTACGCTACTACCATCAGCCTTTTGCAAAAGGAATATACACACAAAATCCTGACAAACACAAAAGGGCTGGCTCCCCATCATGCGCACAGTGTGCATGTGGCAGAGCAATAGCGGCTTGCTTTGAAACAGGGAGCAGCAGATTGGCACATGCTGGCACAAAAATCACTATCACGAATACGTGCCAATTCAGCAGTGCCCATCCGGAACCTGTTCACGCCAGAGCTCAATCCAGTCTGACCCACTCACTGAGCCAGCACCACAAGACCAGAATGAACATTTTCCAATGCATACCCTGCAAGAGAGACACGGCTTTGTTAGGAGAAAAGGAGTTGGGGGAGAAAAAAAAAAAAAAAGAAAAAAATGCTCTGCACTTCCACTGGGGATAGAACAAGAAGGAACTGCAAAAATGGGAACTTGGGTCAGATATTGGGAAAATAATTTCCACCTTAAGGAGAGTAAGGCCCTGGAATAGACTGCCTTAGAGATTACTGTATTGCCATCCTTGGAGGATTTCTATGAAAATGCTTGAAAAATATCGGTCAGGATGATACAGTGTTCTCACCTGGGGAGAGAATGGACTAGGACACTTACCATGCTTCCCCCCTCCCCCAATTCTGCATCTTTAACAGTCTACAACCTGCCATAATCAAGGTGTTTGCAAAGAAATACAGCAATAACTGTTTCCCCAAGTATACAATGCTTACCAGTCACTGCGCAGCGCTTCAAGGACACTGAGGAACAGCAGCATGATACTCAAAAATGTTTTTGCTTCAAGTATTTTGGCTCTTAAGGAAGAAATACTGTAGCTACTGATGAAGGGAGCAAGCCTCAGAGTTAAGCAATTCTGATTCTATCGAGTAAAGGGCAGAGGGAGAGAGAAAACACAACTAATCTGTTTTTCACAATACCTTAATTTGATGGTTTCTAAGTGAGGGGAGTGGACTGCATCTGGCAGAGGAGGACAGGAAAACAGAGCAGAGGATGTGGCTGAGAGAAGGTGGCTGTATTGGGACAGGGCAGCACAAAGCTCGCTCTCAGGGAAGGAAGAAGGGGTGAGAGGAAAACCGGCAGGAGACCCGGAGCAGCTGAGCCTGTCCCGCAGGGCACCTGGTGACAGCCAGGTGCTGTCTCCCCCAGCTCCTGCATTGCACTGTCCCTATCCTCCAGACAGAGCCTTCCCAGAACAGCTCGGTGCCCAGCCCCAGCCCCTGCTCTGGGACCTCTCCCTCTGCCCATCCATCTTTCCACCCCGACAGCATCTCCCGAGGCTTAATACTTAAACAGTTCTTAGAGTGAGGAGCAGGAGACAGAATATACTCTTGAGGAGATACGAGGGGAAAAATGCTGCAATATTCCTGATCAAACAGCTCAGCACCTTCCTATTCCTTCAGCTGCACTTGGCATTGGAAAAAACAATCCCACCGCACAAACCTGTTGCTTTGTTTGCTTCAGACACATTATAAAGTAATTAACTATTACCTTCCCCGCATCATGACTGCCTGAGGATGATGCTTCTTTCCCTGTCGTTGCCAAAATGACTTTTCCTCCACAAGTTCAGTAAAGGAAACAGACATACAGTTCTTTGTACAAGTGAAAAATACTTATCAAATAGCCCCAAAAATAAGAAATCAAAACTGCTTTTGCCCACATTCCAGAGGATTCAAATTACAAAGCTCTGAGACTTTGATCTAGGGGTTTTTTTTTCCTTTTTTATTTTTAATTAAATAAATTACTCAGAATTTGGGATTGGCTCTGCTCAAAAGATTATCTAGCACTGGAAAGCCTATCCAGGCTAGGTAGACTACCAAAAGCAAACAGTGTTATCAGCTAGGCGCTCGGTTTAAAGAAAGTGGCACTCCCCTTCAAAAGGTACATGTTCTTCCTTATCTCTTTAACACAGACCATCAACGTTTTAGCTTTCACAATGCAATTTTAGCATATGACATTGCTCCCTAGCTAAACAGAAAACGCCAAGATGTGAAAAAGATCATGCAGCTCCTGAACTCAGAAACACAGCATGTGCATTCTGAACTATAAAACTTTCTTTTTTAAATCAACTATCAGCTGTGTTTATTTAAAAAAAAAATAATCTTCAATATTAGCACTTTTCAGATACAATTTTTAAATGCTTCCTGTGGCTAACTACAAAGCTGGGTTTGCATAATTTCCAACAGCTTAGTGGAATCCATCATGTATCAAAAAGTCGTAATTCCTAGGCAACAAAGAGGAAATTTATTGAAGTCTGAACACATTTCAATAACTTCCCTATTTCCACGATAGCCTAGAATAAAAAAACAATTGCATTCATAAATCATTAAACTATTGGCACAAAAGAAAAATCTTCTTTCTGCTTAGAGCTTTAAGTTACAAAGGATCTTTAACTTTGGTAGAACTTAAGTTTAGAAAACACATATCTGTGTAGTCTAAAATATTAATCAATTGCTGTTAGTGAAAAATACTAGGTAAACTTTGCTCTTTTTCCTGTTTGGTAGTTCTATTAACATTTAGCTGAAAGGAAGCAACATGTCCATCGGGTAAATTGTCTTATCTGGATTGTGAAATACTTCAAAGATTTATAATTAAAGAATTATTACCCCTCATTCAATTCCTGTTCAGTTTAGAGTCCTTGAAGCTGGTAACAGAAACACTGAGTTACATCTTCCAGCTAAATCTCAAGCCTGGGGTTTCCCAAAACATCAGTTTCTGTTAAGAAGGCCACCTTCCAGGCCCAGCCACACATGTAAAAGCAGCAATGACAGGGCGTACACTGGGTCTGGGCAATAAGCCCAGCTGACGAGACAAGCGTGCTACAGCAACTTTTATCAGCCACCATATAGAACTTGAGCAGAGCTAAAACGGATCTTGGAGAGACCCAGATGAGAATATCAAGTAACACTCAACAAGGGGTCTCCTGCCAAGATCCCTTCCAGACCCCAAACCTCACTCGGGGCTCTGGACAGCGGTTCTGGGTGGGCAACCAGCAGAACCAAGCACGCAAGCATCTAAGTCCTGTATGAGATTTAATCCTAAATGACTAGCAGAATTTGCCAGCACCAGAATCTAAAGCTTAATGCAAATCTTGTGTCTCAACCACAAAACCATCCCTTCTTGTTGCCTGAAAACACTTAGGTCACATCTTGAAAAGTAAGTTTAATATGTTTGTTACAGGAAGAGGACAGGATAATTGTTCTGGGCACCATCAGCTAAGTATACCTACCTCCTACCGTGAAGGGTTTTTCCTCTTATAAAGGATATCTAAATTTCCCGTTTAACACTTTTTGATGGTATGGGGGTGTGGGGGAATAGACAGCAAAACTTTTACTAACTCTACATCCTTGCTTCAAGTCAAAGCAAAATGAGTGCAATCTATCAGGACAAGACTCAAGCAGCATATTATTTTGCTGAAAGAAGAAATACGAGACATGTTTAATTAGAAAGGTCCAGTGCTTTTGAACACTAATTTGAACTCTTCTGGATATCCACCTAAAGTTGAGTAGATTTTTAGTGCCCTAGTAGCATTTAGTGTTAGAAAACTCTGAAGTCATATGTTGTTATGAGGCTAATAGCAAGATCACTGAAAAGTCGCTCTCTGCTGAACAAAACTTGCCAATTTTTTTAAAAACCTGGGCAAGAGAGAAGAAATACCCTGCCATGCTCTGGGTTCTTTCTCGCCATGATCCAGGAGGACAGAAATGGAGTGACTTAACTCACATGAAAGAGGAAAAACATGCCTAGGCAAGAAGAAACATGTAAGAATATGCCCAGGAGCCAATGACAGGGAAGTGCGAAAGAAACAGTAGTATGAAAAAGGACAGTCTGGACAAAGGAGATGTGCTGAATAACAGAACCAGGTAAGGAAGGGAGAGAGCAGAAACATTATATAATACATCCTAGGGAGGGCATTATAAACCAGTATTTAAACTAGAGATCTTTTTTCCTCTATAAAAATCACAGTTTCAATTTTAATAAACACATCAAATGTCACTATAAGATACTGTTGCCTCTAGCCGCTTGCTTTACTCATCCGGCAGAAGTAACCATTTCTACAGCAGGGCCAGCAGAAGAGGACACGTTCATTTGTCAGCTGCTTCAAATCCAAAGTCGGAATCTCAGTTTAAAACACCCGTGTGGGGCTGGGAGGGGGGTGGGGGGTGTGGGTGCGGATTGAACAAAGATGTCATACTTTGCCATGCAACAGATGGGGAGATGCCAGTTCTGCCGTGGGCTTGGTGACCTACAACAAGAGGCAGTAAAACTGCAGCAGCTGCTGAATGCAAGTGGAATCCTTCACATGTGACAGCAGAATTCCGCAAGTACTCCCTCCTACGGCTCTATTTAAACTCGAGATGGCAAATGCTGGTGAAAGAAAAATAAAACAAGATACAAAATATGAGAAAATAAAACAACATAAGAAAATGCAGACAATTCTTCCTCTTTCTGTTGAAACTATGTAAAAAACAAACAAACAAGACCCCAAAAAACCCTAACCAACCGAAAAAAAAAAACCCAAAAACAGAAGAAAAACTATGTTAAACATAAAAGAGCTGTTAACTCCAAGACTTCTGCAAATCTAATATCTGGCTACATTTGTACTAATTTATTTAGCAGGAATGAAGTACATTTGATTCTATTCTTTTGTGTGAATCTGAAACACATTAAATTGGTTGGTAATAAAAGCCCCATAGAATTCTAAAAGACAGGAAAATACTTTCCTTTTTTGTGAAAGGCTTCATTTTTTTAGGACTGGAGAAGCTAGCTAAAAATAAACCAGCAGTACGTTTGTCACAGGGTTTTCTAAAATCCACAGGATTACTTCTCCTCTGAAAAATTCTTTATATGGCACAAATCACGATTTGACAAGCTTCTGATGGGACATTATTGCCGTGTATTACCCCCCCCAAACTGCCCAGAATAACGGCAGCTGCCCTACACACACGTTAAAACTACAAAAAGATGGTCAGCTAACACCCGATAGTATTCAATCCACAACCAAAACTTTCATGTTTTAATACCAAATACAGCAACAAAATACATTAAACTTAAGGAACAACGACAGCAGAACCTAAATGCTGTTTCTGCTAAACCCAGCTCTGCCAGTCTACTGACAATCCTCCTCCTGGAGATGCAGCTTCAAATTTTCCCCCAGTCTTTCACTGCTTCTTGAGCAAAATCCGCAATACCTAAAAGGCGCTGTTCTGGTTTGCACAGCTCGGGGGGTTAATTAAAGGCATCACCGGGCTTCTCATGAGCCAGCTGTGCTTCGCCAGCAAAGCTCCTGAACCCTGGCGCAAGCATACCAAGCCCATGAGGCGATGTTACCTAACGCCAAGTCGGCCTTGAAAACATGAAGAAAGAAAGAAACTTCCGAACGGGGCTCGAGCCTGTGCACCGGCAGGAGAAAGCCCTCACTAACTTTTAACAGCACGGCTGCGGCCCTGAGGACTAAACATCCCCCCCCCCCCCAGCAGAGGCAGGGCGCTGGGAGGCACGGCGGGGCCCCGGGATGCACCCGCGAGCCGCCACAGGGAGGGAGGGCGGACGCCCGTTTCCCGTGCGGCAGCCAAAAACCCCGGCACGGAACGGAAGGGGGACACGGGGCGGACACTCCGGCCCGGCCAGGCCCAACCGCGCTGAGGCACTGCTACCAGCACCGCCGGCCGCCGTTACAACGGCGCCGCCCCCGCCGCGGGAGGCTCCGACGTGCGGCCGCCCCGGGGCGGGAGGGGCCCCTCCGCCCACCGCCGGCGGAAGCGGCCCTGCGGCGCGTGCGCGCGGGGCCGGCCAGGCCCAGCCCTTTCCGGCCGGCACGCGACCTTCCCTGCCCCCGCGCGCCACTGGCGGCAGCGCCACCCGCCCGCTGCCCGCACAGGGGCCCGAGGCGCGCGCGGGGCGGGGCGCTGCGCACGCGCGCGGCCGCTCACCCCGCCCCGCCGGCCGCCGGCCCGCTCAGTGCGCACGCGCCCCCTGACCCGGCCGGCGCCCCGCCGCCCCCCGCCCCTTCCCGCCGCGCACATGTGCTCTCACGTCAGCGCGTGCGCCCTGGCGCCGGGCGCCCCCCCCCCCCCGCCCCCGGTGACGTCGGGAAGCGCAGGCGCGCTCCCCCCGGGCCGTCCCCCCCGGCGGCCGCGGCGCATGCGCCGGAGCCACCGTCCCCCCGGCCGGGCGCCGGCGCGGCGCGTCTCCCCGCCTTCCCCCGCGGCGGCGCCTGCGCGGTGCGCGCGGTCGGTGCGTGGCGTGCGGCGCGGTGGGGGCGGGTGGGGGCGGGGCGGGTATATATAGTGCGCGGCCGGGGCGGCGGCCTCCCCCTTGTCCCCCGGCCGCCGTCGGAGCTGTGTGCGCAGTGCGTGTGCTCCGGACACCCGGACACGCCGGCCCGGCCCCGCCGCACCATTTATTACTAAAAATATTAAAAAAGCCAAAAAAAATCCAAAAATCCTAAAAAACCTTTAAAAAAAAATCCCTCCCTCTTCCACCTCCCGTCAACCTTCTGCAACCGGCCGGTTTGATATAAAATAACCCGGTGAAGCGAAGCCCCCGGACCCGGCGCAGCCGAGAGGAGACACAGAGCGAGACCGACCCCCGCCGAGGCCAGCAGCAGCAGCCGCCGCCGCCACCTCCGCCAGGCCCGGCACGGAGTGAGCCAGAACCCTCCCCCCGCCCCTTCCACCCGCCGCCGCCGCCGCGCATCCGCCTCCCGCAGCCGTTAAGTTTCGAATCCGCCTCCGGAGTGCCCCCTCCCCCGCGCCGCCACCGCCGGCCTCTGCCCTCACGGACCGCCGGGCCGCCGCGGCCTCCTCGCCTCGTCAGCGCCCCCCCCTTGCCCTCCCGCGCCGGGAGACGGCGGCAGGATGAACCCCAGCGCCCCCAGCTACCCCATGGCCTCCCTCTACGTGGGGGACTTGCACCCCGACGTGACGGAGGCCATGCTCTACGAGAAGTTCAGCCCTGCCGGGCCCATCCTCTCCATCCGCGTCTGCAGGGACATGATCACCCGCCGGTCGCTCGGCTACGCCTATGTCAACTTCCAGCAGCCCGCCGACGGTGAGGGGCCGGGGGCCGGGCCGCGGGGGCGGGGGGCGGCGGGCGAGGCGGCCTGAGGGGAGAGCCGGGGCGGCCGCCGGCGGAGGAGCCATGTTTCTCCCCCGCCCCCACCAGGGCTCGGCGCGGCCGCCGCCGCCCCGCATCCATTTTCCCCCGCCCGGGCGCTGCCGGGGCCGGCGTCGGTGCCGCCAGGACGCGGCGAACTTGGCGCGGCGCGGGGGGAAGTTGGCGGCGGGGCCGCCGCTGGCTGACACGCGGCCGGGGGCCGCCCGCGCCTCGTGGCGGGGAGGGGGGGCGGGGAGGCGCTTCCGCGCCCCGCCGCCGGGAACCGAAAGCCGACGCGGCGCCCTCGGCGACGGGCGGGGAAGGGCCCGGGCGCCCCCGCCGAAAGCCCGGGGCTTGGCGGAGCTGCCCCGGCCGGGGGCCGCGGGCCGCGGCGGAGGTGGGGGTGGGGGTATGTGTGCAGGCGGCTTTTCCGCAGGCTGGCGCGTCCGTGCGCGGCTGCATCAGGAATCCGAGATGAAGGCCGGCTTGAAGAAAACACCATAGTCATTAACACCTTTTAATAACTACGCAGGAGCTGGGTGTGTATGCGTGATTAAGAGGCCAAAAGGAGGAAGTAGGACGCACCAGGGTGGCTTGGTGGTTTCACAGACGTCCAGCCAAAGAACAGGCCAAAGCATAATACGTTAAAACACCACGGCAGGTCTGTCACGTGTAGGCAGGGCTTGAAATGACTGGGGCCTTCTTTGCAAGCTGTATTCTGATCCATTTCTCCTTGAAGTAAAAGCTCTGTGACACTCTTTCCCAAGTTGGGTTTTTAGTAAACTTGCTTTATACGACATTCTCTAAGACGTCTCTTTACACGACGCTGCTGGTTCTCTAAAGTTAAATCAGGAAAGAAACTTTCCATGTAGTTCTGGTCGTGTTCGTGCTGAGTTTGGCAAACTGTCTTGTTCGTTTGGAGGGCGTTCTGATAAAAGAACCAAATGTGACCGGTTCCAAATTTTGTGGAGTCCAATTAAAAGCAAAAACAATTCGGCCAGCTAGAACGTATTTGATTTCAAGTACAGTTAAGTAAACAGCTTTCTATTATAATGGTTTTATTTTCAAGCGTATGAACGTGAGAGATTTGAATTACAAACTTTTCAAGCAATTAGATTAACTGGCTTTCAAAATTGGCTTTAGTATATAGCCATTATCAGATCAGACTTCGGTGTACCGATGATATCTGTATGTAAGTAGTGAAAGTTACTGTCTCATCTTTTTAATAGGCAGATATTTCACTTGTTATCAGCTTTCTTACTTCAGAGAGCTTTTAATTTATTCAGCCATTGTTTAGGATGAGACGGTTAGAATGTTTAACATACTTTGCTTTCATTCGACAGAAACCTATGGTACAGTTTACTCAAAAAGAAAAATAAGGGGTTAGCACAGTTCAGTACTGTGATGTGATAATGTCAAGGCAGAAGTTGAAGGTGATTTAAATGCTTCTCCTTAGTAATGACAGAATTCTGTAAGGGCGAATTTTATCATTGTCATTAGTTGAGCAACCTGTTCAACCCTACATTTTGTGACTTAGTTTATAATTTGTCAAATGTGGGAACAAATAGAGCTTTTTCACTTGAGCAGTGCTTGCATTCAGAGTTTGAGAATGTGCCTCTTACAAAAATGCTGTTACTCCAGATGTTGTAAGTATCTTTTCAGGCTTTGGGAAGCACACATGTTTTATTCTACACCTAGTCCAGTTCAGCTGAAAGGATTTCTCATCTGTATCAAACTTGCATCTGGCATGTATCTCGAAGCACTTGTTTAAAATATTCTTAAATAATGTTGTGTGATTATACTTCTATACTTAATTTGACGTTCTTGTCAAATACCTAGAAAGCATTTGCTGAGCTTTTTTTAATAGATCATTCTATCCATTTACTGAAACCTTGAAATAGGAGCTCCGAGGATGAATGGTTGTTATTACAGTAATACTGGTTTCCTTTTGATTCCAAACCAGCTGCCTTTTCTTGGTTTAGCCTAGTTCTTAGCTGCATCTCAGGCTGCGCTTATTAATCAGCTAGTAACAACTAGCTCGGGTTTTGAAAAACGTCTTTGAAGGTGTGTTTGACATTACCAGCTGTCTGTAAACTAGGTATCTCAAAGGTCTTCCAAAAACTAATGAGGCCTGATGACACATTTGTGAGGTATGCACACATTTCATAGTTGTGACTTTTCTGAATTTGAGTCATAGTCCAAAGTAAAACCCAGGCAATTTGTTTAATCACTAAACTAGAAATATTTTTGAGTAATCTGAAACTCCACTTCTCCCTTCAGATTTTCTGAATGATTGTTTCCAGAGGTTTATTATTTTATAGCTATTGCTATGTACATTTAGCATTAAGTGTATATTCCATGAGATTTTGAAATTTTTCATAAAGTGGACTGTCCAGTTGCTCATGACTAAAATGGGAACTGGTGACTCATTCAATAAAAGCTCCAGCAGAATCAGCAAAAGTACAGCATGGGTAGGTGTGTCCACTTGGTAACAAGTTAACTGCTGAATGGAATTGCCTCCTGCAAACTACTGTGCAGCCTTTTATGGCTAAAATGTAAGGAAAGTAAGCCAGTTTTACTAGTTGTGAATTTTAATGAGAGTACCTTGTACCTATGTATTCTAGTAATGTTTTAAAATCTGTGTGGAATGACGATGTGGTGTTCATTAAGCAGAAATCTTTAAATGTCTTGTGCTGCTGCTCCATAGAAGAGATGAGGAGAGCTGTTGAGAGTTTCCATGCTGTCCTTTGTGGAGGAATTGCATTGGTCTAAGATACATGCTTGCTATTAGTTGAGAGTGGTAATGTTTGGGAAGGCTAGTATGGACCCACCTGGAGTCGGATGTTTGGGAAATGTGTCCAGGAACACACATTTTTGAGGTGTGTCAGGATTATTCTAGAAGCAATTAGCATGAATTAGAAAAGCCTCTTTGCTAGTAAAGGAAGCCCTGTCACTACTTCTGGAAATAATGAACTGTTTGTTGCTGGCACTTTTGCTGGTGCTGGCAGTAATAATTGTAATGACTTCCAGGGCAGTACCAAAGAGTTAGATGTTTCTGCTGTGGCCACTCTGATATCCACAGTTCTTGACCATCTGTTTTTCTTTTTTTTTTTTTTTGTTTTGCAATGTAAAGCCTTCCAATGGTTTTTGTTTCTCAGTATCCAGGTTGTCTTTTCTCTCCAGCATAATTTATATTAAAGTTTGTGAAAGTGTTGTTAACTTATTTAAAAGACTGGCAATGCTTATGTTTGTTGTGGCTTCAGCTTAAATCAGCCGTTGACTTGCTACTGTCATGTGAATATGGTAATAGTATCAATAGATTGGTTTTTTAACAAGAAAATGTTAGATGTTTGTCGTCTTAACTTCTACAGACGTCTTTCAGAGAATATAATCTTCAAATTCACTTGTAATCTGAAAACATGGCAAGAAAAGACTTAGAAGTGTGGTGTAGCAGCTGAACCGAGGCTGATTGTAAATTTTCTTTGGCCATGGTATCCAACAACATGGCTAAAGATAAAAGCAGCACTTAACAAAAATATAAGGGTTTTCACAATGTGATTGGCTCTTGGTCTTTCTCCTAAGAGAAGCAATTAGCTGACATGGTTTAGCTGACATGGTTACTGTTTTTAAGATAAGATTGAACCAATTTCAGTCTTGTTAACATCACATTGTTCTGCTACATGTTCTGCTACCAATGGGTGTGACTTCAGATATTTGAGACGTTTTTCAGTGTTCTTCTAGACATATAGGGAGGATGAAAAGGAGCTAATGTAGGAGATCATCAAATATGTCTGCCATACTTGAGAACTCTTACTCTTTCTTGCTTAAATACCTGTTGACTTAAAACATCACAGGCATGTCTTGTTGCTTTGAAGGGACATATGAAAACTGAAGAAGTCTTGATACTTCCCTGTTCAAATACACCGAGATCTTAAATTCAGGCTTTGAAAAGTTAGTTATGGAGTTCTACTGGAAAAACTGCTCCACTGGAGTAACAAAACCTGGTTTATGTTACTTCATTTTGCTGTTTTAATGCTTACTCCTTCATTGAGCTTGTATGTATTTCATCATGAGCTTTTCATATCTATACAATTTCAGCTTTTCAAAAACAAGTAAGTGCTAATTTTAAGTCTGTTTGAACTGTCCCTTGCCCGGAAGTCTGTCACAGATCCCGTCACTAAGGAAGGAGCTGTGTGGAACAGCTGCCTGAACCAACTCCGCCTAGCAAAGAAATTTTGTCAGTTTAGGGGTATTGGTGACCTAGGAGTTCTTATGTTAATGTTTGCAAAAGGCCTCACAGGCACAAACCGTACCCCTAAAAGCATTTTTATTGATACTTCTATGTGATGTGGGAGCAGCCAACTGATTTTCACAAATGTCAAAACTTTTCCTCCTGTGGGATTGGCTGTGATTGCCATTGCTTGATAAATTTTGTCCTGTCATTGTACCATCTTTTCATAGTGGAGTGCAATCCTTTAGGCTACTGGGATTCCTACAGATTGTTCAGCTGACTTGTGCTTCTCCCTGTCTCCGAAGTGCAGGTTTTGCTGAGGAGTTTTTGCTGGTTTTTACTCGCATAAAACAGAGTGGGTTTATTTACATAGGAGGTTTGGGTTTGCATCTTGGTGGTGGTGCTGGACTTAAAATAGTAAAAAATTTTATGAAGACTTGTACTTCAAGTGCTATTTGTGTGCTTATTAAGATAACTTCAGCATTTCCTACTAATTCCATGATGCTTTTCCAGCTGAACGAGCTTTGGATACCATGAACTTTGATGTCATTAAAGGCAAACCAGTACGCATCATGTGGTCTCAGCGCGATCCGTCTCTACGCAAAAGCGGTGTAGGAAACATCTTCATCAAAAACTTGGACAAATCAATTGATAACAAAGCTTTGTATGACACATTTTCTGCTTTTGGAAACATCCTATCTTGTAAGGTTAGTGGAAAATGATCAGTGTGTTTAATGGTTTGACACAAAACCCCCTCTATTTACGCTGGAAACATTCCATGGGTATTACAACAGGGTTTTTCTTTAATAGGTGGTATGTGATGAAAATGGATCCAAGGGTTATGGATTTGTACATTTTGAGACACAAGAAGCTGCAGAAAGAGCTATTGAAAAAATGAATGGTATGCTGCTTAATGACCGCAAAGTGTAAGTACATAAATACGTAGTTGGGAATCAACAGACTGAAATTCATTTTACAGCAGACAAATATAGAAGGACAGGTTGTTCTAAAAATTTCTAATTTTAAAGAGGATTTAGAATTTTAGTGCTAGGAATACTATGAATTGTATCACCTGCCTATTCTAAAGGCAGAAAAAGTTCAGAAAAGGCTAATAATGGACTCGAGGGAAAAAATTATTGTACTGATTGTCTTGCAAGCCAATGCTGTAATGAGGATTTGGGAGCTTCTCTGGTTTTCTGATCTTACCAGTCTCATAAAATACAATAGGTTGGGTATTCTGAATAATACTTCCTTTGTAAGAGTTGAGATAGGTACGTGGTCCATTTTTTGGATGAAACTTAAAGCTCTAGAGTTACTCGGTCCTGAATAGTGGTCGGATTACACTAATATATGAGTGTCTGTTAATAGACATATCTAGGAAATAGGAGTAGAAAATACAACTTAATGTTTTAAACATGATCACTGTTCTGTACTGTAGGAAAAAACGTTATTTGGCTACTTGGTTAGTGATATCTAGGCGGAGAGGGAGCAAGTGTGCCTGACAGCTAGCTGTGCCTAAGGGATCATTGTGGTATTTGGTATAGTTGGAAAAGAATAGCTCTGTAAATACTTGAGAGGGTTTGGAAAAAGGATGACAGAAATCAGCATCAGCTTACCATCATGGATTATTTTTACATGTAAAGATGGATGGATCAAACCACATACAGGAAGAACATGTATTTGGAAACTTTTTTCCTGCTTGTTCTGTGCTTGACTGGCATACTGTGGATGTTTTTATTCAGCTTCCATCTTTATACAGCCTTTCTAAATTAGTAAAAAAAGGTCAGCATGTACTCATAAAAGCACATGATTTATGTAAACTTTGTTTGGTAAAATACATCATGAGAGTTAATTTTACTTTGAATTTCTATTCAGGCTAGGCTTTTAAAAGTAAATTAAAGTACCTCACTCACTACCAAAATCTGCTGAACACATTGTGCTATCAATCCTACCATCCTCGGTTACTATAAATTGGGTGAAGTTGTCTTAAGAAAATGTTGAGTTATTGCATGCTACTTTATTGGATTTGTCGTATTTGGAACTATAAAGTTGGGCAATACAATAAAATTTGAGAGCAAAAGTCTGCTATGATCAGAAATCTGTGTTAACCACGTAAGGCTGTACTAGAGCAGTTCCTTGGGTTGCAGAGTGTTGTGTTCAGTTTCTGTTCTTTCTGTGATGGTATGAACTGACCTTTGGTGTTCCCAGACAATATGGAATGGTATTTGACTAAAGAGAAAGTTGAACTATTTATTTCTCTATGCTTATTTAAGAGAAAACCAACCAAAAAAACCAACACAAACCAAACAAAAGTCTTGCTTTGATATAGGCTGGAAAGGTGTGTAGGGGAGTGGGGGACGTTAGTTAAATATCCCTTGCTTAAAAACTGGGTCGGAGAATGGCAACTGCTTTAAGGCTGCCAAATTTTTAGTATGGCAGAGGGATTATGCTGATTTCTGTTTAGCCACTTTACCTAGTACTTTCCCATTGTCCAGCTCCTGTTGTCAAAGGCTGTTTTATAAGAGTGAACAATCTTGCCAATAGCTTGAAAGCATTTTTATGCTAGTAACTGTGATAAGCACACTGATGTAGCAAAGGATAGTGAAATTGTTTTTCTGATGGAGTTTTACTGTAAATATTTTATCTAAAGAATTTCATGCCTATAATGGCCAATGAGACTGATTAAAATTTGATACCAGAGGATTAAAGTAAATTTTTAAACCTTGACAGACTTGCTTTAATCTACACTATTCTGTTCTTCTGCAACTAGATTTGTTGGAAGGTTTAAATCCCGCAAGGAACGTGAGGCAGAGCTTGGAGCCAGAGCAAAGGAATTCACCAATGTTTACATCAAGAATTTTGGAGAAGACATGGATGATGAGAGACTTAAGGAACTCTTTGGCAAGTTTGGTAATGTCTTAAACTTTAAGTTTATATAAACACGAGTGAACTTCAGGGTACTACTTAGATCTTACCTGTACAGTGCTTTATAGTGCAAGGAATCAGCTGGCTGTCTGATGCTGATTTAAAAAGAAAATAAAAAAGGTACTAAAAGTTGTGCTTAATTCTGATTTCACATTCAATGTGCAGTAATATCCACTGCAGAATTTTAAATAGGCAGAATAGAATATATATAATCCTGCCATCAGAATTGTTTCTGATAATCTGAAAATGATATGTTTAAATAGTCTTTTGAATGGGTTTTGCAAATTTTTTTAAGTTGCAAATAGGAGTGTTTTCTGTTTTAGTACAGATTGCTGTTATGAATTCACTACAGGATACATGACAAAGGAGCTTGCTATTGCTTTCATGGACCTGCAGACTTACCTTTATTCAGAGTATCTCTTCTTTCTTTATTCAGTTGCATTGTGGTGGTTGACCCAATACAAAATTATAAGGAACTTTTCCACTGGCAAGCTGTTTGGTTCTGTCATGATCCTCAGTTATGCAGGCTTATGATCATGACCTAGTAATGTATATGATGTGTCACCATCAAAATAGGAAATGGCAAACTCCTTAATTCAGTTACAGATTCTTATACTGGTTTATAGGGCACATCTATTTTATTTTCACACCTAGCATTTTTGTTTCCTCCATGTATTTTCTTTCCTCCATGCTTTTGCTGTTCTTCCGCAGATACCATGTAAAGCAAGAGAAAGCCTTGCATATGTGGTATTCTATAGCAGCCCTACACAGCATTTACAGGAAATTCCCTTCCTCTATTAAGTATCTGTGGTTGAAACAGTAGTGAATTTAGCTGCTAATATCTGTCTCAGTTGAGCCTGTGACCTGCAATTTTTCAAAGGTTTGAAATTGCTGAACTGGGGTGGCCTTTCACTGGGATAAATGGTGAAGCACGTACCTGATAGAAAGGCCTCCTCTCTGGCTTTCAGTAGCTGTTTCAAGGATGGAAGCCCTAAGGCTTTTTAAATGTCATAATTTTTAATGAGAAAACCAATTTCATTCACTCTGAGGTGAAATTCCTACCCCATTTTGGTTGAAAACACAGTAGAAAAGAAATACAGCATGGCAGACTTTAGCTGTAGAGACTGAAGTTCAGTGTCAGGGCAAACGAGCAATTTCATATTGATGGGTGATGTTTACTAGATACTCTTATTGGTGCAGGAGTCCTTTGTAATACAAGTGAAACAAACTAAATATTAACTTCTAAACAGGATGTTCCAAATGTGACAAGGATACACTCTGTATGCAAAGCATAAGTATTTCATTCTCTTTTTAGGTCCTGCCCTAAGTGTGAAAGTTATGACTGATGAGAGTGGAAAATCCAAAGGCTTTGGCTTCGTTAGTTTTGAAAGACATGAAGATGCCCAAAAAGTAAGCTTTTGGACTTCATTTTAGGAATTTTATAACTGAGACCCAAATAATACGTTTCATTGAGTGATTTGAAAACTTGTGAACTCATTAAGGTTTTTAATTGGTCAAGGACACTGCAAAAACAGGTGTCCGCTGCTTAAATGACTTAGCATGGTTTCTGTCATTTAGAATGCTTTCTTAATGATGATGTCAGTTGATCTGAGTCAAGATACTTGGAGACAGCTGGAACTAGTGTAGAAATGGGGAATCTTGAATAATTTAATAACCTGTTATAGTTGGGCTTGAAGGTCTCTGAGATTTGGACTCTCTCATGCTGGGCAGCATACAAGCATAGTAAATTATTACATCTCTGCAAAACCCAGATGAATCATTGAATCCAATTTGGTTGCACAAAACATTTGTGCAAGGCAGAAAGGATTGTGTTTTCATACTTCAGCACTGCTAAGTCAGCAGGAAAGCTATTAGTTTTATAGAGCATGTTTGGCACAGCTGTAAGAAAATAGTCAGAACCCTGTGATGTTGCTTTTACTCTGAAGAGTAACTTTGGAAGAAGGGTCCTTTTAATTCGTGTATATGTCTATAACATGCTGGTATGCTGTATAACTTAATTCTTTGTCAGCTGGTTGCTTTGATGTGTCAGTTGACTCTGGCAGTAGGGACATACCGTCAGGAGAAAAACTCAGCACAGAACAAATCAGGGCAACAAACGAAGTTTGCTTTTCAAAAGGCATTTTGGTGATTTGTCAGTACTGCAAGTGTACAAGCAAGAGATTAGAATAAATCCCGTCTGTCTTACATCTACATTGTTCAGTCTTGCATACATTCATTGATGAATTGTTTCTCTTTCAGTAGTCAGAATCACATGTTGGGTGTTTGAAATAACATAAAAATCTAATATCTCAGTAAATAGGTGTTTAATGGCTTTGGTTGTGAAGGTATACAATAAACTAGTGACTTCTGGTTTTAAATTAATTGAATAAATCTGTGCCAGAGTTTTCACATCTTAATATTTGTAAATCAAAACAGCATAAAGGAAGAAAGTTCATATTTTCATACTCTTTAAGTATTTCCTTAATGAAAGATTAAACATTAAAAAAAAAAAGCCATATATGCCACCTCTAGCTTAATATAAGACAATCTGGTAGATACTGTGGTTCCAGTTGTTACTTTTAAAAAGTATGAATTAGAGCTTTTCAGCTTAATTTGCTTTCTTTTTTCTGCCTTCAGGGAGATAAGGCTGGAGAAATAGTTCGTCATTATGTGACTTGATTTTTATTTTTTTTCCAACTTCATATAAGAAATGTTTTTTGCATCCCTTGTGACTTTAGCTGGACAGAAGCACACTCAGAAAGCAATTTCCATTTTACTTAAAGCAGAGAAGTCTTGGGGTATTTTGTTTCAGCTAGTGATATTTTAGATGGATTGACTCTTTTTGTGGAATCCTTATGTGACTTTTTATATTTGAATTACATTATTTTTTGTATTCCCGAAAACCACTGGAATACAAAGCACTGCTAACCTCTTGTTTATTAATGAAGGCTGTAGATGAGATGAACGGAAAAGAGCTCAATGGGAAACAAATCTATGTTGGCCGGGCTCAGAAAAAGGTGGAAAGACAGACGGAGCTGAAGCGCAAGTTTGAACAAATGAAGCAGGACAGGATCACCAGATACCAGGTTCAGTTTCAATTCAAGAGGACTAACTTTATTCTATGATATTTTTAGATTTACACAGCCCATTTGCTTTCAAAAATATCTTGCCTTTTTTTTAGGGTGTAAACCTTTATGTGAAAAATCTTGATGATGGGATTGATGATGAGCGTCTTCGAAAAGAATTCTCCCCGTTTGGTACAATCACTAGTGCAAAGGTAAATTTCAGAGATTCTGCTTGTCCTTTCTCTGAAAATGAACAATGATCCTTCACCAAGGAAGAGTGATTTCTTTGATTAAGGGATGGAACCCAGTCACTTACCACTGCCACTATATATGTGGACATCTGCTTTCTCAATTATCGTATGTCTCAGGTTAAATGCATATGATCATCCTTTCTTGAAATAAACTGAATACTGATATTAAGGTGAGAAAAATGACATCTTTTCAGTGCAATAACGTGCTCGTTACTACTTCATGAGATTTTCATCTGTATCCAGTAAACAGCTATTAATTAAGCAATTATATTCCTTTTTATAAATCAGTAAAACAAACCTGTGGTTTCACTTCGAGTAAGCTGAAAAAAGAAACTCACGTAGGTTGAGTAGGTACAGCATTCTCTTGTTTTAAAACTAAATTTTGTACTGACAGGTCATGATGGAAGGTGGCCGCAGCAAAGGATTTGGATTTGTATGCTTCTCATCACCAGAAGAAGCCACCAAAGCTGTCACAGAGATGAATGGTAGAATTGTGGCTACTAAACCATTATATGTAGCTCTAGCCCAGCGTAAAGAAGAGCGCCAAGCTCATCTCACCAACCAGTATATGCAGAGAATGGCAAGTGTAAGAGCAGTACCTAATCCTGTAATCAATCCTTACCAACCAGCACCTCCTTCAGGTTACTTCATGGCAGCTATCCCACAGGTATGTCTAGAGATGACTTAACCAAATGGTTTGTACTATGTATAAAGTCTGTTTACATTTAACAATAAATGTAACTATTACCATCTGTCAATAATTGCATCATTCTAATTTCATAGCAGAAAGGAGATGGACTGTTCAGCATGCCCTTCCAAGACAGCAAAATTACACAATGTTTTTATATTTGACAGACTCAGAACCGTGCTGCATACTATCCTACTAATCAACTTGCTCAACTTGCTAGACCTAGTCCTCGCTGGACTGCTCAGGGTGCCAGACCTCATCGTAAGTCACTTCTTTACCTTTCCAGTGATTGTGGTAACCTCCATAGCATTTACTTTTGCACTTTTAAATACATTTTCACAGCATTACAGTATCAGTCTTCTCTTTGTCAGAGTACTGGTATTACTTCTGAACTCTTTTCACCATTCCGTGTTTCAGCATGTAACTTAATTTATTTTCTTTAAAACATAGCATTCCAAAACATGCCTGGTGCTATCCGCCCAGCAGCACCCAGACCACCATTTAGTACCATGAGACCAGCTTCTTCACAAGTTCCACGAGTCATGTCAACACAACGTGTTGGTGAGTTTCATTTATGCAAACTTCAAGTATTAAACTTATTCTTTAATTTTGCTGATTCAGAATGATCTCTCAAAAGCATTCGTTAAGTTCAATATCACATGTGGTAACACTTCTCTCCTTTTCTGGCTCTTACTAAGTGAGTAAGCTAGTATCACCTTCTAGTAGTTGCTTTAAATATTGTCCCCGCAAAGACTAGTGCTGTGGCCCCATTTCTTTATCATGAAGCATTTTTTCTTACAGTGTGCATTTCAAGAATTCTGTATGACAGCTTCTGCCATTTCTAAACATTGTTGTGGCAATTGTAATAATAGGTTGCGTGTAGCAATACTGAGAATGTTAGCTTTAATTTTGTCATAGAATACTGTGAGCCAGTGTCATGTCTGCAGAATCTGCACATCACTGAATGAACCAGAATTGATTGTTAATGGAGTCTTAATTCTCTCAGAATGTATTAGGCAGTAGTGGTTTTTTAGCTCTACTTCATGAAAGTATCTTTTTTAGGATGACTGACGTAAGGTACTCAGGAAATCAAGTGTCCTTTGAGGTTAGAATTAAATTAATACTCAACCAAAGTGAATGTTTTCTCACAGATCTTTTTTTCAATAGCGTGTCAGAAAAGCAATTCATTAGTGAAGTGACTGGAAAGTAACATCCAGTGAATTTTGAGCTTTGAACCTTCAGATATGACCAGTGATGTGACAGTTGAAAATACTACTGAGATGAATCTATAATACAATACCTAAATTAGGTATTCCCTTTCGAGGCTGGTTTGGGATTTTTTTGTGACTTGTACAGTGTAGGCTAAATTAAAAAAAATAATTATTCACATACAGAATTGCGTTATTTTTTCAGCTAATACATCAACACAAACAATGGGTCCACGTCCTGCAGCAGCAGCTACTGCAGCTACTCCTGCCGTACGCACAGTACCACAATACAAATATGCTGCCGGTGTTCGTAATCCTCAGCAGCATCTTAATACACAGCCGCAGGTTGCTATGCAGCAGGTATGTAATTTTAGGAACTGGTCCATGCTTTTTCTGGTGCTTTTTGCAGAGGAAGGAGGGGGGGTGCTTATGGTTATGAGTTGTCTTTTTTATTCTAGAATTCAGGGTCTGCATTGTAGCAGCAGAGTTATAGCCTTGAGGTTTTAAGTCTATTTCAAGTTCACCTGGGACAGGATGGGATCCTATGTTACTTCATATTTTCCAGTTGCTTGATACCTTAGCCCGAATTCTCCTTGTGTTTGCTCCACAATGGAGCAGTTGATACTAATCTCCAGCATTGCTCCACTCTAACAAGCACTATTTGATTTAAATTGACTTAGTAGTAATTTCTTCCATGTTGATTTGTGGAACATTGGATATTTGAAGCTGCACCTAATTATGAATTAGAATTTAATTTTGAAATGGTGTTAAATTAATTTGCAGCCTGCTGTCCATGTGCAAGGTCAGGAACCCTTGACTGCTTCCATGTTGGCTTCTGCCCCTCCACAAGAACAAAAGCAGATGTTAGGTATGTACATGATACCTTTTTCTGCCTTGTAGCAGAAGGACAGTTGAACTACTCTTTTATCAATCTTAAAATGTGGAGTAAATGGTTTTAGCAGTAGAACAAGGTGTTTGTTTCCCTTTTCCCTTAAATCTAGTCTGTGTTTGTCAGATGAGATTTGTCACTGCACTTTTTTCTCTCCAGGTGAACGTCTATTTCCTCTCATTCAAAGCATGCACCCTACTCTGGCGGGTAAGATCACTGGTATGTTGTTGGAGATTGACAACTCTGAACTCCTCCACATGCTCGAGTCTCCTGAGTCTCTTCGTTCGAAGGTAGGTGTGCTTTTGCCTTACACTAGTTTTATCAGCAGTTAAGTCTACACTGATTTAACAGGTGTTCGTGCTGGCACGGTGAAGTAGCAGCAGTGCAACAGTGGCCCAGGGCAAGAAGTTAAAATATGCTCTGTCAGAGGGTGGCAGTGGCTTAAATTAGCATGAACTGGAACTGTAATGTTAACCTTTTCTTTTTAACAATGCAGGCATTGTTTGTGTGTATAGTTTAAACTGTTTCATTAACTTAAATATACAGAAATTACTAAGCTTCCCCTTATTAATTTTTCCTTTTTTACTTAACAGGTTGATGAAGCTGTAGCCGTACTACAAGCCCACCAAGCTAAAGAGGCTGCTCAAAAGGCAGTTAATAATCCCACTGGAGTTCCAAGTGTTTAATAAGTAAGTTTTCTGAGCACTGTAGTTTTATAGGTTGACTGGGGTAATTTAGTCCATGGCCTTGTAAGCAGCATGCCTCCAAGTTCTGTGGCTGCAAATGATACCAAGAGTAGCAGCTATGGTCACAGTTGTAAACAAATTTTGTGCTCAATCCTGTTGTCCAGTTCTGTAGCTCTTGGTCAGCAAATGCTGCTGACATTTTGTATTGCATATTTAGCTGGAATTAAAGCATTGTTTTTAACAGCATATTTAGCTGAAATTACTTCTAGGCATGCATGCAGAAACGTGCGGTTCTGTCAAACGCTACTATTCATACTGTTGTTCAAGAGGAACTTGTGGAATTGAAGTAAGCTTAAAATGATACTCCAAGCCTATTTTTCTTTAGAAGTGAAATAGCTTATTTACACTATAATTTGTATATACTTGCCAGAATCTAAAATTAGACAGTAATTAAAAACTAAAATGCATATTGTCTTGACTTCACTTTTTGGTGAATTTAACTTTGATGTCAATTAAAATCTTGAAGTTCTTTATTGCCTTCTGTGGGTTTAGTATCTTAATTTTTGCATGACAGGAAGAGGCAAAAGGTGGTATCTTTACTGTTTTGAAAGGGGAAAGTGTTGTGGAGTTGAGTATGATATAGAAGTCTGTTCTCTATTCAGTCTAGTTAGGTTTTGCCTGTCTGTGAATTTATTTTCGACATATATAGATGTCGGTTGAAGATGCCTGCTTTAACATTTGATCACTTCAAATGTTCTTTTTCCTTGATCTTTTCATTTCTGGAACTTTCCTTTTGGAGGCAGAATTTGAGTCATGTTTTTTCCACACTTCTTTCTTTTTCCATAATTTTTTTGCTAGTGACACTTTCACACTGGAGATAAGCAAGTGCTGAATAAGTTCTGTCTCCTAAACTGAGATGCCCAAACCTAGCATTACTCCATATGGTCCATGACGTTTTAGTAATTGGAAATTGAAAATACTGCTAGTGCAGTTACTTGATGAGCCTGGGTGTGCTGGCCTTAAGAGTAGAGGTGACCTGCAGTCACGCTAGTTACAGTAACAACTTACTGTGTGTAGCCATTGTCCAAGGCCATGCTGCACAGAGTACTGTTTAGTTCTAGACTCAGTTTTGTCTTCCAAGTATCACAGACTTGGGATACTTTACTTCCATGTCTCTAAAGTGGGGGATACTCCTGATACACTACTGTAGAGAACTTTGGTATGATTGATACTGTGAAAGCCCAAAGTACTGTCAGGCTTACGGTTGCAGAAAGCATGTCAGAAAACATAAGGTGCGGCTTTGATTCTAAAACCTAACAACATTGTTTTTGTTTGCAGAAAGATCCGGGACTACAATCTAGAACTTCGCTTCACCGAAGAAAAAAAAAATCTAAACATGGAAAAACTATTAAATATTGAGAAAAACATTGCAAAATATAAAATAAATAAAAAAAGGAAAGGAAACTTTGAAGCTTATGTACAGAGCAACGCCGGGGCTAGCAAAACAAATGCTAGTCCTAGATTACTTATTGATTTAAAATTTAAAAAAAAATAGTAAAATAAAAAATACAAATTAATGTTTTATAAACCCGGGGGAAAAGAATTTTCAGCACAGTACAAAAATTTAAAGCATTCCTTTCTTTAATTTTGTAATTCTTTACTGTGGAAAAGCTCAGAATATCACCACTGTTTTAGTTGACAGTGAGAATTGATAGCTGAGCAAAGAAACGTAATTTGGATTATAAAATTCTTGGTTTAATAAAAATTCCTTAAACACTGATTTACTTGTGATGGTTTCTTTTGTACAGTGTACTTCCGGTAAGGTTGTCATTTGGAATGCCAAGTTAGAAGTCCACTCTACAGTATGTTTTAGCAGTTTCTAGAGAAGATTAGCCTACATTTAGCCACCTGTTACTGATAATATAAACTTAAGCATTAAAACAAATCAAAAGAGCAGCTAGATCCATATCTGGGTTTTAAATCCTTTATAGCATGGTGTCTGAACTCTTGTCATTGTCTGATTAGAAATAGACCTTTAAATACCCTACCTTGAGATGATCAGTAAGAAATGTTACTATAAAAGGCTTGTGTTGGAATTGTGTAGCATACCAACACATGATCCCATCTGACCACCTGCACGTGGTGCTCGTTCTCACAGGTTTTGGTGGAAGGAACAATCTACATAGGTCTCTGACTGTGTCTTTAGATGGCTGATGAACCCTGAGATGGAGGCAGTGTCGTATGGACATAGGTGAATGAGTAAGGAGCGTCTACAGTAAGCAGTGTTGCAAAATTCCATTATTGTGCAAGTATGAACACAAGGCATTCCTAGAACAAAAAAGGTGGTAATGTATTAAAAATTGGATGCATAGTAATGGAAAGATCATGCTTTTCACACAGTAAAAATCCTGTGGTCAGGACTGCTTAATCCTGAGTTGGTATTTGTAATGCTGTGTTCCCTGACAAGTGAATGGCTACCCAAAAATGGCTTTTTCCTGTTAGTGAGAGACCAGTTGGTTTAATGTTAGCTTTGCTACATTTTGGGTTTTTTAATGTGCTGAACAAATCCTTCTTGTCCAGAGGCAACTTTGAAAGTCTCAGCTAGCTCTTTGGTAAGTAAATTATTGAATTATTACTGAAAAAGAATACAGTTAGGGTGCTTTAAATCAGCAGATTTGAAAAGTGAGTGTGATCTGAAACTTAATGCTGTTCCTTATTAATTCTCACTACAAAGATCTTGTCAGTAATTTCCTGTTGCAGTGTGTCACAGAACTCTGCATACAGTGAGCTTATGCAAAACTTAGTGGGTTTTTTTATCGAATTTGTGAATGGTGAAAAAATTCTAGCAGTTTTACTGGGTCCAGGAATCACTGTCCTGCAAAAGGTGACCTTCCTGGTTCGTCCTTATATTTGACTGTCATTTAAAAATAGAATTGAAGGGGGGGGTGGTGTGTGAGGGAATGCCTTTTTAAAATAAATTGCTGCTTGATCTACATCTGATCTAGTGTACAATAAAAATAATCCTGTTTTCACTCAGGGCTGATAGGTCCTTCGGGTCAGCTTGTATGTTAGTCACTAAAAAGAGCATCCAAGAAAATGGCCAATGGCAGCAAAAGTGAGAAGAGCCAACACTTGCACATGAGTTTGCTCTACAGGACATTACTGAGGTTGAGAGTTTTGCAGGATTAAAACTGTTAAATGCATAATCAAGACAGAGAGTGATGAGCTGTGTGAAAAGTCAGCAGATAACATTGAAGTTGGCCACCTACGGATGGGTTATCCTACAGTTGCTGCCTTGCTTTTTTTCTGTCTTCCTTCAAGGGAGTACTTTGTGCAGACTTGCAGAATGAGAGGCATTTTCTACCCAGTTTAGCCCATAATTGGCTCTGTAAGCTGCTTAATGAAAATTGATAATGGAGAGGGGGGAAAGGAAGCAGTGAACATGGCATGTCCTTTTACAAGAAGAGAGAAGAATCTGGCAGGCCGGGATGGGGAAAAGGAAGATCTGTTAGTCATGGCGGAAGGCATGACCCTTAGCACTGCAATCCATCAGGCCCCAGTTGCTGTGTTTAAAGGATACAGAATCACAGGAAGGAGTTTGTGACTTCTTTCTGGAAGGCCCTCTGAAATCCATGTTGCACGGGGGGAATGCCTGTGTTCTCTGGACCTGTTGTTGCAGTCTGCAAGCCCTATAGCATGCTTTCTGAAGTCCCCCAAAGGACAATTCAAGAGTACCCTTGTTTTTCCCCTTGCGCAAAGATCTTCAGACTGGATTTTTTCGTGTTAAGTGAATTTGAGAAATAAGCCTAGCATAGAGAGGTGAAATTGGTCTGGTGCAAATGAATCCTATTTAAAATCCCTCACTTCACTATAAAAGCATTAGGTTAAGCTTGTACAGTTCTTGCGCTCAGTCCTGTCCTGATGGAGGCAGGCTGGGTTAGCCTTTAATTTACAATCTTGCTGAAGTATATCACTGTAATTAAGAACTTTTGAAACTGGATGGTAAATCCTACAAAGGAAGTGGTTCAGACAAGATATGTACATGATAAGAGGTTGAATGTACAACCTTAATCTTACGTAATGTCAAATATGAAAACATTAAAGCTTTGGAGACAGTTTTAAAGACCTAAAAATATTTAGCACCATAATAGAAATGTTGAAGAATTGGATGATATTAAAGACTTAATGGAAGGTCTAAAGGATGGTATAAAGATCTAACTATTTGCAGGAAAGTAAGAGCCCACCTCCCTTCTGCTTGTTTCCACAGGTTAGAGTTAATGTCTGAGTCTGCTGCAGTTAACCAAACTAATCTTTATGTTTTGTAAGAGTGTGCAAGTTATTTAACCTCTTGCATATGGGGAAACTGAAAAAGGAGAAAAAGAGGGGTTCTTCCAGCTTTGTACAAGACTCTTGTGGGTGTGTTAAGCACTAGCAACTGTACCAGCCTGAAATACCAGGTAACTTGTGATGGAAGGACACAGGCAATTCTGCTGATCGTGACAGCTTAAGAAAACAAAACCCTGTGTTGGTTGGATTTATTCCTTCCCACTCTTGATTACATGGTAATTCCCCATTGTATACCACAGATGCCTATTTAATCAGTCTTCTATTTTTTTTTCTTAAATCTTAGAGATAGTGAACAATGTGTGTGTTAGCACCTCTATCAATGTATCTTTAGAGTACTACTGTAAAACAATGTGCCACACAGAGAAGTCAATTTATTCACCAGCAGTAGAGCATTGTTCCTTTGGGTTAATAGGCAGCCTCACTGGCAGTCGCTTCCTTCTGCAACACATTCCCTCTAGCATGTGGCAGAGGCTTACGCTGATCCTCTACCGCCCTGCAGCCACCCAGTGCTAAGCTGATTTTGCTGGATCCTCCGGTATTTCATTCCTTCAGTCCTTCCTGTCTTCCATTCTAACCAGAGTAAATGCTTGTTTAGCAGCAGCCAAAAGCTCGCTCCTGAACGGAATGGCGATTTGAATGAATAAATGGTATGATATTCACCATCCACTTTCCCAAGCAGAATGTGGCTTTATGGGCAACTCAATCAAAGGTTTGGTGCAGAGGTAACCTGGATTGCATGCATTCTCTTTGCTGCTCTGCAGAAGTCTAGGAAATTTGGATTTCACTGGGTCCTGGGGGAGGAGGGGACAAGTTGGTGGAAATCAAGACATTCCTGAGTCAGGCAATGGCATTACAGTTGCCATTTTACACTAATTAGGTGTCTACCCTTGAATAAATGATATCTTCAGTCCTTGCACCTGAATGTATCTCCTTCTTGGGAGCATTGTTAATGATTGCTATGGACAACTGGATGTTGAAAGACAGCCACTTGCCCTTTTGGATTAGGATTCTCGGCAAAAAGGTTTTCTGAATTCCGCATCTAATAGACGTATTTCTGCTTGGAATAACGGAAAAAAAACCCAAACCAAAACATAACTCCCAAAAAACAACTGGGATTTGTATTTATTTTCAATAGATCTGGGAGCTGTGGTCCAAACTGACATCTTAGAGAGAGCCCCAGTCTTGTCCTTGGGACCACAATTCACTAGGCTTTCACAGTTACGTGTTTCTGGCCATCCTACTTTGGATTAAGTAGGAAGCTCCATTTGTAGGACTGATCTTTCCATTGGAGTTGCTCCCTGAACATGAGCAACATTTTCACTCCCTGATGGGGTAGTTTAGTAGCAAACTCTTCATAGCTTCCCAGGTACATGAGTTGTCTCTGAGAGGCAATTCAAGGTTAGAAATGCTCCCTGAGTAAATCCACCACAGGCTTGGATTTACTGGAATCAGAGGCTACTCTCAAAAAAGTCTCAGTTCTCTCAGATTACTTTTTATGGTGTAAGTGGGCACTCTGAATTTAACTGCCTTATTTCCCTTGCCTCCTTCCCATTTCCCCTTTGATCAACTAGTCCTTTCCTTACAAAGAGAAACACCACATCCTATGTCCCATTACATCAGTTAGCTGCCTCATCAACAGCACAGCAAGTGATACGAAGAGCCCCACACCACCTTTGCAATGAAAAGCCATAGGAAGGCTACAGGGTCTGGCTGGGAAATGCTGCAGGTCTTCTCTGAGGGAGTTTCAAAGGCAGTGTGCTGACTTAGAGGATCTGCAGCTCAACTGCTGGTGAAGGAGGCAAGCCTAGGCCCTCCCTATTCTCATGTGAAGACCTGAAACCTGGGGAATCCTTGTACGCCCTACCTCTGCCAGCTGGTGATTTGCATTTGGGATCCTGTCTCTTCTGAGCCGCAAGTCAGCATCTCACTCACTGCCTCTCCTCCTCACAGGTTTTTCCTCAACTGACAAGCCAGGAGGAGCACACAAAAAAAACCCAAGATAGGATTCCCCAACAAGGCAGGCAGAGATTTCAGCACACCAGCAGCCTAAATGCTGTTCCTTAGGCAGCTGTGAGTCCGTGTGAAACGACTATCTCTGAGAAGGAAAGCTTTTAGTCCCACTTACCTTCTGCAGGATGTGGTCAGTAATGATGGGTAGTAGCTGTGTGCAAATGAAAATGCAGCTGTCAGGGTTACAAATTGTTAGCATGTGGCATTTGAAGTGAATACCAGTTTGAAACAAGTGTTTCAGCTACACTAAGACCACAAGGTGCACATGTCCTTGGAGCTCCCTTTGAAGGACTTGGGCAACAAGAACAAAGGAAGAGTATTTTCAGAAAATAATTTGAATTTTATATTTCTCACTTATTGTATTGGGATTGAATGTAATCATTAAGAAAAAAAAGGAAATTACAAGCTGGGCCAACATAATGGGCCTGTTGCACATTAAGGACTAAGAGCAGTATATCTATGCCAAATAGTTTCCTACTTCCCACATAACCTGAGAAAGAAACATCCCTAATCAAGTCATGTTCCAGCTGGCTATAGCTGTCCAGAGGTATGTACTTTTTTATAGCTCTGAGCACACTTTAAAACATTCCATGTGATATCTGAGCGTTCAGAAAACAAAAATGATGCCCTGGGCAGGCTAACTGGTTGTGTCACATCGCAGTAACTGGGACCTTGGGTTACACATGGTCTAGGTTAAACTCAAAGTCAGCAGATGACATAAAACAGAGATTACATTTCAGAAAGTGGGCCCCAAACATATTGCATTGTCACATCTGTAAGTGGAAGCTTGCCTAAAGCTGTCTCTTGTCACTGTTAGAGAGATTTGCCACCGAGGGTAGCTCAGTTTCTCCTCCTGTTGTTTTCCAGAGGGGAACCAGATTCAGGCAGATGAGGAGAGACCCCCAACCTGGAATGACAGCAGAAGTGGAAAATTCCTGCCCAGGGCCCAGAGTGTAGATCTTCCCTCTGTCAGTCTATACCTCACATCTTTCCATCAAATTCATTCTGCAGCTGCTTCGCCTCCCAGGTTACAAGTGGAGATGTGGATTTGCAAAGTGGCTTGGGAGGCAAACCAGGATGCACACAGGGGCCTTGCTCAGGAGGGGAAGGAAAGTTCTTCCAAGAGCTCCCCAGCTTGCGGATGCCTCATCTCCCAGGTACAACAGGGCAGCCCTGACACCAGGAGATACAAAGTTGGCTCCGTAAGAGGGTGGTTGCGTGGGTGCTCCAGAAGTCGTCAGACTGGTTATATTTGGCTGCACAGATGAAGAAGAAAAGCAAATCAAGTTATCAAACATGTTACACAATGTTATTTTACTTACTCTTCTCCATTTTCTCCAAAATTCCCACAGTTAACCCTGTTTCTTGAAAAAAATGTACAAACCTTGTTCCACCGTTAAGGGGTTTTCCCCAGGTGTTAGTGAATCACTGCCTTCCTGAAATAATTTTCTTCCCCTGACGAAGGGCCTTTTGGTGAGGCTGGAGTACTGCACTTATGTCAGGTCCCGGTTTGCAGGGGAGGCACTTCAGCTGCATTATTTCCACATTGATGAACTCATTTCATGTCTCCAGCAGCACTGCTTGTGTAAGACTTCCATGGTGATTCACACGAAAAGGCCCAGCTCCCGCAGGGGTACCAGAAATACACTAAAGAAAGCTAGGAAGTATGGCAAGTGTAATTCATCTTTACTGTCTGGCAATTAGTGATAAACAGAAGTCCCAGGCCAGAGATGGGAGCTGGCATTTTAACTGTATCTGACCTCCAGTGAGGCACTGTGCAAAAAAAGGACTTTTCTTATAAACCTGCTGCGTACCCCTTTTACCAGATAGTCCCTAGTTGTTGCTCCTTGAAAACTAGTGAATTACCATCACTTCGTAGTCCCCTTCCCCGTGCTAGTCGCATCTCCTTCCCTGCTCGGCACCGGCTCTTCAGTGCCCCGGGTCACCCCCGCTGCCTTTCCCAGCCAGGCCGCTTCCCCTGCGGGCACCGCTTGGCGCCTAATGACCATTAATGTCACTCCCACCTTGCCCCTGGCCCTAACGAGGCTCCCAAGGCGGGGCCGACCCTCTCAGGCCCCTTTTCTGGAGGGATTTCAAATAAAAGCCGCCGCCGAGGCTGCGCCTGAGGGATCGTCCCGCCTCTGTGCCAGCGGCCCGCACCGCGGCAGCGCCCCCTGGCGCCGCGCCAGCTGCCACCCGCGCTGCCCGGCGCCTCCCTCGGCCCCGCCGCTGCCCTCAGGGGACGGGACGGCCCGGCCCGGTGTCGCCATGAAGCTGCACTTCAGCATCACCGCCGCCGAGGAGCTGCGGGAGAGGCGCGGGGGCCCCTACGTGGTGGGCGCGGGGTGGGCAGCGGGCAGCGGGCGGCGGGGGCCGGCGGGCCGGGCGCGGGTCTGACGGCGGTGTGCTTGCAGCTGTACTCGGTGTGCCTGGAGGGCTTCCTGCTCGGCAAGGCGCGGTACAGCCAGCTCCGCCGCTGGGACGCGCAGGTGAGGGCCGGCCGGGGGGTGGCGGGGCCGGGGGCACCCCGAAAAGCCTCGGTGGGGGCAGCCTGCCGGGGTGCAGGCGGCCGTCGGGCCCCGCAGCCTGGCCGGGCCCCTGGGAGGGCTGCGGAGCAGGAGGGACTCTGCTGGCACTCACAGGCCTGGTGTGGGGTGGGGGCCGCGAGTTATTTCTGCCCAAATCCGCATTAAAGCCTTCCTTCATGCTAACAGCCCAGGGGAGATGTGCCTGGTCCCAACCCGGGCCCTGTCCTCCCACCTGGCCCTTGCACCCTGCCTGGTCCCCCCGATGCTGGGCTGTCAGAGGGGCTGAGCTGCAGCTTGCGGGGCACCTGTGTTTGCAGGGTGAAATCCAGCAGCAACTGAGAGGCAAATCCAAAAAAACCCAAAAAACCAACCAACCAACCAAACAAACAAAAAAAACAGCTAAGGGATGTGGCAGAAGAGTGTGGTAAGCTGGCTTAATGGGAAACATTGGTCAAGCAGCAGCAGCTGTGGACTCAAAAGTGCCTCTTTTCCTTGGCCTCTGGGAGAGGGGTGCAACTGCTTTGCTGGGGTCTTTAATCCTATGAACAACTCTAGAAAGTGTATAGAGGTCAGTCCAGGCAAATTGCAGTCAGTTGCAGGGTTTTTTGGACAAGCCAGGGGTTAACCAGTGTTGGATCCCTTGGCCCAAATTGCCTAAACACATACCTCAGGAGTGACCCTTTCCACACAGGCAGTTACTAGGCAATTACAAAACAGCTGGAACACAATCCTGGAGTATTCCAAGGAATAGTGAGTATCAGTAATCCAAACTGAAGTGGATTATTTAGAGTGAATCTGCCAGTTTATCTCTGCTTTTGTTTTGTTGTTGTAAGGGAGCATGTGATGTTGATCTCTTCCATGGAAGCAGAGTGGCTGCCAGCCTTCTCTTTGCTAGCCTGATCTCTCTGGCTTTTGCCAGTCCTTGGCTCCAAGTGAAATCTCTCCCAGTTCTTCCGTCAGTCTAGATGCACACTGTCATCTCTGCTGAGCAGCCTTATTTTACCTCGATAATCCTATTTTAGGGCCCTGTTTGATGAACGGTTCTCTTGGTAGTGGGTTAGGTAGGTGCTCCTTCTTTTGGCAGCCTCCTTCCTGTGCGGTCAGCTGCAGTGATAGGACCACTCTGGAGCAGTTTTTCAACCAGATAATCCCAGATGGGGATCAGTCCATCTCTCCCAACTCTGTGTGAGTGCACAAACAGTTGGAGCAGCACAGCTGAAAGCAGTTGAGTTAGCAGTAGGACTGCCATGGGTAGCAATATTTGCTGCAGTGTGCTCTTGTGCCCCAGCTCTGCAATTCTTTTCCCTGTGGGAGCTCTCATAGTAATACTTTGCTTTGATTAATGGAGCATTTTGGTAACATATCTGAACTCATAAACCAGCTTATGTACTTGCTTGCTTTTTCTTTAAGGTTTACTGTTTGTTGCTCAAGAGGTTTTAACTTCATTAATGCTCTCGGCAAAATCTTTCCCTTCTCTGCGTCCTCTGTAACTGACAGTTTGCCTCTTGCTGGGCTTTACAACTTGTTAGCTGATTTTTATTTTTAATTCCTTCATTCCTGCTGTTGGTAGCTGCCATACTTGGTCTTGAAGCTTACAACTACACTGCTGTCCCTTAATTGTCTTCCCCATACTTATGTGAGGTTGCTCGTCTATAATTATTATATCCTGTTCTGCTTGTTTTGCTTGAAATACTCTATTAAGGTAGAAAAATACACACATACAAGAAGTCTTAAACTCCAGAATACAGTAATTTTACCCTCCTGACCAGATCAGACATGGTGTCCACAAAGCCCCACAGATACAGCAATTCTGTGATGGCTGCAGGATGTGAATTAGAAATAAGCTTCCCCCTTGGACAGATTTCTGTATGATTATACTTGACGGTATTTCCTGGACACTACTCTGGAGGATCTCTCTCTGACCTCTGCTGGATGTGATGCTGGACTAGTTGTGCCTCTGATCTCCTTCAGAGTGGCAATTTCTAAAGCACTGCTATTCCACCTCTATGCGCTCCTCTCCTATCTTGTGATACAAAATCAGGACACGTAACTTTTGTTTGTGATACTGTGCCTTACTGCCCCTTTTCTCTTCCTGTGTATTTTCCAGCTCCCCATCACTTTATAATCTGAGAATGCTTCTGTTTGACACTCCTAAACTCTGTTTCTTGCTGTCTCCCAGAGCAGTTGTTATCTACAAAAGGGCTGTCTGAAGGAAGCAACTGTTTAGAGGCAGTGCAGTGTAATGGAGCATATGAGGTTTTGGATACGCTGTTGAATGGGGAGGTGCAGGTATACTAACTCTGAGCAACATTTCCTTACCTCCAAACAAGATTCTCAGCCTTAAGCTGAGCACCCAAGCCAAATGGTATAGAGAGAGGTGTGAACAACCAAGAATGATATCCTAAAAGACATCTTGTTTAGGAGGGGTTGCTTAGACAGGGCTGGCAGAAATGCTGAGGAGAGCAGTGCAGCATTAGCCCTTCTCTTGTGGAGACAGGCACTTGGCTGTGAATTGCCAGAAGGTGCCTGTCTTGGTCTGAGGATTTACTCCCTTGACATTCCTCTGGGAGATGGGGGTTTGTGTTGGCTGTAAGAGGGTCCAGAGATGGCTCTGCCTTCTTCCCTTTTGCCCCTTCTTTTAGGAGCTAGAGCATTCAATTGTGGGAAACCCAGTTTTCATTCCCTCCTCTGTCCTGGGTATTTAGATATTAAGCATTAGCAGTGGGAAGGACAACTGACAGACCAGTCTCCCTTTGCTCAGGATGAACACCATAGACATTGGGCAGCGTTCCTTATTGTTTGTGCTTTCTGAACTAAGACTTGTGTAGCCATTCTCTGCAAATGACAGTGAACAACTTCAGCAGGAGTGTTGATGGCAGATGGATGTGCATTTTAAGGATCTAACCTTTGGCCCTAGATTTATACAAGGACAGCTAGGCAGTGCTCTGTACTGTAGCTGTATTCTTCTTTGGCTTTAGTTCTGTGAGGACTGCACACTGACCAGAGCACCCCCAGTAGAGCTGTGGACTCTATTCTGCTTATGGAGAGGTAAGGATCTCTTGCAAGAATATACAAGTGGCAGAGTGGGGCTAGAGATTACCTGATCAGTGGTTTGTGCACTAAAAATGTTACTGGTTTTCCTTGAAATTGAACAATTGCTGTCCCTAGTTTCCACCTTTGATGTTTGCATTTGGCTTTTCAGTTTGGCAGCTGCTTAGCACATCCTTCATATCATCATAATGAACCTAAGGAACAGATTATTCCTTGCAGTTGTTGGAGTATTCGCTAGTTTACTTCAAGGCAGTGCGTAAATAGGAAGTGTCCTCTGTAGGATTAAGAGTGAAATGCAACACTGATGGATTCTGGTCATGATGCCAGCCGCTACTGAGTCAGCAGCATCTGTGAACAACTGTTGGGAAAATAGTTTAAAAAAAAAAAATCTGTTAATCACAACAAAACAATTGGTAAAAAGGAATTAAATATAGAAAATATATTTTTGAACTTCATTTAGCCAGTCATGTACCAGAATAGTCTCATACCTTTGATTGCTTGGACAGTTTCTGCATACATATATTTTAATTTTCACATGAAACATGTTTAAGCATTTTTAATCTTAGAATGGTGTCTCCTCTTTTTTTTTAATATTCAATAAGGTAACTGAGAAGGAAATGCCCAGAGGCCTGTTTATTCTTTATATAATCCATACATAGTAGCTTTATAGTTATAATGCTGCTCTGTTTTTTTCAGGATAGCACTTTTGTTTCTGGTGCTCTGTCTGACTGCACACCTATGATGGAGCATGGCCCTGGGTGAAATAGCTTGTCTAGACAGCATAGGCAGGAGGCAGGACCTGACACCAAAAAGCAAACCTATGGGACTAGACTAAGTAGGAGATGATTAATTCTGGTCAACTACACTTTAAAACTGATGATGTCTCCTGCTGAGGAGGGGAATATTTATTGCAGAAACATGAAGAAACAGCACCAACTATGGCATGTGTCTTTACTCCCCTTTTTGGACAGATTAGCTCTTAGAGCTTAGAACTGTCATATTTAGGAAAGCTGCCCTATCTATTTTAGGTGGAAATCTTGGAGGAAAAGTACCACTTCCACCAGACTGGAACATCCTGCCTGGGGTTCTAGCACGGTCAGATTTAAGCTTGTTTTTGTGATCCAGTCTCCTGTGGGCTTTCCTGCCACTTGCTCTTGAAGCTGCCTCTGGGGTGGGGAGCTGGGAGTGGAGCTGTGCCCAGCCTTGGTGCTGGGTTGTGGGCTGTGAGGCTGGACAGGCCCAGGTGGCTACTGTGTAGTGGTGTTGGGAGCTGGGCATAGTGTCTGCAAAGAAGCTGTTTGGTCAGGCATGCCAAGGCCAAAGGATGGGAGTCCTCCCCTTGGACAGCTTGTGGAGCAGGATGGCTTGGAAGTATCTCTCTGGTCAAGGTCCAGTCAAGGGAAAACAGCAGTGCACAGGGCACCCTGGCTTGGGGCTGAGCCATGGGTCTTCTGGGGAGTGGCATTAGGTTGCAGAAACAAACCCAGAGCCTCAAAAAAATGGCTGGAAGAAGATTTTGGGTAGGGGACCCATCTCCTCTGGTGGTGTTAGCATGACAGGGCAGCAGGCAGTTGGCACCACCAGCTACAGTGTAGTTGTTGACTTGCATTTAAAATATAGCCTAGGCTGTTTGGTTTGTGAAGACAAATATTGTCTAGTTTCATTCTGCTAGAATGAAGTTTCATGCTGGTGGCTGATAGTCTGGTAGACTTACAGCACTGTACACAAATTCACACTTAAAGTTTATAGACATTTTTCTTTACTTCTCTGAGAAGTTTCTCTTCTCTGTAGCCCAAATCCTGAGGACACACAATTGCATTTCAAGAAACTTACCAAGCAGCTGGCACTGAGATGAATTAATTATTTTTTTAAGTAGGCCAGAGTCTTGGGTTGTGCAAACTGATGATAACAGACAGCAACACTTTGTGAGGGTGAGACCTCCTTGTTGTCAGTGCGGCTCTGGCTTTCTGACGTCTGGCAAATTTTTTTGCTCTATCTCCTCCGTTTGCCTGCCTGTAGAGCAGAGATAATACTTTTCAGTCCCTGGGGGAAGATCACATATGTGAAGGACTTTGAAGATAAAAAGCACTCTATACTAGCTATTACTGTTAGCTTTACATAAAACCAAAGCATGTAGTGTTATCTAACACTTTTATGCTGTGTATCTCAGAGCGATTCACGTGTATCTAATAATCAAGAACTCAGAAATAGCAGTGTGTTGTCGATGTAGGGAAAGTGGAGCTGTGAGAATATGCCTCACTCCTGTTTTAAGCCAACAGACAGGAAAAGGTATTGCTAATTCTTGCAACAGTAACTTTTTTTTTTTTTCAAGCTTCAGCTGCTGGAGTCATGTGAAAGACTTGGGCAGCTGGGCCCAGAGGGAAAATGTCATCTTTCACAGGATCTAGTGACACTAATTGCTGAATTGAATACTGGTGCTTAAAATTTAGTAATAACGTCTCAGCATACTATAGGAGTATCACTTTTATGATCAGATACCATATTGTTTTGATTTAGGTGAAGGAATTTTTCCTGGAAAACTTGCTGTATTTTGCTGTGTTTAGTAATGTGCATATTGGGAAGCTCATCCTTCTCTTGGGATAATTTGCCTATAGCAGACCATTTTTACTCTTTCAAGTGACCAGCTAATGCCCAAACCTATACTGGAAGTGTCTTATGTTATCATAAGATAATGTAATTGTGGTTCTCTAGTCCTTTCAGATCTGTTAAAAATGAGGTAGGGACAGAGACATTATACTCTTACTACTCAGCTGATACAGCTGGAGGAAGAATCAAACTTTCAGACAGCTTGTGTTCCTAAATGATTCTCTGGTGTTTTGGGTTTTTCTTTTTTTTTTTCCTAACCTTTGACAATATCAGGTTATCTGATAAAAGTTACTACCTCTCACAGACAAAATAGTAAAAGCCTCTGAGGTAGCACAGGTCAAGGGGAGAAGTTACCAGCTCTTAAAAAGTAGTTCTGTGGGTATAGAACAAACAAATCCTGTATGGACATATTGGGAAGAGAAGACATCTGTAACCATATCTTGTTTGTCCATGAGGTGTATAAGACCTAGATGATAAGGTTAATACAATGCTACTTTTCTGGCTCGGAGCAGGAGCTCAAAGTGGTAAGACTGTAAAAATGAGAAACCCATCAAAAGAGGTCGCTCACTTGGGCTGTCTTCTGGTGGCTGCCTGGGCAAAGGCTTTGCCGTTGCGCTGGGCCCTGAGGACCATCAGGGAGGTGCTGGGGTGGGTGCCCCATGCCCTTTGTAGGTCATTATGTCTCGCTGTCAAAACAAGAGAGCATTGAAAGTTCCTTGGAAACTATGAATTCTTCTTCATTGATCCGGAACTTTCCTTTGGCTGTTTTGCAGCTGAGGCAGCTTTTTGGAAGTGCCGTGCCTGCTTTCCCTCCAAAGTTTTACCTGGCAATGACCAAGTCGATGGCAGATGAGAGACAATCTCAGCTGGAGCAGTACCTTCAGAATGGTGAGCTTGGCTATAACAACCTGGCCAGCTTTTATACGTAGGCCTTAAACCTCTGAGGGTGTGTCTACATTTGTGACTGCAGGGTGCTTTACCTTCTATACTGAGCTGAATAAGGGTGTATCTAAAAGGCTGGGGCTAAGCCCTGTCTTGTCTGTTGGTTCACTGCCTCTAGAACAGCAGCATATCATATTTCTCTTATTTCTGAAGCGGCTGCCTTTTTGCAGCTTTCCCAAAATGTAAGGGCGCAGTTTCATACTAAACTTAAGCCAACTTGGCCTTCTGGTGGCAGCCTGTAGTCTGGCCGTTCTCTGTTCTTCCGGCTATGAGCTGAGCCACCCATCCCTGCTGCTTTGCAACTGCCAGAGCTGACACAGGGCCAGAGTGTGAGAGTTCATGGCTGATCGTTAAAAGAGGGAGGCAAAAAAAGACAGGCACTCGGACTGGTAGAAGTGTAATATGGAACTGGGCTCTACGTAAACCTCTTCCCTTCAAGAGTTTCCAGGCAGACTTGTGAGAATTATAACAAGGGTTTGTAGAAAAATTATATCTCAGGTGCAATGTGTTGTGTTATAAACCAGGTCTGCAGGATCCCTAGAATTCATCTTGTGAGTTTCATGTAAGCCAAGAAATAAAAAAAATATAACCATTTCACCTACCCAAAAAGAAGGGGGTGTGAGGGGATGAGCTTAAAGAGGTTTTGTAGCCTCTGGTGTCTCAGATACTTTGAGCCAAGACTTACAAAACAGACTCAAAATTAGTCTTTAAAAATCTTACTTAGTGATTATTTTATCTTTTTCACTTGAGTATTCAACAGTTCCTTTTAGTTATTGGTCATGAGTGCCCATGGAGTTATGTGGCCAGGAACCTTACTGTAGTCTTGCTTTGGAAGAACAGCAACCCTACATGTATTTTGCACTGTTCATAGCTTCAGTGATTTAACAGGCTAGTGAAGGTAGCTGTGCAGAAACCAAACAATGAGTAAAGGAGCACTGACAGTTTAACCAACAGTCATGTTGTATACATCTTGTTTTTAGACACTAGCTATGGTTCTAATCTTTTGACTAAGTTTGGTTTCCTGCCTCCCTGTTTTCCTCTTGTTTTTCAGTTACTTTGGATTCAAATATTACCCATAGTGAGGTCTTCATAGGTTTTTTCCGAAAGCTACAGCAGGTAAGTTTTGAATTTTTCAGCCAAATATTTTATTAAATGAGAGAATTGAAATATTATCCTACCTCCTGAGTTCAAGGCTTCCTTTGCTATCTTCCTTTCCTTGTGTTCTTAGCGTATTGGTCTGTCTTGTAAAGCAGCGAGTTCTGATGACAGAGTGCTCTCTGTGAAGCCTGGGTGGCAATAATAATAGTATTGCTATTGTTTTGTCCATGTACAAACTTGTTTCTCTCATGGAAAGAACTATTTGCTTTGTTTTTATATCCTGTGGCATATCTGATGAATCTTTTGCCTCTAAACAGTTCCCAGAAGAGTCTTTGTGAGAGCTCAATAGAAGGATTACACACATTCTTGGGTTTTGCAACTGTAAATGCTTTTTGGTAGTGTCAGTGCTTTGGACTGATAAGTGTATTGATGACTGCTGTGAAAATGTCATGTTCTCTTACTTGCAGCTGTAGTGATGGGCAGAATCTGTCATGTATTTGAGCTGTTGCAACCTAGATGACTTTTGAAATCCATTTTAATGTGGTCCATGACATGTATGATCTTTCTTGGCAGGCTTGGAGCCTGGATAGCTTTTGCTTGTGTCTGACTACTGCAAGGTGCTGTATGTCCCTTTTCTTCCCTTACCACCTCTCCAACTGCAGTGGTTCTTATGAGGAGAGTAGTGTTTTGGAGCAGGTGGCTGCAGTATGACTTCAACAGCATTTTCAGGGAGGGGCTGCTGCTTTAGTTTTCTGCAAAGTGCTTGGCATGCTGCTGTAACTCTACTTGCAGTGAGTTGTTCTGGAGAGAGGGGATGTTTTGAAGGACCGAGTAAGTTTTGTGACTTGAGAGGTTTTCACTTGCTATGTGTGATGAAGGTATGTAAGGGGAGTTCAGAAAGCTTTAGAAAATGGTGTGAAGAAGTTTTCCTACCAAATTCTAAAAAGGTTTTTCCTATGTACTTTGTAAATAAAAAGATACAATTCATTTACAGTCTCTTAAATTCAGACCTACTGAAGTGCTCAAGACAGGAAATGAAAAGCTCCTTTCTGATTACGGTTGGACTAGATGATCTTCAAGGTCCTTTCCAACCTAGATGATTCTGTGATTAGGCTTTTTTTCGAGAAGCAGTTTCTCTTAGTTCTGATCCAATGCCTGCTATAGCCCAGCAGACAACTCCCAGCAATTACTGCTGAGTCTTAATTAGTCTTGATGAGACTGATAACAGGTCTGCTAAAGAAAGTTAAATCCATCAGGAATGCATGCAATTTGCCCTCAAAAACTGCCAACTGACTTTCTTTGACAAAGTTCTGGCAGGAAATAACTCTTCAAAATGCCTGTTTGCAGTGTTTAAAGATGCCTTGGCATGCCAGTACTGTGGATTACTCCTAACATGCCATCAGAAATGATGTTGTATATTTAGGTTTTTCTTTACTGCAGGCCCTTTTGGTGAAGAGGGGTGACTTGATAAGTACATGGGTAATACTTACTTGATTTATGGGTTATGTATGTATGTGAGTGTGCTTATTAAGGCATGTGATGACTGTGCTGCCAAAAGCAGTTATTTTGCAGAGTTCAAGGTAGGCATTGAATTATACCTTAAATGTTAGTGTATGGTCAGTACATTTTCAAGACATAAAATTAACCCAAATTTTTGTTCCACAATATGATGGATTTTCATACATGATGTTTAGGCTTTCTGCTTGGCAAAGACAGTAGTTCTCCGGCTTTTTTTTGTTTAAAATTTAAACTTTAAATGGCTGTACTTACATAAATTACTACTTCATAATACAAATAGCAGTAGTGCTGTATGTGCTCTTTCATTACAGTAAAGAACAAACTCCTAAGAGAGATCAAATAACTGTGAAAGACAGGAGTGCATCCACTGTCATTAGCTGTGCACAGTGCCTTTAATTGGTGTAACTGATGGCTGAATAAGTATTCATTTTGGCTATTAAAGAATCTCACTCAACAAACTGGCTTTGTTGTGCATGTTCCAGTATTAGTATACTGTGACTTGTGAGATGTTTTATGGCAGAGTGACAAAATTTCTGTAAAGCATTGAAAGACATGGAATGAAGTTCATCTTTAAAGCACTTCTGTACTGTTCTTTCCTTCTCCATTGTTGAAGATGTGTAGGCAGCACTCGGCATCCTACACGTTGCTTAGGAGTGAAAACATAGTTAGGGTTTCACTGTTACTGCTACTTAGTGTTAAAACCAGGCATTACCCCAAACTTGCTCTTGTTTATGTTACATTGCAAGAGGGATGATTAATGGAAGATTCAAGAATAAAACGTCATTAAAATGATGAAATAGCATGCTCTTTTGCTGTCAATGACAGGGACTGGCTTTGAGTAGTCAGTCTTGGTTACCAGAAATGAGTTAGTGCACATCTGTACAAGCAACCTGCCAGCTAATGTGGGAGAAGTGGCAGAGGGATTGCGCTGCAGGTGGCAATGAACAGGGAGCAGTTGGCCACTTTTCTGCCACCACAGCTATTTATGGAGCACAGATCTGTCTGCAGGTAAAACTGCAGCTTTTATAGTAGAAACCTCCAGTTTTAATGGAATAAGATGGGACACCAGAGTTGAATGCGATTGCTAGGCTAGGGTTTTTTGCCAAAAAACTCTCCTGCTGAATCTTTCCACCTTCACTTCTGTCTTTCATTATGAGAGAGAGTAGAGCTGTCGTCTCAGGCAGTCTTGCTAGTGCTTGCTTCATTTTCTTGGCTTGTCTTAAAACCAGGAGTATTTAAGCTTCTAGCTGAAGATATTTGTATATGTCACTGACTAAAATAGAAGATGCAAAGGAAAAATCAAACTGAATTTAAGACCTTTTTGGTCTTTGTCCTGTGTTTTACTTCTGAATGGGGTTGTGAAGAGTGTTCCAGGACCAGCACTCTCTGGAGTGGGAGTGCTGTGCAAGGACCATGGCTTTACTGCAGCTGCCCGACAGTGTTGAACATGACTCCTCTGTGACTGCACTTGGCATTGCCCCAACCCCCAGCTATAGCACCCTGATCATATCTAAGAGAGCAAACTTTCCAAGTGGGGACAAGTCTATGCAGGTTAACCCTGCTTTCCAGGCCCCTGTTTGTGCCCAGCACCACCTTTACCTGTTGCATAGGTTGTTATGGTTTTCTCCTCATAGCAGCTGTGCTCGGGCTGTTTCCCCAGCAACCTAATCTCATGGGAGAAGTTGTCAGGGGACAGCAGGGCTCCTGACACAAGGGGAAGGAGCTTGGTACCATGGATGTTTTGCTCAAAGTGAACATTGCTGAAATAGTTACCAGTACTGTTGTGTAGCAGAGTTGAACAACCTAACCCATAACCTCCCTGCCCCTCCACTCTTCCAAACTCTGCAAACTTGATTAGTGACCAAGCTGGAGAGACAGATTATGCTGTCAGTATATGCTCCACTATCTCCAGCCCCTAAAGACAAATGGCACAGTTCTTGCAAGAAGTCATTAACAAGATGAGACCACTCTGGCCGTGTCTTCTCCTTTTTCATCAGGAGAAAGACAGCATGAGCAGGTACATACATCCCTGTCAGTCTCATTTTAATGCAACTCATCTATATCCTTGAATGTAATCTGAGATCATGGTCTCTCTCTGTATTGGGCACCATGGAGTAACATGGTGTATTCAGGGTGCAGCTGTGAGGACAGCCAGTCATTATGCATTTATGAATAAAATGGAGACATATTTCCTTGCAGCAGCAGAGGTTTGGAGTTAGTGACTAGGAGGCTGACCTTTTCCAGTCTGTGTTGCTGGTAAACAGCAACCTTTAGCATGAGCAAAAGGATTCAGGTGTTGGTGAAAGCACCAATGAAAAGTTTGAGTACTTGAGCAAATAGAGCCAACCAGTGCCAGATAACAGGCAAAAAGCAGTGTTCTTATGTGGTCCTTCATCAAAGCACTCTGATGTAAGGTGGTTTTCCTTATTGAAGAGCAAGTGTGAGGCCAAGAATTGAATACCGTAAGAGGTCTGTGGTGTGTATGGTATGGAGAGTGTAGGTAAAATGTAACCCAGAAGTCTGCAGGTGTTACCAGGAATCAAAGCTGGTCTGATCATGGGCTGCATTTTCTTGGATAGAGCCCCCGTCTCTGACCGTGCAGCCCCTGCTTCTCTGCACTCACAATGCACTTACCATTTGTGCACGTAGGGGAGGAATGCACATTGTACAAATGTGTTTGGATGTGTATGTACACAAAGAGAAGTCACGCTGAATATCTATGATTTCGGCTCTGCTCTAAAAATGTTATTTCTTTCATATCAAACTGCATTGGGTTTCTTATTTATGAACTTCTATTTCAAAAGTGCAGCTGGCCAGAAATCTGAATTTCATGTGGGAAGTTCCCATACTCAGAGACTTTTATTGTGTGCTGGCCAGGGGGGAAGGTTTCTGGCATGGGAAGTTCTGAAGCATTTTAATTCAAGGATGTCTGTTTTATTTTTGTTTCAATACTAAGATGCAATTCAGTCCCCTGACCTGCTGTTCTTTGAAAATGTGTTGTAATAAGGGCCTCCATTCTTGCCCTTTCTCCTTTTATGGCCCATGCTTCTTAGCTGAGCAACAAATCCATTGAGATCCTCTTGAGGGTTCAGATTGATGTTGATTTCTGTTAAAACAAAATCACTTAATTTTAAGCTTTCTAATGGAAAACTGGGAGGGAACTATCTATCTATATATATGTATTTGGGAGGTTTTGTTTGGGGTTTTGGTTTGTGGTTGTTTTGTTTTTTTTTTTAACAAAACTGTTCTTTTCATCAAAACCAAAAAATGAAGAAAATCCCTCACCAGCTCTGTATTATTCAGTATTCTTATATTAATGACTGACCTGTGCTTCAAGCTACTGGGGCAAGCAAGTGGGGACTAGGCAGCAGTTCTAGATATTTCAGGAGATTTTAACACGGGTAGTAGTGACAGTGTTAAGGGAAGATTAAAATAAGCAGTATTAAGGGATACAAGAGAGCGTCCAATTCTAGTTACATGGCATGTTTCCTGAATTTCAGGAGCAAAAGTGTAGGAAATGCAAAAGGTACTACTGAACATGTACTGCTGCCAAAATACAGGGTTTTTAGATGTTGGTGCCTGTTTTGAGTAGATGGGATGACGACTCTACTGCTTTTTCCAAAACTAAAATAGCAGCCTGGGAGAAGATCTGAGCTTTTCTGTCTCACTGCTGCAAATTTCTTTCAAAAGTATTCTTCTGTCCATTTTGAAAGCAGTTGGGTTGCAATGTGCACTTACTAAATGGATTATCACTAACACTGCTAAATGCTCTTCCCTTTGTGTTTGTATTAAACTTATGCTGGATTCTCTTGTGTTGTTTTAGGGACATGTCTGTATTTCTATTTCTTCACTTAACACTGCCTTCTGCCTTACAGACTGCACTGTTTCCTCCTTTTGTTTTTAATGTAAGTAAATCTTTTTGGTCTCAACAATACTTTGATAAGAGGCTAAACAAAAATATTTAGAACACTGTACAATGGAGTTTCTGGTATGGACAGTTCTGCCTTCTGGGGTAAAAGCAGGTGATAAAGGGGGAAAAACAATCCCCAAACTCAACAATTTAGGATAATTCTTAATTTTGGATTGCTGTGTCATAGCTGTATTAAGAGAACAGTAATCAAAAGTTGGAAATAAGGAAGTAGGTAATTTGTCCCCAAGACCATGAGATGAAGCTGTGCCTGTAGTTCAGTAGAGTCAAGTAATATAAATCTAAAGCAGTTTTAAAAAAAGACTGTAGAAACCACTGGTTTAAGTATTAAATGGTGATAATGCGATCATTCTGGATGGGACAGATTTCTCTAATATATCGTTTCTTGTAGATCCTCAAATTAATCTTCCTACTAGTATGTTGCATGGTGGTTTTGGAGAATTCAAACTGCTTGGGAGTAGCTTGAAAGTTTTTGAAGTGTTCTTCTTTCCCTTATGACTGCTGAGTAGTGGGGGAGGTCCCAAGTAGGGTAGGGTGCTGCAAGGTGTGGCTCCCTTGGAGTGGCAGAAGGGCAAAGTGACCTTTGTCTCTGACTCTGGGTTGCCACAGTGGACAAGGTGGCCTGTACCCCAGCTGTGAAAGTTGCAGGAGCAGCCATGAGGATCTGGCAGAAGTAGATGCATAAAGCCCTCCATGTCCTTTCCCTGTGGGAGCTTTAGCATTAGCAGCTCACACCCAGAAGCGCTTACTGTGGTGTGTGAGCTTTTGCACTTGCCTTTACCCCCCAGCACTGCTGAGTCCTGGGTAGTAAATTGGCCATATAGAGACCTGCTTGCTCCTTGGGAGTCAGTATGAGTTACGGGTCTTTATCACATTCTGCTGTTTGCATTCCATGTTTGTTCCACATTTCACATGCATTTTTATCACATGTGAAGTGTTTCATACCAAAATATCTGTGCCAAAGGCATTTGTGAGTCTCTGCTCCTTCCTATTTGAGCAAAGTAGTAAAGTACTTGGGCAAGCATAGGAGATGATCCCCGATGTAAGAGAGCAAGGGGCTTTTGTATCTTCACAGATGCAAAGTAATGCTTATTTTAATTAAGAGGAATGACTAGACTTGTCTCCTGGATAAGAAGGAAATTAGTTTGGGGATAAAGACTAAATCTGTATGGATCCCCAGAAGGACTTCAGACAGGGCATTGGTTAATGTCTTGAAGTGGTTCTCTTGTTCTTTAGTACAGGCAAACAGATGTGTAGGCATGTAGTTAGGTGAGATACTAGGTGTCAGGAAAATCCATGGGAAGTCTGCTTAAATAAGAAAGATTGCTTTGTTTTGGTTTTCCTCAAGACCCTTTTTCCCCCCACATATCATTCTACAAACTTTTGACAACATGTTCTTAATTTTTAGATGTTGTGAAAGAAAACACTTTTTGTTAGCACTTGATCTTGCCTTGAAATAACTCTTAATTAAGCCAGATTTACTGGAAAAGGTGGTCTTTCTGACCCAAAGAAGTTGCTAATCTGAGCTGAGTTAGTTAACTGGAGTCATACATCCTAGCATGTTCTCCAGGGTACCCAAAGAGGGGTAATGGAGCACACAGCATAAATGTCAGTCCTGCCACCCTGCTTTTGCTGACATCACAGGAGTTGGGAGATGCTCCTATATACAGGCACCACAAAGACTCTGCAGCAAGATACAGAGAGTACTTGAAACCTATGGGGCTCCCAGGGAGTCCTCCATATCTTCTACCAGGCTAGCAAAAATGGATACAAGAAATTAAAATTTAATGTTGCATGCAGTATGTACAGCATTTTCCTCCACTATGAATCTCAAGGGAAGTACCTCTCCTTAATTAACAAAAATGCCAGAAGGACCATTGCTGTCCTCTGATACAGGGCAGTCAACAGGAAGAGGAGCTGCAGTGATGGGTTTGTTTCCGCCACCTCATCCAGATGCATCCCTAAGAGAGTTCTTAAACTAGTCTCCATCCTCTTGAAACAAGTAACTGACTTCTCATGCATAGCAAGGTGTGGGGCTTTCTAACTTTGAGCTCAGGAACATCTTTTAGGGAAATATAGTCTTGTTATAAACCCAAAGGAGAATACCCCATTCCTGTGCACAACCTCGCTGTTAGAAATGTGTGCTTTACTTCTAGTCTGACTGCATCTATCATCAGCTGACAGCCAATGGATCTGGCTTCTGTACTTTAGTTTTCCAGATTGCAAATCACCCCTTTCATGTCTAGACATAAGACAGTTCTCTGAGGTCACTTATGTGAAACAAGTTTTCTCATTACCTAAATGCTTTCAGGTTTCTTCTTTATATCCACTCTCCATTTGTGGTGGTTTTGAACCTTGGGCACTGGCACTTTCCAGTATTCCAGTAGCAGTGCCTCTGTTATGTTAAGATACCCTGGCCTCATTATTCTCACTGGAGATTTTCCTATTTATGGGTACAGCGATGCATTTTTTTCCTTTTGGCAAGACTGTGGCTTTGAAGATTCACATGCAGCTGTTTATTCACCTCCTCTTTTTGGAGTCTCTACTTCCTAGGACAGTGACTGCGTTTTTCCTACAGACACTGAGACACTAGCTAACCTGTGCTCAACTTAACATTGAAGTGACCCTGCTCTAATTCTGCAGTATCTTCCCACTTGTTGCTCTGCATATGGGTGTTTTTTTTTGTAATCTACAAGCTTTAATGGTAATTTTAGTAACTTAGTGCTTAGTAAATAGTAACCTCAATTGTTTCTTTTACTTGAGAAAATAGGGAAATGGAGCATCAGCATCTTTGGAAGGGCTTCAGCAATATGGAAAGCAATAAACCAGTGTTCTGCTTCTTCCTAACAGGATACATTTAAGATCCAAACCCAGACAGCCTTTCTGGATGTTTACCTTGCTGATGGCAGCAATATTAGACTTGATATCCAGACGTCGGACACTGCAGAAAGAATATTAGAGGTAATGGGTTTCTAGATTTGTGTTTAAATTTTCCATTTGTGACAAGTGGGCAAAAGTGAAGATAATTTCAGTCAAGAAAGAATAAAACTCCTTTTTGAAGACATACGAGAATATCTTCTGTGGTTTTTGAGGGGTTTATTGTACCAGGGGCAAGGGGTCCGGGGCTGTTGCTGATTTTGCAGATGAGCTTTTTTGGTTCTCACATTTGTCCATAATTAACCTCTTCTTAATGTTATGTGCCCTCTGCTTCTACAGCATTTGGCTGTCAAGTTCAGGTTTCCTTCATATATGATAGAATCAGAAAATATATACTATTCCTTATGGGGACACATTCTTAATTAACTCCCCCTTTGGTTTAGTGTAATGTGGGTGAAAGTGCTTGAACACTGTAGTCAGAAACAAAGGTCTAGTCTTGGCTTATGTCTTAGCTGGTGCACTGCTACTGAAACTTAGTGTGCAGCTGATATGTCTTGCTTTTCTGCGTGCTTCTTCTTTGCTTGTTCTGTGTCCCTTGACGTTTGCTGTGAAACTGTAGGACTTTCTTTGCAGTATTGCTGCAGTTCTAGCACCTTGGCTCTGGGGTGTCTGTAACAGCTGTTGTAATACATAGAGTAAACAATTGTTAGTTGCATTTTGAAACCAGTAGCAACCAAATGTTGTTTACACAACTGGCTGGCTTGTGTTTGAAACTTTCAGCTGGGGTTCCCTTCTTATGCCAGGAGAGGAGGAGCAGCAGTCGCTCTGCATATTTTGTGTATTTGCACGTGTGTGTGCATGAGCAAGACTGAAACCTCTTCCTCAGTTGCTCCCATTTCCTAATCTTAACAGCAATAACAAAGCATACACCTGCCAGATGGATACTCTTCTTTGTCATGGGAATCTGAAATTTCCTCTGATCGTACAGAAAACTGTGTGCTGTGTTCCTGTTGTGCCTTTGCCATATGAGTCTGTGAAGGTAGCTCTCAGCTGGCCATAGGTACAAGCCAGCCTAATGTGTATTTGCTCTCCTCTGTCAAGCTGACGTGTGTTAGCCTGGCCGCAGAACACACAGTATTTGTGCACAGTTACTGTGAGTTGGGTAACACAGGGTAACCCCTTGCCAGCTTTGTTCTGCCATGGGGTTTGCACTGTCTGAGGCAGTGCTGATTCTTCCAGGAAAGGTAAGTGTCAGAGCTGGCCTTAGACCCTGCAACAGGAGATTTGTGGAGGCTGAGGGTAGGGTGGGAGATGCTGAAGGCAAAAAGTGTTGTGAGGTGGCAGGCAGTTAGGAATTTTGATTTGGGGAGGGGGAAGTAAGTGCTAATAAGGTGGAAGAAGTAAGGAGACATTTTTAGGTAGGACACTTGCACTGGGACCTTGAGTAAGGAAAGGATTTGCTAATTTACTTTTTTAAAAATTACTAATAATTCGGGCTTGATAAACTTGCTAGCTTTGCAGTGGGTCAAGGCAATTTCTAAGCCAGACAGTGTATGTTGCTTTGTATATTGTATTTATAGATGTTTAAAGTTTATGTGGCACTGTGAAGAAACAATGACATTTGAAATGCTGCAGACACCATTTCTTCTCTTGTGGTCTTAAATATGTGATAGGACTTTTAGGAATTATTTATCTTTTGTCATTGTAAATGTGCTACCACATTCACTGTTTTTTTGCAGTGTAGGTAGATTTTGCAACCATGACTCCCTAACATCCCGGTGTTCAGGCAGCATATGCCAGCTTGTGCTTTGATCCAAGAGGTAAAATAAGTCAAAATCCTACTGAATCAGAGATCTGTGTTTGACATTCCTGGGAAATGCCATATGGTACACAAGGGGTAGCATGTTGAAGCTCTGTGGCTAATTTCTTCAAGTAATTTGTGGGGATTTCTTAGCACAGAGGCGGACAGAATGAAAGGTGGTGCTGCCAATATTCACTTTTTTCTTTTGTGTTTGGACTTCTGAAACTTTTTTCCCCATTATGCCTGGTGTCTGAACTGAGTGTGAGGCAAGTGATTTTTATGCTCTGCTGCCCTCTCCGGTAACAGCTCTGATATTAACAAGTATAAGGAAAACCTTATGAATGTGTTTTTTAATTTTAACTTGGAACAATTCTTCCCAACCTATATTTAGCTTGATGTCTACTTTTTTCCATGCTTAAAAACTTGTCTGCTTTTTAAACCAGCTGCTAAGCTAGAGAAAACCCTTTTGAACTGTGGCGATGAGTGAATTTACAATGCTGTCACTGTGACACAGAGCTGGAAGTGTTTTGGGATTCGCACCCTTTGCAAGAAGACTGAAAACCGGTACTTCCACTTTATGCTCAGACAAAGAAAGTCCAGCTTCTCTGACCAAAGCATGACTCCTCTATCAGGTTGCACAATCTGCCAGATGAGCTATGATGGGAGTGTGCTCAGGGGTGGAGAGTTTTCTTACAGTTGCCACACCACTTTCCTGAGTGAATTCAGATTATGGTTACTGCTTTTAGGAATGCTTTGATAGCACTGTTCTCTTTTAGGTTATGGCTGCTTTAACTTATGCTTTGATTTTTCAGGACTTGGAACAGAACAAGACTGTTACCCCAATCTCATTCAGTGGTTTCTTTGCTTACCTCTGCCTGATTTTTCTGTCCTCACTATCCCATTGTGTAGCTGGTCCTGCAAGTAATTTCTGCATTTTCTGTTGGTTCTACTTCTGCCTTCTTTCAGAGAAGATGTAGAGGGGCCAGAGCAAGCTAAAACAATCCAAATGTCAAGATGGATAGGATTTTTCCTCCTTGTACACTGTCAATAATAAAAGCTCAGCAGAGCTCAAGTCTGCTCTTGTCAAAAGGCTTCACACAGAGTTGTAGAACCCTGCAAGTAAGACCGGTGCTTTCAGTAAAGGTGTAGGACTTTTAGATATTTCCTAGAAAAACAAGAGGACTATCAGCTTGGAAAATACACCAATTCTGTAAAAATACATATTTGTGATGCTCATGAGCAATGCTGTTAGCTCGGAGCACACAGTGCTCACTGTACAACAGGATTTGAGGATTTGTGTAGTAAAGATCTGGAATACATGGCAGATGCCTTGTGTTAGAGGATGCTTAAGTGCATGGTACAGTAGTAAACATTTTCCGTTTTATTACATTTTTATGTTCCTTTGAAACTTATGAAACTCCTCACAAATTCAAATGCTGCAATATGGGAATGGTTATATTTGCTTTTAAACGGGCAGTTAAATGGGACATAAGGGAAAATTTAAAACCAATTAAGTTACGTTAACATGTATTCAACATTTCTTCCTTATGCTAATGGATAGCTAAGCTTCTGACCTTCTTTGTTTTTAAAGGTTACGTTGTGCAGGATGGGGCTCTCAAGAGAATTAATAAAATATTTTAGCTTATTTTTCTTTCAAGATCATGATGATGGAGCTCTCTCTGGTAAGTTTTACAAGGTGCTTAACTTAGCCCTCCCTTCAATTTTTTTTTTTTTGGCTGCAGTGACTGAACCTGGAGTCTGAACAGAGCCTGCAGGAGCCTGCTCAGGCTGAAAGACCCATTCTGTCTGATAAACCCCCTCAAGCCCTCTCCCCACATGCCTTGGAAAGAGTGGTAGTGGGGAACAAAGATAGTGTGGTGCAGGGGTGAGACTTTCACATACAAATATCATGTCCCTTTCAGTTTACAAGTCAGGTAGCAACTTTACCACATGGGAACTGTTGGGTGTATCTTCTGGGTAGGCATTTAATCAGATGGCCATACCTACATAAAGCAGTTCTTAATTTACAGACCACATGTGGAGTTTAACAATGGGGCAGGAAACTCTTTTGTTATGTTTATAAACAATGTCTGTGGCTTACTTTCCTTTATATCACAACATGTTTCCTTTCTTAACTGACAGAAACTTAAGTTTAACCATGATGGTACTGAGCAAGCTGTAAATCAGGGTTGTGAGTCTCTTTATGGTCATAAAACGTGAAGGAGCTTTTATGCCTCATCGGTCTGCTGATGTCCTGCTTCCCATGTGGAAGGCTGGATCCAGGCCTGGGATGGGGATAGGCTCGGGCCACATCAGGGAAGTGAAGTCTTTGCTGTTGACTGCAGTAAAGTTAGGCATTGCAGCCTGTCTGAGTGGCCTTCACAAGTCATTTAGCTCTTTTCAGTCCTTTCATTGGCATAAAGATGTTAATGCTGTCCTGAACCTTTTCAAGATGAAGGTCCAGTAGTAAACTCAGGTTTATTCAGTGGGGTAGGAACCTTACTGTCTCTGTCTATTGCATTTATTGTTCCCCTGCCCCCTTCTCTCTGGCTGTGAAAGGTATCTCTGAGTACGCAGAATCCCTGCCTGTTGTTACATCTCAGATATATCTGGATATAACACGTGTTATACTCTTCTACAACAGTTGCAGATGGATTTATTTTTGCCTTGTATTGTGATATAATCAGACAGGAAATAGAAAAGTTTTTTTGAATTGATTACATTTCTATGCATCTTTATTTCTCACAAATACATCAAGTACAAATGTAACCCACTGTCCACTGCCAAAAAGTGTTTAGATGCTTACATGCTTAAAATCACATATTTAAGAGTTCTGCTGAATAGTATTGGCTTAGAAATAAATGTTTACAGGTTTGGGCATTTAGACTTACTCTTTTTTTTTTAAGTGAGCAGGAAAGTAGTGACATCTGAAGAGTGACGTGCTTTTTTTGCTGTACATTAGTTATACTGCTCTTGTCTGGTGTTCTGTTCAAGAAAAGCATCAGTCCTGGAAGCTTGCATCCACATGTCCTTTAAATGCAGAAACTTCTATCCTGCTTAGCTGTGTTTTGAGAGAAGAATGTTCTTATGAGAGCATAGTCTAGGGGAGTAGAGATATTCTGTAAGTGATAGAGCTATGTAAGTTTAGACTCAGAAAAGTGAGGAAGTCAACTAACTTGTCACCTTACTTTACCCCAGAATTTATATTTAAGTTCTTTTTCTTCTCCAAAAGCATATTGCTAACCAGCACTAACTGATGTATGAAAGGAGCTGGACTATTTCGCTAGATTTCACCAAATGTCTCTGGTTTTTCTTTTCCCAGTGGTGAAAAAAGTGGCAGAATTTGAACTTCCTTATGTGAGCCTTCAGAGCATGAAAGAGTTGTGCTGTAAGCTTGGGATCAGAAAGTGGTGAGCAAGAAGCTTAAGAGAAACTACCAAGAGGTACAACAACTGCTATGAACAGAGAGAGAAATTCCTTTAATAACTTAGTTTCAAAGACTTCAAGCCTCAGCAGTTGACTGTTTTTTCTCTGAGACCAATTTGTTACTGGAATTGACTGGTTTCTGAGGCCCTGCATGTTTTAAATTTTATCACTGTAGTATTCCCAAAATGTCCTTTACTGTAGCTAGTTATTTATTCCCTCTCTCTTTCAGAATCTATAGAGAGGTTCTTTGTGGGTGCTTGCCTCCTGACTTTTATACCTGCATAACGTAGTGACCACAAATGGGAATATACCTGTAAACTTATACATAGAAGAGAACTTTGAGTTCTGAGTTGCAGGCTGCAGCTCTGTTTGGGCAGAGGTGAATTACTTTTTATATGAAGTGCTTGCTAATACACATAATATCTGAGGCCATGGCCTGAGTATTTCTTCTGGTAGGTGGCCTGGCTTAAGCAGCAGAGCACTCTTCCCCTTTTATTGCTCTTCCTCAGTTATGCTGGTAGAACTGTGTGGTGAACTGGACTGGTGAACTAACCTGGCCTAAAAATAAGTTGCTGGCTGTTTGTTTTTTGTTTGGTTTTGCTGGCCTATTTTTGGCCTGGATCGGTCCCCCAGTCTTGTTTACTGTGCAGCAAACAGTTGTGCTGACTTGTGGGTGAGGATAAAGCCCGGGGACAGGGAGTCTGCTGCCAAAGTCCTGCTTGTCAAACAGTGCCCTGAGGGTGCAGTTAAGTAGTATAGCTGAGCCAGTCTGCTGTCTCACTGCTGTGGTTGTGGTCTGGTCTACTTCTCTATACAATGAAAAAGAAAAAAGGGAATAGATTTTTGCATGCTTAGTGAGTTGTATTGGCTGCATCAGATGAATGTTAGAGCAAGGACTGTGGTTGGGAGCAGAAGAGGAAGAACAGACCATGCCTCTTGGTGGCAGCAAGCAAGGTTGCCTGGCTTGAGGGTACACAGAAACCTGTTGTTTGATGCTTGTAATTTGTCTGGTTTAAATCTGCTAGGCTAGACCTTGGCCTCTACAAAGCTTTCTCTGTTTCCCTGTATGTGCCCTTATAAACTGCAGAACCTAGCAGCCTAATGAAAGAACTGTGTGGTTCTAAGCCACGACAAAGTGACTGTCTGAGTAGATGCTTCTCCATCTAGCACTGCTTCAAAGCACAGAGGTAGGAAATGGCAGTCCTGGGCTTGTTTGCTTCAGGGAGTGTATTGCCTGTGCAGTGTGAGTACTACAGCTGTGCTAGCCATGGAGCCCCCAGCGCTCTGTTTGTACCGTCGTGTAGACTTACACAAGCTGCTTTAAATAAAACGGCTCAAGCTAGCTGTTGCAGCATGGCACTTGGATAACTGAGTATTTAACTTGCTTTGCTGTCCTGATCTGATCCTGCAGCAGTTCTACAGTAGTTGGTACTGCAGCTAGCTAGCTTAAGGCTAGATCTTGTATGTCAGCACTGCAGCACGGCAGTGGATGCTCTGGGACTCTTACCAGCTGAGCTGCTTGAGAAAGGAGGAAGAAAGTTTTAGTTCTAAATTGTAACTGTTATGTTTGGTACCACTAAAATCAAAGTGGAGAGATTGGATAACCTCACTTTAGTTTATTTCCATTCTGCTACAATGTACAAAGAATGAGTATAGTACTTCAACAGCAGAATGATTTTTGGTTGGGGTTTGTTTTGGGTTTTTTTTTTTTAATTTGGTAAGTAATGGGATCTTTCAGGGTTGTGCTCCCATCATATTTAGTTGAAAAATCAAAATGCCATATTTAGAAGCATATCTTCATATTTTATTACTTTTTTCCCTTGGCTTGGAAAAGGTATATGGATCCTTCTCTTGATACGCTGCTGATGGATTGTAGAGCTTCACTGAATTTGCTATATATGCAGGTAAAACTGAAAGGTGTTTGTAATTTTGGAAGTTAAATTTCCTGCATTCATTTCATCTTTTTTACAAACATTTCAAGAATTTGTATATGATTCCTGTTTAGCACTGCTCTGTGGTGCTTTTCTAAGTGCTGAGTATAGCTGCTGTTGATCATGTGTTTTGATGGTTTGTTTTTCCTTCAAACTCATGTACTAGATGAGTTAGAATCTCTGTTTTGTGCATGGGAAAAGTATTGCATGAAAAGGACATACTTAGATATTAGTCCACTCTTATTTTCAAGTGTATGTGTGTCTCTAATATGTAGGCACTCTGCCATGATATGAGAGCATTTGATTTCCAAACTGTAGGTGTGTTGAGTTTTACTAGCTTTGGAAACTATTAATTCAAGAGGAAAGAACAGCGCAGAGTGGACTTGACCCAAAATCAAAGGCCTTGTTTAAAAAAAAAAGCTTTTTGTGTGTGTATTTCTGAATGTTTGTGTGTGAAAGGAAACAGTTTTTGCTGACTTTTTTGCTATTTTAAAAAATTCTTTTAAGGCAATCCAGGAAGTTAAGAGGAATTGGCTTAAACCAACAGAAAGGCAGATGCAGGAACTTGAATTTCTACAAAAAAATGCAAACAAAGCAAAGGTAAAATGGTATTTTAAAAACACTACAAACAGATCAAAGGAGTGGTTTCTGAAGCAATGATACTAGAGGCTGTGACTTTAAAAATAGGGCATGGTTTTGTGGAGTGGTTTGAGCTAGAGAACCAGGTCTCCCATCTCCTGGTCAGATACTGAGCCACCAAATAGAAAAGGAGGTTCCCATCTCTGATAGCATTTATCCCAACAGAATGACTTGGATCCCAAGGGGTAACAAGAGGTTTTTGACTGTGAATCCCAGTCTTCTCTATTTGCTAAGCTCGGGTGCAAAGGTTTGTCATCCAGTTTAAGAAATCAGATGGAAATTCAGACTGCTGTTCTCAGTATTTCTTTCTGGTTAGTTTTATTTCTTCCCATCATCATATCTGAAAAGCATCCAAAAGACCTGGCTTATCATATCCAGTGGGGAGGAAAAAAAAATCAACCTTCCAAGTCTGGACTGTATTCTCTGTATGAAGCACTGACGTGTTGTGGTGAATCTGTGTCTCCCAAGAGAAGGAGTATTAGGAATCTAAAAGATTTGTCTTGTAGCCCTTCCGCCCCCCACTACCCGCCCCCCCCCCCCCCCCCCCCCCCCCCCCCCGCTCCAGATCACTAGATTTCACTTGCCTTTACAGCAAATCATTTTAGTTCTCTTTTTTTTTGGTGCAGTTCCTGGAGCTGATTCGAGAAGTGCAGTTCTATGGATACATACGGCTTGATCCTTGCATTTGTGACTATCCAGAAGAAGGTTGCTCAGCTGACATCTATGTTGGCAACAATGAGATTAACTGCTGCATAAAACTGCCTACTAACCAAATCAAAGACGTTAGCTTTAAAATCAACAGGTTAAGAATTTGGCAGGTTGCTTTTCTTGTAAGTACTTCACTGGCTTTGTATCTGAATTCACTTTCTCTTCATGAAAACTAAAGTTGTCAGGGAAGAGCAGGTCTGGGGAGAAGGGGGTGGTCTGTTTTAAGTCCCTCCCATTTGCCCATACTCCACTCCAAACCTATCCTGAAACATATTCGTTTGGCAGCCTTTAGCAGTAAACTCGTTAGCAGTAAACTATCTAGCCTTACTCTGCTATGTTTTCTCCCTTCCCTGGCATTCCTTGTCATACTTTACCTGCCCCTTTCCTTTCCTGTTGGAGGTAGAGCTGTCAAGAGTTTTGTGTGGGAGCAAAAGAACTGCTTTAGCCAGCTTTATGCTTGTAAAGACTCCCCCTTCCTACCTCCCACTTGCTCCCTCCCCCAGGAGAAGTGTTCTGGTACAGATCTTCAGCTGTTTTATTTATATAATGTATAAAATGAACCTAATTGACTAATTCTAATTTAAGGCTGAACACCTTAATGCTGTTTTTAGCTGTTTCTTCTGTTCATTGGTTGGTTGTTTTGGGGCTTGTTTTTTGTTTTTTTTTTTTCAGGGTGCTACAAAGGATGGTGGAGATGACACTCTGGAGCTCCTATTTGAGTACAATGATTCAGGCACATGGCAGTGGATAGTTTTGTACACAAAACAGGTTAGTTCTCAGTCCTTTTAGGAAAGGATCAGAGGAAAATGTAATCTTACAGCCACAGGGCATCTTCAAAAGTGGTTAGTCCATCTGTACAAGAGTGCAGTTGTTATGCTTTCAAGCAGGTTAGCCTAGGGACAGAGTTATCTGGGGAAAAGCATTTGAGTTTCTTGTATACAGGGAAGAGGATGATTTTTTTTTTCCATTGAAGAGAAATGTCTAGCACTCAGCAGCAAGACTGGGAGGGAGTGTGGAGAGATGCTGTTTATTTAGTGGACTCAGTAAGTATCCAAAATCATTAATTGGTTAGACGTGCCTAAGGTAAAGGGCTCCAATTTTCCAGAATAAATTCTATTGTTCTAATATATGCCATATTAACACGGGTTAATGGAGGGTGTGAATATTTTTAACGTATAAATAATTCTTAAATAAGATTTTTATAGGGTGCTATTCCTCCCACTATTTTCAGGCAGCTCTTTAAAGAGAAAGGTATCCAGGAATTCAAGTCATCCATCTGTGGTTATGCTGCTTAGCAAATAATCAAAGCTCTGCAGTATCAAGACAGCACCAATCTCAGTTTAGGTACAGAGCTTCTATAAAAAATATAGAGCCTGTTATTCAAGTAAACTGCTTCTCTTGCCTCTGAGACCAGCAGAGAGATTTTTTCAAGTAAAAGTGCTTAATTTCTCACATATGATTTACGAATTCTGGGGTGACAATGCAGTTCATACAGCTACTTAGTAAATGTTAATTTCCTGCCATGCTTAAGTTTTTGGTTTTTTTATGAGAATGTGAGCCATAAGCAGTAAACTTCATAGTTTCTGTGCTGTTGGAAACCAAAAATCCCTAGAATTACCTCAGTCTTAATTCTTCTGTGAAATCTATTAGGGTGGTGCTTGATGTAGTGACTTGCTGATTAAAAAACCTGTGTCCCACTTTCCTCAGAAGTGTGAGGAAGAGCTAAAGGCCAGAAGGGTGCTGCTGTGTGGAAGAAACAAGGGTTTGATCCAAGAACCCACTTTAGAAAATGGAAAGACTGGATGATTTGGAGCTTAGTCAGAGATGGCTCCCCCCTCCATCACTGATCTTGTAGGATATTTTGTCTTTGATTCGTCTCTCAGGGCTTGATGCCCTACCTGAGATGCTTCATTTTGGAGAGTAAGTAGTAGGGTGCATCTCCAGGGTGCAGTTCAGACTTTAACTTGGGCTGCACCCTCCCATGGAGGTGCACATGCTCATCAGACAGCATAAGGAACTAAGAACAACTCCACTCCCCTCTGAGGTGCCTCTGCTGGATACCTAATATGTGGGATGAATGCGTCTGGCTCTGTTCATATTAGCTGCGCAAGATGCAGCCTTGTGAGCGGCTCTACGGTTGCAGCCATCTTGTGTAACCACCAGGGCTTTGATTTTCAGCAGTGCTGAACGCCTGTGAACTCCAGCTCGCTTCATTTGTTGAAGTGGTTTTGATGCTGATAGTGCCACATTTGGTTAACCCTACTTAGCCTTTGGCGTAATTTGGCAGCTGTTAAGGTAGGAGCCACAGGCGACTAGGGAGTCTAACTTGCCTCGCAAAACCAGTCATAAAAGTTCTTATTCTCCACTCTGAGCAGTGCCATGAGGGTTAGTCATGCTGAGGCTGGGCTTTCAGCAGCTGCAGCTAGTTTGGTGCACTGTAAGGATGCTAAGCACAGTAAAATTAACTGAATTAGGGAAGTAATAGTTCAGTAGTTAGGGATGTAGTTTTCTGGTGGAGGAGGAATGGAAGAGTCAAGTACATCTTTTAATAGAAGAAATCAGAGTGTTCTCTGGTTTATCCTCTTTAGGCCTTTTTGCTCAGTAGCTGCTTGAAGAAAATGATATCGGAACAGATGATGAAAGCAGCCAAAGAAGGCCAAGAAATGGTGAGCATGTGTGTATGTTGGTATCTGAATTTGTACTTAAAAAAAAATAAGCCTGCTACTTGATCATTCTTTCAAATGGGCTGAGAGAAGTCCCACTGAGGAAAAGGATCTTGCATGTTCCAACATTTCAGTACAGAATTAATTGGCTAAAAAGTACATCTTTGCTCAGTTTTACTGAAATAATATTCTGAATGTTAAAGATGGTTTATCACTGCAGTTTTAATAATCTGTTTTGCATTCTCTCTCCTTGACTTTAATTTTTGCTGCGTCTGATAAAGGATATCTATGGCATAATTTTTGTATGTTCTGTACTACCCTGTTGTATCCATTTCTGGTTTTCACTCTTTCACCGCCTCACTTACTTGCTCCATCTGCTGCGTCTGTTAGACCAATTTGAGATCTGTGACATTCACACCAAGAAACTTTCTGGTTTTAAATAGAAGTGTTAATAAAATAAAAATCTGATTTGTAGCTAAAATACTTCTGCTGTCTTTTGTGCAGGCCTTTATTTTTAAAAATAACAAGTATCTAAACGTATTTTCATCCTTAATTTCCAGCATTAATAATGCCTTTGTTTAACCTTGTGACATCTAAAGACTTTGAATGTCTGCTAACTGAAAACTTCTGAAGAGAAAAAAAGGAAAGGAACATGTGTGATCTTCTAGACCCATACTGATTACATTGAGCAATGAGGCAATGAACAGCATATTATTTTGTAGCTTTATAAGCAATTCAGAAGAACCAATTTTAATTTTGGAAAAGATTTGATCTCTTTCATTCTAAGTTTATTTGTAATGGAAGTACTGTAAACCTCTAACTGGGAAGATGAGCATTCATTACTTAAATAGTCATCTGTTGATGGTATTCAGGTAGCTTGGACTAAAACAGAAATGTGAGAGAATGGTAAATATGCAGTTCATTTCTTACACTGTTTCTGCTGAGTTTAACTGAATGCTGATTTGCTCAGCGTATTTTGTTAGAGTACTTGGGGGAGCATTTAAGCTTATTATAAGTTTAAATTTTTCAATCTATTTAGGAGATCAAGATGCCTGAATCCATGAAAAACAGTAAGAAATCCAGCATCCAACAAAAGCAGGTTAGTGAGTGAGAGAGTGTCTCTAAAATGTAAATATAGTATCTTGCTTGCTAGTGGTGTTTAGCCCAACCTCTGTTTTTCTGGTTAGGAATACTCCTTAATAAATTTCATAGTGATTTCTTTGGGTAGGAAAAGGAACTAAACTTGAATTTTGGAAGGAAGAAGAGGGCAAGAAACATGTCTGAATAAAAATGTTATTTTAGTTCGGTGGGTTTAATGACAACTTGCTTCATTTTATTTGCTTTTTTTGCAAGTGTTTCTGAATGAGACATTTGAAGTTTACAGAAAGCCAGAATCTAAACAGAGATCAAGCTGTGTATATCCCCATGCAACTACTGATGTAGTTTACAGACTTGTACTTGGATTCCGCACTGGGATTGTTTATGCATTCATTTTCCCCTGTAGTTGGGAGTTGTACCCCTTTGCAAATTTGACATGTTACCTGATAGGAATGTATACATATAGATATGTAAAAGATGTAATTCCAAGTTCATTGCTGGAATCAGTATTCATAGTTAATAATTCCTGAATAGCTAAATGGCTAAAAGATGTTGCTTTTCCAAGTCATTTGTTGAATATGAGATAATAAATAAATGGAAAGGGAATAATGTAAAGTGAATTAAAATAAATACCTCTATTACAGTGTGTGATTGGCCAAAGGGGAAATATTTCTAAAAGAGAGAGACCAAAATCTAATCTGAATTCAGAAAAAAAGTAATGTTGCTATATCTTCAGAAACAGCACAAAACCAATCACTAACTGCTCCTCAATAAGCAAATCAATTAACCTGTGTGGTGGGTTTTCTTGCCACTTTCTTTCAAGTGCTCTGTATGTGCCACTGCTGGAGCAAGATTCCAGGTTAGGTGTGGCCTTCGGTATCCACAAATAACTTGGAAATAAGGGAGACAACACTTTGTGAATAGACTTGTATCTGTGATGAAGGCTGAAGGAGCCTCACTGTGGTGCAGCTTTAGCAAGGACTAAGTTGTGCGGTACTCTGGGCTTGAGGCAATTGTTCTGACATACTTTACCATACCTCCTCGACTGTGAGCAAGATGAACTGTGAATGCTCCCTCTGCATTTTTGTGAGGAGAGCAGCCTTGGACAGGGCAACATAAAACCACTGAGCTTATCAGCTGTGTCCTGCTGGTGCAACGTCTGGCTGCTGATATGAAACACGGTGAACTAAGAAAATGACAGCTGATAATTAGAATGGAGTTAAAGCAAGTCAAGGTATGCTGTTGCGTTAAACAGCCATTGTATGGCGTGCTATGCCTCATTTTATACAGCATATTTAAAGTGGCTTAGGTCTTCATGCACCAAACTGTTATTAGATGGAGAATTAATATAAAATCTGAAAACATGCTTAGCTAACGTCTAAACACTGTGATTGCAATATTAAGGTTCTTAATGCTTCCCTTTCCTATTCCTCTATTTGCAAGACACTTGAAAAATGTATTAAAAGTTTATCTTTGTACATTCTCATTTGAAAGTGTTGTTTGAGTGGGGTCTTTATAATTTTGCCATTAGTATCCCCGAGAGTCTTACAAGTCTTTGCTCCAAATTGGCAAAAAGTTTAACTGACTGCTGTCCAAAGACACTGAAACCTTAAGCCAAATATTTTCTGCTGACTCATGAGAAGAAAATGTAACTTTGGTTTTCTTTGTGATCCTGTAGGAGCATAGTGATACTACTAGATCAGCATAACAGCCTGTAAATTCTTGTTTGAACAGACAATCTTGTGCAGCAGTAAGATTCAGTAGGAGAATCAAGAACAATCTTTTTGAATTGAGATAAAAATGATTTAACTAGTGTGCAATAGTTGGACTTGCAGATAGGGAGGCTGTGCTGTAGAATCTGCCTGCATCTAGGCAATTTTGCTGTTATGTCTTTTAGAAACCTTGAGAAAAGAGGTATGAAAAAAAACTTCTACAGAGATAATTATGCAAAATTTGGTTCCAGTTTCCTAACGCCTTAATGTTAGTTATTGCAGTATGGTTGCCATAGCTTTGTGATAGACACTTTCAGTAGGGTTTTTCAGGACATTTACGTTACATATATATCAAAATACCATGTTGCAAGAAGAAGAAAAATCTGTGCCATAAATTTTCTTAGTACAACAGACAACTGCAGATACATGCGATGGAGTGGTATAGCTTGCCTGCTTATACCTTGGGTGCTTATAGTTGGCCTGCTTATACCTGCTGGGTGATGTGGTGTTAGGAGGTTTCAGACAGTACATGGTACCTTTTAGGAAAAGTAGACTTGAAAGATATCATTTATGCAGGTGTTATGGTTAAAGTTAAGAGTGCGTGATTAACAGCAGTCAATCTAATTCAGAAGGCCTAGTAGGCAGTTAAAGTACCTGTCTGTATGTCTTTGTGGCCACTATAATGCCAAATAACATTGATGTCAGCACATCTGGAACGGCCATTCAATCTGCACCACATGTAGTATGTTGCAATAAGCCTTAAGAGCAGAAACAACTGTTCTTTTGTCCTATTCCAGCAGAAAAAACCAACCTGCTCTCTCTGAAAGCTCTTGGAGGGATCAACCACTGCACCTGAACAGTATCATGTCAGATTTTCTAGCTTATATTTGTATCTACCTATAATTATTGAAATGCATATACTCTTTTTAACTGTTTATTTGTTTCATTGCAGGTACTTCATTCAGGGTTTATGTCAAGGAAAAGATTTTTGGTTAGGCCAAATGAAGACGACTGTGTATTTGAGAAAATAAGAGAAGAGGACCTGTGATAATTTATTTTAGATACTGTCTTTCAAAATGAATTGTCTGTGAATAATAAACCCGTTGTTGAAACATTGAATTATAAGGGGAAAAAAAAATCCTCAGTGTAATTCCTTGCCTTTGCAGTGTTCTTTTAGTAGTTACAACTCTAGCAAGCCAGTTTGAATGGGTGCTGAGAATCTGGAGATGTCTTGCATAAATGCTTTTTGGGCTTTTTTTCCCCTAGACTGAAATTGTTGAGGCAGAAAGGAGAGGGTTAATTAGAAATGGTGGTACAACATTAGAGGAGGAACAAGTATTTACATACCAGTTTATGTTTCTGTGAGTATTGGTGTAATTATTGTGATGGCTGAGCAGGCTCTTGCCCATCCAGACATTGTCTGGAAAAGGCAGGTATCTCCTGTGATCATTCCCCTTACCAGGACCAGTCATTCCTTCCCAGCAGAACAGACTGTTGTGGTGCCCTTATTGACCTGCGGAGAGACATCAGCGCTGATGCAAAAGCTGCCGGGCTTTGGAGAACGAAGGTATTCGTTTGCTCTCCAGCAGAGCAGTGGGGAGGGCTATCAGTTCAATGTGTGTAGCTGGGCTTCAGAAATTGTGCTGTTTTATACTGATGACCCTGGGGTAAGCAAGTACCTGCTGTAGCTGGGTAAAGGGGGACGTGCCCACACCACATCCCTGTGCTGCTTCCTACTGCAGGAAGACTGAAGTGCCTAAACCATGATATTCGGTACCAGGCTTGAAGGATCTTTGACTCTTCTTAGGGTCCTCGCTTTGAAAGGCAGGATCAAGTGTGAGAACCAGGGAAAGGAAGTGAAAATTTAAAAAAAAACCCAAACCTCACACGAATGTTTTTGGGGAAGTCAAATAACTTTGTTAACATTTTCCCCATTTACTTATGCTCCCAGAACCTTGCTGCTGAAGGGGCTCCAGGGGCAGAGGTCCTGCACTCTTGCCTGAATTTTTAGCTTGATGATTTTGTGGTGTTATAGGGGTAGCGCACAGAGCAGCATCGAAAATAAAGCTCCCCTGAAAGGCATTTTTTTGAGAGTTTTGTGGCATTTCCTTTATTTAACGAAAACCATCAACTGTTTAAAATTTGTGACCTTTTTTTTTCTATAAATCAGAGACCTGCTTCTCTTCATTGAAGCTGCTCCTTTCTCTTCTCGCTGTTGTTTTCCTGCCTCTCAGCTGCCTGTGGTCGCGTCCCTGCCTGTCCCGTCTCTGTGCCTCCCTCCCGCCGGGGGGGGGATGGCCGCGGCCCTCCCTCTCGTGGCAGAGTTCATCTCCCCGCTGCTGCTGGAGGCCGCCCACACACCAGCTGGGGAAGGATTTCAAACGCAAAGGCAGGGTTGTCAACAGCGTCCTGTCAGAGCCGGAGGAGGCCGCGTCTCGCCCAGCCCGGCCCTGGGGAGGCGGCAGCCCTGCGAGGAGCGGCGTCGCTGCGGCCGGCCTCCTCCCCCCGGCCAGGGACGGCCCCCTCACCGCTACCCGCCGGACCGCGGCAGGCGCCCTCAGGGGAGCGCTGGGCGGGCGGGGCGGGGCCGGGCCCCTACCTCCGGGCCTAGGCTCGCGCTGGCTGGGAGGCCGGCCCGGCCGCTCCCCCTGGGGGCGGTGCGCCCGCGGCTTGGCACCCCCCGCCCCTCCCCGCTTCGCCCGTAGCAGCAGCCCCGGCCGGCGGGGGCGGGGCCCCGCCCCAGGGCGCCCGGCGGCGGCCTCCGCCCAGCAGGGGGCGCGCGCGGCCTCTCCGCCCCGCCTCTGCCGCCGCCAGCTTGCCCGACCGACCCCGCGCGCCCTCCGCGTGCCAAGCCGCCGCCGCCGAGGGGCAGGTACGGCGGGGAGGGGGCGGTGTCCACCCGCCCGTCCGCGGGGAGAGGGGCGCGGTCGGTCGGTCGGGGAGGGGAGGGGAGGGGAGGGGTGGCGCCGGCCGGTGCGTGTGGCGGCCCGGGCCCTGCTGAGCGCTGCGCGTTCGACGCAGCGCGGAGCGGGGGGTGAGGAGCAGCGTCGGGGGAGGCACCGGCACAGCCCGCCCCGAGGCCGTGACGCCCTCGCCGGAGCGGCGGCGGGGAGCGGACGGCCGCGGCCCCAGCGCTGCCCCCAGCCCCGCGGCGGGGCCGTGCGGCGGCTCGGCTGGGAGCGGGGCCGGGGGGCGCCGCGGTAGGGCCCGAAAACCGGCGGCAGGGCCCGGCGGTGACAGCCACGGCAAGCGGCGACAAAAGCGACGTGGGGCCCAGGCAGCGCCCGGTCCGAGGCCTGACGAGGTGGAGCCGAGTCGGTGCTGTTCGGTGGGAGGAAGCGAGTGCCCTGCCAGCATTTATGGCGGGAAGGGAGGGAAATGGGGACGGGAAGGCGGCTGCCCTCCTCCTAGGGCGTTCAGAAGTAGGCAGCCCCTGCGGCGTGCTGCTTGGGAACATACTTTTTAGGAGAAAGCAGTGAAAATAAGAGGCAATACGTATTTTTGCCGGAAGAGCTTTTTTAACCTGTCCTCAAAACTGTCTTTGATAATTACTGTTTTTAAGGGAAGTGGAGTAGTTATCTTTGTTTTCTAGACAACACTAAAGCTTTTGACCAGCTGCTGCAAAGGAAATTGTTATTGCACTGAAAAGATAGGGATAGCCCCCGAATTGTAGAGAGGATGGAGAAGTAACTTAGAGACAAACTATGGTGAGTAATATTGAAAAGAAAATCCATCAAATCTGAGTATAAAAGATTATAAAAGTAGTTCTTTGAAGATCTGTCTTGAGACCAATCTTAATAAGTATTTAATAAAGATCTTGATGTAGCAATTAAAACTTTACTGTTTTAATTTGGTAGTGATGAAGAGTCAGGAGGCATTGGCAATATAGAAGAGAGTTACAGTACTACCCAGAAAGAACTGGGTGATCCTGAGAACTAGAGTATGAAATAAGTACAATAACAATTTAAAAAACAAGGGTTTGCAGTTGCAAACATGTAAACACACAATTTACAGAAGAAATTCTTATTGGTTGAAAGCAATACAAAACCAGAATATGTGTTAGGTAGTTACAAGATACACAATTGTAGAAAAAGTGAATGCTGACCTGTGATGATCCAGAAAAACAAGTTACTATTAACCATGAACAAAACTCTAGAATACTTTGTGTAATGTTAATAATTCTCAGGTAAAATGGTAAAGTGGAACAGATGCAGGAAGATGTGCCTAGGACAGGTAGCTAAATTAAGAGTGTTGTGAAAGAAGCATTTGGCTATTTTAGTTCTGCAGAATAAAGGTCTTTTTTGCTTTCTATTGAACCATCGAGGTAAACACTGTGAAGGGAATAAATTGAGCCAAAGAATGATGTCAATACATGAATAATTTAACATAGATTTAAGGAGTAATAATATATGAAAATTTCTAACCATCAGAGAGCACCGATGTTCAGGAGCAGCCTTCCAAAAGGTCAAGGAGGAGCAAAAACCCAACACTTTTTACATGGAATGTGACTGGTTTGTAAAAGTAATGCTTTTGTTTGCTGCAGCAGGGGACTAAGCTTAGTGTTATCTGTAGACTTTAGATCTGTTTTTCTTGTTTGTTTGTTTGTAAAATAGATGTTAAATGTGTTTTTTAGAAGAAAGATATAATAATGTTTGCAGTCTGAATGGTGACAATCAGAAAATGACACTGGCTAATTGCTCTTTTTTTGAGTTGAAGAGAAGGTAGTGGAGAGTAAGCTGAGATGAGTCAAAGGCTGAAGTGTAGTATGTGCATCTGCTGTCTTCTTACCAGAGGAATGTTAGTTTGTCTCTGCAAGAGGGGACTATAAAAATCAATTCTGATCTGCACTCAATGCTAGTTTTCCTCCCGGCAGGTTTTGGTATCCTTAACTTAGCGCTGCCGCATCAGCAAGAGCGAGGGATTCTGAGTGATGCCTTAAGTTGACTGTATTATCCCACCTCATATTCTTGTGCAGTCAGTTTCTGAATACATGTGGCCTTGAAGTCCTCATCTGCAGCCCAGGACCCGACATACCTGGTCATCCAAGGAGTGAACTACTAGTGGTTCTTGTAGGGATTTGGGTATGCTGGAATTTTGAGGGCTGTTTCTCTTTTCTTTTGATCAGTCTGTCAGTTGGTTGCCTCCCACATGATCTCAGTTGTAGATGCTCCACTTCCAGATGGGTCTGTTAATAGGCACATAAACTATTTCAGAGGGCATTGATTTGCACACAGTATGTGAAATACATGATCCCTGATGCAGTCAGCTTTCATGGCATGCTGTTAGTGTAGATGACAGGCTGACAGGCCTGTTCCACGGAATTTTGATCGTTGGTGTTTACTGAAATTCTGCTGTCGCTTAAGTCAAGAGCACAAATACTGTTCAGATTTGTTGTGGTTTGTTTTGCTATTTAAAGATGATACTTACTAAATACACGGAAGAAAGTTTGATCTCATGCAGTACCTCACTGGAGCCATATCTATACTTATAGAACTTAGATTCTGGCTTTAGTTCATGTATCAACACCACTTTTCCAAGTAGCATTTCTTTATCAATAAAATTTCAGTTGACTAAGTGGAACAGAGCTGCTTAAACACCAGTTTTGTCGCTGAGCAAATTTCTCACATCCGAGTAATGCAGCTACATCAGCTGAATTTTATAACATAAAGTTAAAGGCATCTTTTAATGTTTGTTGATGGGGTTATATTCTTCAGCATGCTCAAGACCCCTTATAAGTGTTAGACCAGCAATAATAGATGGTGACAGAGAAAGGGCAGCAGCACATTTCAGGGAAGGTTCCTGGTGTATGGTTTTCCCATGGGTGGTGCAGAATGCTTGTCTGTCTTCTTCACCTCCACATTTTGTGTGCAGAGAAGTGTATGTCTGTCCTTGCTGTGTGATAGTATGTTAGGGACTGGTTCTGCCTGAGTTTGGATACATTTTTAGAGGTTTACTACATCTAAGGCTTGTCAGCTTTTATGGAAGTTTACCGAGTAGGATTGTAGATGCAGGTGATGTGATTTATACAGTCTACTTGGATTTTCAGGAAGCATTAAAAAAAAAGTACCCTACCAGAGGCTTTTGAGGAGACTGGCAGCTTGTAGCATAAAAGAAATTTCTTACATGCAGAAATAGTTGAGCTGAAAAATTAAGAAGAGGGCAAAAATACCAAAAAAAGGAAGGGAGCAGAAGGGTGGCACATGAGCTTCAGTGTACACAAAGGTAAGATGATGTCTTGGATAGAATAATCTAAACCAGTGATTCTCAACCAGTGGTCCGTGGGCCCCCAGGGGGCTGCGATGTCGTCAGAGGGGATCCACGAAGGCTTAAAGCAGGGGTGGGGAATGTCCAGCCCAGAAACATTTGGTCTGGCCCATGGCAAGCACTGCATCTCCTTTTCCCACAGCCCCCTCCCCTCAATGCTCCTCTCATAGGCAAGCCCCCCTGCCCTGACGTGCTAGTATATTTGGTGCTAGTATGGTTGGTGGGATGCCCTTTAACTAGGAGGTTTTTCTCTTAAAGACATTTTCTTAACCCAACGGCCCTCTTTAGGGCCACAACGGGGCTGAAGTCTGTTCCTCCAAGTGGTGGCCCTGGACCTGTAAACAAAAATATATGGTGACTGAACACAGACAAACAAGGGGGGAGGTGAGAAAAATTGTAAAAACTTTTCATCAAATTTTAATGTAAAAATTAGCATCGAATTCGAAAGTAGCACGTTAAAATACCATAAAATGGGCCATCTGAGCAAGAAGAGTGTTGATGCTATTATTTTAGATTCATATGGAATCATTGCAATAAAGATATTATTATAGCAGTGTGTGCATTAACAGATTAACTTATTTCCCCTTCTCTCCAAATTTGAAGACCCTGTATGAGAAAATTGAAATAAATTTTTGATGCAGTCTAGTGCTTTAAATCTTGAATTAAGTCTTGGTGGTCCGTGGCCACGAAATATATTTAAAGGGGGTCCATGGTGAAGGAAAGGTTGAGAACCCCTGATCTAAACCATGCTCACGTGGTGCTGAACTCACAACTGGCAGCCACCACTCAAGAAAAAGCTCTTGGAGTCACCACTGACAGTTCCCTGAAAGCCTCAGCTCAGTGTGCCGTGGCAGCCAGAAAGCCAGGAACATGGTGACTGTCCTCAGGGAGGCTACCAAGGAAAAGGCAGAGAGCACCATTTTGCTGCTCCAGCTTGGTGTGCCCACAGCTGGGGTCGGGTGTGTGGTTCTGGTCTCTGCTTCTGAAGAAAGATACAGTGGGTTAGAGAAGGGCAGCCAGAAGGGCCAAGGGGATCAGCTTCCTTAAGAGGGAAGCCAGGACTGTTCACATTAGAGAGGAGACGGCTGGGACATGATCAAGACTTATGAAATGAAGGCAGTGGTTAAGGTGAGTTACTAATTCAGTCTTGTGGCGCTGGCATGGGGCTTGCCGGGACTGGTGGGAGGGCGATTTCAGGTGGATATAGGGAAGGACTTCAGCGGGGGTGACAGAGGGAGCTGTGGGGGCAGAGACTGTGGGCAGGCTCAGGAAGGGATTAGAAAAACTCGTGGGCAAGAAGTTTGCTGAGGGGCTGCTAAAAGGACTAGTCAGGGAGGTCCCCGATGTGACAGTAGTGGCTGCTGGGGTGTGTGTGGGGAATGGGCTAAAGGAAGCAGCCAGGCTCCTCTGCTGTGCTGAAGAAGGATCTCTGACTGCCACTGTTGAAAGCAGAGGGCTGGGCCAGCTGCATCAATCTGATCCAGGACAGCAGTTTCTGTGAACTTATGATCAGTCTTTTGAGTGGAAGAATTTTAGTTCTGCAGGGCTCAGTTCTGGATTCTGAACTGTTAGCATTTCCATGAACAGCCTAGAAAAGGCAGGGAGCAACAAGGTGATAGTGTTTGCCGATGACATGGGTAGTAAAGATAAGGTCAACTATGAAAAGCTGCAGAAGGACCCTGTAAGACTGAGTAACTGGATAATATAATGTAATGGCACATGAATTCAGTGTGGGTAGAGTGATTCAGATAGCATAAAGAGAATCCTGACTTCCCATATGAAATACTGGGCTCTCAGTGATGTATGATGAATAGTTCCATGAAAATGGAACCACAATGCTCAGCAGCAGGCAGAAAGGTAAACCAGGTAGTAAATATTATTGGAAAACAAATTGAAGAATTACTGTTTTAATCCATAGTTCACCTCAGACACCCTCTGTGGTTCCCTCACTCTGTCTCCCAGCTCAGAAAGCATATAGTAAAAATGAGTGAGATTTGGAGAAGCAAAACAAGAATGGTCAAAGACACAGACCACCTTCAATATGAGGCATGACCAAGAAAGCTGGGACTCCAAAATGCATCCTGGAAAGGGATGTCTGACTAGGATATGATGAAGTCCTGTAGAATCATGAGTGGCATGAAAAGAATGGGCAAGGGTTGACTGTCCATTCTTCCAGCAGGAGAGCTGGGGGTCCACAAGTGAAGCTAATAAGGCCCTGATTGAGCAAGTTCAAAAGATGTGGTTCTTCACAGGTAATTGGGTTGGAGAATTTATGAGAGTATGTTGTGGATATTAAAAGTATATGTGTTGAAAGGGAAAATGGGCAGATTCAGGGGGGGGCACTGAGGGATGCTAAATACATAGGAACCCCATCCAGCTGCGAAAGATTTTGAATGGAAAAAGCAGTATTACATATGCTTGCCCTATTCTACTTTTTTCCCTGGCCTTTGCTTTTGGCTGCCATTTGAAAAATGATACTAGGCTGAAATGGACCTTTGCTGTGATTGGCTATGGCTACTTTTATGTTAGCTTCTTATTCACAAGAGTAATAATTGACATGGACTTCCTTCTGTACAGTGTCTCTTCACCCTTTCTCAAATAGAACTGAGTATCACCTGTCAAATCTTTTTAAAGAAACACGGGTTTTACTGTTCATTGTCTGGACACCAGCTTTCATGTTGAATATCGAGTCTTTTACGGATAAGTTACTAGTATTTACTAAGTTTTCTAAAGATGGAAGCGTTCCCTGTACAAGTGACTTTAAAAGTGACTTCCTGTAAAAGTGTCTTTTTTTTCTAGGCTCAGCAGGATCCATTGATGCAATTGGTAAACATCAGTTGAGCTACCTCACTCTCAGGTTCCGTAATTGCAGTTTCAAATCCACGAATGTCTTTTCAGTCATCTTCCATTACATTTTTGGTTAATTCCAGACTCTGTGCAGATCAGGAGCTTAAGGGTGGCCTCCCTGATTCTCCTCAGACTTGCTGGTTGCCCTTGGAACCTGTAGGCTGCTGGTTTACCCCCTTCCGTCCCTTAAGACACAGTGTTGGGCAGACACTAGTACTACAGGTTTGCTTACATGGAGAGATTTTTTGAGCCTAAGCATGGTGAATTAACTGTTTATGAAAAATAGCATCAATATGTATATATTAATTAGAAATACAACCTTAGTACTTCTGCTGTTTCATCTTACCATGTTATAACGTGATCCAACATGGTACAATTAAGTATTTAAAGTCATACTGTGTTGTTACAGATTTAGAATATTTTAAAGAAATAAATATATCTGTTAACTATTTGGCTTTGATAAACTGGTTTAATGATTTACTGGGTGAACATGAAAGTTTTGAGCATAAATATCTGTATCCAGCAGTCATAGTAAGAGTTGTGTATCTGACTGACAGTGTTAGTTGTCCTGGTATTATTTGTTGATAGAAAATAATAACTTAATGAACAAGCAGAGCAATATTTTATTTTAAAGGTAAAGTCAAACATACAGTTATATATAAATGACTTATAAATTTAGGAGACATCTGCTTTTTTAAAGTGACCTGCTTCTCTAGCCATTAAACTTTGATTTGATGTTGCATACGTTTCTAAAGCTATGTCATTAAGGTTATGTATGACTAAGAGCATGTAAGCTATTATACACATTATAAGAAATAAAGTAAGAAAATATGGACTGTATAATAATAAGCGGTTTAGTGACAGGTTCTTAGTTTGCTTTGTTGCTGGAATAAAGCTGACTAAGCTCTGGCTTCTGATGATTCCTGTTGGACGCAGAAATCCCATTTTAGTAAACTTCTTGTCTCAGGCTTCTTGTTTGTCTAGGTAAGGACTGGGCTTTTTGTGGGGGGCGTGTTTTGGTTTCAGTTTTCGAGTTTTTTTAAGAAACGGGCATAAATGCCTACTTTTTAAAAGGAAATACCTTTGTCTTCAGAGCTCAAGCCTCATACCGAAGGCCTCATTTCCCTAATCCCAGATCGGAGCTTAAACGAGAACGCTGTTTATGCCACAAGGAACAGCAGCTTGGATTTCAGAATTCTTTTTTACCAAGTTTTATAAAGCCTTGTTTTCAGGCCTTCCGTCATTCCCTTCTCCGGAAAAGGCGAGCACCCCACCGTGTCGGAGAAGCGGCCTGTGTGGGCCGGCGGCTGCCGGGCGCGGCCGCTGCCTCCGCCCGCGCGGGGGCGCTGTGCCTCCAGGCGCGAGGGCGGCGCGCGGCCCGCGGCGCGTGGCCAGTTCCCTCCCGCCCGCTCCGGGCCAGGCGGGAAACCAGCCCCGGGGCAGCGCGCGGCCCCGCCGGGGTCTCCTCGGCAGCGCGCAGCGACCCGGCGCAGGAGCGAGCGGGAGCCCTGCCAGGGCCGGGGAGAGGCCGGCAGTCACAGCCGGTGGAAGGGGTGCAGGAACTTTCTGTAAAAGCAGATGTGTTCAAGCTGGCCTCAGTGATCAGGGAAGTACTGCGGTTATTTACTGATTTACCTGAGCCGGCTGTGGGGAGTTAAAGTTACAGATGGTTTGAAGAAGGCTGTAAATTGCCTTGCTTCCTAATAGTTCTTTTGCCAAAGATGAAAAATGAGCGAGGTTCAAAAATACTTAAATGTATATTTGACAGAAGTTAAGTGCACTGAAACATGTAATGCAACCGAATTCCAGTTAAATGTAGTAAGGATTAAATGTTTGTGAATCTGCTTTATCAATAAAGATGTTTTAAAAGAATGATCTCTTTCCTATCATTCCCTTATTTTGTGTACATAAATACACAGTGCATGTGTATTATGTTATCTGAGGAAGCATTCTGCAACCCTGGCTTGGCACGTGAGATCGTTTGCTTTTTATCTTGTAATGTTGACATACTATACAATGATGAGCAAAGCGCACCGTTTCTCAGTGCCATTGTCTGCTGATCCATAAATGAGCAGCAATAATTATTCTAATTTTTTTCATAAAGCACTTTGTAGCTTGTATGTGTATATGTAAAGCACTATGTATATGCAATGCACCAAAGATGCTACTTGCAGGATGGTTCTGACATCAAAAGAATATACCTGTATGTCTTGTCTGCAGAAGGGAATGGCAATGACTGAAGACAAATGGCATAAGTTATATTCTTGTATTACCACTTACCCATGTGTCTGGCTAGAGATCTGAAAGGAGAGATAGGTCTTATGAACCTGCTGCGATGTCTTGAATCCAGGAACTGTTAGAAAGCTAACTAGAGTTAGGAAGGGAAAATGCTGCAAAATGCAGCTCTGTGTAAAACAGACATCGTGCTGTACTGGATCCGGGGTGCTGCTTTTAGCAGCAGATCCATGTTAGTAGAGCAATAAAATGTTCCAGTTGGACTGAATAGATAAAAGTTTTTAATAGAAGATACAGACCTCTCAGTGGAACTCGATGTAGATAATGGGGTTCTTTCCAAAGAAATGACAATTGATCATCAGATTTTTTACTGACTATAACATTTATTCAGTTGAATGATTTCTTAGTAACTTACACATAAATACAAGTGTGCATGAAAACTTAACAAAGAATTTCTCCCTCAGCCTACATAGGAAAGGAAAAATTATAATATTGCTGGGTTTACATTTCAACATCTGATCAGTGTTCAGAGGCTAGACAAGGAAGGTAACATGGGTTTGTTTTGGTTTTTTAATTATTAAAACACACCTTTTAAAAAAAATTATCTTGTATATCCAAAGAGAGTTTATGTTCACATAGTGTTTTTAGGGGAACGATCACATTTGACCAGGAAACTTCGCCTTCAGAAAGCGTGGGCTTACAGTTTAAGCAAAGTACTGGAATGTTTTTCATTCATTTGAAGACTGAAGAGGAAGAGCTCTGCCAGCCATTGCCACTCTCAAAGTGTGTTACTGAAAGAGGAAGCTGTTTGCCATGAAGGAGTTGGCAAATGTAGATTTTGCAAGTAATGCATGTTATGTGTTTTGCTGACACTGGGTGGGGGATGTTAGTTTGTCTTGGTTTTGTTTTAGTTTCCCTGTCTTGGTGGTGGCAGTTTCTCTGGTGGTAGTCTTACTGATGCTTAGGTTCTAAATGTCAAAGTTTGTATTAATATTGAGAAATCTCAGGTACTGAGCGATCTGATACTGTTCCGTTATCCTGACATCTTGTTTTAAAATAAGGACAATTACTTCAGTTTTTCTGAATGTTCTTGGAAATAATGTGGTTTTGCAGAACTGGTATATCCTATGTAGCAGTGACTGGGTGATTAATTACAACTTGTCATGTTCGTTAATATTTTTGTAGTGGAGAGACTGGTCCCATTAGTGATTCTCTCACAGTCTAGGTGTTCCCTCCTTTTTCTGGAGCTGTTTGGTAGCTGTTGAACTTACTGAGAAGGTGGAGACAACAGCATATATTTACTGTAAAATAAACATGTCCACGGTTAGTGCAAATTTAGGACTAGTTTAAGAAGTGACAGAACTTGCATCTAGCTCTATGGTTTGAATTATTCAAGATCACTTCTGGCTTCTGCAGGTGTGAACATGTTATACAACAGATCAGCATGTGACACTGAGTTACCATTGTACACAGTACAGTGAGAGACAACTGACTTCTAATAAATAAAAGGAAATTATTCTTACAGAATCACGTAATATAAGCATTCCTTTTGAAAACAGAACAGTTCAATTAGATTTTCTTATCCTGTACTAGCCTTCATGTGTCATTGAAGAAGTGGCTTACAGCATAATTTCTAAAATTACTAATAAAAGTACACTGTGCTCAGGCTATATCCATGTTGTATAAATTTAACAAAAATGTGTTCTTACATTATGCCTTTCTAATGGGTATCCTTCTTGCTTGGGAAGACGTCTTTGAATTTACTTTTTTCCACAAAACTAATTTTCTATCAAAGTACCAAGTTATTAACAGTAAAACCTTTTTTTTGAAACAAAAGTATAATTTAAAAGATACATTTTCAGTAGATAGTGATGCATTTTTAGAAGCAGTCACTTACTGAACCAAATTAGGTTTATTTAAATCAATATTAGTAATTTATAGGGTTACTCAGAATGCTCACTTCGCAATACTTTTGTGTCTTGTTACTAATGCAAATCTGTTTGTCCTAATTTGTGCCTGTGACATTAGTGCTTAACGGTAGGTGTACCAGCTTTTCAGCAGATTCAGAGCTGTTATCTGATTCACCTTTCAGAAGCAGTTTAAAGAGAATGGCTGATGCTTTGGAATTTTGTTTCTAAAACTGCTGTATTAGATACTCATTACAGCAATAAGCTTTTTGATACACACTGTGGACAGAAATGTAACCACTGTATGTTTATTCAAAAATATATAATTTAGTCGACTATTGTAATTTTTTTCTAAGTTTTGTTAGACAGGGAATTTTGCTAAACTGGGTTAAATCTGAGGTAATTTGGGGACTGGCATTTTGAAGATGATGTATATAGTTAAGCTTTGTATGCAGTTCATGTCTGGCATAGGTTAGGTAGCCATATGTGAAGTAGAATTGTGTTTGTAGAAAAAATCTTTTTAATCACAAAGATAAATCAAACCAGATGGTCCAGATTTTTTTTTTTTTTTTTTTTTTTGTGAGTGCATTTGCTTAGTCCGCAGTCTTCAAGTGTTGGGAAGAAGGATATGTTGCGTTTCTTGTCTTTCTTACTGTGAAATACTAAGATTTCACTTTAGTCTTCTACACTTCAGTGATCAGTTCCAAAAAATTCTAGTGATAATAAATTCTGAATCAGAATTACTTCCAGTTACACTTTCTGGTAACTGCTAATCTTTGGGCTTCCTTTCCTGAGAAGATAAGGCGGTGATGGGTTTTTCTAATAGCTAAAGTTTCATCAGAGTTGTAGGGGAAGTGAGGGAGAATTCTGTAAGGCTTTACCAGACATACGCCTGGAATGAAAATCTAAACATTAGCTTACATTTAACAGAGCGTGCCATACTGTTTCGCAAATAGCGTAAGTCTCTTCCAGTATAATATTCTGTTGTAGATTTATGTTAGGCCTTGTTTTATTAAACAGGTTTAAACACTCAAACATTATTTTACAACCAAAGCACGATCTTTTTATCAAGTACAAGTAGGGTTTTGTGCTGTTGATAAGCTGTTACTATGGCTGATAATTGGAGGTTTTAAAATGATTTATGGTCTTGCTTTAGGAAAGATTTAGTGCAGAATGTAAAGGTCACAATCACATCATACAGAAACTGGGCCCCATATTTTTCTCAGCAAAGATTGGACTAGCAGAGTTGAAGAAGAATTCTTGTATCATTTATGATTTGAGTGGGAAATAGTCAAGAAATTGAAATTGCTGTCAGCTGGGAATCCTAGCTTTGTAACATCCAGGGTTTTGTAACATTCCTTAGAAATATGAGTAAGTACATTGCCCTTTTTTTCTGTGTAGGGTTATAAGAAAGCTGTTAGTGGCCTAAAAGACACCAGTCTTGCATGAAATTTTTTACAGTACATCAGTGAACCCGGCCTTTTGCTGTTGGAGATGATTGTGGAAAAGGGTGCTTGAGCCGGTGATATACCATCATGTGCTTAAAAACATACTTGCAGCCTAGGGGAATGTACTCTGCTTAAAATCATTCCTTATACAGATACTAGGACGTGGAAGTTATTCCTATTTCTTTCTCTTCTGTGTCCAAGAAAGAAAAAATGTTGTGCATTCCTGCACTGGGAAACTAGACAGTGTTGATACATGTAGCAGAATTTGTCCAGATAGGAAATACAACCTAGTGAAGTTTAAATATTATTTATTTACCTCAACAGCCCCAAATGCTACAGCTGTTAATCGGACCAGTGTGTAAACGTTTGGAAATTACTTCTGTAGGTACTTTGATCTTGAATTTGATCTAAAACATGGGGGAAGAGCTATAAAATACAGACATTATAAACCCTCAAAAAAAAGGAGAGGTTTTAAATCGAATTCTTTGGCTGCTGGCCATGTTTCCATTCTCCCGGCTGAATGAGTGCACTGGTGTGGAAGGATACCTTATATAGATTAGTAAATTTAAATCTACGTATAGCAGTCTTAATAAGAGGTTCGTATAGTTAATCAGAACACTGCTACATCATGAGCTGAAAATACAAACCCTGGGCAAATGAGATACACTGTTTCAAGTGAAGTTTCAGTTCAATTTCTGTTCAAACCTTACCTAGTAAAATCTCTTCTTGTCGCGTGAACTGTGTCACGTCTGTATTGAGATTTCTTCTAATGATTTTTTTTTTCCTTTTTGTTTCCTCTCTGAGGCTTTGCTGCTCAGTCTCCTAGATGTTTTAATTTCTTCTTACCATTGCCTCATGCACATTTTACCATTCTCTTTTTTTCCTTATTGTTTTCAAGTCATCTTTTCTGTGTCCTGTGAGCACGCAGTGTCATCATACCCTCATTATTTGACTCATCCTTAAAATATTCTTCTGCAAAACTTAAATCATAGTTCATGAAATATTCTATATCATGAAATCCATGGTGAAACAATATTTGTCTTCCTCTTTTAGGTCCTGATACAGAAAAGGACTTAATCTTTTATTTAATATTAAGCTAGAGAAGCTACATTTGTGCTTCTCCATATTGGGGTTCTAGTTGAACCCACAGTAGCTCCGTACTTGATTTTACCACTGTCCTCCTTTTACCCACTTCCAGTTTTCAAGCATTTAGTAATCAAGCATTTGTATAGTAATCAAGCATTTTCAGCAACTGACTGCATCAAAGTTCAAATTCAGATGGTAGAAATCCCACTGGAGTAGCTTTGCTTATAGCTAGTAAGAATTGCAGTTAGCGTCACTATATCTGTTGACTGAATTGTTTATAGGATCCTGATTTGTGAAAGGTGATTCTCTTTCAGTTCTGATCTACAGTGTTTTGCCCTTTAATATCAATACTACTACACTGATCTGTTATTAGGTGAAAGCTAATCACTTGTCTTGCATTTGTGGCATTGATCTTACTGGTTTTCTATAATAAGGAAGATTTGCTGCTGTTTCCAGAGGTGTGAGTAAGACTGAAAGGAGCTCTTTCCGTATGTGCCAGAAGGGAATACAGCAGACAAAGTTAATATGTATGACAGGAAGATTTTGGATTTGGTTTATAAGCTAGTTCATATTCTTGTTGTCTACCGAATATTTGCACTGTGTTTATTTGCCTGGTTTCACCATCATTTCTTCCCACTTTTACTTGCAGGTTAGTCACCTACTCCAGAGAGAATCAGAACAATGTCCTACGTTTTTGTAAACGACTCTTCCCAGACGAATGTGCCACTGCTGCAGGCTTGCATTGATGGAGATTTTAACTATTCCAAAAGACTGTTAGAGAGTGGTTTTGACCCAAATATTCGTGACAGCCGAGGCCGAACTGGCCTTCACCTTGCTGCAGCCAGAGGAAATGTAGACATCTGTCAACTCTTGCATAAGTTTGGTGCTGACCTACTAGCCACTGATTACCAAGGTAATACAGCCCTTCACCTGTGTGGGCATGTGGACACCATCCAATTCCTAGTTTCTAATGGACTTAAAATTGATATTTGGTAAGTCACTTTTTTTTTTTAACAGCACATATTTTATAATATATTAGTCTTCTGTCACCAGAGCCTTGCATATAAATCTGCTGTTGCTGAAATGCTATATTTGGTGCAATTCAACTTTTTAAAAATATCACTTAATTAAAACATAAAATAAGAAGTCAGGGAAACAATAAGAGGCCACTTCTGCTAGTCTGTGCAACAAGTAAAACAAATAAAAATAGCAGCTGCTGGTGTGGGCTGCTGTATCTAATTCTGCCTAACTGATGACATTGCTATCCTGGTTTGGCCAGACAGCCAGGTGTGGGTGGTTGGCACCAAAGAAAAAATCACATTGACTACTCTAAAAGAATTTTCTTCACCACAGTTCTATTGTTTTAATTGTTGTACTGTATAAGACAAAGAAAATACAGTATATGCATGTGTCAGTTCATTCCCATACTCCTTTGGTAACAATGCTTCCTTTCAGTGTTTTCCCCCACCCTCAAAGTCTGTGACTCAGTCCTTCTTTTAAATATTGTATATTCTTTCCTTCTGGCTTCCAGCAGCTGTCAGATGCCAGTGCTCAGATGTAAGCTCTCAAGCTGCAAAATAACTAGCTGTTTCATTGCAGTAACTGAATTATTTTGTTTGTGGAACTTTCTGTATATTCACAACATGTGCAAAACCAGTAATAACTTCAAAATGTTGGTTTTTTAATCTGTCCCTTTTTCACCTGTCCCTCGTTAATGTTTTCAACTCAGCAAAACTAGTTATTGGCAGACCAGATTCTGTATGGGTTGTGGGCTGTTTGTTTTTTTTTTTTCCTCATTTCAGATAACTGTTGAAAATCCCTAGTCTGAAGGCAGCTCTGGTCCTATTCAGTATTATTTTAATAGTAGTGGAAGGACCATCTGTATCTTATTTCATTTTTGCCTGATGTCCTTATACCCACATGGAAAAGGAACTATGAGGAACCAGATTGCACAATTCCTTCTTGAAATTAAGCTTAATCTTGAACGTTGCCATAAATCTACTGTTTATTTTTTGTTATAACACCCAGAGATTCCAGTTAGATTAGAATACTAGGAATTTTGATTTTGTTTTGAAGAAGAGTTGTGCAATTTCAAACCTAATATACTGGTTTTCTTCTATAGCCAATTACGCTATAATGTGTATAGATAGGAATTTCTTAATGTCTCACACGACAGAAAATAGTTCTGAGGATTTACTAAATTGTGATGTGTTGTGCTGAGTTGTCTTGTTACAAAATTTCTGTATTAAAAGTTTCTTTTCTTCTTATGTTCTTTTGTGGGGTTATTTTAGCAATCACCAAGGTGCAACACCGCTTGTTCTTGCAAAACGAAGGGGTGTGAATAAAGATGTGATTAGACTGCTGGAATCTTTAGAGGAGCAAGAGGTGAAAGGATTTAACAGAGGAGCTCACTCAAAGCTGGAAACGATGCAAACTGCTGAAAGTGAAAGGTATTTGCAAAACAAAAATAATTACTAGGAGAAATAATGTTTATGGCTTTTAGATTTTTGTAATTGACGTGATTGTACCTCAGAACAGATATCACATTAGGCCTGGTATTAGACCAAATCAAAATAAAATTTTAAATTTTGGAAAAATCGAATTAAGGTAAAAAAAAGTTTTTCTATTGTTATTTTCATTTTATGATGAAAATTTTTAAACATAGTTACTCATTTTCCATTACAGACTCCCCAAAATACCACTTATCACAGAGCCAAAGGGAAAATGGGGTGAATGCAAAATGCCAGTATCACAGGCTAGCCTAACGTTCTTTCGATAAGATGGATTGTCTATGCGAAGAAGGGACAGCAGACTTTTCATCCATCTGAACTTCAGTAAAGGATTTGATACAGTGCCATATATGAAATTTCTATCAGTAGTAGTCCTGGAAAGGATGGAGAATAAAATAAGAATTTCGTGGAGGCTAAAAAGGTCATTAAAGGAGAACTGAAGATTTCAGGAAAATTGCTGACAATTTTAGGGAAAGTATTGGATTAGAGGGAAGTTATTAATGAATTCTTGAAAGTCTGGTTCTGGGACTGTGCTTACTTAAAATTTTCGTAAATGATACTGGCATAGAAAATAGAAGCATGTTAGTGATACTACGAAGTGAGATATAGGCAACCCAGAGGAAAATCTGGGATGACAAGGGAGAGGAAATTAATAGGAATAAATTGTGATTCAGTAGCACAAAATACAACTTCATTTACCTAAAGCTGTATGCCTTAAAATGGGAGTTCCTCAGTGGAAGGGCAGGGTATAGGAGAAAAGACTTGATGTATTAGCTCCAGGAGTTGATGGTACCCTGAAAAAGGCAATGAAGTCCTAGAATGCGCAAAACAAGATATTTCCACTACATAAACAAAACTGTTAGTGCCACTTTAAAAAGCAATGGTAACTTCTGCTGTGTAGTACGTTTTATAATGCTGTTGAGCCCCATTCAAGAAAGTTTAATTTATCCTTTAAGAAGCGTGGAGAAGCATTACTTCAGCGCTCAAGGGAGCAGAGCGTCTGCTTGTGAAAGGAGGCAACTAGAGCTTGTTTTAGCCCGGCAGAGTGAAGGCTGAGAGGTGTGTGATTGCTGACAAGAAATACTGGTTTTGAACAACATGAAATAACTGTTTAAGACAAAAGCTGATGATAGCACAAGAGCCAAAGGATACAGATAAACCACAAGTACTTTTTTGATTGAAAATTGGGAGTGTTTTTTTACGATGAGCTTCCAAGGCAGCCTTCTTGTACGATTTAGATGAGGCAAGAAGCCTCACGAGTTTCAGAGGAGGCTAGTTCTCTTGCAGAAACCATTGAATTGCCAGTAAACGTGACAGAACATGGAACTGAGATTAATAATGCAAGAGATCTTTCCAGTACTGTTTTATTTTGGTTTTACTTTATATTGGAAGCAGGATATCAGTGTTGTTTGGAATACTTGCTGTTCTACTGAATTTATTCAAATTTGTAATTTTTTTAGTATTGTCTAATAATTATCACAAAAGACAGGGAGTTTTGTCACATAATTCTTGTTCAGTTTGTGTCAAAATGTACACAGCCTGTACTGTAAATGAAAATTAAACTGTGTAAATGGAGTTGTTCTCTTGAGTAAAAAGGTGAAACCAACAAAATTACATATATCATGCCTAATACTCCCAGTGAGCAGGTTGGAAGTTTTCTCATACATTGGGTCACCCCACTTGTCAGAGAGAGCGTTTTAAGCCCTGAAATAGAAAATTTAATATTATTCTCAAAATTACATGGGTACAAATTACAAGAATTTGTGCATATTACCTTTGTGACTTAACTAAATTTTATTGAAAGGTGCTTGCCACACAGAAATGCATTTATGCTTTTTTTGTTTAAACATATGGACCAACAGCTCGGCCCCATTTAAATTACAATTTTTGATTTAATAGTGTCCCTTTAATGAACGTAGCTTCCTTTCTGTTATTTGACCTTCATAAACGTTACATTGTTTGCTTTGGCAAGGAAGTCAGCAACTCTCCTTGGGGAGAGGCACAGAGACATAAACAGTGCACTACCCAGCTTGTTTGTGAACATGTTTAAAATGTCTGAAATACATTATTTTTGAAATAACAAATAACAGATGCCTACAGCAGCAAAAACAAGTGAGCTTGTGTGCTGTTTGCTTTGTAAATAAATAATGGCTTTGTAACGGCTGGCTTTTCAGACCTCCACAGTTTCACTCCTCCCTCTCAGTATTATTTTCGCATTTTAGAAACACTTAGATGAATGTCTTCTGTCCTCTCCCCCACTCCCCGACTCTCTTACATTATGTATGAACCTATGGAGAAATAATGGTTGCTCTTTCTGAAAACAGTCTCTGACTTAAGTTTTCTGCTCCTTATTACATACAGTTGCTGCTGCTCTGGAAGCAGAGGCCAAAGCTAGGTTCCCGAGTTGAATTTATTTTCTCTTCCTTTGCACTCCTGTCAGTGAGGAGTGGCACTGTGCTGTCAGGAGGCAGAGCTCGCTCTGTCCGTCTTTCAGCACAGACGATCTGTCCATCTACACAGCCCAGCATGCCCCGTGACTGCACCCACAAGTGCATCCAAATGTGAACTTCCACGTTGTGTTGGAAACAGAAGAGAACATCTGTCTGGGCTGTGTGGCACACGCTCTTCTGTAGGATGCATTGCTGCATTACCATTTCTTAAGCAGCTGTAATTCGTAATAAGAAAAAATATTTTGAATAAGATTGATTTTAATTGGGTTGCAATATAAAATAGCAAAAGTGTTTTCTATGTACTCTTTTGTATTTAATGAGCAAGCATGTGATCTTTTAATTTAAATTGCATTGCACCTTTATTTAACCTCTCTGGTTATGTATTAACTAGTTAGTACTTAATGAGTGAGTAGTTATTTTCTACACCAATGGCTGTCTTTTATGAAACTCTTTGTTTTGCTTGGGAAATTATAATAAGCAAGGAAGATGACTAAATCCTGCAGCTATGGGCAAGCAAAAATAACTTTACAGCAAGGTAAATATTTAAAAAACAAAAAAGACAAGCTGTTTAATAGGCATTTTCTGAAATCTTCAGCATGTGATGCTGCAATACTTCAGCAAGGTATGCGAGTTCAGGCAAATTATTCTTCAGCAGCTGTACTTCTTAAGAAAAAATACCATATGAATAGTGTGAAGTTTTTTCATGGCGTAATCTTAGAAGAGAGGTTCATAAATGAGACCTTTTTCTGATAACAATCATTTGTCAATTTATTATTGTCACCAAGAACAATAGCATTTCTACAGTTAATTTTGACTTGGAAATTACTTTTCCCTGAAATGTTCTCTTTTATTATTGCTATAAGAGATATCTAGGAATATGGTAGCTGAAAGCAGTTAGAAGGGAGGAAAAAAACTGGTTTCTCTCATCTTACCTTCTGCTGTTGACATCATTGTGTACGTAGTTGGCTTCACCATTTCCTTTCAGTGCTTGTCAGAAACTGATCCTGTAAACGCCTGTGTATGTAATTTCACTTAAGTGAGAAGTAGTAGGACTGTGCAGATGGCTAAAATTTTACTTAAGTGAAATCAAGTAATGAGAAACTTTTCCTAGTCTTTGTGAGGTTTTTCTTACAGCAACAGAGAAGGTTTCCTGTTTTAAGCCAATTCTGAAACCAACAAAACTGGGAGAATGATACAAGAAGCCATGCAGTATTTGAAAGAGCTTACATTTTTTCTAAAGGTGATCCATTGTCAAGATGACTGGCTCGTTCTGATTTTATATTTGTTTCTCATTTAAAAGTAAGAGTTCCAGTCCCTAATTTATAGTCTGACAATTTAAGGGGGGCTGATGGATTGGTAGTGGAATGTTTAAACATCAAAGCGGTTTCTGAACGCCATATGGCAGAAAACACAGCAATGCCAACTTGTCTTGAAGATCAGAAAGTTTCTGAATTTCTTGTTATCCAAATTTATTGGTTTATGTGATATTTTTATGCTAGAGGTCTCTGTAAGAAAGACATGCAAGAGAGTAAAGATCACTACAGAGTTCAGAATCTAAATTATATTGGTTAAAGTTTCCATTTTATTCATCAGAGTTTATTTTTAAATCATGATTTGTTTTATTAAGAAGATCTGTGCCCCCTGAGGTTTTATCTTACGCTTCATTAGATTTTACTAAGCCATATTTAGTAGAAATTATGAGGATTGACTTTTGAAGGCTTCTAGGTGGCAAGCCTGCAAACTCAGTGCAGTTGTACAGATGCAAATATCATTCTCTTTACACAGGTTAATAAAACATCCTTTCACCTAAATTAAGTTTAGAGTTAGGAGTCTTTTCCTGATCTTCTTTGTCTTGATTTAGCAGAGGCAATGCTATAAATCTGCAGGTGAGTTTAGTTTTTAATTTAGAATGTTTCGGTTGGTCTTAGGAGGATTACTGTTGTATTTGAAGGTGCATTCTTTTGCTCTGATGTATTTTTAACTTTAATCCTTCGTAGTGCAATGGAAAGCCATTCCCTCCTTAATCCAAACCTACAGCAAGGTGAAGGAGTTCTTTCCAGTTTCCGCACGACATGGCAAGAGTTTGTGGAAGACCTGGGCTTCTGGAGGGTGCTGCTCCTGATCTTTGTCATTGCTCTTCTGTCACTTGGAATAGCATACTATGTTAGTGGGGTCCTTCCTTTTGTAGAAAACCAGCCTGAACTGGTGCACTGAAACAAATGCAAAGAAGTACACTGTGCTTTTCCCTGTTCTAATCTTATTTTGAGCTTCTTGGAATTATTCTCTTGGTGCAGGCAGTGGCAGCTGTATATACTGTTTGCCTTTTGTACTTATTATTAACCCTTTTGGAAGAGGGATAAATTAATTTCAAGTAAAACACTAAATTCTAAAGCATTCCTAAGCTACCTCTGACTTACCTTGACTTGCAAGCAAGATGTGAAGATAATCCTCTCTGTTGATAAAATATTATGATTAGAAAAGGCCTTTCATAATGAATATTAAATTCCTTGGCATGCAAAATACATCCTAGTACAGAACCAAATTTGATTTATTTTCCCTATGAAGAGAGGTAAATCTGTTGTTGGATTTTTTTGTGTGCACTTCAGTTGAAAGAAAAATACTGTTTTAAAAGTCCTCCTCAAGAAATCCAAATAATATAATAAAGCATTCTGATATATCGACAGTAATAAGCTGCAACTTCATAGTTCTTTTAATGCCTCCCCATAGTGTCATATCTGCTAGTTTATAAGAAGAATTAGTTCAAGTTTTACTATGACTTTAATGTATAGATCACTCCTTTATTTATTAGGCTAATGCAGTGTTTCTTCCCTGTATGAATTTAATGTTGTTAATACCTGCCTGAAGTAAATTTTGTAGAACAAAGCTGTTTGTTGTGCTTTGGTAGTAAAGTTGTTTCAGCCTTAGGCTGAAGATTTTGCCTTTTTGTTGAAATGTTACTAAGCAAACCTTTCTTTGTAAGGGTGGTTAAAAAGTGATCTAGGTGTTCTGCTCTGTATATAATAATTCTGTAAGGTAATTTCTTTGTGAAATATGTAATGAAGGGTGATTTTTTTTTTTTTCCTCCCACAAGGACCAGACTGAACCATATGATTGTATTGTTTTCATGTTTGTGGAGAGGACTTGATTGAATAGAATTCCTTTCTAGAATTGTTTTCCATGTCAGCATTTACAGGCTTATGAATTATTTTCTGACTATGCAGAATAAAAGAATTAAAAATGTTAATATTTAGGAACATTGTATGAAAAGAAATCTTGACCCATTCTGTGCTTAGCTGTGAAATCCTTTGTTTTTAAATAATCTAGGGTTATGAATCAGTTAGATACTCTTTTATGAAGGCTAAAAAGGTACTACATACTAAGTTGGAGGTTTTCAAAGAAAGCAGATTCTCTCCTCCCATGCTGATTAGACATTTAACTCTCTTTGTTGCCATTGCCTTGAAAAATCCCAAACAAAATGAATGCTGCAAACCTAATGAATTGATTTTTTTTAGTCACTCCTAAATTGTTGCTAAACAACATCAAACATTTATGAAAATATAAATTACTATAAGTATTGATAGAAGTAGCATACATCTCTCTCTTCTGCTATCAGGTATGTTCTTCTTTCTTGTTTATCAGTTTGAGTGAAGAGGGTGGTTGTGTTTGTTTTGATGTATGACATGAAGGCACTTCACTGAACTGGGCACTGCTCTAAATTGCATCTGAATGATTCTTGATCTCATTCCTTAAACTAGAGGTTCATGAAACGATACTTTTGTAGTAGCCACAATGCCACAGAAAGGAAAGCCTCTTCAAAACAAAACAAAACAAAAAGCGGAGCATACTCCTCTTATGAATATTTCAATTACTGTACATCTGTTCAGGAACAGAGAAATATAAACTCATAGTATAACTAAACTTCTATTTACTTCTCTAAACAAGTACATTTCTGTTAATAGTACTCTGTATCGTGAATAATCATATTGTCTTTCAGTATGTATTATCTGCGTAATTTGTAATTGTATTCTCATTATGGGTGAATGCCACAAATAAATATATGTAGTAAATATGTTTTGTTTTATTATTACATTAGTGCAGCGGTAATGATGCTACCCCATTTGACTGAGTTTATTTGTTTGTTGCGCATTGATAATGAGCATTTCACAAGTGGGGAAGTTCCCTCCCTGAGAAATGGCAACCACGCTGTTGGTATAAATGAGGTTTTAGAGCACGGTTTCTTTAGATTTGCCTCTTTTATCTTCAGTATTGTCACTGAATCAAGGTTGCTGTCTGTCTGTCTTTTTCTCTTATCTAAGATTTCAGGTATTGAACATGTGTTCTAGAGGCCCCTTGAGATTTAAGATTAACTATGAAGGGGTACAAAATAATATAACCAAGAAGGCCAAGCCTGAGCCTGCTGTACTTTGTTTATGCTCTATGCATAAGCATTTTCAAAACTGCACATTGAAAAGGTTTGAAAAATTGTGTGTGTGTGTTCCAAATTAACGTATGTCACTTTTTAAACTGAAAGAAATCCAAAGCACTGTTTGAATTTCACTGTGTAATGACTGCTACTCTTTGAAATAAGGACGTAATAAACGTCTGACTAAAAGAGGAGTTTGTTCTGTATATACCTCTGTTATTGAAAAGGGACAGCTGTGCCTTTCAATGTATCTATAAACATTAACAACTTCCTTTTCAAAGGTTGATTCTAAAGAATGAATTTACCTCCTGTACGCTAGATTTCAAGGAATACAATCTGTCTTTCTTACAGGAACAGAAAGAGGACTTTAGCCCACTTCCTCTTGAAGCTGTTGTCACAGGGAGTTTCACCATTTCAGCATAATGACAGAGATCAGTTTAGATTGGCTGTAAGTCATTAAGATTTCTTTTACTTACTATTGCAGTGGTGTCTAGATACCTTGATCCAGGGACTCCACTTTGCTAGGCGCTCTTCAAATCCAAGACAGATTGTTGTCTTGAGCTGATCTCGGACTAATGAACTAGAACAGAATAAGGAATTGAGAGAGAAAACAATCATGGAGGGATGAAGTGATTTCTTCCAGTGTCATAAAACGACTTGATGGACAAGATAGTACAAGGTAAACTGGAGTGTAAAATGGATGTGTATAGGCTACTCTGCAGTGGGCCGTCCCTGTGCACACATTTATTCCATGGCAAGATCACACCTATCTTACCTCATAGTATCTTGTTCATGTACCATATCTTTTTATCTTCAAGGGTTTCTGTTTTCACTCATATTGGTACTTTGCTTTGTAGAAGGTTTGCTGTTGTGTGACTGTCATGGGTAGGTATTGTTTCTGGTTGCCACAGTACAACAGGTAATCATGAAAAGCTCCTATGAGAGAAAGAACACGGTTTCACTTTGAAGTATTGAAACAGATCGAGGCAGTTTCTGGATCTGCAGCTGATCTGGAGTTTGATTTTAGCATGAGTCAACTAATCTCTCTGGTTGTTCTTAGTATCTTAAGTAAGTAAAAATGATCAACTCTCCAGTGTATTGTAGATGGGCTAGTTAGCTAGGTAACTCTTTGCCTAATTAAAATATGCTTGGTCATAATACGTTAGAGAAATGCAAATTAAGTAATTTATTCAGAAATCCAGTACCATCTTTTTAAAGTAGTACTTGAAAGTACAAATTGTAAGTGAAAACTCTCCTGCAAACTCAAAAAAAAAAAAAAAAGGATAATATTGTCTGTTGTCATATTCAGAATTTTCAAAAGTCTAGCATATATTTAAACATTACCTGAAGTTGACTTTTAACAGGACTGATTTCTTCCTCAGCTGACACACAGGTTAGCTTGTTTCTGAAGCCATTTTTTTCTGAAGTTGTTCCTAAAGCCAGCTCTTTGTTAAATTAATATTTGAATTGGTGATTAAAATAAGTCTTAAATGATGTGAGAATTAGGTCAGAATGCTTTTCCTTCATTCAGTGTTCTTTTTTTACATTTCAACATTAATCCTTGTGGATTGGTTATTTGGGATACACTTTGTAAAATTCCCTAAGGGATCCAAAATGTTACAGAAATTGTTGTTGCCAATTGTTACTACATTTTTCATCCCTGGTGTTGGGGCTTTCTAGAATTCAAACATCATTGCAGAGCTGTAAACTTTGTAAGTGCTGAAGTACTGTTGAATCATGAATCTCGAATCTCTCTTAATATTATTAAATTAATTTCTGGTGACAGTAGAGATAATTCTGTACCTGCACTTGCAGAGCAGTATGATGCACCTGTTATCTGAAACATATTTAAGTACTTCAGCTGATTTTAGTGTTGCCTGGCATCTTTTGTACTGCCCTTACAAATGCTTCAAAGGAAGAACACTTTTAAAATATACAGTATGAGGAAACAAATGCAACTAATTGGTAGTTCTTTGCTATTTATTGCCAGGAAGTGAAGTGTTCCCAGGTTCACACTGCCAGAGAAATCTGAGATGAAAAGTAGAAGTCTCCAACTGACAGTGATCTGGTATAGTCTGTGCTGTTATGCAAAGCAGAACTAACGATCTGATGTTGCAGCTGAAGCAGTCTGTGTGCAGAACCCTGGAAAATGTGTCTCTGCTGTAGGCATTTATAGTTTTTAAACCATTGTTGTAACTAAGCATTAAGCAACCAATATTTCCTAATGACTATGATGAGACAAAACTATTGTTCTTCATTACTGCCAAGGGAATGGGAAATCTACTGGAAGTTGCCATAACTAAAAAGTAACAAATCAGGATTTCTTCTGAAGTCAAAGTGTGAACAAGTCACAACTGTGGCTTCAAGTGGCATGTTCTGTCTGTGTGTGATTTTAAACTACCTTCTGGGAACGGGAAAATGAGGAGACATTTGGAACAGAATTTGTTGTGTGGTATGTATGGTTTGCAGAAAATAGGAGGGAAATGAATGCAGTGAGCCAAGGCAACAACAAGGGAGGCAGAGCAGTGTGATCCCTTCATGAATCACTGCTTAAAGGCCAGTCCCAATGCTTGTAAGAAGTGCAAGGAGTGACCAGTAATAGCCTCCTAGCAGGAGAAGGATTTCACTGGCTTGTGATTACACCATCTCACAGGGGTGGCCATGCAGCCCTGCAACCTGAGCTGGCCCTTCTTGACTTTCAACGTCTAGAGCACTGCTATTTCAGACAACTGCATGTTTGAATGTGTGCCTACAGTAACAGCTGCTCATGTGGAAGCCGAACTGGTTCCTCTTATACAAGAATCTTTCTGCACATAGGTTAGCAAAAGAAGTTTTACCAAATGTGAACAGAAGCTCTTTGTAAAACATTAAATATTTCTGGTGTATTCAATTATGTTTATCTAAATATCAGAAGGCAGGAATCCAGATGAAGGATCGAGTATATGCAATAATATCTCATTTTCCTTTGCTAAAGAAAAAAAAATCGGTAACATTCTCTTAATGCAAAGCAAGAAGAAAATCATAGTAAATTTGTTTTGAACTGTGGAATATGAATTCGTTATTGAGTCAAATTCCTTAGTATAAGGAATTTTTCAAATAACAATCTCTGACAGGTAAGTTTTCTAGTAGAAAGGCTGACATAGCCTTGCAGTGGTGTGAATATAGTAACATTTAAAGGTTGTGCTGGCTTAATGAAGTGTGCATATTGAAACAAAACTAGTTAATAAAGAGAGTGGATTTCTGCTAGAATGTAATAATTGAAATGCCATATGGTCATCCTCATACTGTTGTTGTCTCATTTCAGGCTGAACATCTGGCTTGGTTTGTTTTGGTACAGATATTTTCAGACAAAAAATGAAGTATATAGACATGCATAGGTTTAAGCCGGCAAGCACAGTTTCTGCAGCGGACATAAAGAATAGTGGAGCACGCCACTGAAAGTCGTGACAGCTTGTATGTGGACTGCTCAATCCTGCCAGACGTGTTCCTTACAGAACTGGTCTTTCTCCCATTTATGGTACTGGTTTGAACCCTTGTGTCAGTCAGTGAACACCAGTGGTTAACATGGGGCTTGAACTGAAGGCTGTTTTCAAAAATTTTAATTATAATAGAAGTCAAAGCTTTATTCTTTATTTCAAAGTTCAATGATTTTTTTTTTTTTAATCTAATGTTTACTAGAATTACAGCCTGCAAACGTGCACAGGTAATGAGCATGTGTGTGTGCTTACTCTGTGCACTCTTATGCCAAAGGAGGTTTAGGAATAGCAAGCAAGGCCTCCAGTGAGATCTGTTTGAAGTAAGTCTGATCTAAGGAATTCTGGTTTTTGTCATTTGTCATCAGATTGGTATTTAATACACCACCAGCTCTGTTTTTCTGCATTGCACTGACTTACTGACATATTTTCTTGGTCTCAGTGATACAGTTTGGGAAGTGTAGATCATGTTACCTACCTTGCAGAAGTGTGCTTCATCCACCAAGCACCATTATTTTGATAATAAGTGAATTCTTCAGTTTCAAAATGTTAGTCAATTCTCTTTAGTTTTTAGTTATGCTGTCTGCTTTGCAAAGCGAGCAACTTATTTGCTAGTCCGGTACAGCTTGTTTCACTAAGGACTTGGTTGTTTTGTCCACTTTTCATGTGAAATGCAACAATGGTTAGGGGAACTGTTGGTCTTGGCTTAACCTGGTCCTCCAGAGAGCCTGTGCAGATGGAGCAAACACTTTGAGGATTAAAAGGCGGTCTGGCAATAAAGCTGGAGGTATCTATTCCCTGCATTTTCAGGCTTTCCAGGACCCTTGGAATTTCATACTGGGCATTTGGAGTCCCTCTGCCAGAAGAACAATAGCTTTGTAGAAACTTTTGGCCTTTATGTTCTGAAATTCAAAGGTGTACAGTTCTGAAAGCTCTTGTCTTCCTCCAGGCAACAAACTATACTCTAGTAGAGCAATTAGGAATACTCTATATGTATTTTTAAGTCAAGAAAGCAATCTAACTGCAAGTCAGTTTTTAAATCTTAACTAACATAAGGGTACAAGTCCACTGACTTCACCTCCTGCTGGCACCCAGGCATCTCCTACTTTATTCCCAGTGTGCTTCCCAGCCCTGGCATTAGCGCTAGCACACATCTGACCCCAAGGTCCTGAATTGGGAAGTTGTGCCAGTTAGCCCTACCAGAAATTTATTCTCACTCCCACTGCATTCTTCCTAACTCTGCCCCTCCCCGTTGTTTCATCTCCTGCCCTCCACTCTGTGCCTTTGTCATGCCTCACCTAGGCTTGAGATTTACCCCATTTCTTATGCACCAAGGATTCTGTTCATAAAACAAATTTCTTCCTGTAACTTCTTTCCATTTTGTTTTCTTTCACTGCTTACAGCACACTATCCCACATTTTATTTGAGCTGTTTTTCTTTACCAGGTATCTTTATTTGCCTAGCCTAGTCTATGCTGAAAGCTCTTTATGGGATGGAAGATATCATATTTTGAAGAGAAGGGTTATCACTTGGCTCCAGTTCACCTGTTCGCTGCTACCAGTAGTAGTAATCTTTTTAATTTATGCTTTCCTGTAGTAAGGATACAGGAAGCTAACCTTGTTGTATGAGCCTTGTTTTCAGTTTTACTTCCTTTGTCTAATGCTGTAGTTGATATGGTACTTTCATTAAATCAAACTAAGTCATGTGTGGATTGCTTCAGCTTTCAATAGAAAATGTCCAAAATCTGCCCTGTGAACAAGCTGAGCTTGGTTTAGGTCAGTGGATATGAGGAATCTGTGCACCACTTGTGAGAATCTCTGGGTAGTGGGACTGGATGGAGACCGGTCTCTGCTCTATGGAACCAGGGTGTTGTAGCCTCTGGACTCTTGCAGTCTACAGCAGCAGCATAGATCACAAGAACAGCATACAGGGATGCCCCAGGTTTATCATCCTTCTTTTGGTTATGGCTCCATAATAGTCTTATGCTGGGTGTATAGAGGATGCATTGAAATAGCCTCTAGAGTGGACATACACCACTAGAGATACTCCCCTTCTGTTACAAGACTTTTGACATAGGACAGAGTTAGTCTGTCAAGGCCAAAACAGATGTTAGGAGATGAGACCAGTGTGGTTCCTAGTTACCAGCAAGTGTCACTGAGCTGGTAGAACCAGCTGTGCATCTACTATGGGTTATGAATATACCTTGGCTTTTTCAGCTGTGCTCAGTCACTTCACAGATGAGACAAGGATGTGCACCTGGTGCAGCAGCAGGAAGGAGAGGAAGCAGAGTCGGTGCTGTGTAGTCTGTTATCTCTGCATGGCCAATTAGCAAGCAGGTTGGAGGCCACAAACCATATGTGAGAGCCACTGGTGCACAGGTTGGAGCTTATATTCTTTGTAAAAAATATTTTATGTAACTTCCCCTGGTTGGGGCTTTTTTGTAGGCAACCAAGCATTAGTATCTGAGGTTCAGTGCAACTTTTTGGCACATGAAGGAAGAATGCTGAAAGTAATGGATCAAATCAAAAAGAGTAAGGAGAAAGATTCAGAGAGAGAGATTAGCAACTTCCTTAGAAACTGCAGATGTTTCTGAGGAAAACTGGGCAGATGCAGACATGCTCCTGGCAAAAAGAACAGGTTTGGGGAAAATCTTTTCATCTTCATTCTTCTAGTTATAGATATCTAAGTGTCATTTTACCGGAGCTATCAAAATGAGCAAAACATTCCCAGTTTTGTAACAAAAACCAAGCAGAACTAGATTTTTTTCTCTTGACTAAAATTGGTAAGATTTTTATTGTGAATTTTATTTGTAACATCATTTAAGACGTTTTTGTATTCTGGGACTCAGAAGGCTGTGTTTCTGAAACGATAATGCATAGCAGGAGTAGTGTCTGGTTCTGACTTAACTACCCGCAGAGTAAGTTTAGAATGTCAGGTTCTAAATTAAGTATCAGAATATGTGATTTCCCTGTCTATTTTTTACATGTGGGTATTGGATCAGGAGCTCGTTCAGCTGCTTGACTTTAACCAAAGCCAAGTTCAAATAGGGCCATTCAGTTCTTTATTCTCTTCTCTCTGGGTTTTTTTTGTTGGTACTTTGTCACTTGAATCTCAATCTCTCCAGTCTCTCAGTCTTTCAGTGCACAAAAGAGATTGTTACAGGTACTTAAATTTGAATCTGCCAGCAATAGGTTGGGATTTATCCCACGACATAAGTTGCATAAGCATAAATGAGATGCAGTCAGAAGAGGGTACGTGGAGCAGGCAGTTTGCAACTTGAACTGCACTGTGCATTAAGGCCTTTACAAGTCCTGTCTGATTATTCAGGGAGCTATGTCAGGTTGGGCATCTCCCTTCTATTTACCTATAAAAGGAAATGAACTTTTTATGGATGGAGACTCTTAATGGAATGGAAATGTATTCTTTATTCCCTCTCCAGAGCCAGATTCCAGACGGTCTGGTTATAGTATTGTCACGTAATCAGCACTTCCTTTCACTCTCATCTTGGTTAATGTCTGACTTAAAAGGTCTTTGAAATTGCAGGGTCAGTTCCATTTAATTTTCTTAGTTTTCCTAAAATATTTAATCTTTAAGAGGAGTAAATTAATGTTTAAATTCTTAAGGTTGGGTTTTTTAACATGATTCAGTACGTACAGATAGGTCCAACACTGAGGAGCAGACTTATAGAGCAGTAGCATTGAAATAGTCTTCCAGAAGCTGGAATAACAGTACCACTGCTGGTTTCTTATGGTCTTGTGGATGCCAGGATCTGCATGGAAGGGAACAGTTCTGGCTTCTCTGAATGTTAAAGCTACCTTGGGATAAATCTCCATAAATGTCATTTGAAATCTCAGACACATACTAGGTTTTCTTTATACTGAAAATCTCATGGCATAAGGCTGTTGTGTCTGACTTGCAGTTTTGTTAAAAACACTGTCAGAACAATATCTCCCTCATGTTATTCTAGTGCTCCTGTTTCAGGCTAATGGGCTTGTGAGGTGTGACAACTTAAACAGAAATTGACTCACATTTCCTGAAGGGCAGAAAACATTTATTTTTTAGAATTAATGCTTACTTTATCTGTAGCTTTTTTTCTTTTTGATTCTTCTTGTCCCTTAAGAGTTCGCTGGAAATATGCATTCCACAGTGAGTCAGCATGGCCTGCTGGACTGAGCAGAAGGCAGATTTGGGAGTTATAAATCCAAGCACTTACTTGCTGTGTGGCCTTAAAAACTTACTTAACCTCTGCTTCCCCACCAGTAAAATCAATGTAACTTCAATTTTTGAGTGATGTCGTCATTAATATGCATAAAAAGACTTTGAAAATAAATACTGGTACTGATAGCCTGTGGGTTTTTTTGCTCAAAGTAACTGTATTAATTTTACCCAATATGTTCTAAGCATAATCTAATGACAAAGGGATATATATTCCTTGATATGTCAATTATTAATCTCAGTTGTTTCCTATTTTTTCCATAGCACTCTTGGGCATGCATGAATTACAGACAAAAGCTCTGATCTTATGTCACTCTCCGGCTGAGACTCCTGCACAAGTGTGTGAAGTCCCATTGATTTCAGTGGCTGTGGGCAAGAGCAGCTGGTGTCCAGAGATGATTTAGATCCAGAATCATGGCCAAACATGGAAGACCATCCTGTTTTCAGCTAGGCATAATGGAAATTGAAGAAGACTAAAGTACAGAAGCTAATCCAGGTGTCTGCCATTTCCTTAAGTTTTTAAGAAACCCATTCCCAGGGTCAATGCCTCTGGCTGAGGTTCAGTGTAGGCAGAGTAGGAAGGATTGTGACCAAGCCACTTCCCTTTCTTCTTTCTGGTGGATGTAAGGGCTCTCACATTTCCCTGTTGAGCAGGGGATCAGTTTTCATTCTGGAAACAAGTTTGGCAGCAAGAGGATGTATGAGCTATGGAATCAGAGCTTTGGAAGGTCTTCAGTGACAATTCTCCATTCTTGGCACATCATTTAATGACAGCACTTGATGGCCAGGTCCTAAATCCAGCACCCAGTCTCAGAAGTCAGGCCAGACATTGCATGTTTGTGTGCAGGAAGCTAGGGGAGTGCTCTCCAGCCGTGTCTTGGACTAGCTGTGGAACTACTTTGCTCAGACTGCTCCAATCCCACAATTATTCGAACTTCCACAGGGTGAAGATGAGTTTTTAAAAAGAGGCTTCTTTCTTTGTCCTAGCGTTTCCAAGTCTTACCCGTTCTGCTCACTGGATTGCCAGTCCACGCACTCACCCAGGATCATATATTAAAGACCTTATACAGCTCTCGTACAGCCCTTGCCAGCACCTGGTCCTGTGCAGCAGAGGTTAGTCCCACAACCCTTGGCCTTGGAGGAGGCAAGTTGTTCTGAGAGCAGACAGGGGCTGGTGGCCCAACATGTCTCCTGGTATCCAGAAGGAAGAGGCTCAGGAAGCTTCAAGAATAAAGTAAAAGCAATCAAGAATGAGCTGAGAGACAGGAGAGAGGAAGAGTAAGGGGAACTCAAGGTTCTGGTGACAGGTAGTACTTTACGAGGCTTTATTTTGGTTAAAAACTCCTCATTGCTTGCATCACCACTATGCACAATGATAGACTGTGGGAACAAAATGCTGGTGTTCTAGCTGCTGCATTGTGAAAAGCTGCCAAGAGATGTTGCCTTGATTTTGGTGGGGCTCTTGGTACAACATGGCTAACATTAGAGACGCACACCTAGTATGGAAACAGCCAGGCTAAAGAGTGTTCTGAGGACTATAACAGTGTAAGTTAGGCAGTCTCAGAGCTCCTGTGTAAGCTTCGTTGTTTCTGTTTTCATTGCTTCTATTTTCTTTTGTGTTGTGCTTTATAAAATATCCTTTACCACAGATTTTATTGCACTGGGCTGGGGCAAGGTCAAGTGTGAACAATCTGAACATCTCTCATTGGGTGTTAATGTCTTAGCCTACATTGGCCACATTGACCACTAAGAGATTGACACTTGTATTGATTGTTAAATTTAAAAATAATAATAATTATGATTCTAGAAAAATCTTTCTTCCTCTGCAATCAAAGGTCCATCTTCCTTTAGAGCAGTTGTATCCTTTGCATTCACTTACTTGGCTGCTTGCTCATCTTTCATGAGGATAAACATAGAGTTTGGGGGAATTTCCCAGGTGGAAACTCCCTGTTCTTCATGAGAACAGTATGTGCAGCGTTAACTGTGTGCAACAGCCACTTCACCTTACTTTCAATCCAGTATAATTTTTATTAGCTTCATTGTCTTTCTTGGGGGGAAAAAATAGTGAGAAAACGATTTACTAACCCCTTATTAGTTGTCCAGATTCCAATCTCACTTTCCTCACTGTAAATGCAGAGTAACTCCACTGAAGCAATGCTATTACTCCAGCTTTTGACTATGGAATTGCCCATCTTCATTGTCTTGAAGCATATTGTACATAGAGATATCCGGTTGAGATAATAAAAAAACCTGTCTCTTTCCAGCTGTGTGAATTGCAGGCAACTCTCCAACTGTTCACAGTCCAGAAAAGTATTTTTGGATATGGGCAGCTCATCAGTTCATCAGAGATACTGCTGTGCCTTAGCAGGGCAGCTAACTTAAGACAAGTAAGTTACCCAGTGGATTTTGTCTTAGCAGTTCTGTGAATGTAAATATCTGGTTATAATTTATGGTAGAAAGTCAAAAGGGTTGGAATACTAATTGACAGTTACTCTAGGAATGGGGGAAGAGGTGGGTAAGCTGAATTACATTGCTTAAATGCTGTCACTGGTGGACTATAAGCATCTTCAAAACCCCATGAAAAGTGTAGATTCTTCTTCGGAAGACAAGATTAACTGTTTTCTATTGCCAAATACTCTTCAAGGAGTTGTTACAATTTGCCAACAAATTTCTTTGCCATTACAAATCACCAGCTCAGGCAGATTTTAGTCAAGTGTGTCCCCTTGTCACCCTGCTGCACTGTCCATGTTGAAGACACACCCCTTTTATTCTGCTAAAGCTGGGTTGTTGTTTTGTTGGGTTTTTTAATGAATCGTCTCTAAGATGAGATGCTTGCCTGCTTTTGCAAGTCTAGATGACAGAGTTGATCCTTTGGTTGAACTGTACTGATGAGCAGACTGAGGCTTTCCGAAGATCCTTCAGTTTAGGTCCATTCAGCTCTCTGTGACACCAAAATAAGCTTAATTTTGGAAGAGATGGTTTTACAGCCAAATGATCCTAATCCTTTCCTAAGGTATTTTAAGAAAAATATCTATAACAAGGGCAAAGTGCAAGACTCTAGGATGTTCTCTCAGTCCTTGCAGGTACAGGTACTAATGTGCTGGAATTCAGCAACAGTGCTTGTATTGGTAAAAAATGCTTGTAAAACTAAGAGGTGCAAGGTAATTCTCAATGCATGGAACTTGGCTACTCAGTGTTGTGGTGAATCTAGCTAAATTACGTATTTATTAAAATGCTTAGGCTCTGCTAGCAACATCTTTAGCTTTAAACTCTGAATGCGTTTTCTTTGTATTGGGAAAAAGAAAAAAAAAGGTAACTTGGAGTTTTAATAATGAGGTGGTTTGAAGACTAAGTTCTGAAACAAGTCCTGAAAGCAGGAAAATTATTCTGAATAGCATATTAGAAAGTGGATGAAAGTACAGCCAGCTCTCCATCAGGAAGGGGAAGTTGGTTAGCCATCTTAGCTGAGTAGAAACCAGAAAGCCTAAATGAACTAGACTAGATGTCTTTCCATGTAAAGAGTGACTTAGACCAAGTAAAAAGCCATGAGATTCAGGCAAGGAAAAATAATGTCTTGCTGGGAATAATGAAGTCCAATTCTTCCTAAATTAAAAGTAGAATTCAGTTCTGTAGTTCCCTCACTCCATTTTAATGGCACCCTGCTCCATGACTTTTCAGTGGCTTTGTCATTACTTTCCATGTTTATCGATCATTTATATTAGACTGAAGGCCTTTTTGTGAGAAAGCAGTATTGTCCTGCCATCATCACTTCATGGATATTAAAAAGGGAAATAATAAATTCTGTGCTGTTTTCTTAATTTACACACCAGGTATCTTTTTACCCTATGCTAACAATGAAGGACAGAGTCCAGCACAGATTTTATATGTCACAGGCAGTATAGTTCCAAAAAGGCTGATGTACATGAGCTTATTATCGCAAAAGACTTCCAGAGACCTTGCAGGTACCTGATTCTTGAGAGGAACTGGCTCCTGTTCCAGCTAATTGCAATGCAGTCTTTATGGACGTACCACAAATTCCTCTGTCAGTGGATGCAGGCAGTGTGCTTCTAGAACTGTGCAGCATAAATGTTATGGGTCAAAGCCATTCTCTTTGAGCTTTGGATTGTGAAATACAGTAAAAATTCCTGTAGCCCCACTGAAATCCACCTCCTGAACTCCTGAACAGCAGAACTGGGTTCTGCTGGTGGCAGGTAGCGCGCTGTTAGCCCCAGCAGCCCGATCTGCCACTTGGTTCCTAAGCTGCTCGGATAGCTGGACTCATCTGAAAACTTTAAGTTGGTCTGAGTGCAAGGATAGTCAATGACTAGCACCGTATAATTGACCTGATATTGTAATTTGTCAGAAAGACAAATGTTGCTTTGAGGGGCAATAGACCCAGCCCGCTAGCTCTGAGTAGTGTCAGAAACTACACCAAGGCACCCTAGTTCTTCGTGCCACTTGTTTGAAGTGGCACCCCACTTTTTTTGGACCATTATAGTTACTTTAGGAACAAAGATGTAACAGGTATGCACAGAGCTTTATAACACTGTGAGACAGACTGGGATGTGCGAAAACGAGATTTTTTTGTGTAGACAGTATTTATGTGCATAACTGTATTATGTTATAGAAAAGTACAGGGCAAGTACAGAAAGAATGTAAACATGGATGTAAATGGAATGTGCTAAACCAGTGCAAGCCTGGCTGGTGGATGCTGAGAAAGAATGCAAAAAAAAGCAATGAAAAAAGACAAACTATAGCATGGAAAATCAGGGGCCAGTTCTATCAAACTAAAATTAGACAAATATGAAGTAAATAGATTCACTGTTGGTGGAGTTACTCTGGCTTTAAATACCTGTTTCCCTAAAAGCTGTATCTGGCCTTAAGCACTGACTTCACGCTTCTCAATGGTCTTCTAGTTCTTGTCCTGAAACAACCTCTTTCTATCAGTATAACATGATTAATCATTTTACAAAGAGTATCCATGTTCTTTATCATATGCAGCCTAGTTCCTCAACTGAAAGCAGGAGCAGTTTGTGTTGGGCATGGCACAAACATCCTGTTCCTCCACTGCATGCAAACCCTATTCAGATGTTCCTCAAGTATTAATCACCACGGTACCCTAGAGCTGAGACTGCTGATGGCAAGGTTTGGTAATAATAATGGGTGTTTTATATCTTCAAGAAGTGCATCAGGAAGTAAATTGTTACTGGAGAGATACCAACTGACATTACAGGAGTTTTAGCCATAGTCTGAAGGAGTCAGCAAGACATTTTCTGTAGACAGCAGTGTTCCTGACCAGAGTTGTCTCTTTTCATGCTAAACAGAATGAAAAACACAGACCATTTGAGCTGACCTTCACATTCCTCATTCTCTGACAAGCATGCACGTACAACATTATGCTGTATGGACAATTGTCATCTTCCACCCCAAAAGTTACTTCGATCTGTTTCCTGTCTATGGCAGTAATTTGCAATCAACTTTGGGATTTCTTCTAAAGCATGTCACTTGTTTTCAATTTATAGTTTTTAAATATCACAAAAATATTTGCATTAGTATTAAATAATAACCATCACTCATGCTATCCAGCCATCAGGTACACGGCTTGCTATGAGGGTGATCCACACGGGTGAGGAACACAGTAAACCATGGCTCTCTGGGTCTCTGTCCCAATGTATGTTTTAAACTCAATGGCAAAAGCAAGAAGGTGTTTTCCACTCTAAGATACACCTATCTGAACTTACAGCAAAGCCAAATTTTACAAAGCTTTCATTCTATAGGGGCTTTTATGACTAGCCACATCCCCATCATCTTCGAGTGCATTCCAGTAATGCCTTATGCACTGTGCCTGACATCTGTCCAGTGGGGTTTGATCTCTCACTCTTGCCATGTGTCCATGCTTTCCAATTAAGCTTTTCAACAAAAAAGCATCAGTCTCTCTAGACTCTGCTTCCTGCTATTTGTGCTCAAACTTTCCTTCCTCAGATAACGCCCATTTTCATCCAGATACCCAAAGCAACTTAGCAGGCAACGGAGTAGCTTCAGCAGTTGCAGTTGCTGTGTGAGAAGATACAGAATTTTTTTCTCAAAATAGCTCTTCTGTGAACTTGTGTGGTATTTCCTTTTCCTGTCTCCTAAGACCTTGAATAGTTCCCTAATTTTGATTGTTGGAAAGCTGTCACTAAACTCTTCTCATTGCCTAAGCAGAAACAAACCAGAAATTTCAGTATGCATGACCATCTCAAAAACAGTGCCTGCTATGAGCCTATAATTCTAGGATAGCTCTTCTCATGATGAGACTCAGTCCTGATGGGCAATGATGGCAGTCGAGCTGCATTGACTCCACTGTGTTTGACCCATTCAGCAAGGGAGCTTCTTTGTGTGTGTCTATTGTGACATGTAGGGCTTTCCACCATCCAGACCTGCCCCAAATGCCTACAGCTAGTCCTCTAGCACCAAAGCCTCTTCTTCAGAAGTGGATGTTTTATCCTTGGAAGACAGCAACTAACTGTCACCAAAAGCCCTGTCTGCCTTTTTGGCACAGTAAAGATCCCCTGAGCTTTCTCAATAAGTTTTCTTCAGTTTCTTTGCAAAAAGCTTTCCCTCTTCAAGTGCAATTTTTTCCATCCCCCCTGCTGTCCCATTCAGTGTTAGGCGTGAATCATGGTTGTGAAGTAAATTCATCATCTGTTCAGATTGAGTTCAAAGTTTCTCAGCACTCTAAATGAAACTGATGTTTTGCTGTTGCAAGGATGGCCTGGCCTAATGTGAGAACGGAAGGAATACAGGGAAATTTTGGGGTGGTCCTGAAATCAGACGTGCTGCTTCTGCCATTGCCAATGCAATGAGAAGAGGGGAGGGTGGTGACTGCTGCAGCTGGGTGGGCTAGGTAGCAGGTAGCACAGAGAGGAACAACAGTCATGGAACTACACAGGCAAATGGAGAGAAACCTGAATAACCACATAATCCAATACCGCAGGCAGGAGTCTTGTGGAAAATTAGTACATTAAGAGTATTGGTCACTATAATTGCAGTTAGTGAGATTCATTAGGAACTATCACTCATAGTTATTCCTGCAGTATCTTTGAACTATGAGATTTCAAAACATCTACCAGGAAAAAAACCCAAAACAAACCCCAAAAAAAACCCACTAAGAAACCCCCAACATTTAAAAGGTTTTGAGCCCCATATCAACACTTCCCACTTGATATAAATAAGAACTCAGATAATTTGCTGGAAAATGTTACAAATATATTTCTCTCCAAAATTATTGTGTTGTTTTTTACAAAGGGGTGCAGCTCTCAAAGCCTCTTACAAACACCCAAAAATCTTCACTGTGCCTCTGTAAGAAGATGAGATATGGCCTGGATAAGTGGCAGTAAAGTGGAGGGAAAATTGGCTGGACTGCCTGACTAAAAGGTTGGGATCAGCAGTACAAAATCCATCTGGTGGCAGGTGACACCACAGTGGTGGTGTCCCTCTGGGACTGATACTGAGGCCAACACTGTTTAATGCATTTTGGAACCTGTGGATGATACCAAATTGCAGGGATGTGGTTGATATGCTTGAGGGCAGGGCTGCTATTTAGAGGGACCCTGGCAGTGGGAGGAATTGACTAACAGGATCCTCATGACAATCAGCAAAGGCAAATGCCAAGTCCTTCACGTGTGTTGCAATAACCTTGTGCAACAGTATAGTCAACTGTCTAGAAAGCAGCTTTTCAGAAAGGGACCTGACTGTTCTGGTGGACCTCAAGCTGAGTGTGTGGCAGCAATATGCCACTGTGGCAAAGACCAGCCATGTGCTGGGCTATATTAGTAAGGGTATAGTCAACAGAGGTCGTTCTTCTCTTTTATTCCACACTGGTGAAACCACAGCTGGAGTACTGTGTCCACTCTGGGGTTCCCCAGTTCAAGAAAGTAGTTGAGAAACTGGAGCAAGACCAGCAGAGGGTCACCAGTATGGTTAGGAGTCAGGAGCACATGGTGTTTGAAGAGAGGCAGTCAGAGCTGGGTTTGCCCAGTCCCATGATGAGAAGGCCACAGGGAGATGTTTTTGCTCTTCACAACTCAGTAACAGGAGTCAGACTCTTCTGTGTGGTGCATGCTGATAGGATGAAAGGCAATGGGCACAAACTGCAGCAAGGGAAATTTGTTCAGGTGTTAGAAAGATCATTTTCACCATGAGGGTAGTTCAGCACTAGAACAGGCTGCCCAGAGAAGTTGTGTCATTTCCATCCCAGCAGATGTTCAGAACTCGACTGGACAAGGTCTTGAGACATCTGATCTTGGCTGGACTAACTTTGCATGGGAGGAGGTACAAGATGACTTCCCAAGGTCTCTTCCAACCTAAATAACCCCAATTCTAAGGGGAAGGGCTGCTGAGGGGAAGTTCAGCCCCACTAAAAGCTGTTGCTTCTGATATGAAACCTACTGGTTGAGGGGGATGTGAAATGCTTTTCATACCATCAACGAAAACAGTTAAGATTTTAGAATTTTCAAATTCTTTTAGTAGGTCAACGCCAAGGCCTTTTTCAGTTTTGTCTGGTTTGGTTTTTGTTTCTCTCAAAGGCCATGAGAAAAGATTAGCTATTTGCCTGGTAATCAGATAGTAATTGAACCTGAACCTGGACCTCTTTCATCCAAGAAGAGTGCCCTGATCTTCGGGCCAGACCGTGTTAGCCTCCCTCCACTTTCCCTGGCACAGGATATACTATATCAGGAAAAGTAGCTCTGAAAAGGGTAAGTGAGGCATTTTGCAGGGAAAATAACTTAGTTGGAAATTTCTGACCAGGTCTATATGGTCCCTGCAGTGCAGGACCACACAGCAACTTTAGAACAAAAAGTAAAGAAAAAACTCACTCACCTTGCAACCAGTGTATTTCTGAAATAGAAGGAAATTGTGAAGACTAAGAAGTTGGCCAGTATTTTGGAATTAACACCTCTGAGATGTGAAATATGTCCCAAGAAAGATTTTAATCATAAATGATAGAGCTTTGCTTTTGTGTCTCACCCAGTAATGATGTATTTGATCTGAGCAGGGACTTCCCACAGAAAAAAAGCAAGAATGAGACATCAGGCCTTCGGCTCACATGGTCATGAGGCATCTTGTGACTGTGGTGCTTTCGTGTGTGGCAAGAGGTGCAGTGGTAACTGCAGTTTTGGAGCAGACTGTGAGCAAGATTAAAATGCTTTCAGTGATAAAATCTCTGGTGTTACCTTTCTTGCATCATTCAAACAGTGCAGAGAGATGTAAATCTGTCATAAATATCACATCAAATCTTTGTTGGCTGCTTCTTCACCGCCTTTTTTGCCAGAATTGGTTAGTTACAGCTGGGAGATGCTCTTATTTGCACGATAGTGTCCTGGACATCATCCTGTCAGCCAAGTCCGAAAAGGTGACATAGCAGAAAAACTGGCCCTTGTGGTTCTTATTGCCTTTCCTTCAGTTGAATCCTAACTGCATTCAGCTGAAAATTTGTTATTAGATCTTTCCATTTTAATCTTCCATTGCAGTCATGAGCTCTTCAGGGCAGGCATTGCCCCTGCCTGGGTGACCAGTGCTTACCACAGCATGTTCCTTGGCCCCTGGGCACTACTGCAATAGAGTAATACATATCCCCAGCCATCCAGATGTCAGCACAGTTGTACTGTGGATAGTGGTGATAGCAAAATGAGAACCAAGAGGAAGTTATTTTTATGCTGCTGGCAATTACAGGGTATTTGGGGAGAGCATGTGGAACAGCAAAAGTCATGCTGCTATGCTGTGTGTTAGCTGTCAGTGTTATACTGTGTTGAATGTTACAAAGACTTTTTATCCAGTTCCCAAATTGTTTGGTGAATACAGGGAAGGTTATGCTGAATGGATTTGATGGTCAAAAATTGACCATCCTGACTTGTAGCTCACTGGCACTTGGGTGAGGCCCAAGGAGGCTTAAAGCTGTCCTTTGTCTTCACAGGCACATTTGGGAACTACCAAGGAATGTAAGAGCACTTGGCTTCCCACAGCCACTCTGGGAATCCCAGGAAATCTTTTGTTACAACATATTTGCTGTCTTGATTCTGATTCTGCTCAAACACAGATCCTGGATCCTTGCTTTGACCCCGTATCCCACTCCCCTCCCTGGGTCTTCGTTTCCTGCCCCAGCCGTTTGCACTGGCCCTGCACCCCAGCCCACACCCTCCTTTGGTGTGGAGGGGGAGGACGACCCTGCTAGACTGCTAACAAAGTTTTTTTCAGAAAAAGCTTCACCACATCCAAAGCCAGGATGTAACTCCAGAGAAAAACATTGTTTTCCTGAACGGGGCCACTATGTTCAAATCAGGGAAGAAAAGTTTTTAAATAGCTTTAGCAAAGCCTGTTTACCAAGCCTGTGAACTCTCAGGCCATGAGAGAGAGCTTTTAAAATGCTCATGTACAGGAAAGCCTTTTGTCTTCAAGAGTTCAACACAGGCCCCTGTCCCAGCTGCACAGTCCTGCTTACCAGCAGGTTCCCATTCTTTGCCCCTCTGCTCTCCACTGCTTGCTGAAAGCGAAAGGTGCCGGCACCACGCAGTGACACAGCCGTCTGGTTTTGGAGTGGTTCTTATCTCGTGTTTATACTCTCAGTGTATAGTGTGCAGTGGCAAAAAAAGCCTGCCCCAAATCTGCCTGCTATGGCTGGCAACAGAAAATGTGCTGCCTGCTGCGTTCAGAGGGGTGACTAAGTCAAAAGGGTTTCATTTCTTTCCATCACCCTGATTTTTTAATTTCTTCTTTCCCTTTTAATAAATCTTTAGCTTTAGAAAGACATTGTGTGTGAGAGGTTATGCACAATTTGCCAGGGGCTGCTAGTTGTTAAACTGTTAGCCTTAATAAATGGTTTTATCTCATGGTGATAAGATCAGTATTTCTGATAAGTCTGTAGCAATGGACATAAGAAACCCCATAACCACAGTTAAATAACAAGAGTATCTTACAGCTTGGAGCCAGGGGACAAGGTCAGGCACCCAACTGCCATGGCACCTTACATTTAAACAGTCAGCTATGCTGCTGTGGTAGTTGTCATCAGGGGCTGATGTTATACACAGTTATTCTCTCCTGTGGCTTCATTTCATGTCTCTGTAACCCTGGGGTCTTCACCAGAGAAAAAATCAACGTGATACAGTGAGGAGCAAGGCAGATATTTAGATATGTGAGTTTCTTAATTGTGTTTCTAGATTATCCAGTGTTCAGCGTTGAAGGAGATGGTCTTATTAAAAGAGCTTAACTTTTGAAGTTTCAGAATTTCTCATTTGCAAAACAACCCTATCATGTTCTTTTACATTTTGTACCTGCAAGTAGATATACCTATATATAATAGTAATGTATGTAAAATATGCATGACCAGTTTATAACATTTTCATACATGGTCTTGTTTTTGGAAGATGGATTAGAACATTTTTATCTTTAAGTTAGTAATTTTTCTTACAGTGCAAATCTCCGCAGAGGAGAAGTTAGATTTAGTTTTCTTAAGAGGACCTCTCAGGTTTATAGCCCCCACAGGCTGTGTCCTATATGGGGACCATTTAATGGTGTTTTGGAACATATATCTACAAAGTTATCAAAGCTCAAATATCTGAACAGTTCCAATATAGACAGCCTCTGCTCAGATGCTCCACCATCCATCCAGTACAACTTGCTTCTCCTTCCTTTGAATCAATAATGGCTAATAAGGATGAAGGTAACACATAAAACTCCTTCAGCGTACTATTGCTGTTTTCTGGCAAGCTGTTAGCTGAAAGGAGGGACCCTGCAGGCAGTTTTTGTTAAGAAGAAAAAATAACGACAGTTTTTTTTTAATGGAGTCCCTTTCATTTACAAAGCATGTGCAGAAGTCTGTTTCTTTTAGAGCAGAAGAAATCAAATAGGAGTGACAGCATCTTGGAACTGGGAACAAAGACATTATCTTTCAGCCAGAAGTCTGTACTAGAGTGGGGGGATTTTTCCTGCTATGAAGACTTCTGTGTTTGTCTGCACTTAGTTGCTATCTTTTTTCTCTGCTGTGTCTGCATGTCTTTTACATTCACACAAACCACCAAAGATAGCAAAGGAGCCACTCTGCCTTTGTTATGAGGTGAAATCTTTGTTGTTTGAGTGCTTCGGTTCCAGAAGGGAGCCCAAGCCTTTCTGTAATGATGGGAAGTGACTATGTCCAGCCCCTAATGTTAGTTATCATTGTAATAGCTGTGAAGGTCTGAGGGCACAGACAAGGAAAGGATTGTAGGTTGAATTTTTCAGGAGACCACCCTATGCACTCAAAAACTATACATAAATCTTTGGGCAACCAAGCTTTTTTAATAGGTCTGAGACAGAAACTGCAATTTTCATGGTACTGGTTGGGAATGATCACTTTGAGATCAGTTTACTTCTAATAAAATAATTTTAATAGACTAAGGTGATGACACCCATGGACCACAGAGGGTGTTGGCAAGGGGAGAGGTGATATGATTGGGGGATACAGTGACAGGTAGGGAGCACTTGAGGACTGAGAGGGATTAGCAGTTGAAGGATGTGTGAAACATCGCAGGATGACATGAAGCAAATGTCTGTGCTGATATGATTTTTAGTAGCTAGTAGAGGTGAATATTATTTCCTTGGCTCATTTTTTATAGGTCTTTCTCAAGCACTGGCAAGTAGAGATGTGCTAGTTGTTTTATGAAAAATGTTCTCTCACAGGAAGCTGGGTTAAAAGTTGTCTTGGAGAGATCATCCCATCGGGCAGTGGTCCTGGGCTTGCTTCCTCAGAGACCGCACCACATCACAGCTGGAGTCTTCCCCCCTAAAATTCTTCTCTGGGAAAAGTAGTAGTAAGCAATCCAAAATACAGTCACGTGAATATTCTTGTTGTCTTGTCTTGTCTGATGAGCTTGTCCAGCCATCCCCAAGTCATTTTGAGTATCTTTTCTGACACATGAAAAAACACACTACCGATTCCCTTCAGGTTAGTTTAGCTTTGAGAGGGCGTGAGTGTGGTTATGTGTGGGTGTGGTGCATGGGTGTGCTTATCAAAATCAGATAACACCAGAAAACTAATTACAACTTTTAACTGTCATGGCAATCTCTTCTGTGGAAGAGAAGTTTTCACATGAATATTTCTTGCATTAGAGGTGAAATCAAATCCCCCTCCCTGCACTTGCTGTGTTTGGAGCATTGCCAAAAAAACTCTTTTAAAAAGGCATTCCTACTGGAATATGTCATGGACTATTCTCTCTCCCAGCTCTGACGGGCTTCAGATGGAGAGCTGGAATGCAGACCTCCCAGTCATACACAGGAGTGGTGGCATTCGGGGGGCTCATGTTGCAATCTAGAGAAAATAAGCATCAAGGCAAGGGCAATATCGCATGAAAATGACAGGGAGAAGTAAGCAAATGCCATGTGCTGTGTGTAGGGAGCTCAGCAAATCCGCAGTTCTACAAATCTGCATTTAACACTAGCCAGAGCTTAAGTCAGTGTAATGATTAGCTAGGATTTACACATACATACCTCTACTAAAAAGTTATTTTTATTGCTTTTAAAGGTGATATCCCCACAATAGAATGGGCTGCCTGAAGAGTAGGGTGAAAAACAAGGAGAGAAGGAAACATCTGAGCTGAGTAAGGTGAGAATTATATAATGGAAAACTCTTTAAGGCAGAGCATTAGATGGAGAGTCCTCTTCATTAATCATCCCTTAGAAGGGACTATCCTGCTGTAGCTAGGGATAATTTCATTTTAGGTTCTTTGTTTCCTTGGTTTGTTTTAAACAAGCAGACCCACCCTCTCCCAGTAAATATTTCCTACTTCCTTTGGTGTCATGTCAGATTAAACCCGGAGTATCTTTTAGAGATAATGTGAAAATGGTTCTATTTTCACCGGGTTAGTGTCACGAATATCAACATACCAAGTAGAACAGACTGTGATAATAAAAATGTTGATCTCTGTGGCTGCTGAAAGAGCGACATTAAGTGAATCTCACTGGTATTTAATTTGCAAACTGAATTGCACCTATTTAGGGAGAGGAAAAACAGCAACGCTCATATTGATGAGAAATTCTGCATTTAAAAACACTCCTTATTAATGATTCAAAACATACAGTTCCTAGGAGCTGTAAACAAGTTCAGTATTCTGCACACTAATCCATAACCATTATCATATGTAGAGAACAAGAAGTTACTCACAAACAGATGTTCCCTCTGCCAAGCCCATTCATTTAATGCACATTTTACTTTCCAAGTCCTAGTTAGCAACTTTCTGTGGTGGGCGGATTACATGAAAGGATGGAAAAGCAGGGATTAGTTTGCCTGCAAAGGAGCAATGTCTTCATGTTTGTTCTGGAGTCTTTTCCATCTTGCCTTGCAGTGGAAGAGTTATTCATCTTGGGCTTGCTCTCACTGCCCTGGAGGGCACTCAGCTTTGTGTTTCCAGGCACTGTGAGGCACTATGAGATGCCAAACTTGTTCTGTTACCAGAGAGCTGCATCATTAAATGTGCTCTCTGCAGTGACTGGTAATGAAGCCTGGCATTCACAAATGCTCATGCCCAGAGAAAGCAATTAGCTTGCCATAAGTTATAGGTGAGCTTTCAGGGAAAGGTATGCCAAAAGCTAAGGGTGGAGGAAGAATTACTGCTCAAAGCATAACTAATTTCAAAGTTACTTCATGTTTCTCAGGGCCTAGTTCAGTCAGGTGTTGAGTATCTCCAAGTATGGAGCTCCCATCACCTTTCTGGGCAACCTGTTCCACTGGTTAAGTACTCCGGTGAAAATTTTTTCCATATGTCCAGCTGGAATTTCTCCTGCAACTTGTAACCACATCTACTTTCTTTTTGCTATGGATGTCCAAGAAGCATGTAACTCAGTCTTCGCTGTAACTCCCTGTTAGGTAGATGTAGGCAGCATGAAGACCCTCCTTCAGCCTTCTCTTCTCCAGGGTTAAAGAAATCCAGATTTCCAGTCCCTCCTCCACAGTGTGTGCTGCAGCACTGTGACCATCTTGGTGACTCTCTACTGGACTCTCCAATTTGTCGATGTTTTTCTTTTACTAGGAGCCCCAAACTGGACACAGTACTCCAAATGCAGTCTTGTGCGTACTAAACAGAGGGGTTCCTTACAAGGAAAAGGGCTGTCATGAATTAAAAATCTGACCAGGCTGTGCTGAGCCCTCTGAGAATTCTATTACTTAAAGAGGGCTTATAAGAAAGATGGTGACAGACTTTTTAGTAAGGTCTGTTGTGATAGGACAAGCGGTAATGGTTTTAAACTAAAAGAGGGTGGATTTAGACTAGATATAAGGAAGACATTTTTTACAATGAGGTCTATGAAACACTGGAACAGGTTGCCCAGAGAGGTGGTAGAGGCCCCATCCGTGGAAACATTCAAGGTCAGGTTGAACGGGGCTCTGAGCAATCTGATCTATTGAAGATGTCCCTGCTCGTTGCAGGGGCAGTTGGACTAGATGAGCTTTAAAGCTCCCTTCCACCCCAAACCATTCTATGACTCTGTGATTCAATTAGCATGTTGCTAACCCTTTCTCTTACCTGAATACTTTTTGAGCAAGCCAAGGGAAAGAAGACAGAGCCAGACTCTTCTCAATGATATTTAGTGAAAGGACAAGAGACAATGGGCACAAACTGAAATACAGTAAATTACATTTAAACGTAAGAAGAAAATGTTGTACTGTGCAGGTAGTCTAACACTGGAACAGTTTGCCAGAGAGGTTGTGAAGCATCCATCCTTGGAGATACTCAAAACACAACTGAACACAGCCCTGAGCAACCTGCTGTGGCTGACCCTCCTTTGAGCAGGGGTGGGTTGAGGAGCGGGTCTCCAGAGGTGCCTTCCAACGTCAACTATTCTGTGATTCTGTGAGCTGCTAAGTGAGATTAAAGAAGCTATACATTTAGGGCAGGTTATAGGAGGAGGGTATTTCAGTTACCCACATTTGGATCAATGCCTCATCAACATGAGATACAGAGACAATAAATTATTGTTTCTTAAAAAATCTAGCCATAGAACCCACAAAAAGATGCTATTCTAGATTTGGTGTGAGGTGGCGCGCAGAACCTACTTCAGATGTTAATGGGAGAGCAGTTCTGTGATAATAATCACTGTACAGTGAGGTCAGTGTTGCAATGGGAGAGAACAGCCCAAGCATATTGAGCTCATGGATATTCAGTTTCAAGAGACATATATCAAAATGGGAAGGAAGGAAGGAAGGAAGGAAGGAAGGAAGGAAGGAAGGAAGGAAGGAAGGAAGGAAGGAAGGAAGGAAGGAAGGAAGGAAGGAAGGAAGGAAGGAAGGAAGGAAGGAAGGAAGGAAGGAAGGAAGGAAGGAAGGAAGGAAGGAAGGAACCAAGAAAGAAAGAAAGAAACCAAGAAAGAAAGAAAGAAACCAAGAAAGAATCCAAGAAAGAAACCCAGTGTAGTTAGAACAGGCCATTTCACAGCTCAGTAGGAACATTAGGGGTGCTATCACAGGCAATGAGTTAATGTTTAAAAAATGGGAAGCTTACCCAAATTAGGAGAACAGGAAAGCCCATAAAATATGGCAAGTGAACCATATATCAGAAATTAAAAGGTCTAAAAAAGAATGTGAGTTGAGCCTTGCAAAGACTGATAGTAAACAATTCTTTACATAGCAAAGGCAGGAAGCCAACTAATTTGATGACAAATGTGTAAAAGGGCACTCAGGAAAGACAAAGAAACAGCAGAAATGCTCAGTGAGTTTTATATACCAGTCTTTCCTGCTGAAGACATAAGAGAGAGCCCCAAACCCAACATATTCTTAATAGCAATTTATCAGAAGAGTTACACCAATCTGAATTAAATTCACAGGATATATCAGACCAAAGACATAAGCTGGACGTCAGTAAACCAGCAGGACCAGGCACCGTTTACATGATAGTTCACATGTGAAGCTGCAGAACTGCTGGCCAAGGTGTGTAAACTGCCATTACAAATGGCCTCTGTGCCGGAGGGCAGAGTTGCTAGTGTAGCTGCCAGCTAGAGGGGTCTTGGGGGTCACAGGCCAGTGAGTCTGACTTCCATCCCTCCTACAACAGCAGAACCATAAGACCACTGTACACACAGGGAAAGGTGATGTCAAGTGAAGCAGTCAACACAATTTCTGTAAGGAACAATCCTGCCTCACCAATCTGCTGGAAGTCCACGGGGGTGGTAACAAGTACACAAATAAATTGGACACAATGTATTTGGATTTTCAGATAGCTTTTGACATTTTTTCAACAAAGGCTATGAAGATACTAAGTCACCATGGACTGGAGAAAAGGTCTTTTTGTGATTTGAAAGTGGAAATGAAAGGTTAGGGCTCAACAGTGACTTTTCAGGATGGACAAGAAGTAGCAACAGAACCCCCAGGAACTGGTTCTGGGTCTGGTATTATTCAACATCTTTACCAGCAGCCTGGAGTAAGGGTGTGTGTCATGGGATGCCCAAGTTTGCAGCCAATAGCAAGCTCATTTGTCTGGTGAAATGCTGAGCTGTTGGTGAAAAACTCCAGAAGAGCTTAACAAAACCAAGGGAGGGGGCAGAAGGGTGGTACATGAGCTTCAGCGTACACAAAGGTAAGATGATGTCTTGGGTAGAATAATCTAAACCATGCTCACATGGTGCTGAACTCACAACTGGCAGCCACCACTCAAGAAAAAGCTCTTGGAGTCACCACTGACAGTTCCCTGAAAGCCTCAGCTCAGTGTGCCGTGGCAGCCAGAAAGCCAGGAACATGGTGACTGTCCTCAGGGAGGCTACCAAGGAAAAGGCAGAGAGCACCATTTTGCTGCTCCAGCTTGGTGTGCCCACAGCTGGGGTCGGGTGTGTGGTTCTGGTCTCTGCTTCTGAAGAAAGATACAGTGGGTTAGAGAAGGGCAGCCAGAAGGGCCAAGGGGATCAGCTTCCTTAAGAGGAAAGACTGGGAAGCCAGGACTGTTCACGTTAGAGAGGAGATGGCTGGGACATGATCAAGACTTTTTTTTGTGAACTTACCTTTCAAAGAATAGGGGTGGATGCAAAATCTGGTCACCTGGAAGGGAGGGAGTAACTTGCTAAAAAGAAAAGCAATTGTTTCCAAGAAGCCAAAGGTTTTGTTGATGGTGTTGGTAGTCCCCCAAAGGAACTTCTTGTCACAGGGACCAGGATTGTTCCTCTGATCTCATCACACCCTGTGCCCAGGAGGCTCTGCAGATGGCTAAGCAACGTCCTGTGTTCTGCAGGAAGTCAAATTTTTGCTCTGTCACTCTTTAGCCAAGGACTGATCCAGTGCGTGGGTGTGCAGTAGTGCTGGGTGTGCAGTAGTGCTTTATTTGAGAAGACGCAGAGGTCCTGGGATCAGTAACAGGGCTGAGGCATTTCCATTAAAGCCAGGCATTTGCTCCAGTCTTCTGGCTAACTTATTTTGAGTGTCTTTTGCCATTATGTGGTTTGCAGTTGTGTCCCAAAGGAAAAGAAATTATATGCATGCCCTTTAGGCTCTTTATAGTATATTAAAAAAGGGGGAAAAAACCATTTTGTTTTGAGTTGCCTTCCAAACAGGATTTTTTTGGTTGTCTTTGGATTTTTTTTTGCCTTGTTTTGTTTTACTGGTTAATGTCATCATTCATCTTTCCTGTTTTTGCTGTAGGACTTCTTAGATGGTTCACAGATGTGCCCTGGAAATTATCTCACTGGAAATTAAAAGGTAGCATGCTGAATCTTGAACGCAAATAATCTTCATTTGTAACTTGAGTTGTTATTGCTCACATAAGCAGACAGAAAAGAGATTTCACTAGAGCTTGCTGCTTTGGTTTCCCTTTTCCCTGGAATTTTTAAAAACTGCCTCCCAGTACTTGCGCAAGCCCCAAGATAGGTTTTTCACAATAACATCACAGCTCAGTTGGCAACCTTCCCCAAAATAAGTCTTTCCTCATCCCATACTTTCTTCAGCCCTTTGCTAAACACAGTGGAACTTTCTAATCAACAAAACCTGTTTTTTTATTTTCCTTCATCTCTTCCCATTTGAAGCAGCTTGTTGCCCTGTTCAAGTATCTATTTATGCTGTTTACTGCAAAAAGCCAGGCTGATTTGTAGGCACATTTCCCTGGTTGTCCCTATCAGCTGTTCTTCTCAGGATCCCCTTCATATCTATTTCTTCGCTCAAGCTTGTACTTGAGCTCCTAGATTTGACCTTCTCTCAGCTTTCCAGGTTTAAGCAGAGGAGTTTCTGCCACATCTGCTCCACATACTGAGCTTCTTTGGAGATGCTGAACCTTTTATCTCTCCTAATTTTGCATCTTCCCGTTTCAGACGGGACATCCTCTTTTTAGCAGAAAGCCATGACTCTTTGGGCCAGCAGTGACAGCCCTATAACATCTGTCCCAGTAAAATAATATTCTCAACTATTTCTATGTGTGTATAGCATGTCATATTTTCTTTATAATGTGTGATAAAAAATACTTGGTTGGAATGTGAACTATTCACTGGAGACGGTGGCAAACATCCCCATGCCTGCTGTCTCACCGAGTGTTAGAGTTAATCAAGTTCCTGCAGAGAATCTGCATGACGATTCAGCAGAGAAAGGTGGCTGAGCATCAAGCGCATCAAGCATCTCTGGAAATTGTATCATGTTGTTTTCATTAGTTTCCAACCTTGGTAAGCTGGGATTGACTGAATGCTCTGAGGGAGTTCAAAATGAGAACGGCTGAATCACAGCAGACTCACTGGAGTGATAGAAGGCAAGGGCAAGCAGAAATCTGCATGAGTCATCCTAAAGAAAGAGGCCAGAGAAAAGGGTGGGTGTGCTTTGTACTGAAGTACATAGCTCTTCTGGGAACATGAACTTCTCAGGAGCTTCTGCTTTCTTACTCTGGTGTAAACCTGAAGGGAATCCACTGATTTCTATGAACTGCTCTAGATACGGATGGGTTCTGCTGGGAACATGAGATACAGCCCAAGCTCTTATACCTATTCTGTCCTTAGACCTGTCTGTTTTTCACCTGCTGCAGATCCATATACATGGGAAGGCATCACTCCAGAACAAAGGCCCAGGGCTGAGCAGGGACAAAACTGTACCCAGAGACATTACGGGACCATGGCCTCAGCTTCTTCCACTGTGATATCCTGAATGTGTGGCGAAAAGGAGCTACTCTCCTGGGGCAGAGGCTGAGAGCACAGTGCCTCTGGTAGTAGGGCCGTGCCTTGCCCTCACGTTGCTGCTTTGCACAGGCTTCCTTTCACACCCCATCTGATCAGTCATGCTGTTCACCTTTCTACACCTTCCATGCTTGCCAGCACAGGCGGGAAAGAGGAATAACAAGAGCTGGTTGACTTCACAAGGGGATACATGGGTGGTTTTGGTATTTTCAGTGTGGATTAAGGGACTGGCAATGCCATGAAGGGTGTTGGTCTGAATCCCACACATCAGAAGTGTCCCACCACCCTTGTGTTTTGACAGTAGCTCTATGGTCTTTGTAAAACTGGTGTCGTCTAGTTCATAGCAAACACCTGCCTGGTAAATACAACCACCACTAAACCTTTGCTTAAAATCCCAGAAGGAAACTAGCTGCCCCATCCTCTACATATCCCATGGTTGTTTCTGGGAGAGTGTTTGGTACCCTGCCATCCTCAAACCATGTTTGTCATAATGAGCTGGGTGAGACCAGGCAGTTTAAATCATCTGTCATCTTGATAATTTGGCTCCTTTTGACCCCAGAAGGTGAGGGATAGCCCAAATGAATACCTGCCCGAGCAGTCTGCCAGTGCATGGGGGCTGAGCAGCCAAATGCTCACTCACACGCTCCCTGCTGCTGAGCACTGGGCAGCATGTTTGAGGGACTCCTTCACGGTGACTCCAAAAGCTTCCTCTGGCCAGGCTCCTGTTAGTTTATTTCAGGGCACTGTTATCTGCAACGTGTCATGCTTCCACAGCATGGTCCAAGCAAGGATCTCAAAGCTCTTTATAGATGGAAATGAGCACCATCTCAGCAGTGCCCCTCCAAGAGGAGGAAGCATCAAAAGTCTCAGCTTGGAGCTATAGTAATGGAGAGGTTTATCTTGGTCCAAGGATGCACCACTGTACCTTCTATCAATGACAGGACACCCTCAGCTACAGCCAGGGGCAGAAAGGGCTGAGGCCACTCAGCACACTGGCAGAATGGGCTCCCAGCCTAGCAGGGAGAAAACAAAGACCAAAAACGAGCCAACATGTCAAAAGCATCCCACAGGTTATACTCCCATAAAGGTGCCCACGAGTAAACCTCAGCGCCTGTGGATACCTGTCCCTTCTCTGAAGGAGCAGCTAGCAGGTGATCAGGTGACAAAACCAGTCTGTCTTCTGTCCCACTCTCCCAGCTGCTCCCACAGCTCACCTCCTCTCTGCCTGGCTTTATCTTCCCAGGTATGTTGCTTTTGCTGCTCTTTCTGTTTGTCACAGGAAGAGTGCCAGCATGACCATAAACTCTACATTCCTCTGTGGCAAGGTTCCTCTGTGTTCAAAGGAACAAAGTTAGTCTAATATTTACAAGAAATATTCTAATTCCAGCATATGAAACCATCGTCTTGACAACTTCTTTCTGTGGCTAAGTATTAAAATATTTATTCAGACTGGTCCAAGGTCTATTTCAGGTCAAAACCCCACAGTCAGACATTCCTGCATCCTACAACAGCGTTCCCTCAAGCCGACTGTGACAGGGCAAAGCTGGCTGTAGCTGTCTAGGGGACAGAAAGGTCCTCTCCTGCTCATGCATCATCTCCTTGTTTCTGAAATGTGATGCGCAGTGACAGTCAGTGGTGGCTTAGTACCTAAGAAGCACTGCTGCTCTGCACATGAACGAGTGCCCAGCACTTCCAGGAAACTGTGAGATGGGCAGTTCCCCTTTTTAATGCTCTCTGATGTCCAATAAAAATATATATGGTAAAATATATGCACCAACTGCCTCCATCTAAGCATTGGATTTACCTGCATGTTCCCACCAATCTTCAACAGAAGAAAAATATCTTCTGGAAGCTTTCTTCATTTCCAGTTTCTCCATATCTTGATTTGAAAATCTAGTGTCTGATGAGATATGAGAGCTGTTTTTTTCAGGTTCTTTTTGTCTTTTTAAACAACATTATTAGATGTGTCCCAGAAGGTTTCTCCTTGTGATCTTATGATATGAATACTCTTTGGGGTATTATGGCATGCATCTTCCCAGACTAGTCCAGACAATGTAACCAGGTGAACAAACAGAAGTATATTTACATATTCCCATACCTTCTATACATGTAAGGGTCCAATAGATATGTAAAAATACAAGGCTTGCATTTATAAATATGATAAATGCAAAACCAAAGGGTATTCTCTGCAGAGAGACACCGCAGCGACACATGGAGTCACATGTACGTATGTGTACATGTGTATATTGTGTCTTCTTGTTCTGGACTGTAGTATTACTAACTTGGGAAACTAAAAAATAAGAAGAAATTATCACACTTCCTTAAAATTTATGAGATTTTAAAAAGTCAATATATAGTGAATTCTCTGTCTTCCACTTTTTCAGCCTTCAGGTTCTGCTCTGGGATATATTTTCAAGCTTAAAAAAAAGCATTGTTGAGATTCCTATATAATCAAAACAGGGCTTGAAAAGACACCATTTGTCATGAGCCACACACTGAAGCTGTGAGAGCTGACAGCAGTGACAGTATTACAATTAAGAATAACATTTTTTCCAGATAGGATAAACACCATTTGTCAGTTCATAAGCTTTAGGATTTGAAAATGGAACTACAACTATTTCCTTTTCTCCTCCAGATGTAGATGATGTTGCTTCATCTTCTAACATCGCAAGTATTAGTAGACATTGCTAAATGAAATTAAAAGCCTCCTCTCTTCCAGCTCCACTCCCTTATTCCCCAATTTTGACACTGTTTTCTTGAGCATTGATGTAGAAGCCATCCAAGTGCTTTACTACTGATTGGCTGTATCGCTTCAGACTCAAAACACACTATAATAGAAAAGAAAGATCCAAAAAGGATGACAGAGAAGTGTGTGGAAATACTTTAATTTCTTAGTATCCATACTGGGAAAATCTGGTATTTGTTATGGCAGTACATTTCAGAATTGCAGGTCTAAGGTCTGTATGACAGAGGTAAATTTGCAGCTAAATTGGATTGCCTGAGTATCTTTTTGTTATGACACTTGCACCCTGGATAGAAATGTCAATAAATCTGTTAGCTATTCATTCCATATATCAGCGAACGGGAGAGGGATGTGACCGTGGCCATGGGTGTGGCTGGGAATGCTTACTGTAGTACCACGGAGCAGAGGAAAACTAGAAGGAATTCTTGCCGGGATTTCCAAATATTCACAATGCAATAATCTGGTGCACATCACCCAGGAAAGCTGTGAAAGTGCTGGATGTATTAACAATTTTAAACAGCTTTGAAAATCCTTCAGCCAAAAGAAGTATGCCACTAAATGAAACATAACTGCAGGATGCTGGATAGGCCATTATTTTTCTCAGCAAAGTTAAAAAGGGATTTTTAACGACCACAGTTAAATAGGATCCAGGTAATGCCTCTTGCTGCTGAGATGACATAACAGGGTGTCCCCTAAGGGACACAGAGGAAAATCGGCCAAATGGGTGGCCAGCAGCACTCCCTGTAGTTCTCATGTCTTTCTGAAATCTCTCTCCTGCTCTCGTGTGCCTGGCTCCAAGCCAGAGGAGGATCTCCAGGCTCCCCAAGCTGCAGGACTTCTCATTTTACCTCCCTGAGTGACTGTCAGAGCTCTGCTTGCTGGCGTGCTCTGCTCCTGCCTGGGCTTTGGGCACTGACAAGTCATAATCTTTCCAACTGTTTTTCTTTTATTGGTCTTGATTTTGTTTGTTTTTTTTTTCCCAGGCAGTGCCCTCCAAAGTGAGGGGCAGCCTCGATATGGATGCCAGGCCAGAAGCTTCTCCCTCTTGCAAAGCTAAAGAAAATGCACATTCCTTTGCAGCATCATCATGAGACACACACAGGTCCCTTCTGCCCAACCTGCCCTCATACTGGCAAAAGGCAGTGGCTGTGTTTGGGGAGAGAAGCACTGCTGGGCTGCTTCCCCTCTGCTCTCCATCATGGAGGCTGTCCTTCCTGGGTCCTGAGTACCTATGACTCAGTCCAGCTAAAGGAAGGTTAACTTAAAAGAAGGCACTGCATTTAGGTACTGTTCTTGAGAGAATAACATCCTAGAGCTACCACTAGGAACAAAGCAACGGCTTAGTGGGGGACAGAAATCATATGCTATGTACAGAAGATGAGATGAAAAATTGTTAGAAACTGCAAAGTGACATAACCCAAAAAATTAAAGTAAATGCTGAACCGCCTTAGCTTAATTTTGTGCACTGCAATTATCTTTCCTCACATCATTATGCATGATGCCTTCACCAAGACCCCACCACACTGTGATGGGCCATGAATGAGACAAGTGCTGTGCCCAAGCTTCACCCCACAGTTCAAGGCCTGATTCCCTGTCTCAAGGGCAGCCCCAACCTCACCCTCTGCTGCCACACAAGAAGCAAGGACCCCTGCTTCATCCCCCATACACCGTCCCAATTCTGGGGAGAACAGGAACCAGCCAGAAGGACGGGCCTTTCAGCCTCTTCTGTTCCCAAAATACCTTATTTATAATCTTAAAACAGCCTGGGAACTTGCCATCTCCACTGTCTTTGATCCTCTGACATTCACTCTGGCTGCCTGCAGTTCCCAACCTGGAAAGGATGGAAATTTCATGACAGTGCCCCTCCATTTAAGCACATGCCTGCCTTGGGGTTGAGTCGTCCCTGGTGAGATGATTTGCAAAGCCAAGCCTTCCTGACCTGAGCTCATTGGTTTTTGGCCATGCTGCCTTGCCACACTGCCAGGCCCCCCTGGGCTGTGAAAAGAACACTCACATGCATAAGCCGGTTCATGATGCACAAGCTCAGAAGCAGCAGAAAAAGCATTTGACTTGTATGTCAGGCATGCTAGAAACAGATCAGCATGTGGCAGCGAGAGGCACAGGTCCCTTTTGCACAGAAATGAAAAGGAGCATCGCAAGCCTTTTGATGTGTCTCAGCGAGTGAGCAGCAACATCAACAAAGACAGGAAAAGATTTAGAAAAGCATACTTGTAATAGCTGAACACAAAAGTGTCCAAAAGTGACGATTTTGATAGCTTTGAAGACAATTTGCTTTATGTTGTGCCTGATTTGCCCATCATTTCACATAACATGAAATCTTGAAAATAAGGCACAGTCAAAATGTTCCGGAGAGGTAAATGGCTGCTTTGTTTCCCTAGTGCTAACATCCTGCCTCCATTCTGCAGTCAAAGGAGGGAGGTATCCATAGGCCTCAAGGTGGGGATGGTTTAGGCTGTATTATTCAGGGCACTTCTGAGGGAGGGGAGAGACAAAGAGATGGGAACAATCCTCCCCTTTCACCTGAAACCTTTCTGCTTGTCCTCCTGCAGTGAAAAAAATCTCCACAGCCATTGGTACCCACCTCCCACTGGCTTTGCTATGACCCTGGTCCAGGGAGACCTCAGCTGTTTAACCAACAAAGTCAAGCAAAGCAGAAACTGAAATGAAGGACTGTGACTAATTAAGATGTTATCTTGTGAGCACATTCAGAGGAAAGTTCCTGGGAAGAGAATACAAAAATCCTAAGTAGCTGTGAAGTGGCTCTTTTCACCAACCTTAAAGCACAGTACCACATAATAACTCACAGCTGTGCATATTTGATCCTCATCTAGCATCAGCTCATACATTATTTACATCCTTATTACTGGCAGTGGATATGAGCAGAAATGACAGTAATATCTGTTACACCTGATGGGAGACAAGCATCTTGCATAGCTCACACTTGTTGCTGAGCATGGCCCAGAAAGGCAGGGGAGGACGAGGTGGGAGATCAACTGAGCTTGGAGAAACTGGAACACTGAAAATCAGAAAAAAAGGCAAAGGAGGCATGTTTTGGACTGTGAGCAGGCACTCAATGGATGGGAGAAAGAAAGAAATCTTGCTTACTTTGCCTTTATGCAGCACTGCAGGAAAGAGCAGGTGACGAGAGGAGAGGAACAGGTGGAAAGTCCTGCAGGATTAGCAATTCATGAAGCAACTACATGCTCTCAGAGAGGGAGCTGAAGCCCTTGTTAGTAGTGTCCTTTGATTGACACTTGATGGCTTATGATAAAGGTAAGGGGTCAGGCAGGTTTCTTGGCCACTGGCCCAGGCAAGGAGCTGCTTCCTGGCTTGGAGGCCTCTAATAGGCACAGAGGGCCCTGGCATGCCCCTAAAAGAGGTGGTGAGGCACACCCCACCCCACCCTACCCTACCCTGTGCTGCTCAGGTAGCCTCCTGCCATCAGGAATCCTGGGACTGCTGTCGCATAACCTGGTTGTGAAGGTGGCTGGTGGTGACTTTTGCATGAATGTCTGCTCATGGGGAAATGGATGGACACCACCAATTACACTCCTGCAGAGCAGTCAGCAGCTGGTTACAGCTGCAAACTTCCCCTCCTTTCCAGTGAGGTCAAGAACAAAACCATGAAAAGCTGCATTTTCTGTGCCTGAAACCCATTTTGGCTCCTGCAATGCTGTCCTGTGGGCAGCATGGAACAGATTATTTCTGCTGTCTTTAAATATCTGCTCCAAAGTCCTTGTGGGACAGCAGGGACAACCTTCCCAGAAAGAAAGGTTTGGCTCTGCTGGTGCCTCATGGTTATCACCAAAAGGGTATTCCAGGACCACATCCAGCTGCAGGCAGAAACAGACAGGAAGCTAGCACACAGCCTCCCATACACCATCTGCTCCAAAGACTGGAATCAAAACCCAAAGCAGCAGCCCTTCAGTCAGCAATGTGACTAAACTCAGGTCATCTGAAGCCAAATCCTCTGTGTAAACAAGCAGACCTCCAAGTATTATTTCTCTGACACATGTGATAGCACCACGCTGGATCATTGCTCACAAGATGAAACTAGCCTTTCTCCTGCCCTGAACCCTAAGTCAGAGGCAACCTTTCAATGAATCATGGATCTGTCTGTTCAATTGCGTCTGATCTATGTGGGTCATGAAACAGGAGCGCCACATTGCAAAAGCTCTGTGTGCGGGCCTGGTTGCAGAGGAGGAGCAGGAGGAAGGAGTCATCAGTGTGAGGCTCACGTCAGGTCAAGTTCCTGTATACATAGAAGGTTTAGACTCAAGTATGCTACCAGCTGCAGCCACCCAAGGCAGCCAAGACTCAAGGACAAGCAAAACCTCTGTGGGCGAAGGTCACAGGAAAAAAAAAGGTCCAGAGCTGTACAAAAGCACCCAGCCCATTTGGAGCACCTCTGAGCAGTGGCCCCCAGGGGAGGCATAGCTGCCAGTGTGCATAATTGCCCAGAGTTTTAAAGGGAAAACCCACAGCACAGCATGACTCTTGATGTTGTCCAGATCAAAGCAGCTTTGTGGTTTTGAAAATGTGTCATCAGAGGGAGGGAAAAAAATTAATGGCAGCCTCTTCCAGGACAGCCTAGTATAGGTAAGAGATAACCTGCTTGGGACAGATGCCCCATATGAGATTTGTATAACCCTCATTGACAGCCTGGCAAATTGCCACTGGGCTTGAGAAAAGAGGGTACAGCATGCCCCAGACCAAAAACATGCTTGGGTGCATGGGCAAAGTTTGTAGGCTACACCACATCACAGCTAGTTCAGCTGGCTTCCCCCTTCCAGGGCCCTTGACAATTTTGCCTGGTCTTGCATCTTCTCTAATGTCTTATGGTGATTTAAGAAAATGTAGGGAGTCAAAGCCTCAGCTTTCCAGAAGCTTCCCTTGCAAGGTAGCCTTGCATAGGCCAGCTATAGAAAAACTCATATTCCAGCCCTCTCTCCCCAGGTTCTTCTGTGCAGGGGTGAGGTACAGATGCACCTCAGCGTTTGCTGCTTGGAGACAATCCCACACTTGAGACCTTTACCTGACTCACTTGATTTGATCTGGCCCCAGCATGTGACTGATGTAAGTGGTAGGACAAGCCTGGTGCAGGGGAATATGTTCGTTAGCACATTACATCCATCCAACTGTCCACAGATGCTTAACAAGACCCAGGAAGGCATCCATGAGGCCAGGCAGCTCAGGCCTCATCCATAATTGCTTCCTGTGCAGCAAGTTGCAATCATATGAGAGCTACAGACATTAAGACTGTTGCCCCACCAGGAACACAAGCAGGAGTAGAGACTTCTCTGACATAATTTTAGTTCAAATCATCTCAGAATCCACATGTGCTACAAGAATCACAGTTCATGGGCTAAATCCTGAAGGCCTTGCTCAGCACTTTTTCTGGAATTGAAAAATACACTGTGCAGAAGCCTTACCTGTCTAAATGCTTTGAGACCAGGTGTCCTGCTTTCCCTCAGCAGCTACATAGCACCACAAAAGCTTGTTTTAGAAAGTACAGAAGAGAGAGGGATTCTCTGCCCTGAGGAATTCACGGTCTAGGAAGTGTCAATAAGAGGATGGGGAATCTCTTAGTCTTGTAGTGGATTAGTCTCCATTAATCTTTAGGTCTTTCTGATTTTGCCATTTTTTGAAACAAAAAAAAAAAATCCAGTGCTGTTGTGAATCCCTTTAGAAACCTAAGATAGCAGACCAGTCTTGCGTGTTTACTGGTGAGACTTGACAGGAGCAATGGCAGGGCAGCTTCAGAGGAGTTCACACTCTGGAGTTCATAAAGTGATGGCAGGCACTGACTGGGGGTACATTTCTCAACCCTATCAGCAGGATGGAGAGACAGCTGGGAAAGAACAGGCAAGTGATTCCTTGCATTAAAACAAACGATTAAGTACCGTGCAGTGTAGTACTGTGTGTGTTCTGGCAGTGTCTGCTGAACCCAGTGAAGGCAAAGGGTCCCGTAGCATTCAGCACAGGTACTCAGCCTAATAATAGGCTCTCCCATCATTTCTTACAGAACATGGCAAGAGGTCACAAAGAAAGATGTCTCTTCTGTTTAATATTTATCATTAGGGCTGAGGCTTGTTCAAGGACTCCCTGTCCTCCCATCCCCAGCAGACTGAGGTCGAATGAGAACACAAATCTCACTGATAAGGTTGTCAAAACATGCCAATTGAATGTCAGATGTGATTAATAAGGAAGATAATAGTGATGTGATAGGTCATGGGGAGGAGACTGCTAAACCAGTTGTAAAAACGAAGAATATGTTAAAGGAGGCAGCAGAGCCAAGCCAGAGTGAAGAGGTTTACAGTGCAGAGCAAAAGTCAAATCTGGGTGCTGGTGCAGGAAACTTTAGTATGAACACACTGGTCACCATGAGAGGGCTTGGAATGTCTGCAGGAAAGTCACCCTCTTACAACATCCAAATGGTTTCAGGATAACTTCCAGAGACACCTGTGATTTCATTGCAGTAGTGTGTTGCATTGCCTTCCCTGGTATGCTGATTTTCAGCCTGGACATCTATTTAGCTGAACTATCTCTGAGTGGTGGTGGGAGGTGTCCTTAAAGAGTTTAGTTCTTTAACACTGTGGTTATGCAGCAGACCAGGGATATAGCAGGGAGAAGAAATCCCTACATATACACCGTTTGCAGGATTACAAGGACAAGGCCATAGCTTCCCCATTCCTTACTAGCATCAGCTGCTGTGGTATACATACTCCAGTTCACCCAGGAATGGCCATACTGCTCTTGTCACTCAGATTACAGTTGTTTCCAACCCTACACATGTTTGCACAAGAACAGGCTGAAGGCTGAGGTGAAGGAGGAAGGGAAAGGCTGGGCACAGAGTACTGCACTGCTCTATCAAAGGGAGTAGGACAGGTTTTACAGTGCCCTTTCAGTCATCCCAAAGCACCTCAGCAGAACCGAGGTGATGTAGTAGGGGTGAAGAGCACATTGCCTGTACCTCAGAAGAAGGCAAGGAACAGGGAAGAGCTCTTGCTTTGCTAGCTCATGATTTCTTACTTAAGCTGCTTCTGAGACTGTGACCCCACGTGATGCTTCAGGCACAGAACAGGCCACTTCACCCAGTTTCAGCCTCATTTATTGCCTTGGGTTCCAGTTCATTATTGTGAAAGAGCTGGAGAGGGCATACCCTGGCAGCTCAGCCTGGCACACCCTCGAGCTCTCTGGGCACTGTAGCTGTACGTACGCCCTGCACCAGGCACTTGCTTGGTGTGCTCTGCCTTTCCCTTCCCAGCTGCACTGACACCCTCCTCTTCCCCAGCACACCGGCACCCCAAGACCTGTGGGTCTCCACTGAGCCGGTGCCACCACCTTGGCTGAGCTGAGAAATAAGCAGCAGAGAAAGCAAGTGCTTTGCATCCATGAGAGGGTGTTTCTATGTAAACTGTCAGTATACTGAGTTGCACTGACACACACAACCCTGGCACAAATGCACGCAGCTGTAACCTACACACAACAAAACTCCAGACAAGCATAAGTGGGAGCTGAGGTCATGGCAAGGGAGCAGGTTTCTGGCCACCAGGAGCAGAAATTTGGGTTAACTCCTTTATGCCAACAAAGCTTCCATTTTAATTTAAAGCGTGCTCTCATCTTTCTGCCTCTTACTCTAAACCAAACATGCTTTTACCTACTCAAGACTTACTGCCAGTGAATCAGATGAAAAAACACATTTTTTTTGCACTGTCACAAAGCCCTATTCTGGGGCAACTGCGTGTGTGGAATTTTCCAGGTGGTTGTGATAAGCAGCCCTTGTGAACAGAAAAATAAACAGTACGGCTTTTAGATGCTACTCGAATTGCCCGGGATTATTTCCGCAACACCTGTACAGGCCCTTAACCAAAGCCTCTGGCTGCCTCCAAGTGAAGCACGGTGTTCGATGCTATCAAGACAACCAAATGCCTAGCAGAGAATTTAGAAAGGATCAGCAAACAATACCGGAGTTGTTGGGATATTTAAGTGTCTCAAGCAGCTGTAGCCAGCTAAAGTACATAAAAGGGAACAGCAATTAATTCACAGCAGTCCACACCACTGATTTAATGCACACAAACTGGAGAAGCAGGTGCCTAAATGTCATACTCCTGATTTGTTCCTGAAGCCCAGGTAACAGATTTCCATTTCCTTACCAGACGTGTAGAAAAAAAAGTGTGCAGTGATTTACTGCAGTGGCTGTGGAGTCAGATAACTCAAATACGAGGGGTTATTTTCTCTTATCCACAGACAAATGTAATGAAGCACCCTGTCTCTATGTAATATAGAAAAAAGTCCAGTTTCAAGTCAGCTGCTTGCCTCCTATTGTTTTCTTGAATGTATTTTAATTTTCACGTTTAGTTGAATTATTTCCAATTGGTGGCACGTTACAGAAGTCCCTCTTACCTGAAATCAGAATTTCACAGATTCCTCAGTCCACTCCCACTCTTCTTAAAGCCAACAGGAGTTTTTCTGATAGTCAGTAGGAGAACTAGCTCCAGTGCAGACCCTGATAATGAGATCCAGTGTATAGGCATCAGAAAGGTAAAGAAATGTATATGGGAAAACTGTGTACCTCCCTCCACACCTCTGCTTTAGCAAAAGACACAGAAAGGGCATATGTAGAGGTCAGTCCTGCTTCTGGATTTGGCAGGGATGCTATGCTTGCTATATGAACCTAATGCACCCAGATGAGGTGTTAGACAGAGATATATATGCTCAAGCTAGAGAAAAAGGGCTAGAAGGGGCTCCTGGGATCATCAGGCTGAGCCCCTGACTGCCACAGGCACTGCATCTTAATTCCCAGTATGAATTTTCAGACATGACAAGAGGGGATATACTCACCTTCCCCTTACACCCGAGCCCTGTGGCACCGCTCATCACATGGTGGCCAGGATGCTCAGCCCCTCCGTGTGTGTGGGAGCTGGGCTTTCTTGTCACTTGTCAGAACCTCCAAGGTTTTCATGTGTCCCTGAAAAGTCTTTGAATGTCTTGGAAGACTTGTTCCCTAGCCTTAAGCATTAAGCTGCATAAGGGAAAAAGGCTGTTATCTCATTGCTCCTGCTGGCAGGCCTGTCGTACTGGCCTCCCCTCTGATCCCTCCTGAAATCCTCAATTGCCAGTTTCCTAAGTGGACCCCCCCTTCACGTCCTTCATAACCTGCCCCACACCGAGAACTCTGTCCTCCCTCATCTCCTCCTCTGCCACACACCTGAGACTCTCCATCCCTCGCATCTCCGGCCACTCATGCTGTCAGCCTGCATGCTCCTTCCCTGGCAGTCTTCTGTGCTTTCAGACTTCCCAATCACCTGGTGAGCATCTGGCTGCAGCACCAGCTCCATGGCCCACAGGTGATCCAAAAGGGGTGAGAAGAGAGCAAGCCCTGTGACACCAAAGCCTACGTCTCCCTCTCTTTTCTTGTACTGTCGTATAGGACTGAAGGGTACCAGAAAGGTGCAGGCATGGGGCACCATCCAGATACAGCTCATGTCTCTTCTATGAACCACAAAACTTATGGGGTGGTTGTGAGTAGTTTCCAAAAACAGCCTTGCTGATTTTTGTCAGCTGGCACTGCACCTCAGGTAGTCCTTAAAGGCTGGGGCTGAGGCAGCACGCAGCAGCTTGGGGACTGCTCTGTGCGTGGGCATGAATTCAAAGGTCACAAGAAATGCAGAGGCTCTCGCAGTCACGCACAAAGGCTGGCTGTGCCAGCTGAGCCGGGAACAGCTCACAGAGAGCAGACAGCAGAGCCAAAGAGCCCGTGAAAAAAAAAATCAGCCCGAAGGCTTGAAAGGAGACAAATTTCTTACAAACCACACTTTTTATGCAATGCTAACAAACTGTGCTCAAGAAATCCACCTCTTCTTTTAGAAAAATTCACCCAACTTGCTCCTTCACTTGAGAAATGTTTCTGAGCCCAAAGTGAGTGCAAACAGATGTGAGTATGTCAGAGGCTGTGAAAAGCTGGAGAATCTTTGCGGGAAATGGCAGCCCCACAGAAATACACCCAAGATTGACTTTGAAACTTAATGATGGTAAGTCTGAGCTGAACACCAGCAATGGTGTCAAGAGGATGACTTTCATGAAATATCCAGACAGCTCACCCATTCTACAGCTCCCAGTGCCCCTGCTACCTTCCCAAGGGCTGTTGGCTCCAATTCTTCCTGCCTGGCTGCCAAAACCTCTGTCACTGCTCCCAGGATGTAACCTGGCATTTTTGCTTTAGCATTCTACAGTGCAACAACAATGTAATATTTAAGAGGATCATGAAATTAAATGTGGTCTCAAACTAGGTCTCCCCAGGCATGCTGTACAAGGTGCATTTTTCATTTTCATATTTAATTCATTCCAAAACTCCATTTGTGGATCCCATGACATGTGCTGACCCAGAGCAGCACAGAATCAAGGTTTCTCACCATGGGACATATGAGGACGCACACCACAGGATGGAGAGCAACTGAAGAGGCCTCATCTACTTCTTGGGTGTCTTGAATATAGCTACATAGCCACATGCTCCTATGGCTCAGTGGCTTGGGCTTGTGATCTGGGGTTAAAGGTCTCTTCTGGTGCTCTCTGGGCTCATTTTTCAGAAGGGCTGAGAAGCAAACTGAAGTCTTCTGGAGCTGAGCTTTGAAATTATAAGTATTATTTGGTGATGAATACTGTGAAAAAATAGGTATATCTCAAACTGTGTCCCCAAGTTTTTTAATTTTTCACCTTAATCTATTTAAATTTTACCAAATCAAATCTACATTACCTTAATCTAGATCAGTTTGTCATCAGCAGTGGACTTCTTTTCCACCAAAGAGAAGATGTTATGAGCAGAAACTCATGAGGCACTCCAAGGTGATAGAGATGAGCACCAATGATAATAAAGAGGACACAACAATTCCCTCTCGGTAGTAGGGTTTGAACAGCATGCAGTAACTAGGATGTAAATTCACATGTGGAACAGTCAGGGGAAAACCAATCTTGCCTTGTTGGTCGGTAAGTTAGTACTGCACATTTCATACACTGAATGAGGCAATGAAAAAGGAAAAAGCAGAATATATGATCAGGTAATTAGCAGTATGCAAAGGAGACTGAGTTAAAGTAACACAGGACTTCCTAAGCCTGGTCTTTCCTATCTTTGACTGCTTGACTTTGCATCCTTAGTGTTCTTTGAACACAGATTTTGGATTATAAATTAGTATTTATATTACAGGAATACCCTCATTTGCTGCTTAAGACAAGATACACCAATACAGGCACAGCATCTTGTCCAGCAAGCTTACAATCTAAGCAGACTAGTATAGAAGGAAGAGGATGAAAGAGAAATAAGAAAAGCTTAAATACATATGGTTGTGTGTGTATCTATATATGCACACACACACACACAAACACAAAAAATGTATTCGTATATACATATATGTGTATGCATAGAGTATCTTCAGAATTTTATATATGTATGTCTAAGTATTTAATGAAGCACTGCCTTTCCCCAGCTGCCTCGTAGCCTAGCTAACATACAGTGGCTGGTTTTCCTCTTGGCATCATAGCATCAGCAAGCTGCAAGAGGCATATCAAAGACAAGGCCTTCCAGATTTCTTTAGGGAGATGTTCCATGCATCAGGTCAAGTACAGTGATATTACAAAAATGTATGTGAAAAAAATGGGCAAATTTCCTGAAAGCTTCTAGGAAATTACCTTTCTAATGAGGTTTGGCTGAAAATGTTTTGAAGAAGCATTTCAATGAGAAATTATTTTAAAATTTCTTCTATTTACTTGTCTTTTGTGGATATTGTCCCTTTTGCTTACTGAGTTTTGAAGGAGGAAGAGCAAAACCTTATTTTTTACTTTCCAAAATTATTTGTGTGTGCATTGCATGAAAATTGAGACTTAATATATGAGTTTTAAAATAAAAACCACTTTTTCAGTGTGAGGGTGACCGAACATTGGCACAGGTTGCCCAAGGAGGTTGTAGAGTCTCCATCCTTGGAGACATTCAAAAGCCATCTGGACACAGTCCTAGGCAACTTGCTCTAAGTGACTCTGCTTGAGCAGAGCGGTTGGACCAGATGACCTCCAGAGGTCCCTTCCTACCTCAACCACACTGTGATTCTGTGATTCTGTTTGTCGGGGCTAAATATCTATCTCTGATGATTTAGATTTCTCATTTATATAATGTAATTTACTTTCATCTGCAAATGGCAAAAGTGGTACTCAGTGTTTATTTATTTTTGAGTCATTAAACCCTAAATGTTTTCCAGTAGAAATACAGATTCATCTACAGTGAAATGAAACATAATCACAGGAAGTTTAGTTTTCTTACTCATGGTTTACTGAATCTCCTGGTCTTGGGTCAGAGGACCCCAGCAGGGTTCCAAAGACCCCAGTAATGTAATTGTTATCATTAATATCTATTTATTTTCTTAAAAGGACTTTGAGATCTATAAGGCACATTTAAATGGCTACCAGTGAGTAATATTTGTCATACGTGCACAGAGACACATGGCACTACTCCCATCCTTCAGGTCCTAATAGAGAAGCCCTGTAAACATCTGTGGGCTATTCTTGGGACGCATGATTTCCTTGTCAGTCTCACACACAGCAACCCTTTCTTCTAACCTCCAATGTGGTTTGTTTCTGGAGTTTCATCGATTCATTTCTGAAGTGGACAATTACCTATTTTAACCAACCTTATCAAAACCAACACAAGGGTTTACAAGAGCGCTGAACATCCCAGGAAACCCGGCAAACACTCTTTTGCTTTCTTGAAAACCTGCTTGTGCTGTGTACAGACTAACAAATCAAAGTGGCTGCAATGGTGACTAATGCCTCCCTTGAAGAAAAAGACTGGTTTCATGGGATCTGCTGTACTTAGCAAACCTGCCTTTCTTCATACTCACCAGTGTAAATAAAGACTAATTTAACTGAAATCAGTGGTTACACCAGTGACAAACTGGGGTGTAGTAGGATCTGATTCAAGCCCACAGGGGTGAATATACAGTTGTTGACAAGTGTGCATATCACAGGCCAATGCCTCAGCTTTCAAAAAGACTAGGAAGCCTTGAAATAGGCTTTGAAATACCCCTTCTCATGCTGACCCAAAAAAGAAAGGGAGATAAAAATTTCCCTGTTCTCTTTATTCTGTTGCTAGCATTTCTCTACATATTAATAGCACTGAAAGTGCCCACGCTTCCTTCAGGGCCTGCTATGAAGGGGTGAGTGAAAGAGGAATGACTTTTCAGTGGAGGAAACTGCTGAACTGATGAATCAAGGAGACGGCTCCTTCCAAAACGTGGGGGGAAGACAAGGAGGAGATGGCTGAGAGGAGGCAATTGCTCACATGCCACATGCTTCTGAGAGTCTTTGCAAGTCTCTTTTTTTCATTCAACCTTATTTCACAGCTGCATTCAGTTGCTCCAGCCTTCGCACAGACTTACATAAGCACAATTGTCAATCAGTGTTACAAATGGTCTAGCTCTCAGTCTGCAGTTGTCTGCTGTCACACAGATTTTGTATTAATCCTGACTGCCTGGAGCATATGGCTCAGAGTTCCATCTTGAGCACCTTGCCTTAAGTCTAAAGTTAAACGCAGGGGGATTTTTCGTATTTCTGATATAATGTACTTGAAACACATGTACTCAACTCAGGAAATTTCTACTGCTTTATATTCCTTGATAAAGGCACTTCCAAAAAAAGCACCTGTGTGTGTTGCAGTGTTTGCTAGAGGCACACTGGTAAATGGGTACTCTGTGTCCTTTTGGTTGGCATTAAGATTGTAATGAATCATTGATAAAGCTAATAATGTACTCAGTTTAATCTAATATTACAGCACAGTAGCTGCACCCAGTGCTTACAGCACAGGAATATACAAAAGTAATTAATTTTACACTACTGAAGCTAGCTGCAGCTGAACCTCTCCAAGTTATGAAAGTTTGCCAAAGTAAGTGATGAAAGTGATCACTGTAAACTACGCAGGGGCTGAGTTTTAAACATCTGGGCCAGACTCAGTGGCACTTTAAAGAAAAGAGGATATAATATACATCTGATGTATCCCAAGCAGCCCATAAAAGAGCTATCGACACCTACATATGAAACTGAGCTACATGGGAGCGCATTTCAGGCAGGCATTGTTGCTTCCCAAGTCTTTCATGGAGCATGACTGATGTTTACTTTATGAGCAGACTTACTTCATTTGCAAAGTAAGAATAGATAATATGGGCCAAAAGTAATCATAGCCCTGAAGCCAGGCCCTTTGTTGGTATGTACATAATAGCTCTTTGACGGAGTCACACAGTCATGGGCCAGATGAAGCTCTCTGATCCACTCACATCCTGAAATGGCAAACTAAGCATTGCCTTTTAAATTAACATCTTTTACTTAAATCCAGCCTACTATACATTTAAGTAGCATCCATAGACAGACAACTCTCATCAGGTATCATATCCTATCCATGTCGAAAAACTTAGTTGAACTCATTCTTCTGACAGCAGAAGACAGAACCAAATTTAGCCCAAATTTATGCTGGTCTGTGGATCATCACAGCCCAAGACATTCACAAGGGAATTTTCTGCTTCCTCACTAGCAACAATGATGCATTTTCTGCCTCTTCAGGAACTGTAGTGTTAGCTACAACATAAGAAGCAGGGTAGGATAAGAAAGGAGAGGACAGGACAGGACCAGGATACATAATTGGCTTGAGCTTGTGAAGCCATCAAGCCCATTCTCCCAACACATATAATTCTTTCTGGAAATCTTTCCAGCTCGGAGACTATCATCACATTACCCATCTGCCAGGCTCACTCTCAGGGGTGATCAAGCAATCAGCACCTCAAGCCCCCAGCCAGCCTCTGAGGGAAATCATCCTCTTCCTACCCAAATGCCCAGCATGTCACATCTCCAAAGGAAAATCAGACAGATGGACTTGACCAAACAGGAATTTATTGGGCAGGAGAGCTGAAGAGCAGAAAAAGCTTCCCAAAGACAAGCAGACATCCCACAGTCCCAGATGAATAAGAGCTTCCCTCTTGGTGGAGGCCTGTTATTCCAGATGACCACTACACCTCACTGCATAGGGCGGGCTAAGCAGAGATGTCCTTCTCTTCAGCCCCCTGCAAATTGCTCTGTTTTGACCGCCACTGTTCTGCAACAATTTGGCCGTATGCAAGGAGAGCAGTGAGTCCCCTGCCTGGGAGGAAGGCTTGCTAAATAGTTCCTCACTTTCACTCCTTGTCCGTAATTTCTTTGCCTCAAGATGGAGAAAGCAGATAGTGTTACTACTCACCCTGCTCATGAGGTGTTGTTTTTCCCTCTGCTATCATAACAAAAGGATGTATTTCACATTAGGTTATGACATGGCTACTCTTCCTCCTCAGGCTACCAGGGCTAGGTCAAGCCAGACATGGTGGGACAGAGCTGGACATCAGGTCCTAGCAAAGTCAACAGCCCCCGAAAACATCTGCCAGGCTCCGGCGTCATGTTTAGTAGCAACGCCAAGGAAGCAGGAGAGCTCAGTGGAAGCAGGAGAGCTCAGATATAAAACGTTAACAGAGATGGAACAACACCAGGAAACAAGAGTACTGTAGCCAACTGAAATAACAGTGAACATTGGAAAATTGCTATTAATCTAGGAGATAGCCTGTCAGAGCTGAAAAACAGGACTTCAGCACAGTCCCCCTTGGTTTTGCCACCTCTTGGTTCCAGCTTTAAAGCTAATCTACTTTGTTGTATTTATTTTACAAACCTTGTCCAGCTGGGCCATGGATGAGTTTTACAGAGAAAGTTCAGTGTTGATCAACAACGGGGTGAGTTTTGCCAAAAACACAACTCTACTGGCAATCTGTTGAGTTTTATAGTGATAGTCACTTCGGGCTGTTATTTTGAGGGTTCTGTTGGGAAGCCTTTATCACCAGGACCACTTGTTTAAACAGAGAAGATTCTTACAACCACACAATGTGGCTTTTTAACAGGGAAAGTTTCTACAGACTCACCATTTTATCTCTAAAGTTGCCATAAATTTCCATCAGCTACTTTCGTCTCTCTTTAGAGATCTATAATGATAACAACAACAATAATAGATCATAAGCAATTATGAAAGGTCCTGGCCAACTCATTTCTATCCAGAAAGATAGGACCTGCTTTGACTATTGTCACTGCTCTCTACAATTTCCTCTGTCAGCTGAAGTCTCTTCTGCTCCTGTGCTCGTTTTCTCGCCATTTGGCCTGGCTTTCTTCAGCTTCTCTCTTGAGTCACATACAGGAGATTAAAAGAGAAAAAAGAATAACGAAGAAAAAAGACCCAATTGCTTGAGATGATTTTTCTTCTTGGTGAAAACCTCTGTCTCTTCAGAGAGACCAATTAACATTCTCATCATCTCTCCAGACCTAATCTAAATATGAATAAAATATCAAACCCTTTCTAAAATTGTTCTTCTTACCACACCGAGATTAACTTTTTGACATGATGCCAGGCAGAACTTCAATACAAAATTCACAGTTTCTCCCCCTCTCCATTTGCATACGGAAATGCCACCCCATGTGTCACTGGGCACTGCTACTGTAACAAGGGACAACCAGCCCTCCCCAAAAAATCGCAACAGTCATGTATAAACGTTCAGAGCTGTCCTCAGAGATTGGGGCTTTTGGGTATCTGGATTATGACACCTCATTTATGAACGTACAACAGACTCTTTCTTTGATGTAACCACACCTTTTTATTGGCTTAATGAAAGGAGCTTGTACAGAGCACTGAACATCTCATAGAAAGATGAAGAAAATCTTGATATGGGAACATTTGCAAGGTTCTTGCTCATTTCTGGCTAATTATGGTCATTTCCACATGTAATTACCCAAATTGCTCTTGCAATCAATGTAATTGTGCTAAGTTGTTTAAAAATCAGCCTCATTAGATTTTGCCTGGTAAAACGTAGTTTTTCAAAACCTACATTTTGATCTTACGTTAGCTGCCAACAGGCCTTTAAAAGTAAATAGGTTTTCTTTTGTTTTCCTCCTCCCTTTTTTGTGTGCTGGTGTGAGTTTTTTTACATTCATTACAGCTTAACTGTAGTCAGAAAATTGTCTATAACCTCCTGTAAAAAGCTAGTATGTGTGTCTGCAAGTTATTGTACGGTTCTCTTTCATTCTCAAAACTGTAAAATCTCGTCTTTATGGTTGTGGAATTAAAAGAATATTTCAAAATATTGAGTGTTTAGGCAATTCTACCCTGTCTGCAGTGGGCTGAAATAACAAATAGCCACACAATAAGCAGAGCTGTTCACTGACTCCTGCTACAACCACACAACCATGTTTTGCAGGAACAGAGCAATATGACAGAAGCGTGCTCTCTCCCAGCAGTTTTGATTGCATTCTGACTAGGGCATAATATGCCGCCTCTCCCTATCTGACCCCAGCATCTCTGCCTGACCATCCACCTTGTTGCTTTCATTTCCTTTCCAAAAAGTTCCCTCTTTCTATGCAGTCATTTACAAGGAGAAGCTGTAACTCCAGTAGGGTGCCCAACGTGTTCTTGACTGCAGCTAGCACTGTTTCATAGGACCTGCTCACGCTGTTAGCAAGCATTTGGGCTGGCATCATCCACTGCTCAGAACTAGCAAGAAGTGGGGCTTGTGCTCTGGGGAGGGAATGGCGCTGGAGTGTGAGGGAAGAGAGGTGCTGTGAAGCTGCCTGAGACGAGGCTGAGGCTGGCCACGGCTCTGCTCCAGCAGTGCATCAGAAAGACATTGTCCCTTCAGTGGTACGCTTAACTTCACTGGCACCCTCTGCGGTGGGAGAGCCTGCTCCCCGCTCTGTATCTGCTCAGCAGCCCTGGGTTACGCCGGGAGGTGATAGTTGTCGAAAGGGTAGCAGTAAGTGCCATGCTGAGTGTGAATATCCACTGATACGTCTCTGCAATCCTCTGTCTGAAGATACTTTTTCACATCATGTTTTCTTTTAGATTAAAAGATATTTGCTCTTCACTAGTAGGTACCTGAGTCTGTCTTCTCTGTTTTATTTTGGCTAAAATAAACCTATTGTAGCCCTAAGGACATGCCAGGGTCAGGATTTGTTCTAGAGGGGAAGGCACAAAACAACAGAGGAAGACAGATACAGAGAGAATTTCATTAAATAGGACCTTGAATTTGGTGTGGGGCACTGACTGAGAAGTGTGAAAGGGGCTGTAGCATGAAAGGGTCTCTCCCCAGCTTCAGTGCTGGGAGGTGAGTGGCATATCAGGAGGCTGAGCCCCAGGCAGCCCCTCGGTGAGCTGCAGGTGAAGCCAGGCTGAGTCCCTCGACTCTCCAGCCTGCAGTGCAGTTGCAGGGGTGTGAGAGCAGGATTTTACCCATGTCTTCTGAACAAAAGTAGGTGACAAACCTAAGCACAGCTACAACTGATTTTTCTCCTACCTGAAGATTGAAGATCTGTTACTCTCCATGCCTCCATTTGATTGTAAAGGAGGTTATGTCTGAGTCATCGGTAACAGCGGCATTGTAAAATACCTCAGTCATGTGGTTTTAAGCAACCCAGACAAAAAATACAGTTCTTTATTTAAAGATACATGTATTCTTGTGACATTTCCATACAATTGCGATTTTCAAGGGAGCCAAACACTCATTACTACACAGACTGTTCTTTAGAGGCCAAACCTGACCTTTAGTCAGAGAAAATTCCCATTTGGCTAGGCTTATTCATACAGCCTACAGTTTTGTTTGAATTCTGCATTTTCTGAGAAAATTTTAAACTAGACTGGAGAAGTAATTAGGAGTAGGACTATTAAAGAGTCCTGCACTGGCAGAGAAATGGCCCTGCCTCAGGAGCTAAGGATCTTATCCTACATGTAGTTTCCAGGGATCTAGATTTAGAGGAAAAGTGCTTTATAACAGTGTATTGCAACAGTAGGGAGGAAGGTGAGGGTAAAAAATGGCCCTGAAGAGGTTAATGGAACTAGGCCTTAAAAGGCCACTCAAATGTCCAACTTTTCCATATGGTAGATCACAGGTCAACAAAGAGACTGTCTTGCAGACTCTGTCTCCCCTGCTTTCAGGGTTGTGGAGATCATCTTTTCTCCAGTACACATTCACATAATACCCCTGGGGCAGCTGTATTCATTATTTCTGTGGAATACCGTTTTTCCCCTGCTTTTATTAGAAGCTAGCAGCTGGAAAAGATGAGGAGCCAGCAACATGTGATCGGACGAGTCTGTGGGGACCACCAGGCAGCTCTGCATAGATCGCAATTGGAAATTTCTAGACACATTGAAAAGAACCGGTCTCACTCTTGCTCTGTGCACTGACACTGAGACACTATCTTTAGTTGTGCTAGGAAGGATATTTAGTAGAGTATTATATGGGTTAAGTTCTGGTTTTTGTGAGTTTTTCTATTAATAATATAAAGGCAGGCACAAACAACAGGCAAATGAAAGCTCACAGCATGCAGTATTTCCAAAGCTGTACTAAAGTCTTGGCCTTATGGATAAGATGTTAGGAAGCATGATTATTCATTTGAAAAACAAGAAGGGAAAGGACAAACGCCATTGCAAAACACCAATGAAAAATAATCTCATTAATTTGGAAGGGACGTAAGAGTTGGGGAAGTGACCAAGCTGCAGAGAACTGGGGATGCATGGCAGAGCTGTGCTCTGGAAAAGTCTGGCAAAGCCAGTTAGAATAGCTCCCCATATTTCCCAAAGGCAAGTAAATGCCATCAACACTCTCCTCCGAGCCTATCTGTGCATATGAAAGAAGGGAAGGAAAGAGTCTTCTTTCCATACAGCTATTTTCAAACTGTCTTTCATTTACCTGCCTCTAGAGAATGGCACTAGGATTAGATATATACCAGTTTTATTTATTGATCAAAAATTTGCCCATTGATAAATTCTAATGTGAAGAGATCCTTGGGCAATAGGGATGAAGGAACTTTGAAATGGAAAATGCCCAGAAGGTACATCTCGGTGCTTTTCTTTAGCAACAGGAGCACTGGTAAGTTTAGATGCCCAAAGATTTGCTTAACTCCTGTAAAAACATTACATATGGTTTTCTTGTTGCCCTGCTACTTCATTCCATACACGAATCATTGTGAATATTTCTTTGACAGTTGGTATAGAAGTACCTCATATTCTGCTAGTGTCCATTTCAGTTTTAGGAAACATAATATTTAGATACTATGAATTACTCTTCTTGCAATTAAACTAGCTCAACAAGTTTAATTGCTCAACTTGTTAAGCTCAACTCCATTTGTGGCTTAGAACTTCTCTGTTTTCTCCAAAACAGGGCATACTTCAGTGAAGTTCCACTTGCCCTTAATTTCCCCTTTTCTATAGATAACAATCTATTTTCTCTAAGCATTTTGCTTAAATTGATTTCTCAACTGAACTCAGTGTTTTGCCATCTTCTTCAGAATTCTGCAATATTATTGAGATGGCCAGAACTGACAGCCTCATTGCTCTTGTTACATATGTGTGTCTATGTGTAAAACAAAACACTAGAGCTTGCAACAAAAATACATATTCAAATTACAGGTTTACTGGCATTATGTCTTCATATTGTGCTAAAATAATCTCCTGCAGTCTATATTCAGTGTTTCTATTTATGCATCCTGTATTTTGCTTAGCAGTAAGACAAAAAGAAAGCAGGCCATCATGGGCATAGCATTATGAGGATGTTAATGCTCTTCTCTCTGGGCTCTTCTAATATCAGTATTGAGGGTGATTCTTGGTTTTAGCAATTTGTTTAGAATTATTCTTTTCTGGCTTCTGTGTGGGGAACATGGGCTTGGACTCAGAAATGTGATGAGGCTCAAGAGCAGATGCTCCAGAGTAGCGTTCTGTCTCCTGTTTTTATATCATTCACTCCCTCGAAGTCTTGTCTATAACCAAAGGGAATCATGGAAAACCTTTTACTGTCAGTTTATTTGCTGCTGAACAGCCTTAGCACATCTCTCCGAGGCATTGGCTTCAAGCCCCTCAACAGCTACAAAGGCAGAGCCAATGCCTGCGAGCTGTTGGGTCTGGGTGCCCGTGCCAGCTGCATCCCACACATGCCAGCCCCTTCCCTCTCTCCAAGCAGGAGATGCAAATGGTCTTTTGGGAAGCCCTACCTCCCTTAGTAAGCTTTATAGGTCAGCCTGGATCCTTCAGGAAAAAGGGAATCTGAAACGGGTAAAAATGACAGTTTGGTATGGTGCAAAGACCTGTGATCTTGTACTTTCTCCTTCTACTCATTCTAACCCTCCATTAATCCTGACATGCTTTAATCCCACATGGGGCACCCTCAATGGCTTTTACTTGGCTGTAGTGTCCCTTACACATCTCTGGTACTGCACAAGCACTAAATCAAGGTTTCATGAGCAATAAAGAGGAATAAAAGCTACCAACCAGCTAGCCCACATCTTCACATAGCAAAAAAAACATCCTTGCAGAGTCCTCACTGCTTCCCTCCAGTTGCCTGCTGTGATCTGGCTGGCAGAATCCTCCAGCTGTGGAAAAATTGGTTTAAGGGTCTTAGAAATGGGATAAGAGTTTATTTGTAAATTAAACTATGTAAGCTATCATCACTGACTAATTATAGCACTTTGCTTTTAAGTATGAACATTTATTATACCAAATAATTCTGCAAGAATTACTATCTAGGTTTTTAGTAATGCTGTGGAGGAAGGAAGAAAGGAACGCTTGATATCTTTTCTGATATTTGACTAATCTGAGGGCAGAATTCATCTTACCTAACCTTAACTGTTCAAATGGTTAGCATGAATCTAAGATCATAATCTGTGCTTTCTCTACACTGAAAGAAGAAAGACAGAGGCAGCCCAAAGACGATTCATATAGTTCCTTCACAGACAACTGCTTGACATGAAGCTACAGTATGTCATGGGAAAATGGCATGCCTTGGATATGTGATGAAATGTTTACATTAACCTATGACTTCAGTGTTAGAATATAAACTGTTTAAGTATCTCCAGTCTTCAGAACAGTATGGTACATCCTTCATATCCTAATTGAACATGCTTAGGCTCCAAGTGTTTTGTCTTACCATGGTAAGTAAAAAAAATATTTTTAAAAATCGGTCTTTATGCATTCTTATTACCAGATGATAGGAACTCTATTTGTGAGCTGGAGATTTTTTCCTTTTGTGTCAACAAAACTAAAATAAGCAAGCATCCCTCCATAGCTTTGACAACTACCTTAAAGTCACTTTTGGGGTAGGGAGGTGTTTCACTGGTGTAAATTGCAACCTAGTAAAATGCTAATGGTGACACTGGATTCTGTGTTCTAGCAGCACACAGAAAGAAATTGCAAACTGGAAAGCAATCACATCAGAGTAATGGGAAGTTGCAGGCAATGAAAAGATTCAGTCCCAATAAATGTAAAATCCTGCAAAAAGAAAAAATAAAAAATACAGAAAGCAAATAAGAAATGGCAAAGAATCCAAATATTTCATAAAAATAAGTTTATTGTCATTTTGTCTTCCTCTTAGGCAGTGATGTTGTTTTTTTCATGTAACCAAGCGATACAGTTGTCACGAAGCAGGTGGGGAATCAGAAGCAGGAGTGTGTCATGAGATCTCTGCTGTCAAGCTGTAATTCAGCATTATGAAAAGGATTTACATTGATGGCATTGGAGTATCTGTCATTATGACTAAGGTAATTACTCCATTGAGCCCTGTCTCTAGCAATGGGCAATATCAGAGGCTTCAGAGGAACTGCTGTACTATGAAGACTGAATGCACATGTGGAGGTGCAAACTCTTCCCTGGTTGGTGGCTAGTAGATTGTGTCATTTTATTATTGTCTTCTTCAGCTCTGTAGTTACATTAATTTCTTATCAGTCATAAGCTCATCCAGCCTTTTGTAAACATCAGCTAAATATCTGGGTGTAATAATGAATTTCAGTCACAAATAACATCAGATTCTATATTGCATGGCCCAGATCTCACAGCTAAATAGGTCGTGAACTGAGCTGACCTAAAGTTTAAAACACACACTCCTGGCATTGCAGAAAGACTTCCACATGAGCAATGTGTGTTGCCAGTTACTGTTCCAGGGAATAATTTTGTACCAAATCTCACAATCTTTGCTGTGTTCTAACTCAGCATTCCCTACTGAAGTGAAAGACAGAACAATCAAGCAGCAATGGCAAGATCTCAACTGACTCGGTTACTGTCAGCATTAATGCTGCAACAGCACAGAACACTTCTCAGCCTGGAAGGCTGCTGAGCTGTGGTTCTTCACTGGGCTCTATGCTCTGTGGTTGCACAGCTGGCTGAACCCACGTAGAGCTAGCCCAAATGCATCTACACACCCCGCATTATAGATAACCCGCACAGCAACATCAGAGAGCCTGCTTGCTGAGCAGTACGGCTGCCCTTTTGTTGCTTCAAATAGAAACCTGGACTATCTCAGTGCTTAAACTTTATTGAAACTTGAAACAACAACAAAAAAAATTGAACAAGTTTCAGTGTCAAGTGTCAGTTTTAACCCTTTAGGGATAAATGTGGTGCAGAAACACCTTCCAGAAAGTGATGAGTAGCACTGCAGTCTCCAGAGAGGATTCACTTCTGCAGGTCTTGTGGTAGACTGCATCTGCAGTGAGTATAGGATTAGGAATGGTATCTGAAGGAGAAAAATATTTCCCAAAAGGCAGGTGAAACCCTAACCCTTCCTTCTAATCATCCAGACTTTGTGACTCATTACCCTTGGGTGAGAGGAAATCTCTGTCCGTATATCTTGGCCAGAATTGAGTGCAGGGGGTGGAGGGGGTGCAGGGTGAGTGAAGTCTTAGGTGTCATGTGTTTAGCTGATCTAATGCAAAATTAGAAAGGAATCAAGGGGAAAGAAACCCTGTGAAGACAAGCCAAGGAAAAAATATAGGAAACAACACCAACACACACAGTACCTTCTGGAGAACTTGAGGCAGACACAATCCTCAGACAAGCCAAATCCACTGATTCCTGCCTTGATTACTTTGGGACAGTAGGCAAATTCTAGTATGAAAGAAAGTAAGAGGCTAATTCAAGACACCTGTTCTAGAAATTAACAACTGTGGCCTAAAACATATGTTAAATATATTTTAAATCAATTCAGCTTTCTTTTTGAGAAGGACAGGCAAAGTCAGCACACCACCCAAGAGCTGTACTATGCCATTTGCAGCATGGCAGAGGTGAAGCCAGATGGAGGGCTGGCTCATGGGGAACTTGTTGGACAGCAGGGAGAAGAAAACACATCATGGTATTTTCCTCACTTTGCCATCAATGCAAGTGCACCTGAAGTCCTCAGTGTACACACTGCATAATATGTTTTCTAGTCTTATGGTTTTGAGTATGATAGAGAGTCTGAACCGGACAAGACTCTGCAAGATGTAGTTCAGATAGCTAATAGCTAATCCAGAAGGTTGTTAGCATGGAAGCTGTTATGGATAAAGACCCACTGCCCATTCTCAACAATGCACAGCTGATCCTTTCCCAGTTACCATGGTCTGTAGCCAATCTGAGATATTCCCAGTAATGTTCTGCCAGCTATGTAGTTAAATAGCTAATAGATAGCAAAAAACCTAGACCTTCCCAATTAACCCAATGGGATTCACTTCTTGCCTTTTTTGGGTCCAGAGATCATGTATTCTTTTACTGAGTAAAGATGGCTGTTCATCCCTGTGCAGACAAGAAACTGAGCTGTCAAAGGCTTCATGAATGCAGAGAGAAGCTAGAAATTCAACAGAGTTACTTCAAATTCCAAAACAAATATTAATAAGTTGAAAAAAAGCTATTTAAAATGCCCTTTATACCCATGAAGTAAGTTGGTCTTTAAGCAATCTAAAAGAAGAAAGGACTCCCACAATGCTGTGGCCTTCTCACCCCTCATAAGTGGTCTTAATGTGCAGGCTGACTGCTATGGACCTAGAAGGAAGAAGCTCGTGCTCCCTTCCTCTCTCTCCAGCCCTGGAGCTCACAGGAGCTGCCCTTGAAGTCTCAGCCCAAATGCTTCATGGATTATCTGCCACTTCAGCTTCCTTCCTTGCACATGTAGGAGAAGAGATTCCCATCATGGCTGGTTCTGTAGCTGATGGTAATGCTGCTGGAACTAGATCTGTGGTCACTCCTCTGCTGTAACATCCTTCAGGTCCCCAATGGAACATGGCTTCTGAAGATACCTGTAACCTCAGGGGCCAGCACTGTAACCTTGTGTATGGATGCAGGGGCTTGGTGCAACCCGCAAAGGTTTGCATCCTGGGAGCGCTACTTGGAGCAGTTCTTCAAAGCTAACTGCCCAGGTATGTGGGAGAGGTGTCAGGAACTGGGGCTCAGCCCTAGACAATGCACATTCAGCTTAGACTGCAGGATGAAGAAGCTTGCTAGACAGAAGCTAATCTCTATCAAAGGTTTGGGGCATTACATCAATGGTTTCTCTTTCTCTGTAGCCTGGTCTGAGTGGTGACTAGACTGAAAAGCTTTGGCTGCTTCAGTTACTTCCCTTGCATGTGGAAGGGACATTTAAGACCAGCAGTTATCTTCCAGTCATGTTGCATCATGGCCAAACTAGGCACGTCCTGGTATGCTGCCTACAACGAATCAAAACTATTTAGAGCTCTCTGTCAAAGATTTAACTGTGTACCATTCCTGGGTAATCTCACGGCACTGCAGCCACTGCCCTCTCTCTATGCAATAACTGCCCGAAAATGGGCTTGAAGTCTTGGAAACTGTTGGAGAGATTATTGGAGTTGGATGCTCTTGACCACAGGAAATTGCTGTTAGTAACTTGTATCTGGAGTCACCTTCATGCAAGGAAGCAAGAAGTTCCCGCTTCACTCTGGAGGCATCTGGAAGGCCTGCTCCTGGCTAGCCTGAGGAAGGAGAGACAACAGAGGAGACTTCTGGGCAAGAGGTAAAGGTCACAATTGCTGCTTCATGAGGGTCATGCTGAGAGTAATCATAATAGACAGTAAACTTGCCAGAGATGTTGGCAGGAAGGCAGGCATGGTCACAAGTGCAATGCTCATGGCGAAAGTGCCACCCTGGCAGTGACCTCGGCATGTAAAGGACAGCAGCTGTACATGGCATGCAGAATTCACCTGCTGATGCTGGGAAGGACCGGGCTGCCTCAGAGTACCCTGCTCCTGTCCTCTGCCCTTGCGCAGCGGCTGGGGCTGTAGGATGTTTCATTGCAAGCCAGAATTGCCAGACAACCTGGTAGAGCTGCATTTGCAGCCCCTGTGCAGAGCAAGTGACCCTCCCCCATGAATGGCTCTTTTGCCCTTGTGAGGCCAGGAAGGACGATGCAGTTCTGGAAAGCTCTCCCTGTACAGAGGTCCTGTGTCCTACTGCTGCTTGTCTGTTAGCTCTCACAGCCTTAGCCATTGTATCAGAAATTAAGCAGGGGTTAAAGGCATCCACTCCTCACTGACCTCCACCTCTGTCCTTTTCCACATGACTGCACACACCAATGCACTCGCCAGAGCCCTGCTTGAAGTCAGTGGTGGTCAAAGCCATACAGAGTTTCTCCATAAGGATGTGTTGGGATCCTGAGGGCACCCAAAGCCCTGACTGTCCTTGCCCATGGACCCCATTTCAGCCACCCGGGGCTGTCAGCCTCTGCCCCAGAGACGCTGTAGCAGGGCCACTCTCCAGCTCCCACAGCCCTACCCTGCCCAGCCATGGGTCCCACTGAGCCAGGCCCACCTGTGGGCTCACATCCCGGCCTGGCCTCAGCGTGACCCCAGGGAGGTGCCCAATGCCCAGGGCTGGGGCTGCCTCAGTGCCCTCCAGCTGCCTGTCTTAGGGCTGGGGTGGTGGGACAGGCCCTGGCTGCCAGACCCTGGCCTGCTGCCATGGGGAGCCTCTGGCCTGTGGTGCTCCCTGATAAGACGGTTTTGTGGCCACAGGAGAGTCAGACACTACAGGTCCAGCCGAGGAGGACACCGCCCTCACTGTCTTTGTTCAAGATGTGCTCATGCTGGACATGCAATGCCTGGCATGACCACGGATGACAGAGTGTGGCAATGGGTTGTGTGGTGTCATGCCTGCCCAGAATCTCCTCCTCATGCTGTCCAGGCTGGCAGTTGTCACCCTGGGTGCAAACACACGCTGCCTTCAGGCCCACTGACCTCCTTGCAGTTGACTTGAGGCAGGTCAGCAGACTTTGTGAGGTGCTCTTGCACAGAAACGCTCTGCTTCTGCATACCCCATGGACACAGTGACAGAGGCTCCCTTTGGCCCCTCGATGTCACACAGATGGCATATTTTTTTAAATGCCTGTAAGTGACTGATGGTACTTAACTGTGGTGTGAGGACATGTAGAGACACAAGGCCACAAGGCTTGCTGTGACACTTTTGGAGGTCCTGTACTGTCAGTAGCAGACTGTGGCCATGGTGCACACTGAAGTGGGACCCCCACGGACACCAAGCACCTCCCTCACCAGCCTCCCCCATGCAAGTTTATTCATGAGGGAATCTGTAGATACACTGCAGATGAGGCACCCCAGGAAGGATTATGCAGTAATGGGCCAACTGGTGGACTGGAACTTTGTGCTGCAGTCAGTGTGTCACCATGAAAATATGGAAGCACTGTTTGTGACTCAAAGGACAGCTAAATCTGAGCAGATATTAGCTCCTCAGGGAAGGGCAAGTCTAACTGTTCTCTGGCCCTGCCAAAGATGGACTGTACATGCTGCTTGAAGGACCCTCTGGCTGATTTGAGATCAACTTTAGAAAAAGAATAGGTCTTTCCTGAGCAGGGCTATTTCCACCATGACTTTAATCTTTTCACATCTATGATGTTGATGAAAATGTTATTTAGAAAACCCTCAAGCACTTTTACCTTTATGCAATATTTCCCCCTACCCCACTGTTCTCACACTTAAAACAGCAAAAACATTCTTGCTCAAGCTTTCCAGAAACAATTTCACCTTTGGGCAGAAACTAAGCACATTAACTTCTCAACCCAGAAAACCAGAAGTTTCAGGCTGTTCTGAGTAACAGAGGAGGAAAGCCCAGGGGACTAGAATGGAAACAGTGTTGAGCAACAGAAATGATAGTCTGTTCCTTTTCACAGTATAACTAACTTTTACTTGATTTTCATTTATTTTTCTAACAAATTTAGGCTACCTAAGGATACAGACAATGGTAGCAACTGACCTTCAAGATGGGCTAGCTCCAAGAAAATATACACCTATCACATGTGCATCTTGCAACTCCTCACCTTTAGGCACCTGACTTCCAGAATAGTCTTCAGATTTTAAATATTGTGTCCAGGAGTGGATTTTTAGGTGTTCAAGAACTTCTGCAGACTTTTGGAGCTGTGCAAGTTGAGTGACAGCTGATATGTGTTTAGGAGCAACTTTCTGGATTCAGGCACCCAGATTCCTCTATTTCTACTCTCTCTCTTTGGGGATGGAAATAAACCTATTTAATGATTTAAACAGAATTTATTCCTTGCAGTAGGCATGTTCAGAAGTCTGTAGTTCTAGATATCTTAAATTTTCTACCCTTGCTTTTTCTTTATTGACTACTTCAGAAATTGATTAGACCAGATGATGTAACTCTAAGATATCTGAGATGTTTGAAATGGCTATGGAAGCCATATCTTTAATGTTTTATGACATGCCGATAATTTGGAAAGTTCTCAGCCTGCACATTGTTTACTGGTATCTTGCCACTTTGTAACTTGGATCAGATAGCTCTATTTGACATTAATCCATTATCCCAGGCTTGTCATCATGGTACCCCTGTATCTATCCTTTCATTTTATCTTCAGGTTAATGATGCCCTTTGAGAAAATCCTAATCAAGATTTCTTACAGAGTATGTATTTTTTAATCTACCGTGCTCATACAATTGATGACAATCAATGCACGGCAAATAATCTTTCACAAAGGGTAAACAGAAGCCTGACAGAATTCAACACCTATTCCTGTCCTGTGCAATTTGTACCTTAGCTATACTAATATATAATAAGATATTTATCAGTTATATACTGAAATTTATTAGTATTGCCTATTTTTGCATACCCCATCTAAAGACATGTTTTGCTATCAGTGGATATTGCAGATATTTTAGTTCATCAAAGGCCTGTATCCTTTCTTCTTTAGTTGCAAGTCAGAATGCATTTCCACATTACATTTTCTCCAGTGGCAAAATTGGTCTAGACAGTTCTCTTCCTTCCCTATGCCACTTGTTCCTGCTGCCATATCAATCTTCTGCTATGCTTTTTGTGCAAATGCAGCCATCTGTGGGGCAACACTGTAAGACAGATCAGTAAAATCAGGGGTGCTAAAAATAAGCTCTCCAGGAAAAAAAAAAAAAATTGGCAAGACAGTTGAGCTGGAAAATGTAGGAGAGCGGTGAATACCCAAACAAAGGGTGTTCTTCAGAACACGGTGGAAGAAAGGTCAGGGACACAAATGTGTGTGTCAAAAGGGGAAAGGTTGAGGATGTCTCTTTTTCCCCTAAAAACGATGGACTGGAGACCAGATGATGGCAGAGGCTGCAGGAAATATAAAATTATCTACAGAAAAAAGAGTTTGGCTTTGCCTATTTTATGTTGAAGATGATGGTTGAATATTCAGATAAAGATTTCTAAGAGAGACTCAGATGTGGGATCAGAGACATGGAAACATTTACCCACCATATTTGATACTCTTCCAACATAAGTTTCAAGAAAAGACGATAAACACATGAAATTCTGGCCCAAGGCACTGGATTTTACAGTACCTTTTCATACAAGATAGCAGTGTTTCATATGTAAATACTGAAAATATACTGAGGCCAACAGTCCATACAAGCATAGATCATGACAGAGATATGCTAAATTAAAATAAGATTGTCTGTATCATACCCTTTCTCCATTCCCCACCACTGAGAGAAAAAACACTTTTCCTCAGTCCTGTCTGCTCACCTCTCTTCATGCTGATATGATTTTTGTCCTTCCACATTTGACAGCGTGTTGTGTGTGCTTACATCTCCTTAGAACATACCAGATGCTTTGCTTGGAGGGCAGTATTTTTGTATTCTGATATAATACTTTGTACTTTTCTAACAGCAGCTGAATTGAATACCTGGAATGTTTCAATCCTAGATGTTCTCCAGAAAGGGTTTTGGAAAGACAGGCTTGTTTGTTTTCATAAATCTTGTATGCTTCACAAAATGCAGTGTGCATGAGGTATTTCCTCTTTGATAAAGGGTTTGGGCAGCCCCTACTTTTCCTTAATACCTCTTTGTCATCCTGTTCCATAATAATAAGCAAGCAAGCAAGCAAACCTATCTTCCCTGCATATCAAAACAAACCACTGTCAGATTTTGTTTAGAGCTTGTGCAGGGAAGATTGTCTTTCCTCCCTGTGCTTTCTGTATGTTGTTAATTGACTGTTTTGAATGCTTCTGAGGAAAAACACCTACCTGGCTGCAGGGTCTCTGCTGCAGAGCTCTCAGGAGGGTGACTGGCTGGAGGTTTGCTTTGTCCCTTATCAGCTTCAAGGAGAAACCATCTTACCACCACAGTGACTGCTCAATCTCCCAGTGCAGAATTTTAAAACACCTGGGCTCTGTTCCCCTCCTGTTCTCCAGCATTAGCCAAGAGACTTCAGAATATTTGCACTGATTTGCTGGATCCCTCTGGACATTTAGAATGTAATACATTACTGCATCGCTTTGCATTTCTTGTTGCTGGTTTTTGTTTTATTGGTGCTCGCACATTTGAGTTGATAAAATGGTTTGCTGTTCCTGTTCCAGTCAAAATTTGTTCGCTATCCTATCATGCTATTCTATACGCTCATCTTTCTGTTCCCCTCTTCATTTTCTTTCCCTCATTCACCTCCACTCTCGGCTTTCCTTTTCTCCCCTCATTTTATGAACTTCAGTTCTCTAATTCCATTTCTCTGTACCAAACCTCATACGTAAGAAAGTGGCCAAGACTGTACCCTGCGAACAGTTACATGTAATATTCTTCTGCATATCTTATTCAACTGAGTACAATGCCTTAAGTGACACTTACATGCCACAAGTGACATGTACATGTTTGCAGTACTGGAGCCTAAGTAACTCACCTAGCTAGGGGCTTTTACGAGCAAAGAAGGAACTGCTGTGGTTTATACAGAACACACCAAAATTCCAGTATAATCTCATTGCTGTTACCCGAATTTTCCACTTCCCCTCCCTGTTTGTTGTAATTGCCTATTCTGTCATTTCGGATTAAGTATTTTACCATGGAATGACTTGTATTCACTCTTAATTTGATGTACTGGAAGTAGTCCTATTGCCTTAAATGGAACTATGCACATAAATAAAAGTATACATACATGCAAGCCTTTAACAGACCATACATTGCAAACGCTGCAGGAAAAGAATGGTACATTTTATCCATTTTACAATATTTGCACTTGTTAAATGCAGGTTGGGTAATCAGTAACTTTTTCCAGAGTAGACTTTCGGGTTTCATACCATTTTAACGGAAGCACCACTAGTCATCTATAAGCACAGGATAAACTCCAGTTCCAGAGAACTCAGAGATGGCATGAGACAATATGAATGATTAACTAGAGAAAGATAAAAAAAGGCACACGATTTAAAAACCAATGTAATATTAATGTATGCAAATAATTCTTAAAATATGCCAGAGGACAGGGGAGAGGGATTCGGAATTGGCCCAGAAGCGGAGGTCAGGAGCAGCGAGCATGCAGCGGGAGAGGGCAGCATCTAAGGGAGGACGGCAGGCAGAGGGAATCCCGTGAAGGTCGGTAGTGAGAGGAGACGGAGAAACCGAGCGACGGGAGGGCGAGCTCTACGGCGCGGGGGGAGGCGGAGCGGGATCTCTGCCACGGACCGCCGGCGCCCGGGAGCCAGGGGCTGACTGCAGTTAGCCACGGGGAGCAGGGTCGTGCCCTGAAAGAAAAGTTGGGGGCGTCTGGGCAAGGTTCTATCTCAATGGCAAGAACGGGGGCGATAAGGAGAAACGTCTGTATTTTACAGCACGGGATCAGCGCTTTGCCGTTTCGGTGAGTGAATCAGCATTCAGCGACACGACCCTATTGAAACGCCTCAGTAGTTCATTCTTCCCCTTGCACATCTACATTTTAATGGGTACGAAGCCCCCGGAATAGTAAATAGTTACTCTGTGTTGCGGCCGCTGCTGTCGGCAGCGCTGCGGTGTCCCCAGGCACCGGCCGCCACCGGGGAACGGACGCGGCACCCGCTTGGCCGGCGTCGAGCACCGCCCGCGCCGGGCCGGGCCGGGCCGGGCCGGGCCACCGCCGAGCCCCGGAACGGCAGAGAGCGGGGGAAGAGGGAGGCGCGCCCCGGTTCCCACAGCCCCCGCGGGGCGCGACGGAGAGGGGGGGCGGCAGCGCCCTGAAGGGAGCGCGAGGGCAGCTGCCGCGGGGCCGCCCCGCCCTAACGGCCGCCGGGAGAGCGCGGGGGGCGGCGCCGCCGTGCGCGTGAGCTCAGCGCGTCGCGGGAACCAACCGCCCGGGCACCGCCTTCCCGCCGCGGGCAGAGCCCGCCCCGCCCCGCCCCGCCCGGCCCCGCCCCGCCCGCGGCAGCACCGCCCCCTCCGCTCCTCTCACACACGCACACCCCGACACATACACACACACACACACACACACACATATACACATATACACACACGCTGCCTGCGTGGAGTCGGGGCCGGGGTCGGGCCTGGGCGGGCAGAACGGCGCCGCTTCCTCCCGCCAACTCGCAGGTACCGGGGCAGGGGGTGCGGGAGGGCCCGGCGGCGGCGCGGGGCGTCCCCCGCCTCGGGCCTCCGCCGGCGGCCGGCAGCCGCCGCCCTGAGCGTGGCGGAGGGTGAGGGGTGGAGCGGAGCCTTCGAGCCGGAGCCGCCTCTGGGCGGGGGCCTGAGCCCGGGTGGGAGAGGGCCCGGGCGGGTCCCCGCTGCGGCCCGGGGAGCCGCGGCCCAGGGGTGTCCCGGCGGCCGGGGGGAAGTCGGCGGCGTCCGCCGCTGCTCCTCGCATTGCTGGAGGGTGAAGTCATCGTGCCCATTGTCTCCCCTCGGCTCCCCCCGGGCGGAGCGAGGGGCCCGTCCCGCCCCGAGCCGTGGTGGAGGAGGGGGGGCACGGCCGGCCCGTGCCGCCCCCCGCCCGAGGAGCTGCAGTAGCGGGGGAGCTGCCGGATGGGTTTCGGTTGTCCTCGGCGTGGCGGGCGGGGGTGTGCGGGGAGGAGCTGCTGCTTCTCCGCCCGCCCGGGTGGGCCGCGGCGCCGCGGGGGGCCCCTCGGCGGGCGCCTCGCTCCCGCCGCCCGGCAGCTGCATCGGGCCGCCGGCCGGGCCCTGGAAACTCTTGCGCTTGAACTTGCAGGGCACGGGCAGAGCAGGGCACGCAACTCCCGGGCCTTCGGCGCAATCCGGGGCGCAGGGTTGGCACGCTCCCCCCCCCCGCCGAGTTTCTAGTTTATCTCTCTGTGCTCCTGTGTCCGCCCCGGATCCGGTGAATCGGAGGAGTGGAGGGGTTCCGACTGACTAGGGATATCGCATCTCGGCTGCAGAGGTGGTGGCGGGACTAGCAGCGGTGATAGCCAGCGTCTTGCCGAGTGATTTCCTTGCACGGGTCCTTCTGCAGAGCTGGGAGTTTTCCACCCTGGCAGTGGAGCATACACACAGCAACTACTGCAGGCGCATCCCGGAAGGATAGGGAAAAACGGGTAAAAAACAATCTGAAAGTCAGCGTGCGTCTAGGTGAGCTGAAGAGGGGATGGTTGGCAAAGGGGAGGTGTCCTCCTGCCTTTCCCCTCTTGCTCCGGTACTCTCTGGCAGAAAGAAATGGGGCTTTGCTAAAGGGGTAGTAGTGAAGTAGAGTTGCGGGGATATGCCAAAGGGATAGTAGTTGAATGCAGTTATTTTGCTGAGCAGAGAAATCAAAATGTGAAGCCTTCATGCCCCTGTGGTCGCTTATTGGAAACGTGCCTGTGTTTCCCTGTGAGGACCACAACAAATCTTGTTTCTGTTAAAATACTGTAGTTGGCATCGGTGCTGATTAGTGCTTTATATCAATTGTCATCAAGGACAGCATTTTTAAAAAGCAGAGGGCAGTTTGGGAAATGGGTCTCGCAGGATTTAATTCTGCAGACAAAACTAATCATAAATTCATTTTTAAAAATTCAATTTTTTCCTTCAAAGATTTTTTTAAAAAATAATTCCTTTTTTGTCAGCCAAAGGACCATATTTCAGTATCTAATGAAATGTTTTTTACTGAGTTCATGGGAAAAGAAGGTTTTCAGTTTAATATCCGGGTCAAACTGAAGTATAAATTCTGAATTGCCCAGCTACCAGAATTCACTTGCATGCTTAGAAATGATGGCTGTATAACATTACTTAACAGTTTCCAAAATTTTACCACTGTAAACATTTAAATGCTTGTACTAAAAGCCTTCAGAAAGCTGAGAAGGCACTTTTTTTTAATTGCATGTGAACTAGGCCTATTTGGTCCAGAAAATGAAAATGAAAGTTTCACTCTTGCATAATGGCTATAATGCTGCTCTTAAAAACGAGTTCAGTAAAAGGAGTTACATATGCGTAACTCTTCTATATGCATATTTTTTGAAGTATGCCAGGGTTTCGACTGTGTTTTGTACAATTCAGCATTTATAAAATTCAGCATTTATAAAATGTTATGTTTATGTTGTCAGCTATTTTTGAGTTTGAGGACATCACATCATCACTTCTAAAAGAGGGAGTTGAAATGTGTTTGTGTGGTTTTCTTCTCTCCCCTTCCCCTTAAATTGACCAGACAAATGACACTTTTTATATAGAGCAAACATCAGATTTTGATTAATTATGCTAGCTGAGACTCAGGAGGATGGAAGATGCTTGACAGATGTATTTGTTTACTTTCGTAGTGTGTACAAATCCTGGTCTCTCCATTAGTAAATGAATCATTAAAACTCCCTTAGCTATGGGATTCCCAGTTAGCATTAATATATGCAGTAGGAAAACTTGGTTTATGTGAGTACTATCAACCTGTGAAAGAACACAAGCCCTTGAATTCTTTTGGCAGTTGGGTAGACTTCTGTAATGGAAAATGTGTATAGCTTTTTTTTCTATTATTAATTAACAGCATTTAGCTACTATTCCCCATGACAAAACCTGAAGACTGAATTTGTTCAGTGGGTGGGTGGTTCTTCCTTACCAGTTCAGTTCATGGTTTTTTTCTGTTTGCTTGGGCCTTTTTGATCCTTAGTCTTACTGAAGTATTCATCACAGATTCCTTCCCCCACCCTCCTTTCACAGGACTTCTGAATCCTGGTTTGGAAGCAGTAAGAAAGATCTTTGAGCTCTGAAGTACAACTATACTGTTCTGCACCACTGTCCTCTGATGGCCTTTAGCCAAGCTTGTGGTCCCCATTATGGGGTCAGTTTACTCTGGCCTATGGTCAGACATCCATAATTAGCTTTGTGATTTGTTTTCTGAATTGTATGTAAACACCACATACCAGCCTAGTAGAATAAATTTTAATACCTGACTAGAATGAGTTGATGGGTAAGTGTTTTAGGCTCTGCTCTTAGTGTGATTGCTGGTTTGTAGCTGAGTTGCAAGTCAGTCTGATTCTTTCTTAGGGTCAGCGAAGGCTCTTTGAAGGACTAGTAAAAATACACATTCTAACACTGGCTTATTTATAAAGAAGTTGATTTTGGATTTTTCTCTTTTTGCATTTGACTTAGCTCTAAGTTTCCATTGTCCTTTCTGTGGTAGCTGATAGAAGATGTGTAGCTGAATGAATCGGTGTACGTAACACAGCTTCGAGATACTGAGAATGGTGTTGGATCTTATATTGCTAAAAGCATCTGAATTGCACCTGGAGGTAGACTTCCACCAAGAAGGTAAAAAGTTACACTGAGTCTTAGAGAACTGGTTGGTTTTAGTAGTGTTAGAGTGTATGATTCCTGTCTGGCCCCCCATAGGAAGAATATGGAAGAGGCTGTATAATACCTTGAAAACAGCTGGGGTTTTTTTAATGTTCCTATTTTTTTTCACAGAAGGAGAATTCTTTTTATTTCTGAGTTTCTGAAGTGGAAGTTTTATCCCTGATTTAGTCTAATGTTCATTTCTAGCAGTTTGTCTTTTAAATCTTCAGTGAAATAATCTTTAAGGAAAAATTGAAACCTTTTTGTGTTGTATATGATTAGATTTCAGATATTGTGTGTTCTGCTTTAACTCGGAAAGAAATAAAAGTCCAAATAATCAACTGTGAATTTGAACTAAAGAGTAGAATTCAGAGTAGAATTTCAGTCTTCCCTCTTAAGTATTCACTTGAAGGTTACTTCAGATTTCTTCAGGTACTCTTTTTAAAATTTATTTTATTTCTTAGTGCTTCATGGTAAGTTGTTATATATGTAGGTATGTTCTATTGCTGATATTTACGGATTGACAGATTTCTTCTCAACTTCTGTAAAGTAATGTTCACTTCATTTTCCCACAATTTCTTGTAAGTTTATTTTTTTAGTTGATGAGAAGAGACTTTGTGGAAGCTACTTTGCCCATCTGAGTCATAAGGTGGCTTAGTTTTTTCTTCAGTGGTCTCTGGTTGTTTCATGTACATTTCTGGCAATTCTCAGGCACTGCAGAACTGTGTTTTACCTTGGTTTTGATTGCTGGTCCTTCTCTGGCTTGGTTTGCTTGTTTTTTCTTAGTGCGGGTACTGGCTCAAGGATCCAAAACAAAGCAATGGATATCTAAAAAGAACTGTAAATGTTGTGTGGGACTAGAATATTACAGGGTTCTACTAGAAATATTCTTGTTGTGAGCATGGCTTATACCAGGTTTATTTAGAGTAGTCTTTGAGTTCTTCAAAGTAGAATTCAGAGAAGACAAGCCCCATTGCTGAGTTGAGATGTAATTTGTGATACCACCTATAGGCCTTTCCTCATTAAGGCAAGCGGGGAGGCAGTGAAACACTGTCTGTTTTGTTTCACTTTCATGGAAGCCATGGCATACTTCTAAGAAGAATTAACCCTACCTTCAGGTTTATCCATGGAATAAGAAACAGTAGGAGTGCTTCCATTTTAGGTTACTTTTTTGCAATGGCAAGATTACTGTAGGCTTTTCCACTCTCAAACAGTGGATTGAAGTCAGTCATCTGCTAGGTGACTACTAGTATCTTGTTGGACAGGTAGCCACTACACTGCAACCGTAATTGCCATTTACAAGGTGAGAACAGCTGTAGATTTTTTTTTTTTTTTCTGAAGTGCAAGTTTCCAAAGTGTTTGCTTCACATCTTCGTATATTGCACCACTCTGGAAAGCTGATACAAGAGTTGCTTTAACCTAAAGCAATTTAGGGAAGAGACCTAATGAAATGAGCTTAAATAAAAGTTACATATACACAGGTGTTTCCTCAGGCATTAAAACTTCCTCTTATTAGAGGCCAGCACACCCCCTAATGATGTCTTCAGCAAGACATTTGAAGGGCATCTTGCAGAAATAAATGTTTGTACCAATTCAGTTTGGTATAGTCCCTTGTTTTTGCTTCCTAAGTAGAGCACAACTGTTAATGCAAGTATCCTGTTATTGTTCAGCACAAACTGTCATTGTGGGACTATGTCAGTTCTGTTCTGTTTCCATTTATAGTTGAGACAAATTACTGTTAAACAAACATTTTCCATAGGTCCTTTAGCTGCTCCCATAAGGCAGATTAGAGCTCTTATTCTAAATTGGAGCCCCTGGCAGTCCCCTTCAGTTGTTCCATTTAGTGAATGAAGAACTGCTTCAGCAAGAGGACTAACTCTGGAGAAACTGTTTGCAGTAAGAATCATGTTGCTTTGTTCTCACTGTTTTTCACTGATGCTGCATATCCTTAATAAAAGCATCACTTTTAAGTTTCTCAGTTAGTGATCAGATTTTTCACATAAAACCAAACTCTGCGAGCCACATCAAGTTCTGTTTGTATCTGAAAATGCTTAATCTGTAAGACAGTTGAGCTGTACTGTTCAGTGCACTGTGTAAGACTTCTGAGAGACGAATTTACCTTGTGTGTGTTTTCAAGAAATGGTTTGTAGGGAATGTGAAGTGGTCCTGCACCTTGGGGGATGTACTGAACAGTGGACGTTCAGGTGGGACTGCAGGTTTTCACTGAGGTGTGAGGATTTTACAGCACTACCTGGCTAGCGTTTTGGATATGATGACATCACAGCAGTAGTGTTGCTGTGCCTTGTTTTTATTTTAAAATATTTATATAAAATAGCATTGTTAACTGTCAGCTCTTAGACAAGTAAGAGTCTTTCTCAGTACCATAATGGTTGCATTCCAGAGGAAAAGACTATTGGTGGTGCCATGCCTAAATGCGTCATTCATCCATTTCCTTTGCTGAAAGTACATGCTGCACAGAACTTAACAGTATATTTCAGTGAAACTGGACAAGGGGAGGGATGTTTTGGCAGATCTTCTACAGTATTGTTATTCAGAACTCAGTCTTGGGAAGAAACATTTATACCTTTTTAGGAAATAAAAGGCTTTTATTCTGTCTAAATTAGATAGTTGATGAGTGCTTTGGGCTTTTTATGACCTGAAAATTGGGGGCCATATGCTCAGCCCATATTCAGTGCTGCAGCTTTTTCTTGTATCGAGATCTAATTGTACCCTGACAGTAAATGTTTTAGTAAATATTAACGGAACATCTGTACAGGGACTGTATATAATAAGTGAAGATGCTGACAGAGAGTGGTTGTTGCAACATACTGTTTGGCTTTTCTCCTTCATATCAGAATGCTTTATGGAAGGATCATCCAGTTGTCCCTCAAATATCTAATATTGGAAAGATATTTGGATGGGATTAAATAGTGGCTGTAGTGAGACCAACCAACTGACAAAGGTGAATCCTGCAGAGAAACATTTTCTTCTGGTCAGCCATTGGGAAGTATCTTACTTTGGGTCTGCCTTTCATGTTCCCATAACAAGCAATCTAATATGTTGATCAATGCAATGAAATGTAGCTGTAAGATGAAGTGTGTTCAAGGTTAAAGGTTTTGTTTTTAGAATGTGTACTGGAAAAATAATTTTTATCAAAGACTTTTCGACTGTGTGCCTTGATGGAGGTGCTCTAACTTTGTGTTCCTCTATCTTAAGTCAAATATAAATAGAATAAAGCCTTTAAAAATATGTAATTGTTTTCTGAGTTGAAGACCTTGCTTAAGTTTCCTGAGAAGAGCAGTTACCTTCTCAGTTTCATTTTACCTGTGAAGCTGTATCTGATACTTAGTTTTTGTTTGACTTTGAATTTTCAGAAGAGTGAAGCTTTCCTTTATATGACACTGCTAAAAATACATCTTGGGAGAGACCAGAAGCCCTTTTGCTCAGGGTCAGAGATGGAGGTATCAAACTTCTAGGTCCTTTTTAAGCAAAGGGATCTTTAGTGCTTATAGCCCGTGAAGCCAGGCTGTTGCTTTCCTGAAGTGTAAGATTCTGCAGTCAGTGCGCATTTATGTGGGACAACATAGAGGAGAAACCTGTAAAGCTACTGTGCTCACTATTTCTCTTTATTTCACCACACCACGGTTTTAAGCTATCTCCATTTGGACTGAGGGATTTTTGTATCTAGTGACCAAAAGTATTTTCTTCAAATTCCTACCTGGCTAGTTAATTTTTTTTTTCTCCTTTCTTTCTCTCCTTCCTGTTCCTATTTTTTTTTTTCCTTTTTTGAGGCAGTATGCTTTTGTTCAAACTTGGTGTGGTGGTGCATAGCTGCAGAAAAGTAGACTTTGCCTCCTGTGACCTGACACCGGGCAGAAATTCAGCCAGGGTAAGAATAGAAGAGAGCCCTGTAAGCTCAGCACAGGAGTCCCAAGTCTTTCCATTATTAACAATTAAAGGTGATTCCAAGATGAATTAGGTAATGGATTAACTAATGAAAAGAAAACAAGAGAAAGATCCTGCCTTGCAAGAATTCAGATTGTTAGGATTACATGCTGCCTGCCTGTCTGGGAAAGGAAGATCAAACTCCCCTGTTTTCAGGGGTAATTTAATTAGTAGATAAAGTATATGATGTGCTAGATAAATTTATCTTTGCTGTTGAATTGAAGCTTTGCAAAGAGGTGTTTGCTGGGGAATGGGTTAATAAATAGAAGCATCTTGTTTAGTCCTGCCCAGCAGTGCTTCAGCTTTTTCTCTAAAACAGCAGTGAAAATGGTTTCTTCCCACCTCCTACACCCTGCCCTTATCAACATAATATCATGGCTGGATCTAGACCAAGAAGTGTTGTTTGAGTAAAATACGAAGACAGTGACATGGTTTTGTTTTCATTGTTGCTTTTTTCTGTTTTGTTTCTGAGGTGTGAAGTACTGCTGTATTTTTTTAGGGCTATATGATCATATCCTTTTTCTTATCTCAAAGGTCATGCGATCTTATCTTTGTTTTAAGGGTAACAAATAATTTCCAAGTCACAGTTTCAACCTAAATTATCTCCCGCAAGCTGTGGGGATCTTTGCACTATATGCCTCTTAAAGCCATTATAGGGAAAATGGCATATACACCGTTAATGTAAAGCCACAGTATGCTGCATTTGTGGGATGGATTCTCTTAAACCTTCTGTAAACTTACTTTTGTTCATCTCTGGTGGTTAAAAGTAAAAAAGAATAAAGAATACGTATTTCGATATGGTTGGTGTTCCTCCTGAAATGCATGAAAACACACCTCTAAGAGTGTGCAGAATAGTTTCATTGTGCTAAAAGTCGTTCAGACAAATTAGAACAAATTCGAACTCCAAAAGGGGGACCTTCCAGTTGGCAGTACAGTGACAAAAGTGTAACACTTTATGGAAAGCCTCCGTAGATGGATGATTTATCTGTAGAAAAGCAGTGTAGTTACTGAAGCTTTCTGTAAAGTGTAGTCCTGAATTTCACTTTTAAGGTTCAGCTCTCTGAAATGTGTGCTTTGTTTGTACAGTATTACTGTAGACTAGTAACTGAATAAGGGCGATTTTGGAATATTTGGTGATGAAGATAAAACCTTGTGTTGGTGATTTGATTTCCTTCAAGAAAGGGAGGTGATTAGATTTGCCTTCATTATCACATGACTGTCAAGTCATTGAAGTAGTTGACTATGGCTTTGAGTAACTGTTGTCTAACTTGATATGTACTTGCAGTAACTTTAACTCCTCTAATGGGCATTCTGCAAAATGGTGCATTTTGTAGGTGAAGAATAGCTCAGGTTTTAATAGTGTGTAGAATACAAGAACACTCTTTCCATTGTAAAGACAAGGAAGATGCCTTCAGGATGCTGGTAGTTTAACTTTCTCAGAAACCGTGATAATGAGTGCACTATAAATATTAGAAACAGGTAGGTATGGCTCCTGCAGCAATTACATTATTTATTTGCCCTGGTTTTGTAATGTGAAGGATTGCACATGTCAGTAAAATGAAACTGATTATGCCATTGCATGCAGTTTGTTGTCATTGTAAGGTTTCAGGTCAAATTCTCAGATGTTAAGAAATGCCAGAATTAAGGTTGAAGAAGCAACCATAGTTTGATTACCTTTTGAGCCTACCTTTATTAAGTTATAGTCCTTAATTACACAGCTGTGGTTTTTGGTTTCTTTTTCTTCCCTGCAGAAACATTCCTCAGAATACATTTGCCTTGTCCACTGGGGAGTCTGTCTAGGTTGGGCAGCAATAAACCTAGTCTCTAGGGCAATTGTTACCTTTGAATAAGTTTGGAGATATAATGCAAATAAAGCAGAAAACTGGGGAGATTTTGTTCTTGCCTGATGAAGGCATCTGAATCCTGGCTGTGTAGTAACAGTGGTATTTCTTCATGGGGGGGGGGGGGGGGGGCAGTGGTGCTGTGTGTGTACACAATTTAAACCTTTGAACATATAATGTGCTGTGTAACATGGCCCAAAAGAAGTTAAGTTCTTGGGTATCTCAGATCAGGCACAGGCACCTGAGGTTGGTAAATAAATCCATCCTTAATCATATACTTTAGTATTGTATCTGTTAATAGGGATAGTAACCATGCTACTTCAGTGGAATGAATGTGGTATTTGACTACTTCAGCAATACTGATCTGACATATCAGTGCTCTGCATGGCCCATGAGGAAATGAATTCCTGCTTTCAATGCAGCATTATACACAGTATTCTCTTTTAATTTTTTTTTTAGGTAGGGGTTATGATGATTAAGAACAAACAAAATGCTGAGTAGTGACCTGATAAGTGTGAACCTGGCAAAGATTCTATGGGGGGAAATGGATAAAAGCCACGCAATTAAACTGTCATAATGTACTTCAGCACTCATTCCCAAACTCCAGGGCTTAATTCTGTTTGCTTGATAAAGTTATTTCTAATGTAATTTGTATGCTGTTTCCTAGCTGTTAAAAATAATAATTACAATCATATCAGCAGGTTTGGAAGCTACTCACTAGACAGACCGCTGCTATTTGAGCTAGTGGTATCTAATAATACTCTGTCATGCTTTATAGGGATCAACTCTAGACAGTATGATCCATGTGCTTATGCAGAGGGTTTTATGGATGTCTTTAGTCTGTGGAGGATGAGCGCTAGAGGAAGGCATGCTTTGACAGTACAAGCTGCTTTTGCTGCTTTTTTTATTTGTCACCAGCAATGTACCTTTTACTTTCTGCGTACTTAACAGTGTTTTATCCAAATCCTATTCCTATTTAGTCAGTTACAATTTTCGTTAGGAAGATATCTTGACCAATCTAAATTCCTATCCTTTTCAATACCTAATCTGATGTCTTTGTCTCTTTCTCCTGTCATTTGGAGATGCTCCCTCTCTCTGTTCACAGTTTAACTACTCTTTGTAGGGTCTCTTTCTTATCTTTGCCCTGTGCTTGTTAGTTCAATTTCCTCTTGTGATCAGCCAGTCAGTTCTGCATCACTGGATTTTTATATGAGATATGCTGTCTATGTTACTTGTGCTGGAGTTCCCAGATTACATCCCTGAACAACTCCTGTTGGCCTCTTCACTCAGCGATCCTCATTTTTTCTTATATTTTTCTTTTTAGCATGCTCTGATGGAGTTTGTTCAGCTATTCCTGTTTTGGTGAAGACTTCAGTTGCCCTTCTGGCAGCCACCACTTCCACTGCTGTTAGAATTGCAGCATGGTTTGGGTTGAAAGAGACTTTTGGAGGGCATGGAATCTGGCCCTTGCTCAAAGCAGGGTACTCCTAGGTCAGGTTGCTCAGGATCATGTCTAAGCAAGTTTGGACTATATCCATTCTTGTTTTCATCCGCTCTTTCCCCTTGACTCCCCTTCTCTCCATGAGTTTAATCCTGTTCCCTCCACAATTGGTTAGATTATCTTCTACATTGTTATTACTTAGTAGTGGGATCTTGGAAATGTAAGTCAGCTTCCTAGCTTTATTTTCCAGTACTTTGACGCACCATATTGTACATCTGGAAGTGAAAGGAAGATTCTGTTAAGTTCCAGGGTGGATCAAGTTCAGGACAGATTTTAGCAGATAAAATATATGCCCTTTGCCAAAAATCATGTATTTTCTCCCGTTCCCAAAACCTTGCAAGCATGGCTATATCCACATTGCTTTAAGGTTGATAAAATGTAAATCCTAGATACACAGGCCAGAATTCATATTCCAGCTTCAAAGTGTGCTAGTGCTAAACTTTCCAGAGAAAATACTACAAGTTTTGGATTTATTTTCTTTTCTAAGATAATTTTCTTCATTAAAGTGTTGTGGTTTTATGAGGTGTGGGGTTTTTATTGTTGGGTTAAATAGTTTTGTTGAAATAAAAGTGCTGAAGGTCTTAGTATGTAGCTTTCAGCCCAGTTTGCTTGAGAAGCTTCTATGCAGCTTTGGAAATAGGATGTTATAGTGGGAAGTGTGAAGCACTCATAATAGAGTTACTAGCCTTTCTTTTAACAAGAAATTATTGTCTTTTGAAATAAATGACTTAGTAAACTGTAAAAATGAGGTGAGTCACAATGCATTTAACTTCTTATTACTTAGTTTCTGTTTTCAATAGCATGTCTGTATTTTTCCAATTTGACTTAATCTGACTGTCTGCTTACATTCTCCTCCCCCATAACATCTGCTGTTTAACCATGAGGTGCTATATCCATCCTTGCTTTAAGCCTGCTGCTGCCTTTTGTAGGACTGCTGTACCCTTTTATGTACTGCTCGTATCTGGCCTCTAGAGTAAGTTCTGGTAAATGATTGCCTTTTGGGAGTTAGTCCCACTGAATAGTGTAGCAAGCTACTTTGGAAGTTTAGCTGCTATCGTAAGGACACTGTTAATTTAGCAAATCGCTGCCGTGGTTTAAAATGTTAAACCTGTTACCAGCTCCTATTTATTAATGTCCTTCTCTTGGGATTTACTAACCTACAGCCATCAATACAATGAAATGGATGCCCCTGCTTCCATTCAGATCTGGAGATTTAGCTCAAACCTAGTTTATAGGTGGTTTAAGCTGAACATCTGACGTCGCTCTGAAGAGTGCAAGTGGCCCTATTCTGAATTCCTGCTGCAAGGTAGGTTAACTCACAACAGAGACAGCATGGTCAACCATTTGTACTAATTTAAGCCTTTTAAGCTAGTTCAGTAGGGGTTTCATCTGTAGGGCTCTCAAACTATGTGGTGAAGCTTACTGAGCATAAAGCCCCTCTATACCAGAGCCTCTTGCTCCGGACATTGGAAAAGGTACATTCCCTTTAGTATCCAACATTTTAAAATGCAGGGAAGTAACTTCATATCTGTCTACATTCCTATAGAACTTGTCTGCCATGTTTCTGTCCACATCGACTTGCTTTGTGCATTGTCGGAGGAAATGATATTTAAAATACAAAAACCTGCAAGCTGCCTAACTGCACATTAATATAATTTTGTAAATGCATTTTTTCCCCATGGAAATACATTTCTTAAAGTTAAATATAGCTTAATTAGTCTTAAACAACTCCAGGTGTTACTGTAAGTTAAGTGATAACTGATTTATAGAATAAGTTTGAATTAAAACTAAGGGCACGTTGAAACCAAATAGTGTAATATCTTACGGAATTCTGCAGTCTGGCTTAAAGTTTCTCTTTTTTCTTTTAAACTATCATGTCCCTAGGTATTTTACCATTTAATTGTAGTGATGTTGAGGATTTTCTTCATATATTTACAACTTGAAGTGACATTGGTGTTTTCCTGGCACTGTGATCATTTAATTGTGTGCTTAGGGCCATAGAGCAGTGCTTGCTAGTACTGTGGAATAATACCCTGTGGTTGCTTTCCTTTTGTAAAGTAGTAAGATAAATATTAAAGTATATGTTCTAGCAAGTAACTTAAAGAAACTTTTGAAACATCTCCTGTGCTGACATAAAGTTCCTTTTTAAGAAACTTAAATAGCTTTTCAATGAAATTATACACCTGCTTCCCCTAATGTATTTGTGTAACTATTTTCTTTGGAACTGAAGGAGGAAATAAATGGTTTCAAGTAAACAGTGAAGCTCCTGACTTCAAAGAACTTCCTTCAAAAGTGAAATAACTTCACTTTCCTTTCTCAAATGAATAAAACCCAAACATACGTTACCTTGTTACTTTTTTTTTTTTTTAATTCATGTGTATAAATGTGAAGGGATTTTCATCTTTTGTCTTTTACAGAAAAAGAATTATTAGTGTAGGACACCTTGAATTGGGTTACATTAGGGACACAGTTTAGTGGTGGACTTGGTAGTGTTAGATTAATGGTTGGACTTGATGATCTAGAGAGTCTTTTTAAACCTAAACGATTCTGTGAATTAGTGTTAGAAAAGACTTACTAGATTTATTCTGATCTGTTACATATCTTTATTATGGTGATGTTCTCCTTGGAGATGAGTTTCCTGGATGAGAAGAGGCAATACAGCTAATTTTTTTCCGCAGTGATGCTGGAAAGCAGTGTCTTTTCTTCTTCAGTGGCTGCTTACCTAGAGTATCCCAAAAATGGAGTAAAATAAAGTAGATAGCATCTGTTCTCATGCTCTGCTTAACCAGGAGATTACTGAAGGAATATAATTAAAATATAGTTTTTACTGGCAAAGACTGCTTAATTAGGATGCCTGCAGATATTTAATCTTCAAATAAGCTTATATATACACACAGATCAAATGTTCAAAACTGTTGGACACCCATTTGTTTTCATTGTTCTTATTATAATTACAGTATTGAATGCTCCTGAAATTGTCTTGTTTAGGCTTCATTGGCAGTTAATTTCTTCTGCAGATCTGATGTGTAAGGACTTGCTCTTAGGATGCTGAGTGTGCATACTCTTGCTGTGTTTGTAAGTGTACGCTTAGCACTTTCAAAAACTTGATGCTTTTTTTTGTTTCCTTTGGTCTGTTATAAAAACTTTTTATTAAAGTGTGCTCCTTTAATATTATGCTCTGTAACATGGTGCTTTCTGCAATCTCCTGGAAATAACATCATTTCTAAGATTTCTAACAGTTCAGCTCTACTTCACAGCAGTTTTTTGTTAGGTTTAGAGACACATTTTCCAAGTCCATGATTAGTGAAATATTTTATTCTTACTGACAAGCTAGACCAAGTGTAAATTACATATGAATACAAGGACTATGTTTTATATACCAAATGCTCTACCTAGCTCAGTAATACCTCACTAGTCAGAGGTCTGACTTCCTCTTGCTTTTAATCAGGGCATATTTATTAAATGTTATAGCATCAAAATCGTTAAAATATTGGGAAAAAAAATCCCTGTCACAACTAGATAAGAATGTGCTTCTTTTCATTAGACTAAAGTTACACTAATACTTTAAGGAAGCTTTTCTTCACAAGCTTGTTTATTGGTTGGACTAGGTTAGTATGTCTACATTATAAGAAAGTATATTGCTTTCTAGTCTGTATTTGGTTTTTTTGGGAAGGTTTTTTTTTTGGAAGAAAATACTTGTTAGGAAACTGAAATACTAACGTATATTTATATGGCCATAAAATTTTAACTTCAAAGTTACATGTTTGGTTTAACACTTTTAACAAGCTTGTTCCAGAATTGAGGGAGCTTGCATTCCTCACCAAAAATTGTATACTAATACTCTTTTTAAAGAGCAAAACTTTGAATTACTGGAGAGCCTGACATCCAAGGTAACAGTTTAAAAATTTTCCCCTTTTGCCAGTTGTGGTTGCAAACTAGTTTATAGCTAATAAATATATTTCTGAGGTTTTTAAAATAATGAGGAAAAAATAACATTTAGAGCAAAAATAATTTTTTTGAGTAATTGGGTTGCTATTGCAAAATTAGATATTTTTCTTCAATGACTTTGATAAAAAGTGTGGGCTAGTCTAGATGTTATGTGTAATCAGAGGGGAACATGGAAATAGCAGGGAGTTAGTTCACCCCATGCTGTAAAGGAAAACAAAGAAAGGGAATTCACCTCTGAGCCAAAGTGTGGTGCCTCTGCATACCTGGTCAGGTATCTAAGAAATCTTAGTAATACACAGAGTCAGAATACTCCTGCTGTATCCCTCTTTTTTTTGTAGCTGATACAGTGATAGACAGGAGGTCAAATTACCTGTCCACCTTTAAAACACTAAACCAAACCCAAGTCCCTTTCCCAGCCCAGATGGGGTAAGGGCAGAAGTTATGCATTGGGTTGGGAAGACACGTTCATTTCTGACCCCTGTGGGTGGCCAGTGAAAACTTTGCAGCCTGGGATTAAATCACCGAAACAGATACCAGTGTCAGCTGAAAGACATCCGGCATGCTCCAAGGGGATTCTATCCCAGCTTTAATAATGCTGTCACAAATGACAAAAAAATGTGCTGTCACTTTGCGGTAAAATTTATTATTGAGACAAAAACCATACCTGCTTAGGATGCAGTTTTGTTCCTTTTTTCCCCCCTAGACTAGTTTCGATTATGGGGGGGAAAAATATTTCAGTTCGAAGTTGAAATTCAAGTGATTTGTTAGGTTTAGAGACACACCCCCAACCTAGTTGGGGTTATAGCCTGATTCTGTTCTTCTGTATATGCAATTAGACAGCTGTCTCAAAATGTCCTGTGACATCATGAGTCAAAATAATCTGACTTTTGACTGCCATTTTAATTTTTCATGGAAGGGCATTTTCTTGAATAGTTGGCTGCTTTTATTTATTTTTTTTTACATGGTTATATTTTACTCCTCTTAAATAAGAGATGGGACAGTCCAGAAGAAGTAGTGTTCAAGCATGACAATTTTGCACTTGCATGGGAAAGTGATTTCAGAGCTTGAGGTTAATTTTTGTTGCTGTTGTCATTATATCTTGTATCTTAAAAGTTCACTGAAGGAAGTCTTAGTGGAATGCAAATGCAGTATCAACAGTGTATCTGTAAAATGGAGGCCCAGAGTTGTTCAAAATAAAGCCTGTCGTGTGGCAAAGCTGGAAAGAAAACGAAGGGTTCACTGTAATTTGGCACTGATGTTTATTTGGCAACCCTCCTGTCTTTTCTTATCTTGGCTGGTGTTCCATCAGTCAGTGCACTGATGAATCGCTTAAATTCCATTTGTTCAATAGCCAGCTGAAAATGTGATGCATCAGACTGTGAAAGACACCTGTGATATGTCATAATAAAGAAAAAGACACAAATTTGTTTTCCTTTTCTGAACAACCCATAGTTACTGTACTATCTATTAAAACTGTGATTTTTAGATCAATTTGTCTACTGAAGTTCCTGTCATTTAAAAAAAAAAAAATCTTATGTAAGACCAAAAATTTCATGGTGTTTCTTCTCAAGGTTTATTATTTCAGTCTGATTCATTTCCTGTTTTTCTGCTAATGCACTGACAAAAGCAGAAACAAGTATCCTTCAACTGTTTGTTTGTCAATCTAGACAATTTACTGTATTACAAGTGGCTGTGTAGCTGTAAATGATGCAGAGATTTATACAGTACTTCCCTCTGTCAGTCTCTGGTCATGCACTTGCTTCCCCGGCTAACCCCGCTGCTCCAAGGCTTCACATCTCTAGGTGGCAATTCTGTTCAGATATGAGAAAGATAAGGATAAGTTAGAACTTCTGATCTCATATCATAATGTGAGACCAAGAAGATATTCAGTAAGATTAGTAGCAGTTTAAATACTGATTTTAAAGGAGTAAGTTTTTTGGAGCTGTGTTTCATTAGGTAGCTGAGCTCATTACCACAGATTTTCTTGGGGATTCACAGCACTGAGAGAGAGATTAGATACTTACATGGATGGCAATATAGGAAGTGCTCGAACATACTGGCGGGGAGATAAATGTACTTTTTGGATTTGAAAGCAGTCTGACAAGTTAAAAGTTCATGTTTAGGGCAGGAGCCCAATGGGAGACTTATTTCACCCTTCATCTGCACCGTGGAGTTTTAAATGCTCTGGAGACAGGCTCCTGTACTCATGAAATGCAATGCAACTGTTCTTACGCTCTGGTGAACTTTGAGGGTAGTCAGGAATGTCAATGATTATTTAAATAACTGTGCCTTTTCTCATGGTTACTGATACCTTGAAATGCATTAAAATGGTAACATTTTATTATATTCTTGTAAGATTTATAATGTTTGAGTAAAATATAGATTGGCCTTTATACAATATATATTAAAGATGTATTGAAAGAGTATGTCTTACATAAAAGCTAAATCCCATCCCTTACAAGCTAATGCCTGGAAAAAGATAAGCACTTCCAATAAGGTATTTTTTCATGATGCTGTAATTCATGCTGTAGTTCACAAATTTATGAATTAGGAGACAGTTAGAAATTTGTGGTTTCTTTTACAAAACATAATCAAATGAAGTAATTGCTTAAATGTTTTTTTAAATTAAATTTGAGATTACAGTAGTATACTATTTAAAACCTTTCCAAATTTGTGTTTCAGAATTAGTTTGAGTGATAGTATAGCAGGCTTGGTCTTGTACATATTTATTTCTTGTTTAGGGAAGACTGTTTCACTTTGGTGAAGCAAAAGCAAGGCCTTCAAGCTTTTAAATTCCTTTTATAGTGATCTTTTCTATGTAGATAAAGTTTTATTAGGTGCTTAACTATAGAAAACTTCATCTAGAAGTATCGACCTTTTTCTGTTACATTTTATGAAGTTAGTACTGGACATATCATTTAAGTTCTTTGGGATTGGTTTTGTCCTTTTTTATCAAGTATTTGTCTTCTAGATATGTGGGATGAGAAAGGCATACTCTTGAATGGCACTAAACAACTTCAGGCTACCATTACAGACAATGTTTTTTGCTGAGCAAAGAAAAATGTAAGGGCTCTTTCTCCAGTGATGTCAGTCATACGGAGGATACTGTACTGTAAAATGAGTAGTGGATAAAAGGGAGAAACGTAATCTTTTAGTACTGGCATAGTCTATGAATGTTTGAGAGAGACTATGGGGATATGTATGAAGGAGGAAAAACATGCTTTATTTCTGCTCCAAATGGTGGTGGGATTTATAAATGTTTTTGAGGATAGCCATGGTGATGAGATACTGGGCTGGTGTGCTACATAGAGTACAAGCAGATGAGTGCAAGTGGTGAAGTTACTGTGGCTTAATGCTTAGTAGTGCAGACTGACTGTTCATGCAATCCCAGGCTGTGAGATAAGACATGTTCTCCTCTGTCTGTCGTCAGGCTGTTCTGTTTATTGTCTGTGTGAGTGTCTGGCAAGTCACATTATCTGTCTGCTTCAACCTTCTATCTGTAAAATAAGAGTGATGCATCCTTTCTTTTTAGAATTTACAGTGTATAAGGAAAGACACACATACACTAAGTGTATGATACAGTGGAAATGGTAGGTATTCATTTTGGCTGGGGCTGCTATCATCAATATGCAACTAAATTCATCTTTTTAGGAGTGTATGTGTATATAATACTTGGAACTGACAGTATCTTCTATAAATTAATACTTCACATTATGAAACCAGGCATTCAGGTTTTTGTTATATTTTATTCAAAATGTAGTTGGTGTGAAACACATTATTTTGTGGCTCAACTTGGATATCAAAATAAACAAAGAAATGCCCACCAAGTATTGTTTCTGAGAATGCAGAGGAAGTGTTTTTTATTTAAAAATATAATCATTTGCAACTGGTCTGAGAAAGTTACAATGTCTGTTTTGGAGCAGAGGCTTTTTTTTTCCTTAGAGAAGCCTTGTTCCATCTTTATTCTTTCCCTGTGAAAACTTACGAAGTATGGCAAGTTTTTAGAAAATGGTTTTGAGCATTTTCTTTAAAGACTGGTTGGTGTGGCACCTAAATTCCTGAGTATTTCATGTACAACCATACTTTTTCAGCCATTGTAGCAATTGGTGAGATACTTAAATTTTGTCTTCCAGCTGCCAGGCATCAAGTCAGTGATGAGAGACCCAAGTGAGAATGGGGAATGCTTCCCTTGCTCTTGACTCTCTGCCAGGTAGAGAGGCTTGAGACAAAGTGGGAGTTGCCTACCTCTGGTTCAGAGGAGGTATAGGAAAGGGTAGTGGGTAGATGTGATAGGAGGGAGAAAGAAAAGGGATAAGTATATGCCTTGAGCAAGAGTAGGAAGAAAAGGTTGCATGCTGAGAGAAAGGAGTGGAGGATGATGAAGGCTGAAACTACTGAAAGAGCTGCTTTTATACTTTTTTAGATCAGATCTCCCTTCTTTTCATGATAATTTCCCTATTTCCCATTATTGTTCTACTCCTGCCATACATGTATTTTTGTAGCTCTCAAACTTGAGATCTGCAAAAGGAAATGATGAAAGGAAAGAAAGGACTGTTCAGAGGTATTATCCTTAACCCCTGCTAAGTATTGGCCAACATCTAGGCCAGCACAGTGTCATGTGGGTTCAGTTCCTGGAGAGGGAGGGATGGGAATGTTAAATGAAGCTTAGCCCTGGATAGCCTTCTAAGCTACCACCCAGTGTCTGCTGTTGCAGGAGCTGTGATTTATTTCAGTTTCTTATGCTCCTCCACTGAGATGTATTCCACAACCCCTAGTTCGAAAAGCCGTGCAGCAGGCTGTAGTCTCCTTGAGGGAAGGCATTCTTCTAGGTTTGTTCTCCTCTTCAGAAATCCGTTGGCCAATATTAATCAAATCTGTTATGGGGATAGAAGTTTCAAAGAGAAACTAATTCTAGCTGATGCTAGCCAAGTCTTCTCATTTGGTGTCTGTGCATTACTAAATTGTATGAAATTCTCATGCCCGAACAACAGAAAGAAAATACAGTTGAAATTGAAATCTTTATAGGCAACAGCCAAATTATTTGGAGCATGCTAGGGTATAAACTTAGGATAGGAAATGCTAGAATGATGAGTCTGTGGTAGCCTCATTTGTAGAGTGTTTATGTGGTGTTGGACAAGGCCTTCACAGAGTAGCTAGGTGTTTGTTTTCTGGTATGCCTGCCCATCTTCAGACATCCACATGTTGATCTGCAAGTAGCTACTGCTGCCAGTGCTCAGCATACGTTTTGAACCTATACAATCCTATACTGACACAAAACAGCCTTACAACTTTGTCAGCCTGCAATATCTTAATCTTATTTCAGGTGGCAGTTCGAGCCTTGGTGTCTGTTTCCCGTTTTGCAAATTTGGAAAAATAGTCTTCCATTGCAGAATTACTATGAAGATTTCACAGGAATACTCTGAAGATTGATGTTTTTGAAGCCATTAGTCTGGTAAAAATGTATTATGGACTTGTGTGGTATTTGTGAATTCTGTGTTATATAATGTTGTAAATACGTAAGGTATGGGGGCCTCATTTAATAGGGAAATGAGAAACAGCCATCCATGGAATGAGGCCAGATCCAGAAAAATCAGTATGTCTGTGTGATCCTACAGGAAGTTCAGAAGCCAGACTCAGCCTTTAGGATACTTCCCTCTGGCTTGGTGCCCTGTTCCTCAAGACCTGGAAATGGCTGCTAGAGCACTAAGTGGGATCCAAACAGCAGTAGTCTTCCATCTTCTCTTACTAGAGTTCAGCTACATGGTGCTGTACTTGTAACTTGTCCCTGTAGTAAGCAACGAGCTGCTTGGGTGGGAAGCAACTGACTCCACTTAATCTATGCATCTGCCTACAGCACCCTGGCAGTTGGATCTCTCTTGTGGACAGGGGAAGAGATGGCCCGATGTCCCTGGAAGTGGGGACAAGGATCAGATACTCACATGCAGCCATCATATATGCTGAGACTGAACCAGCGTTTGTATTGCCTTCCAGTGCACCAACTACACAATCAAGTGGATGAACGGGGGATGCTGAATTTAGTTTTAGGGACAGCCTCCGTTCTGATATCATTAACTTTTGAGCACTCAAGTGTGCAGTGTTAAATGTCCAAACAGTTCTTAGTGTAGCTTTGTGTGCTTCTGTTGTATGTCAGAAGCAGATAACGTATTCAGTGGGGCAAGGACTTTCTGGGGGGTAGAAGAAGGTTAAGATTGTGTTTCCAATTAACCACATTTCCACTTGTGATGTGATTACGGTAGCCTTGCTATGCAGTTCCTGACAGGTATGGCGTGGCTGTATTGGTCTTTTATAGTTAAGTACACAATGGGAAATACTTGATTCTACATGAAAAACATCTTAAGACAAAAATTTTATTGTCCTAGTTGCTAGAAAAAGACTTTGTAGCTCAATTTCTTGGTGTATCTTGATACTCTGGACAAATGTAAAAGGATTAGAAAAGGTGTCCTTATTAAGGTAGAAGGTTAAAGTAGGACTCCTATTTGTCAAAATACAAACTTGTCTTTGTGATACAAACTTGTATGTTCATGTCCTTCTTTTGTTATCAAGCTAAACTTAAGGAGTGAGTAGAAGATGTCACTTACACAACTATGTTACACCAGGCTAAGAGAGTATGTAAGGAAAAAAGGGTAACTTCTAAAAACCTGTACTTTTTTTTTTTCTGCCCCTTAGTGTCTGGAGAACAATTTGTGTCACATCGTCCCCCCTTTTCCCCCCTTCTCAGTGATTTGTATGCCACATTGTTATTGGGGAGGTGAAATTAGTGTACAAACAATATTACATCAGTGTACTAGTTGTAGAGACTTGTGACTTCTCTGGTAGCTTATCTTTCATTCCACTCATTTCATATTTTTTCCTTCTCCTTTTCTTCTCCCCACTTCTGTCTCAGCAGCACAATCCTCTCTAGGATTGTGGTTCCAGAGGTGGCTCTGTGACTGGACATTTGGAGGACATTAACTAGAAAGGAGAGGGATTGTACCCAGACAGGGGAAGCTGTTAAGTTTTGATAACTTGTTTCTGACGCAAACTCTTTGCTGTTCCATTGAAAAGCCACAAATGTAGCTGAAGCTGCTGTAACCTAATGGGGAAGCGTGGGCAGATATAAACTACTCCAGTTAAATCAAAATTTAAACACAGCAGTATTTTTTTGAATGTAACTTTTATCTTCCCAGTATGGAACAATGTCAGCCTGACCAGCAGTTATTTAAAAAGGCTGCACTTGGCATACATTTCAATTTGAGTTAAGGCTTGCTCACATAAGTAAATAATGAAAGTCTTGTGATTCGAAACAATTCCTTTTTGGACATAGTGTTATGACATGAGAGTTGACTTGGCAGACTGTTGTTCTAGTTTATTTGCATTTATTATTCATATTCTCTACCTGTTTTGATGTTATAGTCCTTTTGAATGTGCCTTAGCCTTTCTGCTGCCTTAAATTCAATTGCACAGCTCTCAGTTATACAACTCTGATATAGACAAGGCGACGATTTTCTTTTGCTGGGTGACAAGTTTTGCTCTTCTAAGGAGGATTCTTTAATAATACTGGCTTAAAGTTTGCAGCAGAGTATTTCTTTAAAAAAGAAAAAAAAACTTTAAAAGAGTGAGGAGTCATTTATGTTCCTTCAATCCAGTATTTGATAGCTTTCAGTTGGTAGAACGATTTGAGGATGAGTGCTGAACAGTGGGATTGCACATGAAAAAGGTCAGAAATAAGGACAGAGGGAATTGTCGTGGATGCCTTTATTGATAATAGTGAACTTAAAAGATGTGAGCAGGAAAAAACTTGAGGGGAAAAAAAGGAAAGAGCAGCTAAAAGGACTTCGGAATTATTTTCTGAATAACTTCTCAGTTTGAGTTTTTTTATTTTTTTAATGTAGTGTTAAGTAATTGGTTAGAGAACAGTCTATAAACCCTCCTTACTGAAAATAGACTTAATATACTAGAAATGTAAAAAATTTGCAATTTTTTGCAAAGTAAATAAAATTTGTGGAAGTATCTACTTTTTTCAATCAGACTTGAAGCTTCTAAATATATATTAAATAATAAAAATTCCTATTAACAACTTATCTATGTTAAAACAATCTGATAAAATGTCCCACTACTAGAACTTTTAGACATTTGATATGTTTTATTTTTCAGGTAAAGTTGTTAAATTTCAAAATCACTGAAAAGCTTAATCCTACAATGGAAACAGATATGCAACTGAGGTTTTTGCAGAGGACTTTCATTCCTCAGTAACAGTGATTGGGCCTGTTTTAGTCTCTGTTTTGGCACTAGTAGAGTGTATGATTAATTTTTGTCTCATGCCAGCTGTAGCAAGGAAACCACATGCATATTGCAGCGTAACAAGGTTAGAGAAGTACACTTCAAATCAAATTCAAAACAGTCATCAAGGATATTTATTCATTCTATGGAACTTTCGTACTGTGTTATAAAGCAGACTTGGGGAAAAAATTAATCTCTTGCGCAGATGTGTTTCACCTTCGATGTAGACAGTTCTGTGCTGCCTGAAGAATGGAGAAGGTGATAAATACTCCATTCTTGAAACCTTAAATAGTTTTGAGTTTGTTTACCCTGGCTGTTTCCTCCCCGCCATCCTCCTGAGAAAACATACTGTGTTTTTTGAATATGTTTCAATAGCCAGAGGAAAGGTCTGGGTTGAGATGAGCCTAGGATTTATACCTGTGTAGTAATTCTTCCAGCTGAGGGGAAGGAAGCTGCGACAACTGGACTTTCCAGAGCAACTGGCATCGTGTCCAGGTATTTTGTATTGATCCAGTCTTGCTGGGACAGGGCAAACACAAATACAGATTTGTCCAGATCACAGTCCACTGAGTTGGAACGGGATCTCTTGGTAAACTACAGTTAATTCCAGGTAATGTTTGATAGTGTTACCAGGTTATCTAGAGGCAGACATGGCCCTTTGTGAATATGAAACTTGAAGCTCTTTGGGTTTGGTTTCTGTTCAAATGTCAACATCATCTCTGGTTTGTCTGGTTTCTCTGTCAGGTGCTCATTTTTCTCCCAGGAGCTGATTTTCATGCAAGAACTGAGTCAAGAATGTTGTCAGTGGCTGTGGAAGCTAAGTGTCATTATCCTTGAATGTTTGTGTGCAGGTTTGTAAAATCCACGTTTTAAATCTGTTTCAGCTACTGCTGTCCTCTGTAAGGTTCTTCTGTTTCATGTGGCACTTGCTATATGTCAGGCAGAAGCTCTGATAGAAGTGAGGAGCCTTTCATTATAAATGTATTGGGGTAGCTGAGAGTAAGGTGTGAAGATGGCTCACAAGATCCTTGTGCAGTGAGGTGACTGCAAATGTCCTTTTGCATACAGGCGCATGTTTGAGGGTCTGTGACGCGAGACGTCACACTTGTGAATGTGGCTTCGTCTGTGTGTGGCTTGCTGAGAGTGAATACTACCATTCCAAGTAAAAATTCAGGATGTATTGGTGTTGGATTGGAGCAGAGGTGACCCCTGGTAGCTGTAAAAAAACTGAGTGAATAGAGGAGGCTTTTGAGTTAATTTTTGAGATCTTTTTAGTATTATTGTTCATTCCCCAAGTAGCCAGTGTGAGGTATTCTGCCACCATCACCGACACGGTGTCTGCAGGCAGTTTCAGGAATCCCTTAGCCTTAAGTGATCTGCAGAGTATACAAACTGTTAGCTTTGGCTCCAGTTTCTGCTTTTAGAATAATTCAGCTGTTCCTTACACGAGGCATCTGTTTTGCTTTTGGAGATGGAAAGGAAGACAAATGCATTGCTGTCTGCCCTTACTCTGTCTGGGTCAGGCTGTGTGGCCGAACAAGGTGTGCTAGCTGAGGGCTTGCGCTGCTTTCCTGCTGAGCTGCTGTGACCTGCTGGGAGAACATGAACAGGACAGCAGGCTGTGCCTCTGCCTTCCCTGCTCTCTGGCCACTGCTTAGCTGGTGCTTCAGCTGACCTCTTGGGCTCTTACTGCCACTGCTTTGTTCCCTTCCTGGCCCTGGCTGATAAAGAGAACTTACCTGAAGCATGGAAAACAAGCCAGTCACATGGAGAGACTGTGCCTGACACAGCTGTAGTCTTGGACTGAAAAATTGGAATTTGTCCTCCCCCTCTTCCTGCTCTTCTGCATTTGTTTTCTGATTCAGGAATCCATCCTCTGAGTTACATTGTCTCCATTGTGCTATGTAACTACTTCAAAAGCATCTGTTGGCAAGAAAACTTTGACGTCAGCAAAGTCAGGGTGAGGTTTTGCATTGCGCACATTCAGTCGCTCTGGTTGGTGTGGATAATGGCATGTTGGAATTGAAGCAGAGTTCGGAGCCGGGGGGTGGGAATCACTGTGAATGGTGTTTGTAGCATGCTACTCAGTGTATATCCTGTGAGCAGAAAATGTGCTTGACAAACTATATATTGTTCTATTTGTTTATTACAGATTATTTTGTAAATATTTGTGCCTGACACTCTTGGCTTGCAGGATACTGCTTTTGGCTCTTTAAACTGGGATTACAGTAACAGTTCTTTGCTGGTGTTCCAAGTGAAGATATTTTTCAGAAGCAAACTATATGTAGTGCTCAGGGAATTTTTTTTCCAGTGTTAACACTACGTTTAGATAAGCAAAAAGAAAATAAATCAGTAATAATCTACTGCAATTTGAAATTCATAATGGTTAACTTGTAAGTAGAAAGAAAGCGAGCACTTAAAGATACTGTGTGAATTTATGATCTGCTAAAGAAAGTGGTATTTTATTTTTAAGGATGAACAGAAGACTGACTTTTGCTGATTAAACAAATATCTTTGACTTGGAAATAAATATGAAAGTGTGTGTGTTATATTCAGTTTAAGATACTTGTTTCATCTAAGATTTATCTGGATGCAAACACTCAGTTATATTTAATGCCATCAGAACAGAACCGTGGGTGTCACTCTGACAGGATTCAAAGTCAAGCTGGAGTATTGCAGCTGATTTAAAAAATAAACAAGAAGCTTTTTGTAGTGTTTACAAATTATTTACTCTCCTTTTTAAAGGAAAAAATCATCCCAACATTTGAGGACTATATCTCAGGTTTTGGCTAACAGGTACTCTTGGCCTGAGGCAGCACTAGTTCAGTTTACCAAGTATGATGTTTCTGTGGTCTAGGAAGCTTTTAAATCTGACTTAAGGTGTTGGGGTGTTTGAAAGTTTTACTAAAAAGTGTATAGTTGAAGGCACAATTACCAGTGTTGCTATTTAAAAACCTCAGAACCCAAAATAACACAGGTTTGTTTGGAGTCTGTAATTAGAAAGTGTTTAGCTGCTCTAAATAATGAAGAAAATACACACAGTAGCTTTTCTAAGAATTGCATTATGCTTGCTTCATTTTTTTTTCTTTTGTGCCTGTAATTGTTGGAAATGGATGATGTGTCACAGTCTGTCACACAAAGCAGCCTAACTAAGGATGTTTCCATAATTGTGTCGAAAGAGCTGTTTAAGATGATGCTGTGTGGAGGAAAAATGTAACATCCAACAAAGTGTAAAGAGATATTAGAAAGAATATGTGAGTTTGCATGTGTAGATGTGGGGAGTGTGTAGAGGGGGAAAGTGTTAGGGGAAAAATGTTTTGTAATCCGTCCTCAAAAGCATGAGGGCAGGGGAGTTGTATTTCAGGAATCCTCCCTGTGTTGTAGGGCCTGGCAGTTGAAGGTAACTTGCTAATTTAAAAGTCATGGAGTAAATGGAATAGCACAAATACATCTTGACCCACACTTACTTTTCTCCTTTCTGGCAGTTGCTCCCTGAATGTGCAGCGCACTGCTGCAGCACTCCAACTGGCAGAAGAAAACCATTGTAGGACCTGTGCATTTTTTTCTGACTTTGTATTCTGTTGTTAAATGTATTAAGCACGGCAGGGAACCTTTGAGTATTATTATAAGTTTGGTGTGAAGCATTCTGACAGTCCAGAATGTCGCAGCATTGCCAAGGTTTCATCAGCACAGTGTGATCCAGAGTGTTGCCTGACACGCAGGACTATAAGGCTAATGCACAGTGGTTTGCAGGGAATGCACAAACTCTATGCTGCTTTGTGCTTGGATGCTGTTAACGAGGCAATGAAGACCAAGGAAGTTTCACAAGAGTAAGTCTTTAAAGCCGTGAGTGGGTGCATTATTTGATACAGCAGTTTTTGCATAGAGAAACTCTGCTTAGTTTCCAGTCTGTTACAGTTACACTGCGTTGCTGTCTGAAAAACATTTGGAAAAACTCACATCAACCTGGCTAAATCCTGCTGTGTGCTGACACAGCATGTTTTTTGGCATAGTATATGATGATATTGTAGGTGGAATAACTATGCTGGCAGAATAACTCCTCCTGTTGGCATGTATTGTATTTCCATCATAGGTACAGCATCAGATGTACTATAAATGACAAGCATTCAGCTTTTTCTTGCTTTGTGCTTTTTAACTAGTGTTTACACTATTTATAATGCTAGTGGGGTCAGTCTGTAAAGGCTGCTAGATCATTCCCCTTCTCTTGCCCTGTCTGTGCTGAATGAGCTCTATCTCTTCAGCCTGGTCTTTTTTATTTATTTATTTTCAGCAGAACTGGAAGAATCCTTTCCACTAAATTCTTTTCCCTGAAGAATCATCATTAAGATTGAAATTTTCACCTTGTGTATTTGTAAGCAAAGATAAGATGTGCACGTTTGATGACTAGTTGGTTTGTCTTTACGTTCCTTTTCTAATGTTCTCCTTTCATTCTACATTAGTTTCGGCTGTGAGATAAGTTTCATGGTACTTCTGCCATTTCCTGACGCCAATGGTTTTTCTGGAGGCAGTGAGTGTTTCCTGTCTGGAAGCTAGAGGCAGTGTTCCTGGCAGGATGGAGTATTTTTGTTTCCCTGGTGTGACCTTTCTCTGTTTTTGTCTCTCTTTCTCTCAATTGTTCATTCTTTTTTTGATCTTTGTCTGTATTTGAAATTGCACCAGTTTAGAGCTATCATTAAAGAAAAAACGGACTTGGTGTTTTGAAATACATCCATGCAGGATTTTTCAGTTAATGTACTGACAGAATAAATTCATAGGCCAGGCAGCAGTAGAACTTGGCATGTTATAGTAGGTTTTGCACTAATCTCACTTCTTGAGTGAACAGGAGCAGTTAGTTATGCTGGTGTAACTTTGTACCTGACCCAAGGGCATTTTCAGCAGTTATGGCATTAGCCATAACAGAATTCAGAAAACTGTCGTAGTTCCTGTCTGTATCCTGGACTTGCTGCTGCTAGAATAGAATGGCATGGATTATTCATTCAGTCACCCAAGTTTTTCTGACAGTTTTATATTGAATTATATTGACTAAAATTATTGGTGTCTCTGTAAAGAGACTTACATGAAATGAGACCAATGCAGAGTAGCTATTCAGTTCTCAAGGGCTGAGATACTGTCAGTTTACAGTGTCTTAGTAGGTTGCTGTGAGTTGTCACAGTTGCTTTCAGAAAATGTGATCAAGTTATTATCTCCCATCCCATGGTAAGGTAACACTGTCTAACCTGATCTCACTGGAAGAATTTAAAACTAACTTGCTCACTTTTCATTACTTTAGTTAGCTTACTCTGTAAATTTCATCCAAAGTGTATCTCTGTATCCATTTTGTTAAGAAAACTGGTAAAATAGCACCAGAGGATTAAAAAGTAATCCATTAATAGTTTCCAGTGCTTCTCATTTTGAGGCAAAGCTATTTCAAGTTCAGTGTGTGTTGTTTTGTTTTTTGGTGTGTTTTTTTTCTTTTTCCCCCCTCACCCTGAAAGTAGAGGTTAGTTACACCAGAGAAAAAATAGAGCTGGAAGATGCTGTCAGTCAGATGGTCAATAATATCTTTCCTCAGTGCAAGACAGAAACCTCTGGCTCTTGCCGAGTTTAAAAATCAATAGGAGCCAGGAACTGAGATCTGTTACCCCTTATACATTCCCCCAAGCTGCTGTGTCTCTGATACGCTGTTCACATCCTGTCTGTGTGCTCTCTCTGGAACTCCTGCTCTTGGTTTCAGATCCCTCTGCTACAATATTTGTCCCACCTTACATCTTGGTACATTTTATTTGCTTTGTTTTTATAGTAGGGCAAACTTTAAAGCCTGCTCGAAAACAAAAGCTTGGCAGAATTCAGTGTGTTGCCATTACTGTTTGGTTGGGCAGAATTACAGACCTGAAGTTACATCTGTGTATTCTGGAAATTTGTTAGTCTTGGTTATTTTCATTTTGGAGCAGTTTTTCTGTAGGAATGATCTCAGCATTTAGGAGTGTTGCAATGTTTTCCATTTGCAGGACTGGTGACACTGCAAGAAACAAAACTTTCTGGTTTTATTTCACTGGTGTACATATTTACTCCAATTATTTTGCAGTGTATAGTTTAGAATAAGAAGCAGCTGCAGGAAATTCTGAGGGGTATCATTCAGCAGTAAAGAGTAAAGTCAAAACTAGGGAATACTTGCTTCCAACTAAAATAAATATATAGCTAAAAAAATCTGAAAATTTGTTTTGGGATTATTTTACTATTGCGGTTTCCAGATAATTTACTTTGTTTCATTTATGCTTTTGTTAAGACTGTGTTGATGAAGTATCTGGATCTGTTCATACAGTATAAGCATTCTCAGAATTCAGAATTAAGTTCCTTAGTTCTTTTATATTGACTGCTCTTACAGATGACTGGGATTTTAAAAGCAGAATTTACAGTATACTTTTACTTTAGGGATGGGCAAGAGTTTGGGTTTATGGGAATTTTTATTTGTCTCAGGCAGGTCAAACAGTCATTTGTCAATCTTTTGAATGATTTGTTCATACAGGCTAATTTTCAGCTGATGGTCAGAAAGTGCTTAGTTTAATCTAACTGTATTAATACTTTCATTTAAAACTTTTTTGGTGCATAGGCAGCTTGTGCATTTTTTTAATTCCTTAGTGTTGCTTCCACTTTGCTGACCACTAGCTATTCAGATGTTTTAGAACATTACTTCAATATATATAGATAAATAAATCTCTGCACAGTATTCAGAAGTGAAAATACATGTCCACCATTGCCCAAATACACTACTTATGCAAGAAAAAAATTGTGCTGGTGTGAAGATTTTAATGATTAAAGGATTAAAATAGTTACAAATTCGGGTGATGTTTTGTTTTCATTCTTCCCCCCCCACCCCCACCCCAGTGTTTCCAAGACTCTGGTTTCTGTTGGCTGAATTTGGTGTACATTTTCTTACAGTAATGCACCACAGTGCATAGGATGAGCTTTCGACACAGCGAGTGCATGATTGAAATAAGACTGCTCTGCTGATTTAGATAAGGAAAAATTGATCCTGTTAGCCTTATTTGCAACAGATGTAGGCCAGGAGATTCACAAATAGAAGGCATCTCTCCACTAAGGACTTATCTTTGGTCAACCGTTGCACTCAATATACCCATATTTAATGCTGCTGGGCTGGAAAATTAATGTTTTTAGAATTTAAGGAATTCTTGTCTGTTTGTAATTTGTTAGCAAAAGTACAGTGTGGGCCCTTAAGAGAGGCTTCATCTTACCATGGCTGACCTTCCTTATGAAAGTGCTGATGAAATCTTTTACTGAACATTTGAATTGTAGAGGAAAAGATGTTTCTCTTCCAAGCAGTTTTGTTTGATTATGGTGTGTTCCTTTGTGGTTTGAAAGGATGGTGATGAAAAAAAACCCACCCAAACCAGACTGAGGGGAGGTGCTTTAAGTGCACTCTCTTCTTTACATGCATTATCTGCAAGAGGAACAGTTTTGCTGGAGTTGGCAATCAGTTGTTCAGAGACTTTCAGAATGAGTTGAGCAACTTGCAAGACTTCCTTTCCTAATAGCAGCTGTCATGGACACATGATACAGGATGTATTGCACATAAATTTCTAAGGAAGAAGCATAACTTTTTTTTTTTCAATAAGCTGTTGAAGATTTTTCTAGCTGTCAGGATTGGTTTGTCATGTGCTACATACCATTGTGAATTCTAAAATAGAACATTGTATATCAGTTAACTTTTGGCAATTCTGCAGTGTGTACTCTGCAGGCTTCTGTGTATTTTAAATACTGTCAGTCTTTTGATTTTAATGCCTGGTCAGTCTGACTGTCTCAGGCTTTGAGCCCAAGCGGGTTCATAGTCTGTCTGTTTGCTTCATTGTTTTACAAACAATATTGCTTTATTCTGTAAATGAAAATAGAATTTCCAGATAATTGACACAGGACTTGAAGGAAAAACAAAGTGCAATCAGAATAAACTGGGACATGGTAACAGTGCAGTATGTAGATTTTTAAAACAGATTAAAATATCTCTGTCTCACTTTCTCTTAAATTCTTGTATAATGGTATCCATGAATATCAGGGGGTTTTTATAACATGATTTAGAATACAGACAATTAATCTGGACATAACATTGATTAGAGAAACGGTAATGTTTTACTTCAATGTTTGTTGAAAGGTGCTTTACAAATAAATAGCAGTCTTGTTCTTGCTTCAGTGAACATCTCAGTTGAAGTGCAGATTAACAGCTGAAAAGAAAAGCTTGCATGTGATGAGGGAATTGCTCAAACCTCTTGTCTACTTTTGGTATCTAGTAATAGCCTTTAATTTTAACAAGGCATTACACAGTGTCTCTAAACTGATCCTAATTATTAGAAGACTTGCCTAAAGTAAACTGACTTAGCATTATAGAAACTCCCATATGTTAAACCAAATCTTTTTGCTCCTGGAAGATCCCTTGTTTCTCACTTGGTGCTGATCTAGTGGCCTATGTGTGTCAAGCTGACTCCTCCCAGAGGGTTTAACTTCCTGGGAGTTTAGGGATAAGGGCCCTACTCTGTTCTGCTTACCAGTTCCATGCTGATATGGGCATGTGCCAGATCTTGTCAGCACCTTTCACAAGCTCCGGTGTGAAATTAGCAAGTGAATGCTTGGTATGGTACTTGCAGGCAGTTCAACTCCCAGTCTTTCAATTTGCATAAATTAAAAAAGCAAAATTATTTCAACGATGCTTTTCTTCTGTTGTTTAAAGATGATACCTAAGGCTTGAGACTTGACATGGCAGATTTCTAAAAGTTTTGAAAAATTTGTCTTTGATCAGTTGTGGATTTGGGAGTCCTATTTTTGAAATAACGGCCTCTGTACAGCTATCAATAGTCCATCGTACAGCTATCAATAGTCCATCGTACAGCTATCAATAGTCCATCGTACAGCTATCAATAGTCCATCGTACAGCATAAAGAAATGAGAGCCTGATTAACTAAAAGATCAAGTAATTTTCACTCTGAAAAAGATTTAGTAGTAGTAGAAGCAACTCTGGTAACGTTCATAACAAATGGTCTTCATGCTTTAAGAGAAGCATTCACATATGTGGCTCCTAGAACAAAGTAGGACAGGAATGTTAAAGGTATCTTCCTACAAAAGTGTCAGATAGATAAGAATTACTTTTTGCTTGGATAGATGTGAAATGTAAACTACCACACCGGCGCCCTCTTTCAAAAGAGAAAAGCCATAATGAAGTAAAATTAACATGAGTATATTTTAAAAATAGTTTTATATGGCTCAGTTTGAGTTACAAATTATTTAAGTCACTTGACTTTACATTTTTACATCTTGGCTTTCTGTAACAAATCACTGTAAATGTTTGATAAGTAACTGTGGGTCTGGGTTTGTTTTAGAAGCTTGACAAATCTTCTGATACAAATTTGTTAACTTTCTTTTATAGAATAAACTTTTCAGTTTAATTCAAATAGTATCAACACTTTGATTTCACCTTTTATTAGAAATCAAAATTAGAAGACATTGAAAAACCCAACACAAATTAAATTTAAATATCTTTTACAATCTTCTAAACATTAAATGGAAAAATGTTACTATTATTAATTTTAGTTTTTGAGGGGAAATATATTGGAGGAGTCAGTCATAAGTGCATTCTACTAATTGTTGCAATTAAGCATTTCACCTATGCTGCATTATGTTACCATTAAAGGATTTTATTTTTCAACCTAGTGCATATAAAGGTTCTGCCAAAACCTTTGTTGTTTCAACATAATTTCCACTTGTTTACTTTCAAGTTGCAAAGTATTGATTCAGCTTGTAGTAAATCATCTGTGATTAAACCCAGTAACAGTCCTGGCATGCTCTGACACTGTGGGCATTGACGTGAGTATGGTGGAGTTTTTTAATGGGACATGGTGCTACAGAAGCACATAGCTGTTGAAATTGTAAGCTCTTTCAGACTGTTCCTCACTGTTTTAACTCTTAGTGATGCCAGATTTTTAGTTGAACCTGGGGCATGTGTAAAGTGAGTAGGTGTATATTCCTTTAGAAATCCTCAGGCAAAAGGGCTTGGTTTTCCCCACCAATTTTAAAACTATTGTGGAATGAATTGACATTTAAAGAATGCCCATTGTAATTTGATTGCTGTTTAATCCCATGTATTGGTATTTAGTTTAATAGTTTAAGCATTTGCATATTTTTGTTTTATGTTTTATTCCACTGTTTTTACATTACTTACTACATGGAGTAAATGAAAAGGAAAACATGTTTTTGATGCTTCTTTTAGATGTTTAGAGATACCTCTGTGTTAAGAACATCATAGCTTAGAAATTCCAGGATACTCTGTGATTGACAGGAGGTGCTCATTGGAAGAGGGAGTCAGAAATGTGTTTCAGATCTGTGATGCATTGTTGGTGGATGAACTTCAAGCTCTGGGGTTTTTTGTTGCAGCTCTCTAAGCTGGAGCAGTGAGTGCATCTCGGCAGCCACAGAGTATAGATGTTGGGAATTCTAGCTGTCAGAGAAGGAAGCTGTTAGTAGTCAGTTCTAATCAAGAAATAGTTTTCAGTATGCTAACACAAAGTTGGTGCTTGGTTAAATTGCCAGGAGGAGCAAATGCTTAAAATGAAGAGTGTTCATTTGCAACAGGAAAAATCTAAATTTGCCATTTAAGCAGCAATGACATGAGGGAATGTTTAAGGGTTTTAGTGAGGATGTAGCTACATCTATGTTTATGGTGGTTTTTCTCCTTTCCTACACAAATATTTAAGCCTGCTTTCATTTTGCAAATGGGTGTGAAGCTGCCTGTCATAGATTCATAGAATGGTTTGGGTTGGAAGGGACCTTAAAGATCATCTAGTTCCATCCCCCCTGCCTTGGGCAGGGACACCTTCCACTAGACTCAAAGCCCCATCCAACCTGACCTTGAACACTTCCAGGGAGGGGGCATCCACAACTTCTCTGGGCAACTTGTCCGGTGTCTCACCACCCTCACAGTGAAGAATTTCTTCCTTACGTTGTCCTGATGGCAGACTCCCTTATTTGTTGCTCCTGTGCACCATGTTGAACGTGTAATGGAAGAGCGAGCAGCATGTTGAGCTTGTGCCTGTTTGGAGGACAGTCAGGAGCATGAGGGAGTTAGTCTCCTCCAGCAGCTGGCTTACAGAAGTAGGGCTTTATCGGTCTTTTCTTGCAATATCAGTAGGGTTATACTTAACTGCCTTAGTGCATTTCCTAGAAGTTTTGAAATTGGTAAGATGAGACAAGCATAGGTTATGTCATAGAGCCATACTAGAAGATATTTTTCACACCAGTCATCTCTGAGTTGAAAACTTCTTCCTTTGCAAGATTATTCCCATTTCCTTTCCCTCCCCCTCCTTTATATGGTCAGCAATAGCATTTACTTAAAGCAGCATGTCCAAAAAGAATTATAGAAAGAAATTAACTGGATGTTAGTTAGGCTTCAGCAGCAGTTTAGAAAGGATTACTGAAGGAACAGATAGCAGTTAAGGACTGAGCTTTACGTGAGTTACATCTGTAAATGTCACTTGTGCTTTTGGAAATCTTCAAATGACAAGGTGTGTTTGTGCTGTGGCAACTGGTGTTTTGTGGTAGTCTGTGGCACGAGGAGAATGCAAAGCACGGCTGGAATTTGGATTTGTGGTAGGGCTTTAGGCATGGCAGGAAGCCAGAAACATGTTTTTTCTGTAGTCAGTAAGTGCTTTTGAGGAAATGTTGAGAACAGTGGTGAACTTACATTTTTAGGAGTTATACTCTGTGTGTGGTTTTTCTATCCCTTCACTGTTGCCCATATTAATTTCTTCTGTATGTTGACAGAGTTTATGCTGGTCAGTGAGACTGGTGCAGAACTTGCAATGGATGTTGCCTCTCAAAATCAGATTGTTATTACTGTAATTGTGTGTCTCGGCTTATCTCAAGTCTTTTAATTTCAGAGTTTTATTTTTCACACAGCATATCTCCTTCATGTGGACTCATTGTTATGGAATAATACAGGCGTTGTGTTCTCTGGCTGTACAGAATCAAATACTTTTTCCTTCTTTTTGTCAGCAAAAACACACAGATGCTGTGTGGGGTTAGGCAACATGAGAACTGGCCCGTGCTCCAGATTGCGCTAGTAATGCTTTTATGATTTTGTACAGCTCTGATCATTATTAGCGTTGTAACATTTGTCTTCATTTTTTCCTGTAATAAATCATCTGCTGAATCTTTTCACTTCAGCAAAGTCATCCTTGAACGTCACTAAAATGGCAATCCAAAATTACTATATAAGGAAGAGTATGGCTTTTAAAACTAGCTTTATACATCTAAATCTGGAGAGCGTAATTGATGATTGTCTGAAAGAACTGGCAACTTCTCTATTCAAAAATCCTGACAAAGTTTAAGCATTTTCTTTAGAAGAGCAATCTGCTATTTCTGAGAGACTGCTTATCAGATTCCATTACGCAAAGAAAACTATAGGACATACTGATCTCTTTCTCTAGAGCATGGGAGAATCTTTGTTTATTTAAAGAAAAAAAAGTACAACTGGTTCATCACCGGAGCTGCTATTTCTTGATTTTGTACATCTGTTGGAACTGCCAAAAATGCTGTAATACGCATTCTTTCCTCTCCAGAGAAATGGAGGAGGGGAAGACTTGTAGTCATAGGCTTGGCTGTGTTACTGTGTTTACTTCCTACCTTTTTTATTTTGGTTTTTCTCTTTAAAAAAACCCCACCTTGCCTGAAATGAGTGCTTTGATTTGCTGTTCATGTTGTTCATGGAATCTCCTAGCTTGGGGATGATGGCTCTTTCCACTGCCATGGTAGTATTTGTGTGAACATACAAATGTTAGTAAGTATATAGTTATAATAATGCTTTCAAGGTTATTCTTGCACTTCTAGACATATAAACTTAATTTTGTCAGCCATAGGCTATAGGATTTGTGTGTCTGTAGTATATTTCAGATGCTGTCTACCAACTGTGTCTACCCATGATATAACATCATGCTAAGATTCTGGAGAGAAGGATCTTCCTTTCTGTCATCGTTCTTGAGCAGTTTCTTCAGTTTCACCTTTTTTCTTTAGATAAGGGAATATTTACCTCACTTAATGAGAAACAGTGGCTATAAAACTATTAAATTTGTTTTGGGAACAGGTAAAGCATCCAAGATTCCTTTTGACTACGTTTCAGGCTGAAAATATTCCCTTAGGAGAGAAGGAAGAGTATGTTCTTGAAATAGGCTTTATTTTAGATCCTGGGAATAAAATAAGATATTTTTTTTTTATTTAATCTTACCTCACAGAGGTAAGACTTTCCTTTATTAGGGGGAAAAAAAAGGGAAAAAAGTGATAATTAAGCATTTGAAAAAATAGAATAGTGGCTTTTAAATTTCTTCTTAAAAAAACCAAAACAACAATGAAGAAGTGTAGTGGCCTAAGACATTAGACCTCTTTTTAGCAAAACCAGGAGCTGTGAGGGGGTTCCTCTTGTTAATTTTTTTTTAGTGGGTTTTTTCATTCTAAATCCTGAACTTGAGGAAGGTAGTATTCTTGTGGGGTGCTACTGTAATGGATGATAGTATAAATTGGGTAGTGTTGACTTGGCTACCTGCTAGTATGTATATAATATCCAGCTACAGTAGTCTGAAGAGGGCCCAGCGATGGGTTTGTTGCACACATTGCTCTGGCGAGCTGCACAGCCCATGGGCTATTTCTGTGTTTCCTCTTTGGAGAGGGATTCCTGTTGCTGCTGCTGATCGGTCTTCCTCTGAAACTTCCTAGTCTTGACCCAGTCATCTGAGTGATCCCATCCTGTCCTGGAGACGTACAGCACACAGTTGTTTTTTGGCCAGTCTCTAGCTGGTGTGCAGACTGCCTGGGCTCTGATAAATAGAGGCATTCACTTCAGTGTTGGTTTTTCACCTCCCTTCGTCTTCTTTATACCAAGATATGTAAGTTAGAAATTTTATTTTTGTATCTTCATCAGTGGCACTCTACATCCCTTTGTTTCTACATTCTGACTTATTTTTTAGTTTTCTGATTCAGTTTCTGATTTGATCATCCTATGGTAAAATCGTAGAAACTCTGTGCATCTCTTTCTGGGAGGTAAGTTGGGAAACACTGAGGAAAGAAATGGTGCCAGCAGTAGTTGCATCCAAATATGCAACACTGATGTCACATAAAAAGTGCCTCCTCATTCTTCTATTACAGAAGCAGTTCACTGAGAGTCAGGAAAAATCCTCTTGTACAGTCAAGCTTACAAGAAGTGGGAATATTTGCATGTTTGGGGGAAGTTAGTGGTTTTGGTTGGAGGTGATCTGCTACTTCTTGTAGCAGTCTCCTCTGTCAGAGGAAAATAGGAAGAAACCTTTCTTTCTCCTCTTGCAGCCAGTGAGTTAAGCAGCAGGGAACAGGAAATCCTTGCTGTCATCTTCTACATAGGGAATAATTGAAGCTTGATATGTGATGGGAATCTGGATTTTGGGCTTTTTTAAAAATAAAAATCAGCATGATGAAAAATTCAAATGTTGTCACCTTAACTCTAGTCTTTGCTTGAATTGCAATATGGAAGTTGAAGGGCAAGACAGTGTTGGCTGTCACTCGCTCTGCAGCTCTGCTTCCTGAAATATTCAGGTGCCTTACGTTATAAATATGCATCTGCATACCTCTCTGAGGACCCTTAGGTTTTGAGAATATTTTGAGTTGTTTAGCCACAGTGACTTAATTTCTGCTGGCAGTCTAAATGGATTCAAAACACGCACAACGATCTTCTGTTTCTTTTAATTAACTATATTGGGTTTGTACGACTATCACATGTGCGGAAAATGTAAGGTAGAGAAAACAGAAGAGTTTCCAATGCTGTAAGCCTGTTACTACACTTTACAGAAGAACTTGTTATACATTTACTTAGTTGTCAGCTTGGGTTTTGGTAATTTCTACACATGTGTGCACACACACCACTCCCCTTTAGGCAGCAGGGGAGTAAAGATGCTGTTCTCGGCACTGCTTAAGTGTTACAAAGATATTCCTTGACCACAGGGAAATTTCAGGCTTGTTAAGTTGAGAAGGATGTAGAGGATAGAAAAAGCTGACAAAAGAAGTATTGGGTCAGATGATGAGGAGAAGATGGTAGTAATATGAATAACAGGTCATTAGAGTGCTGTGATCTTTCAGAAGCAAAAGTGATGGATGTGATTCTAATCTTATCTTTTTTTTCATCTTTCCTCCTAATATAGGGAATTCCTCTGAAGAGTTTGCTGGAAGCAGATACATGTGAATTTTTTGCATGAAGACTTTCAATCTGGATTACATAATAATATGCCTGTATCCTCTGACTCTGTTATTTTGATCCTTAAAAATGATTAGGGTTGTATATGAAATTTAACCCATTTCTGATGAGTGATCTAGACATGAGTTTACATCGGCAAATGGGCTCTGATCGGGACCTCCAGTCTTCTGCCTCCTCTGTGAGCTTGCCATCAGTTAAAAAGGCACCAAAGAAAAGAAGAATTTCGTTGGGCTCTCTCTTTCGTAGAAAAAAAGACACAAAACGCAAGTCTAGGGATTTAAATGGAGGTGTTGATGGAATTGCAAGTATTGAAAGTATTCACTCAGAAATGTGTACAGACAAGAACTCTATTTTCTCCACGTGTACCTCTTCTGATAACGGAACAACCTCTAGCAGCAAACCAAGTGGAGACTTCATGGAATGCCCCTTGTGCCTTTTGCGGCACTCCAAGGACAGGTTCCCAGAGATAATGACTTGTCACCATAGATCTTGTGTGGATTGCTTGCGTCAGTATCTCCGGATAGAAATCTCCGAGAGCAGAGTTAATATTAGCTGTCCAGAATGCTCAGAACGATTTAATCCTCATGATATTCGTTTGATATTAAATGATGACATCTTGATGGAAAAATACGAAGAGTTTATGCTTAGGCGATGGCTGGTTGCGGATCCTGATTGTAGGTGGTGCCCAGCTCCAGATTGTGGGTATGTATTTTTTCCTAATATCTGAAAACAAGTGACAGCATAAATTGATAATGTTCACAGCGTTATGCTTTTTGAAAAGTTAATTGCTTTACTTTAGCATTTTGTTATGTGTTACATGAGTAGGTAGCAGGCAGAATTCTCTTGGAAAAAACCAAATAACAAATCAAAACAAATGAAAACCAAAGCAATAGCAACAAGAAAAAAACCCCAAACCACAACCCACTTTCCAAAATAAAACCCTTCCTCAAACAGGATTTTTTTTTTCTGCACAGAAGAAATTTCAGCAATGTCATGAAACTTACTGATTGGTGGTTGCTATGTATCTACAGCAGGCAAAAAAAATTTAGATGTTGCACTGCCAAGGCAACAGTGAAGAGCTCAGTCTAAAGAGAACTGAAAACTTGGTGATTGTACTTTTAACTTAGTCCATTTGTTAAACCGCAGTGGGTATTTTGGGCTTTTTTAATGGTGAAAAATGAATGAAGGTTTGTTTTTTTTTCAATAAAAAGGCTTCCCCAGCTTCAGATATTTTCCATCTTGTGGTTGGTTGAGACATCACTTGTTGCCTGTCAACAGGATTCTGATTTAAGATAATAATCAGCTTGTTCCTGCTTATTATCTGAGGAATGTAATGTTTTATCATTGCTTTGATACTTAAACAGCTCTGAAACCATTCTGAATTCTGACATGAGTAGGCTGAATTCTGCTGAGCAGCTCGTCACAGCTTTTCTGCTGTTGATGTCTCATAATGCCATTCTTCAGCAAGTTGCTTTTTTAGAGATTGTTTGTGTTAACATAATGTCTAAAGGTTATAGCCATGACTGCAGTCTGGATGTGCAGTGCACACTAAAAATCAAGAGATGACATCTGTTTCAAAGCCTCACAGATGAGTGGTAAGTAGAAGAAAAGAATGTTGAAAGAGAACAAGCAAAATAGGACTGACTTGGTAGCTTAAATATTCCAGTATTAATGTTCAGGAGGTTAATGTTTAGGAGGCTTTTAAATTTAAATGATATATTAAGAAACATATTGGAAGTAAAGTACAAAAGCAAAACTTTAAATTAAGCAATTTGCTAATGTGGGTCAAAAGCAGGGACTGGAAAGGTGATAGTGTTTTAGGTCCTCTGGTCCAAAGGAGATGGCATTACTGTGGTATAGTTTGAGCAGAGAATGAAAAATTACTTGAGAGATGGATTGGTTGCATGGGCTTGTAACAAACTCAGTACAGCTTGCTCTTAATATTTCAATACTGCAAAAGAAAACAACCACTAGAAGGCATTATTTGATAGGCAGAAGTATGCGTTGCTCAAGTTTCCCTTAGTTTTCATGTTCTGGACAAGCTGTTATTACTCAAGGTAAGGGGAAGCATGTAACAACTGTTAAACCATGTTTCAGTGATGCAGATACTTTATTAGTGCTTCAGTAAGTCAGCTAAGGCAGACTTATTTAATGGAGACTTTTCACCGTGCTTATTTTTTGTGCCTCAGTTTTCTCATCTGTCTTAAGAAAAAATCCTAAGAATCTTAAAATGGTCAGAAACTGTAATGATAATTGCTATAGACAATACCATTATAAAAATAAAAAGTGGGTCTTCAGTGCAAAGCTAAAGTTCTGTGCAATTGTGTGGGACCACAGCAATGTGTTGGTATATAGCAAATATTTATATTGTTGCTCTAGAACTGCCTGCTGGATGCTGCTTAATCTGAGAGTGGAATTCTGTGGAAAACACAGTATATTGCCAGGCAGCTAAACTATGCCAATGTTTGTGAGGGGAACAAACTAGTCCTATATGGGCAACCTTAACTGTACCTTTGATAACACAACTTTTTCCTAATATATTTCATGTGGTAGGGAAATGCTTCACAGTGATAGATGGATTCTGGTTTTAATGCACAAATAGTACCCCCTCACTGAATTTTCATTACTAGTTTAAAATCAGATGAAGTTGGTTACTTGGATACCTCTCAGCAGGATCATTCTTTATCGTTGTCATCCTAAAGAAATGAGCGCATGTGATCATGTTTTCTTTTTCCCATCCTTCTGATTGCTTTTGAAACCTTTAGCACCTTCAAATATGTTGGGCAGAGGGGGTTAAGGGTTCAGCATAAGTTAATCAAAGAAGTTTCGGGGAAAAAACATAATAATTGAGCAAAAGAAAGAGCATCAATAATGCCTCCAGCAAGAGAAATACCTGCATATGAATCCTATGGTTACCTCTTTTTAATTTGGCCTTCAAGGCAGCTACGGCAGCACTGCCTGGCAGGTCAGTATGTGCCTAGCTGGGAGCCTGCTGCAACACTGCTCTCACCTTGCTCATAGCCTGGGTAGCTGGGAGAAATCACCCAGAGGGGAGGTGGAGAGGAGAAGTGGGAGCAGTATGGAAAGTGAAAACAGGGATTTAATGTCTTTGTGGAGCATAGAAGGAAGATGGAGGAAGGAACTGTACAGGTGTGAGGTTTAGGGAAGCAAACACTACTCACTTTCACTGAACAGCCTATGCTAACAAACATTGTTTAAAGATGAGGTATCATGTACAATACCCACAAACTTCACATCAGCAGACACTAGTTTTAACAATGACATGATACAGTAGTAGTCGCAGTTTCTAATTGCTTTGGCAACTGTAATCAACTTGTACAATATGCAGTTAAAATTGAGGGCTTTTTTTTCCCCTCATCGGTTTTTGATATGTAGTAGTGGCAGAATGCATTAGGGTTGTGACGGTAGCTAATCTGATTTTAGCATGGACCAAATATTTCATGAAGGAGCTGGATGGAATGCACTTACTCAAATTTGCAATTAATCCCAAAGTAAGAGAGGTGCAATAACTTCAGAGGGTAGCATTATTTCCTAAAGTTGTCTTTAAAATTCAAAGTAAGTACTGTAATAAATAGGAAATAAATGCAAAGTAGAGCATTTGGGTAGGAAAATACTGCACAAATAGGTAGAAGAAAGAACTGAGTGGATGATGAGTGACTGCTTCAACTCTCCTCAGCATGGATGAAACATCCCATGTAATATTGTTTCAGGGTTTGGGCATCACTCTTGGACAAAGACTGGACCAGATAAAGAGCAAATAATTATAAAAACTTTGATCCCTGAGGGGGGGGAAAAAAATGAGGAAGGAAAAAAGAGGAGGGAAGCTGGGTCAGTCTGTTATAATGGTTTTTTTTCCTACATCGTGGGCCTCCGTGTTCTCAACAAAGAATAGTTAAGAAATAAGTATCTCTTTCAGCTGTCTTTCAGTCTATTTGGGGTAAAAAAGAAGCCGTAGAGATGGCAAAACTGGAACCAAACAGATCGTGAAACAAAGTTAACTGCAGTATTAAGTGTGTTACTACTTCTTTTGTCCCAGTGGAGAACTACTTATGATTCTCCCAGCAAGAGAGCTATGGATTAGTTTGGAGGAGAACCTCTGTTGCTGTAGCTATGCCCTGGAGGAGCAGCCTGGTAGCTGTGGTGTCTCTAGCACTGAAGCAGTCTAATGCCAGAAACGGTCTGTACCCCTGGCATCATGGTCTTTCTGAACCTGGGCTACTTCATCCTCAGCTTTTACTGCAAGCTCAAATGCATTCTGGCTGTTGTTGTCACCTGAAATACATGTAAAAGTCTGGACCTGCTGCAACCTACCTGCAGTGGCTTAGTTGGGGACACTAGCAAATAGGTGATCCTTCCCTGGGGAAGGAGCATGGGTAAAAGGAAACCTCTTGGGCTTTGTTCCAGACTAATTTTTTGAGATTCTGTTTCTCCATACCAGCTTTCCAATGTAATTTTAACAAGCCTTAGTGAATCATTATTCCAAATGTGTTCTCTCTTTTCTTCTGTCTGAATTATTTAATGGTTTTTCTCTGAGATTGTCTTGCTGACATTATTAGAAGAGAGCAGCGATTCCTAGATTTTCTTATCTTTGTCAGGCAAAAAGCAGATCGGGCAAAAGACTACAAATTCTTCATTCCTCTTCTCACTATACATCCTTTTTTCAATTAATTGCTCTTTGCTTCTCATTTTTGTTTTGCTCGTTATTACTTTGGTTGTTTGTCCCTTCTCTCAGCCTAACAGGAACTTTTAGCTTTCACATCACCTGTAAAAGGAATACAAAATGTTGAAATTGAACCTGTAATCTTGTACATTTGAACTAAGATTTGCTCTGGTCTAAAAAGTTACTTTCTAAAGGTATGCCAATACATCAGTCCCAAATGGGGAGTGCTTTCAGGGATGTGCCCATTCTTTATTAGCAGTGTGAGGCAGGGTATAAATTGATACGTCATTCTGTGGCCTACACTTGAGATTCTTTGATGTAACATTAGTGAGTCTTGGATGTGTCCCTGTGTGTTGAAGAAGCATTTGGATCAGAGTCTCTTTGTGTACATACAAAGCAATTATCTCTTCAGTTGCTGTAAGTGGGAAAATAGAGCTGATTAGCTTGGCAACAATATAGAAGAGTCTAACAATTACTGAAACAAATTTTTACTTGGAAAGTAAGCAATCTTTGAAAACAGACAAGCATACATCTCATTTTTATTTGTAACTGCATCATTTGTAAACTAAAGGTTGAAAATTCCTATTTGTTTGAAGAACTTGTGGGAAGGGTGGGAACCTCAAATATGCTGTTTGAAAACACTAAGGAAAGGGGTAGGATTTGCATTAACTTTGCAGAGCTTCAGACCTAGCTACTGTAAAATTAAAATAGCTAAATTTTCAGATAAATATGTGAGTGGGAATAATTTCTTTAGTATCATTACTGATAAAGAATATTTTGAGTTAATTTATGCAACTGCTATAAATTAGGCAGGGGATAAAAATAAACAAGTAGTCTTCTAAAACAAAATTATCTTCATTTGAACAACCATAACTTTAAGCCCTGCTGCATTTATAAATCTGTTGAAGCCTACTCAGGGGGACTGTTCACATGAATAAAACTGTACATCAGTTTTAAGTGTTCATACCAGTGAACCTAGCATTATTTTCTATGTAAAAGAAAGCTATTGCATAAAATAATTGAAAAAATTATAATGGGTAGGAATTAAGGCACATATGTGTGTGTATATATTTAGTATTAATATGAACTATACTACATATTGTATTTTTATCATGTGAACTTTAAAATGCAAATCTGATAGAGGAACTGATTTATGGCAACAACTCTGTCATTTTATAGAATTGTTGATGTAGTGTCTCATTACAAAATAGTGTAACACAGTTTTGTAAGTCTCAGCATTTTTGGAGGTTTTTGCTCTATAATATTGTCAGAGCAAAGGTGATAATGAGGTCCTGAACTCATCAATTTCTGCATTTACAGTTTGAAATGTGTTTTAAAAAGTTGTCAAAAAAGAAATTGTCTTAATTGAGAAACCAAAATCCTTACTTATGAAATACTTGTTGTTTTGGCATTTTAAAATATAAAGAGTAAAAAACCATTTGTTTAGCTAGTGATATTCATGATAAAAGGCAACCAGTGAAATACTAAAATGTCATGCAGTACCAAGTCATATGCTTTTATAGTAATAGATTACACTACAGGTCACTTAGTAGGGATCTCAAATTATAGAAAGGGTCAGGCTTAGACATGCCTGTAGTGACAGGGACACTTTTGAAACAGTAACTCTTTCTAGTTATTTAAATACCTTTTTTTTGTTTTATTGTCCTGCTGTTCTAAACTGTGGTTGCTTTGTGACCATAAACTTTACAGTACTGCATTCAGCCTTAAATGCAGTATATTTCAGTACTGCATGAAGTTATTAAGGTAGGGTAGAACAAAGTGTTACACTGATTGTAGTATTTCTGTACAGTCTTGGCCTAATGCAATAATGATAGAATTGTGGAAAGAGGTAGCAAGGAACCTGTGCTGACCACCTAATGTCAGCTCCTGTTGTCCACTGACTTTGTACCTGCTCCAGCTGCTCTGGCAGCTGTCTCGTCTTCTTTGGTCTATGGATAGGACTGTTTTTAATAACACAATTCTCTCTTGTCCCTCTTCATTGTTCAAGATATGCTGTGATTGCTTTTGGATGTGCCAGCTGTCCCAAACTTACATGTGGACGAGAAGGCTGTGGAACTGAGTTTTGCTACCACTGTAAGCAGATTTGGCATCCAAACCAGACCTGCGATGCTGCTCGCCAGGAGAGAGCTCAAAGTCTGCGCCTGAGAACAATTCGTTCTTCATCTATTAGTTACAGCCAGGAATCTGGAGCAGCAGGTATTCATCATTAGGTTACTGTGTCTGTAAAATATCTTTTTAGTACATTTGCACAATTAACTCCAAAAAGGAAAGAACTGAATAGTAGTATGGTAGATACTAGCTGCTTTGTCTTTGTTTTTCAGAAACATAAAATACACAATTTTAAGTTTGACATTTGAATTTTAAATGTTATAATTTGAAGTACTCTGTGACCACAGCACCTGACTTCAATCTTACAGGGTTGTCAGCATTTCAAATGCTTTCTTTGTAACTGAAGAATGTGGAGTCAAAGGAACTTGCTCCAAAGTATTCTCTGTTTGGCAGGCTGACTTCATTAGTTGTATCACTTACACACTTGAAACACTTATTTTATTCACTCTAGGTGAAATTTCACAAGACTGATAATAATAAAAGCTGTTGAAAATCAGTGGTTTTGATATGTATTTTTTGCTTTCAAAAGAGATTATTAGTCTGATGCCAGCTCTGATGTTTGACGTGTTTTTTAGTACTAATTTCTGTTTTTCAATAAAATGCTCATCTGTGGCTACTAGAAAGCAAACAATTCCATCTTCTTAAAATGGGACTTGTTTGTAACCCCCCAGAAAAGAGGATAAACTATTCAGAGTAGTATTTTGCAGAGCAAGAGTCCAGTTTGCTGTTGTGGTGAAACTCTGATCTATTTGGCAGCTTTTGTGTCTGCCTGACCAAACAAGGTAAATACTTGGGGCAAAGAGTCTCTCTTGCACCATGAATGTAGTTAGAGCTGTCATTCCCCAGTACAGCCCTAAACTTGGGAGTTTCTAATTTGTTGTTTGTGCTGGCTCATTTTAACAAGGCACTCCATCTTGTCCTAAAATTGCCATCTTGCTCTAGTCTTCAAATAAATTTTAAAATAAAACTTTATTTAAATTAGTGTGCCAGCTCCTTTCCTTGCCCTTTCAATCATTCCCAGCACGAACAGCAGTAGCTATGCCATACCCGTGCTGTAAGAACTTGCTCAGTTTAGTTACTGCCCTGTAGGTTGTGCATCTTTTCCCACCTTGGAATAGCTAGTGCGTCATTTCAGCTGCTCATTGTCCTTTTGCACTGGAGTTGGTAGAGGTACTGTTTCTGCTAGTTCTACACCTCTTTGGATATTCTTTATACCAACTATAACCCCTCTTTTCCCTTTGTCCTACCTAGTAGCACAGAGGCAGCATAAACTTGGACTTCTGCATTAGGAGCTGCAAGTTATTTCTGCTGCTGTGAGTAAATAGCTTGTCCCAAAGTGCAGATGCTAACCAGTAATGTGAAGGAACGAAGATCGCAACTGTGGTTGTGTCAGTATACAAGTATTTCACTGTTGCTCAATGCCCCCTTGTTTGTTAATGATAGAGCTAGTCACTTAACCACATTTTTCAATATTTGACTTAGGAACAAGGAGAGCCTCCAGAATTTTCTTTTTGCTACAATATTTTTTCTAGGGAGTAAGTAAATATTAAGCAGGGCTCTGAAAAGGACTCAAGTAAGTCGGTGATACCAGAGAAATGCACTTAATGTGGAAGGGGAGATGGGTTTAAGATAAGAAGAAATAACAGAGTGAAGACTGAGTATTCAAGTAAAAGATTCATAACAGCACGAAATGTAAAAGAGGATTATATTTAAAGAGCCCATATTAGCAGTCCTGTATTAACATACATATTTAATGTCCAACTCTAATATATATTGCATTAAGCTTAGAAAATCCTTGAAGAGAGTGTATGCATTAACTATTCCATTACTTGAATATGATCTAATATGCCTTGTTTTCATTAGTTTTACTTGGTCCAAGGTTTACAAATACAAATAACTATTGCCAAATCAAGATTTGTAAAGCAAACTTCTTCCATTTTTAAGATAATGGTTCAATTGGTTTTCCTAAATGTATGTCTATATTTGGATTAAATCTGCTTGTCTGAAGAACTGATATGATCTTAATATTCATTTTTAAACAGCTGATGACATAAAGCCATGCCCACGCTGTGCTGCTTATATAATAAAAATGAATGATGGAAGCTGCAATCATATGACTTGTGCTGTCTGTGGCTGTGAATTCTGTTGGCTATGTATGAAAGAGATCTCAGATTTACATTATTTAAGGTACATTTAAGAAAAAAAAAATCTACATGGTTGGTAATTTGTTTTCTGAAGTATATAGAAGTAGATTCCTGGATGCTTTAAGTCTGGCTTTCTTCCTCTTGGAATAGAGAATCACAGTTGAAGTATCCTTATCTGAGAATTTAGTTAGTTTTCAATGCATGTACTTGAATTAGTGCTTTGCTATTTTTTATTTAAAAATATTTTTCTAAGTTTCACGCATGCAATGTGTATGTAGTACAGTAAATGAAGTGTTTTAGATGAACATACGCACTCTTGTTGCTGATGTCTTAATACTGCTGTTTTGTCTTCATAGTAAGCAATACAAAAACTCTGGTTATATAAGTTACCTGTGAACCACAGACTGGCATGTGGTAATGTGCAATATGCTTCTCTTTAAGTTGCAAATTATGCAGTGAAGGCAAAAAAGAAAAATCTGAAGAAATTCTAACTGATGATTGGATATCCATAGTATCTGTAACTTGAACCTAAGAACAATAACTGTAACTAGAGAACAGTTCAGTACTGTATAGTTATGTTGATTTATTTACAATTTCTTTACAGTTTTCTTACTTCTTCCTATTTAGTCCATCAGGTTGCACGTTTTGGGGAAAGAAACCATGGAGCCGTAAGAAGAAAATACTGTGGCAATTAGGAACACTTGTTGGAGCTCCTGTAGGAATTGCCTTAATAGCTGGCATAGCTATTCCTGCTATGATTATTGGAATTCCTGTGTATGTGGGACGTAAGGTAAAATGTGCTACAACTCCTAACGTGCTTCAGGTTTTACCTCTGCATTGTATGACTTAGGTAATACTATGATGAATGAGGAACAAACTGAGAGCTTATGGGTCAAGGTTAAAGGAAAGGCAGGGAAAGGTGATATCATAGTGGGGGTCTGCTACAGGCCACCCGACCAGGATGACCGAGTAGATGAGGCCCTCTATAGACAGATAGGAGAGGCTTCGCATTCACAAGCCCTGGTCCTTATGGGAGACTTCAATCACCTGGATATCTGTTGGAAGGACGGCACAGCAGGGCGCCAGCAATCCAGGAGGTTCCTGAAATACATTGACGACAACTTCCTTCTCCAGGTGGTAGAGGAGCTGACGAGAAGGGGTGCCATGCTGGACCTTATTCTCACCAACAAGGAGGGGCTGGTGGATAATGTGAAGCTGAAGGGAAGCCTTGGCTGCAGCGACCATGAAATGTCAGAATTCATGATCCTCAGGGCATCAAGGAGAGTGCGCAGTAAGCTCACCACCCTGGACTTCAAGAGAGCAGACTTTGACCTTGTCAGGGATCTGCTTAGTGAAGTACCATGGGATGATGCCCAGAAGGGGAGAGGGGCCCGAGAATGCTGGTCCATATTCAAGGACCACCTCCTTCAAGCCCAGGAACAATGCATTCCAAAAAAGAGGAAGACAGGCAAGAATGCTAGGAGACCTGCGTGGATGGGCAAGAAGCTCCTGGACAATCTTAGAGATAAAAAGAAAATTTACAGAAAGTGGAAGGATGGACAGGTAGATTGGGAAGAATATAAAGAAGTTGTCTGTCCAAGTGGCTAGGGATCAGATTAGGAAAACAAAAGCCCAGATAGTATTAAATCTAGTCTGGGACATCAAGGGGAATAAGAAAAACTTTTTTAGGCATGTAAATAATGAAAGGAAGGCTAGGGAAGATGTGGGTCCTCTCTGGAAGGGAACAGGAGAACTGGTTATGGAGGATATGGAGAAGGCTGAGGTTCTCAATGAGTTCTTTGCCTCAGTCTTTACCAGCAAGGGCTTCAGCCACACTGCCCAAGATGTAGAAGTTGAAGGTGGGGAGGACTGGGAGAAGGATAATCTGCCACTGTCAGTGAAGATCAGGTTTGAGAACACCTAAAGAACCTGAAGGTGTACAAGTCTATGGGGCCTGATGAGATCCATCCATGGATCCTGAAGGAACTGGCTAGGCCACTCTCCATCATATTTGAGAGGTCATGGCAGTCTGGTGAAGTGCCCACTGACTGGAAAAGGGGAAACCGCCCCCATTTTTAAAAAGGGAAAAAAGGAAGATTCAGGCAACTAAAGGCCAGTCAGTCTTACCTCTGTGCCTGGCAAGATCATGGAGCAGATCCTCCTGAAGGTTCTTCTAGGGCACATGAATAGTGTGGAGGTGATTGGTGGCAACCAACATGGCTTCACCAAGGGAAAATCCTGCCTGACAAATTTGGTGGCCTTTTATGATGGAGTGACAGCATCAATAGATAAGGGAAGAGCAACTGATGTCATTTACCTGGACTTGTGCAAGGCCTTTGACACTGTCCCTCATGACATCCTGGTCTCCAAGTTGGAAAGACATGGATTTGATGGATGAACCACTTGGTGGATAAGGAATTGGTTGGGAGGCCACACTCAAAGGGTTGCAGTCAATGGTTCAATGTCCAAGTGGAGACCAGTGACAAGTGGTGTCTCTCAAGGATCGGTACTGGGACCGGTACTGTTTAATATCTTTGTTGGTGATATGGACAGTGGGATGGAGTGCACCCTCAGCAAGCTTGCCAATGACACCAAGGTGTGTGGTGTGGTTGACACACTGGAGGGAAGGGGTGTGCCATCCAGAGGGACCTGGACAGGCTGGAGAGGTGGGCCCAGGCCAACCTCATGAAGTTTAACAAGGCCAAGTGTAAGGTCCTGCACCTGGGCCAGCGCAATCCCAGGCAGAGATACAGACCAGGTAATGAGTGGATTGAGAACAGTCCTGGGGAGAAAGACTTGGGCGTGTTGGTGGATCAACATGAGCCAGCAGTGTGCGTTTGCAGCCCAAAAAGCCAACCAGATTCTAGGCTGCATCAAAAGAAGTGTCGTCAGTAGGTCGAGGGAGGTGATTCTGCCCCTCTGCCCTCGTGAGACCCCACCTGGAATACTGTGTCCAGCTCTGGAGCCCCTAATACAAGAAGGATATAGAACTGTTAGAATGAGTTCAGAGGCGGGCTACCAAGATGATCAGGGGGCTGGAACACCTCTCCTATGAGGACAGGCTGAGAGAGTTGGGGTTGTTCAGCCTGGAGAAGAGAAGGCTCCGGGGAGACCTTATAGTGGCCTTCCAGTACCTGAAGGGCACCTACAAGAAGGCTGGGGAGGGACTTTTTACAAGGGACTATAATGATAGGATGAGGAGTAATGAGTGGAAGCTGAGGGAGGAGGGGAGGTTTAGATTAAATATAAGGAAGAAGTTTTTTACTGTGAGGGTGGTGAGGCACTGGAACAGATTGCCCAAGGAGGTTGTGGATGCTCCACCCCTGGAAGTGTTCAAGGGCAGGTTGGATGGAGCCTTGAGCAACCCGGTCTAGTGGAAGGTGTCCCTGCCGATGGCAGGGGGGTTGGAACTAGACAATCTTTGAGGTCCCTTCCAACCCAAACCTTTCTATGATTGTGTCTTCAGTTGGCTATCTTCTCCAGCCCTTAAAAAAAAAAAAAAACAAAACAAAAGAAACCCAAAAACCCAAACAAACCAACCCCTGAATTGTTTAAGGATATTTGTTTCAACTGTACAGGAAGGAGAAGCAGTGTTTTTGAGAATGTAGTTCCTCTTAAAACAGCAGAGCAAAACACCAAACAACTTCCAATTTTTGCATCTTGCCATGGAAGTTCTTGCATGCTTTTACAGAATTGCTTTGGTCTTAACCTCTGGTTTCTCTTGTGTCCCTTAGAATTAAATAATATTTAGAGGAGATGGAAGGTAAAAAGAAAATCTTGCTTATTTTTCTTAAAAGCAGATAGTTACCAGTATTTTAGTGTAAAATTCTGCTGTTGTAGGTTTGTGCATACACACATTTAAGCATTTATACTCAGCAGCTTGTTAATCGCCTTGGGCCAGTCCACTGTGTGGAGCAGTGTTCAGTGCAGGTAGCTAGACAGCATCTATCTTCATTTTACTGGTTGTGGGAATCAACTAGAAATTACCATGTTAATCAGAAGGCATTTGATGTATTTCCTTTCAAAAATATGACTGATAGCTTTTACTATAAAGTAAATGAAAAATTGCAAGGAAAACAAAAGATAATTACATCTCCTATTTGTGATTTAGGGTAAAATAGCGAGTTACCCACATCTTCTGGAAATGGGCTTTTTGAAATGATGGTCAGCAGGTGCTAAGTGTCTAGTTACATGTCCTGGATGGCATTAATTGGAAGATGTGTTTATTTCTGCTTTTATCTTCATGGATTCTCACAGTGACTAGCACAGACACATTATTCTACATTTATTGGGGTGGGGGGTGTTTCCCTCTCACATGAGCTGTTGCTGCTAGACAAAAAGTCCAGGGATGCAGCTCTTCCACTGTAGTCTCTTCCATCTTTTTCTTTCAAGCAAGTACTCCTACCCTCTGCTACAGTTGTTTCTTGACCCTTCTATTCTGTTTTGCTTTAGTCCCATACAGTCGTTGGGACCTTATAAATGATAAGAGGAAGAAAGTAGTAATTACCTGTTTCAAACTATGATTGCATGTTTTGCTTTTCTCATAAGATTTTGGGATAGGTCCTCATCACTGTCCTTTCACACATTAATGGTAAAGTCTCAGAAAGTTAGTCTGTGAGGGCAGCCTCACGAGAATTTCTATTACACCCCACTGCTTATCAGTCATTTTTCTGTGTCACTGTTTGCACTTCTTTTCAAAATGTCTGATGATGGAGATTCCACATACTCTCCAAGTCTAATTTTCTTAGGCAAATTGATTTTTCTAACATTAATGTAAATTCTCTTCCTACACTGAATTCTTACTGCCCTATCTTCAGCTGACATAAAGTATCTTTTTGCTTTGCAATATCCCATTACATATTTGATGATTTTTAAGTCCACTTTCATTCTTATCTCTTAAACAAATCCAGAACTTCCATTTTTTTCTTGACAAACTGTTTTTAGACCTCTGATTTTCCTCTTCTGGATTTCTGGGTGTTCATACTGCCTTTGTTTTTGACCAGTTTGAATATAGCAGTGAAGCTGAAGCTGCTGAGTTTAAATGACAGGTGATCCTGTGCATAAAACTGCCAGTTATCTCTTTCAACAATAAAGAGATTTTTAAAGAGATTTTCATTTTGTGCACACCAAAACACATACTCTTTCCCACCATACTAGTATTTTAGGCAATTAGTCTCTTCCTAAGGGAAATCTTGAACTCATTACCATTGTGCTGCATCTTAGTAATTTCAGGCTATTTTTTTAACTTCTGAAGACTAATATGAGTTCTGGCGTTCTTGCAACCTTCCCAGATTGTATTGGCCTGAAATTCTTCTCCTTCCATCTTACAGGTTAATGAGAATGTTGAATACTCTTGGATCCAGGGCATATGTCTTAGAAAAGTATAGGGTGAAGAGTTTCCATTTCGGGACTAAAAAAAACCTAATGACAATTTGGATGCTTTCTATCAGTTTTACATGAAGCTAATAGTAGTTTTCTCTAGTCTATTTTTCAGTCTGGACCGTTACAACCTGTTTAAGTGTCATACAAGAAAATGTCAAAATTTTGTTGAAGTCAATGCATGACATCTGCTTCTCCCCATCCTCAAGGCTAGTTATCTTGTCACAGAAGCAAATTAAATTGACGTGACTTTTACTCAAAAAAAAAAAAATCAGTGTGGCCTCTACTTCCTGCATTTGCTTTGGTGTCTACAAATTCCCAGTTTTCAGGAAATTGAAGTTCAGTTCACTGGTCTTTAATTCCCCAACTTCCTGTTTTATACCTTTTTAAAGATTATCATTGCAGTTTAACTTTTTCCCACTTTCCTGATTTTTTTTTTTTCCCAGACATCTTCTATGAATAATAATTTTCAAAAATTATTATTAGTGGCTCTGAAATTAGGCCTGCTGTGATATTCTTCAGATCAGTTCATGTAAGTACTCTCTAACCTGCTGTTTTCCTACAGATCTTACTCCTTTGTCACCAGCCACCTGGCTCACAGTTGACCTTTAGTGACAGCTGAAGGGAAAAAAATTGAACAGACCTCTGGTTTCATCTGCTGGCTGTCTTTTTGTTAAATAGCAAATTGATCCATTTTGGTCTTCCTCTTACTAGCAGCGTACTTGTAGAATAATTTCTTGTTGACTTTGATGTCCCCTGCTTTTTGTCTCCTCTATTTTAACCTTTCTGATTTTGTCCAGACACCCTCATGCTGTTCCTTTATACCCATTCATAGTAATCTGACCTATTTCTATTTTCTTAATGCTGCTGCTGCTTCAGTAAAGGAAGATTCGTTGTTCTTTTACAACATTCTGTCTTCTGCATTGGAAAAGTTTGTGCTCGAGCTTTGATAGAGTTTCCTTAAGGAAGTGCTAGTCTTCTCCTTTCATAGATTTTTATAGATATTCTTGTAACCTACCAGTTTTCTGTGTTTATTGAAATCCCTCTTCTGGCCCAGTATTTTTATTTGGATATTCTTTATTCTTTACTCAGTATTCTGAAGTCTCTTATTTCATACTCATTCCTACCAGTGTAACCTTCTATCTTGATCAGTTTCTTCTCTGTACCCACTCCCTTCCATTCCTTTTTGTTGCTTTATGTTTAAGGAATCCAGTAGCCTTTGTAGGTATCTTTGCTGTATGCCTTTTGGTAGTTAAAATTGCCCATAACAGTCAAATTCAGTGCCTGAGATGATACTGCTATTTGCTCAGAGCGCCATGAAACCTGATCTTCATGGGTTTGTAATTCTTACACAGTCATACTGTGAGAGTGTTCATGTTCAGTTTTTGCTTTTTAACCCATAGGTATGTTTCACATTTAAGTACTCCCTCACTCCATGTTGCTCCTTGTATAATGTACCTCAGAGCAAGTAAATAAATGCATTCTCGTTATATGGAGTGCAGTGTCTTATCTGCCCTTTTCTTGCCTGTCTTGCCTGAACAAATACAAATACTTTGTTTATTCCAGAATGAGAACTACCCTACCGAATCTCTAACTGAAATAATAATTTAGAAAGCACAACATTTAATAAAACTTCCAGCTCATTTTTGTCATTCTTTTTGCAGTAACATATTGCTGTAAAAATACTGTGATTATCCTTTTAGTACTCTTTTGTGTTCCTTCTTAGATGTAGTGAGGATTAACTTAGCCATATGACAACCATTAAGACCTATTGTTCCTTTGTAATTACATCTTAACCAAGAATGATGACAGATGAAGTGCATATCCCTGAAAAGCCATGTTCCTAGAGAGAGTAAATGAAACACACAAAGTAAGAAATCTCTGTAAAACAGTGATCTTTGAAGGCCTTTCAGGTTCATTTGGGATTTACAGCAGATAAGTTTGAGGCAGTCACATTTTAGAGTTATTGCAGGCTTGAACCATCAGTTAAGGTTTTTTTGGTTAGCAGATTCCTTGGTAAATAGTAGCACAGCTAACACTCAGGTTTGCTAAAATATTTCCTGTCTCAAGAGCTTGTCATGAGAGGGTGCCAGAGCAATGGAGTTCTTGCTATCCTGTTCTCCCAGGCTGTTTGATGAAGGCTGCCTTACCTTACATGGCTCTGTTATGTCAACCTCTGTTACCATAGATCTAATAATCTGTGAAAGTTTTACTCTGTATTGTTCAGGGGAGAGATAGCTAGAAATAAGAAGTGAAGAATTACAGTAAGTTGATCAGACATGATAATTCTTTGATCCTGAAAATTGTCTACTTTTCCCAACCATGTAATCTGGAGTAATGATTAAACAAAGAAAGAAAGATTGAGCTCGTCTAACTTGATGGTGAAAGTAAATGGATGGGTTGCTGGATGGGAGGACTTCTAACTTTTAAGAAGTTGCCTAAAATTAAGAAATGTATAAATTTTCTTTTCTTTGAGATAAGGAATAAATCGTGACATAGAACGTGGTCTCTCTGAAAGAGAGCAGGGTACAGATTCCAAACTATATGTCCGTTCTTCCATCCTTGCAGCAATATATTATTGATGATGATGATAATGTTCTAAAAACCCTTTCTTCTTTTCTTCTCCCAAGATTCACAATCGGTATGAAGGCAAAGACATTTCAAAGCACAAGCGAAACTTGGCTATAGCAGGTGGTGTAACCTTATCTGTAATTGTTTCTCCAGTTGTAGCTGCAGTAACTGTAGGTAAGCAAATATTACTATTTTGTGTATTGGTAGCACCTTACAACCAGAATGCTATAAGCACTCGTGAATAAAGCATGAGCTAAGTCCTGTGGTCTCCTTTTGTAGGTGAGGAAACTGAGACAATGAGGAGTCTGAGGTTATACATTTATTGGGGCAGAATGGAGAATACAGTACATATGGAAATGCTGTATTAAAATGAAGAATTAAAAATATTTTTTTATCTTGCAAATTGAAGTTTTCACATTGTCATGTCTGGCTTTTAAAACTGAAGTATTTGAAGCTTTTCTTTAAACAGCTGACCAAGAAAAAACTGTTGCCACAGGGTCTTACTTGTATTTGAATAACTTCATATCAAGCTTTTCTCAAAAGAAAAAAATAGTCTTTTACACTTAAGATTAGATAAGTTGCCAAGCTATTTGTTGTGCTCTGGGAGTCGGTTTGAATTCTGTAACGTTCTTTCTCATAGGGATTGTTGAGGATAGCATTTGGGGAAAATCTGGCTGGGCATTACAAAATACTTGTCTCATCTTACCATGTAATTTCAAGGTCACTGTAAACAAACCCTGATTATTTTTTTGGAATGGAGTGGACTTGCCCAGCTCTGCCTTGCTTTTCCTCTGTTGCAGCACAGACATCTTTACAGTTGCACAGTAAGCTGCCGTGGATAACTGATTCATGTTAAGACCTGCCATTTAGTTGTAAGCTGGATCAGTCCCCTGATCCAATTCATCACACAGTTGTGTAGGCAGTGCCAGAAGTAATGCTCAGAGAGGAATGAGTGGCCTCAGGAAGACAGGGCTGCTTTTAGCAAGTGATGGTTTAAATTGGCCATGAAGCTGTGGCTTTAAACTGCTTGTTAACAATGGTGGAGCACTGTGCAAATGCAGATATGCAGTCATGAAACTGTCTCTGGTGTCTGTCTGCATGCATTGTTCTCATGTAGCTGCGGTGTCAGACACCTGCTAAACAGGTAGTAGGATACAAAGTCTCACAGATGTATTTATAAGTCTGCTCTAGCTCATTCTTTCAAGCTTTTTCTTATTTCTGACCAGAGATAGAACTTGGCTTTTTAGGGAAAGCACTTGGGTTTTAGTTTGTGGAGTGTTTGCTCTTGCTCTGTTGCCATGAATACATGGCCTTCAGTCTCAGTGCTTTATATGGCTTCCAAAATAATGACCTTCAGAATATGGATTTCCTTCTTCAATGCTGAGGAATTTCTAGTGAAAGAGACTTCCTATAACTGGAACCCTTCTTTTAGGTTAGACTGAGGAGCCTTTGCATTGGGTCTGCCTCTGTCCTGGCCTTTTCAGAATGTGACAGCTTGCCACTTTTTGCACTACCATTTTTCTGTACCTTCTGTGTACTTCAATCAGCAAAGCCATAGAATGGTTTAATTCATATGCCAAAGGAGTAACTTTCACAGTCCACTGGAAGTGATGGGATGGATTTGTGTGTATATCTGTGTGCACTTTAGCCTACAGTTCCTTTCATTGGTTTCCCTTAACTCCTGCCACCCTGCTCCACAGAATCATTTACTTTTAAGGAAAACTTACATAATTAAAAATTTTAAATTGAATCAGTGTGATACAATAAATATGAAATATCCCACAGTAGTAATAATGTTAAGTCCTATTAAATTGATAGCAAAGCCCTGTCTGACTTCAGTGAATGAAAAATCAAGTCCCTTATTAAATGAGTAGAGGTACTAACATTTTTAGTTGAATAACAGTTGAAATAGATCTCTGCTATTTCTGCTTCTCAGGTGGAACATTATTACAGTCCCCAATGGAGCATATATGAACCTTTAAAGTACTTTCATTTTGTTTGTAAAAGATGTTATGGACATACCAGAAGTATTAATTTATCGAGCATTAAACTTCTCTGCCTATCAATGCTGATAGAGGTCATTCTGTCTGCTGAAAGTACTTTCCTGCCATTTCACCTGTGTGATTTACCAATATTTCTTAATTTTGCTCCCTCCTGATTTCTTTCAAGTGTGAAATACTAAGTAATCATGGAAAATTAAATTGCTTTTATGAAAGGCTCTAAAGTATAAGTCACATTTAATGAAAGACTATATTTTCCTCTGTAGGTATTGGTGTTCCTATTATGCTGGCTTATGTGTATGGAGTTGTTCCAATTTCCCTCTGCCGAAGTGGAGGGTGTGGTGTGTCAGCAGGCAATGGAAAAGGTGTCAGGATAGAATTTGATGATGAAAATGATATAAATGTTGGTGGAACAAATGCAGCTGTAGGTAAGAAAATACAGTGTTTCGTTTTCTATAAATGGGTTTTGTGATTTATGTTTGATGGCTTTAGATACTTGAGGTTTTTGGGGGTTTTGAGTTTTTTAATTTGCAGTTAGGACAACTCCTGCTTGTTTCTGAAAGACCACCTCACAGATGAGGGTAGCTTCTCTGTGTTCATGTTGTGCTGTACTGTTAACGCAAACATTAAAGCTTTTCTTGCACATTTTCATCAAAGCCAGACTCAAGTCTTTTCCATCAGTAAAAGTCTGAAGATAAAATTAATGCTGCTTTCTCAGAATCCTAGTTTGTGGAAGCTGGCTGGCTTTTTTATCTATAACAGGGGGAACTAAATGCTGATGTGATGCTTTATTTTTTTAATTATGTGGCAATATCCTCTGTGATAAGGTCTCTCTGTCCCTCTGAAGGACTTCCTTCACTCCAAGAAAGGTGTCTCTTTTTTTTTTTTTTTTCACAGAGTTGTCTTTTTGTGACACTATGTTTTATAAATCCTTTTTCTCAGCATAATTTCAGGAATGGTTTTCATGGTCACATTCTAGAAACTACAAAGTTCTACTTCCATAACTGACAAGCCTTCTTTATTTCTGTCTAGATACCACCTCAGTAGCAGAGGCACGTCATAACCCTAGTATAGGCGAAGGAAGCGTTGGAGGACTGACTGGCAGCTTGAGTGCAAGTGGTAGCCACATGGATAGAATAGGAGCCATTCGAGACAACCTAAGTGAAACCGCTAGTACCATGGCCCTGGCTGGGGCTAGTATAACAGGGAGTCTCTCAGGAAGTGCAATGGTTAACTGCTTTAACAGGTAAGAGACATGCTTTCTACCGTACGGTATCCTATTCTACATGTAAGCAGAGAAAGCGGTATTACTAGGTTTTTTGATTTTTATTTTTTTAAATCTGTTCCTATTAAAAGGAACTGTCTCTGGGAGATAGAGACAGTTCATCTCTGACAAACTTGCTGATTTCCAAGAGATCCTGCCAGACTACAATCCTCAAAGAAGAGTTTGAATTTTTTCCAGGGTGAGTGGGGTCTGAGATCTTGTCCTCCTGCTTCCCAGGAGAGCAGTCTCTACCTAGAAGTCAGAGGGAGGGTACGTCATGTTTAATACAGTTGGTTTCTCTGGTGCATCTCACCCCGAAGTCAGAACGCCTGACTTGTTCAGTAGTCTGTAAGTATTAAGCTGTGCTATCAGAACACCTGGGTGGAGTGTGGATTCAGAATGGACTTAGGCAGGAGGGGAGGCAGCTGGGCACCTGGCCTGGCCGAGGTGGCAACTTCTTGTCACTTATGTGCTCAATGCCTCCTGTGAATTCGGGCCTTACTGTTTGTTGGCTGTCCTGTACCCTGAAGAGAAAGGGAGTGTCTGGAAAGGATTGTTAACATTTAGGGTTCAGGATGGAATTTGCTCCTGAAACCAGGTGCTGACACTGCTCATTTTCTTGAGTAATTCAGAAGTCCAGGCTATATAGAACAAGGAGTGCAGGACAGCATCGAGAGTTCCCTTGTGCTGGGACAGGTGTTTCAGGCTGTGACTGCTGAGTGAGGTATACCTATGCACTACTTTAAAGAGCTGAGAGTGGAAAACAAATCAAAACAAAACTCTTTCAATTCACTGTCAGAACACAGATAAACAAGGCATTTGGAAAAAAGCTTATGATTTGATTTCTGGCTTATCTGCTCAGCACAATTTAAGATTGCTCAGGTTTCTATTATTCCTGTTTCAGTTAATACAATATAAAGCAGAGTACAGAACACAATTCTCTGCCTGTTAGTTGATTAGTAATAATTTTGCACCTGAAGAAACATGGGGATTATCACATCTCGAACTTACATACCCTTCTGCTTGTTTTTTTCATTTTTAGAGTACTGTACACTATGTGCAAAAGAATTGTAGCTAAGCCTGGAAGTTGTTCTGGTAAATCTCAGGGAGGAAAAATCCAGAACCTCTTGTTAACATGCAACATTTTGCTTTGTTGGGAAATTAATCTGGTTTTGCTTTGGGGTGTTTTTGTTTATTTTAATCAAAAACCAGTCATTTTTGACAGTGGGAAGAGAGAACTTGTTTCAGTGGGGTAAATATGTGCATCTGTACTGGAGTAACTAATAAACTCTACTGCTGAATGGTGGAGAAACTCTACAAGGTGACACTAATTTTCAGCTAGTGTGCTTTAACTGTAGCAGCAGTATACGCAACTTTTCTTCTTTCTCTCCAAGACTGGAAGTACAAGCAGATGTGCAGAAAGAACGATACAGTCTGAGTGGAGAATCTGGCACAGTTAGCCTGGGAACAGTTAGTGACAATGCCAGTACCAAAGCAATGGCAGGATCCATTCTGAACTCCTACATGCCTTTGGATAGGTAAGAGAAATGCGGTGAAAATAGAAGATGAATAAGCCTTGCTTATTAAAGGATATTCTAAGCATGCCTTAGCTGTTTGATTACCCTTTGAAACTGCAAATTTTGTTACAAATTGAATTACATATGACTGCTTATGTTTTGCCAAGGTTATTTCCAAAGAGAAACACCATCATTGTAGCTCAGTAAAGTGGTCTTTCACACTTTGTGTTTTTCTTTGGCCTGTTTATTTGTTAAACGCTTAACTTCTCTAAAGCAAGTTACTTCTCTCTAACTTTCTTTGCAAGCTTGTTTAGCTTTGTTAACTGGCTTGTCTTAGATGACCACTTACACTCACGGATTCTTTCTTGTCCTAGGGAAGGCAACAGTATGGAAGTGCAAGTGGATATTGAGTCAAAGCCAGCCAAATTCAGACACAACAGTGGAAGCAGTAGTGTTGATGATGGCAGTGCTGCAGGTCGTAGTAATGCCGGTTGTTCATCGGCCTGCTTGCCAGAAAGTAAATCTAGTGCCACCAAGTGGTCCAAAGAAACAACAGCAGGAAAAAAATGTAAAGGTAAGCTGAGAAAGAAGAGTAGCATGAAGATAAATGAGACGAGAGAGGACATGGATGCTCAGCTGTTGGAACAGCAAAGCACAAACTCCAGTGAATTCGACTCTCCCTCTCTTAGCGATAGCATTCCATCTGTAGCAGATTCTCACTCGAGTCATTTTTCTGAGTTTAGTTGCTCAGATATGGAAAGTATGAAAACTTCCTGTAGCCATGGTTCCAGCGACTATCATACTCGCTTTACCACAGTCAGTGTTCTCCCAGAGGTGGAAAATGATCGCTTGGAAAACTCTCCACAGCCAAGTGGAATCCCTGTGCCTGTTCCAACAGCCCCAAGCACTGATGTTCCACAGCTGAGTTATATTGCTGAGGAAAGCATTAATAATGGATCTTCAACAGATGTAGATTTAGGTGTTGGTGAAACACTGAAAGAAACAAACAACAACCATTCACAACATGCTGTGGAATTAAGCACTGCTATTCAGACTGAAATTTAAGCCTATAAGTGCTGCAAAAATATATTTACCACTAAAGAACCCTGTCTGAAAGCTGGTTGAATTACATGTGACTTCTGTAAGTTTCGGGTGACCAGCAGAAGCAAGGTTTTGATACAACTGCATTTTATATATACACTTGTCTGATAAGGCAAAATACTTCATATGGACCTTAGACCTGTGTGAAGAGACATGAAGGCTTTAACCAAGTGCATTACAGCAGTACAAATACGTCCATGTTTTGTATTTCTGCCACAACTTTGCTTGAAAGCGTATACTTGGTGTATTTAGATAAAAATTGGTAAATTCTTAATATGTTAAATGCTGAAATGAATAATATGTCCTGCACTGTTCACTTGGAAAATATGGGGTTTGGGATAAATGGGTGTTAGCTGAGCGTTAGTGACTTAAAACCATTCTTGTGTGAACTCTATTTAAGGGAAGCAAAAGTTTTGCAAAGACCTATACAAACATATTCAACAGTGAATATTCGTAATGATAATTTTGTTTCATAACTGGACACACTGTATTTAGAATGCATGTAGAATGAACCGCATATCTTCAGATGGATGTAGCCTGTGTCAGAAGCGTTTGTATGTGTGTACACTTTGAGCAAGGTTATGGCATTTTACATAATTTTGAAACAGAAGAAATTGGTACTTAATATATGGTGGAATGGAGACGTCACCTGTGAAGAACAGTGGGGTTACTTATTTATTCATGCAACCAACCGTGCAGCAGATACGGCTACTATATAGTGTATAAAAACTGTAAAGTAACAATCCAGTGATTTATAAGCATTGTAGAAAAGCAGATGCAGTCACCTTTCATTAGGGGGGAAAACAGTGCCCCATCAATTCTTGGTGCCTTTGGAAAAGACTGGGTTTGAAGTGCCTGGTCGTTTGAGGATTTTACTGTAATGTTTTCCAGAATGTCCTCTTTGGCCACCTTGGATCACAAAAGAAAATTCTAGTGAATAAAATGACTGTGGTAGATAAATGTATAATAATAATGAAGTATTAGCCTACCAAAGACTCACTCAGGCTTTAGTGGACATGACATCTCTTTGCAAGACGTGCATATCTTCAGTCCCAGAATCGAAGTGCAGTGCGATGACTGCCCAAGTGCAAAGATGGGTTCCAAATATGCTGGCTTTTTTCTTTTTCTTTTGCATATGGAAGATGTACAGCTGAACACAAGCTGAAGTTGGCCAAAGCGCCTGCACTGTTAACATTTTTTTGCTATGTAATTCACTAAAATGGAAAAAAAAAAATTGTGACTATCAGAGTAACAGTTAACAATGTTCTGTCTTGTTTCATGTATTGCCATTATGGTGCTACTGGAAGTTTGGTTGGATAAAAAGAAAATGCCATGAGCTGCGGTCCTCTTCCATGACTTATCCTCACCGGTTTCAGTAATATGCTTATAACACTAGTGCCAGTTATGTTATTTGGTAATGCTTGTTACAGTATTTGTATATTTGCAATTCAGTTTTGCTCAATAATATGCGTGTAAACTGCATATCTGAAATAAATGTCTAAATACTGACTTCTAGTGGTCCTTTGTTTAGTGTGCTGATTAGCCTTCTAAAAATGTGTGTGTTCCTAGAAGGAGCTTTTTTTCTGTAAGGTGCTGAATGCTGTTATCTCTTGTTGCCTTTAAACATTTTTATTTTGTTAGGTGTGGTTTGGAAGTTGAATGCTCTGATACTTTGAAATACAGGATCTAAAGTTAGTTGCATTTTGTACAAGACTTCAACCTGACTTCTTTTCATCTTACAGAATAATCGGAGCTGCCTCTGTGGCAGACAGGACAGTAAATGGTTTTCTGAGAGGATGCGGCTTTGGCCTAAGCATATTACTCTTTAAGCAAAATTGTACCATCTTGGCACAAGTGGACAGGCTATGGTCAGATTGCTGAGCTAAACTCAAACTCCACTTTCTCCATCTAAAGTGATGCTCTTCTCAATTCACGCAGTCTGTACGAAGTTCATTCTGAAACACTGCAGATTGGCCAGAGTTTCTGGGTAACAACTGGGGCGTGGTTGAACTGCCTATTCATTAGGCTTATTTACTCACCTGCATTGTGACAGGCTCCAGAAGTAAGAAGCTAAAACTGATTGGGATGCGTTAAAGAACACAGCTGGATCTGCCTCATCCCCAAACCATATGTAAGCTATATTAGAGTGAATAACAAGATAACTGTTACGCTGTCAGCTCTAAAGCTACAATTGGAGCATTATTTATACCATTTCCAATGGCAGATGCTCAAAAACAGAATAAGAAATGGGACAAGTGAAACATAGTGTACCCTAGAAATGTTAGCCAGGCATGCAGGCCATTTTTGCAGTGTCACCAGGCACTCTGACTTGCAAGCGAATACAAGTTTTATATTTTGCAGGGAGGTTAGTGATAACAGTTCCTTTTTGTGCTTTGCTCTTGATTTGTTGGGTTTTTTTTTCCCCAGCCTGAACACTTTTTAAAAATATATTGTTACTGAAGAGTAAATGTATTAAGATCAGCATTAACTGAATGAAGCATTTGCTGTTCATTATCTTACAAGACCAGTTTGTGAATTCTGATGTAATTTTCCAGGCCTGCATAGAAATGGCTCTTATAGTCATGAACTGAAGTGTTAACTGATTCTTTAGACAGAAGCTGGAGAATGGAGTAAAATGTGACTAGGTGAGCCAGTCATGCTTCTGTCACTGCACGTGTGGTCCAACCGGTGAATGTCCTTCAAGGCCTCCTATTCCTAAACCTCTGAGTAGGTTAAGTATCTGTGCAGTCTCATACGACCACCTTCAATTAGTCATCTTAAGCCAGACATTATTTGCTCCATACCGTAGAGCGGAAGGTGAACCTCCCCTCTGGCTTTTATTTTCAGTTTAGTTTTGAATCTGATGTCTCACGCAATAGCAATAAAGTTATTGCTGATGTCTCAAGCTTTGAAAATTTGTCTTTAGTAATTTCATAGGTGTACTGGATAAAGCACATCAATTTGTAGCAATGCCGTATGTTTACAGCAGGGAATTGAGAGGTGGAAGACCTATTTCTGTGAGTTTAAACCTAATTTCTCAGGGCCTCAATTTTGCTGTGCAGGAAATTGGAAATATGCTTTATTCTTGTAAGTAAACCTTACCAAATGATAGTGTTATTTTCAGTCACTCTGAAATCATCTTTGACAGTTTTATATGCCATATTAAGAGGTAACATGTTGAAATACAGGTAAGTTTTTCTGTTTACTTTTGGATAAATTTTTTTTTTGCTTTTGCTGATTTAATTTTGTTGCTTTTCTAAAATTCAGAGGTAATACTAGTTCGTATGTGAGGCAGTCTAAACAGCACTAATAAATTTAATGCAGCACAGAATTTTGTTTTGAGTCTATTAAAAAAGTAAAAGATACAATAGTTCCATTAATCCACTAAAACAGAAGATGCTTCTCTTTATTTATAGATCTACCAGTATAAGAATTCAATAAAGAAAAGTTCTTTCACTGAAATAAACCACAGGAAAGATCAAATTTGCATCTGGCCTCCCAACACTGGTTCTCTTTCAGAAATTTTCTTCATGGTTCCTGGCCAGGTTGACTAATTTATGTCAGATTGTGAATTTCAAAAAGAAATTAATTTTAACATCTTCTATATCAGAGAATATTTGAGATGGTTGCAACTTTAAATAGATAAAAACTGTCATAAAAGCTTTCCTTCTGATTTTTGCATGTGCTTTTTTGTAGTAAAGCATCTGGACTCTTACATCCCTTCCTTTCATTGAATCAGTGTCACAAACTTTTGCATGTATAAGCTGATTACTTTTTACAGATATGTAAACATTTTTTGACTGATTTATGTCTCTTCCAGTTATTTTGCTGTGCAAATCCAAATTAATTTTTGAGTAGTTGCCTACCTAGTAATGCCATCACACTCATGGGTAATAATGTTTTATAAGGATAACCAAGCAGATGGTTGAAAAATATTAACTGGAGTTAATGAAATTAAAAATAATTTCCTAATAGAAGTTCACTTGATTTAGATGTTTAGGGAAGAGATTTTAGTTGCCCCACTGAAAAACAGACAAAACCAAACCCAAAATACCAGGTCATATGCTATGAAATTGTCTCATTACAATTTATACAATTATATTTAAGCCATATCATACCAGGAAGGTGGCAAAAAAGGTACTGAGCAGAAAATAAGAAAGGTAAAATACCCTGTCCCATGTAGGTGTTTGGAAAGGAAAGCTTGGATTTTTGGTCCACATTGCACGGGTACGTGATGGTGTGTCAGTGGCATTTGGAGCTGGAAACTTGCCTGAGCTACATCCTGGGGACTGCATGATGCCCCCGTGTCTGTTGTCCTGGGGGGCTGGGCAGTCTGTGCAGGCTGGGCTGAGCTTCTTTGCCCCCATTGTGCTGGAGGGTTCAAGAAATGAAAAGGTGCCAAAGTCTGGGAGGTGAACATGGGCAGAGTGCTGAAGGAGTCAGCAGGTCACCTTCCACCTTGCCTGGCAGATGAGCAGTGATGGCACACCACTAAGGGCAGCAGCATTTTTGGATGCCTCTGCCTTGGATGGGGACTGATCAAAGTGCAACAAGAGCTTTAAATGTCCATTTTAAAGATTTTTTTTTTATTATCTTTTTTTTTTTTTTTTTTTAAATGGCAGAAATTCTTAACTGGATCACTGCCACAGCCTGGGCTCTGCTGCGGATCCTAGTAACCAGAGGTGGCCCTCCCTTGGAAATAATAGTGCTTGCCTGTGTCTGTACTGCCATCTTGTTTCCATCTAAGTCTTGGGGTTTTTGAGTGTAAAGGGACAAAAGCTGCATGACATCCTCTCTCCTCAAGTGTTGTTTTGGGAGGAAAAGATACAAACATTAATATTCCATCTGATTCGGGTGAAATTGAGGCAGTTGAACAGAAACTCAGGAATGAACCCCAGAGAACCTTTCTGAAATTACAAACGTCTAAAGAGCACCATTAGCACCTTGTCTGCTCCTATGCAGAGCAGCCTCTTGGACTCCAAAGAGGAGAATTTGGTAAGTAGCTACCAGATCATGCATAAGGTTTTGTAACATCTTTCTAAGTAGATGCAAAGTTTTCATATAAGGTTTTGAATGCAATCTTTGAATATAAGGTTTTTTGAAGAAACTGTTGAGAAGGTGGAATGGCCTCTGTGAGGGCATGAAACAATCTTGTGAAGATGTAATTGGAAAAGGGGCTGGGGTAAGTCCTGGCCAGGACACATCGGTCTCTTTTTTTCATGAGCTGGAATTCAGTGCACAGAAGCATCCCCGCTTTCAGCTGTACTCATATAAAGGGTCCTGCGCTAAAAGAACTAGATCATCTGGCACATCAGACCCTCCTGTTGTGAGAGGAACCCTTGGGCTGTGCTGGAGGAGCCTCTTTGAGTAGCTGCCTCTAGGCCTTCTTGTCTCTCTCAGATAAAACATTTTGGTTCAAGTTCAGACAAAGTTATTGCTAAAAGAGAACATAGCAATCTATCTCATATACTTAATTAGGTTGACACATGGGAATTTTAAAATGCCTTTGAGTACTAGGGGCAGCAACAGAGTTTTTGAGGTTGTTGAAAATTTTAGAGTCAAGGCACAGCTGAGGTGTCAGGGAATTCACAGTAAAAATCCCAAACAGTTGTAGGTTTTTTTTCTGAGGAGCCAGATTTTATGTATATATAATACATATATGTATTGTACTTCTTTATCCTTTCTCATTATTTGATTCCTTGTAGAAAAGAGATTGCAACAGCTTTTCAGAAGGAGTTTGTGATTTTTGTGGTAGCTTCTCTGGCCTTGGTGGGGGCTGCTGCCTGGGCATCCTGGGGTGCAGCAATGCTCACGCGAGGGATGGGCCACAGCCACAAGTGTAGGGATAGATGCTCATCGGTGAGCGTGCCCAGCTGTGGGCTGTCTATGCTGCTCCCCACCCTCTGCTTCCAGAGCTGCTGGCCTTGCCTGCTGTAGGGTCCTCTTCCCATGCAAAATCTGATTTGTTTTTCCCTTCGTGTTGCTTCTTGATCCTGTAAGTTTGGTTTCTGGACAATCTGGGTGATGAAGGCCCTGCTGCTGCCAGAGGCCAGCTGAGCTGCAGTTCCCGCAGATCTCGGCTCTGCACCATCCCCATCGCGGCAGCCTCCACCCAGAGCAGGGAAACACCATTTGAGATAGGTGACATCTGTTCCTGGCTCTGCGGTGGGGTTGTTATGTGACCTTGGTCAGCTTTGCTTCTGCATGGAGCACTTGAGGTTCACCTCCCAGCTCTCAAGGTGCATGGAAAGCTGCAAGTTTAGCGTGGCCATCCAGCACTGAGCTGTGCTGACCCCGGCGCTGGGCAGGGCTGAGCCCTGCCTTGGGGTCAGGACGAACACAGAGCTGGCACTTGTCCTGCTGTTCCTCAGCCGCGTCCTGTCTGGCAGTGTCAGAGAGCGAGTGCGCTGAGTTATGCAAATAGACCTGTGTGTGAAGCTCCTGCGTAACAGTTCTGGCCCCATGGCCAACTCTTAGCTGTTTTGTTTAACTGCATGCTGCATGGGAACTGGGGGGCAATGGAGGAGGTAAATGCCTGGGAACACAGCAGGGTAAGAGCACCCCCTTGCCAGCCTCCAGGCTGATACCTAAAATGTGATCCAACTGCGGCACTGGGCTTCCCTTGAAATGTTTTGGTTTGGGATCAGGCAGCAGAAGGAACAGGTATCCACCTAGCACAAAATCCAGCTTCCTCACAGCAGCTGGAAGCTCAACCACAAACATGGACCTGCTGTTGCACCTTGCTCACATGCCAGGCAACTGGGTATCTTCAAGACATGATGGCCTCGGCACCTGCCTACACACCAGGTACCAGCAGAAATCATTTTGGTGGGCAAAGCCAGCAAGCTAAGACACAGCTCTCCTTTCACCAGGTCCTGGTGAGCCAGCTTGATAAAAGGACTATTCTTGCTTACCATCTCCACAATAAGGACATTTAAATTTACAACAGCCTAAATTAAGAGTGGGTTTAGGCACCAGACCCATGCTGATGGGGTTTATGTGGCTTGAGCTACCCTTTCCTTACAGGCTCTGTGCTCAAGATGTTTCTGAACACACTGTTCTGTGCACTGGGCACTTTATCCCCCTGTAATCCCTCTCACTTACTAGCATAAACACTCTCATGTTGCTGAATTTATTTACAAGGGTGGCATTTAGCAAGCAGCAACTGAGAAATATCACAGGGCTGCAAGGAAATGACACTGGTGCCCTGCACTGCTGCAGCCGGAGGCTGCGTCTTGCACTGAAATGTGTTACACCCAGCAAGTAGGTAAATGGTGCTGCACAGGCAGAGATCCAGTAAATGAGGGAGTACTTATGGACAAGTGACATTTAATATTCCCTCAGCCAGCCATCAGGGTTTGATACCCTGCTCCGAGCTGCCTGGTCTTTGTCCCTTGGGTAGCTGCAGCTTGCGGGCAGTGAGCAGAGTTATGCTGACTCAGGGCATAAATCTTGATTTACAAGCGGGGAAGGCGTCTTGTTCCCTGCTGTTCAAAAATACATATTTTGTTTATTGTAATGAACAAGTCTAAATGCTTCAGCTTGCATGCATCTGAAAGGCTTCCAGCCCCAAAGAACAGTTCTTTATTTCTGCAAATGGATTAGAGAAAGCAGAGCAGGTTCTGATGAGTGGAAAAAAACTTCTCACATAAGACCAAAGAGTACAGTTTGCCAGTAACTGGGCTCTTGCCAGCTTCTCTTGCTGCCTGTACCACTACACAGGCAGAGTAAAAAAGCGGTGATGGGGGTCTCCAGTAAATCAGCTTTTTGGCCAGAGGTGCAACCATGCTGTGATGACACTCATCCCTTGTAACACCTCTTACTGTTGCCCTTTGGGTGACAGTGCCTGTTCTACCTGGTGATAGCTTTGCTAAAAAATTCAAAAATATCTTGAAGGGTGCAAAGTAACAGTAATGCAAACCCCTGTTCCTTAGCATGCACTATTCCCTAGCCAATAGTTGCCTTTGAAGTGGTTACAGAAAGAAACCTGCTCTCTCTCCACTTGGGTTAAAAAACCAGGGATTTGTATCCATGAGCAAATTGGTCACTGCAAGCCTGGTTAGCTTGGCAATACAGGATATTTTTACTCACCATCTGCTGTGTCGGGGCTGGCCAGTTTATTGCCTCTCTGGGACTACACTGCACTTGCTTGTTCCCATCACCTGAATAACCAATGTTCTCCTGAAGCAAGTTTTTGTATTGTTGGTAGTTTTGGTTTTTGGCTGTGAGGGGGTGAGTGCCAAGCTTGAGAGAGCAATAAATACTATGCTGCAATTTGGTCTCCCCACCACAAAGCCAGCCACACCATTTGAGATTCTCTTGTCTTCTAAAGAGAAAATGCTTTATTCTTAAAGGATGTAAAACCCAATACCAGTAAACCAGAAGAGATTCCCCTGCTCCTTTTGTCTGCTCTACTGTTTCTGGGCCCCTGTGTTTACATTGAAGCCCCGCAGAAAGCCACCCGCTGCAGTTCTGAGGTGGACAGCCATAGTCTTAGTCTTGACTGGCAGAGCAGCTCAACCTGGCACGGAGCAGAAGAGACCATCCTTATGGAGTGCAGAGGGAGACAAAAGAGCGTAAATGCATGCCGAGGGCAGAGCAGAGACAATCAGATTTAAAAGGCAGGAGTGTTTCAGAACAGGGGGGAAAAAACAGGCCAGGAATGGCAGTGACAAGGACTGCCCTGGGAGAGATGAGCTCCCGACCCAGCCACGGGAAAAGCAGCAATTCATCTGCTCTGCAGCTTCTCCTGCTGACCCTGCGAGGTGTAAGCGCAGCAGGGGCAGGGGAAGCAGAACCCATTCCGCAGTTGGTCCCACGGTGAGTGAGGAGCTGCTTTTGGTCAGTGGCTGCCCAGCCCAAGCACCACAGGTGAAAGGCATCAGGATGCTGCTGTGGCCTCTTCTGTGCACAGCCCAGCCTGCACTGCCTGGCCAAGGGCTTGATCTTGACAGGTGATCCTGCCCTTGCTGTTACGCTGCAACTAGTCAGGGCTGGAGAGATTTCTCCCTCTGGCCCTGCACAGGTTCCCCAGATTAAGCCAAGAAGGACATGTTTAGGCAGCCCTTACCTGTCAAATGAGTGGTTTTAGGAACACCTGAAAGCCTTCCCTTCCACAACCCAGGCCCTGCAAATGACTTTCAGTGGTCTAATGCTGCCCCACAAAAGGGGCAGGTTTTAAAGCCTGGTGGCCTTGGCTTGAGCTGTTCAGGCCAAATCAGCTGTACAGTCCCTAACAAGTTAATTTTTTTGTAAGTTCTATGTCTCTAGCAATTGTTCTGCCTGTCAGTCAGGTCCTCCCAAATACTGTCTGAACTAAGTTGCTAATCTCAGAGAAAACTGAATGAGGCAGGAACATCACCAAAATGACTGCAAGTGCTGCTAGCCTGCTGACGGGCTCATGTCAATCTTGTTTCATTTTTTTGCTCAACTTCATGGGCCATTTTTCCTACATTTGAGTGTTGCTAACTTTTTCCTTCTTTTTTAAAGAAATATTTATTTGACTATTTGACTTCACCTTTCAGCTATTAAAACAATGTTTTTTTATTCTCTTGTCCTTTAAAAATATGTATTTCTTTAACTTTGGAAGCTGAGGCCAAAAGTTCCTAGTTGAGGCAGGTATGAGGAACATCAGACAGAAAAGATGTGCAGATAATACCGCTGACCTGATACTTAAAGAACAGATGTAATAAAGATTCAGTGTGTAAAACTTTAGGGGCCTGCTACCCGTAGTGCAGGGCATTCACAATTACTGTTCAGTGGCTCCTGCTTCAGAGATTCACTTGGGAGCGAGACGTGTAGTAAGGTGCTGGAGGAAACGCAGGCATCTCCCAGCGTGGGCCCAGTGCCCAGGATCTGTGAGAGCACAGGCCCCAGCCTAGCGGTGGTTTCAGGAATGATGCAGGACTTCAAGAAAGCATCTTCTCCCTTTGGGATCATGGACTGGAATGAGCTTAAAATAATTTTAAAAAGCAGCCGCTGGTATGCGACAAAGGCTGGGAAGATACTGGAATATTGTTTGAGAGCAGTGTCAAGCTATACTAGAGGGGCTGTCTACCAAAGTGTTTGGGGTAGGTGGTGGGTTGTCTAAATACTCAACCAGTCAAAGGTTATGGTCTGCCTTAAACTAAAGCGATCAAACTCAATCACACACAGAAAGTGAAAACCCGTTTGTTGCCACATATTTCATTTGGGCCGAGTTACTAGCAAACCTGCCCTCTTATTACTGTGTATTGAAGAGAGATGTACTCATGATCAACTCTTTGCTTTAGAAGATGGGTGACTGCAGCAATGTGCTGATTTTTCAAATCAGGGGATGTGCGTCTGACACACGTGGGTACAAAGCTCTGCTTGCAGCTGGTGATGGCTCCCTCACGCCAGCTGGGTAACAGCTTCACTTGCACACATTACTGCTGTTCTCCATTTAGAACTTCTTAACAAGGGCAATTTCAGCTTCCTGATCTACTGATCTCTTGTTTTTACCTCAAACTGAGTTAACCTCCGTTTCAGCTGACATTCAAGATGGAGGGTATTCCAAGGAAAGGTCTCTTCTGGCACTAGTGGCCTACTTTTCCCTGGACTCATTTAGGTTTCTAGTTTAATCGCTAGGGATGCATTAAAACTGTCCTAAAATTAACTGTGATACTGTATACCCATCTATGAAAACCCATTTGTCTATTTCCTCATGGATAAATGATTTGTCAAGAACACTCCATTTAAAAATCTCGGTTTTTAAAGCCCTTTTGTCTTTTTAATGTTGGTCTCCTAAATTTACTAAATTATATTTTTATTATGATTTATTGCTGCAAAAATTCAGATTTTTGGCTTCAGTGTCAAAATGAACTATACAAACTTTAGCAGTCAAGACTTCTTAGAAGATATCTAAAGAGCTTTTAACTCTTGTGATTTTGGGTGGCACAGATTTAACTTCATCAGGAGCTTTTGCGATGTGGCTTTTGACACTGGCTCTTAACTACAGTTTTCACAGCCAAGACTATTTTAAAATTACATAGCTGTTTTTTATGCTTTCTTTTAGCAAAAGAACTTTTTCTGTGTATTATTAATACAATCCTCCAAACTATTACTTATTGTTATTAAAAACACCTGAACTCTATCAAAAGAAAATCGATTAAGTTTTCTAAACCACATCAGTAAGTTGGACACATGCAATAAATCTTCTCTGAACATACCAAACTGCAGTGGAAAAAATAAGAAGATCAAAATCACTAACACAAAAATTAGTGAATTTGAATACCTTGCCACCATGACTGAAGAATGAAATTGGCACTTTGGTTAAGCACAATTGGTTATGCTTAATTAGATGAGCAGTAGAGCTCTCTTGAACACATGACAATCTCATAAAAAGAGGACATTTAAAACCAAAAACCATCAATTGTACTGACAGTGCTTGAAGAATTAAAAGCCTCATTCTTGGCACTCTACTTCTAGACAATATTCACAAGTCAGAATTATAAGCCTAAAGAGAGAACCAGAAAAGAGAATTCATAATTGTACTTTTCAAGAAAAAAACTTTATTTTTTTAATTAGTATATGCCTGAGAAAATTTTTCATTAGAACAACATTCTTAATGATATTTCTGCAGTGCTAGTGAGTTTAATATACATTTATATTACATGTGCAAAGAAGGCATTGGGGTATTTGAAAAATTTAAAAGCTTCACCTTGAAAAAAGGAGCTTTGCCAGAATCAAATATAAAACATTAAGTATTGCCTGAAATAAGAAAAAATCATACTGTCCACAAAATGGTTTTACTTTTAGCTTTATAAATATGTCTGTAAACAGAAATAGCTGGTGTTTTAAATAATCTGATTACAAAACTCAGAGTTAAATATTTTTATTGCTAAGTGCAGCCACTTGTTTTCCTGTTTACCACTGTCACTTCAAGGGCCATGCAAACCAGCAGTCCTTACACACACAGAGAAAAAAATAATTGTCTCGGCACTAAAAATTACTTCCTTGTTAATAATTTTAAAACCATACCCATTTATTTAATAATTATTTTTACTCAAAGTGTTTCATGACAAGCTAATATATTGTTCATTGACCTTTGCTGCTAAACTGTACTGCACCAAAAATATTTAAATCTGTTTTGTATAGACAAGGGATAGTGAAGAAACAGATGGCCTGTTTGTCTGAAAAATGTTAATACTTTTTGTAAACTCATTTTAGCAAAGCTATTGCTGACCCGTTTATCTTGAAGACACTTCTTTATCACAAGAACATACAACTCACAAAATGATACAACAACTGATGACTAAAAGTGTACTATCTATCGTACCATCAAGATATTTCACATTATATATATAAAATGTAAAATATATTTTTATATAATTAACACAGTCTAAATAAAATCACTATACCAAATAACACGAACTCTGTTACTGAACACAAAGACATGCATTAAATTCTAAAGATTAAAAATGTATGCAACTACAAGAAAAAAAGAGCAGCAAGTTTTAAATGTGCATATGCTGTCAAAACAAAACAGAATTCAAACAGTCTGGGTAAAGACCCACTTTAACCCATGCAAGTCTGCAGAGTTCATACATCCATTTTATAAACATCAACTATATGCATGCAACCAATAAATTTTAACTTCTTAAAGTTCATAAACCTTTTTAAGGCTCTCAAGATCTTCCAAAGAGTACTGATTAGTCTGGTTTTCTGAAAGTAAATCAAACAGTTGCTGAACCTGTTCTTTTTCACTTTTGCTAAGAAGGGCCAGCACCACCTGAAAAAACAGATTATTTTATAATTAGCACAGGCTGACTGAAAATCATAGTATCTGACAGAGATACAAAATCAGTGTATCGTTTCCTTTTAAGATACAAAAATTTCCTTTAGGTTTCTGTGCAACTGAAGTACACACTCAATCTAGGATCTTACCTTAAATCTTTCTGCTTTGCTCAAGTAGAAAAGGTGTTGATACACAAGGCCAGGATCTTTTCCAATTACGTAATATTCCAACGACTGGATAAAAATCAAAAAGATTTCCCCTTCAAGTTTGTTACTTAGCAGCACTGGCAATTTTTTTGGATCAGTAATTGTTAAAAGATCTGCGCAAGCAGCTTTATCCTTATTGGTATTCACTGCATTTATAATCTGACCAAAGTCATAAGCATTAGATGGTTCAGAAATATGCAGTTTCTCAGAGGTCTTCAGTGGTACACTCGTTTGAACTGCCTCCTTAGAAATAACATGATCAGTCACAACATCTTCTGACGTAGCAAACCGTCGCTCTTCCTGCTCATTAGATTCAGTCACCTTCACAAAGAAAATGGCAACAAACCATATTAATGTGGACATATAGATAACCCGAAGTTTCATAAACTGCATGCATATATCTGTCAATAATGTCACTAAATTAAAGATAGCATTTTACTCTTTGTAAAAGAAAGGCACCTACGTTCTTTTAATGTCCCACTTCCCGCCAGAAGTAGCCCTCTAATCCATCTTTAAAGGTTTGCAGTCAAAAGTGTGTATTTTACATTTCCTTTCACTGCTTGGCACTCCACTGTAGAAAGACAACTGAAGACCACTGGGAGAACGCTAAGGAGGACTGTATACATATATTAAATGTGAAGTTGCAGAAGACAAGCAGAACTGAAGTCAAATCACCAAAGACCCATGTTTCACTTCACTGCTGTGCCTTCAGAATAGTTCACATACACAGCAGCTATGTCAGGTTGCTCTTTGGAGTCTTGCTGTGGAAGGAGAAAGCTTGGCAAGGTCTAACTGCCTGAATACCCACTCCTCCCGAGTTTGTAGTCTGTATTGAGTTTCATTAAGCAGTTGATAGAAAATTACCATGGGTTCAACTACATTTGCTAAAATCCATTTCAAGCTATTAAAGACTTGTGGAATTAGTATAAACTGACTAAAACTCATCACAAGTCTCTACACAGGATGCCAAGTTTTTCAGGAAGTCTGAACATACTGTATTGCATAGTACAGGGGAGCTAGATTAGTCATTTTTGGAAAGTACTGCATTGGGCTTATAGACATTTTGTTCTATCTTTCAACAATAATCAACAATTAGAAACAAACCTGTTTCTAATTTTCCTTACTTTTCTTTGCAGTCTGCTTTCATGGAACTACCTTGTACTACAGCAGATAAGACAGGGAAGGCTCCCTAAGAGGGCAGCTGTAATTAGGACAGTATTATGATAGCAAACAGAAATGCTTCCTGCCCCACCCCTGGAAAAATTACCACTGCCAGTAATGTAGTTAGCTGGTCTCTGAACAATGCAGTCACTTCCCAAACCTCCTCTAAATACTCCCCAGGTCCCTCTGTCACAACTCAGAGCTTAACTAACACTATACCCAGCTTACGCCAATTACATAAAATCCCATGAACTCGTGACAATGTGAAGTGTTTCAATAACACAAATTGCTTCCATATTAATAACTGCAGTTTCCATTATACCACTATTTTGAAATTACATTATCAAATTACAGTGTCACTGTACAGACTGGTAACTATGTGTCGTAACTATATATTTTAAAATTAAAAGGGAAAAGAAACCCATTCTTAAAGGACCAGCAAAGCTACAATCCAAAAATATCAGATGACTGAGAAAATCCTTTCACCGCCTAATTCTACCCAGAACTCTGCAAGGCAAACATTTTGATCCCGTACATAACATTACATCATGTATTTCTTTTATAAGATCCTACAGATGTTTTACCCACTCTTGCTCTTTAAGCCAGGATTTCATTCTTCAGACCAGTAACTTTACTACTAGCACAAGAAGAGCCAGCACACCTGCTGACAAGGTACCTTTGCCAGCACAGGCCCAGAGGCTTCCCAAGTAGCACAGACTTTAAAAGCAAAACTGCTATTTGACAGATGCATTCTGGAGAACAGGTATTTCGAAGTCTAAGCAGTTTTTGTTTACAAGGAGCATATCCTCAAGTTTAGTGCCATCTAAATGTACTTTTTCCATTTCTGCTGTGGTTCTAAATACACTTCAAAGCAGTCCAAGCTTTACTATAGAATGCAATGGACACTGAACAGATCAAATGCAAGAATCCTCCAATATGCCCTCAAAATAACATGAAAAATACAACCCCACCCCAAAAAAAGTAGAGCTAAGAAGTGCAGAACAAAAGCTTTAATATTATCTCTTCAAGTGTGGCTTCTGTACTGCCTGCTTTTAGAAATGAACAGGTTTACCTCTCGTATGGTTATTTTCTTCCTCTTCTTCTTTTGACTGCCAGCTACAGCACCGCTGTCAAGGTTAAGCAGTTGGGTTACCTCTTCTAGTTCCTTTTTTGCTTCAAGAACATTTGGATCTATTAGAAGTACTCTCTTGAAATCGTCAACACTGGCTTGATAATTCTGTAAGTAGAAGGGAAAATAATTTTTTCATAAGCACACCACTAGAAAAATAAATTTGAACTACCATACTGTCCTTTACAATTAAGAAAAATAAAAATGCTAGGATCTTGACATTAAGTAGACAAAAATAATATAAATAGAGACAGTGTAATTTCATTAGAGGGGAAAAAGGAAACCGAGGACAAGTCTGAGTAATTATTTTGCGACTACTTCCGTATTAAATATGTAAAATGAAATAATTTATTCTGAGAAACATATTCCCTGTATCAGAGAATAGGTTACTGGAGACTGCTGCTTTTAAGCGTAATTGCTTACAGTGTAACACTTCTTCAAGATTAATATAATGTGAGTCCATCCACAGTTTATGTACTTGCTTTGCCAATAAAAGAGAGTTAAATAAACTTAGATTAAAAATATACCTAGTCTTCCCGGGCTTCAATCCAATAGACCATCTCTTACAGTTTGAGACGGGAAATTTTTGTTAATACTTGAGATTGGGATTATGTTATGAACTCTGGGATAAACAGGAGTAGAAGGACAAACGCAGCAATAGAGTGTGGCATTAGGTCACAGTTCCTCAATAATCTTGTCATTTATTTAATGTTTTTATTTTAAATTTTGACATTAGGAATTATGATTTTTTTAGAGTAAATTTTCTGGACAAATTTAATAGCATCAACTCTGAGGAGACTGGAACATCACACAGAAAAATCAAGACTCCTTGAGGGCTGGAGTATCAAAAATAAGGATGAAATGTAGCTGTAAACAGTAAAAGACCATGCAGACAGTAAAAGATCAACATAATTTCTTCACGTGAGGAACCTAGTATTTCTTCTTTTCACAAGCAGTATCATAAGGTTACTGTAAGTCATTCATATTATCATGGAAAAAATCCTCATGTACCAGCTGAGGTACTTCCTCAGCATCTCAACTGTAATAAAAGCACTAGTGTACAAGTCACTCATATTCTATTTCCTACACAGAGTATTTTGTTCAATACTTATGACCAGTATTCAAGGCACAGAAACACTGCAGTAAGTCTTTAAGTGAATTGAACTCTGCTATACCATGAAAGAAGAGAACTAGAATTATTCTGCTTTAGCAAATGAATGCAGAAAGGGGGCAGATTGCTTTCATCAGAAAACAGCTACCAATTAAGCTAAACCATTTGAACTACAGATGTGAGGATTCACAACTACAGAGAAATGACATTCTAGAACAGACCTCTGAAAACGATCACAAGGGCCAGCAAATAACCAATCCTCCTGGATTTAAAATTGCAGCCTGCCAGACTTCTCAATAAGAATCATACAAGATGGTCACACCCAAAGCAAGAGACTCGACCATGAACTGTAGATGCCGTCTGGGGTCCTGTGTCCTATGTTACAGGCCTTATTCATCACACAAGCGTAATTTTTTACCCAACTTTCCCTTAACTACATCTCAGTCAATCTATAAAAAAAATCCTCATTTACTACATTAAATTCCACTGCAGCTTCTGTGATTAAACATCTAGATAATTATATACAAATAAAACTTCCCAGCTTAGTTAGGTCTGTGCCAAACTACATGCTTTTAGCTCTTAAAATTTTTCATTACAGAGTCATTTGTCAACCTCAAATCACTTTTGTTGCTTTCTCTGGTTTTACGAATCACTCACATTCCTGGAATTAGTAATAATGAAGGCATTAAATCCAACCACAACAAAACATTTTGGGACTCGCAAACTCAGACTGTTCTGAAGGAACCCATGAACAGTGTTTCAGATTATGTCTTCATTAATACAAAACCAGCATTTTTTTCTAGCATATTCAAAAAAGCAGAAGTTATTTCTCCAGTTCTTGACATTCTTCACTAGTGTGTAATTCTCTTTTTTTGACTGGTAGAATCACTTATACCTTTGCTCATATTTATACTAATTTTTTTATCAACTTCAACAACATAAGGTTACAAATGGTTAATACCAGGTAGCTTGGTACAGTTACAGAAAAGATTTTACACAAAATTAAGACTTTTCACCTTCTTTGAAAATTAATCAAAGCAAACTTTCAAAATTTTACAGCTACTGTAGCAAAGGAACAAATTTATCACAAACAAAAGATCCCATGGTTCCTACAACCTGCATTTGGAATTGTAACATGGGATGAGAATAAGCTAGTATACCACTAAGCACAAACCGGTTGTCCTCAGGTGATTTGTAAGCTGAGAGACAATCATAACTTTTTTTAAGGCATCAAACACAATGGAGGTCTAAGGTAAGTATTCATTTGATGGACACTGCTGAAACTTGGTGGATGCTTGGAGTGATCACCTTCAGTTATACAGAGCAACACAGGAGAAGGCACTTAGGATGCTTGTTTAAAGACATCTGTAAAATTTAAGACAAAGTAGATGATGATAGCTGCCATCATGAGCCAAGAGAAGTGAGAAGCTGGTAACTCAGTACCAGGTAGGAGCTGACAGGCAGGGTAAGGATTGCTATGAAAGAATTATGAAGTGTAGGGGGTAATTAACATCACCGAAGAAAGAGAACCGACAGAAGGATGGACAAATGGATTGACATAGTTCAAGTGATGGAACACAAGTTTTGCAGTCACATTCGGGATGGATATGAGCAATATAAGTAAGTCTGCATTTATGATGATCAGGTAAAAGGATACTCAAATAACTGTGTGCAAGATAAGCACAGTACAGATAACACTGTGTAGATGGAAAGGAAAAGTTTGAGTACCAACACTGTCCACAGAGTGACAAAGCAGATTACTGACGAAGGTTTGTAATATGTTTGGGGAGGGAAGAGAGAAAGAACGAAGGTAATTAAAACTCTAGTTTAATATGACAAGTGCTCAAATATGAGCAGATGCCAGAAGACAGCTTGAGATTTTAGTTTGGACAGATGAAGACAGACTTGGAGAGAATCCATTTGTCATCAGCAAAGAGAGAGTAAACACCTTGACAGAGAAAATAGACTGGGATACCCAGAAGAATATTAGAACATTAGAACAGATTTGAAACTTGCTTAACCAATCTCCAGTCAAACCTAATTTATTTCAATATTCTTGTATTTTCTCAAATTATTACAAGTCAACTTGAAGGTTTTAATGTTGCAAAAATACTTATATACTTTATGTATGCCTAACGCTCTACAAAGTAGTAAATCAGCACCTGCATACTTTGTTTGCATTCACCCATTGACTGCAACTACCTGATTGCCTTTGAAGAGGATAAGCAAGTTTAGAAGTGCTTAAGAATACCTGCCATGTTCTTTTTCCTCACCTGTAATCCTTTGTACGCTAGTGCTCTTCTATAAAAAGCTTTAATATTAGAATCTTCTATCTGAAGAACATGATCACAATCCTGCTTAGCCTCTTCATATTTATACAGTTTCAAGTAACAGAGAGCTCTAACACAGAAAAACAGAATACACTGCAATATAAGTAAATTCTACAGTGCTATAGTGCCAACAGTATCTGACTCATAAACATTAATTACAATACTTCACACAGTTCAGTCTCAATGTGGTATCTTTGAAAGTACATCAAAACCAGTAAATATTAACATCATCACTGGATGGATTTAGAGAGGGTTAATTCCTGCAATAAAAGTCAAAATTCAAGTATGACTAATGCTTGAAGTTAGGCAGATATGTAAGTATTTTAAAAGCAGAGCCTGTGTTAGCATAATATGATAGTATAGTGGTTGATATAGTATAGATTTTATACAGCCATTCTGGGTAAAAAAGTGCTCTAGATTAAATCAGCAATACTGCTTTCTGCACCTAATTATTACTTGGAAGTCTCCTATTCAAGTACTGGCCTAATCAAATCCTTCTTAAGTTTGTGAAAGCTGATAAGAAAGCTGACAAAGAATTATGCTGCAGAATTAGGTCAACCTTTAAAATAATGCTGTTGTATGACCATGTTCCTACTTTTATTTTATCAAAATGTACATTTTCTCTGAATTATTACTCTTCATATTTGAGATACTGCTACAGTTTTTAATTAAAATCATACCAGTATTCTCAAAAAATGCTGCAAAATGCTATGCTAATTATAACTTTTACTATTGCTTACTCCATTTATATAAAGATTTTAAGATATGTATCAGTGACATTAATACTTGCTCCCCTTGGAAAACAATGAGATTTAACAAACAATCAATTTTGTTATTAGAAACAGCCATCAAGTAGGAAAAAAAAAATCCTTTTTTTACAGCAGTGACTGAAGGGATGCAAAACCTCTTCTTTGCTGTGAGAAAACATAACCATTGTCATCCCACAAAGCAGGATTAGATTTTGGATGTTTACCTGTTAGTGTAGATCGTACATTCCTCAGTATTTAACTTCATGCATTCACTGTATTTATTTACAGCTTCTTCATATTTACCCTTTTTTACAAAATCATTCCCTTCATTTTTTAATGTCTTGAACTTCTCCTCAGCTTTCTCACCTACATTACAAAAGGATCACAGTGTTACATAAGAAGGTCAGTTCATTAAGGGTAGCTGAATAATCTACCCAGACTAAGAATAAATGCCTTGCAACTGGAGTATCTTCACCAGTCTGCACATTGCCATTTCTGTCCTAGATCTCCCTGCTGCTCTAGAAAGGCATAAACTATCATATCTACATTTGGCACAACACATACTTCCCCATGCACCAGGGTAACTATTTTACTGAAGATAATAGGAATGCAACAGACAGCTCTATGTTTTCACCTCCTTCTGTCTACCCTTACTGTGTCGTAGAGAGGGACTATGTATCTCCACTGAGATACCAGTTTTATTTAGAATGGTGGAGATTTAATCAGCAGGATTAGAGGCCCTCTAGATCTCCACCATCACACCAAGACAGCCATAATTTCATCTAGTATTCTTTCTGCAAGCAATTGTCTATCACAATTACTATGCTGAGCTGACAATGACAAACAAATCATCACAACGATAGGGGTTAGTGACACATCAGTAATATTCTGTTAATAACCATTTATAAAAGATGATTTGAGGAACCTGAAACCCTAACTATACTTCTCCTAATTAATACTTTGTTCTTCCATAATTGTCTTTCCTTCTAAACTCCACATCATTTGTTGCATATGCTTCTGGGTTAGACCACAATTTTTAGCTACGGTTGCAGTGGAAAACCAATCCTGACCGCAGTTTCACATCTCTGTTGTGAGCAAACATTAATTAGTAACAGAGCTCTAAGTAAATCATAATGGAAAAATCTACTTTTTGTACCTTGCTAAAGAATATGAGCCCCTTGCCAAGCTTCAGATTTTAAACACTGTATATAACCAGATAATTGTAACCAATAATTAAACTCGCTGAGTTTTTATAAAACTGTGGCAGTCTCCTATGCCAGAAAACTACATGTGGACTTGGGGAAAAAATTAAGTAAGGATGTGAAACCAGAACTGATTTATGCAAGAAACACAACTAAATTATAACTCAGGCTGTAAGACACAAAAACCAACAGACAATTGTTGCAAAAAAGTGTCAGCCAAGAGTAAGGTATTAGTACTGACTGAACATTATTGCTGGCATGCTTCCGGCACCAGCTATCACTGTCAGGTCCTGCTAATTTAGTATGGGCCCGAGAAGGCAACCACAGCCTTAGATTCAGCCTTCAGTGAAGAAAATGGTTACACACAGTCTCCATTTAATATTCCTAAAACCAAAGCCTAACCAAAGCCCACTCTCTTTGAAATAGATTGAGATGTGTTTTGCATCAAAATGCTGCAGAGCACACTTCATGAAGGTACTGATGGCCAGTTTTTTTAACTTTCATAATGGGCTAAATATGACCACTACTGTTCTCAGGAGCCGCTTATCTGTGTACTTTTCACTATGATGATCTGCAAATTCTCACAAAGTTACACAAGATTATATAGATTCAAATTTACTACTTAAAAGGTTTAAATAGGTTGGTTATACATTGAAATAAAAATCCAACAAGTTGTACTCTTTATTAACAGAAAAAACCTGGAGTACAATCAGTACAACAAAAAGCACTTTTCAAGCTAAGCATTTATGTTTAATAGCAGCAGTTGTGTAAGATACCAGTTTTCTACTCCATTTACAAAACACAAAAGTTAAACCCAATTGTTGCCCAATCCTTAAGAGTGATGAATCAATGATGACACGTACTGACAAGAACTGTAATGAAAATACTTGTCTCGGGACATTTTAGAAAGTAGAGTAAAATTTTTATCAATTTAATTGAGCTTAAATTATACATCAACATGCCTCATGTTTCTTAAATGAAAAACAATTTTCTGTAGTTTAGTATACACCACACTATTTCAAGTATCTAGAACTATGTCTTCTTCTTGAGAAAAATGTCCAATTCTCATAAACACAGGTATCTGTAAATTGTCTGTCATTTGACATCTGGTACAAATAAATTCAATGCTATCTGAAAGATCAGTTTCAAGTCATTAAATCTGTAGTGCCCAAGACCGTGGATTATTTGAGGATATGCATTATTGCAGTAATGCATTATGGACAGATAACCCTATCACTGCTGCAGATTTGGCCAACAATTCAGTTATGTATTGCAGCCTCCCCTGTGTTAATCAAGGGGAGATGATTTTCAGCAATACTTTTCTTTATATTGAAATAAGCTCAAAGGGGAACCGATTAAGAGTCAAATTAAAAAATCATACTGTTAAGGCCTTTGCAAAAAGAATGTTTAATGTCAACAAAAACTGAATCAGAAAGGTTCCATCACATGATTTACTGGAGGAGAAAAATGGAAACTGCAATGAAGGGGAAAAAACCAAGAAGAAAGCATCCTAAAGGAATTAAGCACCCAGTGCTTGTGTGTAATGTAAACAAGTCCAGAACATCTTTGAAAGGTGACTATTAAACAGGTGCTGTCAAAGTTAGAATCCATCATAAAAAAGAAAAAAATCAATCAGAAGTGTTCTTCTATAGCCCATTTCACTAACCACTGGCCACCTACAAGTCTACCCTTTCTATTCTGAAGATCTTTCATGAACATTTAAATGACACCTATAGATTACACAACTGATTATGTTACTGAGGTTGGGTGTTTGCTTGGGTGGTGGTTTTTTGGGGGAAAACTGTGTTGTAACTGTAGTATGATCTCAGGGAAACTACTGATACTTGTGATAGGACTCAATATACTCCTGAGGAGTATTTTTGCTGTATTTTCTTTTATTTTATATAACTTCAGAAATTACATGCTGAAAACTACATCACTTAGCTTAAAAAAAATTTATTATAACTGTGGCTCCATAAAGCACATTAAACCCAATCATGTAAATGACCATAATCTAACTTGGCTTTTCACAAAGGTCTCTGACAAATATTTTCTAAAGCAGTTTCTTTGACATTATTAAATTGTATTCCTTTTTTCAAATATATTTTGTATATATATTAGCAGTAGCTATACATACGATTCATCTGCGACTGTTCTTCTCTGTTGACATCTGTGGTACTTTTTGACTTATTCTCTGAAATAAAGTCTCCTCCATCCCACCTGTGTAGCTGAGCAGCAACTGGGACAACTGGAATTGGTGGCAGTTTCTGTCTCCAACTGGGACCATCCTGATCTATTAAAGTCTTTGTTATTCTGAAAGAGAAAAGCCCCACAAACATGACTTTTCATATATTTAACTCACACTTTAATAACTTACACCCAAATTAAATAATGCAATGCTCCAATTTTTCAATAAAACAACCAAACAATTATCTGTAAGACTAATTTAAAAAAACATTGTCACAGCAGTCAATGGTACTGCACTTATTTAAGACTTACGACTTCTTCCACTTTCCAGAGTATTTATGCTAGCATTTAGAACACAAGAAGCTGACTTCAGCACAATCTGTAAATATTTAAGTAAATGACTGATTTTGCAACTAAGCTCTAAATGCTGCCTACCACATGCAATAAAGAAATAGGAAAAAAAAATTTATGTATTTATTTTGCTTACTTTTCTCAGCTGCTCATAGGTGTAATTTGTAAAAAGTGTAGATTACAATATCCTCAGACAAAGTGTGGTACTGAAATTTGCCAATGTCAAATGAAACCTCTTACACAACAACTCTCTAAATAACCAGTGCAGGTCACAAAGTAGGTATTACATTGCATTTTATAGAACAGTCAGAAATTCATCAACCAATCATTCTTTATCCCCATTTAAAAATCCAAAGAAAATATATAAGATCTGCTTAGTCTTTCTTAAACCAACACATGTATATATGTCAACTATTTCCATACACGAGAGATTCAATTCAAAATCCATTCAAGTGGAAGTTTCCCACTGATACATTTTGGAGAACGACATAAGTAAACATAATGAGTAAAGCCATATAAGACTTCATGGTTCATGTTTTTTTTTAAAAAAACCAAAAAATATTAATAAATTATGAGAATAATAGTGAGATAAACATCTTCTAATCTCAAAATGAGCTTAAGAGTCAAGTACGGCTGGTGGTAAGTCTAATACCTGCTTCAACAAAGGAAAATTCTGCATTGAGTAGCAAAGCAAGTCACATTGATAGTATGGCCAGTAAACCTGAATTTTGTCTATTAAGTACATTTCCATCTAACACAGGTGTAAAAAACTTACTACAGGAATACACATCACAAAAAAAATTAAGAACCTTGAATGTGACATAATGAGATAGAACAAGCATAAATTACCCAATCAAGTTTTCTTGCTCAGTTTTGATCTTTTTAAATATCTGAATAACAGCTATTAAAAAAGAAAGGGGGCCCTGGTATAATACTATGGCAACAGAGTTAGAGCACTCAGGACCAAATTCTTTTCCCATTAGGGTCTGATAGAAAAACCAATACAAGAAAGAACACCTGTTCTAACCTTCTTTACTGTAAAACAGAAATTACCAAAATATTTTAATGAACGGTGTAGACTAAAAAGACTGTTTGTAGAGCTATATAACGTGTGATTTTATGTATTACCTAAAGCTGCATGAAACATACCATTTCTTGTATTTTTGAATTGAAAGTAAATTTCTTCATACACATAGTATCACATTTTGTAGTATTATCTAGTTGCTTTATTTGTTTTCTAAGTGAACAATAAGAATATTTTCTGTGTGTTAGCTGCATATGCCCTTCCAGGGGCTCTCATCTACCTGTATCATTCCTAAGCAGTATTTTACAGGACATACCAACAAAGCAGCTTGTCCAAGTTCTGTTTTGCTCTAATTTTAATAAAACTTTAGGTTTTTAATGATAGCCTGAATTCAATTGTTAAGAAAAATGTGGCACATAATCACGAATTAAAACAGCCCCAAGATTTACTCAGGTTATTTTATTAGAGAACAAAATTGTATACTTCATATTAAGAAGTCAATTCATTATGTTTAGGTATTTCCCATGGAAAGTAACTGAATAATTCTGCAGTAAACCACAGTCCTGTAGACTTCTGTTTAATTTTTCTCCATTTATCATGATGGGCTTAAAAAGTTGGGAGAAAAAAACCTGATCTAATTCATCAAAATCAACAGAAAGAATCTTGCAGTATTTGACTATCAGTCAACTTCTTGTAATATAATAATCTAAGCATAGTCTTTGCAAAAATGCATACCTGCACAGGTATCTCATGAAAAAGCTGGAACAAATATACTCATTCCCCACCACCAACAACCTAACTTAACCCAACAATCCTGCAGTTTTGGAGTTCATCACAAATTTACTTGTACAGTACACTCATGTGGGACTTTGTAATAAAAGCCCCCAAGTTATTTAATGCAATTTGCTAACTGATATTAAAGGAGACAACTGGAATGAAACTTCAATTTAGTAAATGGAAATGCATAAACATATTTCCCCACATTAGAGCTTCTGTATTTCTAACAGTGAACAGCAAATAATAAAACACTGACTCAAGAGGAAATTAAAATACACAAAAGTAGGAAATTCACTGATGTTCACAAAGGTAGGAAAATGACACTGATTAAAAGCGTGCTTGAAATGCATTTTCCTGTGACTTGGCACACACCATTAAAAGAAACAGTCCTTCCAATTTATCCAAAAATCACCTCAGGATAACCAATAAAAGACACAATTCAACATCATCTAATCAACATGATAAACACTCAAATAACTGTTTATACTTATTTTCAATTGACTTTTCTTATAAGTATGTACTTACATTCTTAATTATTTCCTTTCGATTGCAAAATTATCAGGTAAAGGCTATAGATTAAAAATTCTACTTGTCTGTTATGTGAGAATTATTAGAAATACCAGACTGAATACCCATTCAATTCTAAGATTTTTTTGAAAGCCTGATTAGTTATGTAAGTACAGAAAGACAAGCTGTAACATAATTTATCAAATCCACCCTCAGACACAAGAAGGATGATGAGTTTTTCCTGTCAGCTTCCTACAGCATCACCATCCAATTTCCCACAGGAACTTAAAGAAATCCTCCAATAACAGCAGGTTGTTAAGATCTGATACTCCTAATATAAAAGAAAAATAAATTACATTTTGGGGTTGTCCCTTTAAGTTAAAAGGCAGTAGAGGAATTACCATTTCTGTTAAAATTCATTTTTAAAAAGGTCTCTTACTTTGGAAATGAAAATGAATACTTTGTTAAACAATTGCAGTGTAATTCATAAACGATAAAATATTTTAAAATAAAATATAGAAAAAGTTCAATTACGCAGGAGGTCTATGCTTTAGAAACTAAGAATTTGCAAGCAAAAATGAATTACCAGCAGAAGAGAAGAAGGAAGAAGCAGCTGAAATAAGGTGATGGGTTGCCAGGGAGGAAAGAGTAATGAGCAGTGAAGCTAAAAACATAAGGAAGGCCTAGAGAGGAGAAAAGGAAGAGTGTTAAGGGGAAAAAAGGGAAATAAGCTTATTACAAAGCAAGTTACAAGTCAAGGAGAAATATGAAAAGAGTATCTGCACATAAAGTAAGCCAAGAAGTTTTAAAAAAAGTATAATAACCACACAGATACCAGGACGAGCAGTTATCTCACCGATCCAAGTGCTCTATTATTAGCGTAGATGCAGGACATCAGTAACAATTTGTTGTGTTATCAAAAATAAGACTTCTAAGAGGAGACGATAAAGCGTCTTGATCTGCTTTGGCCACCTCTGATCAGTTAAGCAGAATTTAAAGATATTATGGACTTTTTAATGAAGTAATAATGCAAGTGCTCATGGCCTTGCCTTAAAAAGAAAAAAAAGCTACTAGATTCCATTGTTAAAAGCCACATGCATGTGGGTGCCTGCTCAATGACTAATGGCTGTCCTGCTTTCATAAATACTTTTTTTGCCCGTTAAAAAGGAAAGGAAAATCCTATTATTCACGCACTTAAGTTCTTACTATACGTTAATGAGAATGCAATTACCGTTGTGAGTATACACTAATTTTACACTATTAAAATAAACTACAGAAACTGACACATTGCTATTAGCAGCAAGAATTAATGTTGGAAGTATTAACACTTAAGTTAAAAATAATATTCAAGTATGTTTTTTACACCTCCAAGCTTTGTAGCCAGCCGCTGTATCAAGCTACTTCAGTGTTTCCACAACTGCAGTATACTGAAGCATTCACACAACATAAATCTCCAACTGCCACAGGAAGAGTGATAATATGAAAAGGAAACAGAAATGTCAGAGGAAAGGTATGGACCTTAAAGTATTGTTTTATATGGTATCAAATACAAGTTAGGAAAGAAAACAAGTCGAATCACCAATAAAAAAAGCCTTTAAAACACTACATGTTTAAAACAGAAAGTGACCTACTGGTGGCAGAGGAAAACTGTGAAGCTATGGGAAAACAACTAAGTGACACAGCCAGTCCTCCAGTTATAACGCACTAGTTGTGACGACCCTGCCTCTGAGAGATACAGAACAGAGGGAGCATGTAAAATGACCAAAACTGAATTCTACTTTTCTATTTGGACTGATACCAGAAAATTTGTAAGTGGAGTTACCTATTAGCACTATCATTTGCTGCTTGGATGCTGCTGTCTATTTGTAGGACTGTTTTATAATCAATGTATGCCTGTCGATACCGCTCCATAGACTCATTTGCCATTGCTCGTCGTAGAAGAGGCTTAAGGGAAAATGGCTGAAGCTCCAGAGCTCTAGAGAAAACAAAAGAAAAATGCAGGATTGAAACAGAGTAACTGAAATAATATTAATAAAACTATTTTATGATATACACAACTATACGTAACAACTTCGTGCTTTCAGTTGGGCCTTACAGTAACATAACCAAGGAAATGGGACTAGGTGGTTTATATTAATACCCTAAATGACATGCAGTTGTGAAATCGTTAGTGCTTTTACTACAACTTACTCTACTCATATTCCAATCTTCCATCTGGAAAACTGCTTTCATCACCAAGAAAAGATTAATGTAATGACAGCTGTTTAAGAGCAAAAGCTATTTTTTTGAAATCCCTATAGATGTAGGCATGATTTAAGTAAATGGCGCTTTTGCCTACATGATTTTCAGTTCTTCTTCCTTACATGGAAGTATGCACATAACAAATACATTTAGTAAGACATGAATATACACCTGACTTTTTTTTGCTTTTAGGTTTGTACCTGTCTTTTGTCTGTCTACTCTTCTGATTGTGTGTCAACACTGAGCTCAATCCCCAACACTGTACAATCAGAACTCCTTCCAAACACTATGCGCTTTTCCAGAAATATAAAGAAGCAGTCCACAAAGCCTTTATTTATGAAAGACTACCTTCTATAAATCAGTTATTCTTGCTATAGAGAAAGAGAGATAAACTTTTAAATACTGAAATTAAGATAAGACTAGCCAATTAGATTTCACAGAATCATAAAGCAATTCAGTTTGAGAGGTCCCTAGTCCAACCTTCTGCTACAGTAGGGTCAGCTCTGAGATCAGACAAGGTTGCTCAGCTCTCTATCCAGTTGGGCCTTTCAAACCTCCATGGGAACCTCTGTACAACACCTCTGGGCAACCTGTTGCAATGCCCTTCACTGTTCATGGGGAAGAGGTTTCTCCTAATACATAGTCTGAAGCTTGTGTAGTTCAATTTTTGCCTGTTGTCTCTGGTCCTCCCACAATGCACTGCCAGAAAGAGCCAGGATCCATTCTCTTGATAATCTCCTCACAGGTACCGACAGGCTGCTGTTAGGACCCCCGGAAGCCATTCTTCTCTAAGCTGAACAAACCCAGTTCCCTTGGCCTCTCCTCTCCAGGCAAGTGCTCCAAAGCTCACAACCAGCCCAGTGACAATTCACTGAACTTACTCCAGTTGATCACTATCTTTCTTGCACTGGGGAAGCAAAAAACCAACACAGTTATACGTGTTGTTTAACAAGTGTTGAGTACAAGGGGATAATCACTTCCCTCAATCCACTGGCTGTGCTATTTATTAGCCCAGGAGGCTGTTGGCCTTCTTTGCTATAAATTGGCTTTGCACCATTAGTCCTTCTAAAGCTAAAGAAACCATGATTTCTAGAATAAACGTTTCCAATTTCCATTTCATAAATATTTCCAACATTTCATTTATTTTTATGTTGCTGAATGCATTTGAAAACTAGAGCAGTGCTCAACATCATAGCCCCTACAAAACCTGTGCAAAAGTGCCTGTCATTCTGTAACTTAGAATAATATTAATGCAATTTCAGTTTCCTAACATCAAGAATGAAGAAAAAAACAACCATAAATAAATTAAGGGGAAGATGTCACTGCTTGAAGAATACCATCAGTGGGAATGGAAAACTGTATTTCCAGGGTAGAATACAAAGGTAATCCAGCCAGAGACCAAAGCCACACTACAGTACTAAATAAATTAAGATTAGTGCATAGGAGCCCTACTTCACGCTCTGTAACAAAAATCAAAGGCACTCCAAATCAGAGTCTTGAGACAAAGACAGATCCAGCCGAGGGTTTTTCATACACTTCTAAGACCTCAATAGCTAAAACTTAATAAAAATGTTCAATACTTACTTTTATATCACGAATATAAGCACTACACCATTTTTTACTTTGAAATCAAGTAACCTATTTGTAGATCATCCTTTATGTTGTGTTGCCTAGATAAGATTTAATTCACATTGCCTAATCCATGTGTGTTTGCAGTTTTGCAGTTCTGCTTCCCAGTCTCTAAATTATTTCTACTTCTGTTGCGTTCACTAAGCATCACGGATCCTTGCATATCCAGAAAATATGCATGACATTAAGGACACTGTCATTAAGTAATAAGAAAATAAGCTTCCAGTTGGTAAGAATACAAAACCCCAAACCTTTGTATTACCAATTTCAGTTGAAATTTTACATATTTCCAACCTCCTGAATAGAAAAATGTGATGGCTGTTACATATGCCATCTTGTTTTATCATCCAGCTGGTCCTGCATCTATTTTAACAATATTGTTAACAAGTTAATTTTTTCAGATCACATTTTTGGAAAACTTTTCTGTCACTTAGAATATATACAGTAAGTCAAATATTTAGTTAATACAAATGTACATGCATATTTTATTTTTAGTTCTCAGTCATTTTTTTAACAGTTGGTTTGTGCTGTAAAAAACCCCAACTTAGTAATTAATATGATTTTTAATTGTCTTGGGATCCTTTTTTGCACCTTAAGCCTCAGTCTTACTAACCCTATCTATGAAAATATAAAAAAAGACACCTAGAAATACTGTAATAATTTGGTGGAAGGCATTGTTTGGAAGTTATTGAAGGTTTCTGATCTTCTCTAACTCCTTCATCCTTAAAAGCCACAATTAGCAGAAAGGATTTTAGCTCAATTTGTGAGTAGTTGTAATTAGTGTTTATAACTATGCCAAGTATGTATTAAAAAAAACCAAACCAAAACAACAAACCAAATACAAAGAACACAAACATATACACCATACACATGCTTGAAAGCAATATCCAACACCGTGATAAGCATCTGGCTTAAGAGAGCTTTTACGTGTAAGTTACTACAGACCATCACTGAAGTAAGTCTGCTTTTATATTAAAAATTTTAATTCTGCTATGCATTTCTGTGTACACAAGAAGCCTAACAACTGTCCTCACACAGTGAAACAGTAGGTTAAAAGTTACTCCTTCCCCAGGTTCCATGTGCTTGTTTACATAAACTGACAAAGATATCTGTAATTTAGATAGATCAATTTCAATATTCAATAAAGTCTGATTCCCTAAGTCAAACTGCAATAACAATGTATCAGTTAAATGTTTAATCATCATCAGGAATGTTGTTGCTCTACACAGGAGGTTGCAATTTACCTGTTACAATCATGAATGCAGTCACTGCAGTTCCCTTCTTTGAGGTAACACGCTGCTCTGTTTGAGTACAAGATACTTAAATCATCTGGACTTTGTTCTCCTAAAAGAAGTTACAGTTAAAATCAAAGACCATCACTAAAATGACATTCAAAAATTAAAGACTTGCATACTGTTAAGTTGCACTGCAGTGATGCAGTCTGCTGACAACGCAAAGCTGTAAGGAGCTTTCCTTTATCATGTCACCTAGAATATGTAATTATTCAAACACATAAATAAATGCAAACGGTTCTGCCGCAAGGAAGTTAAAATATTATTTCACTCATCTTCCTATATTTTGTGTCACATGAACTGTCCTCTACTGAAATGACAAAGAATTTACTCCACAATAACTCCTGCCAAAAATCCAGGGATAGGCTAGGTTAGTTCATTTGTAGTTCCTTTAAATAATCTAAACAACAATCCTAGATTTAAGCGTAAGGTATTACACTTACCTAGACCAGTGACATATTCAATTGCTTCCGAGTATTTGAGCACAGCTTCTCCAAATTGTCCACTCTTAAATAACTCGTTTCCTTCACCTTTCAGTTTTGCTGCAGCAGGAGGAAGTGAAGTGGAACTGCCATCACCAGCCGACTGAGACCCTGCTACATGCGAGCTGGAGATCTCAACTTCAGGGCTTTCACTCTTTTGACCACTGTGTAAATAGCCATTAACTTCACCTCCATGGTCTGACAAATGCTTTTGTGGTTCTTCCTCTGATGTGCCTTTTTTTAATCCACTCTCAGTGGATTCCTTCTGCTTCTGTGTCTCTCTGTCCTCTGCCTTACTGCTGCCTCCTTTGCTATGAAACTTTCTCTGCACGTTCCCCATAGCAGCCTCCTCGGTAGCTGCCTCTCCTCTTACTGGCACACCAATTTCTACAAGGAAGTTAATGAGCTGAGTTAGAGCTTGCATCATCAGAAGAAACTATCGTCCTGGCAAAAGAGGGGTGTACAGCCAAAGAACACGGTACCAAATGCTTCAGGCATCCTAATGTTACGAAGATTTGCCCCAGAAAACACTTCCAAGAACACAGACAAATTCCTACTTACAAGTAACTTGCAATTATTACTGAGAAGGTGTTACTATGAAATCTCATTTCTCCTTGCTGGGCACACTGTGAACCCCTGTTCTGTAGTGTCAGAATGGTACAGAGTTCACCTTGACATTAACTCTTTAAATACTGGCTGTTACAACACTGATCCTTTTGATTTCTCATGACCAAATCAAAATGCTTGCATGTTAAAATTAGAACACACAGCTAACAAATCAGTAATGTTGCACACTTCAAAACTCTCCTCAAAAATAATACAGAATAGGAGGGATAAAAGCTTATAAATCATTCTCAAAAAGGTTTAATTTAAAGATAACGTCAAAAAGCCTTTTATAGATACTTCTGATCATTCCACTTTCACTATTATTTATTAAAAATTTAATTAGGAAAAATCATACAACAAGGGTATCAGATATTAACATATATATATTTCTTATTCACCTGAATTTCTAACAGATTACCATCACAGTATTCAAATACAGATTTCTGCAGAGAGCCTAACTCTTGATACTACCAGTCACACAAAGGCAACTCTGTGTTTGGGTACTATTAAGATGCTGGGGTTTCACCTTCCCTTAACTCGATGTGTACATCTGTCCAACAAAATTTTTTCATGCCTCACATATTGGACTGATACTTCCAGTTGACTCAAACTAAACCTCTGAAGTTGACTGAATATGCATGAACTCCAGGTTGTTCCAAATCACAGAAATTTTTTTTTAATGAACAAAATGTTACTGAAATCAAACTGAACAGAATGAGAAAGCATAGGATTTTTAAAAACAGTAGATTCTCTAGTGCCTAATAGACAAAAGCTCCAACTGCCTCCTTCCTCGCTGCGGTCTCTCTTTTGAAATACCATGTTTAATAGTAAGCTCATACTCCACAGTGGGAACAATGATAGGATAAATCTACCCACACAGACATTTTTATAAAACTTAAATTATTTTATTTGAGACTTTCATCCATCCATCCATCCAATTTGGCAGTGCCAAATATGCCAAAAAGGTTTAAAGTCTATTTGGTAGGGAGGATGAGGGTAAAAGGCTAGTTGGGCAGATGAGTGAAGACAGTAGTAGTATAATAATAATTTCCTTAGGATACATGCTAAAATACTTTCATTTTACATCCACCAAAACAGAGAACACTCCCTATACCTTCTAGTAAAAAAAAAGGAGAAAACCATTTAAAATACCACAGACAAACAGGTGATAGGACAGGTTTTTAGAAAACACAGTGAAACACTCTTGAAGAGCATCCCAACTAATAGAGACAAAGCAAGAAAGGCAGATAATGTGTGATGTGAATGTCGTTAATGTCAATGTCACACACAGGAGAAAATTTCCCGAAGATGAAGTGCACAGAACCAATCCTGGATTATACAGGAAACATTTATAGCATTTGGAGTCCCCAAAAAACAGGAATACGCATAGTTAACTTGTTTAGCTGTCAGGTTATGCTAATTGCCTAAATATTTCCAGACTGAGTAAATGCCCTGCACAAAGTTGTACAGATATATTTCTCAAATCTACTTTTGTCTTTCAGTTTCAGTGTTTATAACATAAACAATATTCCTGTATTGGTCTTTACAGAGAAATGTATTCTTGAAAGCAGTATTCTGGACTTGCCTTAAAAAAAAGAAAATCAGCACTTAGGAACTTTTCTTAACCCCCCCCCCCCACTCTAGATACATTATAAATGCCAAAGAAAAGTTAAAGGAAGGTACTGAAAAGTATGGACAGGATTTTGACCAGAATGACAACAAATACAAACTAGAAAAAATTTTAATTCATGTTACCACTAAAATAACAAACTTTAAATGGAAGGACTGTCATAAAACAAAAGCTACTGAATACTCCAAAAGGAATATTTGAAGGTGGGGGTTTTTTTAATTGGATGACATTGTCTTTCATTTAAAATTAATTTCCAGCTACACAAAGTGTTTATCCTCCAAAAGCATGGCACAAAAATAATGGTGGCAGAATGAAAAGCAACATATGTAAGCTTAGTTCATGGTGAATTCACCTATTATGAAGCCAGGAAACATTTTCAAGTCTTTTATCTGCTCTGGACTAGCTACATATGCAGGCAACTGGAATGGTCCAGATCTCCACAGATTAATTTTTAATAATTTTGAATAATTTTTTGCCACACATGGTCAGCAAATATCTGTTTTATATTATGTGTTCTTGGTTTAGATGACTGAGATTGTACCTGGATTTTCTGTGCCAGAACATGTAACGAACAGACTTCTCAAATAACTCTGATCTCTGACTGCTTAGGAGCAGTCTTTGTTTATAAAAAATGAACAAAGATTTACTGGTCAGCATTTATACTGACACTGTAATTGAGAGTTTTTCTTAACTTCAGGATATGCATTACAAGTGCAATTCTAGAGTGAATTTTCAATGCTGTTTATTTTAACATGATCTCAATTTTCCTATTGCAAGCTTGCAATAGAGCCTAAAAGCCACAGTAGGTTGGGCCCCATTGTGCTACACGCTATACAAGTTAATTATAAATGAGAGTTCCTTCTTCAGAGGGTTTACAATTCTAAAAAATCAAAAATAGCAAATGAACAAGCACACTGGAAAGAGGCTCAAGGAATACAGAATAACTATTGTATCGCGTAACAAGGTGGCCAAATGTCCTCATACAAGAACTCATCAATAAGGCTTCTAACCATAAGGAGAACAGATGCAGTCAATTATTCAAGGCTACAGTGGCAAAGTATCTTCCTACTACAGTAAAATTCTAGTCACAGAGATTACTACTTGGATAGGTGCGAATTCATATATGGCATAAAGGCCAAGTGAGCAAGGATACAGAGCAGCCAGTAAGTATTAACCAACAGTTAACATGTCAATTATCTCGGAGCCTCAGTGGTAGAGCAGAAAGCAATACCAGGAATGCCGAAAATAATACAATGGCAAGCACAACTGATTGCTTGAGTAGGAAAGAGCTCTAATTGTCTCCTACCCAATATGCTTTGCTTCTCAACAAATAAGAAACTTCAAAATGCAAATCTAAGACACTACTCACTGTTCTCTGAAAAGTCATGAAATATTAACACATCTGTTGAAGAATTATCTGTAACATCAAATAAATGTTTCATTATTCCACATGGAATAATTCAAGAAAAAGTAAAAATGTAAAGACAAAGAATCCAGTCTTATTTGGAGATGTCAATTTCATAAAACATGCTTAGAAAATCAACAGGAGAAATTCAGAGTGTGTTATCAACCCCTGTTTGTTTTGGAAAGCTGTAAATCAGTCATTATGATGACAGCTCTGTTTATTTAAGGGCAGAAAGCTCATTACTTCAGAGAAACCATGATACATGGTCAAGACTAGCTGAGAACACAGTACATAATTCACCAAGGATGCAGAGAGGGTTTTCATACCTATTCAGCTCCTAACAACTTTCCCAAAAAAGGACAAACTAGTGAAAGAAAACAGAGTCACAAGATAGTGCACTGATATAAGGAGATGATCTTCAATCTAAGAATGGTTCTAAATCATGGTACTGTCATGTTCAATGACAAAGACCTTAGTTTGGTGCTATCAAGTAGAAAACAGACTGGAAAAAAAAAATCACAAAATAATTCTCTGTAGCTAACTGCTACGGCATCAAGTAAATTTAATACCACATAGGCAGTGAAACTAGAAGTCAGATGAAGGATTTAACACAAAGGAAAAAGAGGTGCTCTTATGCTTCAATACCAAGTGTCAGTGTACAAAACCAGCAATCTCAAGGTGCACAAAACAGCAGGACACATAAAAAATTTTTTTAAATTATATATCCTGAATTGGGACAAAGGTTTCATCCAGAAGAATAATATTCTCTTCACCTCTAAAGTGTAATAAATAAACCATGCACAAAGAAAACACTCTCTAGGCAACGTATTTTCCCATGGTCAATTCACAAATTGTATGTTAAGAGGTTTCTTGTATGTGCTCGAAGTACATCTTTTAAAGAGAGATCTGTTGTCAACTTCAGCAATAACAGGTTGAGAAATAATAATTTTAAAGCTAACTTAGACTTCATTTGTTTAAATGCACTCTCCTTTTAATGAACAAATATTTACCAAATTTCAGAACTGTTTACTATGATTTTTTTAAAGTATTGTAATAGATCAAGTAAATACCATACAATTCAGCAAACTTTTATGAATTAAAGGGGGCTATTTAAGATATATTTATTTACCTTTACACCATATTTATCACTTGAGATTGTAACTTCTATAAACGTGTCAAAATACCAGGTTCTTTGTCAAGTACATGCATGATTTTTAGTTTTTACAGTGCCTGAATACTAGTCTTTAGTGTCTAAGACGTAAGCAATTTTCTGTTACCATTGTACAAAAAGGATTTCATTTACTTTTGCTTTCAGTTACATAGACAGTGAAGAAGACTATTTAGGCTGTTTTGTTCAAAGCTGAGAAATCAACTCTTCAGAGGTAAAGAAAACAAAAAATAATTTTGTTGTTTTTCTTCCAGTATCTAAATTATAAGTTTAGTAGGAATGCATGAGGCTTACCAGCTAGAACGTGAAATAAATGTGTGACTACATGACTGGACTACATAGACTACTGGACTGACTGTGACTACATGACTAGATGTATAGAGAAGAAGTGTAAGATGCTTAGTCTCCTTATTGCTGTTAGGTTCACAGAACAGATCGTATTTATTCAATAACTGAACCGATTTCATATTTGTTTCCATTTGTACTTGAAAACAGAGAGTAATCTATGAAGATGCTTGCCTCCTAAATCTCAAAAATACTTAAGTATATCACATGAACACATGTGACATTGACGTCAGTTGACAATCTTCCCTACATTTAAAAGCCTAACCTTTCATCAATGGAACGCGAGTCTTCCTATGAAGCTAGAAGGCATTTAGTCATCTGAACGCTCCCAATGGAAAGCAACCCCAAATTAACTAATGTTTAAGGCTAGAGACATGATCCATCCTTTCTTCCAGGGTTTTGGCTGAGGAGACTTAGTGGATACCTACTGATTTTGAAAAACCTATTTTCCTTAAATTTCTGTGTAAATAATGCATTATTAAATCACATGTGTGTAGGCAGAATTAAGTTGGAAAACCCACAGACTGATTTAATTTCAAGATAAAGAACTACATAGGCCATGGAAAACACAAAAGTCACAGTTGTCATGTCACATTACCTTAAAGAACCAACAGGAAGGAGAAAGGGTGGAAATAAACCTAGGGATGTTATTCTGTTGCATGGTGGAGCCCAGATATGCAGCTGAATCTGAGAGCAACCTGCCAGTGCAACCTCAATAGTCCCTGCTGCCTCACTGCCTCCTACAAGTCATGTATGCTGATTATGCCAGTAGCTTCATCTCAGCAGTCTTGCAGTGAGTCACACACTAATCCACGAATGGGAGATTTCAACTGCTTGTAAACTACACACAGTACAAGAATTACACGTTGTTTAACTCCAGTAGAGACTTTCAGAGCACATAGATGATCTTTTACATTAAAAAACAAAAAAAGGATTGATCATTTTCAAAACAAACAACATCAAAAAAATAGAACTACATGCCACTTGATCATTTTTACACCCTTTGATCCAGTGAATGGAGGAAAAACACAGAAGAAAAATGTGATGGTGGGAAGGCATAAGAGCTGTGCAAGAGAAAGAGCCAAAGGAACACAAAATGTTCTCTAACACCAGAAGAAATTCCCAACTGGGTCCACATCAAAGGATAGGTATAAAATTACATAGGACACAGGGAAGTAGGTGATTTATAGCAACATTTTCCATCTGCATCTGTTATACCCTTTCTAGAAATAAATCCAAAGATTTGTAACTGGATTCTAGATTTCACACTCAGATCTATTTAACTAGTGAATGTAATTTTGGTTTCAAATGGGCAAAATTCTTTGCAAGCAAATATGGATGAATTGTGTGAATACACATTGCAATATCAAAGGCAATGACTTTTTCCTCAAGTTAAAATTAAATAGGAAATGACATGACATTACTTTTATCTCCACTACTTCTTTCACATTCTTCTGTATTTTCCCATCTTTCTCCATCACCTTCTGAATCCTCTATATCTTGAATAAGTATTCTTTTTCCTTTGCCTCGAGACTCAGGTACAGGCTTTAAAACTTTCAGTTCCTTTTCAATCTCTAGAAGATTTTTCTGCAATAGAGAAAAAACAATAGCAGAAGCCTTTTTTTGTAGGTATATATATTTTAATTTATATATAGAAAATATATTCTGTTAAATAATCCACATAAAATCTTGAAGAACTATCAAGATAAATGTTATCAATATAAAAACAGAGAAAATAAACATGAATTTTCCAAGAGTCAGTACCAAAACAAAGATTAACACTCAATTTCTGTCTCTTAGAGACTCAGAAGATATCACACAAATAAATAAGTACTTTTCCTGAATGAACTGCTTAAGCAAAAAAAGAAAATTAAAAGGAGAAAAAGTAGACTGTACTATTGTGGTATCTGGCATGGTCTACTCAGAAAAGACACATGGAAAACAGGCTCTTTCCAGAATGTCTGAAAAAGCCTTAAGATCAGTTTATCAAAATTAATGCTATGGAGAATCTGGTGTCTGATGAATGTCTGATGAAGAAGTGTAACTGATAGAACTAGAACCAAGAGACAACAATTTCTTAGCAGTGTAGCAGAAGGACACTGTGAAATAATGAAAAGGTTTGCTCCTCTTGCAAGAACTGCAAATTAGATGATCAAACAGCCTCTCATTCCATAAATATTTTGTGGTTACTCAAAAAAATACTCCAACTGCACTTTACACTTTAAGAGCAGAGTAAGACACACCCAACATGCACTATTCTGAATTTAATTCAGTGCTGTACAAGGAAATGTCATTTCATTACTCACTTCCTCAAGAAAAAGATAAAACAAGGACAGGTACAAGCAGAGATTCACATGAACAAATTACCTTGAAGAATTCCAGTTACCAATTTACCTTTGTATTAGTGACCCTGCACATAAACATTCACTCTGCACGTGTTCCATACTTTCATATTTAGCTCAAGAGGGTTTTGAGGATCCTCCAAACAAAGAGCAGCTCAAAAATGCTATGCCAAGCATTGGTCACTTCTGGATGTCTCAGCCAAGGCATAATAGCTGGCACAGATAAGGACAAAGCACAGACATCTGCTTTCAGCTACAGCAGCATTGCTCAGCAAAGCTACTAATGTATTTAGATCTCTGGAAGAGTGTACTCAAAATGGGTATTTTATGTATATACAGGCTCACAAGCTATTTAGTGGTTCAGCCTTGTAAACAGCAAAAAAACTCAAAAGCTCTTTTAGAACTCAAACCCAGAGATAGACATTTAAAAAGAAAGAAAGGGGGAAAAAAAAAAAAAAAAAAAAAGCTGGCAGGTTGATTCCTTGGTTGATGTGAAACTCAGGAACTACTCTGGACAGGTATTCAGCTCCAAGAACATCTTAAAAGGGATGAATGCTGTATGTGGTGAATTTGACACAACAGGCTTGGACCTCTCTCACTGGTGCAAGCAATAGCAGTGATCAAATAACTCCAGCTCAAAATGTGACAACAACAAGAGCTGAACGGAATTCAGGTGATGAGGCAATTGCATAGCATCCAGAAGTCATACATAAAAAAACTGGTAGGGTAGCAGTATGATGGACTCCTAATTAACAAAGAGCAGTTTAGTATCACAACAGCCTAGCACTGAAGCGTCTCAGGAAACATAGAGTCCAAATGCGAGGACTAGGTTCTAACCCACAAAACACCCCTAAGATACCTATGAAAGGATGCAAACCAATCCTCTCCTAAATATCCGAAGTAATAGTAGTACAAGGACCACACCCTGATCTTGAGTCTCCAAAGAAAGCATTCGGCCTTCTTAGATCCAAAATTGGCTAGGAAGGGTCTAGATTCATCAGAAAGTATGACAGTTTTTTCATTCTAGCCTGAAGGTGAGAAATGAATGAAGCTGAAGTGAGGACTGAACCCAGGTCTTCTCCTTTTGGGTTAACTTTACCACTACAACAATAAAAGCTTGGCACCTCTTTTGAATTTTTCTTGTGAATTGTGTGTCAAACTTAAATAGACCTATCCCCATGGATCTTTCTGAGAGAGATTTCCAAATAACTTTTATCGGCTAAGACACTAATACTGTAAGCAAGTTCAGCAGCAAAATTTTAGGCACCTAAACTATGTTAATAGAGAAGACTTGAGTGCCTACAGGTTCTCACAATTAAGTAGTGAACAGAAGATCTGGTCACATTCAAGTACCTAATTTCCACCACTGGCACCTATGTGGTCTTGGGAAACTGATCACTGGCACAGTAGATCAAGTGTGTCCTCAAAACTCATATTCAAATCAAACGATATGAACTGTACTCACTTTATGATACAGCTGCAAACAGCCTCTTTCTAGTCATATTCAACTCATTTATCTTTACCTTAGCTATAGCATTTTCTGGTTCAACACATAATACTTTGTTCAGATCCTCTATAGCTGTCTGGTAATTCTGCAGCTGATTGTGTACAGTGGCACGGCGCATCAGAGCTACAAAGGAACAAAGTGTATTATTTATGTATTTAAAGCATAAAGCAGATAAAACTACACTATTTTTTCTAGACTTATTAAGTGTAAAGCAGTTTTTAAAATTCTGCATTTACTTCATAATGACTCTGTATTAGTAATGAGTTGTCTTTTAAAGATGCAATTTCTTATGACACCTTTTGAGATTGTGATCATTAATTGTGAAGCATTTTTTCATATTTTTCCCCTCCTCTCATGCAAATATAGCTAATATAGTTAGTTCAAGCTCTTGACCTCAGAAAGGATTAAATCAGCAACTTTGATTGTTTTCATGTCACTTTTAAGGTAATACATACTTCAGCGTGGGTATTATGGAAACAATGCACTGCGTGAAATCAAGAGGGCTTACAGTCATCATATGAAAACCAAGAGTTAGCCCCATGTGTCGGAGTCACCATTAGCCGGGGTCCTTATTTCTCCGTGCGGGAACAGAAACAACGCAACACCAATGTGATGATCAGGTCGTCCATCTTTTTTTATTTTTCCTTTTCTGGTTACATTTATACTCTACTAAGTTCCGTACACGCACTCATCTATCTTCTAATAGGCTACAGGTCATCTACACGCGCTGTTCACGCGCCTCTACAAGCATTTGCATTGGTTAATTGCAATTAGCACGTAAAGCCCAAAACTTGCCAAAACTCCCTTATCTCATACCCTGTTTTGCTCAGACTTGTGTGCTTTTGCTGACCACAGGTGTTTCTCACTTATCTGCTATCTTGTGTGTTTTTGCCAGCCTTATTTTGCTGGCCTTGTCTTCGTCCTTGCATTCTTCTGTCTGCACTAACTTTCTCCCAGCGCGGCCCAGACTCCTACACCCATGCTACTGCATAAGAATACACATTACAGATCAATGGGATGAATTGCATAAAACTTCCCTGATCCTGACAATACTGTTAAAGTTACTTTGCAGAGCAACTCTGTTTCCTTATTCATTCTTGGACCTGATCTAAAGCTCAGTTAAGTCAACTAACAACATGAATGGATATGTATGATTTTATTTGCCAGAAATAAAATAATACATAGAAAGGCAAGTTTATGTTCTACTTTACCTTTTACGTTGCCAGGTTCCATATCTAGTACCTTCTCACAATCCTGCAAAGCACTCTCCCAGTCCTGAAGTTTAATTTCTGCTTGAGCTCTGTTATTATATGCAGCTGCAGTGGGTATTACTGATATACTCCTGAAAAAAAGGAATATTGACCATGGTAGGCTCATAGTTAGAAAACCTGAATGTAGAAACACTTCGCTATTGGAAGCTGAAAACAGTATTATAACAATATTAATACTGATACTCCAACCGCAATAGTGGTTAGAAACTCCCTCCTGTGAGACTGGAGGCAACCATCCACCAACTAGGTTTACCATCTTCAGAGGTCTGTTTCTTGCAGGGCTTTGATCTGAGATGTTGCAGAGAAGATGCCATGGTGCTATGGCTCATCTGTCACTTAAACTCTTGCTGCCATTCACGTAGACTCAAAAGAAACTGCCATATGAAACCTTTGAGAGTATCAAGAGTAACTACAGAGCTCTGGAGGTTATGATGAGGAACGGGGGGGGCACATGGGCTTCTCCTTTGATCTTGCTTGTAAGAAGGAAATAGTCAGGTAACAGTGGACTAATTGTCCAGGTCAATGTCTGGCTGCGTGGCTGGTATTGTAGGCAGGGCTTTAGCTTCTATAACAACAAGATCATCTCAGCAATAAGGACAACTGGGATGCATATGACAAAGTGGTGCAAGAGCATCTTTCCCAACACCCTTGCTAACCTAGCAAGGAGGACTGAACTGTGTTCACTGGGAAGAGGGGGCAATAGGGAAGTGCTGGGGGGACAGCATACTAGAAGAGATTCATATTTTCCTTGTGAAAAAAGCATGGCTGCAGGACAATCTCAAGTGTTTGTGCACAAATGCACAAAGCATTTGAAACAGAAAAGAAGAATAAAAGGTCTGCGCAGCTATGATCTCGGTGGGATAACAGAGATATGGTGAAATAATCTGTGGCTGGAGTGCTGTGGTGGAGGCATGCAGGCTCTTTAGAAAGACTAGGAAGGTGAGGAGAAGAAGGTAATGTGTTCTAGTCTATGAAGTGATTAAATTTGTGAAGATTTGTCTTGGAACAGGCAAAGTTTGTCTTGAACAGGCAAGAGACTGACAAGTCAGCCAAGAGAGCTGATGGGTAAGAATAAGAGGCCAGATTGACATGGTGACATCATGGTAAGCACCTGCTTCAGACTGCCTGATGAAGAAGAGCAAGCAGATGAAATCTTCTTCAGACAGCTACAGGAAGCCTCACAATTACAGGCTTCGGTTCCCACAGAGGACCTGAACCACCCTGGTATCTGCTGGAAGGGCAAAATGACAAGGCACAAGAAATCTATGAGATTTCTGGAGCATACTGAAGACAACTTCTTGACACAACAAGTTGACAAGGGGGAATGCTCTGCTGGAATTGTTACTCACAGTCAAGAACTAGTTGTGAATGTACGAGTTGATGACAGCCTTGGCTGCAGCAACCATGAGACTGTAGACTTTAAGATTCTGGGAGAAATGAGCAAGATGAACATTAGAATTATAGCCCTAGACCTCAGAAGGCAAGATTTTGGTCTGTTCAAGAATCTGCTTGGCAGGATTACAGGAAGAATGCCCTGTAGAGCAAAGGGTGTCAAGAGAGCTGGTTGATCTTCAAGGACAGCTGCCTCAAAGCACAAGAATGATCCTTTCCAATGTGCAGGAAGTCAAGCAAGCATAGAAGAAGGAATGGACAGAGAACTCTTTGACAGATGGCAGTGGTGATGGGCTACGCAGGCAGAATAAAGAGACATTGACCAAGAGCAAGTGATGGAATTAAGAAAGCAAAAGCTCAGCTGATATTAAAAGTAGAAAAGGGATGTAAGCAGCAACAAGAAAAGCTTTTGGTTTTTGTTTTAAAGGTCTATCAGCAGCAAAACAAAGATTAAGGAAACTGTGGGCCCACTGGTCAATGCAGCAGAGGACCTAGTGACAAAGGACACACAAGAGTTTGAGGTACTCAGTGGCTTCTTTGCCTCAGCCTTCATTGGTAAGGTTTGCCCTCAGGCTTCCCAGGTCCCTGAGTCTAGAAGCAGATTCTGTAGGAGTGAAGTAGTAACCACAATTGTAATGGTTTAGCCCCTGCTGGGGTCTGAGACCATGCAGCCGCTGCCCCTCCCCCACAAAGGGAGTGAAATACAAAGCCCCGAGGCTGAGATAAGGACAGGTTTAATACAGCAGTGCAATAGCAACACAACAAACAACAACAATAACAATAACAGTAATAACAATGAACAGAGCAAAATATCTACCAATACAGCAGTGAGAGAAAACCCGGCTGCGCCAACCCCACGCGATCACCGATTCTTCCCGCGATCTGGCGCCTGGACATGATGTCAGCATGGCATATGAATAACCCGGCTAGAGCTTCCTCCTGCTGCTGGGGAAACTTAACCCTATCCTGGCTAAACCAGGACATAATAGAGGAAGATAAAGTTATGAAACACTTAATAAAATAGGATATACAGGAGTTGCAGATGGGGTGTTCAGGAAGCTGGCCAATGTTACTATAAGACTGCTCTAGATCGTCTTTGAAAAGTCATGGTGATTGTAAGGGGTTTCTGGTGACCGATAAAGGCAAATGTCACATATATCTTCAAGAATGGCAGGGTGGAGGACCTGGGAAACTACAGGCTGGTCAGTCTAATCTCAGTTCTCAGAAAGATTATGGAGCAAGTCTTCCTGAATTCCTGTCCAGGCACCTGAAGGATAAGAAGGTGACTGGCAACAGATAGCATAGATTTACCAAAGGCAAGCCATGCCAAGAGCAGCCTGATAGCTTTCTTTGCTTAGTGGCTCAGTGAAGGAAGGAAGGAAGAACAGAGGATGTTGCTTACCTTGACTGTAGCAAAGCCTTTGATGTGATTACATATTCTTACAGCCAAACAGGTAAAACAAGGACTAGGTAAGTGGACAATAAGGCAGACAGAAAACTAACTGGACTGCTGGGCTCAAAGAATTGAGCCATACAAAGTCCAACTGGTGACCAGTTGCTAGTGGCTTCCCTTTGGGATCAATACCTTTTAACATCTTTATCAGGGGGGTATAAGATGGAATAGAAGGCACCCCCAGGAAGTTTGTCAGTGATACAAAGCTGGGGGGGAACAGTCAATAATACACTGGACAGCAGAATTCCAGTCAAAGGGACCTTAACAGACCAGAGAAATGGGCTGGCAGACTTCTCATGAAGTTCAAAAAAGGCAAGCACAAAATCCTGCACCTGAAACAGAATGACTCCAGCAACAGCACAGGCTGGGTTCCAACAAGCTAGAAAGCAGCTTTGCAGGAAAGGACCTGAGGGCTCTGGTGGACAACAAATCGAACGGGAGTTAACAGTGTGCTCTCAAGGCAAAGAAGGCATACTGCACACTGGGCCATATTAGCAAGACCGTAGCCAGGAGGTTGACAGAAGTGATTCTTCCCCTCTCTTCAGCACCTGTGAGACAACAAGCAGACTACTTGTGTTCAGTCTGGGGATCTCCTGTGCACAAAAGGCACCAACGGACCGGAGTGAGTGCAGCATGTCACAAGGACAGTTAGGGGACTGGAGTATATGCAATACTTATGAGGAGAGTCTGAGATAACTAGGTTTGTTCAGCCAGAAGCAAAGGCTCAGGGGTCCTCTGGTAGCTGTTTTCAGTTACTTAATGGGAATGTATGGAGAAGACAGAGCCACATCCTTCTCCGAAGTGCACACTGATAGGACAAAAGGCAACAGACACAAGTTGCAAAAATGGAATTTCTGATGACATTTTAGGAAAAGAAATTTACTGTAAGGGCAGTTAAACACTGCAGCAGGCTGCCCAGAGGGGTTGTGAAATCTCCATCCTTGGAGATACTAAAAACTTAATTGCACAAAGGCCTGAGTAACCTGATGTAACTTGGCCCTGCTTTGAGAGGCAATTTGCCCAAAACATCATTCAGAGGTTGCTTCCAACCTTAAATTATTCTATGATTTTACAGTATAACTGGAATTAATAAGCAGAATGATTTCACTAGAAGTATGCAGAAAAATAGGCAAGATCCAGTTATTTTAAAATCACATCAGCACAACAGAATTATGTCTGAGCACGTCCTCCACAGAAGTTTTGAATCTCTTTAGAAAGGAGAGGTTTGGTTTTTGTAGAATAGAAAGCACTCTCAACATTCAACTTAGAATAGTAGGCCTCATTACAAGACAAATAGAATGAATAACTCTACCCTGCTTATTTTTATATGAAGCTCTTTTTCCATTTTAGCCATATAGAAATAACCCCTTCAGACTATTATCAATTCACTCCAAAATATGTTTTATTTAAATATTTCTAAATGTAAGAAAATAGGAATTTTTGGATGGTATTAGAAAAGTGCCCAGTTACAACAGCATGCAGTGTCAATATCATATATTTCAGGTGTACAATGCCCCATGGGGGTCAAATATGGAAAGACTCTCCAACGGGAAGGATTCTGCCCATTCTTACTAATTAATACCTTATTTATGCCCCAAAAGCAGAGAATTTTACTCGGTTTTATATTATGGATTTTTAGTTTATTTATTATATGTGAAATACAGCTATGGATGTTTTTTATATTCATGCTCATGAATATAAGATCAAGAAAGATGTTAAGGCTGCAAGCCACGAACAAAAAAATACACATCAGATGCTTCCGTTTAAACAGTCTACACACCATGAATATCGCTATCTTTGTGCACATATATACAAAAACAATCTCCAGGTAAATTTTCATAAGCTGTTCTACAAAACCCTGCCTCCTTCAGTGACAGTATGAATGGTGCTTCCTAAACATAAATCTGTTCAGTATTTATTTTAATAGTGTTGCACACAATTTATTCCTATTCATTATTTTCTCTATACTTGTCTGCACTGACCACAAACACATTAACTCCCTCATAATTTTTTTTCGAGGATATGCCACTATAATAGCACAGCCCATGAATTATCTCACAGTAGTGCCATATCATTACCTTCAGTTTACACTGGTCATTAATATCCCAAGATTCCCACATGGTCTCAATTTCTAAGTGACAACTTTGACACTTCTAGACTTTATGGTTTTTTTAAAGTCCTTATCATTTCAAAGCATGGAGTTAAACACAAAATCGAGTTTCCTTTAACATTAGTTTAATGTGTGAGCAGTCAGCACTTTTGCAAGTCAGACTTCTAATGTCTCAAGATGGGTTATCTGCAAATGAGAAACAAATGTTGGTCTCATGTGAAGATCCTGGTTTGTATAAATGGCATCATGTTTGAATACTTTGAAAAAGGTAGAGAAAAAAATCTAGTTTTCCCAAGGTAGCATTCAAATACCTTAACTGAAACACTATCTTGCTCTTCCTGTCATGCTCAATTCCACTCACCTCTAACTTTTCTACTTTTAAAACAAATACAACAGAGGTCTTGCAGCGACAACCTCTATTTATATAAATAAAGGCAAAGTCTGAATGTAGTCCACTGAGCACTAAATAAGGCAAGCAACCTTTTATAGTCTCATTGTTTTTAATCCTGTGTTTATATACTTTTTTTATATACTATTGCTACTAATTACAGTTATGATGAAGCTGTACACAGTGATTTTTCTTTCTCCTAGGAAGAGGTTATCAAATCCATTTTACTTATTAACAATTAAGACAATCCTACCAATATGATTAATTAGAATTTGTAATTAATTTATCAACACACTGCTTATCCTTTTATTTTTGTAAACTTGCCCTTGAATCTCAATGGTTTTGAAAAATCTGAAAAAGTCTGACACACCTGCATATTGCATCCCATTACTGTTTATCCACTTCTCTTCCTGATAAATAAAAATTAGTATCAGGATGCCACAGTGCTTAAAGTATTCTTCTGTAAAATCTTTTTGCCCTTTCGAAAATAATCTAATTGTTACTGGTTTCTTCAGTAAGAAGTTGCTTTAATTACATTGCTCTAAAAATAATATTCACAAGTGACGGTCATTAAAATAAAAGAACATAACAGTACTTGCTCACCGAGTGTAGTATGTCACTGCTTCCATATAATCGCCAGTGGCAAAGGCTTCATTGCCCTTTTCTTTTTCACGAGTAGCAATAAAAATCTTTTCTTTCTTTGTCATGCCTATAAAAAAATATTTATACATAAAAACAACTAACAACTTGCACAGATGCTATCAAAACAGTCAGCTAAAATTCTTTGAATGTCATAATGTGTATATTTTAAAAGAACATGGCTTACTAAAAGACAGATCTGTACTTTGTTTTCTATAATAAAAACCTAAATTCTCCTGATAGGCATACAATTCAGAGTGCAAGATGAAAATGGTTGGCTAACCTCTACCACCAGTTTATCATAGCAGATGTATGCTTTACTTCTTTACCTAGTACTCTCAGTCTAAACACAACATAAATATTTTAACTGATTATTAACACCAAGACTAGATTTTTTTCAAATATGGCTTCAAGCTCAGCTGACCTGCTAACCTTCTGGCATCTCTAGGGACTGAAAAATAGATAAAGACATTTCTAACTCTGTAATATGCTTCTTCAATTTGTATTCACACTCTACAACATAGTATTACAATTAAAGAAAAATTATAGGTTTCTAAGACATTACCAGTTGTGTCTATATTCTTTTCAATTATAGGTAGACTTGGCCTACTAAAGAATCTTGCTTTTGAGCTACTTTCTTCACAGCCTTCATCAATTCTAGAACACTCCTTTTCCACATCGAACCTTAAAGTAATAAAAATAATGAATTCAATAATGGTGCACAGCAAGGCTCCTCTACTAATAAAAAGGCATACTATGTTTCCTTTATAAACCAAAGGAAAATAGAGATAAAGGCTGAGTTCAATTATCCCTGACTAGTTAGGAAAAAGATGTTTAGTCTTATCTCCTTTCCTTGTGTCTTTTTCGGTGTGCTTCTCCTGCTTATACATTACCTTCCCTCTTCTTCCTCCCTTCTGGTTAAAACCAAACCAAGAAAAAGGTCTGCCTCACCTCCTTGCCATCTCCCCCAAAAAGACAGGTAAATTTTAAGAAACAGTATCATCAGGCTCAATCCCAGCCCTATCAAACATCTCTATTAACCTTTGCCAAAACACCCAAGAAACAGCTTCAAAGCAATTAATATGGTAAACACGAGAGAGACTTCAAAATAGTCTCAGACAAATGCAAGGCTACTCTGAAGCTGCTTTTAAAAACAATGTTTAGGAATTTATATCAAATAAATATTGCTGCCATAGTCCTATAAAACAAACAAGAGTAATAACCAATTCCTACACTATCTAGAAACACTACACTCACTGCTTTTCTGTGGAGGACTCAATGAAAAATAGCCTTTGCTTTCCACAATAATGACAATATGATAATTTGTATCTTAAATAGAGACACAATTTTAAAAATTTATCCAATTCCAAACCTTTTCAGGTAAGACTAATTGTTCCCCATTTTTATTCTTATCTTTTGCTAGTATACTTTTACCTCTTCATTATAATTTAACCACATTTCAAAGTAAGTGTTTTTAAAACATGAAGAGAAACATCTTGTTCAGAAATTGCCTAAACAATTATTTGAAGGTTTTGAAATTATCCTCAAAATGTTATGAAAACACGATATACCTCAAACCAGAAAATTTCTTTCAAACAACTTCTGTTTCAGTATACTCACATAATACAAAATAAATACATTATATGGGAAAACTCAGAAACTGTAGTATTATCAGCATGCTAAAGCACTTAAAGATTGAGTACATAAAACTGTAAACAAAATCCCCAAATGATTACTTTAAACGATACAGTGAAAAGAGGGATGAAAGAAAAAATTGTTGTGGAAGTTATTTTGATAACCTGTTTTGTTTGTCCACGTTTGAGCAGGAAGGCTTCAACTTCTGAAAAATATGTGCATGAAAATAACTGATAGGCACAGCTGTTTGTAAGAACTGCATCTTACGTGGACAGGGTTTTTGTAGGGGTTTGGGGATAGAGTGAAACATTAAGAGTTTCATTATCCAAACCCCCCAGTCTCTAGGTTTAGCTCCCCATCTACTGCACTGGAAACTTGTGCCTCCTCACTCTGATTCTACAGCATTGTATTCCAGGTATCAGGAGCTAGAGAGAAGCTGCTACCATGCAAAACAGAGAGGTACATGCATTTCCCCTTTCGTGTTCAACAGCTGGGGGCATCAATCTGTCAGATAACTTGGGAGGGTAATATGCCACCATTACATGATGCAGGGAATGTCCTTGTATCAGGGCTCCATCCACTCTAGAAATAAGTCAGTTACTGTGTAAACCTCTGATTATGTGTAATTGCATCTGAGCAAACTGATGCACCTGCCTCAAGCTCGTTCTTTGAGGTCAGCGGGGCTCAATGCAGGAATAAGGATTCATCAGTTTTGTTTTTAATTTAGAATTGTGGCTTTAGATACACAGAAGATCAAATTTATAAGCCCGTGGTAAATAACCCTAGAAGTGCTTTCAAAAACTGATAAATTAAGCTAACTGTAATTCATTACTTTTATGTACCTTCATAGATTTTATATATTAGATGTTGAAAGGAAAAATGAAATCTGAAACAAAAATCACTTTTTATTTATATTTTTTGCTGACTTGCTATATTTCACACAGCTTGTACAAAAGTATAGACTAACTTATTCTCAGCTGTTAGCACCACAATACACCATTTGCATTTTAACAGAACATTTATTATGAAAAACCCAAGTTTCACCGAAGTGTTATAATTCCCTAAAATGTTGACCTTAACACTATGTTTCTGGAAAATACTTTAAAAAACAACAACTGTTTTCCATTATTAAACAAATAAGATTTAATAAAAACTTAAATATAAAGGATTTAACATACTTGTCCCATTCACTGTAATCCCGTGGTATGTTTTTCTTGTTGCTGTGTTTGTTTAGTAATTTTTTGTTCTGAAAGAGAAACAGCCAGCCTGTAAGACAATTTTTTAAAGTGGAAATTCACAGCCTTTTTGTTTTGTTTTGTTTCTGCAATACATATTCCTAGTAACTAACATTATTCATGACTAATCTCAGCATCTGGAAAACTTAATTCATCTTGCTTTAAAGAAAATCTTCATGTATGTCACATATTGTTATAATCTGAGGAGCTCTTCAGTCTCCCACTTTCTCTCCACTGCCCTGTTACATGTCGCAGAAGCACTGAATAAAACTTTCAGACAGGAGACTGCCCTTCCTAATTTGCATCTTGCGCTGCCATCTTCCAAATGATCTTTCAACACAGCAAGGGAGAACTCAGTCTTGGGAAAGCCCAGCCTCGTGATAAGGTGTTTGACACTGAGATTGAATCAGTAACCTCAATTTAGGCCACACATTCCCAAGAGAATGCAACGCACAGATTCTCACAGTCCATGGAACCCTCACAACTTAGAAATACTTCAAAATAGCATCTGGACTTCTTTTGACTATTTCACACTCCATTCAAGCTAATTCCCAAGATTATTTACACTCATCCTAGCTTTTAGACAAGCTCCATCACTGAATTTGCCTTGCCTAGAATTTATTCTTAGGACCTTCCTGAAACAGATTTGACTGACTTATATCACAACCCATCTCCTACACTAATGGAACCTATTTCCATATCTGGCACCTTTGGCATCTCTTCTGCCCCTGTCATGAGACTGTATTTCTGATATAGCCCTCCCTGCTTGTTGACTTCAACAATACTTAATAGCAAGGTGTGGTTCCAAACAGGTATTCCACGGTGGAACAGCCAGTTCAAAATATTCCCATCTACTCCGTCCTGGCCATTTAGCCCTCCTCTTACCTTGTAATCCAGCATTTGCTGAGTTAGGCGAATGTAATTGTTTCTGGAGTTGCAGATTTACAATTATCTGGGTTCAAACAATCTGATTGAGACTACAGTACAATCCCTAAATATCTGTATCAGTTCAACTGAATATGTGATAAACTGGACCAAAGAAACAAGCAGCAACCTCTTAAAACTAGATTTACCAGTGGTGACACTGGAACAAGGAAATACTTCTGCAGTTGGATGTAAACACCTCAATTTACATAATGCAAATGTGGCCCTTCCTGTAAACACTTCTATCTATAATGTTAGGTTACACAAACATTCATAGTGCATAACTTCAGAATTACTCTTAATGCTCTCAGTCTTTCAAGAAGCTAGACAAAATGACAAATACATTTAATGATCAGCACATGTTTGGAGGAGGCAACTCCTAAATACGGCTTCCTGAAACATGAGTTATCATTATGTATGCATCCTGGTATATATTACAAACTTACTAATTTAATAAATACTAAATTTTTTTTCAAACCAGAAATCCTTAACTTAATGAGAACAAAAATAGTGAAACTCTCAGAAGAAAACTCATAATGTATTTACACTAATGCAACTTTAATTTAGGGAGAGAACTGTGGCATGTCCTTTTAAGGAATAAGGCAGAAGTGTTGACTCAAACATGCACAATTTTTAAAATTCTAGGTCTTGTATTCTTGAGACCATTGTAACCAAGTTGCAGCTCCAGCAGAGTCAGGAATTTCTCTGTAATATTTCAGAACATCTCATCCAAGAGGCTTTGATGAAAAATGTATGTTTGCACGCTCTGGAACTAAAACAAAATAAAAATCTCTGCCCTTGTCATTTTTCTTGCCAGAACTCACAATGCATGGATCCCACAGGGTTTGAAGCCCAGTGAACAATTTCTGGACCAATGATCAAAGCACGTACTGGCTTCAGTTCACATGACACAGAATTTGGCCTTGGTTCTCCTCTGGGCCCTGCACGATGGCCTAAGACATTACTATTACTATTCTGTGTCAGCTAACCAGTATTCTTTTTTAGTTCAGAGTATCCACAATAATATGAAGGATCTATAGATATCATCACTGGATTTTTATAACACAGAACTTGGAATGTGTGTTACATGCCCTGGACTGTAGCATGAGGTGGTATCTGAGGACAGAAATCTTTCTGGAATAGTATTAGGAAACTGTGTTTGGCAAAGGAACCTAAGTCTACTGAAATCCCATCAATACAGTCTTTTGGAAGTGAGTATCTTTAAACCCATGCTTTAGTTCTGTCCTGGAAAAAGTGAGGCAGCAAAAATAATAATTAAGCAAGTGGACAGTTAAGAACAGAAAAACTTAAGTTTGTCTCTCCAATCCTCTTTTATTTTGCAGTATAGATGTAACCTCACAGTCCTGGCCAGTGTGGAAGAAAAACAGGGGTGTAAGACAGAAACTTCCATACTGTGTTAGAGGGAAATACTGCATAAAATTCACTCTTTTTCTATACATTTTTTGAAAATCTTCCCCATGACTTCACATCAATAAAAAGAAAATATCATACAGAGTTATAAGCTGTTAGTAGTGAATTGAAACTGTACCTATGTATAGTATCAACAAGAAAATCTGGTTACAGACACAAGAAGATGCTTTCATTTACCAAACTTGTACCTATTGGTGCAATCCACTGGTTTAGGGTCAATAAGGATTTACGGAATTGGCTTCCTTGAAGATACTGAACTTTTTATGCATCAGATCAGGTGAACAGTCTCTAATCAAATAACAACATAAAATTATGGAAGGGTTTGTGGATTTCTTTCTATCAGAGAGGAAAAATTTATCGTGCCAACTTATTACTCGATACCACATTACAAAATTATGTGATGCCAGTGTAAAAAATAGTTAGTCCTAACTGATTAATAAAACATGCTTAAAAATGGTAAGATTTATCAGCAAGAAAGAAAAGAAATAAAACCTGATTAATTATATTAATCAATTTTTTTGAGATTTTCCATTACAGGTATAAATTTAGTGCATACTATAGAAACAGCTTCTTTTTATTCAGAGGTGATCTAGTAGTGATATAACTGCACTGCTACATAAAAAACCTGAATTCTAAAACTCAATTTCAGGCCTCCCTTCTCTCTTCCAGGACAAGTTACAATTACTTCAGAGGTCATCTGCTTGAACAAAAAGAATGGAAATCATATACCACAGATATAAGGCTGTATCTAGGTTTCCTGGATAACAATGCTAACACCTAAACCTTGTATGAAGAACAAAAGTGTTAAAAACTTGACCTGAAGACTGTTGCATGGTTTAAAGTAGGGGAAAAAAATCTGCATAAATATTTTGTCTTTGAATGGAGAACACATCCTCTTCAGTAAAACTGTGTATCCTAGGTTTCAAGCTATTTTCCACCATTTTATGCTTACATTCTAATCTGGATTCACTGGGTTCACATGATATTTTATTTACCATTTTCTGTTCTAGGAAACACACAGGACATAAATGAAGAGTAAAGCTACAGTGGCACTCTTCATCTTGGCAAAATAGGGTAGTCAAGAGGAACATACATTGCAAAATGTGAAAGAGGACAGATTAATGAAAAAAACCAAACCAAAACAAAAGCACACCTTAGTCTCAATACTAACCACTTATAAAGCATTACACTGGAATTCCCAGGCTCTCTGTATACCACATAATGGTGAGTGCCTAGTTATCCCACATGTCTTGGTTTGATGTCTAAGTACCAGTTGACAGTAAGTAGTAGTTTCTGATAACACAGGAACACAAATCAGGCATTTATTAATACATAATTTGACAAATTTTATTGGAATAATTAACAATTAGTAAGACATATCACATGACCTATAAGGATCCTTTCATAACACTTCTCACATTGAAACTTCCAAAAGAAAAATCCTTCAGTGAATTTGTTATAAGTGTTCCAGAATTCTAAAGAAAATAGTGGGAATCAGACTGAAACCATCCATGATAACATCTGACAATTCAAAAAAATCCCATCCCACACCTACTTTTCTGCCAGACCCTCCAATAGCACTGCATTTAGTATTAGTAAGAAAAGCTGGTTATAGACAAAACAGGTTTCAGGCAGATAAATGAAAAAAAAAAACCAACCCAAACCACCAAACCATGAGGAAACTAAGACCTAGGAAAAAATGTAAATGTTTATTTTGTAGTTCTGAAGATTTGTTAAGTATGCTTTATGTCTAAAGCTGGAATACCAACTGAAGGTATAAAATAAGGGGAACCAAAGGCTACACACACATCAGTGCAACTCAATACCGAAGTGTCTATGGAGTGAAACAGCTGGTGGAGATGGTCCAACATCCACACTGTATGTGTTTCAGGATATTTATTTTGTACTAGCTCCTGTCTGGTCTCATGGAACAAAAGCCTGTTAGCAGCTGGAGAAAATCTCCTGGCATAATTTCATCCAAAAGGAACATAGTTCATATGCTGAAACACCACTTTGAAGTGTGAAACAAAGAATATAAAAGGGTGTTTAAGGAGATTTACTTCAGAAGTGAATTCTTGATCAGAATTAAAATATTATTACAAGGCACATGCTAGTACTAAGGAGGCACTTTTGTTTAAGTACTGATCTCTTGCAAGGGAACTTAAAGGTTTTTATTTTCTGGTTAACAAAATAAATCTAGTAAGAAAGGCTCAATGACTAGAAGTTTGTACATATAAAATTTCCCAATTTTAGAAAGACATATAATTAACATACATTAGAAAACTAGAGATACCTGATTAGCAGGAAGACAGCTGCTGGAACAACGAACAGGAGGCAAGTTATCCTGTCTTTCATGCAACGTGCCTGCTCTCAGTAACTGTGGTTTCTTATCATCTTCATTCATTTCTGTCACCCAGCTCTGAAAATAAATAAATATCTGTACCTTGCAGTACAGCAGATATACTTCATAGTCCGCAATGACCCTAACAACTATACTTATAATGCACTGCTCTTCATGGGGAAAAGCAATTAAGAAAAAAAGCGACTGTGCTTTTTGAGTGAAAAGTAATCAACAAAGAGTTAAAATGGGCATTAAAGATGCGGTGACATTAATTCGAGAAAATAATTTTAAAAACCCCAACATAATCCTTTTATCATTTCCTCATTTAGTTAAATAATTACATTCTATTTAGGCACAAGAAGAGGAAGATTGATACAAAGTGATTATATTACTGATCATTATAAATTAAGAGTTATACTGTACCATCAGCTCACTATTAATTGTTTCCCATTCTTCAGCTGTGAAATCAGAAGCTGTGGCTGCAGGCTTATCTTTTCTCAGAGCTCTGCTCCTTGGATCTAAATGCTCAATACGCTTTTCACAAAACAATGTAAGTTCAGGATAACATCCCTCTTCACCAGACCTTTAAAATGCAATGATATAAAAGTGACAAAAAAGAACTAAACTGCACTGTGTCCTCCGTATTTCTCTCCATGTGTAGTCTCTCTGAGTAGTCACCACAGTGACTGCGGAGGACTATTTTTCCTGTTACAACTGAATTCTACTATCACCTAACAACATTTTGATCAGAAAATTCCAGTGAGTTAATCTTCAACCATTTTCCAGTGGACACTCATACACAGTTCAAATTATCATCACAGTACTCATAAAAAAATGCTCGTGTAATTTTCAGCAAAAGTTAAAACATGCATGGCATCTGAAATTACCACAAACAGGCAAGATGGCTTCACAACAGAACCAAAATCCAGCAGCAGTATTTGAGAAAAACCTGACATTGCGTTACTCAGACCTTTTGGATGGTTAAAACAGGACCTGCATTTCTAGCGTTATCATTTGGACACTTTTAACATGATTAGTTTAACTTCATATTTTAATTTTTAAATTAGAAAGTCACAAAGAGGTTCAAGACAAATATAGTATTTAGGTACAGGTTCCTTCTAATTTTACAGAACAGGAATATAATTAGTAAAGAAAGTAAGAAAATATGGTTTACCTTAATACCCTGAGAATCTTTTCCAGGTGTTTAACATCTGTGCATTTTTCAATGAACTTGTAGTCTAGATGACCAATAGGTATTTGGTATGTTTTAGTAGTTCCTTGGTCCAGCAAAAATGGCACTGACTCGTCACCCATAACTAAATATTAAAAGGAAAAAATGTAGTGATTCTGTAAGCACTTAGTTGTATTTTGAAGCAATGCTAATATAAGGAGTAACCCTGCTCATGCTCTGAAGTACTACTCTATTATGCAAGCAAACTTATTGCCACAAAAGAAAAATTTCAAATTTGAAGACCTGATCACACAAATTGTTCTTGATGGAAGTTTACTGACAGAAGTATGGTTATATACGAGATATATTTTGGAAAAAGAATATGTACAACTCTACTGCTTCTGCAAGGCAGAACAAGTCAGAAAGACTGCAAAAAGAAAAATTGCCAAATTTTGCTTACCACATTCTCTATTTCTCTTTCAACACAATATGGTATTACCCATTTTAAGCAAGTGTGGTAGGCATGAAGGAGAACATGGTGCAGGACCCTCTACTTCTGTCAGAGGGAAGATGTTAACCAACTTACTGTATCTAATGGAATGATAACCTTTGCATTCTCTGTAGCCAAAATAAATCCAGTTGTTTGTCTTTCCTCACTAACTGCATTTTCTGGGCCTCTGATTATATTACTATACTAATCTGAATCTTTTCCAGTAAGCCTGTAACGGATGGTGTTCAAATTGGACACTTCCTGTCTCCCTGTACCTTTGATCTGCTTATCTGCATCTTCTTCTATTTTGATTCCAAGCTCTATGGTGCAGAAATATTTTTTTTTCCCCATGTTATATAGTGCTTAAAGTGATCAGTTATTTTAACACGTATGATAAGGGCAGCTAGCTGGTATGTGGTAACAACTATGGATATAAACCCAGTTGAAATAATTGTGTTCTAATGCCATAATTACACATATTAATTTGTAGTTACACAAAAGTGTTTACAATACAGTATCACTTAAATAGCAACAGGTCATAATTAGGTATTGCATAAAGATAGAATTCTACCCCAAGAATTTAACAAGAAAAGAAACAACATGCATGGAGAGACAGATGAATACAGGAAATAATGAGTAAAAAGCAGGAGGGGTACTCATCACAAAACTGCACGTTTTCTCCCGTTTCAGTATTTCTATAAATGTTAGGAGCAGGGAGTTCCCTCGCGGGCCCAAAGCAGCCCTCAGGCAACCGCGGTAACCAGGACGCCGCTGCAGCCAAACGCGCTCCGCCCCGCTCCTCCGGGCGGCTCCCCGCAGCGCCGTGCCCGGCTCCGCGGCCACCGACAAGACGGCTTTCACCCCCCGGAGTCACGAATTTACCTCCAAATCGACACCAAAGGCTCCCCTCACACCACAGCCGGAGCCGGGGGCAGCGCGGCCAGCCCGTGCCTAGCAACTGTTGCTATGTACAACATGGCGGTCGGCAGCGCGCAGGGACGCGCCCGGGCGAGGGGCAGCACCGCGGGGGACGCCGGCGCGGACACGGGGCTGCCCTCCTCAGGCTCCTACAGAGCCCCGCCGAGCTCCAGCAGCAACACTGGCGCGGCGTGAGGGACCTCCGCACCCAGCGCTGTCCCGCCCGGGAGACGGGCGCGCCCCTGGCCCCGCCGCAGCCGGGGGACGCCCGCCGCTCCCTCGCCGCCGCGCACGCGCAGCTGGGCCGCGGCGAAGGTCAGGCCGAGCGTCCGCATCGCCCGGCGGCGGGAGCCAGGCCCCGCGGTCAGGGCCGAGGGACAGAAATACCACCCTTGGGGTGTAGCTCTAATGAAACATTACCCGCTTCGTTTTCAATGCAGTATTTTATTTAGCTTCGAACAACCAGTCCCCCTCCCAACGCTGGTCTCCCCCCGTGTCTACAACAGGTGCCCGTTAGGCCTACACACCCCCGGCAGCTCCCTACAGCACGGCTGCAGCCCTGCCAAGGGCAGCAGATGCTTTCCTCTGCATTTGTCTGACAGAAATAGGCGCCCAGACTGTCCGCAGCCCAGCCAAACCCGTCCCTTACTTCCACCAGACCTTCTGTAGCGCTGGTAATGCCCTCAGTGGGCAACTCCTGAGCAGTCCCGTCAGTAGCTGCTCCCTTGTTTCTGTTGTGCGGGTGTAAGGCGCAGGCCAGCCTGGTGAACAAACTGATAGCAACTGTGTAGTAAAAATGTTATCATTTATACTCGAGTGTATCTGGCTTCCCAGGAAAAATCTGGATAAGAAATGTCATGATAGCTAAGATCAGGTAAGATACCTAAGGAAATTTTAACCAAACATCGCCAAACCAAAATATCAAGAATGCTTCCGTTCATTTATGAGCCAGTACATGGTCATGCAGTCTGTAACAAAGACACTATATTGATCAGAATTAAACACATTATCTCAACACTAACAGCATTATTAGCACCATCAAAATTGAGATTTGGAAGCACTTATGGAGGCTAAAATAGCATCAGGCACAATCCAGCAGTATTCTGTAGTACACTTTAATGATGAGGATATTTTAATATTAACACATATTCCAAAAAGACAGATGCAAAAAGTTTTGGCTCATCAGTACGAAACAACTTTGATCTTTTATATCACAGACAGAATCACAGAATCATCTAGGTTGGAAAAGACCTTGAAGATCATCCAGTCCAACCACTGACCTAACACTGACAGTTCCCAACTACACCATATCCCTCAGCGCTATGTCAACCCGACTCTTAAACACCTCCAGGGATGGGGACTCCACCACCTCCCTGGGCAGCCCATTCCAACACCTAACAACCCGTTCTGTAAAGAAATGCTTCCTAATATCCAGTCTAAATCTTCCCTGGCGCAATTTGAGGCCATTACCTCTTGTCCTATTGCTTGTTACTTGGTTAAAGAGACCCCTGAGAAGTCACCTGAAAAGCAAAACAAGATGCTATTTTAGTTTTGGGATGCTACCCAAATTATCTTTATAGCACAGATCTAATTCTTTCGTTGCGTACAACCAAGTCAAGAAGCACTTTGGGAATTTCTGTTTACACATTGTTTCTTAAAGTTTACCTTGCCTCCCTCCCCTCTTATGAGAGATTATTTTTCTGACACTTCCTCCACAACTGGGTGCCTGAATTGGGTGCTCTCGAGTCCTCTGAGATGTGTTCTTTTGAAATCCAGATCTGTGTTTCAGACTTAGCCTTGTGTAGCCTTTATTTTCAGTGGAATTTATTCAAAACATGGTTATTTTATGCAGTTCATAGGAGTTCAAAGAATATTTAACAACGTTAAAATGCAAATAAAGTTTAGATGAGCGTAATGAAAATAAGGGTAACTCAAAAAGAATACAATACCACTGAACTTAAAAAAACTAGAGCATACTCTGTCTACAATTTAAACAACAGCTTTAGAAATCTATTGCTGGAAGACAATATAGACAAAATTTAGTATCACAATAAACTTTAATATTTCAATCTCTTAAAAGACAAATAAGAGTGTGCATTTGTACACAAACAGATTTACAGAGCAGAGTTATCAGAAATATTAAACTGCATCATGAAGTCACTATATCTTCATCAGACATCACCGGGCATCAAAAACCACCACTGGAATACTTCAGTTAAAGGAAAAAAATGTGTTGTGGTTGAAAAAAAAGATTAGGGACAAAAAAGATTGGGGTAGGGAAAAGAGACTGTCTAAATCTAGAAGTCACAACTAACTACATAAAAATATTTCAAAATTCATCTTTAATTAACCCCACAACACTTTCCTTTTCTTAAAAGGATGAATAATATCAATAATTCACAGTACGTCACCCAGCAGACTATCATAGTTTATTATATTTTTGCACAGAAAATGGAAAAAAAAAAAGAAAGAAAGTGCCAGGAAAGAAAACAAGGTGCCCAATCACATTGCAGAGATTTCCCTATAGTGCTTTGCTCTACTGTATTCATTTTTGGCCTTGAAAGATTCTTACTCAGATCTTCCACTCTGTTTCCCTTATATACCTTGTCTCTATCCACAGCTTCCCAAATGCATTCAAGTGCACGTGTAAAAGGATACATCTTTTTGTCCTTTTCTTGTACATTATTCTGTAGCCACACTCTCTGCATCTGATAGGGTCTCTTGCCTTTATTTCATTTTCTGTATGACATTCTGATGTGATGGAGGAAGATAAAAGGAGTGGGTAAACAAAACCAACATTGTTAATGCATAGATAACTTTTAAAAGTCACAATAGTCAAATTCCTACTTGTGACAAAGAAACATAATAAAAAATAATCGCAGTGAATTTGTATCAAGAGCTGAATATCAAGACACTGTGCGAAGAAAAAGTTAGCAAACTTCACTTATATTAAGATCAAAGAGGATCTTGCTAAAAATCAAATTATCACTGCACATAATACATTCCACTCTTAATACAACTATCTACTAATGAAAACTTCATCCGAGCCCCACAATGGCCCAAGTTTATTTTAACAGACATCATATTTCAGATTCCTGAAGTGATGACTCAAAATCGCCAATTTTTAAGTTGTTGACTTATCTATAGGTAAGAGAGAACTTGACTATTGCACTTCAATAAAAGCTGAGTGACCATACAACATTTTCAAAAAAACCTCTGAGATGCACTAAATAGAAGGCCCACCTAGCTGCACCACAAGCACACATTTAGACAGAGCATCCTCTGGAGATGGAGGACCTCCACAGAGCAACACAAGCTCTCGTGAATTACTTCCACATTGCTATCCATATATACCCCATATACGTGGTACCATTGGTGTGAAAAGCCTTAACATCAGGATCCACACTGCAACTATTTGTATCTATGTACTCTTCAGTATAATGCTGATGCATTCTTCATTATTAAAACACCAAATCTCCAGTAACAAGTAAAAAAATTCACTGATGTTTTTTCTTTACCTCCACAAATGTAAATCATTGGCTGCTGCTTTGGAGGCTGAACATCCTTCTGTGAATCCATGTTCTAAACAAAAAACACACAACATGCACACCAGGGTTTTTTTAAATTAGATTTTTAAGGCATACACAATCATTTCAATATCTCAGACTACAGCTAACAGAAGATTAAAAACTTCCTTCAAAGTAAATACAAACAAATTCCATCTGTATTGGATAACTCATGTTGGAAGATACTTCAGAAAGTCATCTAGTTCAACTTCTAAAAAGCAAAGTAAAACAGCAGGTTTCTCAGAGCTTTACCAATCTGCTATAGAAACCTCCAAAGATGGAGATGGCACAAAATTTTCTATTAAACAGGATTTTAAACATTGAAGCCCAATGAATAATATTTTCTTTCCTGGCAATGGTAAGAATTTCCTTGCTGGAAACATAAAAATAAATAATTTCTTATGTATCTCTCATGTAACAACAATGCTATCATAAACAAGATGAGACGTTATATTTTTTCCCCTCTGATACAACACTGGCTAACTTAATCTACCTTTTCATTGATCTAAGGGATTAGGAATCCTGGGAACAGACTGTAGGTAGAAAAGTAACAGGAATTAAAAAAACCAAACCAAAACAAAAATTAACAAAACAATGAGGGGCCAGAGAGAAGAAATTCCACCCTCAAAATCCTAACATAGGTGTGTATGATTACCAAACTGATTAAAGAGTCTGATAATTCAGTGGTACGCTTCAAACACTTCTTCATGCCCCATAATGGTTTTGATTGTTCAGACTTATTTGGAGTCAAGCATTCCTTCACAGCATCAAGCTAAATAGTTATATATACTCCACATTCTACCAAGCTTTACGTAATCCTATCCTAACATGTAAATACAGTTGCAACCATAAATTTTAAGGTTGTTACTGTAACGACTAGAGAGATAGTAAACCTTTTTTCTGCCCAATGCAAGTCTAGACTAGAATGCGAATATCTCCTTGTAGTTCTTCTGACGTTGATGTTTTCTGTGTTGCTGTTCTGCCCAACACAGAAGAATTCATACCCGTTATGCCAGTGAATAGCATTCATAATGCTTCTGTATGAGCATGACTCTCAGATGCTTTTGCTTAATATTATAGTAAGGATTATTTCCCTGATCTTCACAGTTTGTTTCAGCATAAATTCAACTGGGAAAAACTAGGGTCTTGAAAACAGAAGGACAGACTCGACAGAAATAGTTCATCCTTCGTTTAAGAGTTTGATCAGCACTTGACAAACCACCTTGATAAACCCCCCAATATACTACTCCATTTGAGAGAACTGGGAGTAATTCATTAAACTATACAGCTTTCAAGTAAAGTTTTGCTCTACCATAACCATAGTGGCATCTTAATCCACATGTGTTACAGTCACATTGTGTCAACAAATTATAGCAAGATATAAACAGTCATCCATTAGCACCTGAAAACAGCAGCATCTTCTAAAAGAGAGCTCAACTAAGGAAGATCGCAGATGCAGCTGAGTAACTTGAGTTGGTGCAAAATAATACTGCTGCTGAAGACAGCAGTGGCCTACAGCTATATATTTTGCAGGGAGCGCCAGGGTTTAGCCGGCCTTCATGTACCCTGCAACGGCAAGTGCTGCCAAGCTCCAGAACGAAAAGGCCCACAGATGCACCTGTGTGCGTGGGGGTGCGACCGCAACCTACCGCGGCGACGTGGAGCGCCGGCCACCGCTACTCGTGCCGAGGACGCCACCCGTACCTGTAAGGGAGACAAACCCGCTTCTTCACGTCCCGCAGAGCCCACGAAGGAGGAGGATGGCCGGCCAGCCTTCCTCACAGCCCACCGGCCCCTCGGCCCCAGACACCCCAGCCCAGCCCGCTCTGACTCCGCAGCGAGGCCTTCCCCACCGCCCCGCAGAGCTTTTACGCAGGACGGAATCCCACGAGGCTGGGCTGGGCCTTTCCCTACTCGCCACGGCCACGCCGCCTCCCGCAGCGAAGGAAACCACCGAGTACCGAAGGGAGGAACCCAAAAACCCCAGAGGAACCCCGAGACTCACTCGCCTGCCCAAGCAACGCCACCGGCCCCGCCGTCTCCTCGGCGCCGGCCGATGACGACACGCCGGGCGGAGGCGGAGGTGGGGCGTGCGCCGCCACCGCCCGTTCCGCGGCCCGCCCAGCGGCGCCCGGGGCCGCCGTGCCGCTCTGACCCGCGTACATCAGGGCGGGCTGTTAGGTTACCGGCCGCGCGAGCCAGCGGTGCGCACTGTGCGGGGGCCCCGCCGCACCGCAGCCCTGCCCCGCGAGCCAGGGAGCTGCGGGAGCCCCGGGGCCCTGGCCCGGCCGGCTGGTCCCCGCAGCAAGCTGCCGACAGCTCCGGCCAGCTGGTCTCCGCTGAATAATTAGATTGAGAAAGTAATAAATACTTAGCTATCGGTCTTAACCACTTAAAAAAAAAAAAAAAAAAACACAGAATATTTGGTGGCATTTTTTAATACATAAGCTTTCACATGAGTAGCAGCGCCGGCTTCCTAAGAGGAAAGTAGGCAGCTGCATGGTTAGATGAAATAAGAATCAACGTACTTGGTATTTTTATTTGGCTGTGCCCGACCTACTCGGGGAAAAGAATACGCTGTGCCGGCTCTGATAATGGCTGCGGAGTTTTACACCGCCCAGGTGTTTTACCTCAAGGTCCTTTCCGTTTTCAGAAGCATTTTACCGAAGATCCGTGGATAAAAAACACATCTTGGTATTTTAATCTTGTGGGCGGTATCGTCTGGACCTATATTAAAACAAACTTACGAGCTGCGATGCTGCATAATTTAAGCGTGAAGTCGTGTAACGAAAGATGTTCAGATGTCGGCGGCGATTCCCGTCTGTACTGAACTGACACGGTACAGACGAGACTTGGAGCTATGCCGGCTGCTCTCCCAGCCACTGGCTCAACCCCACCGGCGGTTTGAGTTTTGAATCTTCGATAGGCATTTTGTAGAATTAGCTAACTTTGCTTTATTCCTGGAAAAATGCTTAACAAATACCGTGTTTTGTGAATACGCCAATTTAAATGACTTCATCATTCAAAGGTTCCCGAGTGTAAGAGGTCTTTTTCTGTTTCTGAATACTGAATAAAAATTGTTTCCTAAGCACCCAAATGCATTAGTACGTATGAGGTTTTATCAGTTGTAATTTATTGATGTTATTCTCATCATAGCAAATCACCTTCCTACATGACCTGTAGCTTATCTAAAATAAACCTGATGAATAAGGTTTTCCTAATTTTGTATTTAAGTTAAACGTAATGAAAATACAGTAATGATTTTAGACAGCTCACCTGCTTCTCCATACTGCTGTGTACGAACAAAACTAAATATAACTTTTGGACTGCCAGAATAAAGCACATGCAAGAAAAACGGTATGTGAAAGGCAGAGCTATTCGTCCTGATTCTGACTTCACCGTGCCGCTGCTGCCTGCGTCCTCTTCTCCCCCGCGGTCTTCATAGGTGCGGGTGTGCACCAAGAGTTTGAAGCAGAGGCGGGAGGGAAAAAAGCCTGAACCGTACCTTTCCTGGTAATTACCACCTCATAAATGAACAAATAAAACCCAACTGTTATTATTTCTCCAGGCTCTTTTTGTATTTTAAAATGAGTTTGTCAAACTGATAATTTTAAAAGGACTTAATAATACCACCATGAAAAAGTCAGTTAAAGTTCATTCTGTGGTAAAGAGGTCACCACTATTAAGAAATAAACCATGTAATTGCTTGATTATTGGCATCCTTTAACTGTTCCCTTGGAAAACAGGATGCTTTACCAGATCTTAAAGCTTCGGTTACTTTAGCCGTTTCTGATAAAGCTCGCCTCCTTCGAGAGGAGCGCTTTAAGAGTAAAACCCCATCGTGATGGACTGATAAACGCTAGCCCTAAAGATACTCCTTGGGTTTAGAGTAGGAGAGAGGGTTGGGGCTATGTGGGAGACCTCCACGGTCCGGTAAAGTGAAACAGCTCCTGGGGAATTAGTAGGAAAGCGTGAGGAAAGGCTTGAGGCGTGGGGAGCTGCAGAGGTACTTTTCAGATGGGAAGGAAATGGGGTTGTAGCTGAGCGCAGCGTGAGTGTATTGCAGACTGTCTTATCTCACTTTGTTAGTTTTGAAGCAGTGTTCTCAGGTTTTGTTTGTTTGGTTTGGTTTTTGTTTGTGTAGTTTTGTTTGGTTGGGTTTTTTTGTTTGGGTTTTTTTTGTGATGCTTTTTGTTAAATCAGCTTTTTGGTGTGATAGTTCTGTGCAGCAATTACAACTGGTTACATTTCTTGAATATTTTTGATCCAAGTCACATAAGTCCATCTGGGCTTGAGTGACAGAGACAGAAATTGCAGTTGCTGTGTCCCACTTCAGGGGCTAGCAAGCTGCCAATTTCACAGAAAAAGTAATTTGTTTCATAAACAAACACAACTATTTGAAAAATAATGTCTTCTGGTTCATGTGAAATAGATGATATTACAGAAAGCACTTTTGGAAAACTTGTGTTACATTCCAGAAAGTTTCTAATGATTTCTTCTTCTAAGAAAGAAGGGGGAGATACCCTAAGAGCCTTTCTCTTTTTAACTGTAACTGTTACCTTGTAGTCACAAAACCCAACAATCTTTATCTAAACATGTCACATTTTCCTCCCACTCTGGACAGGTAACTTTTAAGTCCATGTTTCCTCAGGCCCCTCTCAGCCTGCCAGCCACCACTGCCCCTTGCCCACCACCAGGTTGGCTGTGAAAGGCTGGAGGAGTGGAGGTTGCCAAAGGGAAAGGCTGCAAACTTGCTAAATCTCACGTACAGGCATTATGTTACTTAATTTTGGCGTTTCTTTGGAAAGACTCTACTTTGCTTCTTTAAATGTAGGTGCTGCTTTTAGAGTCACACACGATGATTTGACATCTCTGGTTCAGATCTGACTGTTCTGGTGGAGTGAGAAAACTGGTAGTGTAAACAGGGAAAGAACCAGAAAAATTAGAGATAACCTGAGGTAAATGTTATATTAGTGAGGTGAAGGAAAGTAATACCCAGCAGAAGGAGAACACAGTGATGATTTATGTGGCCTTTCCTATGTCTCTATGTAGCAAGTGCCTGCTCCCCCCCCCCCCCCCGCCCCAAGCGGCTGCCTCAAGGCCTGCTCCCCAGGCCTGTTTGAAGCCAGCAGGTAGGTGAGTGTGTGTAGCCCCACGTTATCCTCACCGAGCTCAGGAAAAACAGGCGCCCAAGTAAGTATTCTTTCTTTTTTTTTACTTTAGTTTGTTCTTAATATACAGCTTAACTAAAAACAAGGCAAAAACTAGGCAACATCACAGGGCATCTCCCACCCGCCTGGGGACTGATTTAAAGGAGAAGGCACTTGACAAACACTCTGTGATTGTTTTGTTCCTGGGCGGTCGGGTGCAAATGTACTAATAACTCCAACTAATTAGCATCCTTGTAACTCCAACTTAAAGGTTGTGGTGCAGGTAAGGGTCGTTATCTGTGAAAGCCTTCGCCTGGCTGTGATCGACCAGCGCCTCTGGAGCCACCCCTCAGCCCTGGCGCCCCCCGGCAGGGTTTTGAGAGGGCTCTCACAGAGGCGGGAAAACCTCACCCTCGCCAGGCACCTGAGAAGTAGAGCAGGGGAAGGAACGACGCAGGGGCGCTTCTAATGGTGGGCTGGGTGCGGCGGGGGCCGCAGGGCTGAAGTATAAAGCGTGAGGAGAAAGGCTAGCCTTGCCGGTATCTTCTCGCGTCCTGGAGGAGCGGGCTCTCCCGTTCGGCGGAGCAGCCTCCTCGGGCTCCCAGCCCGCCGGCGACCTGCCCTCGCCCTGGGGCGGCGCCGCTCTCCCGAGGGCCGCAGCGCGGCGGGGGCTGGGGAGGCAGCGCGGCAGCGGTTGGTAAGAGCGGGTAGTTCAAATCCAAGCGAGGGAAAGCAGCGGCAGCCGCACGCGAAGAGCCGGTGTGGGTGGAGAGAAGCGAAGCGGCTCCTCGCTAAGGGCAACGGGCCCCAGAGCCAGGCGGCGAGCTGCTGAGGCGGCAGGATTCCCGTTCTCTCCAGCCAGCCGGGGAGGGGGGTTCCTCACCTTCACCCCTTCTCAGGGAGCCCAGCCGACCGCCTCACCTGCCCTCGGTGGTAGGGACCGCCAGGCTCTCTTTCTTGGGCTCAGCTATTTGCCAGATAAGGGGGTGAAGCTGTTGCTTTGCTCGCGTCTGTCATCCCAGGTGACTGAGAGACCCTCAGGTGGGGGTCCCTAGGCAGCCGTCAATTATCTTCCTCGCTGGGTAATTAGACGTTGCAGTGAACGCATATATAGACGAACTGAAAGCTGTCTCAGCTAGGTAATGTTTCTCTTACACCTCTCTTTTCTCTCCACATCCTTTCTCACTTCAGATTATCAGTAAGGGTAAGCTATACTTTGAATACAGCACCTCTGCTTTGGAAGATCTCGAGTTGCTTCACAAATTAGGGTAAGTGATCTACATTTTACAGATAGGACTTAGCTATGCCACCTTCAATATTAATACCTTTGAAGGTATTAGTGACTCCCCTGTTTTTAGATCCAGGTGCTCAAAAAGTAGAGTCTTCAGATAGTCAGTTTTACTGCAGGTATGATATCTGCTTAAATAACAGAGAAAACTTTTTTATATCACCAAAACTTTGCCTTTATCTGTTTTGTTAACAATGGTGAATGGTGACAAACAAGGTGAGAAAACATTGTTTGAAGCATAAATGTTCAGTGTGTGTTACTGGGGAATGTAAGTTAGTATCAGGAACAGGCATGACTCCATCCTAGAACTCATGTCTAAGTTATAGGCATCAGTTACATTGCCCTCTAGTAACCAACATTTTTATCTCATTAGGACACTTTGTAAGACTATGCGTGTCAGAAATTATTCCTTGTATAAATATCTGAATCTGGTTCTTTATGTAGTTTGGGTCTCTGAATATGAAAGATTTTGTTCTGTAAACTGCCACAAAGTTTGCAGTTGACTTGTAGATCAATTTGAGAACTATAAAATTAATAACAGATATGAGAAAAGTATAGAGCACAAGAATCTACACTGAGTAGATACGTTTTTTATTCCTTCCTCTGTAACTGACTTGCTGTGTGACCAGTTTTTTGTTCTCTGCATGTCTGTTTTATGATGTCTAAAGCAAGGTTAACAATACTTTTAGAAATGACTTCAAGATCCCCAAATGAAGAGGGCTTGATGTTATGTATCAAATCTAGTAGATGAAACTTTTCTCCTGATAAAAGAGAAAGTGCTTATAAAACACTAGACAAGTCATAAGAGGTTTTATTAGGCATCTCTTATGAAAATAAGTGTCACCTCATTCTATTATGAGAGATGTTCAGCACCTGTGAAAGGCTTTCTGTACTGTATTTGTAAATGAGACCTTGTGTTAAATTAAATCTTAATTTGTACAAGTAATACGTTTTGGGAAAAAAATGAACGTGTATACAAATCTGAGGTGTATACTGGGATTTGCTGTAAAGAAGTATAATGGACATTGTTCAGTCAGTGTCTGTATTGCCGTGGCTTCCCTCTAAATTCTCTCACAACCAATACAGTAAGCTCACAGGCTCCTCCTGCTGGACGCTGGCGTATTTACAGCATATTTTTGGCTGTTGAGTTCTCAACATTTTTTTCAACTCTGCTTTTCTGATCTCCCCCACAGCTGTAAACAAACTTTTTGTGATGTTTGTTACTTGAAACAAATTTTCTTAAATTCTTTTATTCTGTAATATTTTACATTTCCTCTACACTCAGTTGTTCAGAAGATTAGATAATTTCTCCCATGGAATGTCTGAGAATTAAACTGCAAGTGTGAGTTTTCCTTTTGTTATTTCTTCAGCATGCTGCCCGAACATTAAGTTTCTAAACGTGAAAGCTTTTTGTTAAATGTGTGGTTAGTTTGACTGTGTTTAAAGAAAATATTAATATTTTTAAAGGTAAGTTTGGGTATATGACTTTTTTTCGGGGTGGGATTGAGATTTTGAATAACTGTCTCTAAATAACATTCAAATTTTAAATCTCTGTCCATCAACATTTCTGGTAGGAATATCTCCTGGCAATGCTTGCTAACTAACTGCAGTTCACCAAAATTCAGCATAGAAAAAGAAACCTCTATTCTTTTTGTCCATTACACAAATATAATGCCTTACTGTTACTACAGGTCTCTTACAGGTCTTCCTCCTTTTACAAAAAAAGAGCTATGCTGACGTGGTCCTCTGCTCATAGCATGAATAATCGCTGGAGAACAGCAACACACCACACGAAGACTCTTCATACCTTTTTCCTATCTTTTTATAGTTATTTTCTAGTTCATGACACAATATTTTCAGCCTATTGCCTAAAATGTTGCAAAGTGATGCAGATGAAACACTAGAAATTGCTTGATGTTGGTCCAACACTGTCAAGGAAGTTATCCCTAATTAATGTAATAATTAGCTAAAAGCTACGCCCTCATGTTTCCTATTTGTGCTGTCACTTATTTCACCAAGTAAAAACAGGGAATGAGGAAAAAGCAGTGAGAGAAAACAAATGTGAAAGTAAGGTACTTGTAGAAGTAAATGGGAGAGGGAAATGAAGCAGGTCACACATCAGTTTGTTGTCATCTTGGAATTATTTTCACATACCTTTCTTTCCTAGAAGAATTTTTCTCAATTATGTGAATAGAGCTTTTTGGTTTGTTTGAAATCTGTTTGATATCATACTGATATTAGCATGATTCTATAGGCCTTTATGCCGAGTTCTCACAGTCTGTTTAATATCCTGTTCCTTTTGAACTTCTGTATGTTGCTGTCTCCTCACAGTAGAAAACAAAGCAAAGCACTTTCTATATTGCAATGATATTATAAACTGCCTTCCGTATGGGTCAAATAATGCTAATTAAATGACCTGAGATCATGAAAGAATAGTTTCCCCCCTTCCCTCCCCCCAGGCAATTTGGGTTCTCACTGCTTGTATTTGGTTGCTTAGGGCTTGACTAAGTCAAACTGTTGAGATATTAGCAAGATCTTAGCAATTTTGTGTTTAAGTCACCTTTAAAGATTTGTATTTTCCTCTGTTCTGAAAAGTCAGTTGCTATTTCCAGGCTTTATGTTCCAAAACATCAGTTCAGGAGGCCAGTAACATACCCCAGTAAAAGGTGCTGATTCAGACTTTGCAAGTCTTGCAACGTTGATGTGAACTACTATGGTTTCTGTAAGAACAGCCCTCATACTGGCATCACTCATAACATCTTTTATACAGTTACTGCATCTTGCATGTAGAAAGTAGTGACCTGTTGCCACTCTGGTTAGGGTGGAGAAACTCTGCCGTGTATGAATGGCAAAAAAGTAAGTCTTTTTCTTACATCTCTTATTTAGATGGTACATCAGCTACTTGTAACTTTTCTAGGAAAATGTATAGTAGCTCTTAAAAGCTTTTATACTTACTAAGTTTAAAATAAACTTTCTATGTACATGGTGAGGCACTATATAGTCAGTCCCTCAGTTTCTTTAAAGTGCAAAGCTTCAGAACACTCAGTTTACCCATAGAGCTGAGCAAAAGCGGAGAGCTTCTTTACAAGGTAACATTTAAAAGTTAAGGCAGGTAAGAATGCACTGTTCACTTTGTAACTAGAAGTCAGATTTTATCCTCTCCAAGGACTGTAGTGATCTAAATAACAGGGAGATCTGTTAACTTGTGACTTCATGATTAATCCTCTCATTTTTCTTAAGAAGAAAATGCCTTTTGTCTTAACTCATCTACTACCAGAGCTTTAGTTAGTTCTTGGGGACTGAATTGTTAGTGGCTGGATGAACCAATAACAAAATGATAATAAAAATCTTGGTCCCATTGGGACAAGAGGGAGTTTTGTCACTGATTTCTGCACAAATGAAACTAATTGCTGTGTCGCTTATTTGAAGTATTTTCCCTTGGATGAGGATTGGTAGATCAATTGGCTAACTGGATGTATGTTTTAATTTGCCTCATTTACTGTATACGATACATTTTAATCACTCATTCTAACCATCTGCTTGACTGAAATTTATCTTTGTGTTCATGTATAAGCACTGTTTCTCCATTTTTGTCATGGCTGCTAGCTTGATAGACTTACACAAGGCTTTCTCACTAATCTGAGAGTATTTTGGTGACTACTTTTATCATTTGTTTCAGAAATAACAGTGGTATCTTCATTTACAAAGTCAAAGTGCCAAGCAGAAGATGTCAGACAGTCATTCAGTAATGTTCAATATTCTTAAAAGAAATAGATTAACATCTCCCACCAGCAATTTCAAATACGCCAATTTTAAAGACACATGTTGTACTCCAGTATTTCTGGACAGCAGATGCAATGAGTCAGTAAAAGATCCTGATGTAGAACATAAAGAAGCACTGAGTGTAACAAGTTTATCATTGCTACAAGAGCATTCTGAGCACATTCGTGCAAATGCCCTCTTTCCTGTGTCATCTATTGAGAATGAAATGAATTCTATCTCCTTATCAGAAAGAAGAGAAGCAAATAGAAGTACAGATTTTTCTGAAACTCCTAAAGTGGGTAGAAAAGGTTCCTCACTACGCAGGAGGCTGCTTTTATCTAAGACTGTTCCAGCTGGCACAAGTGTAGGATGCTGTGAAAGACAAGCTAGTTCTTCAGGAAGCAGCAGGAAAAAAATATTCTCTTGTGTTTTGAGCTCTGAAGAGAAACTTTCACAAACTGCTTCAGATTCTCCACAAGATACAAGTTACAAACCTTTGATAACTAACAGTTCAAAAACTGAGGACTCCAATCCTGATTGCCCAAAACGGAGACTTTCCTTTTCACAACAAAGGACTTCGACGCTAGATGAGTCCAAATGCAAGGACCCCTTACTGCTAGAACCAGAATGTTTATCTCCGATTCAGTGTAAGGATGTTATTGTTAGTAGTGCTAATGAATTCAGTGAAAGTGTCCTTATGAGTGTTAGTGATGGGTTGCTTAGGACTCCTATGGACAGTGTGATACCTGAGGCCAATGAGGGTAAGTTCCTGACTTCTATCAACAGTCTTGTAGAGAACTTTAACTTTCAACTATGTGATATAAATTCTTCCCCTGTTAAGCTGGCAAGCTACCCAGATCTTTCAACACCTGAGGACAGTGGATATAATTCACTTCATTTGGACAAATCAGGAGACTCATTGTCTGATCATGAGGGATCTTTCCAAGAGTTCTTACAAAAACGTAAAGAAGGTTCCAAAACTCTGGATAGTAAAAGAAAGACAAGAAAACTTGAACGAGTTAGAAGGTTATCCACTCTTCGGGAACAGGGCTCACAGTCAGAGACAGAAGATCATCATGGCAGTCCTTCTACTTCAGTGTGTATGTTAACAGAAGAAAGAAACTTTGTCAATGAAGACTATGCATTAGTTTTGGAAGAACAGCCTAGTGGAGACCTAGTTGTAAGTCACAGAGATCTCTCAAGGACTCCAGCTCTGAAAATAGTTCATGAAATTTGCTTGCAAAGGCAAAGATCAGACCAAAATCAAATATCAGAGAATATTGATGGAACAGAAATGTTTGCATTAGAACATGTTCTTGCTGGACTTATTGGCAAGAAAATGGGCCTTGAAAAATTAGATATTTTAACAGAATTAAAATACAGAAATCTCAACCATGTTCTTGCTATAGTTTTAGGTGCTTTGACAGTGGAAAGTCTATGTAGGTAAGTACTGCTGCTTTTTTTTTTCCTTCCCCAGAAAAGGGGGGAAAAAATGTGTTTCTGCAAAAAATTGGAACACCTTCTGGAATGGAGGATGCTGTCAGTAGAATTTGTTTGTTTCTGAGGAAATTAAAAAGTTTTTTCACCACTAACCAAGTGGCTCTTTCTGTGTAGTTCTAAAAATATATTGTATGGGGGAATTAAAAAGCAAACACAGAAAGCCAAATGTGGGAAATAGTAAACTTAAAATGTACAAGTACTGTGATTTAGTTTTAAAATATATAAAAAATTTCTTTAAGCCTAGAAAGTAATTTCTTCTCAGTACAAGTTCCCCAATAATACATAATACTCAAAACACATTTTCTAAATTTATTCTTGTGTATTTAATTTCCTCAGTTTTTCCTAAGCACAAAGATCCTCAAATAACTTTGCTTCATGAGTAATGTTCTAGATTAATTTTAAATCAATAGAAACTGTCACTTGTTTCAAAGAAATCAAGAGTGCCATGTGTGTTATTAGTTACAAAGGGAATGGAAGAATAGGTGGAAGTATAAGGGCATGGATGCTTTCAAAACACTTAAAACACAAAAATGTGACTTCAGAAACAAACTTGGTAAGTGACTTATACGGAAGGAAGAAACAATTTTGTAAATCAAAGATATGCTGTGTTATTTATATTGCGGTTCTCTAGACTCTTCTATACAGTGGTGCATAAGAGTACACGAGATCTGTGTTTCATAACAATATGGTGAACTAGTATATAGTAGTAGTCTGTAAAATGACCAATAGTATATGAAATCATGCAAAAATCTTTAAAAGGTAGTCTTACTATCATGACTTCTGCACTACATGGCAAAAATGTGAAAGTGGATAACTTTTTTCATTAATTTGTTCCAGCATTTGGAAAGTAAGCAAAAACTGGCGTGAAATCATTGTACAAGATAAAAGTGCAGATGAGAGGAGAAAGTTGTACATAAAACACCTGAAAGAAGAAGCTGGGGTAAGGTTCATTTCAAAGGTAATATTTTTTTTGAGTGTGAAAGAAGACAGGTCAGGGGAAAGGGGAAACATCTTGTAAAGCTCAGAAAGGAAGCTGATAGAGACAGTTCCAATATGAGTATGTGAAGGAGTCTAACAGGAGAATATAATAGCTTTTATTGCTTTTCAACTGTTCATAGTTCAAGTACTAGTCCTTCAACCATGTGAGACTTTCTTTTTTTCTTTCTCCCCCTGCCCTCCCCCCTTTCTCACCCCTGAATCCTGTAGGATCACTTCTTCGACTGATTCTGGTTTCAGATCTTAAACCCTGTTCATACCTTTGTGCCATGTTGTTCCTCATTTTCCATTTCACTCTAGTCTGCAGTGGTATAGGACCCACTCTAGATTACTTCCTGGTTATTTTCGGGACTGCTTGTAGCTAACCACCTTCATGGTGTACTTGTGAACATCAGAAGGACATAATAGAAGTTTTTTAAGGGGTATCTAGAAGAGTAAGCTTATTAATAGCAGTATATTTTTTTTCAGATATTCCACATGTGTATACACACACTTCCATGTAACATTCCTTTAATTGTAACACAACTTATGTTTGCTATTTCCATGCTTGCTATTGAGATGTGTCCTAGTTCAGGAACATTAGGACCAGTAGAGATGCTAAGACAGTTGACTTTTTTACCCTGCTCATGGGACTTTGTTTTTAATGGTTCCTGTCTCTTGCTCCCTTAATAAATATAAACATTTAATGGGAAATACATGCACTATACATAATTTCCTTTTCTAATATGTTGTTGTAGAGGGAAAACAAAAAAAGCAAAAACCAGCTGCAAATCCCAAATGAAATAAAACCCTAATTTACTTCCTGTTGTGTTTGTTTTTTTTTCTTTATAAACTTTAACAGGAATATTTCTTGAAAGCTGCAGATGCTGCCACAAGACTTAATGTTCTCAATAGATCTGCTTTAAGGCCCGTTCAAGCTCAAGCCAGAACTCCTGTAGTACAAACACCACCTTCATACATTGAACTTACACCCAGGAGGTGCAGTTCTGTTCCCCATTCAACTAGTAGACAGGAAGAATACATAAAAGTAGGTAGCTAAGAAACTCTTCACTTCCATTTTTTAGAAAATGTTAATTTACAAGAACTAAGTAGCTCTTCTCTCCCTCCTCTTGCTACAGGTTGCTAAAACTCTGTTCACTGACGAAGCTCTAAAACCCTGTCCAAGATGTCAATACCCTGCTAAATATCAATTGGTAAAGAAACGGGGGCTGTGTAGCAGAGAGGCATGTGCATTTGAGTTCTGTATTTTATGTCTGCGTGCTTTCCATGGGTCAAAAGAATGTAATAGTTTATCTGCAAAACGTAAGAGCAAAATAGATGCCCCTCCAGGAAGTGCTCAAAGCAAAAGAAATTTGAAAAGACTTTAAATTTGTAAGGCATGTAAATCCTTACATTTAATTAATTTTCCCCTTCTCCTAAATTCTCAATCTTGTTCATATTTGTCTTAAATATATGCATTTTGAAAGTCTCGTTCAATGTAGTTTTGCTGACTTATCAGTATAACTTCTCAGGTATATCCCTTAATCAATATAGTATATTTTTGTTTTTGAAAAAAGTGAACATTTTAAAACATTTTGTCTTGTTTTACCTGTTGTGTAGTAGCTAGGCACTTACTAACATCTTAATTTTCTAATAAAGTATCTTAAATGTAGTATTTAATATCTATCTTGCAGCACCTCATAGATGTTTAAAAATGTGATTCTTGTCTTAATGACAAATTAAAGAAAAATATTTTTTTAAAAAATCTTTTTAGTGGGATTTATTTATTGTTCATTTTAAATTACAGTAAATGCTTTACAAATATCGTAGTGAGGCATTAGGTACATATGCAAAAAATAGTTCTACCTATATAAATGATGATACCTCAAAAGCAATATACTAGTTGTCTGTATTTTATACCAGAATAATTTTGTTGTTCTCTTAACATCTGTAAAGCAAGTCAATAGAATAGCAATTTCTAAACCAAGCTGATGCTGTGTGGATATTCTATCGTACTGTTTTTCCCAGAGTTTTCTTGAAAACTTCGGGTGATACAGTATATATTCACACATCCAAATATGCTGTTGCACTACCCTTGTTGTTGTGAACTTACCTTTATGCTGTTTGACTTTACTTCAGCTCCCAGATACTGAAACATCTTCATACTTCTGCTTGAATTAAAGGATTATCTACTGCTAGAAATCATCCTTTCTCTATCTGTAGATTTAATCAAGGGAATTCCCTGACTTTGCTCTTGAACTAAATATGTTGATCCTTTACAGAAAAAGAACTCAATGTGCCTCTCAGACCTCAAATGATTTTGTGTGGTTTTCTTTCTTTTTTTTTTAAACTCCTAGCAATTGTAAACAGCTTGAAATACAGGTGACAGAAGTGGACAGAGTACTCGCTCTCTGAAGACATAACATCAGTTTACTTCTCCAATTGATATTGTCCTACTTGTCCTTTCAAGGAGTTCATTTGTCACCAGCATCTTGCAGAACACTTGTAGTCAGCTGGTGTTTCTTCCTCACTCTCCCTCTGATTTTGTCCTATGTGTTATATTTGTGATGTAATTTTACTGTGTGTATTTGTAGGTAAGTCTTATCATTGAGCTATATTTAAAAGTAGCCTGATAAAAAGAGCTTTCAACTAAGCAATAAGCTGTGTATTTGCATCTATTAATATTTTTTCACATATCCCTTTATTGTCTGAAAATTACAAATAACAACTTCTGAGATTTTTTTTTTCTCCTTTTTTTGGTTTCTTTCCACACAGTCTGTGGATCTTTAAGACAAATGGGCCAGGATAATTCACTTCAGGATGTTCTAGAAACATCACTTCCTATTTCTCATCTCTGTTGTGATTTGTAATTTGGTTAGTACTCTTACTATACTTGATTTCTGGGATAGTAACTCCACATAGCATTTGGAAGGAGGAAGAACAACATGGTTAGTAAAATGCCATAAAATTTTAGTACCAACTCTATTAACCAAACATGGTGGTATTAAAGAAGGGATCAACTCTATATATCTGCCAGAAAATCATGTTTATTGCATGAATAAAATTATCAACACTTCCATTACATACTTATTTGTACTTGCTAAGCCTTTGCATTATTCTTGTTTGGGGTTAGACAGGTAGCACTTGAACTGGAAGACTGAAAGAGGACTTTATATAGAATCTATTCTGAGGGAACAATTGAGAAGAAGGATTTTTGGGGCAATCCAGGGAATATAGAGGTATGTGTGTACACAGTTTTGGTTTAGGAAGAATGGCATTCATTAGAGGAGGAGACTGCAAGCAGGAAAACTGCTAAATTATTTGATTTGCTTAATATTTGTATTTCCTTAATTGTTTGGAACTTTCAAGTGTTCAAAGAACTATTGGATTGGTTCTTTTATTCTTGGGTATAAAGTAACTAAGTACACATTTTTAGAAATGTTTAATAGTTTCTATTAAAGGTTAAACTGACACAATGAAGAACTTGCTAGGCAGGAAGTTATATTACACAAGAATCTCAATGCATATAAGTTAACTTTATGATAACTTAATTTGGATTAGTTTTGTTTCTTGACACCGAATTATCAAAAGATAGGTGATGGTAGTAACTGCAATGCAGAATAAATACAGAATGTCATAGCATGTCAGACTGCTATAGGCATCACTGCATTTTACCTTTGCTAAATACCAATGTACCTTATGTCTCAAGAAAAAAAAGCCTTAAATGCCTCCTTGATATTTATGGGAGAGCTATGACAGTGAGAGGATTTAGCTCACCTTCTGACGCACAGTATTGCAGTCCAGTCCAGAAATACATGAGGTGCAAGCCTTGCTTTGAAAACTTCAGCAATAGTTCTGAAAGTATTTCTGAAACAGGTGCACTTTTGAATGGAAAACCATATGGGAGCTCGGTTTAAGAACCAGTTGTGAAGTATCCTTTCCAGTTGAGGAAAAAATTCTGGTGAGTTGTGTGACCTTATCCAAAGAGTTTGCTTTTGCTAGAATCTGAATAATTCAGGGAGAATAGAGTTGGTAAATTGATTCCTGTATAGGTATTGTTTGTTTTTAAAGGCAGTATCTTTGACATCTGCAGAGTCCATCCAGCAAGGAGTAGCTTGAGAGGAAAAGAAGACTTCAATCCTATTTCACAATTTTACACATTTCCACCGCACACCCCGCCCCCCACGTTGGAATGTTTAAAACTTTTCTTTTTCCTTCTAAATCTGTCTTGCAAAAATCTCTTCTTGAATCAAATGTCTCTTGTTCAGTTAGGTCTATCACAACTGTAACTATGCTCTGGTGTTCAGATGAAATGAGTTCTCTGCTGTTGTGCACTGCTACCCCAGAGGTGGGGGTGAAGTGAGAAAACAAGACTTCTCATCTGTGTGTAATGCTTCTCTCTGACAGTGATTTTTTTTTTTTCTAATAAAATTAGCTTTATGCCTTGGCATAAGGGAGAAATGAAAGTGATATACTTAACGTATAGGTAAAGAGTAATGTATCTAATAGAACACGAGGTATGTTATAGTTATCTAATAGTTTGGGTGAAAGGAATCAAAATTCCTTCATGGTATTTGATTGCTTTATTGACAGACATGAAGTCTTCAGGGTAGGAGAATGGAAGTAATATTTTTTGAGTCCCTGTTAGTATGCTTTTTTTCTGTATAATGTATCCCTCAATTAGTCTCCATCAGATAGCACTAAGCTATATGAGTCTGGACTTGAATGAAACAGCAAAGGAGAACATAGGTTCCTACTTTGTTTCTTAATACCCCCCCCCCCCCCCCCCCCAAAAAAAAAACCAAACCAAACCCCAAAACCAAAAACCACCACACCACCCACACACTCCCCAAACCAAAAAACCCAAACAAGAAAACAGTCCATGAGTGTCAGGGAGTCTAGGGATTCATGTCCAACATCTTTCTTTTTCTACTTTTTCTACTTCATTCTCAGAGACCCAAGGTCAGGCACTAACACTTCTAGCTGGCACAGAGAAGAAGGATGCAAAAGTGGTACTTCGGTAAAAATGACAGTGGTCAAGAGTTTCCTAAAATATGCTGCCCATGATTATTCTCCAGCTCAAAATTTTTTTTTACAATTGACAACAGATGGTTGGAAAGGGAGGAGTGAATTGTCTTTCACTCTGGAAGATGGGGATAATGACATGAAAATTAATGTTCAAAATAACATTGGGTTTATTTGCTGCTGAAAACCTCATTTTTGCAAGCCTTATTTCCTTTCAGACAGGCATGATCTATAGTGGGAGGGGTGATATTGCCTGCAAAGGATGCCCAGGGAATGCATTTAGTTTTCTGAAGGTGATGGTTAGAGCCAGAGATGTGGGTTTAAATTCTGAAAAAGAATTCTTAGAAGTAACCTTTTGCTGCTGACAGATGTTGTTGCAAGAATCGTACTTCATAAATCTTTTTTTTTGGAGCAGCAGCCATAAACCTCAAGTGGTTTGTGAGAAGGAAATTGAAGTTACTTAAGTCTCTGATCATTCTTTCCTTGGTGACAAGTATGGAAGAGCTTAGGCAAAAATTGCTATAAATCTTTTGAATTGTTTATAGGACAGAGAATGTTAGTATGTTCTATCACTAACTAGCTAAAAATGATAATAAAGTTTTGTTTGTTAAATTAAGGAGCTCATGAACATCTGTCAGATTATTTTCCTATTCCATATATTGGTTATTCATTAGTAACCCTTAGGCAATTTAGGTCATGTAGGTTAATTTTAATACAAGAAATAATTACTTTTCTTTCTGTTTTCATAGGCATGTGAAGAAATACAGCAGTGTCAGATTAGAAAGGGACTCCTACAGTCTAGTGCTAGTGAGTCTTATGTCAACTCATCAAGTTCTGTCTTAAAACTGGGTAGAATACTGTCTCATGACCTTTATGTTGTAGACCTATTCCAGATTGCTCTACTACTGGCTTAACCAGTCGCCTTTTTCTAGCATTGCTATTAAAATGGCTATTCTACACATCTGTTCCTCCTTTTAGATTTTTTCAGAAAACTCTGAACTTAGTCTCATCTCTTAGATACAACCTCTGTTACCTGGATTGTCTTAACGACTCTTCACTGTTTCCATTGGAGCCTGTTCTTTGAATCAACGCAACCAGCATTCCAGGTAAAACCTCCTCAAGACCTTGAACATTATTAGGGCTTTATTTTCACTACCAGAAATACTTTGACCAATGCATACTAAGATTAGCATTTCTTTGATATGTCTTCCACACGCTCGCAGTTTAGTCACTAGGTGTAGTATTCTGACATTCTTCTCTCTCAAATTTTGAAAAGATCCCAGTTTTTTCCATAAATTCTTACTGAGCCTTAAGTGTGTAACCTTGTACTTTGTACTACCAAGCTTCAGGCTTTTTTCTTTCTCTACTTCAATCTCACTGTGATTTAGTATTTGGTATGATTATATTATAGTTTTATAAGTGCAAATTCCTTGTCTGTAGTGAATCTTATAGGATTTTTTTTGGATACAAAACATCTAGCAGATTCTGTTATTACTTGTCAGATGCCCCAACAAAATCTGACTGCTTCTTGGCATGATATGTTTACTTTTAGTTAAACAAAAACAAAGCTTGCTTTTACTTATTTTCTGAGATCTGATTAGTTGAAATTCTCATTACAAAAAGACTTAACACATATTTTTCCTCTTAACTTTGACAAGCCTCTGTATAGTGTTAGAACCTGCCCAAACTTGTCAGCAGCCTAAATTCTAGTAAGGCCTTATTGAGCTGAGTGTTAATAGATGAGCAGTAAAGAAACCAGCTCTTCAGCTGAAAATATGGATGGCATGGTGTTCTGAATGAACTCAAACACAGTTGAATACTACAAGCTTCACGTAAAAATGGATCTCTGACTTAGAGACTGGAGTTTATGTGTTAAAAGCCCTTCTAATTTTTCCCCTCTGCACTCTAAAACTCATTCTGAAAACAGTTCTGCAAGGGTGGTTGTGTCTTAATTCTGTAGGCACCTTCAATTTCTGGCAAATGGGGTGTGGAAAGCGCCTGTATTTCAGCTGCTTCTTTTCAGTCCTGAATCATAGTGAAAAACCTATTTCTGTAAGATGTTTAAACTTAGACATTGTGTCATGACTAGAACCAGCTGAAGCAGTAGAAGGATAGTAATTTCTGGCAAAAGAGGGACAGCTAGCTGGGAAGCAATAGTACCCTAGATAAACATAGTAACACTGCTAAAAGTTATTTGGAGCTGCAAGGTTATTGCAGATGTAGTCAGCGGCTGTGCAGTGGTCTTCTACTTTAGCAAAAATGTTAATTATCATCCTAAAGTGCTGCTGTTGCCTAAATGGAGGACTCCTACCATGTTCACTGAGCAGACACTGAAGTTCCCCAAATACTGAATTGGGTGTAATACATTATCTGGGACCTGAAGAACACAACTCCTGGAAGTGCTCTGTTCTGCCAGGACTCAGTAGTTCAGTACCTAATCTATATCTAGACCACTGAGGTAGAAAAAGAAGTTTTCTTCTGGTATGACTCCATCACACTTTCTTGGTGCACATTTTGATAGATTAGGTGCTATGCAGATTGTGGCAATAGCAACATCATTGGCTTTTAAACACAAATTTTGCTTGTGTTGAGAACATTCTCCTGTCTTTGGAAACATTTTGCACAAAAGAAGCACTCCTATGAAATTTTTCAGGTTCAATTTTCCTTTATCTTTTTCCCATTGTGTACTCTGTGGCATACAAAAAGTATTATTGAGATGTAGTTACTCTTCAGCCTTGCTGTTGGAAGTGCTTCTGTCAAGACATTGTTCCAAGACTCTGTAGCCCATTCTTACTATTGCGTAGTAAGAGGAATATGATTTTTTGAGAAAGGCAAGATATGGGTCCTGTTTTCTGCTCCAAACAGAAATGCTTACTGGTGCATGCTTAAGTTCCTGTTCTGGACTTTTTCCTTGGTTTAAATAGTTGTCATAGAGTAGTTCAGGGAGAATATACAACACAGAATGGATAACAAGAAAACAAACTCATTCTTGAAATGCTCTACTCAATTAACTAGCTTAAATGCAAAACTCTCTTAAGGGTTGAACTGCTTTCCTCACTGAAAATAGTCCTTGATTTCAAATATATACATTCTGTTGATAAAAATATTTTATCACAAGGGGGCACCAAAGATTTTTCTTTCAGAGCAGAACTTCAGATTTCTTCTTGCTTTAACACTTACACACTAACTCAACACTACAAATGCAAAATGTTTTGAATAGCTTCAAGCAAGGGTGGCCATAATTCCTTCCCCCAGGAGCTGCATACCACAATCTTCAAGAGAAGAGTGGCATCCTGGGAAGCGATTCAGATGGTATTACTTCTCCAGGGCCTCCTTTACAGGATGAAGCTGTGCTGGGCGCACAGCCAGGTACTACAGCAACCAGGCAAAAATCACAGAATCATAGGGTGGCCTAAACAGTGCCTGCTAGCTCTGTTCCTCTCTGTCATGGACTTGGATTATCCAGCAGTCTCCATGCCAGCCTGGTGTTGGCCACAAAACGTAACTCTCTCATGGAAGTGTTGCAGTTGAAGTATTTGAGAAATGACAGTTCTGGGGGTTGCGTGTTCTGGACTTTAATTCCCAACTACAGAAAATGTTTTTGATAATAAAATCTAATGTAGATTATCCATACTTTGTTAAAACTATAAGTGCCTCCTCAATCTATCATGATTTAAAATGATCACAGGAAAAATATCTTATTGCATGCATTTTATTCATACTTAATTGATGTTCTGATGATTTTAGTGAAGAAGAAAGGGAAAATATTAACCCTTTTAAACTCAAAATTGGGAAGGGGCTAAGTATTCCTATGTAAGATATTTTAAACAATTTTAGAAGGACAGCATTTTTTTAGTTTTAGTCTGTTAAATGAAGACTGGGTGAGAATTTGGGAACTTCAGTTCTTTATTCTTTAACTAGGTATTTCTGGAGACCAGGAGAGCAATAGGCAGGAAAGTAGAATACCTACCAAATCAGAAGGCTGTAATTTTGTATGTTTTCTGAAGCATTATTGAAGCCTTAAGGAACACGTATTAGTTATGGATTCTTATACCATTCTTAACACCTGTTGCATTGACACTTCTGTGTTCTGGAAGCTGAGGTACATGAAATCTTTTTCTTCTTTCCTTATGATCTCTATATTTTTTTTAGCTGGATCAGCCTCCCAGTCTGTTTCATTATACAGCTACGCAAGCAGCCATGGCAGTATAATACAAAAAGGTGGGAACTGGTGGTTAGTGGGATGTGCTGTCTCAAACAGCACTGAGGCTATCCACATGCTCAATGCATCAGTAATATCTCACATAGATAACTTAGCTGGGTAATCCTGGGTTTGGGGACTGTTGTTGACATCTGTCTGACTATAACAGCAAGAATGAAGACATGCATGCATTTAGTGTTTCTTGATGGGTATATGATACCTACTGTCAGAAGATGATCTTGTTAAAGAATGTGTTTGGCATTATTGGCATATGTTATTCCTATCTGCTGAAACTTCTTCATATGCCTCTTGCATTGGCCCTTTAGTTGACTGGAACACTGGTTAAGCCAAGATCAAGGAACTGACCTGACTTAAACCAAGCCACAAGTAACCCCATAAAAAAAAAAATCTTTATGAAATTTACTTGAACAACTAAAAGTAAGAAGTGGTGGTAAACTTGCAAAGCTTAAATTAGCATAGCCAAAATGTATTACAAACCATGACTTCAGTCTACCTACATGAAAAATAGAGGATTGACAGTGACAATGCAATCTTCTGTACATGGTGCCCAAATTTGTTGTACATCCCCTGATAGTGAAATCTCTATGAGAAATAACTGTCATAGTTTCTTCTGATCTGTATCTTATGTTTCAGGTGAAAGCTATGCCATGTTTACTGTGGTAGGGCTGCTAGCAAACAACTCTGCCTTGCTGTAAACTTATGCACCATGCCAATTTTTTAATCTTGTATGTTGCTTGATACCTGTGGATCTAGCAGTTCTTTCCTGATTTTCATACTGTCTTTGACAAATGACTTTATTTCTAATGCACTTCTTCAGACTACCACAATCTTGCTGAATAGTTTTTTCAATGAAGTCTTAATGCTCCTTTCCACAGCTAGAAAAGATAGTGTGATACTCTCCTAAACTTCTAGCCATTATTTCTTAAGACACTAATACAAATTTCTTGAAGGGATCAGATGACTGCAGGTATGAAGTAGGTAGCTAGCATGTATGACATAGCAAGAGTACAAATGTATATCACAAATTGCTATGTGGTCCTTTGAAATTCTGATTTACTTTCCAGGTATGCCTCTGTATTCCATTCATCTTTTCCAAGACCCATACTAAGGAAAGGGAAATCAAACTTTATTTAAAGCCTTTAAACTTGATAAAAACCCTCTACCTTGTTCTGGTAGAATAAGATTGTGATAGGAATCCTTGAGTCATTGGTGACATGGACAAGTCAAGGAATAGTCTCCAGTGACTGTCCAAATAGAGACTTCTATAGAGGTCAGACTCTTTGGACTTGCCTTCCCTCTGATGGCCTCTTCCACTAGTAAAAGGTTTCTAATGTTGGTAGACCAAGGCTATGCCGCATCTCTTCCTTTACTATTTATCTCTTCCTATTTTATTTTATTTTATTTTTAAGCACTTTCTTTTCACTCTTCACCTAGACTATCTTCAGGAATTTTTTTTTCTCCTTTCAGAACTCTTTTGAGGGCTCGTATTCCCAATAGCTGTTTCCTTGGGTGTCTGCATTAACTTTTTCTGACAGCCACAGAATTGTGTTAAGCTGTGCTGTAAACTAGAACTATCAGATTCAACACACAGAGGCTGTACCACTGCAACAGGCAGCTTCTGCCATTTTGCCAGCAGAATAATTTAAGGCATTTAAGGGCCAGCTATCTGACAATCGATTTGTGCTTTCTTCTCAGGATCTGACTCCCATTTTGGCAGTTCTGCAGTCAATATTTAAGTAGGTTTTCTAGCACCTGTTTCCAGTTTATGAGACTGCTGCTTTCAGATGAAAAAGCTAAAATGTATGTGGCAATCATCCAAAGAGGAACAAGTACTTATATGTAACTAAAGATGGATTTCTGTAAAGATATTTAGGTATTAAAGATATCGTATGACAAAATGCCCACCTATATCTGAGATGGAGTATTTCTATTGAAAATCCATGGGAATTAATTCATAGCTACCCTTGGAGATCCCTCTAGATGCCTATCTGCTTTTTTTTTAAATAGTATTTGTTACTTTTTGAATGAGTAATTATAGGGATGTTCATGACTTCACTGCCAGGAATCAAACACAGGTTAGCACCTAAAAACACAAGTGCACATTGGGATTTAATTAATCCAAGTTATGTCCTGCCTTTACTTGAGCAAGTCACAGGGAGACTTGTGCACTCAGTGAGCTGGTATAGCTTATATGCTTGTTCCTTTGAGTGCGAAGTTTCCTCAGCTGTTTTGATCTGATTTGCCTGGGTGATACTTTGAAACACTTTCCCTGGTAAATGTCCAAAATTTATGTTTTCAGCCAAGTGTGGAGGAAAGGGACGATGACAGTCTTGACTGAAAGCTCACCTCTCTGAACGGCTTTAGAGTAGAGGAGAGGAGGGAGGTGCCAGCAGGGTTGGAGGGGATCTCAATTTATGTTTTCTTTCCATGTGTCTTCCTGTGCAGATCTCCCTCTGTGCTGGCCTTCTGCTAGATTATGATTTTCTAAAAATGCTAATAATTCAAAACCTACTTCTAGTCTTTTTACTTTCTCTAGAATTTTACTGGTATCACCTTTTTTAGAACTTACTCTCCATCCTGTCTAACTATTAATCTTTTCTACAAGATCAGATGCTTTTGGGATAGATCATGGCTTTGACTATATTTATAAAACATTCTGTAGGTCTGCAGTTCTGCTAAGCTAAATAATAACCAAAATGGAAATAAGAGAAGAACATGGAAAGAGAAAAATGTTGAAAGGGAGGAGAATGAGCTTAATCTTTATATCTAGGCTTCACCATCTGGTGAACTTTTAACTGGCAATATAAAATCAGGACTGAAACACAGACATACAAAATATTGACCTAAATGTGCGTTGTTAACTAAGATAATGAGAAAGTGATAATGACTGCTAATAGATTCTCCATAAGAGAGTACAGTGTGTATTTCCTGATGAGCTTAATTCAAAATACAATCTTTGAAGCACACTACAAAGAGAACAAAGACCTAAGAGTTTTATACCAAAATATACCAGATGACAGAAGGAGAGAAAAAGGGCTTTTGTTTTTTTTATTGACTCATTTCCAAACTTGAATTCTATTGAAGCTGACTTGTGGCTTCCACTTCTAATTTAAAACAAGATGCATTCATCATGTTTCTGTTGTTTTTTCTTCAAAAATTACAAGCAACTAGGGAAGTTTAGGAGAATGTTATACACTGAAGACTGTATCTAGGCCTACATCAGAAAGAAGAAGGGGCAGGGGGAAGAGGAATGGAATGAACATTAGCTTAAACATTTGAAATCATATTAAGTAATTTGGTTATGAGACAGTGCAGTCTCATATACAGTGCAGTGCAACTCTTCTACCTGTGGGAAAGGTTTCACTTTACATTTTATGGGCTATCTTGTTGTGCATATTTCTCTTATGTATACATTAGGTATGCCTATTTGAAATATTTCATAATCACAATAGAACATGTCCTGATACATGGCACTAATATGTTTAAATGTAAGCCATTCAGTGCTAACCTACTGTTTGTCATATCTTATTGGATAGAATTTGCATACAGAGAACTTAAGGGTAGTTAATACTCCATCAGAATATTCATCATACTATTTAAATTGCTCATAGCTCAATTAAGTTTGAATCTTTGTATTTTATTCTTTGCTTCTGTTGAATACGCTTCTATAAAACTCTTGGCTGAAATGTGTCTCTTGGCTATGATATTATTCAGCTTATCTCTCAGGTCCTTGGAAATGCTGTTCTTCCCTTAAGTAAAAAAAAAAAAAGGCCCACAAAACAATCCACCCTAAAAAGCTAATCAGATAATCAGACAGCTAACAGTCCACTAACACAATTAGAAGTATTATTCTGGTATTTAGTAAGTAGAGCAGTGATTGTGGTATTTGGGCAGGAATCCCCAAGAGTGGGAACGTACATCTGGGTGCAAAATACCATGTGTTTCTAGGAGGGTGCAAAATACCATGTGTTTCTAGGAGGGTGCAAAATACCATGTGTTTCTAGGAGGGTGCAAAATACCATGTGTTTCTAGGAGGGTGCAAAATACCATGTGTTTCTAGGAGATTAAGCCGTTTTCCTTGTGTCTATGATATTTGATTTTTCTGCTTGTTCATTTTTGAAACTCGCCACTTCCTGGACTTTAAGCTGTAGTCCTTGAGCATGTGCATTTGTTCTGTTTTCACCTGATCATGGATTCCACCAAAGTCATGTATGAATTAAAATAAAACTTTTTTCACAGCTGAAGAGTATGACTGGAGATACTATACTGTTCTGTGAAAGAGATAGTTTGCTGGGAACAGGAAGTTCTTAGTGCATTTTGGGCACTTCCTGAGCACAGCTGATGGATTAGGTTTCTCAAAGGAGCCCTTCATGTAACTTCCATACGTGACATCTTGTACTACTAAAATCAGTGTTGTTCTGGAAGTAAGCAGCAGTAGCACCTCTGAGGGAACTTTCATGCCAAAAATCTGAAGGTGCCTGAAGAATTTACACAGTTGTAGGGTCAGATACTCGCTAGATAGAATGTTTTTCAGATCCCAGTTGTGGAACACCAAAATCCTCATATAGGAGTTTGAATTCCTTCTTTGTACACGGATTTTACTGACCGCACCAGAAATGTGACTTTTTCTAATATCCTGGAGTACCCCTTTGAGCCGAGGAAGAAACTAACGTTCTGGGAGTAGACTTTATTCTATGTCTCTTAATGTCTTTTCTCCTTCCAACTAGGCTATTTATAAACTTTTCCCTGACTGTCAGAAAATTTAGCTGCCTTTGGATTTCTGCTAGGTCTGGGACTTGGCAGTAGGAGGAAGCGGGGAAGGCTGTTACCAAGGCTGCAGGTTGTGTTTCTGGCACAGTGGAGCTGTTTGTACCTGTTAGGAAACAGCCCAGATTTCATCTCAGCCTTAACAATACAAAGCTCTTCAACTTTTCTTATTTGACTACAGTGGAAGTTCTCTATCATAAAAAGGACTAAGACTGTTACTTGGGATCAAGCCTTACAGACTGCTTACAGATGCAGAATTATTTGATACAATATGTAAATCATTGGTCATTAGTTGTATGTTTTGAGATTGATATTCGACCTTCTCCTACATTAACAAAACCCTCCAGCCACATGGGATTTTGCCTTAAAAAAAAAAAAATCATTTTGGACTAAGAACTACCTAGGTCAGTTGAGAAAAGAGTGTTAAATTTAATTTCTTGCTGCAAGTATCCTCAAATTCCTAGTTCACAGGCACCTCTTTTGGGACTATATCACTAGCATGACTGATATCTGAGCCTGCTTCAGGGAGATTTGCACCAGCAGTAGGAATGTGTGCTTACCACTCAGCTCATCCCGTGCATTGTTTGCAGTGCCATAGCAACCCCCTTCGCTGTGAGTTGCACAGCAGAGCCAGCCTGCCCTGGTGCAGACTAGCAGTACCCAGCCGGGCCCAGGAACTCTGCAGCTTCTATTTCTGCTCTGCCGTCAAGGATTTCACCTTTGCAAATGAGGTCGTAAGCTTGTAAGTGGGTGCCGGCCATTATGTATGTAGATCAAGGATGCAGTCGAAGAGACTTACCACCGGTAAGTAGTGCTTTCCACACAGGGTGATAGACGGGGGTCTGGCCCCAGGGTGATTGTCTCAATACAGAGACAGTGATACAAAAGAGGGGAGTTTTGAACTGCTAGGTTTAAACTTGTCCAGCAAAATTCATCAGTCTGAAGAGAAAACTTTACTCCCTTCAAATGGCATTACAAAAGACGGAATATTCTCCTAGAAAGAATGAGATTTGGTTATCTGGGAACACCCACAATTACATTATTTTAAATTTTATCATATGATTCATAATACTTGCTGTTCAAGGCTCCCAGAGTTTCATACAAATCTGTATTTTCATTAAAGCCTGTAACATTCTAGTAATCAATTTTGCAGAGGAAAGCTGACAAGAAGTTAATGGATACCTATGAGAAATAATCTAGTTAAATAATAAATTATATTTAAATAATTTTTATGATAGTCAACCTTTTTATGCATGGGTCAACATTATTGTATGTTCTTAGAGTTCATTTTGTTTCCTCAGGCTAAGCTATTTTATTTCAGAATATCCAGGAAGGTTGTCATGCCTCACTACTTTTTGTTTTTGTTCAGTAATCATAGTTGAACAAGCTTGACTGTATTGCTTGGACAATGTATGATATTTCACTTTTCTGTTTCAGAACCTCCATGTATAACAGAAGAAGTGTTTGTAAGTATTATAAGGCTTGATCATTCATTTTGTCATGCAACTGTAGAACAAAAAGTTTTGGGAACTATTGTCTGGTTTCTCATTTCTTTCCTCTGTGTAAGTATGGAGTACTGAGTAATTTCTTACAATTTTTCCAGACAAAAAAATAATTAGTTTGAAAATAATTAGGAAAAAGAATAAGGATGGACATGGAAGGGAAAGTGAAATAGGATGAAGGACGGAAACAATCAACCGGAAGGTTCAACATGCCAGGTTTAACAATCTTCTTACTTTTCTTTTTCTGCCTTTTGCTCATAGCTCATTGTAGGATTTCCCTGATGTTTGTCTTCCTATTTGAAAGGTATATATGTTTGTCTTTTACCTCATATGAAATGACACCTTAAATCTTGCAGCTTAGGTAACTTTTCCTTATTTCCCCCCTCTTCCTCATTTAGGATGCCTTTGTAATTGTGTATTTTAAAGTATAAACGTATTGCTATTCCTTTTGGGAGCCTCTAGATACTATTTTATTATACTGTTTATTATCATAAACAGAATCAACACAAATTCAGGTAGAGATAAACAATATATATAGCAGATATTTAGCATATATAAATATATACATGAGAACATCTCTCAATTGCATATTTACACTGCATTAAACCTTGGTTATGCAGGCTACTTAATGTGACTAGATATGTCTGAGTCCAGTTGAAGTTCACACATGGACATGAAGCTGTCAGAGTTCTATGTAGGATTGGGGTTTTATACTAACTTTAACTTTTGACATTTAAAGATGCCATTTATTATATGTTTTTCAAGAGTGGAGAGATACCTGCCATTGTAGTGGGTGCTGCATTGTGAAATGCAAACCTTTCAAGGTAGTGCCACTTCTACCCACATTTACATTCTCCTTTAGCGTCTAATAATATTTCTGTGTTTCTGTACTTTTTCATGATGGCAGTAATAAAGCTATCAAATACAATAGATAGAAAGTAATTGGGTTTGTTTCCACAGAAACAACCTAAGAAATTATATACCATTACCAAAATAATTTTGAAATTCCTTTCAATGTTAGAAGAGTGATAGAAATCAGGCCCAGGATATTCCTATTTGTGCCCAAATTGCATGGAGACAAAACTGCAGTTTTGGACAGATTTTTAGCACACTTTGACCTCCAGTTGCAGTCGTAAGGCAGCTTTTTCTAGTCATAATTTGGACTGTGCAGCAGGAAAGATGGCATGGAAAGAAATGAAACAAAATGCTTTGTGACACAAAAATCTAAGCTATAGTAGTGTATATGAACTCCATAACTCACAATGTGCAGATATGAAAGTGCAACTATACTTTCAAATGAAAATAAGACTGACCACAAAAAACCTTCCAAAAACCAGAGGAAAGTATATTGTGTATAGATGCAGTAAGATCAGTAAGTATTAAAGCTTGCATTAACAATATCATAAACATTTTATTGATTAATCAACCACTGTGTTTACATTCCTTGCTGTTATATGGGACTACAGAGAATTATATCCTTGGCAAACTAAAAACACATGTCACCTGCATATTCTTAAAGACCTTATACTTCAGCCAGTAATAAATTAATTGTTTTGAGTAAGTCCTTTGAAACAAGAAAATATTTTCATGGGGTATTATCATATCTATCTGTCTTCAGATTCATCCTTATCAGTGTCAAATCTAATTGTGCATTACCCAAACCAAACATGAGGCAGACTGCAGCTTGTTTCTAATGAATTTTTTTTTAGTTGTGTTAACGCTTGCTGAATTGAGATTTCTGGATCTGATTGATTGCCTAGCAACATCAGCGAGAGGACTTTCTGTTGACCTCAAAATGCTTTGGGTTAGACACTTTGGTAAATTCTCTTATTTAATCAGTGCCCTAACATCTCCAGCTCCATGGCACTGCAACTGCACTGGACCATGGGCCTGTGATCCAAACAAAGCATGATCTCTGTAATGCAGAAAGCCTTGCTTTCAGTGTTGCCAGTGTTTTCCAGGAATGAGCATGAGCTAACTTGCCTGTCCTGTATCAGTCACAGAAGCAACTACAAGTGCTAAGGAATAAATGTTGGCAGACTAAGGCTGGACAAACACCATCAGGTCTGGTTCTGACTTGTCATGCAGCACATAGGGGACTTCCTGACTTCATATTAACGTACATTAGCTCAAGATTTCTTCCTTACCTGACCTCAAGTTTTCTGTCTCTATTTAGGTTAGACACTGTGGGGTTTGGATCGAGATACTGCCTGCCTACAAGTGATACCACATACACTGTACATAACCTCTCCTTAATGCATAACCTCACTAGTGCATTTCAACGTTACGAACTTAAGAAAGAAAAAAGATTTGTGTCACAAGACCTTTGCTGATAGTGGCAAATACACTTGATTTAGGTGCATTCTCCTTTCATTTTAAGGCAGAAGTAATAGAATATTCAAGAAACTGAAACTATTAAAAACTGTTTGGGAGTCTTCATTATACTGAAGACAGATTTCTGAAGACCAATGGAAAAATGTTCAACTTTTACCTTCTGTTGAACTGAAGTGAGGGCGGTGGTGGTATTGAGTGTCATAGAAGTAAGATTAGGATCCATACTTACTGATTTGTCAATGGCAAAAAAAATTAATTTCTACAGATTTTGAGTCTTGTTAGCAGGATTTAAAATACAGGTGTTGGAAAGGGTACAAAACCACCTGCAGACAGTCTTCACTTCTGATGAGGTCAACAGGAAGCCTCCCAGTTCTGCCAGATTCAGATTATGGCATACACTGCTTGCTTGGTGAGCCAAATTATAGACCAGTGAACTCCCTTTTATTCCCCGAACACCCCCCAAAATATCCCCAAGCAGCAGTGTGGGAGCAGAAGCAGAGTCTGGTGAACTTTTATACTCCCCTTCTTCCCAGATGTGAGAAAGGTATAATGTGGGGAATTTCTAGACTGTTAGCTTATGCACATTTTTTCAAAAGTAAACATGCAGATTTCCAGCATTCAGAAGCTGTTGGATTTATGAAGGCTTTATCTCCAAATTTCTTGGCAAAGGATTTACCTTCATGTGTGTATTTTAAATTGCTAAGGACCTCAGTGGTGTGCAATGGCTAGAATATAACAATGATGCAATGATTATATTCTCAACAGTGGGAAATAATATTTTGCAAAAGTTTGCATGTTATATCTCATGGAAAAATCATTGTTTGAGGCAATAGTGCATTCAAACAATGTTAGCACTGATAAGTACAAGCTTACTTTGTATTTTTTCTCTCTGTAGGAAGAATGCTTAGCCACAGATGATATGCTTGTGGACTACTTTAATGAATTTTTGAGTCTTCCAGTAAGTACCTTACAGAAATCCCTCGCAAAATACAAGAAACACTAAAATTAATAGTAAGGTAATCCACCTGCAACGTGGCAACTTCACCCAACTTTCTTTTAGTAGTCTTGGCCCTGATTATCCCTGTTCTCTTCCATCCCCATGCCTCACACCTGTACTCTTTTGCAAGGTATCACAGACCTTTCCACAGTGTCATTCATGGCTTCTGTGGGGTCTCCCAGCCAATCCAACCCAGAGCAGCCCCACAGCCTGTCCCTCTCCCAAAGCACTGCAGTCCAACGGGCTGAACTATGAGAACATTTCTGCAACTTGCTTGGTAGGAACTACCACCAGCATTAGGAAGGGGCAGAATATTTCTTGATGCTCCTTGGACCTAAGAATATGGTGCAGCCACTACTGGAATAAATTCAATTATGCTTCAGGCTACCAAACTCAACTAGACATAGATGTGCTTTCCAAGTCGCATCACAGATTTGTGTAGAAGTACACATAACAGGAGTTGCAGAACAAAGGATGGTAGAACTGGCTCCCTATGTTTTTTATCTTAAAATAGAATCTGGAGGTATTAACTCTATATCAGAGTGTGGGTTTTGTGCATAGCAGCAATATTGACTCTCAGGAGCTCAGCCTTTAGATGCTTTCATCACACTGCAAGATTCCTAAGAATAATTTTCACAAAGCTTGGGAGACACAGATGGAAGAAAATGTGAGAGGGTGTTTTTTTTTCTCTTTCTTTTTTTTTTTTTCTTTCCCTCCTTGCAGCTGCTTTAGGATATCTTCCTAAATCTAAGCCTAACTATGTAGCTTTTAAACCCAGGCCTCCTTCCATGTGGCAGATTGTTCTTAGCACAGGAATACCATCCTCCATGCTTTTGCTGCTTATTTGGAAACTATGCTTCAAGTTTTTCCCAAATCACAGAAGATGAGGTGGGTAAGAAGTTCAACCTGCTTAGTCTCTGGTTCTCCTTGGACATGCACAGATTTCAGGACATCTATTAGAGGCCAAAATTCTTACTGGCTTCAGAGGGCTCCTCAGCCCACAGTCCTGGCGCAGCTCAGCAGCTCTGAACTGCAGCAATTGCCCAGGTGCTCCTGACAGCTCTGGAAGCCCACAGAAGAGTTCACAGACACTCCTGAGTAAACACTGTTCTATGCTGGCAATCTTGATAGGTTTCTAGGATGACAAACGGTCTCTCTTCTATATGCTTACATATCTTCATGAAAACAGCTGCTTTGTTAGCTATTTTTATCTGTAATGTTCTCATAATTGTTTTTATTTTCTCTTTGATCTTTTCCTGAGGATTTACCCTCTTCAGGATTAAGTTCTATTAATGCCTTGAGTTCTGTGGTTTGAATACCTTATATTCCCAATTTCCATCTCCTTCTCAGAAGGATTCTACTAAAACACCAGATTGAAATTTCCATTGCTTTATTCTTGTTGTGGTTATATGCTGTTGCCTGGGAACAGTATTACCCAGGTGTGCTAGTAGTTAGGCAACAAGTTAAACTGAAAATATTGTGTGATTTGATACAAGAAATCAGGGGTAGCATATGCTTATTTTAAGAGACTGCCTCTGCGTTGATTTATAATGCACCACTAGTGTATGGAAAATTGTATCACTGGAGACTTGCTATAGCAGCAGCAGATTTTTTTTTTGCTTTGATTTACAGTATATCCTTTAAGTGATCCTGTTGTTATAATAACATTCAACGCAATCTGACATGAATAGGCACTCCAAAGATCTACGTACTGTAATGAAGGATAGTTTGTACAGAAAATATTTCTGAAAGATAAAATAATACAAAAAACCCTGTGAGGGCACTTGTCATCAATAGTACAGTGATTTCACAGTAGCAGAAACCAATTACATGACATAAAAATGAGTTACACCTTCCTCAGTAACTAATCTAAAATGAAAGAGTTAAGAGAAACATTGGTCTGGATACATTTCCATTTCTAGCTGGTCAAGCATCCCTAGAATACAAATCTTTGATCCCTGTATTTAAAAATCCAAGACTGTGTTTAACCAGGAATGAAAATTTAGAAGTCAGAAATTGCCATCCAGCTCAGTGTTGGTGTCAGCAAGAAATTGCAGTAATGTCAACTTGTTTCTCCTGCACTCTACAAGCTGCCTGCTATTCGTTCCACCCCAAGTCCATGCTGGGGCCTTACCCTCATTTTCCAGTTACCAGTGATCCTGATGAAGACACACTCCTCCTCTTTGCAACCTTAAGAAGTTGTACTAGAGACAAAAGAGTTAACTGCACCTCGGTTGAAGCATATTCAGGAGATGACATTCTTGATGGCGACTCCCTGGCTGTGGGTTTCCTTTGCAGCAGAAAGATACAACGTGACCACAATTTTATCAACTTCAGATTTGAAGACTACTTCTTTTGAAAGTTGTTTTCACTATAAAGCTCTCGGCTGAGTAGTCTGGCATCTAGGATTTGATGCAGGTGATGATTCTGAAAACAGTTAAAGACCAAGTAATAAAGTTTGGGCCAATCGGCCTTTCTGAAAACAGAATGGTCCTGAAAACCTAGTGCTGTCAAGAGTAAAACCAGGACTGATCTATGAGTATCAGATGACAGAAGGCAGAAAGCAAAAGGCAATCCACTCTGCTGCACAGTTCAAGCCATTCTCTGTTTTGAAGATGGTTGTGAATAATTCGATGCATCAATGCATCAATTCAAGGTATCAGTGCATGGTCATTAGTTTCCTCTTGCTTTTTCCAGGTGTGTGGAGGGAGACTGCAGGTGCCAATACAACCTCACTTAAAAAGGCTTTTACATAAGTAAAGCCCTACATGCATGTTATGCTGAGACTTACCCAGGACTAAAACGTGCTTGATATCTTTGACATTCAAGGAAGCAAAAGAAGCATTCCTGACTTCTTTTCTTATTGCTAGTGAGTTTACTCAAAATGTTCTTCTCTCTTAATTAGCTTGTGATATGTGAATGTGACTTGTGTCTTACTCATCAATGGAAGGGAAATCCTGGATGCATTAAAGTCAATGGGAGATTTGCCATTGACCATGTGCAGTGTGAATTTTCCAAGCACTTCACAGAGCTGCTCAAATTCTCGTCTCGTCTGGACTCTCACTGACATTTATTTATGATACACACATACCCATCTTAATGAAATTTTGGCGAAGTTCCTGGGTGAGGTCTCTATTCATTCCCACCCTTTCAGGGCTTTAACCTGAGAGGCAGCCAAACTGTGGTCATTCTGTTTCTCTTGGGATCAAACTACATTATTTGGGGTGGGATGTGGTGAGCATATTTACACATTTGTTAAGTGTATCTGAAGTTAAGTATATCTGAAAACTGTTAAGGCAAAGAACAGTGAGATTTATATGTCTGATATCCTGGCAACATGGTGATGGATGCTGTTTTGGTTTCTGTTTTGGGAGGACTGAGGGAAATGTGTCTTCCCTTCAGTTAAGTGTATAACTTCAGGTTTCAGAATTCTGTATTCTATTTATTCTTCAGCTGAAACCATATCTGATGTGCATTTGACAGCTAAGAAATTTTTTTGCTGTCTAAAATGTACATGCAATTGTTTATTTATGTAATAGTATTGCTGTACTGCAGTCTGAAAACAGCTTTTTGTTGTTTGCCTGGAGATTTTTTTCTGAAGCTGAGATTACTACACTGGGTTACATTGGTTGTACTGGGTTCAAGAGAATTGCCTGTGAGTGAAACAGATTGCAAAATCTGTAGACTTCTTATTTGTTGGTATTCTCAAGTCCTTGTTGATCCTATTTATTGTGCTAAATTGATAATGTATGAATCCCCAGCTTCAAGGCTCCTGCCAAACCTGATTTATTTTTTCTTAACATCTTGAGGTATAATTTGGCTCTGGAGTTTTCCCTCTCTATCTTCAAAGGATCAAAAATTGGCCCAAACTAGAGAGAGAATGATACACTTAATCTTTGGTTAGTGTATTTTACTTGTCTGTAAAAAGTGAAAGCACTTGCCAAATGTGGGGTAAGAAAGACATTTCTTAGTATATTAGATTGGCACGGATAATTTTTCCCCCTTCCTTTACAGTGTAGGACATCATCTACTCCATAACATAGGCATTTTCACTGAAGGGTTTCCTCGTGATTGCAATGACCTAGAATATTGGTGGTGCCATAAACCTCTCTCATTTATTGTCCTGTGAAACACTGTAGGATTTTACAGCACCTGGCTTCTGTGGGAAAGGTTTTAAGTTTGCTACAGGGTATTGAATGTTTTTTGGGGGTTTTTTGCTTGTTTTGTCTGTTTTGTTTTTTTTTTTTTTTTGTGGCTTGTAATGTGTGGGAATGGTTAGACTGTGTTTTGCTCCAAAGTTCTTCACATACTGAAAGGGAAATGGATTGACTGATCCTCTCCCCTGTACTGTAACTGGGAAAATATTTCCTACAAGAAATCAGGTTAATTTTTTTGTGTTCACATCTGATTTTTGTTATAATATTATCACTTTTATTTTTGTGGTGGGGATGAGTTAAGAAGGTCAGGACTTTACCTCTTTTATTATGCTTATGAAAGCATTCTGATTTATCATTCTAGTTTTCTTAAGTAAGCAAGTGAAATATGCTTCTCCAGAAAGGTTTTAACTATTCTAAAATGCTTTTATATGATAGTTTGATGAGATGCTCTATCTGGTAGAATATGGGATTTGTATAGAATCATAGATTACCCAGGCTGGAAGGGGCTTTGGGGAGGTCTGTAGTCCGGCTTCCTGCTCAAAGCAGGGTCAGTGCTTTAGTACTGAGACCAGGTTGTTTGGCACTTTCTCCAGCTGGTCTTGAAAACCTCCAACGAGTGATTTCATAGTCTCTCTGGACAGTCTGTTTCAATGCTAATCATCCCACAGTCACCTTTTTCTTATATCCAGTTGAGACCTCTATCATTTCAGTGTATGATCGTGGTGTCTTGTCCTACCACCACATATCTTCTTGAAATGCCTGGCTCTACCTTCTCAGTAACTGCCTTGCAAGTACTGTAAGACTGCTGATAGGGTCTGCCAGAGCTGTCTCTTCTTTGGGCTAAACAAGCCCTCTTCCTTCAGTGTCTCCTCACAGGGCAAGTGCTCAGCCTATGACCATCTCAGTGTTCTTCTGCTGGACTGAGTCAAATATATGAACATTCTTCTTGTACTGGGAACCCAAAACTGGATGCACTATTCCAGATGTAGTCTTACTACTGTCAAGTAAGAGGATCTACTGGCTACTTTCTGACTGATACAAGGAGTATGCATGTCTCTTGATGTTCCTGGGGATAGGTAACCACATCTTGGTCCAAAACCCAAATGTCGGGACTAGAACCACCTTTTTCAGTCAAGTATGTAGTGTATGAAGTCTTAACCTTCTTATCCCATCAGTGTATGTTCTTTTGTTCCATTAGTATATTTATTTGTCTTATAAATGATTTGTAGTCAGAATCCAAAAATAGCAATACACTTCACACTTTAAAAATTGTCACTACCATCTGTTTCACTACATAAAGATGCTGTATGTTTTCTGTTCAGTTAATTAGAATATGTGCTGAAAAATCTAGATTTAGAGTAAGTTACCAAAGGGTAAAAGTAGATGTGTGTGATAAACTAATGTTGTCTTTGCTTAGTTTTCAAGTTGAAAAACATGGAACTGATCATGTCTAGTCACATAGCCTTGTATTATGGAATTTGCGCTTTGTTTGCTTTTTTCCACAAGCAAGAGCATTTCAAATTCTGAGAGACTGAAGCATCTTGTTTCTTAGTGTACTTTCTTCTGTTTCTTTTTTAAAAACATGAAAAAAGAAATAACAAAGAATACCTTTGGAGGTTATTAAGGTTGCACAGTTAGTCACTTAAAAGCTGATAGCAGCCCAAATTAAGTTTGAAAATAAATGAAATGTACACATAGCAAACTGGGAGAAGGTCTGAATGAAGTGTAGAGAAATCTACTACACATAAAAGGCTCTTTAAAATGCTGGTCAGTACATTTGGAGAAAAAAACCACTAAAACCTACAGAGTACCCTGGAGAAAATTAAAGCCAAAAGAGGCACAAGGTGTCAGAGAACAAAAACCAAGCCATGATTTCAACTGAAGTTAGGTAACTAAACAGACTAATGCAACTCACTGCATGGCTCTGAGCAGTGACAATCTGATGTCACAGACACTAATCATACACTTAAAGCTCTCACATGCTACGTGCTTTGCCAGGCTGAGCCTCCACAGTGAGACATTATAGGATAACTAGGGAATATTGTAACCACATGTTGCAACCACATGGTTTGATCCTGGGCATTGCTCTACAAGACATTGATCAACAAGGGGTCTTCAAAGTAGCTGACACTGACATGGTTACTTTGGACTTACATAGGTGTGAAGAAGAATAAAACTGATCAGTAATATATTTCTATATTATATGTAGCAGGCATTCAGCATACTTGAATTGTGTCTATGCGTGTATATATGTGATATATGAAAATGTTCAAGGAAATGAAAAATACAGCGCTTGAAAAAATAAAATAATCTTATTAAGTGCAGGGGAATGACAACTGTACAAACACCAGGTGGGATCCTGTCTGGAACAAAGCCAAAAAGAATTTTGGTGCTGGGTCTTGACGTGGCCAGGATTTTCTTCAGTTCTTAAATACAGCATGCCTAATTGTCTTCCAGCTCACTGTGAAGATGCTTATATGCTTGGGTTGTATATAATCTCATATTCATAACTGTCTTGGGTATCTCCCATTACATGTGTAAAATCCATCCCTATTTTCCCTCTTCATGTCAAGTAAAAGAATTTGAAAGATAGTCTTTTAGGGAAATACCTAGTAGCAGAGCTCAAAAGATGAAAGTGACTTTTAATGTGTATGCATGCAGTGATTTTTTTGGAGTTCACGAAAAGTTACAATTACATAGCTGAAGTTAAAGTTTGGTCTACCTCATGCATTACACAGTATCTGACTGAACTAGGGACGTGTAATAAAACTTACTACAGGCCCTAGGTTTTGGTTGGTGTTTGACCTACAAGTAACAATATGGTGAAAACCTCTCCTACATATGGAAATCTTCAGATTCATCCTCCTCAAATGCATCTCACATTTAAAGGGTCAGCTTCACTGCTAATCTTTTCAAGCCTTGATTGTTTGTGGTAATGAATGAGAGAACAACACTGGAGATCTGATCCAGTAGGTAAGTAGTCCCCTTCAGAACAGTTACTGAAGTCACTGTGAATTATATATTCCAGACATCTGTGTACTGGATCTATTATTCACATGTGAAAAAGAACAGTCTGTGATCTAGAATGAGTTAAATTCTTGACAATTAAGCATAGCTGAGGCAAAAAGTAGGAATGCTTTGGAAAGCTATACAGTGAAGAGGCTAAAGAACAAGAATACAGAAAAAATACTATTCCAGGCCCTGAACATAAACTACATCAGGCAAGAGAATGAAGCCTCATAATACCAACTTGCATTCTGTAGGATGCTTCAATACTTTAAAAACTAACTTTCTTAAATGAAAGAGTTCCCTTATTACAATGTTACAAACTTTCCAAACTTCTTTTGTAGACTTTTGCCCAGCCAGTTAAGTTTAACTCTGACTTTGGGGTTTTTGAAGTAGTTAATGATGCCTCACAACGCCTGGAAGGCCAGCTGAAAAAAATTCTACATGATCAGAAACCTCCAAATCCCATTTATGATGTTTTAAGGAAAGCGAAGAATGACGGGCAGCTCTCCAAAATGTGCAGCGCTTCTCCAACATTCAATATTGATCCAAATTACAACACTATGGTAAGCATCTTATAGCCCCTGAGTTTATATTTAGATCTTACTGTAGAGATACTGGCAGTAGTTATTGTTGTGTTTGGCTTGGTAGCTTGGGAAAAATGTTAATTTATGTTAGGAAAACATAATGATGGGCCAAATTATGCCCTGAAATGCACATGTGTCTAGCAGACAAGTGAATGGAATTACAGATGTACATCCTGTAGCACAGAATTTTGAAGATTCTGTAGGGCAGGATTCAGTTGTGTGGTCTGAATACTTTTTAATATTAAAAGAAAAAATATTATGACAACAGTTACTTTACTAGTGATCCCTGGAATGTGCAAATTGACTGAAACTAATGCATCTCAGTCTTTCCTTATTAATTAATTTCCTTGTGTGGCTATGAGCTCATCTGTGGTCTGGCAACACATAAGTCTCTCTTCCATTAATTCCCAAAGGGTTTACATGGTTAGCATCAATTGAAATGGCCAGAGAAAATAATATTTGGCAACAAGAAAGCTAAACTAATGGAAAGATAGGTTGGATTTTAGAAAAAAATTCTTGTTTCAGTCTTTCTCAGACACTATAGTTTTTGGTACTCTTACCTATTTACTTTCAGGGCTTTCTTCAGCACCAAATTAGGCAGGTTAAAATCAGGAGTTAAAGCACCGTATGCACCTGAGAAAATACAAGACTGTATAATTAGTTGTGGGAGTTTACCTTTAAACAACAACTTTAGAGGAGAAAAAATATTTCACTGGGATACTTGGTTTATTCCTTTCTTGCTTACTCTGCATTGGTGTGACTGATGTGACTTCAGTTCATTTCATTCAAGGCCAGTCTAAGGTCTTGCTACATTTTTAGAGGCGGCTGCTCTAAATTATGTCATAGCTGGAAAGCTGAGAGAAAAGCAGGGAGTTGTAACAGACTGTTGCTTTGCCTGATATAAGCTTAATGATTTTCAGAAAAGAAAACAATGTTGAGAGAGGTCAAAAGGCAATGATGTTTAACAAAATCATAGTAATGTGTGTTTGCAATTATCTGCATCTAAACTGGACAAATGCTACAACAGGACAAGGCTCACAGACATCCCCACCATGTTAAATAATTATTTTCACAAATACTTTGCTTGAGAACACAAAAGCAGAAGAGCTATTCTCGATTTCTTTCTTGGTCTCGGGATTCAACTGAGAAAATGTTGTGTGCTTGTGCAAGTGTGGCTAGCATTGCTCTCTGGGATAACCTCACATCATTGCAACTATGGATGTCCTTTCTTGATAAACTCAGAGCCATTTCACTATTACATCTTTAATGAGGTTTGGAGCAACAGGGCTCCTGTATTATTTAAGAACACATTTCTTTCTCTGGGCCATTTTCCATAGATGGGAAGCATTATGGCCTTTTGAGGAGCAGTACGCCTCAGTGCACTTTCTTCTCCTTTTTTGGGTAAAGGGTGATGCTTCTTCTCATTTTTGACTCCTTTACTGGACAGGTAACAGATGCCTCATCCAGTTCAGCTTGACATCTCAAGGCTGAGCTGGAACAAAATGGCCTGCAAAACAGCATAGAATCATAGAATGGTTTAGGTTGGAAGGGACCTTAAATATTTTCTAAGTTCAAACCCCTCTGCCATGGGCAGGGACACCTTCCACTAGACCAGGTTGCTCAAAGTCTTGTCCAACCTGACCTTGAACACTTCCAGGGAGGGGGCAGCCACAGCTTCTCTGGGCAACCTGTTCCAGTGTCTCACCACCCTCACAGTGAAGAATTTCTTCCTTATATTTAATCAAAATCTACCCTCTTTCACTTTAAAGCCATAACCCCTTGTCCTATCACTACATGCCCTTGTAAAAAATTGCCAAAAAATGCTACTGCAACTGCACAAGGTGAAAGAAGTCAGCTTTATTCATTATACTACACTATGACTGAACCAGAAGAAATCATCCCAGGCCAACTGCATCAAGTAGTTCAGTTCAAATCAAATAGGATTTGATCCTTCAGGCATCGGGGGATGCTGCCTACTTTACTTTGACTGCTTTCTTCACACTGACTGAAGAGATTGACAGTTGCTTTGAATGTTACACTGCTACAAAAAGTCACCTTGAGTGGCCATCACTGGCACATTACTAATGAAAATGAGTTATGATTGAAGAATCCTAGTAGGCCTTTCAGGCTACAGCTTGAATTTAAACACATCTTGCTTAAGAAATACACCCAGTGGTATTTTTCTCTGTATTTTACTTCCCTCTTAGATTGTTACAAATTTAAGCAATTTTCTCGCAAGTGTGCATGCACACTTACAAATTATTGATATGGAAGTAAGTATCTTCTTATCAATAGTCAAAATCAACTTATTGTGAAATATATTAAGAAAAAATCCTGTGAAGTTGGGTAGAATTGATCACAACTATGGAAAGAAACTGGCTGGCATCCCACATACCTTACTTCAGAGAAACCCCAGTTCAGCAAAGCACTTAAGTATGTGTTTAACTTTAATCAAGGGAAGTTAAACACATGCTTAAACTTAAACACGTGCTAAAAGGTTTGCTGGATTGGGTCCCAGCAAGGCCTAAGGCTCACTGGGTAAGGAAGCTAACCAAGGTAACAAGGGCCATCAGATTAAATGTAGCATCTTTCTCTAGGGAAGGTGAAAGAGCAGAGATTCTTTCCTTCTGATAGTATATATAATTTTGTGTACCAGCCATGTACAGATGTGAACATGTTATGAATCATTCAGATAAAAAACTGGTCTGTGAGTCAGTAAATACATAAATATTAAATGCCAAAACAAAGAGACAATCTTCTGTATTTCAAAAAAGCTTGTCAGTTACCAAAAAGAGGCATACACTGTGTGGTTAGGAGTAATTATTCTTCATCTCCACAAATTACATTGTATGAGCCACTGCCAACATAAGCTTTCCATATTTTGAAATATTTTCTTCTCTCTAAATGAAACCACCCACTTTCTGAGTAATTCAGATTTTTTAAATCCCCTACAGATATATATGAGGCAGAAATAACTTTTGTCTCTAATGGAATATTAGCTCATGGAAAGAAAATTTAAAATGTAATCTACATAAACTGATTATCTGATATAGCAAGTAGCATCCATCCTTGCCCAAACTTCACCTGTTTTTATGGACAAGGGGAGTTACTGCATTCTTCCAAATCATCAGTCTCACCTTCACTAAAAGGAAAAATGCACCTCAGATAAATAAAACAGGTCATCCTCTAAGAGTGGAAAAAGTACGCTCTTAAAAAAAATATTAAAAATTGTGCTGTGTGTCATTTCTAAGGGAAACAGCTATGGATCACTGTTGCCTATAGTCAGATCTCGCTCTCTGTGAGAGGCCCTAGACATAGTTTTTTGGTTAGCTGGCTATGTAGCTCACTGCTCAACACCTCCCCTTCACCCCCCAAACCACTCTTTGGAGGCACCTCCTTTTCTGCTTGGATGAGGCACTGAGGTTTAGACCATCTGAGCAAAAATCTGTTACGGGCCTGATTCACAATGGATTTAGGTTTCCACTGTAAGAATTATTGTGTGCGATGTTCCAAAATAAAGGCAGGAAAGGTGGTAACTTATTGGCCTTTTATTTGTTTCATTTTGTTTTTAATATCCACAGCGCTCTTATTCTGGGAGTATAATTTAATTTAAGGGTTCCTTATTCTTCAAATTCTTGAGGAAAAATGTAATAGTGGTTATTTATAAAATGTGATAAAGTCAGAAAAATTAGCAATTTCCTATTGCAGAAAATTTATAAAAATCTAATTTGCATTTGGAACTGTACATTTGGAATGATTGATACACACATTATTTCTGAAGAAAAAACACTCATGATTTGTTAAAAAAGTTGTACTCTTATAAGTGAAATCAGATTTAGACCGTTTTAGCTGTTAATAGGAAAAGTAAATTAACTCAATTGTCCCAGCATGATTAGGGCTAAACCAGATAACAAAGGTGATGTTCACTGTATATTTGTCTTCCTGAGACAATGTTTCTGTAGAAGGGGGGTGGAGAGAATCAGTTACATGGCAAACCAAACAAGAAAGTCAAGGATACTACAAATCTTTGGCATTTCTTTTTTAATAGTGTCTTAATCGAGAACAAGCAATTCAGTGGATTAAGAAAGAAAGACTTCCAGCATTTCTAGAAAGTGACTGTTACTTTGAATACAGGTATTGCGATCTTTTATGCTGTCTCTCAGATTTAAATTTGTACATTTTCCTCTTCTGTTTAGTTCATCTTCACAGTACTCTGAATGTGTTTTCTCCCAACTCCAGTCCTGTTTGTTTAATTTCAGCATTTTAATGATCTGGATAAAGTAAAATCAGTTACTTTTTTCACTCATCATTCTGTGATTCTCCTTGACCGTGAATTACATACTATATTACACTATTATAGAGAGAATAAGAGCAGGGTTTACTGATTTCTGAATCTCTGTTCCACAGAGATATGATGGTAGCAATGCGTTTTTCTCTAATCAATATGTAAGCCATACAAGTGGAAGTTATGAATCCATGAAATCTATTTGGAGAAAACAGACAGTCCTTTTAATTTCAGTTATTAGTTTTGTGTCTTTGGGCCCACTGTCAGACTTCTTTTTGCAAGGTTCTCTGTGGGATGCCATGGCACAGTTGGATGATTTACTGTTATACACTTGCTGTATTTTTCCAGATGTCCTTTCAGCAGATGTTCAGGAAGTTTAGTGTGCTTTTTGGGACAATCTGCCTCTACAGCCCTTAAGGTTGTGTCTAGATGCTGATAATCATAGTGTGTTTCAGGGCTCCTAAAAGAAGAGACAACCTGGCAGTACAGTTCACTAAGCTCATGTTGGCTGATCGTAATGACAGACTAGTTACTGGGGTATAGACTTCTACATTAAAAATTTCATAATATTTTAAACTTTCAATATCCTGAAGACTGCACTTAAATTCAAGGGGAAAACTATGCAAAGAACAACCAAGCCATGAGTCCTGGTCACCATGAAAGAGTGGTCCATTTTACCTTTAGTAGCAGCCTGCTTTACATATATGTGGCCTCATGAAACACTAATTTTAATCTTCTGCTATAGCAAAGTATTTTTTTGATCAAGCTGAGTTACCCAAGAGAATTGCATAAAACTAACTTCAAGCATGTACCTAATTTCCATTGAAATCAGTGGTTTAAGTTGCTTTCCTGAATCAGGATCAAGATAAGCTGAGATGCTAAAAGGGAAACTTATGTTTAAAGATGAAGATACCCCAACCCTAGAATGAAATCCTCTTTGCCCTTCAATAGTGGGGACAAATGAATCTGGGTGTTCACTCATGGTCACAGGCTCAGGCATAGGCATTGTCTTCCCTTCACATGCACCTTGGCTGCTTTTGTACTGCTTTCTGCACTACTTTTTTTGCACTGCTTTTGTCCCAGTTCTTGAGCTCAGAGCATCTTCATTATTGTCATGTGGTTCTAAGATTGCCTTTCTTGAACATCGCGAGGTTCACACTAACACAAGGTAGTACTGGAGTGCTGTTCAGTATTATGAAGTCCTCATACAGCAGCCAGCTGAACATGATAGTGCCAGGTGTCTTGTTATCATCTGAAAGTTCAATTAGTATGATCACTGCTGTGGCATTTCTGCTGGAAGATTGCTTGTATCAGGAACAGAAAATGTACTTTCTGGTGGTGATACAGGGCTTCTGCAATCTGGGAGAATAGTTCCATTTTGGTGATCAAAATGTCCAAGGGTTTCTTGGTAGAGCTTGGATCTGCATAGATACATGCAAGATCATCCTGACAGAAATCAGTTTTATCAGTAAAGCTTGATAATGCAAAGCAGGCCATTGTCTGTAAAGCTGGTAGACTATGGAATGGCAGTACTGGTATTTACATATGTGGCAGCAGGCAAAGGGTGAAATAATAAAGTAGATCATGAAGTTCTCTGCAGTAATTTATTTTTAGATTGATCATGTTGTTTATTGCCTGTTTTGTGGAAAAATTCTTTCTCTGATTAAAAGCTAAAATCAATTCTTTTCTTGTCTCAACATTTAATTTCAGGCTAGCTAAATTGATATCACAGGTAGAATGGAGCAAGACTGGCATTAATTTCATTATAGATAGTGACTACTATCCCTGGATAAGGAAGCAAGACCCAATTTCTCCCCCTTCTGTGGAGGATGACACTTTGTTGACTATGAAGAAACTCCACGTATCGCTTGGCCAGGTAAAATAAACATGTTTAGTGGGTGCAATGTCAGGATATACTGAATGTATGTGGTTAAATTATTGTAACTGAGGTCACAACCTAATTGGATTCTCTGAATATCCCTTATTTTTAAAGTTCTTTGAACTATCGAAGAAGGCTGATGGGTTGTAATTCAGCTTAAACAGAAGCTCTGCTACAACTATGCTCAGCTACTGCAATACAGTTCTCTTCGCTGGGAACTATCGTTACAGAAATCTACACAAACAGACTGCACAAAATGTCTACAGACAGTAAGCCCTCTGCTCTCAGAACCACTGCAATAAATAGAGAAATTTTACTTATTCTATAATATTTCTTTTCCTAGGCTACGGTTTCTCAGACAAAGGATTGGTTTACGTTAGCAAAACAAAGTGAATCCATGAAAACTACAGATTCATTTATGCATCCTGCAGCTTCTAGTCAAATTCAAGATATTCAGTGTTTGCCTGGGCAGGATGAAAGAGATGATTCATTAAGTGAAAAAGATACCCTTCTGGGTAAGTAACAGGTGCTCAGCCGTAATGTTTATAACATAACCCTGACTAGGTGAAAAGAAAAGGCATTCCAAGGAATTGCTGCTAACCCCACTTATTACCTTCTGATTATCACATGGTATCTTAGGCTTCAGATGGGTGTTTGTTTCTCTCCATAGCCACAACATTAAATGAAAATTTGATATAGTAACCAAGTAATTTTGTGATAGCAGAGGCTTCTTTTCTTATATATTTCTGTCTCATAGATATCCGTAAGTTTCAGCTACAGGGTTGTTGTTTCGGTTTTTTTTTTTTTTTTTCCCATTTGATATGTTTTGAAAGACGTTCTTGTCTGGATTTGTTGGGTATTTGATAACGTATGATTTGTGTTGCAGCCATCTTCTTAGGGAATTTATGTTGGGCACTTAAAGGCCTTTTGGCTGCCAGTTTTTATGAATCTTATCGAATGTAATAATTTGTGACACTCCAGTCCATCTGTCGAATTTAACTGAAATTGTTCAGCAGGTTTCAAAGGTACTGGGAGAGATCATACAGATGCACATATGGACATACCTGATTACATAGCCTTACTTCTGCTCTGTAAGCAGTAGCAAGAAGAACAGAGAAGTCTCAGCTCATATGTTAGGAGTTCTCTCTCCCCAGTTCTCAGAGGAAAAAGCAACCATTCCACTTTGATACTTGTACTGCTGGGACCTTGGAGTCCAGTGGCTGAATTGAAAACTGGAAGGCATGGTAACTCCAGATGTCTGTCTTCTTCCCCAGACCCATGAGAATCACCCCAGCAAATATATTGCTGATGCATGGATTATTAATGAAGTTATTTAAGTTGCACTTGTTTGCAGCTCATGACTCTACCACTAACCTTTGCAGTGCTTTGAGCAGAGAAGTCAGAAATGCACCATTCTTGCAGAGCGTCGTAATGTTAGTGCAGCTCTGTATTGTAGTGGGCTGGGCATAGGCCTATGGAAAGCCTCTCTGTCCTCTTTGGCTGCAGTCAACATTTTGCCTCAATGAATATTTTACATCTTCCCACTGAAAACTTTATTTTATAACATAGACCTTCATTTTGTGTGTGTTATTTGTTCTTCTTTATGCATATTTAATGGAAAATCCAGCACTCTTTCAGTCAGAAAACCTTTTTAGGCACAGTGTTCACTTGGTGTAGGGATCAGGCACTAGAAGCAATAAAGGGCATCAGCTAAGTTTCTCAGAGACGGCCTGCAATTAGAAAGAGTTCAATAGCTGAAGGTATTGGCTTTCACTGCTTCAGTTGGATCAGGGTTATTAATTAATGGCTTGAGCAAAACTGTGAGCCAGTTGGCTTTTGATTACTCAAGAGCTGTGTATCTCTTCCCCCTAATTGCCTCAGGTCCTGTGAAATCATTCTTCATGTTTCAGTTTCACAGAACTGTGTTGAGAAGCTATAATTTTTGTTTGTCAACTGAAAACATTTGAAATAGTTTAGAAATAAGAAAAGATACTTTAAATCACACTGATTTTTATATTAATGTCAACATACTGTGCCATATGTACCTACACACGAAATTATGTAAGCGCAGAGCAGGAAACCTCTATGCCATGTTCCTAATCCAAATGTCTGTCTGTGACAGTGGCCAGCACTGATTAGACATGGCTTATTTTTGGAGGAAGATGGAAGGAATGTCTAACTGCCATTGCTATTTATTGACTAGGTCACCATAGAGGGTTTTTACAGGCTGAGATTGCAAATGTGAACTTAGTGGATCTGAGAGATTTAGCCCTTTTCTATCACAGCCTGATGTACTGCATGTGCTCAGAGGTTGTAGCAGTCTCCTCACTGACAATGTTTTGCCTTAGTGATACTATAGAGTATGAAAGCCTTCATCTTAGCTTTAGGGAAATACAGAGGATTCAGTTTATTCTCTAGTTTAAACACTGGATTGATATTAAGATACTGGAGAGCCACAATTGAATTACGATTTTGTTTTTTCTTACTTTCACTTAGATTCTGCTGCTGTTCACAAGATCTGTAGTTATTCTGATCAGTTTTACAGGACTGACTTGTACAATGATGGCAGCATTAAACCAGCTAAGCGATATGTATAGTCAAGGTCATCTTTGCTAACATGATCCAGAAGTAGTCAATTTGCTAAAACTCTAGCAGAAGTAGAAAAGATATTTCAGCAATTTAAAGCAGAAAGTTTTTTTCTCAGCAGACCAGGATGGCAGAGCATCCTTAGTAGCATGGGGATGACAAGAAGTTGGGTCAAAGGAATTAAGTAGAGAAGCGTAGACCAAAAATACAGGGGTGGTCACTGTTCTGAACTTGTTAGTTATGAAACATCTCTAAATGAAAAGGAGCCATTTCTGGGTGGCAGACTGGAATCCAGGATTGTTAAATGTTTCCAGAGCCCTTAACATAATAATTTGTTTGTCGTCCTTCTATGTATGTCAAGATTTCACTCAACTGACAGAGGCTTGTTTGATGTTGTAGTCTTTTACAATAATCAACATAAGTAGACAAAGAATTATCACTTACTAGCTTCCTCAAACCTAAACGAAAAACAATCCTGCTACATACTGTGACTTGGATCAAACTATGACCAAATGCTCAGGAAGAAACCAGGCCTTGCAGCGCAACAAGGTGGTTTAACAAGTGCTGAGGAGCTGGGATGCTCAGAGGTGTAAACAAGACAACCCGCTCCAGAGGGAGTTGTTCCTGAACTCTGCTGCTCTGCTGGAATTCAGCAATTCTGAGTCATGTGACTGAGTCTCTAGCCAGATAGCTACAGCAGAAGCACCTTTGCTATTCCCTGCTCTGCAGCGTGACATGGTCTGATTGTTTTGAAGCAGCACAATGTAAATATGTTCCATTTTTTTAACTTGGAAATGTTGATATGCAAGAGAACAGTCCTGAATCAAAAGGGTGTTCAATGATCTTTTCTGATTTAATGCAGAAGCAGCTTGCCTGTCTAAGGAATGCGACCAACGGAGATTCCTTTCCCCCTCAAGGACAGCATCAGCAAAAGCCGACATTATTAGGGAGAGATCCATAGAGGCTGAGGAGGGTTCTTCTACAGCCATTGCTGAACTTCCTTCCCACACTCAGTTAAGAGTTTATCTAGACCCGAAATGGGACAGTGCAGCAAAAGAAGAAAATGGACAGGAAAGCGCAACTTTTCAGACACCAGCTTATACTCAATTAGTAATGAAGGAACCCGTTTCAGAACTGACCCACCATCCAGGTGCTGACATTGAGAGTGACGTGGATTTCCACAAACAGCCTAAAGTGTTTATAGACGAGTTAGCAAATAATGAAGTTGCCTGTGGTATTGCAGAATCACTCTTTTCCCAAAGTTCTCCATTTACTGTCTTGGACTCCAAGGGAGAAGTAAAAGAACGAGATACTGAAGAACTAAGCTTAAGATCAAGTTCTGAAAGTGATGGGGCAGACAGTAGGGCTGCCTGGTGTATTAGTCACAGGACTTACGGCACTGGCAACAGACACGAGTTTGAAAGATTCAAGAAGTTCATTAAAGGGACACTTGGGGAGAGGTACTGGTGGCTCTGGATGGATATTGAAAGACTAAAGGCCCTTAAGGACACTACAAGGCAGCAAAGGTACTTCTCATTATTTAACAGTTATTCCCATTGTTTTGATACTTGAAGCACAGCTAGGTCAATGCAGGTTTTGAGATTTCAGAATAAATTGTAATGTGTGAATAGAACAGACACAGTTAAAGCAATCATGAGTGTCCTGACAAGGTAAGTCAGGAATGACTCTGCTGAAGCTGATAAAACTCTTTTTGCAGAGTCATGTTTGCAAAGTTTACATGAAGACAGGACAGCCATAGTATTGCAGTTTTGTTAGAAGGAGATTTGGAAAACAGATGGCAACAGAAAGAAAAAAAAGAATAAAAGAAATTAAATTCACAAGTAGGGCATTCAATATGACAAACTGCTTTAACAAAAGGCTCTGTTGGATTCAGATTGTCTATTCTGAGGCACTGTACATTTTATCTTACACACAACCTGCCTCTAATCTGCAGAAAAATTGTTTTGGCTTCTGCCACTTGCAATTAAAAACACGTTGCATGACAAAGTTTAACCAGTAGGATGAACTGTACTTGGTTCTGTATAGCATCTGATACATGCTTATGTGACTATTTTTGTTGACTCAAGGCAACTCAGTAAGATGAAAAAACTGTATCTGCTGAGCAGTGGAGACTATTTCCTCAGTTCAGAAGTGTTACTCAGACTTGATCTACTGCATGGAGATCAGTGGAATATAAGGCATTTAAGATGGATTCAGCCTGAAGTAGTGAAACCTCTACTTCTTTACTGGTATGAAAAATGAACATGAACTAAGTTTCTATTGTTTAACAACTTTCCCTTTTCTTTGATAAGTCTATTAGGTTTATTTCATCTCACTTATCCCATTGCAATTATGGGAAGCAATGTCATCTTAAATACTAGCAGATGTTGCCTCTGAATTTTTAGTTGAGCCTAAACTACACTGCAATCTGCTGAGAAGCCAGGTAGATATGCATTACGGAGCCCTTGTTATTTTACTGCCAGAGCATCTGAGCTACTTTGTGTATAGCTGTCTTGGATAGCATCCAACTAAACTTCAGGCTGCAGGGTAGAGAAACCCCTCTAGGCATAGAAAGTTAATTCTGCCCTAACCTATTGCCCATATTGCCCTTCTCAAGTTTCTGAGGATGCTCTTTGTATACATCTATATGGAATTTGACCCTGAGACTTTACTGTTCAATGTCTGTCATACAAAATGCCTATTACATATTGACAGCTTAAGTGAGGATGCAAATGACAACCTGTTTCCAAAATATAAGCTAAATTCTTGAAGGTTTTCTCTCCTCCCCAAGGGGGATCAACAAATTGCAGGCATAAACAAATACCTGTAATTGTGAACTTTGCTGTGGAGCCTCATGAGGCTTGTGGACTATATCTTGTGACCTAAAATCCTTTCTTATTCTTTGCTATAGGATGGATGGGACATATTCTACTGCAGACTCATACAAAGACAACTATGTAATGGTGCAGAATTTGCAACCCAAGTTTATTTATGTGTAGTTTGGTTTCAGATTTGGAAAAGTGTAATGTCTAAACATATCTTTAACACTAACTGATTTTTAATTCTAGGTTCATGTAGCACCATATCTTCATACAGTAAACACCATCATGGGGAAAAAAAAAAGAATCCAAATAGCCCAGTGTTTAATGTTTGGGGAAAGTTCTACTTATCAGTTTTTATTTCCTAGGGGTCCCAGATTTTGTGTCACTCATTCAACAGCAATGGAAACTGCCAGTGCAAAACTGAAGCTCTGGCACACATGCCAAGAGAGACCAAGGGTGGACATTGATCCTTTTCCACAATTAGTATCATTGCTACCATTGACACCAAAGTCTTGCATGCCCAGGATATCATCTTCCCCTCCTCAGGTAGGTAGGATCACAACATTGAAAATCAAAGCCTTGTCCTGTCAAAAATAATGATAAAACTCCTTGAATTCAATGGAACAAGATTATGGTACTTGGTTGTTAGGAAGTCAAGATTTAGCAAGGGGGTCTGTTGCAGATGGTTATGTATAAAAATGCAACACAAATTTACTATATGCAACAGGTTGCTATAAAACAGAGTCAGATTATCTTCTCAGTTACATCCTGGCGATTACATAAATCTTTTGGACAGATGTTTTAGCTTGAAATTCTCAGAACTGCAAAATTAAGGATCTAGCAGTGCAGATTCTCTTCAACCAGCCTTACCTTAATCCAGAATAATTCTTACAACTTCACTGCAGTTACCCTGAATCTATCCCTCATGTTTGTAAGGGGCAGAGTTCTTCCCATTTTCTATCACCACAGTCCTTCAATCAGCTACATGTGCTTTTTGCTTTCTGCAGAGGGCTATGAGACGTAAAACACAGACCTTTTTTCACAGTGTGTATCTTGCACGTGGCCACTTCAGTTTTCACTTTTTTCTTCCTTGAAAGCCTGAATTTGAGAGGTCACTGCAATGAAGGCTGCAGGTTTTCAGCAACACAGTATTAAGGCTCAGGACAGAAGGTACTTGGAAGAATGTGAATTGAAACTGTGATTCCAGTATCAAGAACCAGATGGGCTATGCCACATATCTGTTCACACACACCTGTTACTTTGAGTTGGATAGTTCTAGACCACAATTATATATTTTTTAAAGCTAATTCATGGAGATAATGGAGGAAAAACAGTGGGACAGATTTCCTGTTCAGAAGAAGCTGGGTTCAGGAGCCAGATTCCTGCTGATCACAGCAGGAATGGAAGCCAGAAGCAGATGCTTCTCACAGAGACCAGTTCTGGCTTCACAAGGTGTGCTAATGACACAGGACTAGCTGTAGGTCAGGCAGGCACGCAGGATCCTAACTCTGCAGGTTTCCCAGCCCCTGTTCAGTTCAGCACTTGAAGAAAACTATGACCTGGCACCTGTGAACCTCACAGAATCAGCTAACGGACTGTTTCTTGCTGCTTTTTTATTTTTTATTTTTTTCTCCTGTGAGAAATCTGGACTTTTGACTCTTCCACTGTGCTTGCAAGAGCTTAGAAAGAGCAGCAACTCTGGGTGAATTTCTGAGGGCACAGTGAATGCAACTGGCATCTCCAAAAAGTTATAGCCTGATTTTGTACAAAATAAGTCAGTGATGGTGTGGCAGAATGCCCCCTTTCTCTCCTAATCTAAGTGAATGTATCTGTTTTACAGTGAGCTACTTAAGGTAATCTTAGTAAAGATTCACAAAACCTGTTCACATGCTCTTCACTTGACATCCTCTGTAATTCTGTAAAAAGTGTATGTAACATATATCTACCTGTTAAAAATGAAATTTTTAAGCTATAGTGGTTATTAAGGTGTGCTGGAAAATCTTGCAAGACATTCAGAGAAACTTTTCGCATTTTTTTTACATATTGTGGTTGACAAGGAAAAATGGTCCTGAAAACCCTTGAACGTTTTTGAGTAGTTAATGAGGACATGTTAAGAAAACACAAAGGTGGAAAAATAATCAGAATTGCCTTATTTTTCTGTTATTTTTAGAAAAGTAGAACAAGCTCACCAACAGCTTTATTAAAACTAGCTATGCCAAAATTCTCTTTGAAGAGATCATCAAGATTATCACTTGCCCTGCCATCAAGTCAGAGCTCCCAAAGGGATGACACTTCTAGTAGTAGAAAGTGGTAAGTACAAAAGTCCCTTGTATACCTTTCTGCACACCAATGTACTTTGAATATTTATGACAGGCTTTTAGATCCTACTGTTTTCATGAATACTTTTCTTTAATTGAATAATCTGCTTAGTGAAGCACAGTTATGGTACAGATTGCGTGAATGGAGAGTTCCTCTGTGGCTGATTAGTTTCTCATTTGTTTGTGCCACAACACAAAAGGGTTTATTTCTACAGATATAAATGTTTTATCTTCTCTTGGGTAATAGTTGATATTCTCTACATAGATTCATATTCTTTTAAACTGTCTCAAGCGCTTGACCTCAAAGGTGTGCTGTATCAGTGATTTCCACAGGGCCACATGAAAAAGTATTCCTCTACATTTTTTACGTTTATTATAAATTTGAACTCCATGTACTTTTTCCTCTACTATTCACTATGTCATTCTATCTCTCTCATGCCCCTTCTTAGTTGTTTATTTTATAAGCAGTCCTAGTTTATTCTTAAATATATATTGAAAATTTTGTTTGTTTGTGGATCCAGGCCAAAGTCAGTGAGCAGAGACATGATTCATTGCTTAGCTTTGGATGACACTGAAGACTCAAAGTACTGGAGTCATAGAAAGTACACCTATGCTGAGCTGCTCCTGGTAAGTACTACTTTAAAATATTAGTTGCCTTGAATCATGGGTTAAAGCATTTTATTCTGTAGTATTAAAGGGGAAATAGTCAAAGATGGGGAGAAATTGGTTTGATTATATGAATGTCAATGCCTTATGCAGAGGTATAATTAGAATGTCAGCATTTTGTGTGTGGTATCTGTCACCTATTTGATAGGAAATCATGGCATATACAGAGGTTTATTTTCACTAGAAAGTGGTGACCATGTGTTCAGCAGGCTATTATGGAAAACTCACTGCATAAATGCTTCAGTGGAATCATTGCCTAGGAAAGTATACCAGACTTACAGTGAAAATGGAATCTGCCCTAGAAAGTAATTAAAATAGTAAAATTCATAAGAGGAAAATGCTTCCCTTGTACAATTCCTCTTTATTGGTTATGTACTTCATTATTTTCTTTGTTGAGTTATTGTCTGCTAAGCAGGCCCTCAGTCCAGCAAACCTCAGGAGGGACAGGCTGCACAGAAGAGCCTTTTCTCAATAACTGTTAAAATGCTGACAAATTGAACATGTGAGATGTCAAGATATGGCAATTTAAAATATACCCAAAACCTTTCACATCTGTGGAATGGTCTCAAAATGGCCTGCTGTTTCAGGGAGGTATTGATACCCATGGCCTCCCAATTAAAAAATAACCATATTGTGAAATCTGGGCCTGTTTACATATGCATGAAGTTTGCTGATCACTTGAGCACATGATAGTTTATTTTTCACATCACATCATAGAATCATAGAATGGTTTGGGTTGGAAGGGACCTCAAAGATCATCTAGTTCCAACCCCCCTGCCATGGGCAGGGACACCTTCCACTAGACCAAGTTGCTCAAAGCCCCGTCCAACCTGGCCTTGAACTCTGCCAGGGAGGGGGCAGCCACAGCTTCTCTTGGCAACCTGTTCCAGTGTCTCACCACCCTCACAGTGAAGAATTTCTTCCATATATTTGATCTAAATCTACCCTCTTTCAGTTTGAAATGGTGACCCCTCATCCTAGCACTACAATCCCCGATAAAGAGTCCCTCCCCATCTTTCCTGTAGCCCCCTTTAAGTACTGGAAGGCCACTATAAGGTCCCCCTGGAGCCTTCTCTTTTTGAGGCTGAACAACCCCAGCTCTCTCAGCCTGTCCTCACAGGGGAAGTGCTCTAGTCCCATGATCGTCTTCATGGCCTCCTCTGGACTCTCTCCAACAGGTCCATGTTCTCCTTATGCTGGATGCAGTACTCCAGGTGGGGTCTCATGAGAGCAGAGCAGAGGGGGAGAATCCCCTCCCTTGACCTGCTGGCCACTTTTCTCTTGATGCAGCCCAGGATATGGTCGGCTTTCTGGGCTGCGAGGTCACATTGCTGTCTCATAGTCATTTTCCATCCACTAATACTCCCAGGTCCTTCTCCTCAGGGCTGCTCTCAATCCACTCTCTGCCCAGCCTGTATTTGTGCTTGGGATTGCCCTGACCCATGTGCAGGACCTTGCACTTGGCCTTGTTGAACTTCATGAGGTTTGCACAGCCCCACCTCTCAAGTCTGTCAAGGCCCCTCTGGATGGCCAGGACTACAGTCAGGACTCCACAATTTGCCATCATAAATATGATGCAAAGGGGAATGAAGGTATTCATAGTTTAACTTCATACTGGGAAGGGGGATCTTCCTACTCTGCTTCAGAAGTCTGGTTTCCTCCTACCCTTCTCCATCCCTGTTACTGTTTGGAAAGAAGCTGGTTGTCAGCCACCATACTCATCTGCTCCCGCTTCCACTACCAGAGACAGCAAGTCAGCCAAAGTTTCCCTCTTGTGATCATCAGAAGCTAATTTATTACTTCATAGCCTCCTTTGGCTTCTCCGTGAGCATTCTCAAAATGGATTTATTCTTCCTCAAACGCTCCAGGATCTAGTCACAGTAAAGAGCATGGAATTCTTGTCCCCTAAAATGTTCATGATTTTGTTGCTGATGTCAGTGGTGTAACCCTAGGAGGAATATCTTTTGTTCTATGATAGTTAATTGTCTTGACCAAATAACCATCTGTTAACTTCTCTTAATTCAAAACACAGTAGCCTGAGATGAGACAACTTTTAACAGCTAAGTGATATAATTTAGTATCACTGTAATTCTCTGGATTCAGAGCTAAAGAGTTAATGACAGAATTAAGGCCAGGTTTCTTTTTCTGTTTCAAGCGCTGAGGAACCACCTAAGGGATGCTATGGTCATGTTGCTACTCTGCATGTCTTCAGTCATCAGACTTACTCCATTGGATGTGAATATTTAGTGGGAAAATGGTATTGAGAGTGATGATCAATTGCATATGTAGTAGAAAATGGAGTCTAGTTTCTTGGGGTGAAGATACTAATTGAGTACACTGCGTGGCCCTCCATTGCAATATACTGACATTTGAAAATAATGAAAGCCTGTTATTCCTTGCTGTATGACTATATTTTATTTGTCCAGGGGAAAAGTGCTGCTGGCAGTGTTGTGTTAGGGGGATCAAGAATGGAAAGCATGCTGCAGTCTCTTTATTTGGAGAACAGAGCAGGCTACTACTTCACACAGTTCTGTGAGAAGTCAGGGAATAAGGTATGAGCATTTTCCTACCCTGTGATAATTTAGTCCACAGTTGACTGAATGCCAAGTTATAGAGGGCAGCCAGACTGAAAAAAAAAAATGGAGAAAGTAAGATTGATGACTGGATGAATTATTACTTGTGAGACTCCAATCCCTCAACGACAATAAACTGTTCATGTGTATATTCAAACTAATGACAAGTCTTAACCAAGCTGTCAGATCCTAACTGTTTCAAACCTATTGGAAATCTGATTGTACCATCAGGGATAAAATAAGACTAATCATTCTTAAAAACTAGCCTTTAACTTGGCAGAAAAAATGAGGTCTTAACCCACAAAAACATTTTTTAAAAAGATGGAAAATCCACTATGCTATTACTCATGATAATCTGCCTATTTCTTACTTGTTGGGTTAGTGATGTCCAAAATCTCCAATGTTTTAAAAACGTTCTTCTGCTTCCACGAAGCTTCTTGGATTTCTGAGAAACATAACACTATTTCTTCTCTGCAGTCAGCAGATCCATCATTCATTACTGGGTGTAAATTGAGGATTGGTTGGAACAAGTTATGAATCTGAGTCAGTGTTTAGTGGCTTTGCAGAAATATTTAGTCTTTAGGGGAGACTTGAATGCAATCAAGATGGACATCTGTTTCACCGCTGGCACAACCCAGAATCCAGCAACAGTAGTTAGAAATGCCTTTGGCTACCAGAAGGCAAGAGCCAATGTTTCCAAAGCTGAATACCTTCAGCTAAAAATGTTAAATGCGTAGAGATAGCAATCTAAATAAAAGTAACTTATTTTTTCATCAGTGATAGGCACCCACCCATATGTCCTCTAGCCTTTGCAGGTGCCAGACTCCTTTGAAAATTATTTCCTTAAGATTTTGTCTACAGCTGTGGAGCCTATTTCACTCATATGCCAGGTCTGGCAGGCTACAGCCTGTGAAGTAAAGTTCCTTGGACGTATCTTTTTGGAACACTTTATTGTCCAGTGTTGAGGGTTTCAGGGTATTTTTAAGATCCAAACCCCATAAGCACATGATTAAAACAGAGGACTTGGGGAAAGATCTAGACTTCTTCTGAAAGATCTTTTGATGTTTGAATTTATGAAATGAGGCCAAGACTCTGACTGTAATGCATGTAATAAAAATGTAATGATAGTCTCAGTAACATATGTCAAGTACACAATATTTAATTGTTTTAGTTATTGCTGCAAAATGCTATTTCACCATGGCACAAATTCTGCATGTGCATTATCAACATTTCTTCTTTGGTGCTGGCTTTATGCCACTGAAATGTGGTTACTCTTCAAATGTTAACTACAATGTTAACAATTTTAATGGCAAATTATGCATACAGGATACAATAAAAGATACAGGATCACAGCAATGATGCCATTAAACATGTCCTTCTGCCAGTATACAAAAGAAGATTAAATCCATCTTAAATTGAGCTTGATTTATGATGACCCCAAGGAGCTACATAATTACTTGCATTGGAAAGGCAACCTTTTATAAAGCTGTGATATTTGGGTAGCAATAACTTAAAATATTTTTCATCCCTAGTTGTGGAAGAACAGTGCGTACTTTTGGTTTGACCTACAGGCTTATCATCAGCTTTTCTACCAAGGAACTCTTCATCCTTTTAAAATATGCAAGCAAGCTCAAGTAAGTTGTAAATAATGTGTTTTCCCTTCACAAATACTTTGTTCATTCCCTTCACAAGTACATTTGTTCAGTGTAAAGACTGAAAAGAAGATAGAAAGTAGAAAAGTTTCCAAAACTTGACAACCCACACCAAAGTAAATCTGGGTTGTGGACAATAAAAGAAGGCCTTTGGATCATTTCCATGGAATTTCTTGATTTAAATGTTAAACATGCATAGTTTGATTTCTAGGCTCTGCTGCCTGTTTCCAGTTTTATCTGTTATACTCAGTTTACCTAATCTCCCCTTTGCTACTCTGTGTCATATTTGGAAACTGTCTGCTTAGTGTTAACCTCAGAGATAATATTTTTTCTAAATCATTTAATTCTGCTGTACCTTTCCTTCCATCTCCTGTGTGGTTTAGAATTGCAGGTCTCACAGTCCAGACCTCAGATAATGACCTTAGTCATGAAAATGGATTTTTCAGTTGTCAGTCCTGTTTTTCTTTTCCTGATTGTCAGGGCATCATTATGCTCTTTACGTAGTTGTCATTCCCCCCATTTGATCTTTAGACCCTCATTTACTGTCAAGCGGAACTCGTGTGTTTCCTATAAATGAGCATTCCTAATTGAGCATGCACTTTTAAGTCAGGGAATAAACCAAAAGTGAAGTGGTTCACCACAGGCCATGGGTGCTGACGGCTGTCATGGGCTGCAGGATAGTCCAATGCTGCCAGAGAAGGAGTCTGCAGCAGTATGATATCATTAGAAGAATTCCAAGCAACTTTTAAAATCGCTTTGTGAAACTTTGGTCTGGTTTTCCTCTGTAAACCCTGTGTAGGAGTATATCCTATCTGCATATTTCAATATATGCTGTAATAGAGCAAAGCTACTTCACATGTTGTTGGGACAAATATCTGTAGAGAGCAGTGGAGAATAATCTCTTTGTATGGCTTATGTTACTGAGCATCTGGACTTCCTTGAATTTATCTTCTATTTCTACTTGGAGGTTTTACTGCGGCCAATGACAGAATTTTACATATTTGTCCAGAATTCTCACCTGAATCATGTTGTTTGCAAAGAAACTTCAAGCAGAGGCTGAGGCACAGATCCCTCCCTCTCTCCTGTCACACACTGGCTAACTTGAACTGCTATCCTATTTAGTTGTTTTCTCCTCCAGGTCTACTTACGGCCTGAGGCTGAGGGAAACTGACTGCAACCCTAACACTGACTGTCTCCCGTATCTGCCCAGGCCTGCGTGTGGCTAGAGATGCTGCTCACAACAGGCGTGCAAGTTAACCATATCTAAACTGTGTCTTCATTTTTATATATGTTTTGCTGCAGGCCAAATTTTAAGTTAGGGTCCATGATGGTTTTCAATTTGATTCCATTTCACACCAGCTTCCACTCTTTCTGCAGTGGTTGCATGACTGAAAATTAAGGCACAGGTCTTTTTTACTTATCTTATTTCCAGTGCTGGCCTGGTGGTGACAGCAGAACATCGTACAATCAGTGTTACCAGGCAATTGCAGAGAGCTACATACACATAGCCATTAAAGTAAATACATCAAAACGAAATATGTGAAACTGTTCCATTAGCATAACTAACAGCTGAAATGTAACATAACAAATCAACACATGTGCTGCAGCATTTGGTATCATTCTCAAGCTTGCCTTTTAAGGCTGCACAAAAATTATTCTTGTTTTCATTGGAACACGGTAAAGAGTCAAGCTGCATCCAATCTACAGGGTCTGCTTATGGAAGAGATGTCTTCTCAAATTCTGTGCTTACCTTTGGCACAATAAGATAGTAATTCCAAATACTCCTAAGAGAATGTGGATGAGATTCACACAACACATTGTCATATATATTTTGCTATTTATTACAGAAAGAGACATCCAGAGTATTCTGTATGTGTTCTGCCTGCTTCCTGTTAGAAACAAGATCAAACCTGGATTGCTGTGTATCTGCTACTCGTTGTTTTGTTTGTTAGGCATTTTTATCTCAGCTTTATGATCGAATAAGAAAATGTATTCCAAGGTGTATATTCATTCATCCAGGGAAAGAAACTACAGTGAGAATGAAATCTGTTGGATAAGAAAAATGATGAGTACTGGTATCATCCAGGAACATATATGGTTATTCACTATAAACATAAGCACAAGTGTGTAAAATAAATTGGGAAAGAAACACATATTGTAGTTTTCCATAAAAAAATAGTTGTTTAGAGTAGAAAATTTAATACAGTTATGGGAAGTACAATATTTTAACACCAGAATCAATTTAGATAAAGGGAGTTATCATTAATGTGAATTTTTGGGGTCAGACACAAGATTTATGTTAGAGGAAAGTGATGATGGGGGTTAAGGAAGTTTAGCCTTTCCATTTAAGACCAGCCAGTGCATTGTATTCCTCCATCATATGATTCTGTCAAGCAGCTGCACAAGCCCCTTGTTTAGATCAGAGCAATATCCACGCCTTTGGGCAGCAATACAAAGCACTTGGACTTAAATCTTTTTCATGTTTCTTGCTTCACTCTAGTCATTCTGAGACTGCTTATCAAAGCCTTCTCATCTGGGGATGAATTCACACCAAAACCTAAGGCCTGAACAATCCCTGATTTGGAAAATCATAAGTGAGGCCAAAGTCTTAATTTGAATTTCCTAAGCATTTTGTATCTCAGGATTTGTGCCATTATAAGTAATTTCAAGATGCAAACTCTGAGCAAATTTTCAGATAGGGTTTTGCGTTCAATCCATCACTTATACATTTATAGGAAAATGTATAGCTGGCAGGTAGGAAAATTCTTTGTGCTTTACAAAAGGAACAAAACATTGAATAAATGAAGTATGATGTGAACTTGATGTCACATGCTTAAGATTCTTGTATGAATTTGATAACCTTTAGTTTCATTTAATGTATTTTTTTCTTGTTGATCCTTTAGGAGACTGGCCAATACAACAGTTTCACTATTTCTCTGACATTCAGAAAATCACAAGACTTCCATGACACGGGAGTCAAAAATGGCTATGAATATTACTTTTTAAAGGATACACTGCCCAGTGATGAAAGCTGTGAACACATACACTTTTCCTCTTTTTTTGAAATGTCTAGAACTCTTTGCAGTTGGTTTTCCTGCAGTCCTTGCATTCAAACCAGTGCAGATCTACAGATGCACCTGAACCCTCAGCAAGGGACAAGGGGATGAAAGTTCCTTTTCATTTCTCCCCTATCTGCAAGTGCATGCATTCACTTTGTCACTTTGTGATGCTGTCCTTCTACTTGGTAGGTCAAATCCCATAGCAATGGATTCTTACAAGAATTTAAGCAAAAAGATGGCATCATGTCAAATCCTCAGACACTGTAAATCTGCATCCTTCCAAAATGAAGAGGCCATCCTGATTACAGTCTGGTCATTTGAGTTTGGAAAAGTACACTGCTATAGCTAGTTTAACCACCTCTAAATTTCTGCTTCATGTGTATTACCAGCCTTAACTGTTGTTTCTGGAAAAAAAAATGTCTGGCTTTACTATGCTCCAGTTTTGCATGTGAAATTATACAGGACTGGGGGCAGTTCTGCAGGTAGAGCAGCCTGCAAAGGCAGTCCCTAATATAGCAATATATTACAACAGTGTTTATGTGAGCAGATTGTCAACAGTTTTTGGCCTAAGATTCCTTAGTTTGGGCAATTTCTGACTCTGTAGGCTGATATTTTTTATTAGAGCAGCAAATATACCTGTTAACCCATCTCATACAAAATCATGGGGGAAAGAAGAATTCTGTCCAAGAAACTTGTGGAGTGTTTGGTTTGATTTTATTCTTAAAACTATGCTAAAGATGATCAGCCATTTAAGGAACCAGGTTAAATGTGTGTTAAAATATTGAAGACCTATTTTGGACCCTTTTCACCAATTTACAGATCCCTTGTGTGGTTTTATGAGTCATAACAGGTGGAGCAATGTAGCCCTAATGATGAATAAAATGGTTAACCCCCTCTTTAAAAAGTTTATTTTTAAAGTTTATTTTATTTTAAAGTTTATTTTTAAAGATACCACATCTTTAGATCATTGGACTGGTACCTTCTAATCTGGCTATTTTACATGTCTGATGCAAAATGATCAGACTAGAACATGATGTAACTGAAACTACTAGTGTTAGGGTCTTCAAAATAACTTCCAACTTTTGAAATCACTGTGAATCTAATTAATGCCGTCTCTGTTAAATTTAAATTTACTTGGTGATTTGCTGAGACAGGCATAATTTCGAATAAATGTGGTTTTGTTCTTCAGCTAGGACTCTTTCTGTGGATGTCCTCATTCTTTGACCTCACCCTTACGCCTGGGGGTCTTTATCGCACTGATAATGTAGGTCACAATAGCCCCAAACCATCTTTGCTTTCAGTGATTAGAGCTATGTAGAAAGGGGGGTGGAATCCTGCATAGACAGTAAATATACTAATCATAACAAATTCTAACTGGGGGATGGATGTCAGCCATTGTAGCCCTCTATTCTTCAGTGACCTGATACCAGGAGAGTTGATAGGGTCTGTTTCAAATTGTTAAGGTCTAAAGTAATGGGGATGTAGTCTGGTACTGCTGCTGTTTGAAAGAAAGAGTCTAATAAATCAGAATTTCATTTAAAACAAGCAAACATAATTATTTAATGTACCCAAATATTCTCCCACTGTGCTTGAAATCTGAACACAAGTGTTTTATTACTGCTTGAACACAGAGTAAATGTATTATTTTCTTCTTTTCTACTGCTTTGTACAACTGATAATTACAGCTGGATTTTAGCAACATAAGGAAAATGAGGATTATCAGAAACCAGCATTCTTCATTGTCAAAACTGTGTGATAATAAATAGGGAAGATGGGCTCCTCAGTGCCATCCTAAAGAAAAATTCTGATTTATGTTACTAACCTGATCCCCTGACCATATGTTTGAAAATTAGTTAGACTTTGACAATATGAAGAAGTGAAAACATTTATAAGTATATGAAATTTATTACGGCAGCATCTTTTTTCACTTGAGTTCCTAGTTGCAGTCAGAATTACGATGTATTAGAAAGATATTCTGAAACATCTTCTTCCAAGATATTTCTGGAAGAAACTGTTTTTCTCTGAGTTGTCAATGTTCTTTTTCATAGCAATTTATGAAATATTTAAAAAACAGGACTTTGAACAAAAAATAATTTGAAATAAATAAAAAAATTACTCCGTGCTTCAAGAATGAGCTGCTAGTGAGAAGGAAACATTCTCCAGGTTCAGCTTTCTTCTGTTTGTACATGTTGAATGGCAAACTCATAGTAATTACACATAGTAACCCTTGCTTTGGTACAGATTTAGACCTCAGTTGTGCAGTGGTATCTTCTGTTAGGGATCTTGTACCATGATGGAGTCTCATCAATATCAAAGAACTGTGCAAGGGAATCTCCACACAGAATGAAATCTTATAATTTTTCATTAATTTTCACCTTAAATTTACAAATTCCTATCTGTTCAGAAGAAGTAAGACACCTCCACAAATTGGCCCAGCACATATTCTGCAAAACAACAGTGCGACTTCATGAAGAGTGAAGTTGCTATAAGGTTTGTGGTTATCTGAATCTAACTAAGAATCAGTCAAATCTCCAAGCAAAAATTTCATTAAGCATTATTTTGTGATCTAACCATTTTCACAAGTAGGAATAAAAGTGGCAGGGAGGTCAGTATGGCAATAACTGAATTTTGGACAAAATAGTAATATTGGTAAAAGCAAGGCAGGTGTAATTAGATATATGTTCAGAATATACAGCAGGGCAGTGGGGGACAAATATGCGTTAGTTCTCTCCTTCGATAGACTGTGACCATTGGAATGGACGATGGCTAAGAAACAGTTTTCTGTTTTATTGTAGTTCCTTTATGCAACTTACATTGCCCCATCTGCCAGTATGGACATTGGACTTCATCAGAGTAAGAAAAACATGATTTATCAGAAAATTGACCCAGCTTTTGAGGATCTTTTTGACCCAGCAGAAGAATATATCCTCACTGTTCTGCTAGAACCATGGATGAAGATGGTGGAAGCAGACAAATATACTTATGGAAAGGTAACTGATCTGGATGGAATTGTGAAAAGATTTTATGTTGGGGAAGAAAATCACAAGAGCCTTCGTATGTAACCCTGTTACATTTATAGTCATGAAGGGAGAAGTATTATGGGATGTTTTGTTCACTCACTCCTTTCTACACTGATGCGTGAAGTAGGCTGAGCTTTCTGTGGGTTTATGTAAATGTGTCTTGAGTCACTTAATATCTTCAGCCTCACTGTAGTAGTGGGTTCCATGGTTTAATCATGCAATAGGAGGAAAAAATGCTTATCTTGGTCTGTTTGCAAACCCCTCCCTGATAATTTCACTTAGTGCCCTAGTTTTGTATGTCATAAGCAACAGTGAACAACTGTTATCTTGTCATATTCTCAATGTTGTTATGCTTTTACATGTCTCTGTTGCATCCCACTTCAGTTACATCTCTGAAACTCAAGAATCCTAGACTATTTGACCTCTCCTCTTACAGAAGGCATTCCATACTTTTGTTACATTTATCACTCCCATCTGTATCTGTTATTTTATATTATTTTGATAAGATGCAAGCAGTACTCAAGATCTGGATCCACTAAGGATTATCCAGTGGCAGAATCATGTTTTCTGTTTTGTTCTTTGTTCCTTTCCTAATTGTTCCTATGGTTCTAATTGCCTTTTGACTCGTAGTGAACTTTGAGTGGAAGTGCAAAATGTAAGCTAATAACCATCTGCAATGATTCCAAGATCTCTTTATTAAGTAATAACAACTAATGGAAAGCCCTAATTTGGAGCTCACTGGAATGACTTAATGTTTATTGTCATTGAATTCAGCTGCCCTTTTATCATGCACATGCTAAAGTGTCATGAAATCCTGCAGTTCTTCACAGTTAATTTAATTTTTTGCTCTGTGGAATCATTTTGCAAACTTTGTTGTCTCCTCACTCACCTCCTTTTCCAGATAGTTTCTGAATGTTTGAAAAAACAGCCTCAGTGCAGATCCCTGTGAGACTTCAACAGGAACCCCACCCTATAATGAAAGTTATTTATTTCTTTATTTTTTAACTTCTAATTAATTCACAAGGGGACCTTCCCTCTCATCCTGTGATAACTTAATTTCCTTAAGAAACTTTGAAAGTTTGAACATTAAGAAAAACCTACTAAAATGAAATACACTAATCCAAACACATCTGCAAAATATTCTCTTCACTTTTCGGCATCTTTTCTAAGCTTTCAGATAAACTATTTTTTCTAAGCTACTTCAGCTATAACTGTTTATGATCTGCAGAACATTGTGTAATTGATTGATGCTTTCATTAATCTGAAATTTTATTTACTTTCTCTCAGACTAGTTTTTACAGTCTTTTGTAAATGTATATTTTCCATGTGTATTATCAATACTAGTTTTCTAGTATCTATTCCCAGTCCTCAGTGAGTCAAGTCATCCACTCAGTATTATTATATTTCATTTTTGTATAAAAAGGACCCTGCTTTTGAGCACTCTCTGAATACAGTGTTTTCACTGCTTCTAGTAATGGAAGAATTCCTCCAAAGTAAGAATTGAAAATATAAACTTTTACTTTAAGTTAAGCTAACGCATGTGTCAGTTTATACTCCTTGAGTTAACTGAGGTATAATCTATTGCCCTTTCGGTTTAGATGATGCTTGCTTTGCAAGTGTAGTTACGTGCAAACTTCTCAGTGCCCTAATAACACAAACATCTTAATCAGAGCACGAAAAACCAGAACTAAATCCTTTTGAGTGCACAATACATGCATTTGTGAAGAGTTATAATACACAGACATAAAACGACCTGTTCTAGGAGGCACTAGAGTCTCTTTGTACTAGGCGCAGGCTAATGCTTAGGCACACTCCTTCCCAGCACAAAGACAAGGTCTGCTTTGTATTTTGTTCAGTCCCTGGCTCTACTCTTCCCCTTTGTTCTACCATACAGCAGGATATATTTGGCCCATAATGAAACAAGATATTTTATCAAGAATTAGGTGAGTCCAAAATTGTTTATTTGGGACATGGTCAGTATGTATCTACATTTTTATCTTTAAATGAAACATGAAAACAGGAGAGATCCTTTTTATTGTAGACTCTCATCCTGCCTCTATCTGCTTTCTGTTTAAACTTTATGAAAAATGTTCTGAATTATTTTCCTATTTACTTTTAAACTACGTTTTCTTTTAAAAGAAAGAATACCCAAAAGCACTTTATAACAGTGGAATCGAGTTACATTGAGCCTGAAGGCATTCAGATAACACGGTGATTAGTGTGGTATTCACATTTAGATGAAAACATAATGAATATCAGTCTAAAACTCTCTTCTCTCTCTTGCACATAAACTTGTATAATCAGACCACAACTTTCTAATCTTTGTAATGGGCATGCTAATCAGTATAACGCATTGTCTCAATTTTGCTAAATATCCTAAAACCTGCATTTGAATGGTTTAGTCAGCCGAGAGGGTCACCAAACTATTCCTTATGCAGTTACTGATTGTTTGCACATAACATGGAGAACTGCTCTAGTTATATACACATGGTTTCCTACTAAGTTAAAAAATGCCAAAACTTCATGAGTTCTAATCATGCACAATTTATTGTTTTAAGGCATTACCTGATATAGAACTAAGGAATGGGACAAGACTGAAAGTCTGAAAGCTTTCACCTTCCTTGTTTAGATATTATAGCATCTTTCTTGGCTTAAATTTCCATTTCTAGAAATCCGTGGCACTCTATGTTTTAGACGTTTCCCACTGAGACTCATAGTTTTAAGACTTGTTTTTCTGCTTCTCAGTGGCACTTTGAAATACAATTTGATGGTACAGGCAACCAGGTAAATCTGACACAATATACACAATGTACTATATACACAATATAATTTAGCAATTTTTTTAATACAAAGTTATTTTCTTAAAGATATAGTTAGGTTATTTAGTGGTGTTCTGCAAGAATCTACATGTGAATCTGAAAATTTTATTCTACTGGAGCTTTTAATTAAATTGTTTGTCACAAGGATGTGACTTCCAGTGTCTTCTAAACATCAGTCTCATTACTGGCAAATGTACTCTTTTCTATCCACTGTCACTGGCAAGGTGCCCATCCAGTTCTCCATCTTTCTATAATGTGTACTGTAGGGATGACATAAGATATTATTTTTATTAGGTGGAGTTGGTGGAAGAAACTCGACAGCTGGACTCCGTGTACTTTAGAAAGCTCCAGGCTTTGCATCAAGAGAGTGGTTCCAAGAAGGATGAGGTAAGACAAGTACCTACTAACAAAAACAAACTCTTTTTCTATCAGAGAGGGTTAACACTTTGAGTATCAGCAATGAAAGACTGACTACATGCCAGTTTGGAGAAGCAAGTAGTCAGATTTCTACCATTCATTTTGGGGAATGATTGACGGCCATTGTGTTAATTACAAATATAGGTCTTCTGTCAGTTACATCAAGATCAGACCACTCTATGATTGCAGTCAATGAGACAGTTTCCACTAAAGTCTGTGGAATGTATTTTGGACCCTTAATCTTGAGTAAATACCTCAATTTCAAGTAAATTACAGGTGTATATTTGTTTATTTGATTATGGAACCTGCATGCTGGTACGTTTAAAGCAAACATAAAACTAAAGCTGGAGCCTTAACTCAATGTATTTTCTCAGCAATCAAAAAGCTGTTCTACAGAGACAGAAGTTATCTAATGCAAGGATTATTAGACTGAGCAAAATATAGAGATGAAAAAAGCAGTTATGCAAGTGAAATAATTTCTTCCCTCAGAGTACTGTTACTGACACTGATCTGCCATCCTGTCCTGATGCCCTCAAAGAAGATCAACACTTGTGTCAAGTTCCCAAAGAACTGGCAGGTCCTAATCTATCTGACCTGATCCACAACAAAAAGAATTTAGAACAGTTCTGGGCTTTTCTTAATGAGCGTTCTGCTGGGTACGTTTCTTCCTTATTGTTATTTTACCCATTTCTAAGTTCAGAAAAAATCTTTGCTGGGGATCTTGGCTATATAAATATTCACAGATTTTAGTCTTCTTTTAAAATGTGTTTGTATATTTATGAAATACACATGCACACTGTTCAGACAACTGAATTGTCTTAACATTTTTGGGGTAAAAATTATCCTGTCATAACATGTTAGTCTTACAGTTCTGCTTTCAGTTTCTGCTTTGATTAGTGGCAAATCCCTGAGTAGAGCAATTAGCCTATAATGAGTAAAAATTTCTCTTTTTTAGTACAGATTCAATTTAGTACATTTTAAAAATTAAAGCTGAATGTTATAAAAATGTACAAATAGAAGACAGCCACATTATTGTCACAGTGTGAGAGCAACCACAGTTTTGTATTTGCACTGATCTGAACAGAATTAAATACCAGCTTGGAGCAGATACAGTTTATGCAGGGTTTTTGAAAAAGTGAGCCCATTTGTTTAAAAATGAAGTTCTAAACAGAAGTTCTAGCAGAAGTAAATGTGAGTTTGCCACCTTTTTTTTTTTTTTTTTTTTTTTTTCCCAAGCCCCACACTCATCTCTATCCTGTTTCAGGAAAAGGCAAATATACTTTTTAAGTAACTGCTAGCAAGTCCTTAAATTATTGTCACTTTCTTCCTTTAACCTGTGTTCCCATGAGCTGATGCTTCGCATATTGCCTCTTGCTTCTAGTCAAGCACTGCTACCATTTGAGAATGGATATTGGTCAGCTTTTTCAAAAGTGCCCAGAGATGGACATCTAGCATAGGATTCCTCTGGCCAAGACTCAATGTCATCACTTCTGCTTATCATCATAGGTTCCCTTTGTAGTCAGAGAGAGAAATACACACTTCTGGACACAATTCTAATTCTGAAGGTAACAGCTAAAACCAGTTTGGAGGGATCATTCCTACAGATGGCTATTTCTGCTCACTGACTACAAAAAGACTGTATATAATGAGTTCAGATGGAGATTCTTATGCAGTGCGTGCCTATGGTCAAGTGACTTCTGAGTTGTCTAGACCAGTGGTCTCCAAACTTTTTTGATCACCCACCCCATCAGTGAAATATTTTTGAGCATGCACCCTCAACATGTGTACATTATTATTTTTCAAATTATATATATGTGCTACTGAAGTTCTAATATTTTCTTCCTGCCTCTCAATTAATTGTCTTGCATACCTCCTGGGGTGTGCACACCCCACTTTGGAGACCACTGATCTAGAGTTCCTCTCTAACTGGGGAAATGGTAGGAATCACCAGAGAACAGGTTGCTGGCTAGGATGGGGTCTGGACAGATATGCTGAATTTCCTCTGGGACTTTCTGCCTCTCTGTTAATCACAGACAAGTCCCATCTTAAGTGATAGAGCCAAGCAGAGAAATGTTTAATTTATGGAGAAATTTTCTTTTGTAAAAATTCATAATAAAGAAAAACATTTGAAAAAGTCTCACAAAACAGTGTTTTAGAGTTGGGTCCACACCTAGTAACTCTGAAGTCCAGCTGGCATGCTACAGTAAAGATGCCGTACTATAAACTGAAGGGATCCTAGAACTAATGCAGTCTGGAAAATTTCAGCAAAACCCAACAAAAGTGTCATTTGCCTCTTCATCAAAATTTATGGTTGTTATTTCCCAATTGTAAGTGATCCAAGTTTCAGGAAGGACAGGCTGTGGAGTACCTGGCCACAAATTCTAGTAAGAAACTAAACAAAGTCCCATTAATTAATATTTTGTTAAATATATAGAATATATTCACACAATTACAGGAAAATTTGTGTTACTTCAGCTTAGTGGGTTACCACTTCTTAGTCTTGCCAGAGTAACTGACTATGCACATGCTCCTGATCCATTGAAAGGAAAAATTAGAGTATGCTAGGATAAGCCACCACTCTAAACAGTTTAAACTAACACACTTTAAGATTATATATTTTGATTTTTCAATAAGATGGACATATTTGATCAGTTGTCATAGGTAGATGCCAAGCAGTAACTCCATAAACCACAGTAACTTGGATCACTTGCATTTGGGTGAACTTACTCACATTGTGACAAACCAGCAAATGAAAGAATTTCAGTCTCAATCAAGCTTAGGTCTGTAAGGGTCTCAAAAGACTTTTGAAAGGGGGACATCTGTTCTTAAATCAGTCAGATGCTTTTGGAAATTTTGCTCATAGATTAATGCTTTGAAAAAGCCAGTCATTAACTGAATGGAAAAGTGAGCCAGATTTGTCCAAATATAATGTTTCATATTTCCTGCTGAAAATACAGTGAATGTTCTCATTAAAATGCTCACAAAACTTCAGCTAATAAGATACTATCAGAAAAGAGTCATATAAATTAAACTGAAATTGCAGGTATGTCACTTATTCTGTCCTCTGTTTGTCCTCAATATATGTTCTATTAAAATAAACTTAAATTGACAGTGTACACTCAAATAATTATGAACAACATATAGATCAAGAATTGCATATGGAGATTATTTGTCACTTACTATGAATAATGAAATAAGTAGTAGAATCAGTAATTTATGAGAAGGCAGCCCACAAAAAGCCCTGGAAACACAATTTACCATAAATTATTTTTGTCTTCTTGACTGTGGACTGACTTAAGCTCTAGCACTTCACACGGGGTAGGAAGGGGGTGATTTCTGGGGCTGATGTTCCCAGCTGTAATCTCTGCTTCTTTCTCAGGCGATACGAGGAGGAGGCAGAACACTGAGAACTCGTCTCTTGGTGGCTCACAGCCTCAGACTGCTTCAAATTCTCATCTGTTTCATTTTTCATTCACTCTGTGAGCTCTGCACTATGGCTCTGTTTCACAGTCCCTGCTGGATTTAGCAGCGGCACATTTGAGGAGATTACTCCTTTCAGGGTATGCCAGAAGGGACCCTAAATGAGATCCCTAAGATGTGTGTTTGATCTGCCTGTTCAGCAAGTGCCATGGTCTCACCACACGGTACTAGCAAAGAAAAAATGACATAAAATTTCAGTTCAATCTGACCTGGTATTTAGGACTTGAACACTTCGGTTGCTTGTGGTTAAACTAATAACTCCCTAGAATGTTGATGAAATTAACACAATATTGAAATAACATTCTGTTTAAATTTGTTTGTAGCATGGATCTTTTATGCTGGCTAGATATTGAACAGTTCAGAAAGATGCTCCACAAGGATAAAGAAAAAAGGGAGGAAAAATCTAAGGACATTAAAAACAAGTACTTAAACAAAAATTACTTCTTTGGACCCAACAGTCCAGCTACCAGAGAACAACAAGAAGAGGTACCAGTTACAAAACCATTCATAAAGAATAATCACACTGAATGTGACTGAGATAAAAGTCCATAAGCAGCTTTGTTCCTGCTTTTCCCCAGGCTATACTCCTCAAATCTTACCTATATTTTTGGCCAGAAGCCTGGTTATGTTATGGTTGTGGGAGTCCCTTCCTCCCTGTTCAGGCTCTTCCTCCCCTGTCCTTACAGAACATCTCTCTTAAACACTGATCTGAGGCCACAGCCAAAGAGCATGCACAACACAGCTCAGAAAAAGTGTAAAAATGACTTTCAGGCAGAGCGACTTGTTCCAGCTTTCTATTTCAGTATGCCAGTAAAGCCACAGACAGCAAGTCTGAGCTGTGGTACTCCGATATATCTTGATACTTAGGAAATTTACTTGGTCAAGCTGGGGTATTATTTGCCAAAGTCTGTATTCTATTATAGGTAGGGACAAATGTAATCTGTTCCCTTTTATGAAAAGTACATGTGAGCCTTGGGTAAGCATGCATTAAATGCTTTGCTTACAGTTAAGCTCATGCTTTGCTAAATCAAGGATGTAGAGAGATAAAGGGCTTTTGGTATACACAAAAGTTTATGTCATGTGTTATTGTATTTGGATTGCTTAGCTAATACATTCAGGTGGAGGATGGGGACAAATGCTTCATGATCGACTTTCAGCAGCAGTTCTGCTAGAAATACAGCAATGCGTCCAGAAGAGATTAGAAAAACAATGGCTGCCATTGTTCCTGGCAGATGAACACCATGGGGCGGAGGGACAAGCAAAGGTAATTTTTGAACAACAGCAACATGTCCAGGCACTGTTTTTTGTTTGGCTCATAATTTACCACTGGGATAAAATGTTTCAGAGGAAAAGCAGCCCACAACTCACATTCAGTTTACACTGAAAGAAACGCTGTAGCATGTACAGGTTGAAGCATTTAGCTTGATAACTGTGAAGGCAGTTCCTCTGAAGGCTTAGTCTAGCTGACAGTATTATTGTTAGATCCTGAATCTGAAGGAGATGGTGTTAACTCTGCTGCCAGCCAGACTGCCAGAGGAGTAAACTAATCTTTGCTATAGTGCTGTAGTGCCCCATATGCCATTTTGCCCTAGCCATACACTTGCACACAGAAGAAATGTTGCTTTGTGTAAAGGTTTTGCCCAAGCAGACAAGAACACAACCAAATGAGTGGGCTTCCCAAGCTGTATTCTCTCTCTCTTATATTGTCCGCATTCTCCCATCAGGAGCTGCAGTGCCTGTAGAAATGACTCCAGGACCTGTGAAATTCTGCTGAGTGGGGAGGTTAATGGCTACAAGCCTTGTTCCAATTGGTTACTTCAGAAAGTTGCCAGAAAACTTGGAATGACTCCTGCTGGCTCATTGGAAAGACTGGGGAATGGGCAGAGTTAACATCTGCCTTTTATGAGAGTGCCTCTGTGGCTGGGATCTGTGTAGGGAGATCATCCTGCTGGTGACAGATGCAAAAGACTTGTTTTTTGCACTTCCACAACAGCTCTGAAATGCGAATGTCACAGCAGAAGGGAACTTGACAGTTCCACCAAGAAAATACATATGCACACTGCATTGATTCATAAACTTGTTTTCTATCATCTTTTTAACATCAAGAAGGTTGTCAGAAGTGTTGTCAGAAGTGCATATGAATTGGATCCTTTTAATTGATTCAGAACACTAAGCAATCTGAAAAGTATAGGTTCTGATAAGACAAATTGTAATTTTAATAATGATTATGTTAGTTAAAGCAAAATTTCCTAATCCTTTTTAGCTGAACTCTGCCTCCTTTACAAGCCCTGGCACAAGACCATGCAATAAGACTAAGCCACTGTCGTGGTTTAACCCCAGCCAGCAACTAAGCCCCACACAGCTGCTTGCTCACTTCCTCCTGATGGAATGGGGGAGAGAATTGGAAGAGTAAAAGTGAGAAAACTTGTGGGTTGAGATAAAGACAGTCTAGTAAGTAAAGCAAAAGCTGTGCATGCAAGCAAAGCAAAACAAGGAATTCATTCACCACTTCCCATCGGCAGGCAGGTGCTCAGCCATCTCCAGGAAAGCAGGGCTCTATCACGCGTAATGGTTACTTGGGAAGACAGACATCATCACTCTGAACACCCCCCCCTTCCTTCTTCCCCCAGCTTTATCTGCTGAGCATGACATCATATGGTATGGAATATCCCTTTGGTCAGCTGTCCCAGCTGTGTCCCCTCCCAACCTCTTGTGCACCCCCAGCCTACTCACTGGTGGGGTGGTATGAGAAGCAGAAAAGGCCTTGATTCTGTGCAAGCACTGCCTGTATTATCAACACCGTTTCCAGCACAAATCCAAAACAAGTCCCATACTAGCTATCAGGAAGAAAATTAACTCTATCCCAGCTAAAGCTAGCACATTCTCCGTCCCTTATTCCATACCATTTATGTCATGCTCAGATCCCACAGTGTATCCTCACTAGCCACCCTCCCGCCTTCCCATCCTTTGATAAAATACACAGATATCACTCCCTTAGTCTTTAGACCACCCTTGTGAAATATCTGTAAAATGTCCATAAATGTCCACAAAATGTCCAGTGAGTTCATTTAGTCCATGACTTTGGGCTCCATCTTTTGTGGTGGTCACTGAGGACAGGAGAGGTGGTGTGTTGTGGGCACCAAAGTCAGCTCAGGTCCGGTCACGGCTGCACTTGCACTGCTTCTTGTAAGACTTGCCCTCTACTGCTTTGAGTGATTCCTGCTATAGTATTTCCTATAACATGCAACTCAAATCCTGGGTTACAACAATTGAAAGGTATTTCCATTACAATCTCCAACCCTGCCCCTTTGGACCAGATCATAGGGTTTAACATTGCAGTGAACTCTTCCCCTTGCCCCTGCTCTGGCTTGGACTTACTCAGGTCTGGAAGCTAGCTCATGCCTCTTCTTGCACCTGCTGTCAATGAGAGTAGCCCATGCAGTTTGGAAAATGCTGTATTCAACTCTAATAAACAGTTTACAGGAAATACATACTTCTAATGAGCTTTTAGTCTTTTCCTAACTCCATTTACGTCTGACTGCTCTCTTCTCTTTCTTATTGCAAATTCAGAGGATGAAAAGGTCTTTTGAAGAAAGTATTTTAGAAGAAATGAAACCAGATGACATTCTCCGCTTGGCTTCATATTTCACAGTGACCAAACACTGTGGGCATGCTATGTAGTCCTTATTCAGAAAATCTGCCCTTGATTTGAGGTGTATTTTTGCTACAGAGAAGCTGTAGGATCAAGTCTGTATTTCTGATACAGCTGTCTACAGGAACTAAAAAGATTTTATACCAAAAAAACCCCAACAAGCCCAACATTTGTTCCTAACATATTATGGGTAAGGTAAACCGATGGAAGAGCACAGTTTGACTACTATTGCCTCTTGTCTTATCTAACTCCCCAGTCTTAATGAGCATGTGCTCATTTATAGCTGAACAAGGGATGGCATTCAGTGTAAGTCCACAACACATTTCACATACAAAGATCCATACAAAGACGTATGAACTATTCTACCACTGTTGTCTCAATCATTAGAGTGCTGAACATGAAACAAGAAGAGTTAAAAAATACAATGATAATCTTTTGTTCAAACCATAGATAAGGGACATAACTGAAGATCTTTCATGCCACAAACAGGAGAAGAAAACTAGGATGTGGAAGGCAAGTGAAGTTAACTGTGTCACTTGTGTCTGTGGTTTCACTGTCTTTTCTGTTTGGACCTTGCACATCCTTCACAGTTTCCCTGCTGACAGTGTGAGGTCCAAATATAATACTGTCAAAAGCAGGTATAATTGTATTCGCTACAGTGGACTGGTTACTCACATTAATGGTGAATTTAGCTCCCTGCTGAATGTTCACAGTAAATTTCTCTCCCTTCCTGGCTGGAGAGGTCATACTTGAAAAAACCATGTCTCTTGTCCTGGGCTTTGGAGCACTCTTAACCCTCCTCAAACTGGTATTGTGCCTTTAATTCACATTTATCTGTATTTTGCATGCAGTGGACTTATTGGGACAAGCTGTTCATTCCAGCATCTGGTAGTTTATTTATTATTGCGAGTGGATTACGTGCAGACACAAAAGGGAATGTGAAGTATGCAGTGGAGTGGGCAGGTTTAATCATATCTCACAGTATCTGTTTCATTTAGAATTGTATTTTAATCTTACAGCACTGAGATAATATCAATTTTAAACATCTTAAACCTTTGTAATAATACATTTCATCAGATGTTTGCCAGTATTTTCCTCTTGAAGAGCAGTGAACTCTTTGTGATTGCCAACATACAAGTTGTGTACATTTATTCAGTTGAACTTTTATTGTCTGTTGAAATCAAACTGGAGACCCGGTCACCAATTATCCATGCAAACCATTAGCTCGAAAGGGATCCAAAGTGCATGTGGGTTCTGTTAACTGAGTTTTCCCTTTGTTTGTCAGGAAGAAGGTTATTTTCTATATTCTGTTCAAGATTGTTGACCCATAAAATAAGCAGTGTTCATATATTAGTGTAGGGGGTGGGAGCAACGTTTTGTTCTTCACTTCATGAATATGTCCCAGAAATAATTTTTCCCAAAAGTTGCTCAAATCCTGGTCACAGAGGATAATAGATGTTTAGAGAACTGGAGGAGGGCTGAGAAGATGCCACCTTACTGTCTAAGCTGAGTCACCTTTATTTTAACCAAAGGACCCTCTGGACCACCACCCCCCACCCTCTCCTAAGGGGAGGCTCTCATTCCTGGCAGGCTCTGTGGAGGTCTAACCCTAAGCATAACTAAGTATAATGCCTGTTTTTAAGAGAAGCTGCAGAAAGACCTTCAGCTTAGAATCAGGTTAGATTTCCAGGACAGTCTGCAACAACTATAAATGTTTCTGTCCCATGTTGACCATTGAACAGCACTCAATCCCTCCAGGATTTCAAGAGTTTTATACCACTGTTAGAAGACAGTTTTCATTCATCCATCTGATAACAAAGGGGAGTTGTTTGGCTTGCTCCTCGGTGACAGCACAAGAACTGTTTGTTCATGAAGGCAGGCCAGCCTGAACTTCATTTCAAACTGTCCCTGTATAAGCCATCTTTCTTTCTCCACCCTTTCCTGGCTGTCTACTGCTCTGTGCTTTGCAGCATGAGGATTTCCAAAATGTCTTGATGACTTTAAATTCTATTTTATTACTGGTAGCTTTATTCCACAGAGAGCAAACTCTCCAGCTTCTGTTGGTGATCATAGCAACACATTTCAAAGCTCATTCTGTTGGTGAGATCCTTGTCAGAAGCATTTTACAACTTTAAGCTATGTGGTCTGTCTGTTCCTTTTTCTTTGTTGTTTGTTTGCACAAAACTCAAACCGTTCTCTAGAAAAGTAGCCTGTTGCCATAATCAATAACAATAGCTGTTTCCATACTTTATAGTATGTAGTCATATGGTCTAAATCATTGTCAGTCATTTCCTCTCCCATCACGTCTTCCAAAAAATGTTGCCCAAACCAAACTGGAAAAAAAAAAAAAAAAAGAAAAAAGAAGGAAAGAAATGAAACCTTGCCACATTCTATTGTATCCATGTCATAAACTCATAAACTACTGAAAGTTAGGGTCAGTGCAAAGATAAAAATCAGACAGTTTACGCTAACTAATGCCTTTGTTATTGCTTTTTGAAACAAAGTTTATTTGGTGCATTTACTTCTTCTTTTGACAGCATGTGGACAATAAGTGGGTTTCTTCATCTAGTGAAATAATTCCTTTCCGCAAAGCACTGTTGAATCCAGTGACAGCAAATCAGTTTCAACGCTTTGTGTCACTGAAAGGAGACCTACTGGAGAATGGAGTGCTCTTTTGGCAAGAGGTACAGAAGTATAAGGTATGGTGGTAAAATGGAGCAAGGGGATTATAATTCAATTTGTAAGCAAATGCATCCATTACTTATATTAGGAGAATTTTAACAAGAATATCTCTAGGCATTTTCTTGTTCATAGTAAAACCTCTTTCACTGTTTAAACTGTTTTTACTTCGATGAAAATCCTTACTACTTAAGGATAGCTATTTTAATGTCTTGAATGTATTATTCCTGTATTTCTTCATGCTTCTTCAAACTGTAACATTCTTCTGAATCTCTAAAGGGACACTACGAGCCAGCTAATGCCCAGATTTTGGTATACATCTGCTGAGCAGTAGAAAATATGCAAGTGTTAAAATGTTCATTCTGTCTTTATAGTTACATACTGTTAAATAATGGGATTATTGCTGAATTTGGTAATCACTCAAAATCAGAGAAAACTTTTAAATTCTATCAAATGTATAGATGTAAAGATAGCATCTACCCAAAAAGCTTTTATGTACAACACAGACCACAGCTCCCTTGCACTCTGTACATTTGACTGCATCTGAGGATGTGGCCAAGGCGAAACGTGATGGGGAATTCCAGCAGGAATTGCCTCTCTCCCACATACATACCCCTTTGTGAAATTGCAGCTGCATGGGGTGAAACACAGTGGGAAAACTCTGGAGTGAGCCTTTAAATCACACTGCAGACTCCTAGTAGCACCTGGACCGAATGCAGGGGCACCACAGATCTTTGACTTGTTCCTCACTCCCTTTGCCTCTGGGATATTGCTGATGCAAAAGTGCTATCGGTGTGCTGAACCTCTCCTGGGCTCCTGACCACAGCCTGTGCGCACATGGCAGGCAGGGAGCATGAGGTTAGCTAACACGCTCAGAAATCAGGAGATAAACACAGTTGATGCCGCAGTAGCACTTGGAGATCCTGCTACGGGCATGTGGGTGTATTTTCACTGTTTAATTTTATGCACTTGAATTTGGGGTCTGCTTTAGAAGCTGAAGCAACTCTGTTTCCAGGGGACAATCCCTAAGTGAGGACTCATCAGCTGAAACGCTCTCTGGGGCTGCTGCTATCTCTCTCTTGGTTACAGAGTGACTAGCTTAGGCTAGAAACTTGACATAAAGGCATCTGAAGTTCCATGACATAAATCCTTCTTGAAATATTTGGTGTTTTTTCAGATTTGTGACTCTTTATTGCTACATTGTGCAGGATGTGGAAACTTTCTGTAAATTTATGTGGAGTGTATTTTAGATTGTTTTCTTTGTGGATCTGCTCTCTGAAGAAAGCCTTCATTGTTTTATGTCCCACCCCCTCTCCTTCATTTATGTTAATTTTATTTGTCTTCTTATCAAGAAAAAGTACAGTCTGACCATATTTCTACATGCATGCAATTTGTCATGGTTGGCAGTTGATGCTCTTTATAGAAGCAAAGGGCTGGAGTAGTAGGAGTGTTGTGGGTCAGGCTGAACTGGAGGAATATTGCCAAAGACGTGGGCAGCACTTTGCACAGTGCAAACTTGTATTGTCTGAGCCCTATCATGTCATCAGATTAGACAGAACTCCTTTTAGAAGTCAATGACTGCATTGCTCCTTGTAACCCATGGGCTGGCAGCACATCTTGGGACAATCAAAAAACAATTCTTTTTTTAAAATCAAATATGAAGAAATATAACTCTGAGGATCACTTCCATCTGTTCCTCTATGTTCATGTCTCATCCCTCTTCATATCATATGGCTTGTTTGTCTTCCCTCTTACTACAGCTCTCTGCCTTTCCTTCTGTGCTAGATGAGCAAAGGAAGCCACGATATATTCTTAGGATATATTGAAAATGGTTTTGTATTGCCTTACTTTCTTCATTGTAGCTGTTATCATTCTTTTTTTCCTGAACAAAACTAAAAAGTATTCATAATAAAACAAGCCAGCTCTTTCACATACCACATTTCTGGTTAAAAGCCCTGTTTTTAATTTCTTTGCAAAGTAAATATGCAGCCTCCTATACCAAAACTAAATGCACATTCTTCATTTAGAGAGCTCTCTTCCTGAAAATTCTCTAGAGTGCTCGTTGTGTCTTTAGTAGATATATGTGATAATCTCCTAGTGTTATAGAAATTTCTTGATGTTTATGGATAGATGGAAAGTTTGTGTTTCAAAGCATTTGAAGGAAGTTCTTTGAATTATTCTTCCTTCTTGTCAAAGTCCAATGGTAGCATCATCAGAGTATGAAAACACAGTAATAACAGATTTTACAATAACAATAACATTAAAAAAAGTAGAAAACCCCCAGTGTTTCTCTGAGATCTCACACTTGTAAGTTCAGGTTTGGTTTGTATTCTGTTCTGCACAGAGTTATGTCAAACACTGAGGTTTTGGGAAACTAGAAAATCTTAATGAATGGGGAAACTAGAAGATTTCAATGAATGGAAGATTGTACTGGTAGCTGAAATTTTCCCCTCTGGTGCCAACACTCCTGGTTATACACTGTACCCTCTAAATAATTCCCCTCTTTTCTTGGAGTATTTAGAGCATTTCTTTGTCTTTCAGTTATCACGGCTATGCTAGTCATAGCAGGCTCATTGTGAGAATCAGTGCATTTCACACCTGTACGTGAGGTTCTCTTTTCAGAAATACCTCCTATTTGCCAGTAATGTACTTAGACTGAATGCAGGATAAAAACTATCCTTTTCCATCGGAACATGCAGGCAGAGATTATCACCTAAAAGCAATTGCTATATATCTGCATTTGCAAACCAGAAGTCCCACTCATGTCTTCACTATGTCTTTGGCCATGAACATTTGCTATGAGAATTTTATTCTACATACTGAAGGAACCTATTGTATAATTATTTTTATATGACTATTACTCTTTGATCACTGGGCCCCTGTAAAGGATCTTGCATCTCTCTCTCCATTGACTGAAAATGCTATTTTTTGTCTTTCAGGACTTGTGCCATTCTCATTGTGATGATGCCACAGTCCAGAAAAAGATTACAGCTATTATCAAACGCTTTATTAATTCTGCTGTACCCCCAGCTTTGCAGATTGACATCCCAACTGAACAAGCAAAGAAGATTTTGGAGCACAGGAAAGAACTAGGACCTTACATTTTTAGAGAGGCACAGGTAAGAAGCTGGGAGAACATCTGTAACAGCTCTGGCTAGAATCTCTGTGCTTGATTTTAAGGACAGTCTGTGTTGTTTTTGTGACAATATGGACTCCATACATAAGCCTAGGCATGCAAGAGAACATTATGGTCATGCATTTCAATGAAGACTGTATGGTGGAGATGACAGAGAGGCTTCAGATATTTACTGCTCAATAAACTGGGCAATCTCTGCCAGCTAGTTGATCCTGCAAAGGTGTTATCCAGGTGTGTGTTAGGAATTCTAGCAGTAGAAATGAATTCTGTCTCTGTTTTTAATTGCTTGTTCTTTACCACTTTGTTAATGTTAGAGAAGTAATTTGTAGTTTGAAAGTTTGTAGTTTTTGTAGTTTATGAAAAAACATAGATGTGAGTAAAGCACAAAGACAGATTAACTTACTGAATGCTTTTCCCTTCTTTATTACAGAAAGTCGTATTAAATGGCTGTAGACAATTTTCTCTCTGATCTTTGTACTAATCAGACTGAACAGCAATTTGTGAACCTTTACTACAGACTTACTATTTTCTTATTCCTCATTACTGTCTTCTCTGACATATCTTCTAGACCCAAGAAAGCTAATTCCTCTTCCTTTTCCTATAAAATTGCCACCAACACCTTTAAACATCAACTGTGAGTCCATAAAGTGTTTGGATCACAGAAGATGAATGGTTTGTCAGAGAAAAGGGTTCATATAGATCCTAAGAGAAATAAGAAGTCTCATTTCAGCCTGTATAAACCCCAGTGAACTCCAGAAATGTGGCACAGAACCAAGGGAAGAACTTGGCCAAAAAGCTGTGACTGGAACATGACAGCGACTCACATGTCACTTTCAAGTCTGTTGAGCCAGAAGCAGTGAGGTGCTGAGCATGCTCGGCTCCTTTGAAGCCAAGTTCTCAATGAGAATTAAACATCTAAATAAATTGAAAAATGTGAGCCTTAGTACGTGCAGCAACAGAATTCACTGAGCCCCTCTGTTTGCTTTTCTAAAATTGTTTTTCTTATTCTAGTTCAAAAAAGACCCTGTGAGAGATTATATCATTTAAAAATTATCCAAGATTTGCTCATAGATCTGTAATGTGGTTTAAGAGCCTTTCCAGAGGCAAAAAAGTATTTCCTTTCTCTTAAGGAGGGGAAAAAACCCCTCTCCCTAATGAACTGAATATTTGAAATACTTGAGCAGAACAGTGGTGCAAAAGCAATTTTACTGGTGTATATTTTATCAGGAATACTTGTAAAAAATGATGGATGTTTTCATTAATGCAAACAATTGTTTAGGGAAATATAAAAAAAGAAAGTGCCTTTTAACTGTGTTTTAGGAAGATTTCTCACCAGTAATAAACACACTGATGAAAAGCATGTGCCGAGCAAAGTTGGGCTGAAATGTCAGGACACAGTACGTGGGAGGAACAAGGCTGTGTATTCAAAAAGAAATAGTTATTTCATTCTCATGGTAAATTACATTTTATTTTACAGTAAACTCTGTTTTCTTAATATGGTCAAGATTGATTTTCTTTTCTTTGTGTGCAGATGACTATTTTTGCTCTTCTGTTTAAATTTTGGCCAAAATTTTGTAAGTTTCGAAGCAATTTGGATAGTGACAAAATTCTACTTGCCTTGGAGAGAAAAAAGGGAAAAAAGATGCGAAAGAAGGAAGGCAAAACAGCAGAGGTAAGGCTCACAAAGTTTCAGGTGGCGGCTGATGAACTGCATAAACTCCTTCATGAGCAAACATACATGAATTCAAATATCCCTTCTCAGCCGGATCCAAAGCTACTGGAATATTTTTGTTAGAATTCAAGCTTTACATGTGACCCGGTCCTAGGGCGATTAGTTCCCAGTCCTGCCAATGCATATACATGTGTTTAACTTGAAGCAGATGAGTCAATGGAATACTCCTTTCATTAAGCAGAGGGGAAAATGTATTTTAGTCATCCTTTGTGCCAAGAGAAGAGCAAAAAAGAGGGCTGAACTAAAAAAAAACAAATCTATGTACAGTCCATGTGTACAATGGGTAACTGCAGACCTGTTTGTGCTTTCAGTATGTACTGTCCTATTTTAGAATTTACAGTTCTGGGTCACTATTGAAAGCAAAACCAAACCAAACCAGATTTCATATCTATTTTTCAGAGGAAGCATTTGAAAAGTCTGCACATTATTTTAAAAAATATTTATGTGCTAATTGCTTTGTATAGTCTTTGTCTTTGCTTGACTATTTCTCAGCTTTGACAGTGAAATTGTTAGACTGTTCACAATGAGTTTCCAGACAGTTTCAGTGCATTAGCAGAACTGTGACCTCTACAGTGGAATGTTTGCTTGTAAAATTATTTTTCTTGGAATTTTATTATTAAAATATAATGGATTTTTTTTTCTATTGATTATAGGCTTTGCAAAAGTTTATTTTTTATGAAATGTAATTGTTTGGCCAGCTTTGAGGAGAGAACATTCCTTTAAGGGCAGAGAAATTATTGGACTTGCAAACTATCATAAGTAGCATTAAAAGACCTTTACATATTTTAAATACCATGTACACATGTGTTGAGATGTTACTCGTGATGAGAACCACATGAGTACCTGGACAGATAAAGACATGTATGCCCATAAGAACACATATACATTGTTATCCTCTTTTAGACACATGAAAACTGAGGACCAGTGAAGCGTTACTCAAGGCCACACACCAATGTCAAGTGAAGTCTAAAATCCAAGAACTCATGTTGCTTTCTCCAAAGCACGTTGCGTCCATACAGATATGTCTGGCAAGGCCATTGGCAATACTTACAGTGCAAGAATGCAATATTTCAAAGTAATGCACTTTTGCGTTTTCACAGACTTATTTTTTCCATCTGTTTGTTGCCTGTCTATAAGATTTCTGATTAAGATCAAGGAAGTAAAGACCAATTCTTGGCCAGGAAGGCAAAAGCCTAGTTTTTATGGAGAACAAATGGGAAAGGTGAATTACCCTTCTAAGCTGGGAAATAGGGTAGGAAATTTTAGAAAGTGACAGAGAATGCAGTTCAGTAAACAGTTTGCAGACTATTCTCCTCACAAAAAATTATCAGTAAACCAGTTACCTTTTAAAATTTATTGAAAGAATAAGTGGAACAGATAATTTTTTGAAACCTTTTCCCTTTCTATTATTGTTTAAAGAATTTGCCATTCCCTGTTCTCTTGCCTGCGATTTCTGCCCCCTCAGTAACAACATAACTATTCAAATGATTTGGTATCCCTGAAGGATACTGATAAGGTTCATCCAACATAAGCGATAGCAGGCTCACTTGGCAGCTTGTAGAAGGTGATGGTTTCTTGGCATTTAAAATAATGTCAATGCTCCTCTGCCTCACCAGGTTCCTGTTGAAGGAGAGGAAAGCTCTGGCTGGGGTTAGAAGTTATAATTTTTTCTTTGTATTTCCCACCCTGCCCCCCTCCAGTCAGTTGCCATATTGGTTTTAAGTTTAGTGTCTGGGAGGCAGAGATGGGTAGGTACCGGGTTAAATAAACTAGAACATTCAATATAATGTGATTGCTTCAGTACTGAGCTGAAATAGTTGCTTTAAAAGATTCTGTCTTGGGAGAGTTTTCATGTATTTGTCGTTGGTGTGGCACAGCTATATGGGCTCATCTTTGGCCTGTCTGGGGATCTCTTCCTTTGTTAACTGCTAGATGCACATGCCACATACTTTAAAAAATATCACTAGTCACTTTTTGCAGACTGCCTTGATGCTAGTATTTGTAATTTGTTGTATACACAATTGCATTTTACCTCCAAAATAGATTTTGGATTTTTTGCTTTCAAGTGTACAAAATAGTTTTAACTTACACTGTAAATCTGTACATACTCCTTCCATGCCCTTAGCAGAGAAAGGTAAAACCATAAGCATTAATTTTCCTTTTCCATGTTTCCCTCATCTCTCTTTAAGCTTCTCAGCAGTAAGCTTATTTGTTAGTAAGTGATGTAATGTCATGGGGTATGACATTGCCATAGTGTTGCCTGATTTATTATGAGAAGACATTATTAAAGATCTCACTTAATTCACCATTGTCACTGAGAAAGCTAGCAAACATAAACTGCAGTATATTAGTAAACACGCTACTTCTGTACTTGCTTTGGCATCTCTGTTCCATCAGTTGAGTGTGCCACAGAGGTTAGTAAGCCTGCTTCTGGAGAGAAGATAAACATCACACTGCCCATGTGATGTCTGTGACTTTGGGCAGTTCTATACCCAAAAGTCACGCTTATAGATGATGGGTTCATAGGGCAGTGAGGATGATGAAGAAGTAAAAGACACTTTGGGAGCAAGGAAGTAGGATATTCTAATCCTTTTCCAGATCTTTCAGGGACTTTCTGAGTGACTTTGGGAACCATTTGACCTCTCTTTTTTCCTCACTTTCTCATTTGCAACATGGGAGGATTATGTTACTCACCTCATGGGGATGTTGTGGGGTTAGTTATGTGAGTTTAATAGGAACATTGATTAATGTTCATAAAGAGTTTTGGGATCATCAGACAGAACGTGCAAAGGTGCAGCCTTAGGAAAACACTAAAACAACACGAAAATGACAAATCACCAGAGCAGTTTGCCAAGGGTTATAATGCCTTGTCCTTCACTGTAAATGTTTTAAATCGATTGCCTGTTTTCCTAACACGTATACTGTAGTTCATTCACAGGTACTGGACCAAGCTGGAATTAATTGTGACAAATCCCATGTTCTGCATTTATACTTGAGGCCAAATTAGAGGATCACAATGGCCTCTGTCCTAAAAATATGTCTGTTGCAGATCTGCCCTCTCACTTAGCTGTATTTTGGAGCAGGTATTGAATCTGAAAGGATAGTCTGCAGGAGCGTAGAGGTCAGGACACTCTGATTAGGACAAAGAAATGTTTTAAAAAAGCATTATCTTCTGCTATTTTTTATTACACCCAACATGATGAATTATGAAATCGGGCATTACAAAACATTACTGCATATGACACTATCTCGTTTCCAATGCCAATTTTTGCTTTTTACTTTAGCTCAGTAACTACTGTTTACATCTAATTTTGAATTCTTATTATTGGCAGGGTAAAGAAGTGGGGACAAACCTCATTGGTCTGTCAAGCAGTGCTTTGGTAGATGAGTTTGGTGTGGAGAGAGGACCAGCATCATTTTCAGATGGATATGGGTGGCAGGTAAATAATAAACATGTTGCTTACAGATATCATTCAAGAGAGATAAAATGATCTTAGGAGAATGGGAAGGTGGAGATTGGTTTTGAATACTACTGTCACATAGTTCGTCAGTAACTGTTCATTCTTCTACAATTAACTTCGCTGTTATAAGTTTACCTACATTACAGGTTTATTTATTAATTTTTTTCAAGATTTAGGTTCTGAGTAGTATTAATATCTAACAACATATTAAGTCCTTTATCTGTGTAGATTTAAAAAGAATGTTTAAAGATAAATTGAAGAAAAGGAAGTTCAAGTCTTGAATAAGAAGCTTTTCATGACTTGTGAAATTAATATCCTGAAAGAACTTGGTTTAGGCTTGAGTCCTGTTCTGCTTGTATGTCAAAAGCTGAAGCTGAAGTAATTTAGGAAATCTAGGTATTTGGATAGAAAATCTGAGAGAAAATAGCTCTTTAGTATTTCTTCCACAACAACTCTCACGATGCATGAAATCTGTAGTGAAAAGGTAACAGTCATTTTATTGAGAAACAGGAATAACAGACATGCCACCTTGGGCACATTAAGGGCTCATTCATAGCTGAGCTGACACTTCCATAACATAATGGAGAATCTGTGCAACCACATAATCACAGCTATGTCATGCGATGCAGGAGTAAATTGCATTTCGGCCACTGCTTGTACTGCATAGAGCTCTTCCTGTGGCATTATGTTAGTGATCAGCAGAATATAGAAACAGGCAGTCTGAAATACCCCTAAAACCTGAAACCACGTGCAAACTCAGAGTGTTAAGCTCATGTTCTTATCCCTTAAATGGACCTTTTTACTTTTCATACCTATTTAAAAAAAAAAAAAAAGAGTGAGTTGAGTGAGCCAGTACATCAATGTCTTATGCCTAAGCCTTCAAAAAGAGGCAGGTAATTGCAGAAAGAGCAATAATCTTTTATAGAGCAGTTTTATCTCCAAGCCTCTTTCTGCTATAGGAAAATGCTAGAAGTTCTTCTTATTGAGTAATGACATGATGAATTAGCCCCAAACTTCTTATGCTGTAGGGGGAAAAAAAAAAGTCCAAATAAAAGTACAGTTCGCACACTGATTTGGGAGAGTGACCTAAAATTTACATGGAACCGGAACTGTGGCTGTTGCAATGTAAAGAGCAACATTTGTTCCTTAGAAAAGGAAAGGATGACACTTCCAGTTGATCTGCCTCTAGTGGTAGCAACATTCTGCCGGAGAGGGCAGGCAGAAAGAACTGTGAGGCTAATGAGACCTTTGATGACTTGAGAAAGGACACACTGGAAGGATGGGGCAGGGAGATAAAATCAAGTCCTCAATAGCATAAAAGACTTTTATTTTGGGAGGGGAAAGGTCTGCTGTATTTAGGTTTTGAAGACAAAAGGAGAGAGAATAGGACTCAGACCAGGGATGGAAAATAAATGTATGTAAACATCTTATCTATCAAACTTGCTTAAATTGCATTTAATGGCATTTTGAGATTTGCTTATTTGCAGCAATAATATTTTTCCCATGATTCCAGTATTGTTATGACAAAACTTATGTTCTTAATAATTGTGATTATTCAGTAACAGAGATATAACATAAACAAGTTTTTTGTCTCACTGTTGAAATGGACCAGGAACTACAGTGATTTGGTCTGGAGGCTGATGGTTTTTAATGGTTCTTGCAGGCTTCCTGGTCCTATTCCAAGTACATAGAAGCCTTGGAGCAGGAGAGAATACTCCTGAAAATGCAAGAAGATCTGGAGAAAACCTCATCATCATTCCTTACAGGTTGTTAACCAAGCTCTGTAGTTTAGGACAAGCTTATACCTTAGGTGAAATTCTCTCAGTATAAGGACTTTGCTCTCCTTTGAAGTTACATACATAAACCTCTGCCTCTCTTATGTTGCCTGCAGGGGAGTTGCTCTCTGCACCATACTCACGAGTCACAAGTTTTCTAAGAAAGGGAAAGTGAAAGTTGCAGAGTATTAGCATTGCTTTTACTGCAGAGAGGAATATGGGCATTTCTTCATTTTGCAGAGTGACATTGCAATCATATTTGGTTGACATACATATTTCACCCATCTGGCTTCTTGTGCTTCATCAACTTACATACAACCAGAGAGATGAAACTTTTTTTCACCAGTTTGTCAGTATGCTTTTGGGTGATGTAAGAGGCATTGCTTCATCCTTGTTTCAGCGGTGAATATCCTCTTAGGTCTTTCCCAAGGATATTATGACCTACTTGTTCATTTAATAGCTCCATTTAGCAGTGGGGCTAGCAATAGCACTGTGTAATATTAAATCTCTTCAGTTTCCCATAATTTTAATTTTCTTTCCATATACAGGTACCTCGTCTATGTCCTTCCCAAAGCCTGGAAACTCTGAAAAATCCACTGTTTCTCCAAAGAGTAGTGTGATTTTTGAGAAACAGTCAAATCTTTCCAAAAAACAGAAAGTGAGTACCAGACTGCCAACAAGTGTGCTTTGAAATTTGGATTGCCAAAAGCTAGTTTTCCTGCTGTCAGTGCTGATGCTCATTAGTAGCAAGTTATCCCACTCCAAATCACATTTAACTGAAGCTGTACAGCCTTAACATGAAGGCAAGATTATTTTTAACTCCAACCATGGTTAGTGGACCTAATGTTGACCAGATGAAATTTTGTTGCAAAATGGTAGTCTCTGAAATGCAGTCATCTAAGCTTTCCAGTTAAAATATTTTAAATAGGAGCATGAGATGACTGGAGGAAACTCAGACCCCATGGAGTTACTGGCAAGTGCCTGACACAGAACTAGCAATAGATCATCTCTACTGAAGCCAATTAAATATTAGAATGGGAGAAAGAAGTGGGACAACAAAGAGATCTGATAAAGACAGAAAAACAGATTTTGCTTCAAAGCTTGAAAAAAAGCTAGATGGAAGAATCCCCTGGAGGTTGTTTTTTTTTTTTTTTTTTTTTTTAAGCCTATGCTGAAATTAGATGGACTTAAAAAAAACCCCAGAACTTGGACTATTGCTCCCTTTCCTTCTCTGCTCCTCCTGCTTCTTCTAATTCTGTACTTCAACACTGCTATTTTAGGCAAGTTGGTGTCCTGCCCTAGCTAGTCCTTCCAAACTTCCCAGTGTCTGAACACACTCTTCCTGTGGCAGCATTTTCTCTATGTGGCTTCAGAGAAAACTGCAGCATTCCTTGGTCTTCCCTCATGTTCTCTTCCTGCCCTCTTATCACCTCCTCTAGTTACAGTTCAAGTTATACAGTTGTCTTGGACCTTATGCACTTCTGCAGGTGTTACTATATTTCATACATTTATGCCTTTTTGTAGTGCAGTTCTGCTTCACACACATCAGTGTGGGCATTCCTTGTGCAGGGGCTGTGGTCCTGCTCTGCAGCTGAGAAACCCCCAGGTGGGACCAGTGCTCAAAGAGGGCCAACAAGGCACCTGCAGTCCTTGCTGCAGACCAGTGCAGCAGTCCTTGGCCAACCCTGGTATTCAAAACCTGAGAGCTGCATTCCTGCCAGGCATCAGGCTGTGGTACAGGCTAACACAATGAGAAAATAGAGGTCTTGAGCAGTTTGAGAGGTCTCTCCCACCAGCCTCAGTTGCAGCCCACTCTCAAATACCACTGAAAATTTGCCTGCCCTGCCCAGTCCCTCCAAATAGCTCAAGTGTTCCCACTGCCTTTGAGTGGTTTCCTCTTCTTCCATCATGACCCTCTGGCGGTTCTCCTCAACCACGCTCTCTGTGGTGATCTGATCACTCTGCTGGTGGGGTGAGACATCTACAAAAGACCACTGCTGCTTTTGATGGGACAGCTTCTCTCCACTTTGTTGCAGAGGAGGTCACACCTTGTGTATTGGGTATAAATTGAGAGGTGCTGGCAGTGGGGGGTCTGTAGGGGTGGCCTCTGTGAAGGGAGGCCAGGGCTGCCTCGTGCCGGACACAGCCGGCTCCAACGGACCCATCACAGGACACAGCTGAGCCCATCAGCCAAGATGGTGGCACCTTGGGGACACATATTTAAGAAAGAGCAAAGAAAGCTAGAGAGAGGGGAGGAAGGAATAAAAAGAGTGAAAAATAACAGAGGGAACACCAAGGCCAGAGGAGGAGGAGCTCTATAGTGGAACACATATTCCCTGCATCCTGTGGAGGACCCCTGCTGCAGCAGAGGAAAAGAGTGAGAAGGAAGAAGGGACTTCCCAGTGCCTCACTGAAGGGACTGAGTTCAACCTGTGGTGATAACAAGGAGGGGAGGAGAGGTGCTTGAAGTGAACTTGAACCTGGGAAAGGTGGAGGAAAAGTGTTTTCTCTAAGTGTGTAAATGTTTGTTTCTTCTTTTTCTTGTTTTTGTTTCCTACTACCCAAATCAGTAATGATTTATTCTAACTGGCAATAAATTAATTTCCCCAATTTGATTCTGTTTTGCCTGTAACAGTGTTTGGTAAGCAATCTCCCTGTCTTTAGCGTGACTCACAAGCTTTTGCTTTCCTGTTTTTCCTCTTTTCTTCCCTTGTCCTGCTGGATGAGAGCAGGGAGTGAGTGAGCAGCTGGGTGGGAGACCGGCTGCTAGTGAGGGCTAAGCCAGCTGCACCTTGTTTCTCTCTTTTTGATACATTTATTGAAGAACTGTTCTGACTATTTCAACTGGTTGCAACACAGCAATGACATTCTCTTACCTTTTGCAGGGAGATTAAAATCTTTCTCAGGAAGGGAATGCAGAGACATTCAGTGAAGGTGGGCAGGAGACACAAGAATAATGTGCATGCAAGGTTTGTCTTTATGTTTCCAAAGCAAAGATGTTGACTTGAAATATTAAGAGCCATGGGACATTAGTCAAGGGTAGGAAATAAACATCTTTCAATGTGTTCCATATCAACATGATTGTGATACTGACTCTTGTGTTACTCATTTGTTTAATAGTACACCTGGAGGCTCAAATCAGAGTAAGATTCCATGGTACAAGCAACTAGGTGGTCTTGGTCCTAAAGATATTATAATCAAACCCAGTTCTTCAGTGTCTGATCTAATGAATAAGTAAAACAGTGCATTGAACTGACAGCCCTGAATCAGTGTGTCTTGGCACACTATGTTTTCAGTACTGCAATTCACACAACTTTTATTTGTCAAGTATAACTCATGAGGTGTCTGAGCTATCATAAAATCAAACACTGTTGTGGTTGTCCTGGTCCAAAGTACACCCTCTGCCTCACTTCTGAGTTTTGGTCCACAGGAAAGGCTTAAAATATATCAGAACACAGATGTGATTGAGAACTTCTGTAAAACGTCATTCCTCCGAAGGCATTTCTCCCTGGAAGGTTGCAGAAGCTCATAGCTCTTGTGTAGCTCTCCCTACTTTCTTGCTTCTCTTTACAATTTTAAGAGTTTTAAGAAGAACCAGGGCACAGTTGATGTTGGGACTAGGGCCAAAGGATTAATTGGAGAGTTAAGAGGGGGCAGGGACAGAATTAACTGCTAGGCAGGGGACAGGATGATGATAGGCCTCTCCATATTTTTCAGACCACTTTAAACACCAGTCCTCAGCCACAAAGTTGTTGGCTCCATTCTTCTCTACATGTGTGCAACGCATGTAAAAGAAAGGCAGACCAGCGAGCTCTAGCTTGCTGAGTTCCCAAGGACTACCCCTGAGTTAGGGGTGGGATTGTCTTTTGCTACCCCTCCCAAGTGGTAGCTAAGGACAACTAATGGTCTTTTTCTTTTTCACTCGTGACACAATGACCAGGAATTGTATGGATTTCCATCAGGATTTGCTTCAGACAGGCTGGCAGGGAAGACACTTGCTTTCATATAGCTTTTATATAACTTTCATTTAGCTGCCATGCTCATATATCCTCGCAGAAGGAGCAAGGGAGATCATTGGTTCGGTTCCTACTTTCCCCACAGTTCAAAGACAGAGTTTGCTTCATGCTTATCTCCATTCCTTCTGTGTCTGGGTTGTTTGCTTATGTGACATTACCTGAGAAAGATGTCTTGGGTGGAAGCCACAAGGGAGTAAAACATAATATTCTTGTTCCTGTTTCTCATATTTTCCCGAATTTCACAGATGCAATAAAATTTAATGCTCAGTACATCTGAGGATGGTGGAATGTAGCATCTTGTAGTAAGCAGGGCACATGTGGTACTGTGTGGCCTACCACTCATTAATGTGAAAGGCAAAGAAGAATCATGAAATGCCATAAATGCAGTGATGTAAGTCAGGCTAAAAAACACGTGAAAGGCCACCTTCTAGTGCTGTGGTCAGTACAGTGCACGCAACCAAATGCTGGAGTGCAGCAGTCAGTTTCTGTTTTGTTGTACTCTTGCCTTCATGGCATTTTGAGATAGTTAAATAGCATGCAGACAATGCTTATCTTATGCTGGTAGCTTTGACTTGAATCATACTTGGATTACTTGTAAAATGAAAAATATTATACAGATATTTGTCACAGATGATAAAACTTGTGAATATGTTCCAGCCTTGCCAAATTGTTAACAAGAATCTACCAGCCCCCATGCAAAAACTACTGTCCCAGACAGTTACTATGATTAATACCATGCACATTTATCAAACTTCAAAACAAACAAACAAAAAGTGCTTCATGTACTTCAATGAGTGAGTAGAACTTTGCTCAGTAGAATGGCTCTATCCATTCAAAGTTTTGCAAACTGATGGTAACTCTCAATCCAGTTTGCAGTTCTGTTTCCATGTTAACTGAAATATATATGCATGTATATTTGCGTGTATATTCACAGACATGCACCATCATTTATAGGCCATATATTTAGTATGCAACTGAGGAGGATCACATGTATTACTAGTGCTAGAAATACATGTCATATCATTATGCCCATTTCATGGGTTAATTTTAAAGACATATTGAGCAGTTGGACAGGGAATATATTAAAAGACAGGGACCCTTTCATTTCTGGGTTACTGAATCTAATCTGATCCAATGGCAGATACCCTGTAATTGTTATTTGGTGATACATCTGAATAGTGGTTTTAGGCTCGTCCTGAGGAATCAAGTAATGACTACTACCAGTTCCAGCAGAGAGCCTGAGAACTGAACAGGTATAGAGACTAAACATTATTGTTCTGAATGATGACTCTATATCACCTCAGAAAGCCTGCACTGCTATCAGTTTTTTATCTTGTTCTTGAGATCTATTCTCTCTCAGGTTGCTGATCAACCACCTATGTAAGCTCAGCAGTTTTTAATGGGCTAGAAAAGGTTTACTTAACAATCCTAGTCCCTTTAGATAACTAAAACTTTATTCCTTGTTTATTTTAATTCTGTATACTTTGGGACTTTCAGAAGTCTACAGCAGAACAACAGCTCTCTATGGAGTTTGCTGTTACAGTAAAAAAACCCCAATTCTCTTTTCAGAAACCTGCAAACCTAGAAACACTTCTGGATAGATTTATGCTTTAGTGGCATTCAAAACACACAGTTCAATCATATTCATTCAGACTTACTTTTGTTGTTTACTTCCAAGTAATGCAACATATTGGGACTGTTTTGGAATTTTTTTAAGCCATCATTTGGATTCATAAATATTTACACTCATATGCTATTACTGTGTATTTCACTTTTCTCTCATCAGACCTGGCATATTTATTAAAACATTTTATAATCTTTGAGGGTGCAGTCCTGAAGTTGCTCATGCAGGTACTTTTGATATCAACACAAGCTGTGACTACGAACTTCAGGAAGGGCCTTTATACATTTTGCTTTGACTTCTCTCCTGCTACTGAATGACACAAATATCAGACTATGAGATAAACTCCTGAAAATATGTAGTGCTGGATTATGTTACTATGGTGCACACTTACAATAGTTTACAAGAGTGGTAAGGGATGGTCACCAGACTATTTAAAAAGGGGCAAAATGCTTTCTCTTTCGTCTGTACAATGCTGCTCTGCTATTACCTCTGTATTCTTCACGATGTCTTTTTAGTGACTGTTTCTTAAAGTATTATTAATGGGGAACAGTCTCAGACTCTGAGCTGTGGATTTGTTTGTCCCCTTCAAGCTGTGGAAATCTAGTATTTAATCATCAGGCATGGAGATCAGCAATGAAGAGAGGTGCTTTGCAGACACAGCAGTAGACCAGATTCAGCAGACCTAGTTTCTATTATTGCTTCTCTTATTATACAGTACTGGTTAGCCAAGGCCAGACTGGTTTGTGCCACATCTGTAGAATCATTGTGACTCACTTTGCAAATATGTTTGACTTAAAAAAAAAGAGAAACCTGCATTAATGAAGTTTACAGATAAAAACATCAATGAACTGGGTATTTTCATAAATGTTGGGACCCTTAGTTTCCTGCTGTTGAGAGTATGAAGAAATGGCAGGTGTCCCTTCATTGCTCCTTCTGTGCCTTTAGCCCTGTACCGTATTACAGACTTGGGGACATTTTCTATCCTCTACCACTTGTACGCTTGTGAAATGGCCAGCCTCAATCCCACCCAACACTATATTGCTCTAGTCAAAACTATTGACTTTAGCTTGTGTGTGTGTAAAAATGATTGAAAAGAGACCAGATGTTTCAAAGTTCTGTCCCAAACTTGGAAAAGAAAATCCTTAAATTATTTATATTTCTAATATTAAATACTGGGCCAAACTGATCACTGTGCAGTTGTATGTGGCCAGTGGAGCTCCAGTAATCCAACTTGAATTTGACATGTTTAAACTGTCTCATTACATTCAACTGATGATTTTTGTTACTGCTTTTTTATAGAAATGCTTTTAGTTAGTCATTGTGAATCACATGTGAATACAGCTAAAATGGGGTTAACTGGTATTTTTTTTAAGCTCATGGAACATTGCTGGTTCTAATACATTCAGTAGTTACTGTAAAATGTTAGGGAAAGACAGGTTTGAACAAAAATTTTAGATCTGGATCTGTACTCACAGTTCAAACCTACCTCTAATGGCCTGATTTGGAGCATTCCCAGAATTTCAGAGAGTTACAATTCACATCTGTGTTTCTAACTCCTTCATGCATGATTGTTTGAATGTGCACTTTTGGAACAGGTCCATGTCTAATAGGCTAAATTGTAGTTCCCAAATCAGAAGCCACATGGTATTGCTATACAGTTTTTTATTTTTCCTCATATTACATAGCCTTCAAATAAGATTCTGTCAATCTAGCACTTTGGATTAATACAAAACACCGAAGTCTACACCTTCTACCTACCTGCTAATGAACTCACACATTTTGATTTCTACCAGTGATTTAGTAAAGCATTTGCACAATGGCCATGATGGATAGTTGTCTGCCAAGTAATAATTTATCAGAGCACTGGAGCAGACTGGAATTATGCAGGACCACTAAACTGTCCTAATATGGTAAGGGTAGTCAAGGTATAGATGAGATTTTCTTATTTTTAATATTCATTGAGCCAAGTTAATTTATGTCAAGTGCAGGCTGCATTTACTTGGTTTTTCCTCTATTTTACTACCAATTAAAATATTTTAGTTTCATGGTAACATATGTGAAAGTGTTGACAACAGCATTGCTTATTCCACATGTTAATTATGTATTTGTTCAGAGTATGCTGACGAACTGTGTGCATTTCTATGTTAAGTTTTCATTTCATGTCAAAGGAAGAGTGGAAATGTAGTAAGTGGATTTGTGCTTTTAATTTTAGGTATTTCTTTTTCCTCTAAAACGATGTTGTACATGACTCCTCTCTACCGTATGAGATTGAAAATCTTTTGTTGGCAAGAAGTTTAAAAAGAAAGTAATACTCGCTTCTCAGAAAAGGATTTCTGAACAAAGCAAAACAATTGTGCCATTAATGAGAAGGTTAAATGCAAATGACAAGGCAAGCAAGAAAAAAACACAGCATCACACTCAAGGAATGCACAGGCATACAATAGCTTAGGTAGTATTTCCCATCTGTCAAAGTCAGTAAATGCAGTTATTTCACTGGAAATATTCATAGCCATGGTGCCTATGGCTCAGTAAATGCAAACAACAAGCTTATAGCATTCTTAGTAGTTTTCACCCATAGGCAACTAAATGAATTTCATCTCAGCTGTGAGACCCAAGTGATCAGTACTGGTTTTGTAAACCCCAGACCCTGATTGGTTTGAATACCACTCATTCCTGAAAAAGGTACTTTGGGAATCAAATCTGTCACATCTCAAGATTAATTTACATCTTTACGGTTTTGTATGTGTATATATGTGTGCAGGCATGTATACATGACTATAAAAGCTGTACTTCATGGATTTGTCTGTGCTTGTGTGCATATATATATACACACTATACACGTTTATGCATAAAATTAACTTGTTTGGTAAGCTATTTTACTGTCATAATCACATAGGGCTTAAGTTTGGTATATCATCTTTTTACTAAAACAATATTCCAACCATTTTCTTCTCTGTATTTTTCTGAATGAAGGTCTTTGTGTTTCATTAAACTGTTTGAGTTTGTACTCACTTGCATTTAAGAAGACAGAGACATTACACTTGCTTTGTTGAGGAATATGGCTCTTTCCAGAGGTCTGCACGGCTGCTGCAAAGAGAAAATAAATGCACTTTTTGGGAGTTCTTTTTCCTCTAGAAAACATATGCTAGAAAAAAATTAACTTTCTCTGTTTTTTCTCCCAAATGAGAAAGTAATTAACAGCATGTGTTGGGCCATTGACTAAATACTACGATAAATGATTTACTATTTTCAAGCTAATGAATTGAATGCTTGATCCAAAAAAGGAAAGTGTGTATGGTTGTGTTCATCATCCAGTTACGACCTTCCAGTTCAAAGATCATCTTAACTCCTTGCTGCCTGATCCTGAAATTTGCTGAATGTATTGAAACTCATTCTCTTAATTAATGTCTCTGGAGGTGCTCAGCACCTGGCAGTAGTAGGCCTTCAAGAAATCTGTCCAAAGGATGAAAACAGTGATATTTTTTTTTTGGAGTGAAACACCAGGAAAGCACGGCTTTGTCACTGCAGCTCCACATGAAAGTATATGAAAAAAAAAACAAAGGAAAACAAAATTGAAACACAGAAATACATAGGCTTAGTTGGGTTTGCCAAGGTAATGTAGTACTAATCACAGATTGTATTTCGAGATAATAATTAAGCATTGGAGAAAAACTGCCCAGAGAGTTTTTGGTATCCTTATTGTCATCAGAGGGGTTCTAAAAAAAGATAAGATATGCACATCTGCCAGGAATGACTATTTTCAGACCCATATTGGGGCAGGGGAGTGAGTAGATGAACTCTTGAGGGACTTATTTTCTCTGAATCCATATTCAGTTTGTTCTGAATGCAAAAGCTTAGCCTCTGCTAAGGAATCTTATGAGAGTCAAGGGCCATGACACTTCATTTGCTCTGCACCCGAAACTCCCACTGAAGCCAATTATTCAATCTAATTTAACAAAGACCACAGCTTCTCTGGCTGTGCAATTGTTGGTAACCATCAACAAACTGATTCATCTACGATTGGGCCAAATGTTACAAAATCTGTTTCTGAGTTCTTGTTTGTACCCCCATCACAAGATTACACCAAAATTAAAGCATGCAGTACTTGAACTAACTTCAAAGGCTGAGCTTGCACTTCTAGCTAGTTCAGCCTTTTTATTGGTTCATGTTTTCCATTTGGCTTCAACATCCTGTTCCTTACTGATGCCGTTCTAGAGTTTCATTTACAAATATTACATCCCTGGTTAGTGAGCCATGCTAATTAATACTGTGGTGGAGGCTATGGATTATAGTAATCTCATGCCTCCTGCTTGGAAAAATGCTGCAATTTTTCCAGACGTTTACATGTAATGCCATATTGAACATGGCCAAATTTGTCTTAGGAAAATGTATCCTGAACTCATTTAAGGAGAATATATTTAACTAAGGTTGCTTATGCTGTTATCTATTGCCAGTTTTGTTAATCATGAAGCTCAAAAATTTCAGTGCAGTAGAAATCTGAGATCCACAATTTCCTAATTAGATTATTTCAAACAAAACAGTAAAGTTAAAACAGGCTGGTTTAAGTATACATATTTTTAAAAGTTTATGCCAATAACAAGTTTGTTAAAAAAACAAGAACAGATGATTTGACTACTTTCTGGAAGCCTCACACGTCTGCGCCTCACCTTTCAAACCTGGGACCACAACCTGACATGGATTTTAGCTCCACTGGGGTTTTTGTAGTCAGAGGCTCCTTGGGACTGCAAGTATTGCCAAAGTTATGATTGTAAAGAAAATCTATTATATTTGCAGTACCATCAAATATCAAATAAAAGCTACAGAGCTTTTACATAACATAGCAATCCTAAATTGATAGGTTCTGCCAACACCAAAATAAACAAAAGCAATAGCATTTTTTAGGAAGAGGGGATATCTTTTATTAGGCCAGGTGATGTAATTGGAAACAACGGACAAGCTTTCAGGCTCACAATTTGTTCACCAGGTCATAAAGAGGTCAAGAAATACATCATCTCTGGGGTACTCATTATTTTATTTTTGTTTTTAATTGTGTTTGTGAACTCTCTTTTCATAATGGACACAATTTGGTTGACATGACTGCATTATGATAATACAAGTCACAACAAATCTGAAAGAGACACCCCTCACTCCTTCTAGACTGTCATTGCAGACCCAGAAAGGAAAACTTGCCTACATCTCATAACACTTACCATGTCATCACCTCAACATGAACTAAAACAGACTAAAATGAGAGGTTTAGAAACCTATAAGAAAAGGTCTAAAAACTTGCCAAAGGAAACAACTGCAAAAGCATCACTTTACACATAACCTGGGTCAGTCTTTTTTGTCAGAATGAGCTCTGTATTGTCCTGGGTGAATTGAATAAAGGGCATAGATGTCTCTAGGTTAAATCCTACAGCTGCACATTTTTAGGTGTCACTCTCTTGGGGTGCAGTCCCTAACAGGAGCAAGACCTCCTCTCTGTGCAGCTTGCTCCTCTGAGAGGAGCACACTGAGCTGAGAGCTGCCCAGAGCAAGCATGTTGAACCTAACCAAGGAAGAGGCCAAATGTAGTGCCTTGTGGAGAGTGAGTCCAATCGATCTGAAGGAGGCTTTTCCACTTCATAGCCACTGTTCTACATCCACAGGTAAGTTGGTTTGTCATTTCCTGTGAGAATGAATTCCTTGAACAAAATTATAGCTGTATGAACAGCAGCAGTTGGCCACTTTTTGCTTTCCTGGAGGTTAGATGATCACTGGTTACATCTAGGAAAAATAGAAGCTAACAAAAGGTTTGGTCTAAACACTGTTAAGGTATGAAGAACACTCCTTATTTCAATGGCTTTGGACTGCTGAAGGGTACGCATGAATCTTCTGCTCAGACTGACTGTAACGCATCCATGATCAAGGAGGGGAGTACTGGTAAATAAATGTACCAGGTGCTTCCGTGTACAGACTCACCAGGATCGCTGGGTGGGTCATGCAGACATTGTCTGCAATACGATAGCTCCCGTATGGTAGATGATGTTTGGAGCTAGAGAACTTTGCCTTGTGTGAAACTAAACCATGTCACAGCATATCAACAAAACTGTGCTTTGAAAAGTAGTGTGAAAAGCTTGGGCTTTTGTCCTTGTGTTGTGGTCCTTGCTTTCATTTTCAAGAGGAACTCTGCCCCCGTGCTGTTCTTACCCTGGACACTTTCTGGAGCTGAACCCAGGTTAGGAATGCTTGTGGCCTACATCTGATGGGCTGTCAGTTGCTGAGATGGGACTGTAGAGACTGAATTACATGTAACAATTTTATGTGTTGACTGGCTGATGTGTAGATTGGAGTGTTTGTCTGTAAAGGTGGCTTAACTCCACAGGTTCCTGGAAAAACAAGGACGAGGAATGAAAATCTTTCTGAGAGTAAGGCACCTCTACGCAAATACAGAGGGGTAAAGGAACAGTATAAAAACATTGTCTTTGATGACTATTTCCATTGCAGACAGGCTACACAACATTTAAAAACACAAAGACAGAAGAATCCTGGCATCATTTAAAGGGCTTTGAGCAAGGAACAGGGACTGGAAGGAGGTGTTTTTGTGGGTGTGTTTTCATTTTTCTCTAAGAAATCACATGATAATGTAGAACATTTCTGGCAATGAATGAAGAAGTTAGACTTGTCTAAGTTAAACTTTTAGGTAAGAATGACACAGAGTATTGTTTAAAAATCCAGTTTATCTAAACAAGGTTTTCCTGTTGCTAAAATAAGCAGTATATTTGTTTCAGATATAGGCCCTGCAAACCTGGAGGACTTCAGAGTGAGAACAATTAATACAGAACCACACTCCAGAAAACAGAGTGGGAAAAAAAAGTGTCACATGAATGTTAATGTCTCAGTTGTGGAACCTGGTGTGTTTTCTAGTTCTTGGGCCTGAATGCACACATTAGCCACGTTGGGAACCTGGGCAATAGCTGAATCTTTTTAACAATATAACTCATCATAGTACCAAACACATGATCATTCATGTAATTGTATCTCTATTAGATGTGTATAAAAATACCAAAACCTGTCTCTACAAGTTGAACAGAACTTAAGAAATTGCTTTTTTTGAGATTATTCTATTTCAGAAGCATGCATAAAATCAACAAAGGCTTGTGAAATCCCTGTCTGCTCCATTTATTCTGATTTGAACTTTTGCTTTTTTTTCTCCTTTGTTTATAATGCCCTTTTGGAAGTACAAAAATATTTTTCTTCTCCCTACTAATTTTGACTTTTTCCATTTAGGAATCATTGGTTCACCCTCATTTTTTGTACAGCTGCCATTCCAATTCTGTTAAATAACTTCTTGTGCCACAGTATCTTTGTTTGTTCCACAGCACCATTGACTGATGTCGACACAGCTGTGGTAAGAGAGTATTTGATTAGTTAATTTCTGGCACAGAAACAGGAGAAGGAGCACAAATGTATGCATCTTCATATGTGGCACATAGCATTGTTTATTTTTTTTTCTTTTGTGATAGATAGGTAGATTTATAATAAACTAAACTATTTAGGAATGCAGCTAGCTCAGGGGATTGCTGATGTCCGATGTGATCTTTTTCCAGTAGATTTTTGGTTCTAATTTGATCCAGATTATGATTATCTAAAGACTTTTTGTGGCATATGCAAAATCACTTGATTGTCACAGTCCTGTTCCTAGTCGGCTCCAGTCCACACCACAGAAAGTGCAATCCTAAGCATCACAGCTGGCACTCTTTGTGGAAAAGACAAAGATTCACTGCCTAAATTTTCTCTCACTAAAGTCAGAGGTAAATTTTATTTTAAATTTCACTGGACTGCAAGCAAGAAATGATTTAGCATTAATGCCTTCCTTCACTTCTCAAAAGATGGTCCCTTTCAAGGATACCATGAAGTGTCAACTGCTGCTGGCACTACTGTATTTTCAAGAGGAAAAGAGGACTGCAGATTCTAGTTTGGTAACTGTGGCACCTTTTGAGCAAAGAGTCCTAATATTCATGTCCAAAATACAACTGGAGCAGGTGCCAGAAACTCCAGGAACTGGGTGGACTGGGAAGGAAATAACTGCTGTTGTCTCTGTATTGTATGCCTCAGGATTTTCAGAAGGTTTATTTACTTTGATGCATTTGGATGCACAGGGTTGACTCGGCTCCAAAACCACATTCAGCCTTATAATCCGTTCAGAAACTGGAGCGATAGAAAGCAACTCTGTGCACGGACTTAATGGAGCTGATTATCTCTGCCCTTCTTCCACGGCTCTTCCTCCAATGTATCCTCTATCCTTTTTTTATCCCTTATTTGCCCTTTCTACAGAACAATAAGGAGTTGGCTGTATATTCCACAGTAATGATGTAAAAGAATAATAACAATTAGCACTTCATTTAGCATCTTAACTATAACACAAAGATGCCTAGCCAGCAGTATCTCAGGCACATGGGGAAACTGGTCACATAGAAAAGAATTTAATGACCTGGCCAGCCATGAAGTAAGCTATTGAAAACAGCAATCAAGTTTTTATTTGTAGACCTAGGTCCATCCACCAAAATATTCTGTCTCACCAAGACTGGTGTTTATAGGAAAATTCCTCATATATAATTTAGAATGATAGTAGCCATGAAACCTGCTATGCTTTTATTCCAATGAATTTCGTATCTTTTTCTGTCATTGTGTAATGTGAGGGCTTTTAAGATCCCCTAGACAACTCTCCATGCTGTTTCTTTCCTGGTCTCTGGGAATGACTGCATGGGCTCGCCTCAGGAACAGGAGTACCCTTGTGGACCTGGGTATTTCCTTAGACCCTCACAATCAGGTTATAGATATATCTCGTCATTCTTTCTGCACGATATCATTAACGTTTGGCTTTTTCTGTTAATCCATATGGGAAAAAACTCTTGGATAGACATTCTTCATTTCGCTCTCAACTACTGTAACAAACTTTTCTTCAGTTTGACGAACGTTGCCCAAATTGCATCTGTTCAGACCGCTGTTGCAAAAACCGTTCTCCTAGCTTACAGCTGCAGCTGTGTGATTTCTCTCTGCAATATCCTACTGCCACTTTCCTCTTCTTTAATCCCATCAAAGAAAAAGCAACTTTTCTTCAGTGTTAAGGGTCCATCTCCTCTGTCATTTGATGTCAGGATCTGCTGGCTTTGGCAAGCGAATGCAAGGCTTGAGGGAATACCTTGCTGCACACGACAGGCTTCAGTTTTTTCAAGACAGGAAAATACAGCATTTAGTGTAAATCTCAGAGAGACTCCACAGGAATAAAACCGATGACAATACCACATGCAGGTGGTGATTAGGTGGAAACCATGGGCAAAGCACATACGTGCCTCATTTGCAAGAAAGGTATAAAAACTGGCTAAGAGCTATCTAGAAAGCATTACAACTCGCTTAATTTGTTTCCAGCCTTGGCCAGTCATTCTTGGCAAACTCTATAAACATTATTATTTCATGTATTCTAGTATTACGGCTGTTTGGGTTTGATGGCTGCTCTGAAGGTCTGGAAAAGTGCCTATTTGCTGGGGAATCGGTGGGGCAGTGAGCCCAGGGCCCTGCGAGGGCTGCGGCGGCGCTCGGCCTGGCCCGGCTCGGCCTGGCCCGTCTCCGCCTGGCGGGCACCGCTGAGGGCGCTCCATGCGCCCGCCTCCGCTCTGCCCCGCACTCAGATGTAGCCTGAGCGCACAGCGAGGAGAACCCGGCGCCGGGCAGGCCGCGCGGCTGCCGCGGTGCTCGCTGCGCCCGCCGCGGGTGCTCGGTGCCCAGGAGGCCTGCGGCGGGGGGAGGGCCCTCCCTCACCGAGCCCCCCGGCACAGCAGCGTCGCCCCAGGCATCCTGCAGCTGGGCCGCACGTCTTCCTCCCTTGACTCTTGCCCGGTGACGGCGAAGCCCGACACGGTGAGGCCGATCAGCCTGGCCCCCGCTCCCGCTTCGCACGGCGAGACGCCGGGCACTCCCCTCCCCCGCCCCGGGAGCACGCGCCTGGCCGGGTTTGAGCCGCGCCGCTCGCCGTAGCCAGGCCGCCGCCTCTCGCGCATGCGGGGTAGTGGGGCCGCAGAGGGTGCGCGGCCGGCGGGGCGGAAGGACCTTGTGGGCCCGCGCTGAGGTGAGGTCGCGCTCGCGCCCCCGCCTCCGCCTCCCGCCGCCCTGTCTCCTCGTCCCCCCACCTCCTTCCCAGCAGCCGCCGGCCGCCGCTCTCCGCTCCGCTCGGCCGCGGCCCCTCGCGGCAGCTCGTGACCTCTGCGCGTCCCTGAGGGTGGCGGGGACGGGCCCTGCGGCGGTGGCCGCCCTGCTGCGGGGAGGCGAGGGGCCGGGGCGCCTTCTATGAGGGGGGACCGGCGCGGAGCTTGTCTCAGCCTGGCCACGGCGCTGCGGCCCCTTCCTCCGGTAACGGCGGCGGGGCCTGTCTGTGCTGGTTCCTCTTAAATATGAGGAGAGAGAGGGCGTGTGTGGCTGTGGGTAACCCCGGGGCCTTTGGGGACAGCTGGGCCACCGCCTGGTCGTCGCTCCCGCTCCGTGGCTCTGTGAGCGACGGAGTCTGCACAGAGGGCAGCACCCTGCGGGCAACACCCTGCGGGCAGCACTGCCGCGGAGCTGCTCTCACAGCAGCGCTTTAACTTGTGCTTAAAGAGAGCTGCCTGCTTCAGGCCTTGTAGGTTTCTGGTAAAATCTTAGCGAATGGAAAAAAAAATCCGTTTAATGCAATAAGGTTTGCAGTTACTTTAAAAAAAACCCCACAAACTAATTCAAGAGTCGTGCTTTTCCTTAGAAATGAATAAAATGTGATCAGTGTTCTGAATGTCTTCTATGTAAACACCAGGACAGCAGGCCTGAAATGGTCGATCCTGCAGGGAGGGAAGGATGTAGTATGAGCAGCGAAGGCCAGTCTTGATTCCATGAGTACTGGATGTTAGGATTATAAAAATTTATTTAGATTCTTAAATAGCTTGTCCTTGAATGTTGTCCCTTAAATATTCTCACTGAAAAGTCAAATAGAGAGGAGTGCTGTTGCTTATGTTGTGAAGATGTTTATTATACATACAAAAAGCATGAGCTTTCTAGAGTAGAGTTACAGAAAATTAAGTAGAGTTTCTTGTTCCACAATTCTCTTTTTTTTTTTTTGTTAGAAATACAGTCACCATGTCGTCTGCACTGTTGCCTAAGCCACAAATGCGGCGTCTTTTGGCCAGGCGGATGAAGTTTCACTTATTTGGGGCGTTTTTACTATCTGTGGGATGTGCAGCTTTATACAAGGTGAGCTCTGTAGTCATTCAGTTATAAACTGGACTCATTAAAATGTTTTAAGAGTTCATAATATTTTTTTGTTGAGATTTGGTTGAGCTGTTCATCAGAAAGCTTTAGTAATGTATTTTTGTAAGCATGTTTCCAGGACATAAATAAATCTTCCTAATCTTCATTTGAAAAAATGATATGAATAACCTGATGCTTTAAGCTGTGTGATCAAGATCACACAATTCGTGACAACTTAACCTTGAGTTTTCTAGTCCTAGACTACTCTTGATCATTCACATGACTGATGCACATTAACTCTAGACAGTCTGTGTCTCTCTCTGTCATGGTATCTGAGACTCAAGAGATTGTCAAAGTCTTATTTTATCTCTAGACTGACTTCAGAAAACTTGCTCATAAGCAATTTGGAAAAACCATTCTTCACACTGAAGATATCACTGTGGGGAAGGCTAGTATGGTCCTTTTATCCTTTCTTTTGAAGTATCATGTGAAAATAGAGCATTACATTTCCAAAACCCACACAGATTGGAGTTTGTTTTTTGTGGCCCTTAAGAGACTTCTAGCAAAGATAAGAGTGGTGGTTGTTTTTGAGTGCCTTTACTAAATAATTCTTGGGTCTCGTACACAAAGCAAGCAACACAGTTTGAATTACTGTGGAAGAACTAGACCTTGGTTTTCCCATTGAACTCATTCATATACTGTTCACAGCATTTGGGTATTTGGGAAGCTATTGATAAAAGTGACTAGAAATTAAGTTAATTTCAGGTTGTTAGTCACAAGGATATCACAGTTGACAAACTACTTGATCAACAAATGTCTATCAGAAGCAATACGCTTGCACAGTTAAAGCTCATCCTCTACTTAACACATCTGTTAAGACATAGGCAAGCTTGTTTGTGGTCAGACTTATTTTTTAATAGTCTGTAGTTTTATACTTTATTTGGCACTCCCACATTAATACACTAGTAAGGCAGCAGACTGTATTTAGAACAAGTAACATGGATCTCAGTAGTGATTTACTTCATTACGTGTTAGATACTGTTGGACAAACCCACCTTGGTACTTCCCCCATTTTTGGGGCTTTTTGAGCATATCCCTGTGCTTCAGGTGAATGAGTATCCACAGGGAGTCAGGATTGTGTCTTTTTATATTGGTGAGCTCTAAGAGTGGCTTGACAGTCTTGTTACATTTTACCAGACTTCTGTAGTTGACCTACAGCATAGCTCAAATGTGACACATTGTTTTAGGGTGCCATTTTATCTGGAGTTACAGTTTTTCAGCTGCCCCCAGGCACAAAACTTGCCGTAATGGCATGTTTTACATATAAAACAATTAGCAGGAGAGCATTGAACCTTTGAGTGTCAATATAGGTGGAGTGTTTCTGGATCTTAAAAGCGTAATGTGATGTCTTGTAACAGACTTTCAGGTTTCACTTCAGACGTTTGTTTTCCTGACCAGTGGTCAGGTAGCCTGAACTGTGGATTTCAACAGGAACAAAGCAATATTTTACTAATTTGAGCTAACAGCTTTTTAGACTGATATCCACTGATACAAGTCATAGCACTAATAGAAAAAAAAAAAATTCTGTTTGTAAAGCTTTGCAAACTTTAATTTGCTGTGTGTTACTTTCCAGTTTGGTGTTGCTGATCCCAGAAAACGAGCTTATGCAGAGTTCTATAAAAACTATGATCCCATGAAGGACTTTGAAGCCATGAGAGCAGCTGGTGTGTTAGAGTCTGCACCACCCAAATAATGGTGACCTGCATTTACAGGTAAGAAGCTACTCTCCATTTGAACGGGAGCAAGTTAGATTGTTTCAGTGAAACATTGTGCTTCTATTTGGAGGTTTTTCCTTTTTTGATCAAATAAAAAGGTGCTCCCAAAGAAAAAGGTTACAAATTGTACTTGAGAGACCTCTGGGTAATAAAAATGTGATTGAATAGAGAACTGGGGAGCAGGACATAAGGGCAGAATAGAAAGCTCTTTGAATATCTTTTGGGTAATTTGTTTAACTTGTGTGATATAGAGACTTGCACAGAGTGCCAGGCCTTTCCTTCCTCACGCAGCCATGAAGAGGAGACAGAGATCTTGTATTAATCTGTAAGACTTGCCTGATATTGTTATGTTTGATGCTGTCACATCTTGAACTGCTTAGCTTCGGGTTTCTATATCTACTACTTACCTACTTGTGGTGGTACAGTGAACAAGAAGAGGGAGAGGCTGTTTCTCTGTCATAGCATGCATCTTAATGTAAGAAAGGGGGACAGCTAGATAACTAGTTGTGAGGGAAAATATATTTAAATACATACATACACACATATATATATATAAATTGCAATGGCATACAGCTCTGTGTACTAATGTTCAGATTTTTGCCATACTGAATTAAGCTCGAATAGAATTTTGTTCATGATACTGTTTTCCTAGCATTTAACACTGCCTTTTGTTTGAAGACTACCAAACTTTGCTCTCCCTTACTTGTCATAACACCAGGAAAAAAAAGTCTTGATTTCAACCTTGTAGTTATTAGTAAGCACAGTCACTAAACTGCACAAGCTCATGAAGTGACAACTCAATAAAGAATTCCTCCCCCTTTCTTGATCCAAATTTCTTACATTGAGTTCTCTGCTTCTCTTAAAATGACTTCAAACTAATCTAGAATGATAGCTTTTTCATTCTTTTGGAATGTTTTCATATTGTGATCATTATGTGATAATCTGTGGCTCTAATTATTCTGGCCAGCTGGATTTTCTCAGCCTGTTTGCTTAAAGCAGCAAGATTGAATAAAAGATTTGTACTTAACACTATTAATACTAAATTCTGTTGTGGGACAATCTACAACTATCTGGTTTCTGCGTAACACAGTTACATAAAAAAAGCAGAGCTCCAGCTCTTCTAACAAATTTAAAAAGAAAAAAACATGGCAGTCCCTTTGGTGTTGTGGTTTTTTTTTTTTTGGTGAGAGGGCAAAACTTCTGTTCTGTAGCTATTACTGCAACAAAGATAAATAATGAAATGATAAATTTACGTGGTTTTAATTTTGGTAATTCTGCCTCTGGTTCGGTCCTACTGTTAGTATATAGGCACTTTTAAACTTTCTTAGACACTGGAATTGCATTCTTTAGTCAGGTGGCCTTCATCAGAGTATTCTGAAAGGCCATCTGGTGGTAAAATCGTTTGAAACAAACACTGTCAACAAGGACGCATGTTGAATATTTAATTGGAATCATGAGCAGGATTTTTTTCAGTGCAAATAGAGCTCCACTCTCAGTTAGCTTATGTTCCCATTTGCAGCTTAAAAAAAAAAGTTGCACATTGTATGCACCTGTTAAAATTAAATGTTTCCTGAACGTTTCTCCCCTTCCTTAATTACACCAGCTCAAAAGCAAATATGAAAGACAAATCTTTATATGTGATTTTGTTTGAATTGCTGATGCTTCTTATTCCTTGGTTCTACTTGTGTAAGAACTGATATTTTTCCCTCTTTTGTAGTAGAAAGAGGGTGTGGGGTTTTTTTGTGCCTGCACATGAATATGTAAGTGGAAGGGGAAAACAATGCTGGTGTTTCAAATGATCTGGAAAGACTGAGAAAAGGACAAGTACACAGAACAGATGGAAGACATTTTCATTTTCTTCAGTAGCAGCATTCTCAGCTATGGAAGTGGGATGGGGGTTGAGCTTGATGCTATTTTTGGTATAGTTACCTAAAGGGTACAGTGGTCATGCATGCTTTACATCTCCCATTTTATTGGAATGTGTTCTTATGTGGCAGTAAATACAGTGGTTTAACCTCACTGAATACTCACTCTGGAATCAGTACTTAGCCCCAAAATTGAGGAAAGGGTAGGGTAGGCAGGGAGGAGAATTTGTGAGTTAAGGTGTTAGCTTGGCACTCTGCCCCACGTTTGTTCCTGCGGGACACAAAGGCAGCTTGATACCCAAGTGTGAGTTGACAGTTTCGTCTACTTGGCATGGACTTGGTGTGGTGATACTGATTACGGAAACTAAGTGCTAGTATGAATTTGAGGAGTATCCTGCCTCTACAGTGTGCTCAGGAATAGAGTAAAGGGGCAAGCTAAGAGATCGGTGCTAACCACTTGCATGACTCTTGTCATGGAGCACAGCTGGTCTCAGATTGTGTTCAGTATGATGGAGAGAAGCAATTTGAATTTGGTTTTCTTCCTTCCTTGGTAGGTTGCCTACACCACTTGTTTCCTCTCTGGTTCCTATCTGAAAGCTGCATTCCTTTCTCTTTCAGGCCCTTAGCAAGATTGATTCAGTTATCAGTGCAGCGTGTATAGTGAATCTGACGTGCTGTGCAGGATTGTTCCAGCTCTTTATTTGTTCCATGTTTCACTTCTGTTTGCCACATGAAGGGTGTGTGAATCTTAAACCATCAGGAAATAACAGGGGGAATTCCTCTAGACTAAACCACCACATAAACATTTCTCTCTATTGCTTTGCATTCATACATACTAATATGTTTACTTAGAGCATGAAGTTTGTCCAACATAACAATATTTTTTTTTTATCTTGCAGATCCCCTTCAGTCTAAGGAGACTTGATGACCGAACCTTTGTTCACTGAATTGTAAAGTGTAGTGCACTTCAGTGCATGGCATGCTCTAATGTAACTCAATAAATAAAATACATATGTCCGTGGTGCTTAGTTGTCTTCATTAATGTTGAAATGCTTAAATGCTCAGATGCTGGGAAGAGTGGTGGAAAGTCTTCATAAATTGCTCAAGATGACTAAGTCTAGGTTGTTTCCCCCCCCCTCCCCCCCAGGAATTATTTGCATCTCTATTTTGGCCAAATTCCACATTTGATAACAAAGTGTATCCCCAAGCAGTTACAGCTAGGTTGTCCCAGGGGCTGGTGGGAATATGCAAGAGGACGGTTGTTACAGGAAGGGAGAGGCTGGATTTCTGGAAGGGTCTGTGTTACCTCTGGCTTCAGAAGGTGAACTAACCTTGAGGTGAAAGAATTTGGAGAGAAATTCTGGAAATACACTAGCCAACCTTTCAGTCTCTTTCTTCTGCCATTACTGTATTGCTTTCCTTACAGCAGCAAACTGTTACATCAAGACTAATTGGAAAATGACTCTAAACTGCGGGTATGTTCACATGTATTTGATGTACAAGGGGAAAGAGGGTAAAAGCAGCCAAAATAAGGAATACTTATTTTAGGATATTGCGGTAATGAAAATCTTTGCGTGCTGCTTCTAGACATGTATCACCTTTTTAATATCTGGAAGCAGTCAGCTAAGCATAGTTTTGATCTTTGCTACATTCTGTGTAGTCAAAGACCTGATGCTCTATCTGTCTTCTGCCACACTGCCCGTCATGTGGAGCATGCTTTGGGCAGTGCCCGGTGCTGAGGCTGAAGGTGGTACTAGGACTGTAGCTCTTGGTTGCCGAATGTGGGTAGTAGGTGAGGAGTCAAAGCTGATTGTGTGACAGGAGGGATGGCTTTGTGTGAAGAAGCATGACAAGCCATCTGTGTTGTATTTGAAAGTCTTCAGTTCAAATCCTATTTAGAGTAAGTCATGATTTTAAATTGAGGCTACTTAACACTAAATAGGTATCTGTGAGCAACGTTTGGACCAATGAATGTGCCTAAGTAATGTAGTTGATCCAGAACACTTACAGAGCAACATGGAGTTTTCTTTAAACTTTCCAAGCAGGCAGTGCTTCCTTTAAACAGAGAAAGAATTTGACATTAGTGGTGCAGGGGAAACCATCTAGTAATCAAAATACCCCTGCTCCTATAAATGTAAACCAAAGCTTAACAATAGCAAATGATACCCATTTATCTTCCCAATGTACAGTATAAACATTGTGTGCCATTAAGTACTGACTAACATTCTCTCAGGCATGTCTGCAGGTTTAAATAGCCAGGGGTCTTTAGTCATACTGACAGCTTCAGAGGCAAAGAAACTTGGTACTGCCAGGTGCGCAGGCTAATAGACCTGCCTGACCTTGCAGCTCTAGCCCCAATATTTGTCCCAGTTGCTATGAGTTAATTTACTTTTAAATTCTAAGTTTCTTCTAAACTGTAATAACCAACAGCAGTTATTGTTGTAGTGTGTTCCTTCAGTTACTAGCATGTGCTGATGTAAAGAAATGTGTCCTGGGACTGAAGAGAGCTTTTTGACCATGCAGCAGAGCTCAGAGGTATCTCTGGCTAAATGTATTCAACCACAACAGTGAAAGGAGCGTTGACTTCTATGTCTGTGCTTTTAGAGGCTGCAGGTTGTAATTGTTCTCCATATAATATGGTTTTGCAGTGGATGCACAGCAAGCACTGCCTTTCAGCAGGCAACCAAGCTGTAGCTTGGTTTTATTGGAGTGGGAAGAAAGGGCAAGGCTGGGTGCCTAACACAGGAGTAGGCAGAAGGGCTAACCTTTCCTGAAATCAGTGCCAACCCATCAATTTTCCTTTGTTTGTTTGTGTGTGTTTGTTTTGCTTTTTGCCTTTGCCAGCAGAGTTCAGCTAATCCTAGCTTACAAACAGTTGGGACTGGGATTTAGCGCAGTACAAGACAGACCTGAGTTAGACCCTAATCAGCTGCCCATTATGGGGTCTGGCATGCTGTTTCTAGGAGATGCAGAGCTGAAAAACATGCTTGTCTGCTCTGAGACCATCCCAACTGTAAAGGTTTTTGCTATATTTATGTATTAAATAATATGTAAAAAGGAACTGTTTGACCTAAACTACTTTGGAAGAGGTCTTGCCATGTAGAAGCCTGACCATGCCTTCAAATTTTTGGCTGGCTTACTTTATTCTTGAGTGTTTGAGGAATGATTGATTGTTCTGGAAGCAAACTAAAAAGATAGATTTGAAGTTGTGAGCTCTCCAGGTCTAAAGAGCATTATGAGAGTAGGCATGTTTTAAGAGTACACATTGGAGTGCTTTAGCAGCTAAGTACAGGCAGCTGCTCTTTGGACAACTTTGTTTTCATAGTTCACACAGCTCATATGTAGGAGAGGCTGATTTATATGCTGTCTCCACACATGTTTCCATACATGTGGTCAGAAGGGGGAGAAAGAACCTGCCTAATGCAGTAAAGATGCTAGCTTAATTCACTGAAGACGACTGTAATTTAAGAAAGTGTTTATTCCAGGAGAATATAATTCAGGAAAAACACAAATGTATCTTAAACAATGGCGGCAATCTACAAACTTTTAGAAATTAATGCTGCCTTCCCTCATTTTTTACAGGTGTGTTTGCATCCTCTTGGCTGGTTTGTGTACTACAAAAATATCAAATGGATTAGTCTAACTCAAATGGTGACCACAGTGCTGTTTTGATTCAGCTAGTCACAAAAGCGGAAAACTTTTCAGCATGTGCTTTTTTGGCAAGCTAATCATCAGTGTTTACTGCCAAAGTATTGTCACGGTCTATTGCATTTTCTGGTACACGATGAAGTCCAGTGACCAACTGGAGTCTAACGGGGTCTCCATGAAGCCCGTATGTCTGTCTTGTCATTGTTCCACACAGGGACCTGTTCATTCCCTTGTAACTGACTGACCAGATAGCTCACAAACCCAAGTATTATAGGAATAGCTTTATTATCTTTAAACAATCTCATTATATTACAATTTATCCACCAATATGCAAAATTAGAAATATTAAACTATTTCCATAAAATATTCAGGAATGAAGCATGTGTGTGTATATACATAAACATTTTTATATAGTGTTATTTAAACAATGACTAAGTTATTAAATCACTGTATGAAATGTTGATAATGGATGGGCTTATTTCACAGTCCGAAAAAGACAATACAGATCCCAGGCTTCTGTATTTTCAGTACACAAGAGACATGGCTTTTAGAAATACTCCTTTAACAAAACGGAACTCACGAGAAAAACATTGGAGTTACTACATTCTTAATTACTGTGCATTTGGTCATATCAAGTATGCATAGAAGTTACTAACTATAAAGCATATGTATCTCCTCCAAATGATGATCAGATTTTATTCCAGTTTTTGTTTCCAATTCCAGCCATGTTCAGGAATCCCCAGACAAAATTCATGTCCGTAAGTACATAGAAAAGGGGAGAAAAGTAATACACATAGTTGAAAACCAAGTAAGCTTTTGTTTTTTGAAATAAAACTGACATAGCCAGATTTGGTTTATAAAGTAATCTAACTGTGCCCAGAGACAGTGATTTCTTGTCTACTACAAACTGTAAAACATCTGAAAAATAAGACATTTAGAAAGCTCATTTGTCTTGATGTGTTTAACATCGTATTTGTAAGTGTATCATGATGGCATCATTAACTATTAATGCAATTGGCACCTGTAGGTCTGTACTGTTCGATCAACTTCGAAAAAAATAATCTCACTTTGCTTAGCACAAACTTATTTGAAATGTCATGTTTCTAAATATCCTTGGTTTTATCTGTTCAAAGATGATATGGATAAAATGAATTAGGTCTTAAGTGAGCACATACTATGTAGTGGTGACAGATCAGAAGTAAGCGAAACCCAACAAGGCTATACTTAGCACCTGCACATCTATGTTGCACTGAGCTTACACATTTTTGGTAGACTTTAAGGAGACTAAGCTCCGTTTCTTAAATTTTTGAACTGCATGTTACTGGCTTCCAGCAAATGACCAGACAATGCACAATGTCATATATACATTGAAAGTCCTGAAAATTTGATGGTGGATAAAATAAAGTTTCTGTATACAGACAGTTTTAAAAATAAATTCATGTTTTAGTTCATGTTTTGTTCTCCAAACCACACAAAGGCACTAGTTTACATTAAGGACTAATGTCCTGCAAAACTTCAGTCAAATAAAGGAAGCTATTTTAAGGTTAAAGTGGTGCTAAAACCCAGCTGTCACTAGTAACTTAAAACAGCCACACTGGGTTTTTCAGATTTAGTGGGGGAAAATGTTTTGCCTCAGGACGTACATGTTGGGGGGAGTGCGTGTGTGGGGGGAGAGGCTCAGCCTTGAGCAAGTTTTTACAGCTGAGTTATAAACCTGGTTTATAACAGGAACTGGCAGACCCTAAAATATGATATAGTAGGTATTGATACACATTTTGTGTGTGTGGTGAAAATGTCTGTATGCATGCAATTTTTCCTTATTCTCTGATTTTTGGTTATAGCAAAAAAAAAAGGATTTTGACTGAGCTATAGTCCAAGGCTGTTCCTTTTCACTTTATTCATTTGCTAGAACACTTTCCTTCCAGCACTAGTACTTTGGCTAGGGAGCAGGAATGTTGTCAAGATTAGAAGAGCTATTGGGCTTAACTTTGTTATCATCTCCTACCTCCTCAAAAATTATATGCATCTCTACCTGATGTAGGTTACTGCGGAGAAAGCGTTACTTTCAAAACAGTAAGGTATTACTATACTCACCACAAATAACTATTAATTAAATCCTTTCCTCAAGGCTTTATTTTTCACCATTGTGAATTTGCTAATGAATACTTGGGCAAAATTTGGATCAACTACATATTGATATGTTTTCATTATAGTTGGAAGGTGTTCAGTAGCCACAGTTTGCAGTGCTGGCACTGTCGAGGTGCTGGGAGCGAGGTGGTAAGATGTCTTTGTGATGTACTCCACAAGGCGGTTGTATTGTTGTTCTGATAGTCTCTCTCTAGCTCCATCTGCCTGAAATCAGATAAGATAAAATAGTTACTGAGTTACTGACGGTAACTGAACTTAGTAGTAATGCCAATAACTTCCACATTACTTTCTGTAGTTAAAAATCTTCCTCCCCGGCATCTTTCTTACAATAGTTTAATGGATGGTTTAATCAACAGTGTTCTCCTCTAGTTTAACGCTTGGTGGATTACTTCTCTCCTTTGCTGTTCTGGATGCTTCTGAGAAGCTCTAACCCTGCCATAGAAAATTTAAGCAGTATCTTTTGAGAATTTCAGGGATGGACACCTTGGTCAAGAGTAGATCTTTACAACAGATCAGCTCTTTGTAGACAGGAAAAGCATCTGAACCCCTTTTAGAAAAATGCCAGTAGCTCTTGGCAGTGCTTATCAGATAGCAATTCTAATTAGCAAAAACATTGTCTCACAACGTACAATTAAAGACAGCCCATAGCTATATCTGGGCAGTTAAATCTTTAACTTACTTGATTTAAAATAAAGACTAAAAGCTACCTTCCAGGTGAATGTTCTCTGACTGGATATATCCATCTGCTTCTGGTAACCAAAAAAGCCATTCTGGGTCAGAGGACCCACACAATTACATTTTTTAAAACAAAAGGGTTTTACTAAAGATGGTTTGGGCATGTTGTTTCTGGAAAAGAAATTAAGGTGTCTATGCAACCTGCCCTTTCCACCATCATGAGTTGGAAGAAACTCCTCTGAAGAAACTCCTTTTGCAGGCTGGAATATGTAGAGGTTCAAGGCTCTAGCAAGACGGATGCAAGTAACCTACCTTTAGTGGAAAAAAATGCAGGAAAACAAATCCTCTCAACAGAAAGGTGGCATCTACCATATGGCTCCAACCAGATAAAGTATTAGAAGAAAAGCCATGGGAAAACCTGGCTTTGGAAGATCAATCTACTGTGCCCTTTTTCTTGAAGAAGAAATTGAAGATGACTATTGATGAGCTTGAGAAGGGAAAGCACGGAAGCAGGCATCAAGCTAGTTGTATGGTTTCAAAAAATGTATTTCAGAAATACCATCATGGATGCTACAGCGGTATCACTAGCAAAGTCATTCAGAATAGAAGTTATTTCCAAAATATGACAATGAATAAAAAGGCAGAAACTATCCTAGGGCTAGACTTTGATGCTCCCTTATTTACACTTGGAGAACTGCTGACCAGTTTCATTTTTGTAGGGTTTAAAATGGATGTCACGCTAAGGATTCAGAGCTATCTTCTGACTGTCTTTCAGGGAGTTTGACTCATGCCTCACTAGATGTGATGATATTTTCAAACAGTGCCATTGGATTCAATTTAACATCCACAATCAATGTCTTGTCACATCTCTGTACTGCAAGGCTCATTTTAAACAAACCATTGCTTATTTGAAGAAAGAATTAATATGATTGATAGATAGCGACAGATGTCACATCCAAATCAAAACAGTCCCCTCTGTTTTTTTTTTTTACTATGCCTTTGGAGATGAATTTGCTGCTCAGCAAGTAGAAACACTCCTGTTTTCAATCATCACCACAAAAATGCTAAAGGAAGCAGGCTCATGAACAAGCTCAGAAGCTCAAGGTTGGAGCCTATGCCTAGAAACAGTGGAAATGATGAAATGGGCAGGGGAGAGTGTGCTTTCCATGAATGACCTTAAAAGGGAAGGGAAAAATCAGAAGGTTGACTGCTGCAGCAGACTCTGGGCTAACAGTGGAGAATGGTGTCTGAACCATGTCTTCGGTCTGGTGGCACAGAAAAATTATCTCAGGAGTCAGTCTTTTATCAGTTGAAAGGAGAGAAATACACTAAAGTACCACCTATGTACACTAGATTTTAAGTTATGGGGTAAATCTTGCATGTAGATGGCTCCACATTTTTTCCTGATTTCTACTTCTAGGGAGGTAAGCCCAGGGGAAGCTGGGTTATAGTTCTGCCTCCAGGGTGACGAAAGACCCAAGTTATCAAAGGAGATGGAAAGGGTGCTGGCATCCCACTCACCTACTCTTGTGAACCCATTCTTCATTAAGCCCCAGGCTATATCCCACAGATATGACATAATTATTCAGGAGGAAATATTAACTGCACTTGGATGGTCTTCCAGAGTAACTGGGACCCTACTTGCTTCCAGATGACTTCATCTGCAACCGTCTGCTTCTTCAGCAGGTTTCAGTTTATCTTATATTGTCAAGACAACAACAGAAACTTGGCATTGCTGTTACTCTACATTTTTCCCTAAATGGGACCCACCATAGTCACCAAGTGCCTTGGCCCACTACTTTGAACAACTGTAATGTTAATAGACAGAACATTCAATGAATCAAAACTTAGTCAAGGGTTGCTTAATGCACCTGCTAGAGGAATCTTAAAAGATATCACATCCTTTCATGCTAGAAGGTTAAAAACTCCAGAATTTTTCTAAAATTCCTCCCATTACAGCTTATAAAGAATAAGCCTTCATCAATTCTAACTCTACAGTAGCTACAGCACCTTCGTTGTGCAGTCCAGAGGTTTATGTGGCACCGATGGGCTGTTCTGTGCACACTGACTAAGGAGAGCTGGTCCTTTAGGTTTTTTTTTCACTGCTTGGAAAAATCCAGAGACTGGTTTTCAGCTCCAGAGATGATAACATGTGGAACTATCATGAAAACCTTGTTGCAGATCATTACAAAGAAATTCTGGAGTATCTGAAATTCCAGGGCCCTTCAATTTTTTGCTGACTTCCTGATGTTATAAGCTATATACCAAGAGCAGCTGGAAGAGCAGGACTTTTGAGTTTGATGTCTGTCTGGAAGCAAGCAGTGTCTCAATTACTTTGGAAGATAAGCCAAGTACAATTAATGCTTCCCTTTCAGTAACAATGTTGTCAGTGTCAGTTTTCAAGAATCCATTCAGGCTACTCCTAGCCAGATGGATTAAGTTATATATTGTGGAGGTGAACAAGCCATCAGGCAAACCTATTGCTGAAGGAGTCAAAAATATGCTCTATAACATCTCTGGTGATTACAGCTGCAGAATAACTCATGTTTTGTTTCCTAATAGTTCCAAGACGCTGAGGAGAGGGAAGGGAAGAAACTGTTTTGGGCAGAGCTGAAGCAAAACTTTTGGCAATTATTTTTGTGAGCTATAAGACAAAAAAGTGGATTTTTATAACGTCAAAATGAGATGCTTCAATTTGTTGTATTACTTTTAGATCTTTGACTAAATTAATCCAAAAAATAGAGATAATTTACATTTGGTAACAGTACCTCTGTTTTGCTAAACTCACTATAATATTTTGATTGACCTGACTGGGCATTTTCCAGCTAAAAATTCTGGCCATCTTTACTAATGTCATCACGTACAGATGTGTCTGCACTTCAGCTGAGGACATCTTCAGTGTAACAAGATGGCCTACCATTAATATTTAGGAGTTGTGTCTATTCAGATGTAGGTCTGCAGCTCTGAGGCTGCTCACCTACAAGTCACAGCTTGCTGCTCCTGAGGTTCCTTTTCCTCATCACATTCAAAGAGTTTTTCAAAGCTCTTGTTGGGGACCTGAAGGGGAGGCCCCAGCTCCCACCAGCACCAGTGCTGCACACAACACCCCAAGTGCTGCTGAACTGACATGCTCAGTGGCAGAAAGGAAATGGTTACCAAGTATGAAATTTCTCAATCTACTAAGGCAAAAAGAATAAACATTAATTATGAAAGAATATTACTTAAATCTAGGTAGTTAATTAAACTTTATGAAGCTTTTGGAATCTTTTATTGTGTAGCTGTCTCAGCATAAAAAAATGTAGACTTTCTTATTCTTGTCTGTCTTACTTTCAACTGCTCCTCCCTAGAGCACATTTCTTTAAATTTTCATACAAATTTCAGCATCAGTGTCTGCATTCTGAAGGAATATTTTGCCAGGTCTGTTTTGTACAGCATCACTCAGCTTTTGCTGTCTTGCCATCCCTGACTTTGCTCCACCTGGGTCACAGGCACTCTTCACTGCTTTTATCATACCATACATTTTCACTGCATTCTGAAGAGCCTGTGCCAGCAAAAGAGATTATGTACTGAGGCTGGGTGGCTCAAGGCTCACAGCTCTTGGCATTGCTATGCCACTGGAAGAGGACTCCCGTATTTCTATCCAGAACTTCAGAAAAAAACATATATTTGGTCCAGTACGTCCAAAGCAGGTCACATTCACTGCATGTACTAGCACATGTATGTGGAAACACGGGATTCTGCACATGCCATGTAGGGTTGCTCTCTGCATATACAGGAGGTGCTTGCCCAGAAGTCCTACATATTCCCAGCTGCAGCAACTGTGGGGACTGGACTTAGGCTCCCTGTCCCTTACCTTCCATTCTCCCAGCCACTCAGCCCCTCTGCCTCATCACCCTCTTGCCGCAACCCTTGGGCAAGCAGCCCCTCCCCCAGAGCAGCAGTCTGCTCCTCACCCCTTGGATAACCAGAAAGAAAGACAAGATCCATCACACTACAGCCTGATAAAAAAAGATCTGGGCTGGTCCTAAAGTCAGGGTTAGGATGGGGTGAGTGCGCATCAGATGCCTGAAGGAACACAAACTGTCTTCCTCTTCCCTCCAGGACAGTAGCTCTGGAGTGAGCAGGATAGTCTGGATTCAGTCTGATGTGTGCCTCCAGCAACCAGCATTCAGGGATAAAAAAACTGATCTTTGCCCACTTGCATCAAAATTTAAATAATGCCTCATGTAGCTTTGTGGTGAGAGAAGGCAACTTCAGTCAACAGCACTCTGTGAGACTGAGGTTAGTGGAAAGACAATAAGTGTAAATAGAGAATTCAACACTAAAAAAAGCTTTCACAAAAAAATGCAAGCGCCATCATGACACAGATGGAGTCCTTGCTGTGCTGGAATCAATGGAAAAACTCTTCAGTGACTTCAGCAAAGTTAGGATTTTACTGAAGGTGCTGAAGCCTCCCCTTTTTGGCATACCTCATACTTCATGGGGTTTTACATGTTCTTTTCTTGTATTTGAAACAGAAATTTCTGGTATAGCAGCCTATGAACTACCTGACACACTTTTATAAAAACAACTGGGACATGAATATTTGTTTTTGAAATGGTCTCTCATATGATTCCACTTGAGAATTTAATACAATAAACATTGTTTCCCGAAAGTGTAAAAATATAACATTCTTCTACCATTAAAAGAAGATAATTCATCCAAAACCTCAATATTCAAATGGCTTAGAGATCTTTCAATATGAGGATGAAGGATTTATGCTCTTATGGGCAAACACTTGGTGCATCCAATCTCAGCAAAAGAACTGACCCATTTTAAAGTTAGCGTTTGCAGAAGAAGGAAGATCTAAGGAAATACAGCTAGCAGCCAAGCAAGACCACTGCATTAGAAGTGGCAAGATAAGAAACATGCTGAAAGGAGCATGCATCGGCACCACTGAACCGTTAAAACAGAATTCAAAGAAGAATAAAAGGAACTGTTCTCGCTGTGACTTTGTAGGCAGAGGCCGCAACGCTGGCTTGCCAAACAAGACCTCATGCACATGTAGTCATGAGAACCTCTTCAGAAAAGAGGTGGTGCTTACCAAGAACCCAGACGACTTCTGCTTTTTCCCTCAGAAAATTGCTGGCCCAGATAGGAAATGTCATGATCAATAAGAGCACAGAAGGGAGGAGGTTTGTCCCTTTCACCCAAAGGGCAACACAGTCAACTATGAGGTGTGTGAAAACAGCAGGCCTCCTGGTTTTGCACTTAGACCTCTGGCCTCCCGACCCAACGATGAGTTTGCCAAAAGCATCACCATCAGTGTAACTTTATCGTTGAATGAAAATCATACTCAAGCCCTTACCTCCAAATCACAGGGCACTCTCTGCTGTTTTAGCTGCACCTTCAGCAGGTCTTTTTGCTGATCATCTTCCAGGCAATCGATTTCAGTCACAGGGAATGCCTGCTGCTGTGTGTCTTCACTGATGCTGACCACAAAGAGCACCTCTGAGGTGAGCAGCAAGCAGCCTTCATGCTGCTGGCCTGATCCACTCACAATCATGACGTCTAAGGCCATATGGACCTCCGGCCTTCCTAGAGATTGCAGCATTTTCCTACATTATCAAGGAGGAAAAACAAAAAGAAGAAAAAAAAAGTAGTAGTCTGTGTTATGCATTGGGGTCCTCTGGGACTTCTTTTGAACACTAATGTTTTTAATCAAGCCTCTAGCTATCACCTACAAATATAAAATAAGCCAGGGAATATATTCCAAATCTCCATTACTGAAAGATGTAAGACTTAAGATTTAGAGAACAAATGTGAAACTGTTACTTATCAAAACTCCTAAATCATTCACTGCAAAATTGGCCTAATAACCATGCTAGATCAGCTTATTTCCCATCCTAATAGAAAAATTACCCTGAGAAGTGGCTTACAAATTCAGTGCAGAAAATAAAGCTATCTTCACTAACAGCTGTTTCTGGAGATGTGCAGAATTTTTTTTGGGCTCAGTGCAATGATAAATAAGTAAGAACTCACTGAATGCCATTAAATAAAAATCAGCTCTGTAGTTCCAAAGCTGGAAGCAGATCAGCAGCCCATCATTTGCAGATTGGGTTTCTATGCACTACCTTTGTGTTTAGTGTTCCTAAACAAACTGCCATAACTCAGCCTTTCCTAGGGAAGCAGCCTGTTAACTTGACCACAGGCCAGAACCTATTAATAAACAATGTGGATGTAAAAATGAGCAAGTGTCTAAATAATTTTACCAGACATATTTGACGTGGCTATTTGGAGCCTGCTCAACATGTTGATCATTTGGATGAGAGCGCTGCTTGGGAAGCTGAGAAAGTCCAGCTCCATGCAAAATACCTGTGGTAAGAGAATTTAAGTTTTTTAGTAGTTGTTTTCTACAAAACAGTTACATGCTGTAGTGATGTCATCTGTTTAGAGCAGTTCATAAAATAGTGCAGATCCAAAATGATGTCACATCTTTGGAAGTTGTAGTCAAGATAATTCATTAAATATTATAATGCAAGACTTGTGCACTTAACCCCGGTGATCTTGCATTAGCAAGAAACAAAAAAAACCAACCCACTGCGTGTTCTAAAAATCAGCCATACACTTGCAATCAAGAGAAACATAATGCTCCCGAGAGCCATCATTTCAGATTCACATCACTTAGGATTTCTGTAGAAAAAATCAAGACCATTGTTAACTTTCGTGCTTAATATTAAAATACTTCCATATACATGTCATGATTGGTACAAATTAGAAGGCAAGTTTGCCTAGATACTGTATTTAAATGTTCAGTTACTTAATCCAGCTGTTAAACACAGATCCATATACGTTTATGAGATCTCCGGGGCATCTGGTTTATTGTGAATTCTTCTTAGTGCCAGCAAAGAATGGAGACTACAAGAAACAGTTAAACAGGTTTCTAAATAGAATATCCAAAGCTGAAGATGATACAGTATGTATGCTTTCAGTTGGCTTGTGAATTTTTAAAGATGGAGTATGGTCACTAGAAAGAATGAGTGGGTTGCAAAAAAATTCACAAATTAAGTAGTTTAAAAAATTTTTCCAAGACAGACGGGAAGTAGGTTACACAGCAAGCACTAGTGTTATACGTTTTAGTGCAAAGTTACTCTTTAAATAAACAAATTTTCTTTTGTCTAATTAAGCATTCCATTGAAGCAAAAAGCATTTTTGCATAAGGGTGTCAATAACTTAGATTCCTTTTTACACAATGGATAATAATTTAAACAAAACATCAGCGCTGAAAAAAACCCCTTTAATTTTTAGCACACATGTTGATGGTAATACTTAAAAGCAGCATCCCAGTTGTAACAGTTGGCTTACCGAGGTTCTCAGCATTATGTGAGTGAAAATGTTATTTACAGATGGAGAAAGAGAGAACATGTGTTTATTTCTGTGTGGTCCCCCACCCCTCGGTCCCCCCCAAGGGGCACGGTCCCACTTCCAATCCAGTTGTGGGTAAGAGTTACTTGAACTCTTGTGTGTTTTCCTCTCACGCACTGTCAGCTATTATTGATACAGTTTTTATGTTTTTTCCTGGCTAACTCTTTTTGTCACATGCTCATGGAAAACATGATGTCTTGTACACCATATCTGCAATGAAAATTGTCCCTCTACTGTTACAAGTTTCTTGATAAAGACTGCAGTGGAATTAAATCTAGAAAGAATAATGCCATGGGCAGCAAAAACAACACACAGGCAGCTGACAATAGACAAAATTTTCTGATTTTACCGATATGGGTTTTACACCTATGGGATGCACAGTTCAGGAGAAGGGTTATTATTTACACTCATACAAACAAGATAATTTGAAAGAATTGTAATACTTGTTTCATTATTTCTTTAAATAGATTGCCTCAAGGAATGAGTTCTGAATGCAATGGGAAGCATGGAAGCAATACCCTATACTTAAGCCCTAGGAGAACAACTCATATTCTAATCAACACATCACAAACATAAATATTGCTAGCGATTAAAGGCTTACATCTTCAAGTTTTGTCCGGGTTAATTAGTGAAGCAAAATTATTGACACATTGTCCTTGTACCAACAGGTCTCCCTGCTCTTCTTCCCTGACTCTCCCTCCCCCCGCCTCTTTTAAATATCCAGACAAACAGTTTTGATTTATTGATACTGGAAGCAAAAAAATTAGTGTATTTCAGTATTTTATTTTTATCTTTTACAGTATTTGGCTGTCCAGAAGTATTCACATCAGCCTGAAAGGACTGCCACTGCCACTAAGTGCTCAGTCTAGCTGGAAAACCCACCTCTGGTTGTTAAAAGGTTACCTGTGTATCCAAAATTGGGACTGTCTTCTCACAACTCTCTAGTTTAAAGGGGATGCTCCCACTACATAACTCAGTTCTTTCTCCCACGAGCATAACTCTCTGTTTGTGTAGAAATAGCACAACTCTTTCCTTGCCATAACAAAGCAATCTCAAAATAACACTCTAATTAGATATAGAGTTGCTCTAATACTTTTATGTCAAAAACTCTTTTGTAAGCACATATGTTTCTGTAACTAATTCTACTGTATTCCAAGAATTACTTCATGCTTTCTGCATTCTGTGTTTCTGTGGCAGTTCAATGCGGATCGGTAACACAAGAGAGAAGCACAACTTGATGGCTTTTAAGAAAACCAGCACAACATTTGTAATGATTCAGCGATGGCATTTCTAAATCTTTCTCTAAGTCACAGCTACTGAACCAAATAAGTAAGACACAGCAGGTTGTATCTGAAGAGCATTTTATAAGTTAAATGGGGATGTTGGAAATAAAGAAACTCACCGTAACCTGTTTGGGAGACGAGCTCAGCTGCACCTCCGATGGGCTTTGTGAAGACGCCCATGATTCCTTTCCCCACACCCGAGATGACCCCTCTGGCTTTACGCCCGGCTGAAGCTTGGGCCTCAGATACTCGCTGAAAATTCTGCATTGGCTGATCGACAATCCCAGCAATTGCACCTGGAAAAACAAGAGTCCCCAGTAATTAGTGAAGATTAATACCCCAGAATAAGAGGGAATCTTACTACTGGACCTGAATGTTGCTTGGATTACAAACCGTACCCCACCCTTCTTATACAGCCATTTAGCATAATACCTTAGCTTCAATTTAAGTTAAATCTTGACTCCTTTTTTTTTAATGTATTTCACTTTTTTAAACATTCTGATCACTTAACTTGACAGTATGTTTCCATCTTTCAACTACTTCTGCTAAATGTTTTTGCTGAATTAGTTTAATTTAGTTCATTCTGTGTAGCAATTCTGAAAATGTTGGGCTTGGAATAAAATCCGCCAGTTTTAGAAGACTCGAGCTGCTATGGAAATGAGATTTTCACGTAAGCCTGAGATTGACTTCATGAGAATAAAAACTGCCTGTATTCAATAGATCATTTTTATATCCTCTTCCACTGCCAGAAATGTTCATAAGCTAATGCAACTTTTGATTTATTACTAAGATTAGCAGAATTAGACTTTGAGACTTTTTGTTACTTTTTTGTGAAAACGATCATATTTTACTTTAATGTGCATGGGTCAAACTTTTACAAGTGACACAGTGACCTTCCCAGCTTTTAGTATCAACAGAGAACTCCAACTTAAATCTTCCTAAATGTAAACAGGTATGTGAGGTGGTACATTTCTTTGATCTTGAGTTTACTCTAGCCACTTAACCACAGACATGTCTCTAGTTATTGTAATTTTGATAGATAAGCTATTTGGAAATCGCTAAGAGTACAAGGACTGGACAAAGTGACATCAGTTTGAAAACGGTCTGCCTAATCCGAGGTTCTTTGCTCAGTGAAAAGCAAGTCTGCAGGCTCCTTGGCTAGCTCTCGGTTTGCACCTTCAGTTGCAAATATCAAGATAAAACAATTTTTTAAGGAGTAGGACCAATGATCACCTTGGTAACCAGGCATTTTTACTGCAACCCAGACATCTTTGAAGATTCTGTTTCGTATGTGGAAGCAAATCCAGACATAATTCCACAGATTCGGACAATCACAGCTGAGGTATTTGGCCCCATGTGTTTACCAGCATGACATGCACTAGTCAGCTAGCTGCTACCCAGTTTTCAGATGGTTTTAGTTACTGTTACTGGATAAATGGAGAAGTTGCTGACTTTAAACAACAAGAACTAATATTGTACACTGGTATTCTGTCCAAAGAAAAGATGAGTATGAGAAGCAGCACACACTTTCCTAGATCCTTGTCCCTGGGATACTACCTATCAGCAATTCATGAAACTTGCATCCCCCATAAATGCCTCCCTCTCCTCTTAGAGAGATTACTTCCAACTTCTGTATGTGTATCCTTTACTGATAAATGTATAGTATTTCCCCAGAAAATGCTGGTCTATTTTTAATGTGATACCCAGCTTTTATTGAGCTCACTCACTGAAGTTGAGTGTGCAGCTGAAGGTTCACCCTTTGTACCACAAAGGCCATGAAGCTTCCTTCATGCCATGCCATGGAAATGATACAATTTTCAATTGAAATCTGTTTCATTACTACTTACCAGCTGCTCCTGCTGCTTGACTAAAATAATACCCCAACACCCCATCATACAATTGGGATTGTTCGTCCAGTCTTTTCTTTTGTAAAATTGTGATGCATGTGAAGGCATAAAACAATACTTGGTGTTCTGCTAAGTTACAGTATTACATTACCCTGTGACCTCCTTCACCCTATCTATTGAGGTCATCCACAGCATCTGCACTTTCAGAACAGAAGTTATTGCCTTATTAAATGTAATCCATCTAAGTCCTAGCACTAGTAAATTATTTACTGCAATACACTTGAGCAATGTTACAAGGTAATAATAAATAAGAGCCTACTCCAAAGAACCTGGTATGCTCCAGGCACTTCTCGGTTGGAATTAGGCCCAGAGGACAAGGAAACAGCATGGAAACTGCTGTGACTGTGTTATATAAGATTATTTATATAGTACACCAAATAATATATAGCTTAATTAGCCAGTTGTTTAGTACTTCCACGCTTGCTGTTATTCTGCCATTTTATGCATGCTCCAAACTTGTCCATGAAGCCATTCCATACATCAAATCCTTTTGCAAGTCCCGTCTTTCTAACTGCAAAAAATATAACCAATGATCTCCTCTTCCCTCTCTGCTCTCCCTTTGTAATGTCTTATCTCAAATTGCAACTCACTGACATAACTCATTCACGTGCTGTGGTCATGCCCACAAATCACATAATAAACTATAACCTTACTCCTTTCATTAAGGAGTGGCTGGTCCTACCACCCTTGCACAGGGAAGCACGAGCTGTTCAGCAGCTTTCCTGTATGCATCATGCGTGGGCAAAGGGGAAAAAAATCGGTCAAAGGCTGAGCAACCTCAAAACCCAGCAGCAGTGAGATAATTGTGTCACACACGTAAGGTTCATGGCATCTCCTAGCACCAGAAACTATGTGAAGCAGATGTTCCCTGTGTCCATGTGGCTCCTTTCTTTCTAACGTGAAGTTAGTGGCAAGAGTACCATGCTGGATGGGCTTAAAACAGAAGGTCTTTTCCCCCAGATTTCAGTAAGGTACCAGGGAAGCAGAGCACTCTCATTCCCTTCCCACTCATTCTCACAGTCTACAGACAGTTACAGTGTCCTCCCGCTGTCACCGTCCCTTCTCTGCAATGTTTCTTGCCCATTATTATTTTTTCTTTAAAGTGAAACCATTCTCCATTTTTCTCTCCTTCCTCACCCTAGGCATTCAATTTTATATGCATGTCCACATATGTACACACAGATTATGTATGTATAAAGAAAACCTCAATAAAATTAAACACCAAAGCAACAAAACAAAAACATATTCTTCCATTACTGGACCAAAGAGGTTCCAGCAACACCGTAACATCTGCTAAACATCAGCTGGGGTGCACTCTGGTTAATACATGTTGCTCAGTAACCATAAAAAAGATACTTTGATAACTACAAAATTCAGATAGTTCAGAGTACATCACTGTATTACTCCACGAAGAATGTGATTACAGGCAGCAACTGGTTCATATACAGACTGACAATGTTTGGTGAACGCAGCACGGCTTACAGAACTTAGCAAAGCTCGGGTTGCTTGTGACAAACTCTTTCGGATCAAGAAATAATTGGAAAAAAACCCCCACCAGGAGAAACTGGCCATGCTTTGCCATGAGGCTGGAAGCTAGTCAAGCCGAAACCATTTGGCTTCCTTTTCTTTTCTCTGTTGTCCTTCAGGATTGTCGCAAGTGTTTCACACCAAAAATACAGCTGAAGCCTAGTCTCATCACAGCAAACATGACATAAAAATACAGCTAAAAGCAAAGAGCACCTGTTGGTGTGCATTAATACTTTTACAGAAATTAGTGTGTGGAATAGCACACCCCTTCAGGATTAGCACTGGTTCTTGGTATTGTGCTTGTAGACAGGCAAACATAGAGGGACTTCGATTCAGTGATAGCTGCACAGCAAGAACAACAACCACCACACTTAATAACAAAAATTTGAGCTTCTGAAATCCAGGCTTTAACTTCTCTAGCAGCATAGTTACACTGTCAGTCAGTATTACTACCAATTCACTTTCTCCAAAAGCAGGAAGGAGTAACTGAAATGTCGAGCACTTTTGCCATTGCGAAAAATTGCTTTCCTAATAGTTGTCAGCTTTTCGGTTATTCAGACGTGCTCAACTTCCCAAAGGGAGCTACTTCAATATATTTTTCACTAGGACCAGTAGTTGAAAATAAAGTCTATAGTTTCCATATTCTCTCTTACACGATTGTAAATTATTATTTTAAGCTTGACCCTGTCATGCAAAATGCAAAAGATAGTTCCTTGGTGGGGAGTGTCGATCATCTAAATATTTTAAATGCAATTTCACTGCATTTTTGTCTACTCATATAAAAGAAAAAACACACCTATCATAAGTTTTTGCTTCTTTTCACACACAAATGTTACTACAATGACCCAGAAGTCTCCCCCAAACTAGAAAAGAAGACCACAGCCAGCCAAAGATAACAATCAAATCAAACAACACCCTGACAGTGCTTGAGTCATTTAAAATGAGACAGGACAAAGCACTTAAGAATGTACCACAGGGAACAACTTGCACTGAGGAGGAGACAAGAGTAAGTACATGATTTTGGCCCTGATTCAGCAAAGCTCTTAAGCACATGCTTAAGTGCTTAGCTGAATCAAGGCCACCATGAGCCAGATTTTCAGAAAAATCAGAAATGCAACTCTTCTTTCTGCATAGATGTATCAGTGTACTTGAGGGCTCTTACATGCCTGTGCCTAGGCACAAAATCTGCATTTGCAATTCTTGTAAGCTGGCATGAGTCAGGTGACTTTTACAAACACGATAGTACTGTGACTATCCTAGAAATCTTTTTCACACTTCTCAATTTTACAATTAGAAAGCCATAGAAATGATGGCTTCGAAGGGTCTTGCTCTCTGCATTCCTGCGCTTATCTGAACTTCATTCTTGTGAAGGAAAATAACAGCAGCTCCGCTTCATTTTGTTATGTATCAAGAACCTGGAAGTGTTTTTAGAGTAAGCTTGTTCATGTTTACTCTGAACATGCTGGTGAAAGAAAGCAGCACAGTGATACCTCTCCTTCAACTATGACTGCTTTTTTGGGGAAGCCACAATATTTAAACTAAGTGGTTAGAACAGAAACAGCTTTCTGACACCTTTGTAAAGACTGACATATAACTCTATTCATAATTTAGGTCTTGACACAATTTACATGAATGCTGCTCTGTATACAGAGAAAACATGCTTTTTAAAAATCAGGTTTAAATAAAAAAAATAATGCCTGATACAAATTCAGCGACTATTTCCAATTCCTCCCTTAGTGAGAGGTCCCATACTTGTCAAGTCCAGCTACACAGTAACTGTAGCTATTTATCTGGGTGCTTTGTTGCCTCCACTGCTACAACAGAGGTATTTAGCAGAGAGGAAACTCCAAATAGTAACAGTGTGAGTAAGAACAAGATCCTGGCTTGCTAAGGAGCTAATATGTTTTAATGCTTATATGAAGCTCTAAGTTTCTAACATGAAGTCTGATTTCTTAGGAAATCAGGGACACTGAAATTTTAACTCTTTTTCAGTTTTGTTTTTAACTCGGGCGTAGTCCTGCAAACAACAGAAGCCTTGTGCGCAGGGAGGTGCAGGCACAGCGTATTTGTGCACGCACGTTACGAGTTCCCAGCTTTCCTGAACAGCAGAAACTTTGTCTTGTTACAGCCAAAGCTACAAAGTTTTGCTCTTTACTTCAGGCTGTACTGCTGATGGGTTTTGCTCTGAAGGGGTCTGGTGTGTCAATGAAGGGGATAGCCACCACATTATCTCGCTGTCTTATTAATAACTGAAGCAAGATCACCAAACCATTTCACCAGCACATATATACCAGGCTGACACAGTGCTTCTAAAAGTATAATCTTTCATTCAGCTACTCAACCTGACTGCCCTTAGCCCAATAAAACGAGAAGGAAAAATAAAAGCTCCGAACTGCCTTTGATTTGCAACAACAGTAACAGCTTACTATTGGGATAGTAGCTACTAATACATGAAATTTCTCCTTTATGCACATTTCTCCCAGGACACTTGCTTGCTGGTTTACAGGCATTATCAAATGACAGTGCTCACATCATCTAATGTTATTGCTTAAAATAATTTCCAGTAACTTAACCCAAACTTGTAACATTTTTACCACTTCCTCTTTGGGGCTTTCAGGGTTGCGGTTGCAAATTTAGGAGTTGTGTACACTACTGAAGATTAGGAAAGAGGACAAATCCTTTCAAGCTTCAGCTCTTCTAACCTTTTGCACTGGACTGCTTTTGGTCACTTTGATCTCTAAGGGATTCATACTCTTTAATACGTACAGAGGAACTCTGCCAAACAATACAGTTCTGCATTCCTCTGCTGTGTGACAAGGAGAAATAACCTAGAAAATCCAGCCCCTTACTGCAAGACTTCTCACAGAGGTTTTTTCCAGTGCGGGTTAGTTTTCAAATTTTTAGGTATTATTTTGAAATGGCCAGAGTAATCTTCACTTCTAACCAAACCACTTGGCTGCTTGACGAATACAATTACACTGAATCAGGATGATCTGGGTCTCTTTGTAAAAGCAGAATTCCTCATCAAAGCTTACTTAACATCTGCACTAAGTTCAAGTGGTTTTCAAACAAAACCAAGAATCCCCGATACCTACAGTGCAGCAAAAACAAGCAGGTTCAGAAGGCATTCCTAAAACTCACTGGAAAGTAAACATGAGTGTGATGACGTTTTTGTGCTGACTTAGTTACAAGTCACCCTGCCCAATGCAGAATTATTCTTTTCTTCTCAGATATACATCATGTACCAATAAAAATGCTATTTCACAAAGAGAGTGCAAACTTGTTCTATATCTGCAATTATTTTATCAGCAAAAAACATATACGAAGTCACTAAACCCTGATAAAAAGAAACAATATCTCATACATACTGTGAGGCTATTTCACAAGAAAACACCAAAACAAACATAATTTGCAATTATAACTCACGCACAAAAGGCTGGTGAGCAAATCAGAAATCAGTATTATCACTCAACTTGATATTTAATAGTACATTACCTAGAAGGCTAATGCCTAAACGTGAGAGCCCCTGTCTCAGTCCTTCTCCCAGGCTCTCTGGAAGCTGCCTTCTCCATTCTTCTTGTCTGTTGTAATGCTCCTCATCCAGTGACAGCCTATCCATATTCCGAGCAAGACTTGTTGCCAGATTGGTAATTGACGTCAGTGTACCTAAATACATGGAGATATATATTTGGGTCTGGATCAAAATGATTTAATTTAAAACATGGAGACGTTCTATGCCTCACTGCAATACCGAGCTTACGAGCAGAACAGCAAGTCAATTGAAAAGTCGCCCATGTGTAACATGCTTTACTATTTGTTAAGCATCACCACACTGCTTCTATGGTCCACGTCACGCCTTTTACATTAGCCTGCACCAGGTTTGCCTGGCCCGTGGAACCGTAACTCATCCGAACATCCTTCCCCAGTTCCCAAACTTCTGTAAGGCTAACCTAAATGGAGCGGGGAGTGATGGAAAGGTAAACAAATATTTACAGAAGGAGCCCGGGAGGACGTCTCCTGAGGGAGCCCCGAGCAGGAGCGAGGGGCTGGGACTGCTGTGCTGCGGTCTCTCCCGGGCGGCCGAAGCCACGCGATGGCACTGTTTATACAGACTTCGCAAAACAAAAGCTGCTTCTGTTCTCAGGCCAGATCAGCCCTGCTGTCAAACCCTATCCACCTACTTACACAGCTATGACAACTGTATCTACTTTTTTTTTTTTTTTTTTTAAAGAAAAAAGAAATAGTAAATATGATGAGGCGACAGAGTGTAGAATTTCTGATGGTTAGCAGAAGTACAGAACACCTTTAATATTTCTGCAGTTATCACATGAAATACTGGCTGAGCCAATCTCCATTTCCCACTGGGAGGTTTAAAATTCTGAAGTTTCTCAAACATTCTTATGCACTGTAGTTAAGCGGTGATCTGTTTAATACATAAGATGTTATATGCGAGCTTTGTTACCCTCCCAGCATTTCGCTGCAGCCCAGCAAGCCAAACAAAGCTGCAAGCAATATTGTTTAAAACTTTAACACATCCTTTAACAACACATGACAACAAAGCAGTAGTTGGAGCAACAAAGTGAAAGCTCTACCTTTGGAAATGTGTTTTACAAATGATGTTGTTCCTCTGGAAACTCCACTGACAAATGCTCCTGGGCCTCTGGTCAGCCCTTCATAGGGGAGCCTAAAGAAATCGGCTATGCCATTCCCTATGCTTCTCACCAGACTTGCTGGGCTTCCAAGAATTTCCAATGATCCGACAACCCAGCCTGTGTGGAGGAACAAGACACATGTTACGACTGCAAAAACTGCAGAAGCAGCAGTTGTGAAAAGGTTATTCCTTAATTATCTTTTTCACACTAGAATTCATCGCATTATGAACTTCCTTTGAGCAAAACACAGGAAATAACTCATCCACTATGAATTCAGAAATGGCAATCTTTCATACTTTGTAAATCAAAGAAATCCTTTTGGCAAACTCACAAATAACTTTAGAATGACTTCCTTTCAGGAGCTTCCCGTATTTCTGCTAAAAGTGTGCTAGGGAGGTGGATGCTAAAGCCTCACAGCTATGGAGGAACAGGACTGCAATTTCAGATTGCTGGGTTGGTTTTAGACACTATAAGGCAGCATTGTGATTTTACATCCTTATGTGATAGAATTGTGACAGGGAGTTTACACTGATACAATGTACTGCTTTACGGGAGTGTGCAGGTCAATTGCTTGATGGAGTGTTAGGAAAGGGGATGCAGATTTTTGACAAGTGCTTAAGAAGTTATTTTAAATCCACCCCAACCCTTCTAAGCTGATCATTTTCTTTCAGAGTGCAGTGAAAGCCAGACAAATGTCTTCTGCTCAGTACAGTTGTGTAAACAGCAATGACATCTACATGCTGATTAGGTTACTCATAGGGGAGTATTCCCTGTGCATATCCCAGGAGAGGTATCTGCAGATCTGGTTTCCTATATAGACGCAGGGTTGCCAGCAGCTTGCTGGATGGCCGAGCGCGCAACAATCTGTTGCTGGAAAGCTGTTTGCAGGTCTTGTCTTTCTCAGGCTGGCTGGCAGCAGATTTATTAGGGAAATAGTGCTGCATAACTTTTTTTTTGGCAGCCCAGAGAGAGCGATTCAGAAACAGCAATAAACGTTAAATGGGAACTGCCTGGTCTCTGAGCCCTGGTACCATGAGTTTCAACTGGCACTGTCAGAACGTGACAAGGCATGACAGGGCCAGAAGACTGAAAGATGGACAGACTGGCCTCCTGCTCTCCCGCCGAGGGCCCTTGATCTGCGCTGCCCTCCTCATTCCCATCTCATCACTGCAAACTCCTGCTATCCAGATGCTTTTCTTGTTTTCTCTTAACCCCTCCCAGTCACTCCTGTGGAAGGCTGAATCATGAAACTGAACAGAAGAGAAAATGTTACTCATATGAATTGAATTAATCTCATGCTATCATTCTAAGCTCCCGGAAAATCTATTATTCTTGTTGAATCTGTCCCACATTTCAGCCCTGGCAGGTTGAGAACTCCAGTATATGTAGTATAAAAAACGGGAACCACAGTGGACATAAGGGAGAGAGTGGGATGGACTATGAAAACAAAAAACAAGTACTACTGGCAACGTGACGAGCAGAGCGGCAATGAGCGCTGTGGACCCACGGTGCCTGCCCTGGAAAGGAGCATCCCCCCTGGCAGTCCTTCCCTGCTGGGAACCAGGGGAAGCCAGCACTCCAGGCTGGGCCTGCGACTCCCTTGCTGCAGTATTTTTAATAAATTATCCTTGCCACTGTATGAAGTGATGAAAAGCTGGAGGGGCGGGGAGGCATGTACAGATGGAAGAAATGCTCTTTCTGCTTTTTCTGATCAATAACATTGCAATAATCCCTCACAGCCTTTTTTTTTTTTTTTTTTTTTTTCATAAATATTCTTGGCATTCCTTGCCCTGAGGTGGTGATGTGATGGAAAGGGGCTGCACAACACTGTGTCTTCATGCCTTGCTGCCCTGCAACACCCCAGCAGGCACTGCCAGGCCAGGACACGGCAGACTCCAACTCCACTCACCTGTTTGGCCAGCCAGTGTGTTCGTGAATGAAAACTGGATTAAAACCAGGAATGAAACCAGTTAAACACAAAGCTGAGGGGTTGCCTGGTATCCTGGGGATGGGGTGTTTCTGTCTGGCCCTGGCCTATGGGCTGTCAGTTTTGGGAAGCTCTGAAAGGAACGTGATCACCCTTGGAGAGTGCATGGGAGGAATGTGCAAACTGCAGCAAGGGTGACCCTCCTTGGCCAATGCTCAGAGCAACACTAACGGCTCCTCACTGCCGGCATGGACCACCCAACCCAAGGAGGAAGGCGTGGGAGTAAGTCGGGAATAGGAGAATGATGAATCAGGAATAATCCCTCAATTCACAAGATCTGTGCTGCATTTTATTTTGCAGAAATATAGTATCATGTCAGATTACCATTTTCCAAAGTATGCTTAGTAATTATATTCACTAATATGAAGTAATTATGACTATATTAGCAGAGAGCCACTGCATTTTCTTTATAGGCAACTATAGTGTTAGATCTGGCTGATACCAGTAATATTTTAAAATAGAATTTTATTAACTTTTAAATAGAAGCCATCTTAATTAGAAAAGGATGGGAGATTTCCATTGCAAGTTTTGCTAATGTGAGACAAGCAATGCTAATCAGCATATCTGAGCAGAGCTCTCCAGCCCCATGCATTGCTTATGAGACATGGATTCTGGCCGCTCCTTTGCAACATGTGAGGCAGCCTGACACACACCCTTTAGCAGGCTCTGGGGCAAATCCTGCCCCCTCCCACAGGGCAGCAATGGTCTTGCACGCAGCTAAGGGCAAAATGAGACTATGTCCCGCTTGGAGCACAAGGCATAGCTGTATGGGAATGCCGTTTGTGCAGATGCTATGATTTATGCATGGGACAGTGGTGAGTAGAAAGGGGTCAAACAAACCATTGTTTTGTAGATTAATGTAGTTAAAATGCAGGAGAGTGAGGTCCTCTTCCACAAGAGACCAATCCAAGAAGTGTAACTCACCCAATGGTGAGGAAAGGACTCAGGGTTTGCAGACTATATAAAGCTTTTTGCTTGTTTTTTTCCCTCCTTTTCAAATTTGTTGACACAATCAGCCTTTTGACAAGTGTCACAAACTCTTCAAAATAAAGCATCTTCTTTGCCCAAGCAAACATTAACCAATACAATTCACCATTTTAATCATGGTAACCCCTTTCAAAAAATACATTTTAGTTTTAGTGCTTTGAGTGGGATTTAAATAGTAACTAAGTATATGCTTAGGTATTTTCCTGAAGAGAAGTTCCACTGAAGCAAACCTTATTTCTTAATATTTAAACCACTTGATTTCAGCTATATCATGAGCCCAGAGCAAGGGGTGGCCTGTGCACTGCTGCACACTGCCAGGGTAGCACAGGAGGAAAGACCAAGACCAGGCTCAGGAATCCCTAGCATATGTGCCTCACGTGGGATGCTGTGGATGAAAAGCCAGTATAACCCCAATTTCCTGCTGCGGTCTATCACCACTTGTATCACCACTCCTAGCCAGTTGTAGGGAGAAGCATTCACACTGTGGACCATGTTTGGCCACAGTTTCACTCTCAATTAGCAAGAAACTAGATCTCCCCTTTGGTACTATGGGATTTGACTGTAAAACAAATCCAAACAAGCAGTAAAAAGAAAAACCTGCAAATTTTGCAAGCAAAATAATGCAAGAAAATAATGAATTGGTGCACAATGTTCTGGTGCACAATTGTGTACACAATTGCCATAATTAGCTATGCAAGTCAGGTATGCACACAGTGAAAGACCAGATCAGCATCTCACTATTTCTATTGATAAATACCTGAAACGCATGTGTACAAGTCTGGAAACTGCACACAGAAATCAGGTTGCAGCTGTGCTTGCAGTACAAATGGAAGCATCAGGATTTCAGAAAATCTGACCATTAGTATTGCAGGCAAATAAATCCCGTGATTCAGTGTGGATTACATTACTTGTGGGTGATCTTGGAGGAGCTTCCTCCTGTCTCAGGTACAAATTCCATTCCACACTAAGACACATCAGAGACCAAATTTCAGGACTTCTAAATTAATATTTATGGGAAACAGAATGTACCTGCTAACCTAATAGACTAATTGCTCCCTATTAATCCTATATGGGAAAAAGTTAGTAACAGCAAACTTCATAGTTCTTGGATCAAAGGACAACAAACATCTGTGTGCTAGTTTAGCATGAAGGCTGTATGAAGAAAGACAGATTCCTAATCATAAACTGCAGCCAAAAGGAGTTTTAACAACAAAACAACATTCAGGGCTATAATTTACTTCTGAATGCAGAGCAACATGCTGAATAATTTGATTAAACATAGTTTTGGGGAGTTTATGTGTGGAATGTGGGTTGATTCTGACTAGTGCTATAATATAAAATGACAAAACCTAAGCCAGCTAGAATACATTTTTATGCTGTGTTCAGGGTTTCGTAAAGCCTTCAGGCGGCTGGCTAATGTTTAGCACAACTTTACAAATCTTCACGGGTGTCTGCTCAGCCATTTTATTTCCCTTCTGTTGTATGGCAGGACATGAAAGGTGTCTGAAAATATCATTATCAAACAGTGTCTGAAGAAAACAATAATTGTATGGCTAACATCTAGGTTATTCAGCTTGAGAGACAATCACAGGATCCTGGTACCTAATAAAAATGTTACATGTTAAGGAAAAGTACTGACCTGCTCTGAAAAGTGCTCCAGCGGCATAATGCATGGCCAAGGCATGGATAAGTTGTCTGGCAGTGGTGAAGATGGGTCCTCGCTCAAACACAGAGAAGGAGAGAGGGGTGTGATCTGAGGCTATATACAGTTTCAGTGAAGCATGAATACTGACAAGGAGATTAACAGGTTGTATTGTTAATTTCCGTAACTTCACTGGCTTGACTAAAGCTCTTGCATGCTCTCTCACTTGTTCAGGCAGTATCAGGGTAGTATCTGAAATATTCATGGATTGACAAGTGGCTTTGTTTTCTGGAAGATATGTATCAAACAAAGTCTTAATGTAGTAAACAAAGGTGTCTTCCACATACAGCCTAGCTGGTTTGAGCTCAAAACTGAGGTCATTCACATGAAACATGAAATTATCTTCCTCAGAAAAAGAAATGCAGAGTTTTATAAAGCAGTTTTCCTTATAGCTTTCCAAATCTTTGTTACAAACAACGAGGTTGTTCACTCTGGACCACTGCATGGTCTCATTTTTCTCTCCTTGGCACAGCAGGACTGCAAAATGGAAATTGGATTTGCTGTACAACTGATTGTCCAGTTGCAAATCTTCACAATACACTTGGAGACTATGAAACTGTGGGAGGCCTTCCATGGCATCCCGCTGGAGCTCCTGTGACAGGGGTCTCAGGCAACTGGTGGCTGGGGCCACACGGAGGAAAACGTTGTCTGCTGTGAGACGCAGAAGTTCAGAGGACACTTTGTGGTTTGTAATATCATCAAACGCAGCAAGACTTAACTGACTGATGAACATTTTCAGTGACAAGGTCTGCTCTTGACTTCTAGACAGGAGGGAAAAGAAGTTTTGTTACTTCATGTATTTTGAGTTCACCTGGCATCTTGCTTTTGCAAAAAGCCATCACGAGAGACGTTCTCTATAATACATGGGAAACTCACTGTGCAAGTCCTGTTAATGCTAATGGGATCTGGCAGACTTAATCACCACAGTGGGTACCACTCAGGGCGTCTTCTAAGAGATGGGGTATTACACATCTATACCAGGTTTCTCTTTCTTTTGTATCAATCAACAGGATAGTTTGGACAGGAATGTCTATATACACAGTAATTCCCTATTAGATTTGCAACAGAGCGATATTAAAACAGACAACAAATACAATTTTCTGATAACTCATGTACAGCCTCAGTTGTTACAATATTTTCTGGGAAGCACTACTGAAGGTTACTATTGTGGATTTCATTTCACATCACATGCAGCAAGTGCCCTCCAACAAAGTCACCACAGCATTTTTATACTGATGGCATTGAGGGCCTCCCCCCCTCCAGTGTTAACTGCCCATTGCCAAGTTTAACTAGCAAGTCGGCTATTATGCACTGCTGATGAGCAGTTTCTCAGGGATTAATACGTAATTACAGTGCAAATAAAAACAGTACAAAAAATTCCACTCTAATTGTAACAGCATTGCTGGAGGCCAGGCATTCTGCATCTTGGAAATAGTGTTATGATTGCACTTGAATGGAGCTGAGGACCAGGTTGTGGTGTGTTATGGAAGTGGGGAAGCCTTCTAAAGAAGATTGTTATAATCAAGTACAGTTAATTACTGACTGTAAGACTATTTCTACAGCCCTTGCACATCAAGCTTCCTACCAATTTTAGTGGAAGTTTGTATGATTACAGATGGCAGGACCTGGCTAAATACATTTTAAACTGATGAACACACTCAAAAACAATTACGATGGAAAATGTCCTTTTTTAATGAACAACTCAGGACTTCTTTTTGTATCAGACATCTAGTGTTTACCCTAAAGTGACATGACTTTTGATGTTAGATTGTCCTTTTTTAACTGTGATATACAAAGCATAACATATGTTCTAAACATATGCCACAGAGCATGCAGCAGTATTAAACAAAACAAACAGTTAAGCCAAAGTTCGTAAGACAGTTAACACTTAGAAAGCTGACCGACCTCTCAGCACTGTTTGGCAATGCTTTTTATCATCTTTTATGTGCTTTATATACCTGTTGAGGTTGATCTCGACGGGTCCCGCTCTTCCTTCTGGGGCCAAGGTTATGACTATTGTTCCACACTGATGGGCGATGTCCACATAAACATAGCCAAAGCCAGTTAAGAACACAATCTAGCGGAGAGAGTTAGAAGCATATGGAATGCTACTGAAATTACTACTTTAAATGTCATAATTTGAATTAATCCTATTAATGCCTTCTGGTTGAGATCTTTTACTCGATTCATGATACTGTTTCAGGAAAAACAGAAACAGATTTCAATACTTCAGAAAATAACGGCTCTGATGCTTGAAGTATTGTACAGCAAGATGAAATTTGCACCTCATCCTTTAACCGTATAACTGAATACAGCATATAACTGAATAAGAAACAACTTTTCCAGAAACAAGCAAGATGTGCTGGGGAGGGGGGAGGTTATATGAAAAAAGAATAAATAGGAAATTTTAATTTGTGATTTTGGATTAAGGAGAAAGGCATATTCCTGGAGCTCTGCAAAATCCCACCTTCTCCTCTGGAAAACAAACCCTAAATTAACATGATGTTGCCATGCCCTAGCTCAGAGCTGGTTAGATGAATAGCTGATAGCATGATGCAAACCACATGAAGACTAAAAAATAAGTAACATTTTGGATTCATGCAGACTTGCTTAACAACTCGACATGGAGCACATTTTTAAGTCATCTGAATTGGTTTTGTAAGAACACCTTCACAAGAAAGGTACTGCCACAAAGAAATGACAAAAGTCTACTGGAAAGCATAAAACGCATGAAAATGGAAACTTGGTAACAGGTTTGTGTCTTGCTTACAGATGTGCAAACTTTCATTCTGAACAAGTTGTCCCTAGGAATAAATATTCTACTTAAAGAAATAATGTATTGTTTTGGGAGCTTAATTCTGTAATATTTCCATGCAATTTTTGTGTTTTTCCAGAATATGAAAGATTAACGTCTTTTTAGGTTTGGAAAACTCCCAGCAGTCCTTGTTACAGCAAGCTGGCTTCTGTTTTCGTGAGGGACTACTATCAACACAATTGTTTACTAGATTGTAATGACAGAAGCTATAATTTAAAGGAATGCAAACTCAGGAATAACACAAAGATAACGGGCTAGCACAGGTAAAATAAACAGTTGTTTGTCTTGAAGAATCTTTCCTGCTTGTTAGCAAGTCAGCAGAAGAGAAAGCACTTGAAAGTTTAGTAGGATCAGCACTTCAACTAATTCTTGTTACCCTATTTATAATAACCTTGCACAGACAATTAAATTTTGTTCACCAAGTTATGTCTTATTCTTCTGAAAATTACATATAAAAGAATGTCTAATTTTGATATGTCAATTTTAATCCTTTGCTTATCCGAAAGATTTGCAATCCTGCATGATGGAATTAGAGAAAACAGAACATTTACGAAATTTTCAGTACACTGTCATTATTCTAAAAAACCCTTACTGATTTTAAAAATGGGTCATTTTAATTCCAATATAAAATGATTCTGATGATAAATACCTTAATTTTAGTAAATTAATAAAATTTTCTTTCTAATAGAATAAGAAGTACCTATCTGTGACTAGGTAGAAAGAGTACAAATTACTTAAGATCCTCTAAATCCCAGTTATTTCACAATCTGAACTGAGTGGTATGTGAAGCTATCAGCATATTCCTTATGTACTTATATTTATAGTTTTCTAAGAGAAAGACTGACAGAAATCCTGGTGAAATTCTCTACATGTAAACCCTGAAACTTCAATAACAGAAGGCTACCCTTTTTATTTGTAGAGTTCTTCAAGTAGACAATGATCCCCAAATGTTGTCTTAGCATCTAATTCCTTCTAGGAGCCAGATACTTATAAAGAACCCTGGTCTGGCATAACATTAATGACTGAAATTTGAAACCTCGCATTGCTTGACTGGCTTGCTGAATCAAACTGAACTACTTGCTATATAACATAACACTCAATAATCAAGAGCATTTTGTGATTGGTCCCCAGGGAAAACATCTGAAACTAGTATTTCTTTCAAAGAGCCAAGCAGTTTATGTTGATTCCATGTAAACTAATGACTTCAAAGATGGAAAAAATTCCCATCAAAAAGAATTACTCCAGTCAAGGAAGTTTTCATTTACCTCAAAACATGAGAAAAATAACAGAAGGAAAGAAAAGGGCCTTTTTGTTTTGTTTTAGAAAGACCTGTGTAGCTTCTGTGAAGACACAGAGGGAGAATGACAGTGATGATTCCTACAAGATATAAAGATAAAAATCCTGTGATAATTAAATTACCAAATAGAAGGATTTTCCTGGGTCCTGTGGGATTCTTTGCTTACAGGGGCCAGAAATTTTCAGGACTGATTTTTTCAGGGTATGCCTTTGGCCTTGCCAGGTTGGTTGAAAACAAGTGAAAAAATTCGGAGCTAGAAAGCCAGTATTTTTGATCTAGCTATTTTTAAAACCAGCCAATGAAGAATGTAATCTATATTCTAAAACTTCCATGGGAAGGGGCTTAGGAAGGAGAACTCCCAGACTTAAAACCAACAGAAAGGATATGCTTATTGCACAGGAACAATATACCATGCAGGTCAGGAAGACAACCATTTATGCTGTGAACTAGGAAGTAGTTTGTAACGATTTACTTGTGTTCCTTGATTGTTGATGTCCACAAAATCACTCCATTCATTTACTAATTCGTTGGACGACATCACTTTCAGAAGAATGCTGGGTAACCAATCTCTTGTTTTGCAATCTGGATAGCTGGAGACTTGATGGTAAAGTTCATGATGAACCGAACATTCAGCTGGAATCTTTCTACAATAAACTTCAAACTTTGGTGTATCTGAAATTTTATAAAATGTATAAGAACAGGGCTTTCTAAAAGCTGTATTAAATCAAAACTCACCTATGCTTATACAAACTAGGAAGTTTCAGCCTGAAATATTACTAATAAATAAAAACATTACTTTTCTATTGGTTGGAATTTTATGTGTTCATGTTTTTTTCCTTTTCTTTTTTATGTCATTAAGATTTACATGAATAATGTTCCCCTGATCATTACATTAACATACCGTAACTGGAATTTTGGGAATATATTTTGTGCTACATTTGCAAATCTGAGGCGATTTAAATGTTCCATGGGATTGAATTGTTGTCAACAAAACTCCACTGCCTACTAGTTTCCTACAGCCAATTCACCTTGACAGCTGGAAGCAGGGAGAGCCAAAAGCCTGGAACCATATAAGTTCATACTCCTGACCTCACGATTAGCTCCAATAGCTTCCAGGCTTCAGTATCTTCCAGAGTCTCTCACTTTGAGATAGGCTTTTATGAAGGTATTGAGTTCTTGTAACCAAAACACATACGGAACTCAACTTTGTATTGGAGATACAGTAAACTAATTTATACTACAACAGCGCACTGTTTGTAATTACTGCATACTACCCACCTTTGAAGTTCTCTTTTACAAGCAATGGAACGGAGCACCTATTGTGGATAATTATACGAGGACTAGGATCTTCTGTAAGTGTTATGTACGTCACGCCAAGATGCTCTTGATAAGTCAGTGCTATAGCTCTAAAAAAGAAGCAGGCATATTTGATTATGCATGTTTTGGATTAAATCTTTACATATTATTACCCTGGACAATTAAAAACATTCAAAACTAGCATCTGTAAGATTCTTTATTATCAAGTTCCAATTCCACAGTTTTAGGCAAGTACACGTCTCCACCGAGAATTATACTGAAACAGAAGAACACGTGGAAATAGCACAAAAAACAACATTAGAGAAGAAATCGCTTCGTAGAGACTACTCATGAGTTAAACTGAGCATGTGTGTTTGCAAGATGAGAGCCCTAGCCAGCAGAGATTTATATTAAATTAAAAACATGAGATTGTAGGCCCAAATTTTCAACATAAATCTTTAAAATTTTCCAGAAGAATTTGCACGCATACTTCTCTGATATACAAGAAAGATATTTTTAACTAATACATAAATCTGTAACTGACTGCTCCCCTGGAATGATCCACAATGCTATCACCCTTTCAAATGTTAATGTTATGGATCATCACTACATAAATTTTCAAAATGAAAATGAATTAATTTAGTTCCACTCATTAGCTACATAAAATGTCTTCATGCATAAACACAAATTCTTTTTTTTCTTGTGCAAATTTATTGGCTATTTCTAAAAAGCTTCATCTCATGATGATTTTAAAAAGACAAATAGTCCAAAAATTTGATTAGGAACACGAGATCCTCTCTGCCTGTCTCAGAATTATAAGGCATCCTTTCCTTGTTCTTCCCATTAAAATTTCTTTTAATCTGAAGTCTGTGTGAGAATCTTTAGTATCCACAATGACACCTCTTAGATTCTGCAGAGGAACTGTATGAGGGTTTGAATGATATCAAGCACTTCAAGCAAGAGAAAGATCATATGGCTGGTAATACATACTGATGTAGGTTCTCTAATTTCAGCAGATTATTTCTTGTTCATATCAGTATAAGCATGAATAGATTCAGGTATCAGGTCTGAGAACTGAAGTTGGGCATCTGACAAGTCATTGGACTGTTATTTTTAAACTAGCTGGATGCATTTGCTTGTAAGTAGGATGCTCATTTGGATCTTTCAAGCTTTAAAACTTGGAAATCTTTCCTTGTAGTCTCAAAATAGTTTAATCCCTTTTTTGCTTTTCCTATATATCCTCTTATTATTCTTAGTAAAATATATTTTTGCCTTTTATAGACAAAACCTGTATTTTTATATTGTATTATTTCACACTGTCCTTGAACTCTTAAATCGTTACCCACAAATTAAAAAAGACCATAATCTTGAATATAAACTTTTCATGCTCTTATTTTGTATGCATGTAAAAAAATAGCAGCCCATACGTTATAAAAACTGTACAACTTGTACACGGTCATAACATTAAACCATTTATAATAAAAGCATCAAAACCATCAAAAGATAACAATATTTAAATTAAAGTAAGACTTGCCTTTACATATGGGGGGCATATGTTACTTTGACTTTTGCATTAATCTCTTATGGTTTCCTACTAGCTGAGGCTTTATAGCAACAAGCAAAGTTCATTATTCATGACTGTTCAGCACACAGTACCTGGTACAAAATCCACTTTCACTACAAACCCCTGTGGGCACCGCCACGCTCTGTCTAGCAAACTCCTGTTTAATGGCAGCTGGTAGGCTCCACAGCTCCCAGCTCCCAGTGCAGCCGCTGGGACTGAAACTCAGCAGCATGCGTTTTTCAGTAAGAGGCGCCTCTGAAGTTAAGGGACTGGTGTCCGACATCAGGTCCCAGCAGGGCACAGCACTCAGCACCTCGCTGGGTGGTGCCCTGGCTGGACTTACACTGAACACGGTACTGTCTGGTGAGTGGAAGTCCTGGAAATAAAAAAAGATAGTGGTAGCATGATGTGCTGGCTCCTAACAGGAAGTTTATTCATGTTGATCTTGCACACAACAGTCTCAAATAGCCAATGCCCACAACTAGCTAAAGGTTTCATGAAGTCCATTGCATTAAAAGCTATTTGGCTGAATTCTGCCTTCAGGTATACAGTTAGCTGAGCACAGTTATCTACAGTCCACTCTCAGTTGTACAACATAACTCTATCAAAAGCAACAGTTACATCACTGTAACATAACTGTGAGAAGAAAATCCATTTATAGATATAAAACTAAGAATGGATTTTAGACTCAACATTCTTCCAATTCCCCATTCCATAAGACTGCCACAAAATGAGTGATGCACAAATGTAGATACCAATGTGAAGAAAACTAATGCAGAAAGAAAACAATGCAAAAATAGGGAACTTTAAAAATGTGTTTATCTGCCAACTCCTCTAGCAAGTTTGACCATGAGAATTCTTTCCACATATTTTACTATAAATGTAATCTTCAATAAATATGTATAAATGGTTGATTAAATTATATTGACCATGTATACATTTTGGTTCCTGTAAGCTAGTCCTTAAATATACTGTGAGATTATTAGAAAACTGATATTCATGATTTGATGCAGTTCACTGAAATACATAAACTTTGGGCACGTCTCTAGTTCTGCAGCTTTGTTCAGATAACTGGAATCTTCCCAAAAGGATACAAAAAGTTTTCAGCCTGCCAGGCCAACATACCTCTTTTACACGTGAACTCAGTAGAAATTCTGAGAACAATTTCAACAGCTACTAAGTATTACGCTGCCTATTTTACAGAAATGGCCATTAGTGCCTGAACAGATGAAGAACAGGCAGAACTAATTCTGCAATGTGCAAGAATCTCCTGCTTTGCACAGATTTCTGATCACAGTTAATTACTGAATTTACACAGGATTCTGTATTTTAAATTAAAATTATACAAAATACTTTATTATGTCTAAAGAATTCTGTTCAAGCTCTGCGATTTGCAGTTGAGACCATACAATCTAAACACCCATGTACCGCAGATGACAAACAAGAACAGTATCTACAGTGATTTACCTCTTCTCCTGAGTAGGGTTTGGAAATAGAAAGTTGTGGCCTATAATAGATTTGATACGATGTATCATTGATAATTGTTGTCTTATCTTCTATCTGTAGAATTTGTATACCTTGTCGAACCATTGAAGAAATGCAGAACTGACACAACTGTAAGAATATAAAAACAACGATGAGGTCACACACAAAACTGCAAAAGATATTGAAATACAGTGACAGAACTGCCATTTTCCAAACAAGATTGAGAATTCAGTAATTCTTTTTCCAGGAGACATTGTATTATCTTGATGAGTTGGTCAGAATGTTTTAGTGATCTAATTCTTTAAATTATACTTCATACATTGTTTATACTCTCATTATGTTTTACATGTATTAACATAATTAGGGACGAGCTTTCACACTGCACACATTAGATTGTTTTCATCTGCTATATGACTTTGTTTTTAAACGATAAGGTTATAAATCATGAAAATTTTCTCCTAACCTTTTGATGACCTGGAAAAGCACCAAGTTTTATTTCAGCTTCAACAAAACCTTCTTCGTCCAACGTTACCACTTCCCCATTATCGGCATTCTTCCATTTTGGGGAGGTCACATTATGAACCAGTTTAATTGCCACTGATTTGTGCACAGTATTAGTGTTTGCCCAGTATATTCCAACCTGAAAAGCTTCCTGCAAGTGAAAAATGACCAGTTATCATGTGTTGACAATTTGATACACTTCTACTAGAGTTAAGGCAGTTTCTAGTATGAAGTCAATCTCATGTCTTCCCTTTCTCCTTCTGATTCTATGTGGTACAAGGATAGATGAAACCACAATGTGGATATGGGACTGATCCTCACAGTGGAATCAAGACTACAGTCCACACTGATATGTGTTAACAGGCAGACCTTTTGTTTATTAACAGACATACATGGGGGGAAGAAAAGATGGCAAAATAAACAGGAAGTATCAGATTGTCCAATTGGAATTGACAAGCTGCTATGTCAAATTATTTTAATTCTTTCAAAAATAAAGAATATTGGGGTTGTAATAGAAAAGCATGTGCATGGCCAAGCCAAGGAATGTGAGAAGATCCATTACACAAAACTATGAATTCACGAAGGCAGGCATCCTAAAGAATCTTCCTTGTTTGTAATTCACCCTATCTCATTATCAAACCTTTCTTGGTAGCATACGAGCTATGAAACAACTTGACCTAAAACACTCTCAAACCAAACACTCCTTCCAGGCTGTCAGCTTTGTTACTGTGGTCAACACACTTCCCAAGTGACAGATCAGCACAGCAGGGGCCAAAGTCTATCTTTGGCCTTTATAGCAATTTACTTGGGCTGCTACTTTATGCCCATGTTGCAGATTCATTGGCTGAATTGGGAGGATGGAGAGAAGGCTGCTGAATCACATGGCATGCAGGTCTTCTTCCTACAGTGTTTTACAATTTTTAACTATGCATCTTTAAGACATATTGTTTTTCAAACATTGCTATCAAGTATGTCGTGCTACCCACTCGGTGACTCAGTCAGTGTGGCAAATTTCTATTGTTATTTCTACTCCTCATCATATGACTAACAGACACGGTGACTGGAAAGCAGGAATCATCTGGATTAATAGCCACTCTTCAGAATCAGAATGTTTAGCAGAACTGTGCCTGTTAATGTGAATGGCAAAGTTACCTCGAAGTTGGGAGGTATAATTACTTTCCCAGTAGGTACTTGAAGAATGATTTTTTCTCCTTCAAACAGCCAGAGGTCCCACTTGGACTGATTGATAAGCAAAGCCCAGGGCAGGAGTTCTATCAGCAGAGTTTTAACACACGGTTTCCACACAGACAGCTTTACCCGCATTGGGCTATCCCACTGGGAGAGCTGCTCATTGCTGTTCAAAAACAAATAAACAAAAAATAAAGTCAAAGGAATAATGAATTCAAGATTACAAATTATAAGCGGTCATTTTTAGAAATTTGCAAGGCTTTTGTTGTTTTGAAAAACAATCTCCTCTTACCTTATCATTCTGTAACATACTGAGATGCTGTCAGAAAGATCTAGCTACATGTAGGCATATTTTATATGTATTTTATATATAATTTAGATATATTTTTATAAAGAGATATTTTTAACTGTATAGGCTCAACCTAAATTTGGGCAATTAAAGAAATGCCTTAACAGAATTACCACTATCCTTCAGAAATAAAGCTGTGACTTTTGTAGTCATAAAATTGCATTTCCTTTTTTTTTCAGAAGCTCCTCCTACAGCAACCCTGTTTCTATACGGAAACAAACAGCTACTGAATAAACAATAGCTGCTAGAGCTGCAGTAAAGAAGGTGCATTCACAAAAAATAGTTCAATTTTTTTCAATCCTTGCTGATGCAGACTTCTCAGTGTTATCAATGGCAGCTCCTAGGCTGAACTGTTTTTTACCACCTGCATCTTACATACAGAAATCATGTAATTACTGAAAACTTATTGAATGTTGATCACATAGTCTTCTTGAATGTGAATTTATCTGAAAAGGCAATGCAACAACCATGAAGAATGTTTAGCAAAGAATTACCTGTCTGAATCCTTCCTATTATACGGCCACGCAGGCTGGGGAGGATTAGCAGTGCCATAGAACTCAGACAGTATTTGGCTGACATTGCCACCTGGATGGGATTTAGTCGCTATCTGTTTAATTAGCGTGGTTGAGATAGGGACTGCGCACTCTGATGGATCATCTTCCTCCCTGTCATTGAAAACAGATTCAGTCACTCACAGAACGAGAACAAGCATTAGCAGCACTAACATTTTCTTTAATGAAGCTTTTCAAGCATACTCTGCAGTAGGAATGTTCTCAAGGCAATCATGGATTAATCAAGTTATGACATCTAACAAGTTCCTGAGCATTAACTGACACGCATGAATTTGTTATGACACTGTAATGACCTTTGTGTCTGAGACCTAGAAACTCTTCAGTATTATTAAAAAACATTTTGAAATAATTGAGGAATTTATTTTTCAAAACCCAGAAACACGGACTGGTTAAGCAAACAAATGCTGATGTGCTTAGGATAGTTTTACCAAATGTAATATTTCCTATCATATCATTTCAGGCCACATATGCTTGTTTTGTTGTATCTCACCTGCATACGCATATCTTGGAAAAAATGCACCAGAAGTTAAAGTGTAAATTATTCCTTCTCTTCTGTACAAATGAACCATTTTCAAGGAAAGCGAGTATTTTACCTGGCTTGAAACATCAGGTGGTGCATAAGATCAGGCTCTATATTTTGTAGAGCTTTCTCTTGTCCTTTCCCTGGAATCACTTGTGTTTCACTCAGTCCCAGACTTCTTTTCTCTAAATGTATGATAATTGGGTCTGGAAGATGGCTCCTTACAATGAACAGAGGGCTGAAAACAATCTACAAAAAGAAAAGAATATACCAATTTAAGGCTAATATTATTCCAGCATTACAACCGTTGAAACAAGCTATTAATAAATATTTAAAGTGGGTCATTCTCCCCTTAATTTAGTATATGAGATGTAGGGCATAAACATTTAGATTTCAGAGACATTAAATGTACTTACTAATCGTTGCTGCACTTGGGAGTTGGGCTCTAAAGTCAAAATTGTGCACCACACATACGTAATTGAACTCTTTGAAGATGGTACCTGTATGCAGAGAGATCAGCAGCATTACACTAAAATTATTTCAGGATGATAATGTTCAACATTTCATCATATCAAATAGAAGTCTAAACGCTAAGTCCCCAGTTCGCTCAGACATTTTTTTAATGCTATATTCCACACACCTATTTCGAGTCATACCTGAATGACAGTGCTGTGTTCTGTATGTTTAGAACTTAGACACACGTCCTGGGACCAGTCTTCATCTCCTGTAGCTTTCACACTCAGCTCGGTGAGCTCATTGTTTTCTAGGACATATGAAGGCAACTTCTGCTTGGCTGCAAGGCAGTTGATGTGTTCTTTAACAATGGCCTGCCCATCTTGACTAATGTAATGCTGAACCACTTTCAGTTCAATACTTTCAGAAAGGTAACTACAGACTGTCTGTCTTCCACAGATTAGGATCTAAAACACACAAAAATATGCAGCTCAGATATAAACAACAGTGAAAAAGAAAGGTCAAAATTGAATTATAGAGTGAAAGCCCGTAGAAAAATAATCTCCCTATTTTAGGTTTTCCCAAGCACTGCTGAAGGCAGTGAATGGTAAAACATTGTTTTTATTGGCCAAATGTATGTACAATTTCATAGAAACCTAGGCGTTAAAACACTTGAAATATTGCTAAGGCAGTATCCAGGCTTGAAAGAAACATGTACAATATCCACTTTTGTTCCCACTGAACTCAGCAGTACTGCCCATGGCTGACATAGCTCTGGCTGGATTTTAAGAGTACTGTGATTGTCTCTGAATGCTGAGCACTTTCTGATCAGACACAGTGATGTACTTCAGAAGAAAGGTTTCTACTGACACTTCACATTGCCATCACAGTCCAGCAATACAGACCTTTCAGTATGTTTGCTGTTTTAAGTCTTATCTTTCTATTAAATGGTTGTACCACATTTCTGTATTTAAGCGCGCCCACCTAGAAAATGACCAAATTAGACTCAGAGTTGTTGCTGTCCATCATACACGAATTATTTATCATAGAACATATATCTGTCTTTTTCTAAGCTATACCAAGGAACAGCATTCCATGTGTATCACTGCTACAACCATCTTCATTTGCTTTTCATTAATTGAGGGTGCACACCATAGCTACAACCTACCAAGCAAAATCTCAGCAGCGCTTTCAGTGACGCCAGGCACTGTTCTTGTCTGATCAGCTGTATTTCTGTTGCACAATGTAAGGTGCTCTGCCATATCCATGAGCTGAATATGTTATGTCCACCACATGCTCTGGCTTCTGCCAACGCGGGCAGAATGACTGCAGTGTTATTACAGATCTCTTTACAAAGATAGTATGTGAAAAGTTACTGCACAGCAGCCCATTTTCAAATGTTAATTTGGTCATTGCTTCTTTCTCTTTTAACAATACAAAAGCCTGAATTATAACTTAGAATAAGACATGAACAGTTTCTTAAAAAGGGATACAAATTCTGCTTCTCAAGAGCTTAAAACATGCAAGAGCTTGTGTAACTTAGCACTGTCAGAACTTACAAATCATGCAAAATATGTGGTGGTAATTGAGCTTTTAAATGCTAAGATCAAAGTGAAGAAAAGGGTTGTAAATGAAAGAGAGGGCACACAGCAAGGTCACTACCCTGGACTTCAGGAGAGCAGACTTCGGCCTCTTCAGGGATCTGCCTGGTAGAGTACCATGGGATAAAGCTCTGAAGGGAAGAGGGGTCCAAGAAAGCTGGTTAATATCCAGGGATCACCTCCTCCAATCTCAGGAGCAATGCATACCAAAAAAGAGGAAGTCAGGCAAAAATGCATTGGATGAGATGCATCCATGGGTCCTGAGGGAACTCGTAGATGAAGTTGCTAAGCCACTATCCATCACATCCGAGAATTTGTGGCAGTCTGGTAAAGTTCCCACTGACTGGAAAAGGGGAAACATAACGCCCATTTTTAAAAAGGGAAAAAAATAAGACCCAGGGAACTACAGGCCAGTCAGTCTCACTGCTGTGACCAGCAAGATCATGGAGCAGATCCTCCTGAAAACTATGCTAGGGGACATGGAAAGTAAGAAGGTGATTAATGACAGCCAACATGGATTCACTAAGGGCAAATCATGCCTGACAAATTTGGTGGCCGTCTATGACGGGATTATGCACTGGTGGATAAGTGAAAGAGCAACTGACGTCATCTACCTGGACTTGTGCAAAGCATTTGACACTGTCCCACACAACATCCTTGTCTCTAAATTGGAGACACATGGATTTGACAGATGGACCACCTGGTGCATAAGGAATTGGCTGGATGGTCACACTCAAAGAATTGCAGTCAAGGGCTCGATGTCCAAGTGGAGACCAGTGACGAGTGGCATTCCTCAAGGGTTGGTATTGGGACTGGCGCTGTTTAACATCTTTGTTGGCAACATGGACGGTGGGATTGAGTGCACCCTCAGCAAGTTTGCTGATACCAAGCTGTGTGGTGCAGTCGACACTCTGGAGGGAAGGGATGTGCCATCCAGAGGGACCTGGACAGGCTTGAGAGGTGGGCCTGTGCAAACCTCATGAAGTTCAACAAGGTCAAGTGCAAGGTCCTGCACATGGGTCAGGCTGGGCAATGAGTGGATTGAGAGCAGCCCTGAGGAGAAGGACCTGGGGGGATGTTGGTTGACGAGAAGCTCAACATGACCCGGTATTTGCAGCCCAGAAAGCCAACTGTATCCTAGGGTGCATCTAAAGAAGCATGAGCAGCAGGTCGAGGGAGGTGATTCTTCCCCTCTACTCCGCTCTCATGAGACCCCACCTGGAGTACTGCGTCCAGTTCTGGGGCCCCCATCATAAGGACATGGACCTGTTGGAGCAAGTCCAGAGGAGGGCCATGAAGATGATCAGAGGGCTGAAGCATCTCCCTTATGAGGACAGGCTGAGAGAGTTGGGGTTGTTCAGCCTAGAGAAGAGAATGCTCCGAGGAGACCTTATAGAGGCCTTCCAGTACTTAAAGGGGGGGCTACAGGAAAGCTGGAGAGGGACATTTTACATGGGCATGTAAGGATAGGATGAGGGGTAATGGCTTTAAACTGAAAGAGGGTATATTTTGATTAGATGTTAGGAAGAAATTCTTCACTGGGAGGGTGGTGATACACTGGAACAGGTTGCCCCGAGAAGCTGTGGCTGCCCCCTCCCTGGAAGTGTTCAAGGCCAGGTTGGATGGGGCTTTGAGCAAACTGATCTAGAGGGAGGTGTTCCTACCCATGGCAGGGGGCTTGGAACTAGATGATCTTTAAGGTTCCTTCCAACCCAAACCATTCTATGATTCTATGATCCTAAAAACTCCCAAAAATGCCCCCAGAAGACTACATACTAGTTTTTTGCAGATCCCAGTAGGAGACAATAAATAATAAGGTGACTAATTTGTGGACAGATAACAGTTTAAATTACTCATGTTTTGTTTTTTTTTTCAAACTGGATCAAATACTTACTTGCTTTTGCACTCCACTGAGCTGCTGAACCTTGATAATAAGTGATGCTGTCCGGCCCTTGTACTGAATGGTACGAATAAAGGTCCCTGTATTGTCCACACTGAATGGTTCAGACCACCGCCAGTTTCCCCAGCCTTCAATACAAATGTGTAACAGCTGGAAAGAAAGCAATTACTACTTCAGTACATAACTGGGGGAAAAAAGCGCCTTGCAGTAGGATAGGAATTCCCATGACAGAGGAGTATTCTTGGTTTTAAAACTCAGCAATGCTAAGCACACCAGTTCTCTGAACGATCCACTCATTCTGTGATTCCGTGATTTCAGATATAAACAGAAAAATCAACAATACCGTAAGATGGCTCTGCATCATGCTTTTCTGTAAATTACCTGCTTTAACAGTGTATTTAGAATGGTAAAAATCCAGCATAACACTCTTCAGAAAAAAGACTAGAGAGCATAAAACAGGAAGTAAGAGATTTTCTTTACTGCCCTTGAAATTGTTCTAGAAATCCACCCACTTTATTACCAGCAAGGTGATATGGAATGCAGGTCCAGGCCAGATTTTTGGCCTTCAGAATAAGACAGAAAATTACAAATACCCTTCTCTTCAAAATAAACAAGGATGCAAATATATTTGTATGTATACTTGTATAGCTCACATATATATGTGTGTTAAATGTAGAACTTCGCATATTGCTGAGAGATGGGAAACATTTCATTTCTTACACAAATGTGGTGGCAAGTTCAAGCTTGACTGCATGAGAAGAAATTTAACTGCATAATTATACTCCCTGTGTGATTTATTTCGGAAAAGGAGTGGCTTTTTTCCAGTTTAACTTAAATCACTTCCAGAGCAATATAGTCTTTCATCATTTGAAGAGCCTTTCATCCATTTACCCACCATACGCGCTTACCTCTATCCCATGGAGATTCTTTAAGCCAGAGTAGTGAAAATTGGTACTGTTCCATGTAGGTCAATGAAGTTACATAAATTTACGCCAGCTGAAGATCTGGCTATTTAGCTCTGTATAGATCTTTTGTGGCTGTGCAAACTTAAGAATGTGAGTTATATATAAGGGATCAAAGCAGTAAGCATTCTGGGTAAAATTTATTCTTTGCAGAGGGCCAGCACAGAGCCTAAGCATCACTTAAGTCCTTTAAAACAGTTATATAAAGGCCTTGTGGGAATTCTCTCTTGAGGGTTGAATTTCACTCTGATTTTGGACATCTGTCATTAATTAATTTAAGTAATTGAGAACAGGATCAGGCCCAAAGTTTGATTATTTACATGAGTAAAAATTGAAACTTGTAAATATTCTGTTCTCCCATGATTTGTTTCCAAAAAGAGATAGCACTGTCCATAGATCTGGCCAGTTGGACTCAGTGAATGGCTGGATGTTGTGTTTTTTTCATTGTTTTAAGAAACAACCGCAGCAACAACTTTCAAAGATATTACAACCCGGTAGCCTGTTTGCAATTTGTGGTATCCTCAGCACAAGTTACACACAGAACAATAACATCCATTCAGTGGGTGGCTTTTGAATTTGCAAGAGTGATGACTGTTGCATTCAGATTCAAATTAGTTTTACGCTGGAAGCACAAAGGCTAATATGTGCCAGTGTGCACATGGGCATGCATCTGGATGTGCACATGCGTGGGCACAGCTTTATATTTAAGAATACATTGAGGGAATCTGTGCACTAGGACACTGAAACTCATAAACAAACACGTCGCTTTGAGTCTTAAGTATTAGCTACAGAAAAGGAAAAACAAAACAAAAAATCCAACTGCAGTGCCTGGAATCAGTTCAGTTTCTTACAGAGGCAGCTGGGAATAAATCTCATCACATATGAAAATGAAGAGAAACAAGAAAACTGTTTACTTTGGAGGGACTGGTAGCTGGAAATGACAGCCAAATAATGAGAAAAGGTACTAAGTGGTCAGTCTCAGCTAGAAGGCACACAAAATACAGTGCGCTCCAAAGATAGATGTCATATAAATGCCGTAATTGATGATTAGTAATTGTATGCAGCTCCCACATTAGGATGTCTCCCACCCTGTATAAACAGCTTTGCTCACGAGCTGAATGTTCCCAAGGAACACACTGTCAGCTTTCCCTGAGCAGTCATTAGCTCCAAAATGCTGCCTTACTAATTTTCTTTGTAGCACAGCGATTAGTCTGCATTTAACTTCACGGTTCAGGAAGAAAAACAAAAGGAGCTATTATCATATATTGGCAATTTCTTATTTTATAAACATACTATTTGTATACTGGTAAATGCTACATATAAAGGGAACAGTCTTCATAAGTTATTTTAACGATATCTAATATATTTGTATTAATGACATAACAATATAAGAATTAGGTACTGCGTAAGTTTACTTTTAAGCCAAGAAACTGCTTATTGCACGAAAATGCAAAGGGATGTCTGAGTGAATCAGTTATCTAAATGTGAGATTTCTGGAAAATGTGGGTAGAAGTAATTAGCATATGACACTAAGTGATACAGAGATATATGGCAGGAAATAAAAATTGAAGTAATTTTAGAAAATTAAGTAATCAGGTGTTAACATTATTTTAGCAGAAGACGTCATAATAGATGGTGTTAGATACTCAACAAGGCAGAACTCTAATGTTATAAAACTGACCTAAAACTACAGATTCATGGTAATTGCCATGTAACTCCCTTTCATTTATCAAGCTTTAAGTGAATTCTAAGTATTTATTAGACACTCTGCTTAAAAAATGTTCAACAAGTATAGCTAAGTATGGCACATGTATTAGAATAAAAGAGAAGTCATTGCAAAAAGTTACAAAAAATATACAGTGGACTTCAAAAGCAATCTAACAAATACAATCCAGTGATAAGTGGCAATTTATAGCTTAGAGAGAATTTAAAACAGGCTATCTATTGCATATGTGAAGATAGGCACTCATTTGTGTAACCATTTGATTTCTGAATTTTTTGTTAGGGAAACAACAAATAATGCAGAGTTTTTTGTTTTGACTAGACTTTGCTGGGGTTTGGATTTGTAATTCTGAGCCATTATGGATTTCTGTTTTGAGAGGGGAAAAAATTGCCTTCAGGGAGGCAGACTAAGATGAAGCTGCTCCTACTGGAACAAATGGCTAGGAAAGCTGTGTTCTTTATCACGTCTCTTCACAGAACATTTTCACAGAATACACTCAAAATTTACTTAGGTTTTCAGCTAGATGTGTGAATGAAGGATATAATCTGAGTTAATAAAGCTGAGTGTCACATGACAAGGCATGAAGACTAAAATGGGGGATTAAAAATGAGAGTAAGAAGGGAGCCTGTCCAGAAAGGGCAGCATTTTCCAGCTGTAGAAGCAATTTAAAGCTGGTGCCCTCAAAATGCTTAGTGATATAAATTAGAGTTCTATTTTGCTTGTAGATCCACCAAAGTTAACTTGGTTTCACTGTAGTTAGATTATATCTGTCTTCTAAGTGAAACTAGAAAATGCTTTTTGGGAAGAATAAGGGTTATTGCTCTCAACTCTGAGAGACTGGGATGAATCAAGAGAGGACCTCGTTAATGATGTGGAAGTAGTTGGTTATTTTAAAAGATACAAGATAGTAAAGTAAAAGCTGTGATGATGCAGCAGCATGGAGGAAATGGAGACCTGGAGATGGGAGCTGAATTGTAAGGCTTGATACAGTAATTTTTAATTGAAAAATTAAAGGAGAAGGATGATCGGGATTTTTTGGGTGTGGTTTCATGATACAAGGTGGCCCTTGCCCAGGATTAAGATTTACAACAATAAAACCAATTAGTATTTGGGAAAACAGTGAATGAAATGTTCATCCTGCATATTGTCAGCTGCAGCAGCCACCAAAACAGTTTGAATTTCGGTGTGGCTTCATCTTTTCATTGGACCTGGGAGATCTGACCAGTTTTATGTCATTGGCCCTTGTAAGACAGAAAGCCAGTACAGAGCATGGGAGACAGCAATTTCCATCACCTCCATGCTGGGCAGTAGAAAAAAGGTCACACTTGGTAGATAAACTCTGACCCTTGGGGCTCCTGGAGGTGTTGAGAGCCTCAACGCAACCTGCAAAGCAGGCCTGAACCTCACAGGTACAAACTAGCTCTACATGCTGTGGAAAAGAAGAGTCTTTTGGCTAAGGAAGAGTAATCAAATTATGAGGGTTCATGTGATTCATAGATAATATCAATCCTTACCTGCTACAGATATTATCTAGAAAGCCATTTACATATAATATAGTATAACTATTTATTTCAAGTGCAGGCCCCCAAAGGAAAGCAACAATACATTTCTCACTACTTGAACAGTGTAAAATAACATACAACTGTTTTTTTGACTGATGTTTTTCTGTAAATGACCCGGGGAGGATTATGTAAAGTACAAAAGGTTGTGCAGAGAATCTGTAAGATCCTTAAACAATAAAACAGGAAAATATCCCAATAAAAACTGATATATAAGTCATAGTTTCTAGGTTTGGACCCACAGAGTATATCATCTTACACTTTATATAGCCCAGTACCTGAAAGAATGGCAACTTGGAAAGAAACAACAATGAATTATGATCCTGCTGGAGATGCAACATAAATTAAAATTTGCTGTCAGTCTTTTTTGTAGGAGAAAGAGGAGGAGGTTCTTAAGGCTATTTCCAAATCTACAACTGTCTTTAAAAATTATATTTATAAAATTCTCGCAGAAGTTGTGCTTTGCAGGCACACTATTTAAAATAAGACAAAAAAAACTTTAAATGGGTTCCAGTGAAGGTATTTCTAATATACTAACCACTACTAACATCCATTCAAGAATTTATAAGTGCATGTTCAGAAGAACAGAAAAGCAAATGATTGAGATCTTTTCCCTCAAATTCTATATAAATAGCAATGAAGTGGCACAGAGCTGTTTCAGACATATTTACCTACTTTGATAAGAAATAAATTAATTTTGTTTATAACCAGTAACTTGACCACATTCTCCTTGAAATCATTGAATCAACATAGGGACAGTCAACATAGGAACTGATTTTTGCCCACTACACCTGCTGCTTCAAGTTAAAGGATGGTGAAAAGTGAAAATGGGCTGTTGTTACAACCCTGGGAGAAGACTCTGGAGGAGGGTTTGGGAGCTGCTACTTTAAATGCAGACTTCTCCTATGCAACATTATGTTTTGCATAGAAAGCAAAATAATGAATTTAGATCCATTATTCTTTGCTTCTTCAGAGGACTTTGATGAAGTTTGAGCATGGGGAAAATAATCAGTAATAACTAGCATGTTATAGAAGATTCTTGTGGTTTATTCACAAGCAAACAATCTCTGCAGAATACATTCAGGGGATTCTCACACGAATAGCTGTTTTTTACATTTGCTGTGATCCTTAGTTGGGACCCTCCAACTGCCTACTGTCTTGCAAGACAGAATTCCTTAACTCTGAGTAAATTGCTAGGAAGATTTGATCTCTTCACAGTTTTACTCCATGTATCATATGCTCCAATTCTTCTAAAAAACACAGCTGTCTTGGAGACAAACATGACTTTTGACATAACTGGGGCCCATCCCACAAAGCAACTTGAAGATCAAGATAAGGAGTGCAGACTGGATCCAATAATAACGTAGGAGCCAGTGTTGTCTGTAGAGCACAGGAGTGATGTAGCTTCTCTTCCTTTTTAATGATATCTAACAGACCTCTAACTTTCATTAAAATCTGCAAAAGGAACTCACAATGTCTGGCAACTTTTGCTAGAATCGCTTAAAGCCTCAAATATCATCAGTTTTGGGCTTACTCCAACTCTAAAAGGGACCATATAGTTGGGGGTGTCTTATCCCTAAGGAACGTCAAAACCTTGTGAAATATGAGGAAAATATGGGGGATGGGGCGGAGTAGAACAGCGAGCATCGGACCTCAGACTTATTACTGAAATATTAGCCAAACTAGCGAGACTTGCAGGAATCAGAGTGAAAGTTAAAAGGGAAAGGTTAGGTTCCCTGAAACGTAGGAGATCCGGGCTGGGAAAAAATGAATGAAGGAAGGAGCTTTATGTTAAGCCAAACAGTTGGAGGGACACCGTCAATAGTTGATAAATCCAAATCCTTGGTGTGCTATAGCTGATTTTGTAACATGAAAGAGTTGAACAATTTTTAATTATAGCCTATAGTAGCTTCATTAATATTAAAATTAATTCTAAATGTAAACAAAGCATTATATAAATACTACAAAAATAACTTGTTTTAGGTATATATATTTAATTGTTTTAAATAATTTAAATTGGCAATTACTGCATCTCACTATGCTTAATTAGCAAAAGAAAAATGGAGAATTTTATTGATGTGAATGTAAAAGAAATACAATCCTTTTAAAACTATTTATTTTCATTTAACTGAACTGCCTTGCCATACTAAAAAAACATTTTGCAGAGGTTAAATAAAGTATTTCATGGCAACCGCTGCTTCTTAGTGCCTGTGTAACAAGAAACATGAGCCAGCCGAAGTTGTGCAAGTTGGTTTTCTTTCCCAGTAAGAGAATGTGGTATCTAAGACCTTGTCCTAACTCATTTTATCCCCAAGAGTAAGTCAAGTAAGTCAAGTATGAACTAATGCCTGGAGGGAAGTCCCTGACTCCAGAAGTATGGATTATTTCACATTTATCTTACAATCTGCTCTCAGAGTTCTTAAAATTCACTAACTTGGCAAGTCGGGAATTATCATGAGAAATGAAATAATTTCATAACTATGAAGTCATCTAGCATTCCATGAATATGACACTCAGAGGGTTTGTCCATGCTTGGGCATTATTCTGACCTCTGGATTACAAGCTGTTGGATAGTTTTGCATGGAAACAATTAGAAAAGTGCCACAGAATAACAGGACAACCTGATGTCTTAATTGAGTTGTCATTTTCATTTCAAGGATTTGTATTAATCATTGAAAAAATTTACACAACAACTTTTGTAATAATATTTAAACAAATTTCTTTTGTATGATCTAAAAGGATTGTGCTGTTTAGACTATTTAGATGAATTGCCATTCTGAAGCATGCTAAATTTACGGTGATTTGTATTTAGCATTAACAAAATGAACAAAGACTACAGATGGATGACAAGATTCTCTGATCTTTGTAAAGAAAATTTGCTTCTATCTCAACAGTGTGCAGAAAGCCTGTGCTTCCATATATTTTCAGTGAAATTACCTCAGTGCTGTTTTTTTGGTCTCTAAATCTCCCAGCAAGAGATAGCTGTTGAAAAATCTTAAAAGAGCAGAAATATTCTTGAACTTATTCCAAGGGCTGGGATAAGGGAGGTATAGCCCCCCCACTAGAAGAGCCTGCTGGCCAGCAGTGTGGTTGAGTCAGGAGGAGTGAGCTGTTAGCTTTGCCATCTCCTGGGACATGGGAATCCAACATGACACTCACGATTGTTTATCAGCCCAATTCTTCAGTGAATCTGAATCTGATGAGAGCAAAACATAATGGGGAAACCCTTTGACATCACCAACTTTCAGCTGAAGAGTGAATATCTGAAAAATGAATCTGTCACCTCACCCACTCTCTAATGTGTGATTTGGTTTTCTGCTGGAGGTTTCCACCTTTCATCCTGCACTTCTATTTTTCATTTAATAAAAAACTTACATAACGGCCATGAAAATGGAATGTTTTGCACTGCTAAAGTCTGTGACTGAAAGGAAAAGCTGAAGATCAATGTTTTAATATTTAAGTTCTCCAGGTGTTGGATGGCTAATGCCACATGTTGTGCTGGTGGTCTTTAGCAGCTCAGCTGCAATGGACAGAAAGTATCAGTAACAAGCTACAATTTTAACTCTTCTACTTTTCACTTTGCTTGAGATAATCCTCATTTTCAAAACTCTTTCCAGTTTGCAGCATTACTGGAAATACACCATAATTAGAAATACACCATCATCAGAACTACACCATTAATAGAACTATCTAGAATGACAGTTAAAAAGAGGATTCTCCCAACTGAATAATTTTATGTAAGTAACCAGAAAATGGGTAAGAAAATTGATAAGAGGAAAGACTTACTTAATTCTGGTTTTATTTATAATTGCTTTAAACATTTCCTTCTTTTCCCATGTGTTTATGAAAAGGTTTAAATGATTTTTTGGGGTGGTTGCCACAAAAGCAAGTGATAATTGGTTATGAAATATAGGTCACATTTAGCTAGCTTTCTATAAGCCTGCTTGTTCTTTCTACCTCACACAACCGGAGGGAGTTATGTCAATCATAACTCAAGTGCGAGTCCTGTCACCTAATGAGTGGGGATCCTGTCTCACAATCTGACACTTGCCCAACTGCACAGGGCACAGTCACCCATTTGGATTGCTTGCCCGTGGGCTGGGGCATCACAGGTGTTTTGCTTGTATGAGAAAACATATGTCCTTTTTGAAAACATGACAAGGGACATCCAGTACTCCAATCTTTCTTAAGTCTCCAAAGGTCCACCTCTGTGCACTATTACAGCACACAGCATTTATAACAACTCCTCTGTCACTGGGGTGAGACAGTCCTTTATTAGTCTGCCTTCTTCTTAACTTATGCCTTGACTTCAGTGTCAACTGCAACTGTTTACTCTGGCTGAATTTGCTCTGCACAGATTACGGCATTCATGTAAAACTCAGTAGTTTTGCATATCCACCAACTGACATATGAACGAAAAACACAGTAAATTTGCCATCTCTGTTTCCCAGTGAAACTTGAAACTTGGCAGCAGTGAAAGTGGGCACAGCTCCTGTTTAGACTTACCATCCAAATTTCACCTTCCTTCTCACATGCTAAGGCTGGTATTTTCCAGGGCTCTAGAGGAGTTAGGAACCCCCACCCACTACATTTCTCCTAGGATGTGTAAAAATTTTAGGAACTCTTCAGCACAGGACTGCTGCTCAGCAAGTGGGGTGGCACAGGTCTCTAGTCTCCCACTCAGCAGGAGCTGGGTATATATTAAAAAGAGAGAAGAAATGACTTTGCTGTCTCGTAAACACTTTTTTTAAGATTTAAATTCTTGCCCTGTCTTGAATCAAGATGAAAAGTCCATTTTTCACCACCACTCAAGAAAACCAACAACATGGTTTCATTGAAATATTTCCTGTTGATAATTTTAAAATATTTTATTTCAGTTTCAGTGTTTATCCTTAAAAAAACACCCGAGAAACAGAAACTGCATTATTTAAACTATATAAGTGGGGTGTTTCTAACAATTTCAAATCTTTTCTAATGCAAGCACATGCTGCGTTGAGAGATTTGTCCAGTTTGACCCTGTTCTGCAAACAATTTCAGTGAACAGATGCTTCTGGTAAAAACAATTCATTAAAAAAATTCCCCAAACCTCTAATGTACATCACAGAAAACAGACACTGATCACTTAGTTATAAAAACCTGGCAAGCAACCTTCTTTTGCTTTTTTTCAGAAGCTTCAGTTTCCACAACCGCTCAGTTTTACAAAAAGCGGTTGTGCACATCCCGTTCTACCCTTGAGTAACTTCTAAACACTTCTGGCTTTCCTCACTCTCTGTTTACCTTTTCTCTCTGATGCAGCCCCAGTGTGTGACTCCTGAAGGAACTGTAGCATTAGAGATAGTTGAGACCACAGAGAAAACCAAAGACTTAACGCATAAAGCCACCAGTCAGCTTTGGCAATCGCTGCATTTGAAGGGCTGTTTCTGACATACCTGTGGGGACTTGTGAGAGCGCCAGCTGTACTGGTGACTGTGGAGACTAGCCAGCAAAATATTTTCATCAGTATCCACCTGGCCAAAACGCAGTGTCTCTTGTGTATCATTACAGATCACAAAATGGCTGAAGACCAACTCCTCTGCCTCAGGGCATTGGTTCTGAAAGAAAAGGGATATGAAAGCCAGCAAACATCAGATTAATTGCAAGACATTTGGCAGCTGTCTGCCCAGTGGCGACTGTTACAACACAGAAATGCTTCAAGATCTCTTGCCATTAGCTTTGGTCTCCTAGTTCTCTACTCTCTGCAAAAACTGGTGTTTGGGTTGACAAAATATATCCTAAGACTTAACATATTTTACTTTATGTTTCTGTAATGCAAATCTTAAAGATTTAAAACTACAATAAAAACTAGATTTCCTAACTTATGTAAAAGACTTCAATGGAATTAAATTCAGTGGGAAATGACATGTCACATAGGGCAGATGGGGCACTATAGGCAGAGCAGAGAGGCATGAAGAGACTTCTCCATACTTGACGACTGATCTCAGGACAACAGGCTGCACTTCCTCTTCCCCAGCTGCTGCTTCTACTTTGAAATGTTGCTGTGGGTCAGCAGCAGACAACTCTCTCTCTCCTGATACCACAACACTTAAAAACTGAAGAAAAAGCAGGAGACATAGGGAGAGTATTTTCACAGCTCCATGAGGCTAGTTTGAAAATGCATCATGCAATTTGACAGTCTAATAGGAAAAATCAAATATTATAATGGGTTTTTAAAGTATTTTAGATTTTACAATACTTTTCCTCCTGCCTGCAGCATCCTTCCATCCCTCTCTTTCTGCTTTTCATCTGGCTGCTTGTCACTCTGTTGACACAATGAGACTATATGTTAGTCATAAAAATTACCAGAGCTACAGGTCTTCCACCCCTGAATGCATGAACTATAATCCCCTGTACAGGAGAGGTCAAAGTGTGACTGACAATTTGATTTGGAGATCATCTCTCATATTTCTGTCCTAGTCACTACTGGGCTGGCACCTTCCACTTACAAGCAGCTATTTAGCAACCATAACAGTTACTCCAAGAAAGTAACATTTGGATAGTCTTCATGCAGTTTAATGGGTATTAACACAAAGAATTAATCTTCTTGTGCTTTTTGTTACCTCTTTTTGACCCATATTTCCTAGCACACGCTTTTGACAATGCTTTATTGTTGGTTGGTTCCCTTCTCTACACAATATAGCCCAGCTGCTCCTTTCTCATCCTTTCTTCCCATGACGTTTTCTCTAACTTATGGGACCTCCATGGTCTTTGAGAGCTGATTCTGTTTTCCCTCCTTGCTCTCTCAGTGGACCTTTTAAACAGACATAATGAAGCTAGTACCTCCTCTGTCTATGATCATATGGGTCTCTAGTTCTTTGATAACAATGTGCCTGGAAGCTTGCAGAAATTCTGAGATCAAACAAGGAGAGAGAAAAATATTTCCTCATAGATCCCTATGGATCCTTAGTTATCCATAAAAAACAGTTTGGTACATTGCTTGTAGCACATTGCTGGGTGATACATGTGGAACAGATTTTCTGAAAAGTGCAAGGTATGCCCAATTTAGCATCCTTGAATGCATGTTCACTACCGCTATTAACTTCAGAAGAACCTAAGGTGCACCTCTACAGGCAGGTTGCAATTCCTTTTGTGACTGAATGTCAGAATGGTTGGATGGGAGCGTTAGTGTAAAAAATTATTCACCCTAGGAGTATTTAAGCATGAGAATATTTAGATTCAAGCTTCTCTCCAAATCTCATTAATTCTTCTGCATAACATCAGGTATCTTCTGTGAAACAAGAGTCATGCAAGCATAATCAAAATCTCACTTTTTCAAAGCAGTAAAACTCATTACAGAGCAGTATGTCTGTATTGCATTCAGTAGCAGACTTGGGTATGCCTAAAGGCTGACATTTACAGTGCCACTTCAGAGTGCAGAATTTATTTTGGCATTTTCTAGTGGTGGATCTATGACTTCTCACTGTCAAGATGCCATACCCACATACCCATAAGTCTACCACAAATATATATATTTTCCTGTTACAGCTTTGCAAAATGTTCTTTTTAAAAGGGAGGATTTACTATCCATAGAGCTCAGCATGTTGTTATAGTCAAACCTAGATATAACCCCAGGGGAATTTAAGAAATTTTTTTTTTTTACCCTAATACTTTTTCATGATGATTATGCAGAGACTGGAAGAACAACACCAGAAGATGATGAACTTCCTTCTCTTTACTTGACTAACCGACTAACTAACTCAGTTTCAAGTAAGTTAACACAAACCGTAGGTTCTTGCATCTTCCAGAGAGAAAAGAGAATCTAGCAAGTTTTTGGCATGCATAGAACTCCTAAATTGTACTGGGGGAATGTTATCCCATCAGGGATTATTAATAGACTTGCACACATTTTGGTGCTGATGAATGACTGCCATTAATCATCAGTCTTAAATGCCAGATTTGCTACTAAAATCCACTGCTTTTAACAGCAATGCTTTACAAAGTTAAGGAAAAGAAGTATTTTAAGCTCAATTTTATAACAGTTACAAAGTTTTAACCAAGGAAACACTAAGATTTGCATAATAAGGCATTGTTCCATGCTGACAGGTTCAAGAGAGACCTACTGATGCCTCAAGTCTTAATAATAACAGCTGACTAAAGGATCATCAAGGAAGCTTGGGTGTGCTTTAGCTCAGTATGGCAACTACACTCTGTATAGGCAGGGTTCTAGGTAACTCTTATTCTCCTTGCAGTAAATGCAAGAGATTTTTCCCAGACAGACTACCACCCATGCTTCTTGGTCCCTGGAGAGCTGCAGCAGATCCCTGCACCCACTGCAGAGAACTGGATCCCAAATTTGCTGCTGAAGTCTGACAGTAGAAGCTTCTAGGGCAAGCAGAAAGGGACCAAAAAAAAAAAAAAAATCAGCAAAAGGATGGAGTGAGGAAATCTTGATTGATAGAAGAGAGTGTAGAGAAACCAGACATAATAAAAACAAATAGAACTGGACCATTTGTATGGCAATGATGCTGAAGGGCTGAATGATAACTCCAGGAGCTGAAAACACCTTAGTGTGGATTAGGGAAAAAAAATCCCTCTCTGAATTAAAACAGCAAATCTAAAGAATCAGCAAAAGATCAACAGCCTGAATCAGATACAGATTAGGGTCAGTTCCTGGGGGACAATTTCCTGCCCCTCTTTAGATCATTTTTCAGCTGTTTTTTTGTCTCTGAGGGGCCTGGAAAGTGTCTCTCCTTTATTGGCCTTTCAAATACTTTGTGAATTCTATTCAGAGAAGGAAAAACATCCCACATAATAGTAAGTCACTGAGCTTTCCCTGTCTGAGGACTTTCTGCTCACATCTCAGCTCACAGCTATTTCAAAGCATCTCTGGTTCTGGAAAAAAACCCCATAAAAGCCTAGGACTCTTTATATGCACAAAGTTATTTTCTGTGCACTTCCCAAGCTATCAAAGACGCGTGCAATCCTTCTCTCTTTCATACACACACACACACACACACATGTACACACTCTGTCTCTCAAGTACCTAGTAATTTTTTTTTTTGAACAGAAAGTCTTTAGCAATTTCTTATCTCCCTCAAAATTCCTCTAAGAGGATTGCTTAAACTTCATGCTCATGGCAGTATCTTGACCTTATCAGCTAGAAAGTTAAATCGAAACTACACACAAATTTTCTGCACCCTTTTCCTTTGTACTTTGTGCTTATGGTAGAAAGATGGGGAAACTACTGTGATCACAGATGTCATTTTGACTGATCCCAGGTCATTAAGAAAACTTATGCAACTGCCAACAGAAAGGTTAAGCACCACACAGACCTTGAGGAAAAGAAGTTCTAATGGTTTAAAACAGGTTTAAAACAGGAGCTTTTATAACTTCTGAGGGGTTTAGGAAAACATTTGCAGTGCGAGACCACAAAGGAATTTTTTTTTTCCCAGGAATACTCACTTAGTACCATACCTGGGGAGCTGTTTTCTCAGCTGACTCTGTGTCTCTAGATACCACAGAGCACTAATGCTATAAAACAATTTGTGAAGGCTTAAATGTCCAAATAAAGGGGAAAAAACCAAACACCTCCCACCACGTACATTCACAGGAGAAATGCATTTTCTATCTCACTTCATACTCTGTATGTTATTATTAAATAATAAAACTAAATTAATAACAATCTTGGAAGTTCCCTGCCCAGTTATTTGATTATTAAAACCATTACTTTAGCTTTGCATTTAGATGTGCATTAGTCTGTTACTGCTTGTATTTAAACTGGGATTTCAGATTAGACAGTGAAATATGTCAAAAGGGGAAACTGTTTTTAAAGAGTGCTAATCCTCTCAGATTTTCAGCATGTGACTTAGAAGTATAAAGCAAATTGTATGCCTGGTGTTTTTTAGGCTTAATCTACTTTAAAAATGTTCATCATTACTTAAACAAAAAAACCAAAAAAAATCAGTCCATATCTAGGAAACAAAGACACTGACAGAGGCTTCTGTTAATCCTGAACTCTTGACCTAAAGGTGCAGGGCCAAATTGTTTCATGCTTCATCTGTCCGTCCACTGACTACAACATCACTTGTTTCAGATATTAATCCAGTAAAAAATATGTGGAGAATTCAAATAACCTTTCCTGCTTATTAAATTCATGCTTCTAGTTGGCAGCATTTATATTGTATTTTGTGTGAACAGCAAACATCGAACAATGCTTATCGTTGGGAAATTCAGTCCCTCTCCATGCAGTGCGTGCCATCCCCCCAGTCTGGAGGTAAAGCCACATACAAAACATCTTGGTAACAATTAATTTAATAAGCCATTTTGAACCCACTTGTGTGTTAACTGTTCCCTAATTTCAAAGTGATGCAAGTTTTTAATCTCGAATACTCAGGGCTAGATACCCACCACATCAGAACATGGTGGCAAGTACCCTTGACATGAGAGGAAACGAGAAAATTACAGCAACAATTACAGAAGTATATCCTCCTGTGGCTCATGTTAACATTGCCAAATCCATGTATAAATCAGTACCAACTATTCATAGAATGTACCTGTCAGCAATATATTCTGCGACATATGGCTCTACTTAATCAAATATACAATTCCATTTTTTCAACTCAGAATATTCCTTTAAGGCACAGAGTAGTCAGTCAGTCATTCACACTGTGATGTGGTTTAAAACATTTAAATATTTATGCACCATATTTTATTTATATATATAGCTATGTCTGAGAGATCTTTTTTTATTTTTTTCCATCCTAAGAGGAAACTGACCTTTCTGAAGGCCATTTTGCAGTAGTTGCCACACATGTCTTAGATGAGGGACTAGTACTAAGTCAGAAATATTTTGGGTTTAAACAGCCTACCAAGGACTCTCTTATACTTTCTATGTTTGTTTTTTATTAAAAGCATTGTTCAAAATATGACAAAAAGCAGAAATTGGAGCTACAAAGATTTTTGTTCACATTGATATTTGAGCCAGCTGTAAAGATTTAAATCACACTAGATCTTGTTTTATGAATCTCCTTTTGCAACAAGAAAACCATGGAATGCCCTTAAAAAAGAATTTTTTGATATAAAACAGATGCTTTATCCTTTTTTGGGGGCTTTGTTATTGTAGTGCCATGATAGGTAATTAATTCCCAGGCTCCACATAGGTCTTCAGGCAGATGAAGAGAATGATTTGATTTCAAGGCTATAGTAGAGTAAGGGAATTACCGGCCTTCGAGGGGTCATTGCAGAAGCAAGGTTCCTTACACTGGGACTGGCTTCAGACATTAATGCTGCTTGCACAGAATGTAATGTGAAACTAGTGTGGAACTTCAATAAGGATGGAAGTAGTAGCTGGAAACAATATGCTCTACCGCTCAGACTGAGCTGTGCTTACCTATCATGCATCACTCACCTTTTCATAAATTAATGGAATATTATGCATTTCAAGATCAAGATTCTAATTATTCTGATATAAATCCATGTAGTTTCACTGAAATTCAAGCAGTACTGGCTACATTTACCTTTGCATATAGCATTCATTGTATCCTAATTTTCATTGCTAACACAGAATTTATTAGTTTTTAGTGTAAATTAAATCTTTTACATCTTGGAATATTTTAAATGAATGCAGATGGTATTCTAATTTGCTATTAAATTAATCATAATGGCTTACATTTTTTCTCACTATTGTATTTGCATACCTGCTGCCAAGCTTGAATTGCTGTATTTAGAGAATGAAGTGCATATTGGCCAAAGTTGATGAAAATGGGGTCCACCATTATTGTGCAGTCCAATAGCCTTCCTACTGTGCTGCTGGAAATAGCAATCTGTCCCCAGATTTTGAAAGGTTTCACAACACTCTGCATAGTCACATTTCGGCACTCCAGAAGTTTACAGTCAGCTTGAGTTGAAAACTGGATCTCCTGGAACATCGACTCATCACTCCACTGACGAAGATATACATGAGGCTCATCAAAGGAAATTATCATGTATTCTAGTTCAGATGGCATGTTCTTATCAGATGAAAAAGGCTGAAGAAACTTTGGTGGTGCTGAAAAGTAAAAGAACAAACAAGACTAGAACATCACCACTGCCACATTCTGTTCGTTTTTGTAAATTGTGTTTTAACTGCTTGTACATACAATGAAAACAAGTAAAATTCATAAAAGAGTCGACATTTCTGAAATCTGAAATTAATCCTGTTCACATTGTTTATTAGATGTAAAATAGAACTGTAATTAATAGCAGCTGCAAACAAAAAGTATCTGCAAACCAAAATCTTTTCATGGTAAACAGACCAGCCAACCAAACTGCTTTATCTACACACTGCACAATACTTCAGATTGCCACCTATTTGGAGCAGAGACCATATTTCTGTGAGAGTTTTTTGCTATAGTAGATGTATACAATATTCCACACATAGCACATTATGCATACAATAAAAATTAGCAATATAATATTTGCTGACGTGACTCTGCAGGCCAACAAGCTCCACAATGAAAACTGTCCTTGCTCTAATTACATGGAGTTCAAGACCACTGAGATGTGACATGTTACCCCATAATACTAGAAAATAAACAAAACAGTATCCCCGAGACTAAAGCATGAGAAATATATCATAAAAAAGATTTTATCGTGTTCACTCAAGTCTCAGTCCTGCAAAGTGCTGAGCACTGTGGCAGCAGACACTGCAAGGCACGTACACCACTTGTGTAACATTAAGCATGCGAGTATTTCCATTGATGTTATTATTTATGTTGCTGGAACTACTCACATGCTTAAAATTAGCATATGCTCAAGTGCTCTACAGATTTGGAACCAAAATACTCATCACTTTCCAGGATCAAGCCCTATTATTCTACAAAAGCATAATGGATACAATAAGTTTTGTGCTCCCTTTGCATATAACATAGCACAACAGAGCCCCAAAACTTAGGCCTTTAGGTGCTATAACAAGAACAACAGCAGCATCAGCATAAACTCAGTTGCTGTTGAAAAATGAAACAGCTGGGTTTGATTTTAATCTGATTTTTGCTTTTTCAGTATGTGTAATTTTAAAGATTGAGCATCTGGAATTGGAGTGTAATAGTGAGGAAGATTATGTACTGATAGAGGTGGTAGATAGACAAGAAATGATTTGCTAGATGTTGAGTGTCAGTCTTGGTAAGATTTGATAATAAATGTATTCTAATACTTGCAGGAACACAAAAACTACTCAAGAGGAAAGCTGTCCCTGTCAGAATTATCTAAGATATTTGCTCATCTTCCATGGAAAGCATTCCTGGCATTTGAAAATCAGACAATAATCTAAAGATCTCTTGGAATGTATTTGCCATTAATACAATGACAGAGAGCACTGAACAAAACCAGATGTGGCTCCAAAAGTGATCACAATTGAAATAACAGTTAAATCTGCAGTTCTCAAAGCTCTTCCATGGAATTCTTACTAAGGGGGTTGCAAAATCTTCAAATATTTTAATAGTACTGTTAATATGCTGGAAAATTTAAAAGATCAAGTTCATTCACTAAGATGGCTCAAAACTGAACTGGCACCTGCTGTCACTAATCAGACTATGAATAACGGATGTCTTCTACAGTTACCCATTCTGGAGGGAGGAAGGGGGCTGATCAGCTAGCCCCACTGCCTACCATATGTACTTTCTCAATGCACAGAAGTCATCAGTTTTACTCTAAAGTCTGTACGACCGGCGGCTGTTGGTGATAATTTATTTCAAGAACGCCTATTTGAATGAGGACATGGGGACTACAGACAGCAAGACAGCGATTAAGTAGCATGTATGAACTATATGCTTTTACTATTCTACATAAAGGAGTACATACCTGTACCTAGTTGATCAAGATGATGGCAGAGGTGGACTTCCAAATAAGTAAATTGGACCAACACACTTAGAGATGGCACAAACCAAGGAGTAAAACAGGAGTCAACCCTGGTACAGGCTGCTAATGCCGTGGGGGTTACAAGCTGATCGCATGTGCTTTGTGAGCCAGATTCGCTTTCTGAGCTGCAGAAGGTAGACAACAAAGAGGTAGTTCAGCACTTCCAGGATTTTATTGCTTTACAGTAGGACTTGACCATGTGCCATGTTAAGTTTTCTGACACAGCCAATGTTGTCACTTTCTTTTAACTGCTAACGTTACTGTATGTACTTCTTCCCAAGCAGGACATAGCAGACAAGACTGCAATCCAACAATGCTTTTATCACAATGCACTTTCTATTTACAAACTGAAACACTCGAACCACAGAAGTGAAGCATATTTACAGAAAGTAAAATCAAAATATACCACGTATCTTTAATTGGTGAAATAGCTAAACAGAGTACGGTACCATTACTAAAGCTAATGAGCTGAAAGTTAATCTGGTCAAAAGAATAATTTTTTTCATTTAATTTTAAGGAAACCAGTTCACAACCATCAAACTATTTCTCCACATAAACCCTGTCCCTGTAAGCTTTCCTTCCTTTGCCCTTCTCACACTACAGTTGTCATCTAATAAGAATCTCCAAGTGTTATAAGCTCAGCCTGGACCCTTTTACTAGCACCTATTACATATTAACTATATTAATATGTATTACATAATTACATAATTAATATTATTACATAACAACTACATATTAACTATACATTTAAAATGCCACCCCACTGGATTTTTTTTTTCGTAGCCGTGCTTCTGACGCCACAAATTTTCAAGCATTATCTTTCAGTCTCTAGAGAGAAACTAACACTACATCACAATTCTATAGGTTGCTAAGATACCACTGAAGTACAAATAAACTTTCTAATTTAAGCCAAGTCTATCCTTAATGTTCCTTATTCTCACTCCTTTTGCAGTTTGGCACTAAAGAATTTTAATTTAAAAGCACAGACCTGATTCAAGAAAACTATGTCCACATCCTCAGTCAAATATTGCTTTTATTTTTAAAATAAAATTTAACGAAGGATTAACTAAGGTCAACTTACTATTTTCACTGTAAATAGATTTTCATTGACATTTTAAGATATTTTAAATTCAAACAAAACTTCAAATTCAAACAGTGGCTTTCAAAGCAACATGTCTTATGCTTTTAGGACCAAATTTTGCATCATTCCATGCATGTTACTGCAAAATTATGCAAAAATATATTACGTACTCAAAAAGTTCAGCTGCAAATGCGTAGAATTCTATGGATAGGTAACTTTATCAGTATTATTTTATGTTATGGTAACTAGTCAGTATGGTATTTATTTATGGAACTTAAATCCAACTTTAGATTTGTGGACATAAATTACAATATTGTGTAGCAGTAAAACCCAACGAAAATTACATAATTATCAAAGAATCAAGACAGGATATCAAGAATGTATTAGGTCTGTGAAGGATGAAAGATAGATCACTTGATCAGATTTTTAGCTGCTTTCCTGTGCTGCTTTACCTCTTCAAATGCCTGTTTACACTTCAAACATGGTGTAGGCCTTTTGAGAACTGACATCTTTGGAAATAAAATTATTCTTTGTGTTCACATGATAAAACATCTATGGGACTGGACTATAGTCAGAGAAATGGGATGCTTTTCTTTGCTCTGCCATGGATATTCCTTAGATTGTTGGAACAAAGCATGGAAGCAAATCCACCAGAATTTATTTCTGGACATTTATTTCTGAAATTTGAGGTATATTCTGAAATTATAAACTGTTCTTCAGAAACCTATTCTGTAAATTACCTATCAGTGACTTGGCATTTTTATTTCCTTAGATACTTTTTTTGGCAATGGATTTTTTCATAAAAAAACAAACAAAACCCTCCAAATTCTTATTCAGTCAAATTTTATATACCTGCCTTTTATTTATCGAGCATTTTACTGTGATGGGACCTTTGTCATTTCTCACTCATAACAACAATGATTACAGGGCAACATGACATGACTGATGCAGCAGGAAATGTGGCAGGAGCTTCACACCAGGGAAATTATTTAAAGCATTTAGCCATACTTTGGTCTCATTTTTCTGCCCCACAAGCAGCAGACCAAGAGGAGGTAATATTCTGGAACTTAAAATGTTGGGAACAAAAAGATTCAGAACTGCTTTTTGTTTCCTCATGGAGAGTAACCTTAGGAACCAAAATGGCCCACCACTGAAATGATTCCCTAACAAAATTCAGAGTCCAACCACATCCTTAAAAAACTAACCAGAGAGAAACAGCAAATGAGGGTGGGACAACGCTTCTCCCTGGGACTGAACTGCCCCTGCACCCTCTCCTATGCTAGGGAGGGTCAAGCACTGGCAGTGGAGGCCTGAGAGGAGCAGGACAATGTGAGCTAAAGCACATTTTAGAAGGGAAAGTCACCCTACAGAGAGAAGAAGAGAGACTGTAGTCTTTACAATCACTACCATCACCCTCCAATCTTAAATTAAATCCCATTTAAAATTTTTGCCTAGGTAGACTTCTGACAGACCTTTAGCACTGCTACTTTCTACTTTTACCTTGCATAAAGCACAGAAATCAAAGACACAGTCCTTCATCACTTGCTGTGCACAAACTGAAAATAAAGTGGTGTTAGCTGAAAACCCAGGAAACTTTCTATTAAGTCTTGGTGAACAACAGTAGGAGCATTAATATCAGAGGTAGATCTGATTGTGAAATCAAAATTTGTGCATCAAATTAATACAATATCAAAAAGATCCCACATTACCTTGGCTGCTACAAAATGCAGTGTGGACTGTCCACAATTTTTCAGCCAAGGAGAAAAGGAATAACCAGCTTCTACTGCTTTGTGTTTGGTGCAACGTGCTGAGGGATGGGTGTATCAAAACCAGAGGAAATTCTAAATAAAACTGACCTGACTTTAATATCAGAAATTTATTTATTTTTTTTAATCCTGTGAAATATCAGGATTTTTAAAATGGAAAATACCTACATTTGAAGTCATTATATATTATAAAGTATAATGGTTTCACATCATGCAAAGCAGTTCAAGTTAAATATATGGCAACTGGGAACAATGACTTAACAGTGACCTGCATTATTCTTGTTATTTTAAGAGTGGAATACTTAAACCAAAACTGCCATTTGTGATGAAACCGCAACATGGGAAAATATCCACTGGGAAGAAGAAAGAGACCACTTAACTCATTTAATTTATGACTCAAATGCTGGTCTGAACCCAAATTGTTAGAGGTCAAAATTCAGTACATCATTTACTTTGAATAAAAGCTAAAACAATTAGCAAGAAACGTGATCATGATTCCTCACTTTAACTTTTAAAAAGTAGCAATTTAGGGCTTATTTAAAAGTTTTTGTACTTGTTTCATGGTTTGTATCTTAAGGCATTTTCAATTACTATTTCACATTAGTATGTCAGTAATTATAAAAATACTGTTTACATTACACAGGAGATGCACAAATATATAAAACATCTTGTAACGTAACCCATTTAAACAAAGAATGATAGACCCCTCCCAGCCAAACTAGGGAGGGGCTTTAGTGTGTCACCAACAAAACAGAGCTTTAAATAAAAGCAACTTTAATTATAATTTGCTAGTCCTGCAACATGAAAATGCAATTTATAAAAATAATTTATTCTATGATAATTTCCTTTAACTCCCCTATTTTAAGGTCTTCCATAAACAGTCAATTTTGCCATATATGATTCCTTTCATAGACACTATACTAAATCCCCAAGGGGATGCTAAATTATTTCACGTAGGTCTTCAGATTTGCTCATTCATTGAATAAGCATTCATAAATGTTCATTCAAACCTTATACATTCATTGAACAATGAGTGATCTACAAAATTCTTAAAAATAAACAACATACACATAAATACTATGTCCTTAACCAGATAACGCCTTGATTTTTACACTTCTAATTAGTTCCTGATCAATCTCAGAAAGAGCTTGCATACCACAGGATTTGGATCATGACATCTTTGCATATTCCCATATTCATTATTGGTTGATACACTTCAGCCTGCCAGCTACTGCTCAACATATCAGCTGGATCCACATCTTCTCACAAACCTTGTTGTTTCCCTGTCACACGAGCCACATAAGTTTCATACTTTATAACTGATGTTAGGAATCAGTAATAAAGTACTTAAAACACAAGGGATCAGCCCTCTGGTATTAATAATTAGCATATCATAGAGGTTACCACAAAAAACCCCTGTGTGATTTGAAGGAAAAATTATCATTGAACAGCAGCTGCATGCATATGGCAGCTGTTTGAGTCTGACCCAAAATAGAAGATCAAACTAAGAAAATAAACTGCAACAAGACTTACTGTACAATTAATAGTGAATTAAATTTGCTAATCAGTCACACAGTTACAGCATGCAGTTAACGTCACACCATCATGAGTCTCCAGGAAAACCGAGATTCAACTTTTATACAGTCTCTGCTTCTCGCTCTCACTCGCAGATCCCTCAGCCTTGAAGTTCCCTGGTCTAACACTCAGCACTAGCTTTAAGCACAGCTCCTGTAGCTCTTCTTGCAAGTCTATAAGATCTCATGTTAAACTCTTGCTTTAGGCACAAGCCTAACATTGAAATTTACCATGACACGGGGCAGTCTCTCTCTCAAAACCAAAAAAGTTAGGCATTTTTTGGTCAAGTAGATTCCAGAATACATTTTAGAATGCTTGGTCACAAGAAACTATCCATACTGGTAGCAGTATGTTTGCTTGACAAAGCCACAGTTTCAGCAAAGTTACTGCCAACATGGACTTCCTATATGCTACTAGTGGTCCAGAAAGGTTGGCCTTCCCTGCAGGTTCACAGTATCTGTCACCACCTCCTAAACAAGGCTTCCCTTTAACCAAACATGATCCTTTGGGGCTTAACAGTTACCTTAAAACTTGTTCTGTAGCTGTAACTACATGTATTTCAATGCTTGTGAACTGTCTCAAAATCTCCAGGTCAGTGACACGTGATTGGCACGATTTGCTCTGTCTCCAAGAAAGTGACAGTGTGCCTCAAACACCATAGGTCAAAGACTCATCTCTCAGAAACAGTTGCTCTTTTTCTGACCTGTTAAGTTTCTCTGAGAAGGGTCATTCCAGGCTGGTCGGGACCTACTTCTTCCACACCAGTCCTTCCTGCAGTCATCCTTAAGAAAGCTTGCAGTGCAACCTTGTTTGAAGTTTGTATAAAGAAGGAGTTTGAATTTCTATCTGAAACTGCTGCTGAGGCAGGGAATATAACCTGGAATATAACTTTGGAATATAACCAAACTGGCTTTATATTGCTTTTTACTTATTTGTATTTCATTTTAACCCTAGACTCTTTCTGAATGATTCCAACTCACTAGCTTATCAGAGTTCCCTGAATGAAACATTGCATGTAGTGACGAACACTGTTTGAGCAGAAAACAATAAACATGGTAACAGTGCCAAATGCCTTGATGAAAAAAATCTACTAAATTTCACTACTTCATTTTCAGTTCCCACCGAGTTCACATTTCTGTGGTGTTAAGCTGACCAGGAAGGCAATTTTGCCAAGGTCCCACATTCAGAGGAATTAACCTTGTCTAAAACACTTAACTTCTCAATGATGAAAATGCATTCTTTCACAATTAACATCAAGAAATCATTTCCAACCTGATACTATTAATGGAAACCAGATGTTTAATTTTCTTTATTGATTTTGTTAGCCATGTTTGTATTTCCTTATTTCTCTGAATTTTGTAGCTTCATGTAACATATGTGTGCATGCTATACACTAATTCAAGCATGTGTTCATACACAGGCAGCAACAATCAGCAAATACCAGTGATCCAACAGGGTCATCCTGGGTTTTTTGCTCTAACTATAAAATGTTAAGAAGGTCTTTGAAAGCAATTCCACTGCTGTTTGTGGAGAGAACTTGTACTCATTTCTTCTTAGTCTACATATTAAACAAAATGAAATGAATGCAAATAGAGTGAATATCTGTCATTGTACATTGTTTCCAGCTGTAAGCATAATGAAAAATGGATCCCCAGTGTTTGAAAACACTGATTAAATTTTTTTACTGTTAGCATAGTAAGCAAGCTGCATGAATAATAATGTAATGCTTTTGAAGTACTAAAGTTTTGTTTAACATATTTAAAATAGACATGGCTTATTTTAGTCATTGACTTCCGCTGAGGACAGAATAAAGGTGATGTATGGGGAGTGCATGGAAGAAAATGTTTACTACTACGTTATACAATGGATTGTGCCTCAGCCTTCTTTTGTTCATTAGCTAATTCTACTGCCTTGTGCAGCTAAGAGGTTTCTGGATATGGCCTGTTTGTCTTCACTTTTCAGTAATCTTTGTATTCAGAAAATAGATGAGTATGATGCTGCCAGGCTGCCTATAAATCTAAGAGGGAGCTCTTTTTGTGCACGCTCCATGCCCTTACGTGAAGGTGAACTACAGTCTGAAGCTCATTTAAGACCAGCTATTCTTACTGCATATGAAAACAGTATCTTATTTCCTAAGTCTCTTGAAAAAGATCTCTCAAGAGTGTAGCATTAGATTTCTGTTTTTCCCTCCTCCTTTAAAATTACCTTTGGTCATCAGCCACATTCTGACTGCTGTTCAGGACAATCCTCCACAGATCGGAAGCTATGAGCTCTTTCTGATCATTCACAAAGTTGATACTGGGCAGCTGTAGTTCACAGACTTTGCTTTCTGATAGACTGAATTCCCGGAATGCAACAAATGATTTCTGAAGCTCATCCCAGTACTCCAAGCTGCAAGGAATCTGTGATAAAAGGAAGAAGGCATAATTAATTTATGCTTGATTGCAAATATAACGGGATTTACTGTACATGCTAAAAGTGCAGAACTAAACTAAATAAAAGTAAGATGTCATATAGAAAATCAGAATTATAACTATTACTCAGATTCTGTTCTGTCTTGACTTAAATTAAAATGTTTTTAGAATGTCATTGCAGTATAACACTTAAAACTTTCTCCTACTTGGTAAAGAAATAGGTACTTGTTTCACAGTACCCAAGAATAGTAAAGACAATTCAACTAATAATTATTTGTATTATGCAGCCAAAAAATCCATCAGATGTCATCACATCATGGTATCAAGGACATTTTAATCATTAAACAAGTTTTTTGCTTGAACTAGCTCCTTTAATTTTATTACATAACAAAATATCAATTTATTAATTACCCATTTATTGTCATATTAAAATGGTCAAAGAGTCAGAGTAAAAATGATGATCGGCAACACAATGCCTTGTGGTGGGCCAACACATGAATAAAAATGCTGGGACAAATCACGAAGTACTTGTATCACATGATCCTTTCTTTCATGGAATATGCTATTTAGACAACTGTGTGATTTTGAGAACCCAAATCGAATAAGTATATAGTGGCTTCTCTCTAATCACATCCCTAATTTTAAATCTGTAAATAACCTACTTGGATTATTCCTGGATGCATCACTGAACTGGAGAGAATGTTTTTAGAAACATTTCTAAAGACAAGAGAAAACAAATTTTAATAAAAGCATAGATTTTAAAGGGTTGTGTCTTAGGCCACCTTTTTCTTTTTGGTAATAGCATAAAAGTGAATGAGAATATGAATTTAGAACAAATGCAAACTCAGTGAGATATGAAGATTTTAGAATTAAGATACAGAAATACACACTTATGGCACTTGTGCATGCTCAAGAAAAAAAGTCAAGTTGACATAAAGTATACAGTAGAAAAAATGCATGTGTATGTGCTATTACCTTTTTTATCCCTGTGTGTCTTGTGTATAGACATATGTATATAAATAACCAGGAAAAAAGTAAGAATGTGGTAGAGATGCAAGTAAATCTAGGCATAGCTAGAAAAATCTCTATTTGCTCCTTGTTACTCAGTAAGGACTAAAATGTACATGGAGGCAACAGCAGGCTCATTAATTAACAGGAATGAAGGTTAAGAAGGAAAATTCAGGGAGCTCAGTGGTTCAAGCTGGGGAGGGCAAGGGAACATAATCACCAAAGAATGCTGGAAGAATTAACATGTGGAACCACAGAGCCTGAAACATGGATTTTTACTACATCTGTCAAGTCACAATGATACCTGAAGATTGAAAAAAGTAACCACAGTCACTAAAATTTTTTTTAGGTCAGGATGGAGGAAGAAAAAAAGGCATCTGACCAGTGCCAGCAAAACTCTGATGCCAGTAACATATATAACATAGAGTAGCATAGCAATATCAATCAGGAGCGCTGATTTAATTTCAAAGAGTAGAGTCTGAGAAAAAGGGATTTATTTAACATCAAAAACCAAACATCATATACGTAAAGATAGCAACACATTTGTTTATAAGCTGCATATTCAATTGGAAATGGTGAAGATATGTAAATGTGAGCAGGAAAATTATGAGGCTGTATGATGATGCCTTGAAAAAGCAAATGTCATCCTGAGAGACATTAAGTGAGATATTTCCAAAAGTGAGGGACAAATATTAACTGACTTGTATAAGACACCGGTGGGACCTCATCTGGAATATGGCACACATTTCCAATTCATGTTAAAACTATTAACTCACACTGGGATCTGTGCAGAGTTGAGGACCAAATGCAGGAATGTTATTGCTTTACCCAGACACCTCAGGAGAGAAACAGTTAATAGAGGGAAAGGTCTACAGAAACTATGGGTCAAAAATGAGTTGCTTTATGAATAAAGTGTGATGCTAGAAACCCAAACAGAAAAAGACAGGGGGGTTCCAGGACAGCCTTGGTGCTCACGACAGCTGCTTTTAAAAGCTTCATTTGTTAATAAGATGGAGACAGCAACAAGCATTGCCTCAATGAGAGGAGGCTGGGCCTGATGACCCAGAAATCATCTTTCTTGGTTCTGTGTTGCTAACTCTACAATGGTGCTGTGCACAACAACAGCAATATGAAATATTACATTATTGTGTTTGTAGCCATATTTCAAAGTCACACTATATTTATTCTTTTTGCTCTTAGTGTCATAGAGTTTTAGATTTCTTCGAAACTTCTCAGTGTTGAATTATTTTAACCTTTAATGCCTGTGGACAAACACTCAAAATTGCAGTATCACAGCAATGTTACTGTCCTTCAATTATGGATATATTCAAGGAATTCTCCTATGTTAACTATGAACACATAAACAGCAACTTCCATCACTCGCTATCTTTCACACTACATTGTGGAGTCATTCACACTCACATACTTTTCTAAACCTCCACAGGCTCCATCGGTGATAAAACATTTGATTTTATTTAAAATATTGCAATACTTGGCATATTTCCTATAGCATAAAGTCTTGGAATTGTATCATTACAAAAGGATCTGTATAATTTCTGACAAAAGGTTGCAGCCTTTCATGGTTGCACAGGTAGTTCTACATACAGCAGTATTTATTTCTGCATATTTAAAAATCTCAGTCCTTAAAGTACCTTGAGATTTTTTAGGAACCTGATTCAATATATTGGAATACTTGGTTTGGTCTTCTGTTTCTTACTGCCTATCAACACCTAAGTTACCTTTTCTTTTCAACGTTGTTGAGTAACATATGTGCAACAGAAGTCTTTTAATATGCAAGTCTCCCTAATTATAATCTCACAAAACTGGATCAGAAAGCAAGTAGGGGGCATTTTAAAAGAGTCTAAGCAAGGTGATGAATTCTATTCCCACTAAGATTAATGAGCTGGAAGAACAAGTTAGAGAGCACAGTAAAGGATTTTCATAAGTGGCACTACTATATGAAAAATGTAAAACTATCAGTAAAGCTAGAGGCAAATAACATAGAGAGACAGAAAATAAAGATTGAAAATAAAGCCAGAGTGAAACTTGAAAAAAACAAAACAAAACAAAACAGATTTCATATATATTGGTTGGAAAAAAAAAAAAAAGTAGCTACTTCAATATTTCTATCCACTCAGTAGGTGGTAGAAATACTGAAACTTATATTGACAAAAAGATGGCAAAGTAAAATGATCAAAGCGATTATTATACCATAAAGAAGGAGTAACTCCTCTTCAGGCTCTGGTATAACCTACCATAGTGTATTTGCCTTTTAGGAACTTCATAGTAACCTTTTAAGTGAAATATGAAGAATTTGGAAAAGCACAGGAATGACCACTGGACTCAGCCAGAACTACTCATATGAGTAGCCAGAAAGAACATATCACCTAACAATTAAAGCAGGCTGGTAAGCATGTTGAAATGATTATTCCTCTTTTTGCTCATGCATTTTTTCCTAACTGTGTTGCAACATGTCAAGAAATCTACCAGAGCAAGAGACAGTATGTTTCAAGGCATCAGCTGCACATTAGAAGTAAAAAGTCAAAGACACACTATGTGATTGCCTATACAAAATACAGCTCATGCTTTGGGACTGTCCAAACTGTAAACTTTCCAGTTTGAAGCTTGCAAAAGACTTAGTTGACTTAGAATCTTTGATTCCTACATATCTAGCTTTATTTGTTCTAGGGGGTTTATTACTAATGCCTGATCTGGATAAGTTTAAGGAAAGATGGTAGCTCTGGGCAATATTAGCTGCCAAAAATAACAGTTGTGAAAGCCTGGATATGGGCTATAACGCCAGAACTGAGTCATAGGCAGTGGGAATAAGTGAATTAGCTGCAACAAAAATTTCCCCATATGTAGAATTAAGTATGGTACTTTTACCTTAAAATATTTGAATAAAACCTAAGCTGTAATTCAGATAATTGTTACCTCTTAGAAAATGTGACCGCTGGTGCTGCCTCTATAAAACTAAACACTAACAAAGCATGTCTAACCACAAACTTCTTTGCTAAACAAGCATGCTTCTTCAACAGACACTTCTCCATAGCGTTTTGTCTTCTTTCCTACCCTCAAAGAAAGTTTTAATTACAATGATTTTATTCACCTGTGAAATGCAAACAGAACCGTTAATGTGCATCTCCTGTCGCTTACATGTGCAAAACGCTGTTATTTAACTGTAGGCTCAGTTAACCAAGATTTAACCAAGAATCTCCAAGTTCCATTTTGCAAGAAAACCACATACTATGGCACAAACACTTATTTAGAATTATGATTATAGCAACAGAGAGCAAAACAGCAGTCAAATGCTTTTTTTTCAGCAGCATTAACAGAGATCAGAAGTAGAGTGAAAAGCTACATGAAACAGCCTAAACTCTAAGTACTTAAAACAAAAACAGTTAATAAGATAAACACATTTAAAACAAAGCAGAAAATTTGAAGGTTCTTCCTTTTTCTCTTCACTGCTGTGGAATACAGACATGGGAGATCTGAAAATTGTGTGGCACTGTTCTGATGAAGAATGAAAACAGTGTATTAGCAAATTCTGATAGCAAGGAAAGCAGTTGCCTTCGAATGACAGTTCCAGCCCTGCCCCTTCTGAGTACAGGACACAAAGAAACAGCTCAGCTGAAATAGTTGCCTTGCAGCAGAAATCTTCTGAATTAGGAGAGTGTGGTTTTCTGTTCTCTGTGAATCACTTGTTTTGCTCTGTTTTAAGAAAAAAATCTTCATATATATTACACAAAGATAGACATTATGAGAATCACCCCTGTGAACATACATCAGCCCTCTACAAATAGAACCTGTCTCGACTGGAGCAGAGCTGAAACCTCTATGATATGCGTTTCACAAAAAACCCCAAACAAAAAGAAACTCAAAAAAGTCTTAAAACCTGCCTCCTTCAGGTCATTTCCTGCACGGTTGTTAACCTATCAGCAAGACAGTATTGATAACCAACATGAAGTATTCCCACTAATGCACTACAATGCAATAGATCATGTTTTTTCTTATTCAACATATATTCACAGAATCACAGAATCATCTAGGTTGGAGAGGACCTTGAAGATCATCTAGTCCAACCGTTAACCTAGCATTGGCAGTTTCCAACTACACCATAACCCTCAGCGCTATGTCGACCCGACTCTTGAACACCTCCAGGGATGGGTATGGAACACCTCTTGATGGTATCTTGGTGGGTATCTTGAACACCTCCAGGGATGGATATTGTGTTGCACATTATCTGTACCAGAATCATTTAATTCCTATTTGGAAACTAGGGGTCAAGAAATGCTACAGATGCTATGTTACATATTAATTTTTTCATCCATGTGTTGTGTACCTTATTGACCACATGGATACTCCTTATTCCCCCTTAAGGTTCTGTGCAATAATAGGACACAATGGGAGAGAAATGATTGTTGATCCATATGTGCTTTGTAAAGGCTTTCATGATCACAACATGCTTCTAGATTTTCCTGTGACCTGATGCTATCCTCTGAGCTTTCGACTACTTAGCTAATTTGGACTTGAAAAGCCTGGGTGCACACAACTTATCACTAAGTATGTTTCTAGAGCTGACCAGAGGGCCAACACCAGTGCACTTCCACAAGCTGTCATGTTACCATAAATGATCATACCTATTATTCACTACACATACTGTCATAAAGCCAACAGATCTCAGACACAGACATCACTGCCATCTAGGACAGAAATAATTAAAATATCTCAATTTCTTAGATAATCCCATCTTTTTCACAAACATCTTTTTTGTCTCTGGGAAAAAGCTACAGCCATCTGCCTACAGCTTTGAGGTTGCTGAATGAAGGATATATAAAATATTTCTGTTTTATTACTTAAATACTGGACATAGAACATGCTTTAATGTTGCTTTCAGCAATGTTTCCTTTTGATTCATGTTTTTGCTAGAAAATAGGCTGCTACAGAATGAATGTTCATTTCTTCAATCTCAGTCCCTCAGATGGTGGGCGCTTCCTCTTGGAAATGAAGTTATTCTTGTTCCAGAAACAACTACTGTACAAGAAAATGCACACAGAAGACAGGAAGCGTGTGTGTGTTTTATCTTCTCTGAGCAGGGCCACCTAAGTGAATGAGAGACAGAATACAATACAAACTAGTACTTTGTGTCAGACGCCAACCCATGCTGAGATTTTAACTCCAGCTTCCTGAGCATGAATAAACTGATTGCTCTGTAATAAAGCTATTCTGTTATTAGGATATTTTACTGTTTTAGGGCCAACTGCCTTAAAAATACAATTCTCCCATTAGGTGAACAGAAGTTGCAGTAGTAGGAAATAAAAAGCTTTATTTAGATTTTTATTAGGGAAAAATTCTTGGCAGTAACTACCAAGAACATTATTTTTAAATTTGAATTTGAAGTATTATTTGTATAAAAATAGCAAAAAAACCTTGTAGACAAATATATTATGTAGGAAATACGCTTAAAAGAAAATTAATAATAAATAGAATAAAATCTCTGTAATATGCTTGTTCACACACAATCTAATCTGACCAGTGGAACAACATTTTTGACAACTGTAGGATACTTCAACAGCCACATTCCTGTTTACCTTATGTGACTGACATTGTGAAATCATGCTACAAACTGAACTGCCCATTGGATAACATTTTTTAGCCTTCCTCAGGGCTAAGACTGTATCATATCAGTGTGGAAAACAGCCTCTCCTGGCACAGCTACAGACCACCAATTTTCCCCTTTCATGAAGATCCAAATAAAAAAAAAAGATGGGGTGGTTACATCGAGGTAAAAATTTAGCCTAGTATTAGTAGTATTAGGATTAGCAGTAGTACTAGGATTAAAAACATTCTAGCTGTACAAAGTATTTGCTGTCCCCACAGCAAAATCTCCTTTGTCATTTTATTACGGTTTTCTGTACTTTGACACCATTTTGATGTGTTATGTACCTGTATATTTTGGGCAGTAAAAGTTATTCCACTATGGTGCACTCTCAATTTTCAACACTCAGGAATAATCAGATACCACAACTGGGGAAGTTTTTCAATATTATCCCATGTAATTTCTTCACAGAATTTGTTTCACTTCTTTTTGAATTTGGTTTAACAAATTTTGTCCTAAAGCTAGGATATTTAAATTATAAATACTCACTTTAGAATTGAATATGCAATATCTACTTAATTTAATTTTTTCCCCTATCTGTACTGAGGTCTTTGGTTGAATAATGAAAATAACTAGTATTTTGCTTTCTGAGTAATTACATATACCTTAGCTCTTTCAACCCCATTTAACAAATTTATTTATGGTCCTATTAGCATATTTATTTCATTTTATTAAAATTTACATCCGTACTTCAGTTTATACAATAAATATTAAATAGAGTGTATAATAAAGAGATGTGAAAGAAAACTCCTGCCTTCTAAGAGAAATTGTTCTTTAAAAATACATAACTGCCTTTTAGCTGACTTTGGAAAAAAGCTTCTATACATCTTCAACTAATAGAAGCTATAAAAAACCCTTTGTAATATTGGAACCAGTTGAGAAACCACAAGTATTCAAATGCAGGAAATCATGATTTTATAACATTTTAATGTGATCTACTCTTGGGAAACAAAGTTAACCAAGCCCTATTTCTGTACAGGAAATATTCCACTGTACAGTTGTAATACATTGTGGTGAGGGGTACAGCTGCAAATTTTTCACCTGTAATGCCCCACTGGTATTGTGGCTTACTGAATTGCATCAAGATTGCCTTCCTGTCCGGAAAGCCCTCTAAGTACAAACAAGACTCTAAGCCCAGGTTTTATTTTCCCTTGGTATCAGAATATGGTAATTTAAGAGCCCTGAGAAATGCTTTTTAACCTTTTAGAAGAAATATGTAGCATTCTTTTATTAGGAACTATGTTCTTTGCCTTTTTAAAACAACATGTGACTAACTTATCTTATCAATTTATCAGGCTAGCAGGTTCAGAGCAAATGCAGGTGTGTATAGTAATGTAATCTGTCACAGATACTGGTTTTTTTCATTATGGAAAAATTATTCTAAACACACTAACAGCTTTTGTTAAGAAAGCACAGAATAGCGCTATGCTATAACTGAGAAGATTTCTGCAGGACTCTTTAAACAGAAAAATGTATGTACTATTAAGTGTCAAACCCATTTTTTTCTACTGTCATTCCTCTTGAGACTGAGTTTACGTGAAGATCACTTGCTTGCAAAAGCGAGTATTTAATTTAATTTTTAGGGTCTTTATTGTTGCAAATACAGAGAAACAAAAGTATATAGGTAGGAGATCTTACGTTAGGGACTTACCTACTTCTTGCAATACTCCTTATTCTCTTTTTCTGATACAGGAGCAATCTTCCACATTTTATTTAAGGCATTTTCTAAGCTTCAGTATTTATCAATAATATAAGCACTATGCTGTTGAAGTGCAGTCACCTCTGGGATTGAGGGTAGCAGTCTATTAATACATAAAGTACTGCACAATTTTCAGTATACAGGCTATTTTGACCACATATTCTCACCACAGTAAAGCCTGACTCCTACAAGAAGTGCCACAAGACCAGCGTACAGCAGGAAGGACTTGGGTTTGCAAAGTTTCATAAATCAGAGTTACAAAATCTGAAAAGTACAGAACACGAGGAGAGTGTAAATCTGTCATTAAGATAATCTGATGGTTTCGTCAGTCCTCTGGCACCCGGTAGAATTTTCACTGGCTCAGTAACGCCAAAGGGTAAATTTCAGTGTGATGCACAGGCAAATTATGCACAACTTCCATTAACATTCCCAACGAGTTACGCTTAACTCCCTGCAGACTGCACAGAAACTGTAGGCCAAACGATACAGTCTCATCTCGATGCAGTGAACACTAAGATCACACAGCAAAATAATTAAGATTATACACACAAAATACAGTAACAAAATAGTAAAGTCTGAGATAATCCTACTTTCAGGCAAGGAAATTCACAAATAACATTTAAAGCCGGAATTCCTAAAAAGAATGGGCTCTGTTTCAACATCTGCTTAAGACTTACTGTGTAACACTGCAACTCCTTTAGCCCCTACTTCCTTCCTTGCAAGAAAATGAAGGCAATACTTATAATTAATAGTCAGAGTCTTAACTTTGGCAAACATGTGCAAAACTTCCCAGCATCACAAAACTTGCTTGCATCCAGATCATCTGAAGTTTAAGTGGCTGAGGCTACAAGCAAGCCTACAGCCCTCTTACACAGACCAGCTGTTTACATGATGACCTGCATCCATTTTTGTACACATGTATGGATGTAAACACAGCTTCTACTCATGGGAAAGCAGTTTCCTACATCAGAATAAAAGGCATTTGTTACAGTTATAGTTTATGATCAGATATGCTCAATAATTATACTGTACTGTTTCATTTCAAGCCTGTTGCAATTCTTCAAACAGTAGAGATCACAAAAATACCATATACAGTCTATGTGTAGTAGTGGTATGACTAGTACAGCAATTTTGAATAACATCAAAAGGTAGAATTAACAAGAAATGTAAGTTTTAAAAAGCAGAGTCCCAGACAAAGCACCAAACTAGCCTTCTGAGCAATTCACAACAGCTAGACAAATTATTTCACCATCCATCTAAAAAGTCTGATTATTTGAAGACAGTACTGAACTGCATGTCAGTAGATTAAAAAATTTGCAAACCAACAGGTTTATCGATAAACATGGTTGAACTTTACAGCTTATTATCTAATAACTCGATGAACTTAAATCATGAACCTGTCACACACAAATCATCTGGATTTCCAAAATAGTTGTTGCTTTGGGAATGTAAGAAATAAATCAAACATGAATAAAATTTGTGGTTTCCCAAAAAGCTCTTTTCCCAGATTCTCAAATGCCCAGCTGAACACTGTAGCCCCAACAGGGAATGAAAAGTAAAAAGAAAGCAGAGCCAGCCAAAAATGAGGTATTCTCTGTTAAAGGGAAAAATGAATGTCTTTGACATTGATCATAATTCTTTGCCTGTTGACTGTCATGTCAAATCCTTCCTGGAGTAATGACTTACAGTAGGTCTAATGTCAGTCATTCTTAAGCTCATGCTTCCTTAAGCCACTGTTTAAACAACCACAAGGTGTTAGAAAATGACTGTTTATTGGCTGACAGTGTTGAAAAATCAGATTCCAGACTGCAGAGTCTGCAACGCTTTATTTAAAAGGCATAAAAGCATGTAAGGCAATGCAACAGACAATTTTTTGAATCCTCACCTTCTGAAGCTGAAAATGTTTTATGTTCTCCTAAAAGAGATTTCACCATCTCAGCAAATTCTCTGAGTGAATTTTACCAGAGTGGTTTTATTTACCTAGTCTTTTCTCATTAAATTTCAGCTAACCCTTTGCAACCTCAGAACTATAGTCACTGCCCTTATTTTCTCCAGTAGACCTTGAGAGTTGGTTAATTTAATAACCACTTTTCTAAACCAGGAATAAGTGCTCTGTTTATTAGGACACTATATAAAGAAGAAAGGCCAAAAAAGGAGACGTCAGCACACATTCATCTTTTCATCAGCTGTTATAATGCTGACTACACTTGCATGCAATCGGAATCCTGGCAGGTACACAAGGGAAACATTGTCAAACACAAAAACCGGCCAGGGTATGGTTCAGTAGATATTTTATTTTAACTTCATATGGAGAAATGAACAAATGCCATAGATTATCTTATCTTCCTTTTGTCTTGTAAGCTTTAACAGCTTGTATCTCTCACTGGATGACAATCCAGTGAAAGAATTTTAAGTCTGTGTTGGTGATGCAGATAAAACAAATTAGAGAGCTCCAAATTGGGACCATTACACATTATATGATCACTTTGATTAGACAAATCTTGTTTTGTCCACCTTTTAAATCCATGGTCACTTGTGTAAATGCTCTTGTGACAATACATAGTTTTTTGTTTGAGATATGGAACAGTGCCAGCAATATCCCTTATTGGAAAGATAACTCTACAACGCAATGGCAAACATGGAGCATCTCTGTAAGAAGTTCACTAGCTAAAACAGGCCTCCAGCTGTACAGGAACTCATTTGCATGTTCTGTTCACCTGCTTGCACAGAAAAGCAGAATACTTCCTTGATGGCATACAAATTGATTTCCTATCTTGGTGAGCCCCTCCCAGTCTTTGCTCTCTCTCCTGCCAACCCAAACCTCTCAACCTTGTTCTTGGTAAAGATAAAAATACGGCCCAGATTAAATCAGAAAAGTAAAACAACATAGGCTAATGAGAAGCAAAACCAAATGTAAATCTAAGATTCTCAAGACTGCAGGAAGACACAGGAAGATTGTGGGAAACTAGATGCATAGTAAAAGCACAGCACAGATAGCCAACAGCACTTTCTTTGAGCTTAAATGCCTAAATGTAGCTAACTCCATATTGTATCTGTACAATTTGAAAGTCACTACTGAATTAGTAACAGATTTTTTTCCCTGCAACTCCGCCCTTCAAATTGTAAAAATGCCACAGAAATGAAGAACACTTACCCTTTCTCAACTGCTGCAACCTGGCAGATTGAAGGAACTGTACAAGCATGGTTGAACTTAGCATTACATGACAGCTCTGAAATACAGCCCCTTGTTATGATGTGGAAGATATTCTTCTTCAATTATTCTTTATGCTCTGCGACAGTGACATTATCTGCATAACCATAAACTATTATCCGGAAATTGCTCTTACTCCTTTCTTACTAGTACTGAACTAGAACAATCAGGATGGAGGAAATAGCCACAAACTCTCTTTCAGCTGTCCTTGTAACCAGCTCAAGTCAATGTTCTCATCATTTGGGACATGAGAAGAGACACTATCAAGCCCTTCTTCTGCACAGTTTAGACTGTCTAGCACACTCTTGTTCCTGAGTTGCTCATGCATCTTTTACAACTCTGATATTCCTGCAGGAGACATTTCTATATGCCTTATAAAACATATTCTGCTTGAAGGCTGTTAGCATGCTTCAAGTCCTCAGTGGAAGACATTTTATGGACAGATTCACAAGAACCATCGCCAACAACAGATTCCAACTTTAACTGACATAAAACAGGAACATCATAGAGCAAATAAAAGACCTGTTGCCCTATACCGATGAGGTGGTTGCCTTGTAGAATATAGTTTGCTGTTAAACTGGGAAGCTGAGGCATACCTTAAGCCTTCACACATGAATACTTGCTGAGACAAATCTATAAACATCTGCACAGTTTTTACTATAGAAATTATCTGCACAAGAGAGTGTCCTAAATGTAACACTAACTGTTTTGGAGCAAGAACAGTAGGCTTTGTCTCTCTATTTTTGTGCACATATTTTCTTTAGGTACATGATAAAACAGGCTTTTAAAGTTGCTCATCCACCTATCTTCAACCACAAGACTTTCTCTTACTAGCAATCTACTTGAATGATTTAAAAGTTCTGATGTACCAATATCAGTCTTCAATATTTTAAAGTAGTGGCACTGCTACTTCATCTTGCTTATTATCTTTTGAATTAATTTCATGAAATTTTTCAGTTTGGATTTTCCTCTGCTCCTGAGGTGTGAATATGATTCTCACATCAACACCATTCTACCCTTTGCCCTTGCTGACTTGGACAGTAATGGATTACCCTGGTTTACATGGCATTAGATGGAGTCAGCGCTGGGATTAACTTCACTCTTATGAAATGTGTGCTGTCTTAAGTGAAGTTATCAGTGGACTGTGCTTATCCTTCTGCATGTGTTTTAAAAATAATCTTAGCAGTAGTCAGGATCAAAAGGGTACACCTTTACCAACATTTGAGTTGCTGCCTGAAGGTCTTTTCTGTAGATCCCCTTTATGCAAGGGGTATATTAGTGGTGGTTTAGAGCAGTATTTATCACATTACTTGGACAAGACACAGCCTATTTAATTTTTCTTCTTATGAGAACATGAAACTACTGTTCTTGTGTGTATATTCCTTCACCTCACGTTGACCTTTATTAAGATATTTAGCTGTATCTAGAGCTGTCTAAACACCAATCAAAAAAATCTCACAACTTGGAAAACAGGCAATCATTAGTAGAAATGAAACAGAAGCTTATAGAACAATCAAGAGTTAGTAGTTTTGATCAAGGAACTAGAGAGATGTTCAGTATAAAAAACTGAGGAATATTCTACATCCATAGCATATCTCTTTCTTGATACAGAACCCAACTTTCGCCCCTCCCCCCCCCCCCCCCCCCCCGGTTAGGTATAAAAGGATGCACGTAAAACACTTGCAAGCACAGCAGTAAATTGGTTTTGCTTCACACGATTTTGTGTTCCAAAAATAATACCTGTGTATATCCTTTCTTCATTAGTATAAACTTCCAAATACTACTATATAAACCTTAAAACAGTCTTGAGAAGGTGTATCTTGGCAGTGACATAGACGTAAGGGGAGTAAAATAAGAAAAGGTCTCCAGGTCAAAAGGTCTAGAAGTGATGCCAGACAGTGGCTTTAGTACCTGAGGATAAGAAACGCCTTATGTCACTGAACAGGAAGTCCTTAAAAAATTAAGAAGAGGTACCAGGAATGTTTAAAGGTGTTTCATCAAACGCTAGTTTTCTGAAAGAACAGTAAATCACACAGAGCCAAAGAACATTTGTAGCATGTGAAAATGGGACAAGGAGGGATTAAAAATTAAATAGAAAGGGGCTGCAATCTCTGATAAACAGGAAGAACAAGTTCAGATATTCCCAATCTCCCAAAAGAAATACAATCATGATGCAGTTTCTTGCAAGTGCATCTAGGATTCCCTCTCACTTCCTTCAAACAAATAAATCAAACTTCTATTTCAAATCACTAAAGAAAATGCAACCTGCTATGTCAAAAACATCAGTTCTTCCTTTTCTTTCTACAAATAAAAGCAACAATGTTGAGATTGTAGAAAGTAAAGTAAAAGCACAAGAAAATAAGCTCTTGGGACAATCTAGAAATAGCAGAAAGGTGAGGTTTTATAGAAACAATATAGTTCATATTGATTCATAATCTGAAGCTGTTTGCTTATCCTTTGGCTGCAGCGGATGACATGCAACTTCAATATCTAGAAAAATTCTCTTTATGGTGAAGCTTTTGCAACTTCCAGGAATTTGAAGAATAGCTATAAAAACAAAGAGACTTCTAAAACCTGCCCATGATTAAAATGATATGCCAAAAGTTTAACAACTAGAAAGCTAGATGAAATGTCACAGCAACTTACTGTGAAAGCAAGAACATGCAACTGGTAAACTTTTAATTCAAGACAAACTGCAGAAACACACCTTTGCTTGGATTTATGTGAAGTAAAGGATTAATGGACATTGGTAACACAGCTGGTGACATTATGCATCCTCCTAGCATTTGAACATACACACAATCCTGGGGAAGTTTTTAAAACATATTTTTAATATACTTTAATATCATTGTTGTCTTTAAATTTAGATCCTTTTTTCAAAAAAGCTGAAGTCTTTGGCTTGCAGATGTTCCTCTGATGTTTAATGTGAAGAAGTGAATAAAAGTGTTGTTTTGTCTTTTTTCTCTGTATTTTGTGAATTTCCCATAAGCACTAAATACACAGTATATTAAGAAACAGACATATATTCATATAGGGAAAAAAGTGAAGCTGATGAAAGGCCTCCTGACTAATTTAAATCAACCTAAAGATTGAGATGAATATTTGGTAAATGTAGTTTACCTAAAGTATTTGAAAATCAACTCTGTATTACTTATTCCACCCACACATCTATGTTAGACTAATAAAAAGAATGCATGCTGTCCATGTTTAAAATGGCTGTTTATCTACGTTGTATGGAGCTGCTCTGTGTAGGTACATGGCCGTTTCTGGAAAATGTGATGAATCACCATCTTGAGCCAGGCAACAGTTACTGCCATAACTAATGGCCCACTACCAAAATATGGATCCCCTTGTAGGCATTTCTGTACTCCATGTGCCCAAGAGCACAGTTTTTGAATAGATGTCCTCTAATTTGGCTGGTATTTTCCATCTCTTCCCTTGTAATTGAAAGCCAGTAATATAAGACTTACTATGAATTAATTAATCATAAAATTGACAGACCTTAAGAAGAGTGCATGCCACAGTAAAAAGCATCATGAAAGGAAGGTATACAGGGATGCTTGACCACAAACTAAAATGAGACTGATGGAAACAGTTCTCTGCGATCAACGTATATGATTAAATGCAAATCTGAAGAATTACACGAAGATGAGTGGACGTTGACAGAACCTGAAGACTGGTAGCTGAGTGCTTCCTGGTTTCTATCTTACTGTCCGAGGTAATCACAGGGGAACTGAAAGAGGATTGCAACTACCTTCTTTTCTCTAGACTGTAGCATGGAAGCCCAAAGCAGAAGAACGTGTGTGCTACCAGAAGTCCATCTGCGTATGCCCACTTGAAGAGTAACTGCTATTCCCCCCTGTACTGGGTCACATTATTACACAAGCGCACACATTATGCTCATGATGTCTGTTATCTATAATGGGAGCTTAATGTAATTATACCAAAACTTGGTGTGCTGTGCTCCAAAAATACCATCCTGAAAGAAGGCAAATTGCTGGCTTTCATAGCAACCTAATAGGGTCATCAAGACAGCATACAATAACACAATTTTGATCTTTGATTCAAACCTCATGCCAAGTGGAGCTGATTTTTTTCCATTTAATTTTAATTTTCATATAACTGAAAGGAGCTGACATTTAGCTGTCTAAAGGGCAAAGAAATTGGCAGGACACTTACATGATCTCACTGACAGTATGTGCACGGTAATAACATTATACCATTTATCTGAGGAAGATTATCCTACTTATCCATAACTCAAAGCATATTGGTGCATAATTCAATTTTAAAAGCAATTTTTAACGTTATAGCAATAATGAAATATAATTCAACATTTCTGAACAAATAGGAAGAAATGAGAGATATTTATTTCCCTTGACTCACAACAGTATTCTGGTTAACACACAGATTGAAATTAAAAAAAATAATGACAGATCCAATTTGTAATACAAAAAGGAAACTGAGATTAACAAAATTAAAACTGAGCGAAAATCAAAATAGGTATGCAAGGAGTAAGTGAATTTATAAAGGTAAATTACATTAGACAGGAGAGAATGTAACTACCTGATTGTGTATTTTAGAAAGCAATAATTCTCAGAGTGAAGGATCAGTGTAATCGTGAGGTATAGTCTATTTTGGGGCCACAAAGTCACACAGCTGCAGCACTCAGCCCTCCTTTGAAGGGCAGTTCCATGATCTCACACAAACTGGACTGTCCATTTCAACTCTCTCAAAGCAAAATGAGAGAAAATAGACTCTTTCTCTCTACCCTGTGGCTCTTACTAGAAGCAGCACGGCCATCTGCCATCACAGACACAGGAGAGGATGGTCAGATTGGAGATTTGAGTTCAATGATTCCACTGAATCTTGGCAATTTCAAACCAGGTCTCTCCTCACATTTCAGTTTCAAATCAAATGAAGTCTTTAAGTAAAGACTGATGGATGAAATCATAGGAGGCCAGAATAAAAACTCTGCATGCTTGCAAACCAGAACTGATAAATTTGGTTGTAGCTTATTATGTCATGGAAAAACTTTACAGGTTAAGTGGTTAAAATGTTTGCCCAAGCAGTTTTAAAATTAAAGGCATGCTCAAGCTGTGGAATTTGCCTCCTATTGATTTTGTAGAGCTCCTGACATTTGTTTTGTGCTCATTTTTAATAAACCTAAGTTTGAAAAAATTCACTTTATAGCAGCATTTTCTTTTATTAATTGAAGTAGAAAACTCTCATTACCCACCTGAAGAACATCTCCAAGGTCAGCAGTGCTAATATCTGGGTCTTCAGTGGTATTAAAAGGAACAGGGTTAATTCTTACAAGAGTGAGCACTCTGGGTTCTGGATATCTCCACAACATCATTCCTGGACTATCCTCAGTTTCATTGTAAAACACAACTTCATAGGCACCGGGCAGTTTTTGTGCTTCTGTCAAATGAAAGAAAGCTATAATCCGTTATATAATTTCTAGAAAGAAACATGCTGGTTTATGAGACCAAAGTAGTTAAAACTAAACCTCTCAGGATCAAAAGGAGAGAAAATAAAAAAGCAATTTCCCCGACTTTTAAAAGATTACAGCTTAATGGAAAGAAATCAAAAAAGTATTTTTTTTTCATTCTAGCAGATGTCTTTTCAACTGCTTTTCCAAAAAGCGTAGTTATTCATTGTAATAGGCAACTAATCTTTAACAGGTTACTACTGTATTTACTTTATAATTAAAAAAAAAAGAGTGCAATAATATTCTTCTTACCTGCATCATGTATATACTGGAACAGGCCTGTTCTCAGATCATCTGAAGTATGCTCAGTTTTTGAGGCCTGATTTCTTTCCGTAGAAAAACAAGTGGGGTGTGTATGTTTGGATATCAACATCTCCACACTGCCCTTTGCAGTAAGGTACTGACACAGAAGCTCCTGGAGAAGAACTAAACAGTTCAAATGCTCTTGACCCCAGAAAACCTTAAAAAAAAAAAAAAAAAAAAAAAGAGAAGAGACAAAACAATTGCATACAAATATTTAGTCATTTTTAAAGGATAAAAACTCCCCAAAACAATAGGAACTTTATATGGCTTTCAGCCTGCTCTACTTATACCTTAATTGCTTGCAAGTATCCTTAGTGTGAAAGTAAAGAACAGGAACAACAAAAAAATCTCTACAAAACCATTTGGCAAATTTGTTCTTTTCATCATTTGAAGGAAAGCATTAATTTTTACCACTTACAACTGATAATTGGTGCTGCCTCGATGAGCACAGATCTTAGAAGTCATGCGCAAGAACTTACAGCTGAGTGCAGTACATAATGCTAGGACTGGTCACAGGTTTTGCAGTTTAAGATATTAGAAAAAAGACTTAAAGATGCAAAGTTTAAACTGTTCAAAGAGCTTGTTGCTCCAAAAGTCGAATTCTGGAATGCATTAAAAACTGAGTAAGTGACACAGCAAAGAAGATGACTAGAAAGAGATACAAAAGATCATCTCAAACGCAAATATTGAGTATATACACCATATGAATTCGATGTGCTATAAGTTCTCGGAGTGAAATTTAAAGGTTTAATGTTTTTTGAAGTTTAAACCAGAAATTTAGAAAAATATCTAATAAAAACTGACATTCAAAGTCTAGAAGATTCATATGCTTTATAGCAAAATAAAAAGCAAGTAGACATTCCTCTCTCCCAGCTTTCGTAAGCAGCACTGCTTTTCACAAATCAAACTCCTGTTTGAGAGAATCACGTTAATGGGGACAAGTGCTTTAGTCCTTTAGGGCCCAGAAGCACGAGGGAAGATAAGGAAACAACTAGCAATTAATAAAGAAATAAGACTTAGAACCAGTGTGGGATAAAATCAAAATTACCAGACAGTAACTTAAAAGTCCATGGTAAGGGTAGGAGTAAATAAGCTGTGCACATAAAGAGTAGTGCAAAGTTTTTCACTGGGGAATACCAATTTTCAAATATGAAAAAAAAATCAGAAGATGCCTAAAGGGTAGTACAGCTATCAAGAAGGAAGCTTTTCCTTCCCCTACATCTACATGTAAGCCCATGGAGTAAAACAAGACCCTTCTGAAACACAACTAGTGCCAGTCCTGAGCTAAATACTCCCAGGCTACCCAGGTCATCTCCCTAATTTAGTGCATCTCTAGTGCAGTTTCTAGAGTACCTCTGGGCTCAGGGTCCTATTCTTGGTCTAGCACCACCTCAGAGGAGCTCTCTGTTGCCTAAGCCGATCTCAGAGGCCTCAGTACCCTGTTGATGGAGGAGGGAAGAATGCTTTTTTCTCCCACTTTTATTCATTTTATTTTTAGGCAGCTGGAATTCCAGGCCACAGAACTCCTACTACAGTATTCACAGATGAGGCACCAATTTCACATAAGCTCTCTAGGCTCTGCTGCAATACAAATTAACAGTGGTGGAAGATGAGGTCATGTTTAGAGCTGGTAAAATCATTAGCTGTAAATAAATTAATTTGAAACAGAATTGCCAGTGCTTTTGTCAGCATTCTCAAATCTTCCAGACCAAATACTTAATTGTTTTCTGCAAAAGCTAATTATCCCAGTGTATACTCTAATAATAAAATGGCTTTCTCAGATTTATAGATATTTTTCTGGTCCTTGTCAAAACCCAAAATTTTGTAAAAAAACCAAACACTTTTTATTAACAACATGTAGAGGTAGTCAGCCAAGTACCTGTGAATAACAAATAAAAAGGAAGCAGAGAAACAAACAGACTTTATTTATTAAGACATAATTTAAAAAAATTTGTATTTATACAATTAGCCCTATTCCCATCACTGCGGTTTTAAGAACTTCTAATGCCAATTCTGGGAAAAGACCTAATGACATGACTAAATGTCAAAATTTCCTTTTTGCGTTTTATATGCTTGATTTATATATTTATTTTAAAGCATTTGGTGTGTATAGATACTACAATAAAAATAATTAAAACAAGACATATCTTAAAGCCCACTTGTTTAAGCCTCACAGAATCTATTTTTCATTTCAAGAACTCCCATGCTTCTTGGACTGGTTTCAAGTTGTGGGCACTTCCAAAGAGGAGAGGAAAGTATGGAAAACTGAGTATTAATTGCTACAAACAACAGTTTATAATTACTCCCCATAGAAATTGGTGTAAGTTTAAAAAGAAAGGCTATGTATTCTTAAAGCTACCCCTAGGCATTACAGACACATAGCTCATGGACAAACATACACACATCAGAACAGGGTCCTAGATATTAAGTGTTAGTAATTTGATCCAGTAGTTTTAAGGGAACACACACATATAGCTAGAATACATGGCTTAAGCAGTATTTAAAAAAAACCCAAAACACTGTACACAATTTTTCAATCAACAGTTTTACATGAAAGAATAGATACTTATTTTAAAAAGGTAAAATAAAAATCACCCAAAACAAGCAAGCAAAAACCCCAACCCAATGAACCATTGTAGGCTGCAAAGCTTTACAGGCTTTCATGCAATTTATTTACAAAATCTCATTCATTCAAAGCCAGTCCAGCTCAACAGCAGAATCATAAGCACCTTATACAGACCTGCAGCAGTCCTCCTCTCAAATCGATGTATACTTTTGGAATAGATTGCTCTGGGCCAGGATCACCACTGTGCTTACACCACTTGGCTTCCACATTAACAGAGCAGCAAAAAGGGCCCATCAGAGATCTGGCTCTTTCTTTGAGACTCGTTTTAAGTAGGAAATCTTTTATGTCAAGGACAAAAGATGATCCATGGATTCCTAAAAAGAGAGACATTTAATCCCACTGGTAGTTATTCTCCCAACATTTATGTGCTTATTTCCTGAACTTACTTTACCATGAGCCTGGGAATCTCTGCCTGCAAGCAATTACACAAGTAGTCCCACTGACTTCCATGGAAACATTTGTGTGGACAACCACTCTCCTCTCCAAGCAAGAGCATCATAGTTGGGCCACAAGACTCGTGATTTTCTTTTTTTTATCTTGCTCTTCTGACACTAGTGAGCATGCTTTATACAGTGTTGCAGTTATGGAGCAGGTATGTCTCATGCACATTCCTTACAAAGAACTATTTTCCAAAACATTATGACTTTTTACATGTGTGAGTATTTTAAGGTTTATGAGAAGAGACTTTTTTCATTAAACTATGAAATTTTTTTCAAAAGATTATATTAAGAACAAGAACAGCTGCTTCACTTGATTATATTTTAAACTGATAGGAAATAGCTATTTTGAATGATTCTCTCTGCTTTTGTTCAGGTTAGTTATTATAAAATATTGCATTGCCAGAGTTTAGAGTGCTTATCAGGAGAATAAGGGTAATGTCTGAACTCAAATTATTCAAAACAATTACTGTAACCCAAAATATGTAACGTGTGCTTACCAAAAAAACAGTTTAATCTAAACTTTCCACATCATAACCATTTGCACTTTACATAGCTTTATAAAACATAAAAATGATAATGGCAGGTTAGATTTATGACAGAACTTATGTACTCTCATTAAAGACACAAACATTTTTAGGAAAGAAACACCATCTAAAAATGTCACATCTCTTGTGAATTTAACTTCCCGCAAATCACCGTTTAATAAAACAAACCATTTAAACCTTCTGTATTTCTTTTGTATATTTACATGAAAAGTACTACATCTGAGGTTGGATTAACTTTTTTCTCTTCTGGTACTCGTATTTGGACTCAACACTGAATATTGAATGTCACCATATTTTATAATGCCCACAGCTTATTTTTCTAATGAAACTGGATATTTACAAAAGGCAAAAGTTTAAAAAACACCTAAGGCTTACATACAGATGTTTCAAGGTACAGTTCCATTTATATTTTTGTATCTTTGCTGGTAGAAAAATCCCACAAAAACACAACTCTCTCTTTTGAATACATGCAGTAAAACTTCTCCTATGAATCTCTTCTAGAATCCAGAAAGAAGTCTGTCAGCATCCTGGGAGTTATGATTTCATAATACCAAGAAATATTTTATACAATGGAAGGAAATATATTGGATTTTTTTTTTTTTAAATCTAGCATCCACTAGGAAGGTGGTCCAACAGTCCCCATAGCGATAATGGCATTGAATTCTGTCCAATCCAAGTAGGAACCACAAACAAGAATCTCTCCCTTGAGCAGTATGGAGTTCAGTAAGAATGATGAAGGGCTCAAGCAAACCTTTGTCCCGTACCAATCAACAGGACTGTTGTCACCAATTGGGAAAGGGGTTTTAGCTCTGGGTTATTTAGGCTGGCTTCTGAACCCCTGGGTCTGGACTTATGTGTAACAGGTTTATACGACAGAAACTGTTCAGTGGTTTTTTGACACTGAACTTCAGTGATAATCAAGAAAACTAATATCAACACACTCTAATGCCTCTCCTTTTGGTACTGGTTCAGACTTGATTCTGTAAACTGTGGAATGAAGCAGCTTCACATAAAGCCTTAAACCAAGAAAAAGAGGTATTTTCATGGGAAGGGCTCACCCTCACCCTGCTAAGCTCAGTCCAGTTATTTTAAGAGGCACTACAATATTTGGAAATTCAATTTTTTTTTTAATACACTACAAGGAACTTTGATTTTAAAGAGAAGAAATTCTCGGTAACTATTGCACAATTCTGCAAAATACAGAAATGTTCTATAGTTTTACTGGAATATGTGCCAAGTTGCAGAAATAACAAAAGGGAAAAAAGAATGTCAGAATACAAGTGGTTTTATTTATGTTTTCTTTCAATGGGATTACACTTGGAAGGATTATGCTTTGCAGTCCTTTTCTGCTGTCATCTCAGCTCCACAAAGTACAAAGAAAACACAATATCCAATGGCTTAGAAACAGAACTGAGCATTCAGCACATAATACTGCTGGTTCAAAACCAGCAGTGCCTTTCTCAAATGCTATGTAAACATTGAGAAATGAAGACACAATTAAGAATAAGGAAGTGTTGGTAAATTTTACATTAATGAAATATTACAACATGCACCCATGGATTGTGTCCTACAAATACCAGGAAAAACTCAGGTAATGAGAGATTTTTCTTTTTCTTGCTGTGACTGATTGCTCAGGTATAGGAAATTATCACACCCTTGTCCTTCCTAGCAGTTATATCCATGTGTCCTTTTGGGGATGAAGTGGCTCTTGGTATAAAAACCACTGTGCTCCTTACAAAACAAATGCAGAGAGCATTCAGACCAACTTGCACAAACTGGTGTCTTGAGGAAGCTTAAAGAAAACAAATGAAGAACAACATGTATGCACAAACCCTCAAAAGGAATAGTAAATAAAGAGATCTCTGGGCCAGAGGGAAGCTTCAATGGGGTACATTACTACAGAAAGCCTAAAAGGATGATATTAGAAAAGAAATAATCTCACATCCTAAGGGGAGTGAACAAATACCAGTATGCACTAGAAGGGAGCTTATTTTAAGATTGCTAAATGCCATAATAACATTCAAAGTATATGTTCAGTTAGTGAAGTTGCTTTCCAATGACTAAAGCAATCACCTCAGAAAGGTAAAGATGCAAAATAATTCTCTGTTTTTTTCCCTCCCACACACTATTTTCAGTCAGTCCTTTCATGCATCTCTCACAAACTTCTATTGTAGAATTCTAACTTCAGTTTAAACAGATTAAATCAAAGTCTCCATTTGAAGTGAACTTGAGATGGCACCACACAGAAGTAATATATCTTCATAAACGATTGTTGTGATATGTAGAAGTTAACTTGTTCTGTTTGGATTATTGCTCATGAACACCAACTCACTTTTCAGTACGTGCAATAATTTACTTCTAGGAACAAATAGTTTCATGACTTTTAAAATACTCCTCCAAGAGACTAATAAATATGAAGCACTTGTTTTGGACAGTGTTTAAGAAATGCTGCCAGCCCTCCATTGTCAGACTCCACCCAGACCCCCAACAGCATTGCAATGTGCTGCCATGCTAACTGAGCAAAATACAACTTACGCCATCCAGGCTTCTGCATGCCATTGGATTACCTTTATGGTGACATATGCTCAAAAGGAATATCCAAGTATTTTTATATGGTTAGAAATAACATGAGGGTTTGAAAAAAAGCTAGTACTTGCTTGGCAATGTCAAAAAATAAACTTGCTCAAAATTAAAGACTGAAATCACTACAACAGAATAGTAAAGAAAATTTACTAAAAGAGAACATTTGCTTTGATATTCTAACATTTTTTCTAGTCAGTAGAGATGATTTATGCTAACATTTACAAAGACATCTCACAGAATCCAAGTACCCCAATATAGTTATAGTTATCTTAGGGTCCAGATATAACTATAATTTAATTATATTAGTGTTTACCAATAATAGGAGGCTCCATGTTTGTTAAACTGACCTGTGTGCATAAATCCATTTGTGCATACAGAAAAAAAAAGAGCTCGTCCATTTTAATAGATACAGCAAATGCATTAAAACAACCCTTGCTTTACAGTAACAATTGCTTAGTGTTTAGGCAAAACAGGTGTTAAGAAAGCGTTCTGTTATTTTTCCTGGTTCACAGACAAAGGGAGAGACAATGTTTTGACATTAACTATGGACTTTTTGTTTTCAAAAACATTTAAAAGTGCTGATATTTGAATCAACTCCAAGTGAAACAAGTAGAAATGTAGCAGGAGTTTTTTTCTTTCTATTATGCTCTGTGCATTTGCTCTTCCTAAGATAGCTGCAAATCCTATTTGGTTCACTGCACTGTCACCTAATACAACATAGAGCATGATTTTAATTGGCAAACTTCTATATGGGAAAAGAGTTTTAAGAAAATGGAAACACATGTATTATAATAAATATGGCAAATGGCACTGGACTATAGTCGAGCTATCTTTTGAAAAGCCTCTTGGAAGCTAGTAGCGTTGCTACAAACTGTAGCACTAGGAAGAAAATTTCTTTTCTGAGTTTGGGGCAACTCAGAAGCAAGACTGTGTCCCAGAGCACAGAGCCTGTTACACTGGTTCAGACTGGCCAAGATGCACGCGAGTGATGTGGTCTGCACTGACCGCAGCAGCTGGCAGTCTGCATTCCCACCCCAAGGACCACAGTGCACTCTGAAGGAAGAAGCCCGGGATGGCCCACGGGCTCCCCAGGCCTGGGCGGCAGAGATACAATCCGGCTGCTGAAGGTTAACTAGTGAGTGGCTTTCCTTACTACCTTCTGCTTTAATGTCACACATTACAAAGGTGATAATCTGTGATATTTGCTTCTGAGCATTCATTCTTCATATCTGCAACTTCAGTAGCTAGTTTAAAGTTGCCAAAGATACTAATACAGCTTTGAATACATAAATATTATACCTAGTATATTGCTACAATTATCTACGTGCTTTTTTTCCTCTTAAGAAAACTTCAGATATATTGTGTAATGAGTAGTTATACTACAGTTACACTGCTCTGTTGACAGGTATCCTCTATGAAGCAGCTTCTGAGAAGAAAGGGTAACAATGCTATGAAAATAATTACAGGGGAAATACTGCAGTTAATTTAAGAGTCAGCCAATTTATTCAAGTCTGGAAACAGCAGTAGCAAACAAATGGTGAGACGTAGTAAAGAACAATTTTCCAGGAGAGATTTAGTTAACAATCCACTGACCGCACTGGATTTCTCATTAGTGTTGAGCTGAATCTTATGATAGTTCATTCTCCCCACGAGAACAATATTTACACATTACCAATTAACTATTCTTTAGTGAAAGAGAGTTTTTCAGCATTACATGGGGACACATGTGGGCTCTGTAAAAACATAAGATATGTAACACACGGTAAACAGAAAGTAATGATCTTAAGCAGGCCAAACCCTTGAATTCGTCACTAATAAATGTCCCCGTGCATTCAGCAGTCCTGGCTGCTGGGAGCCTGTTTTCTTCAAATACTTCAAACACTAAAATCCAGAAACATTTATTATTTTAATCCATTACAGGCAGTGCTTGATTTAACTTTATTGGTTGTGGTGGTGGTAGTAGTTATAGTGGGGGTAAAGCTATGTTCTTTTACACATCATTTCAAAAGGGCTTAATTATATTTTATAGCTCAGACCAGGAATCCTGCTTGTTTTGTGTCTAACAAGGTTCAAATGGAGTTCAGGTCAGTGATGAATCAGAAGAGAAGTCAAAGATGGTTATCTATTTGAAATGAGCTCATCTCCCTTAAAGAATAAATGGGCAGGTACATCATCTTCATTACACTCCTGCATACTAAATAGCTGAAAAATCTCAATTCACTTGTTGATTTGGTAATTTTGAGTTTTGTGGTGCTTGACCAGAGAGGGCATACTAAAGTTAAGATCTAAAGGGATTTTCATTTTTGGTCAAGGCTGTCTTTGGTATACAATAATTTAGAATATATTTGTAAAGTTCTATACTGCCCTGTCTTATTCTAATTAAGTGGAGAAAAATGCATAATGGCAAACAACAAAAATAGTGTTCATTCTCCATCTGTGAGTCCAGCTTTCAAAACTGACCAAGTGCTATACTGACATGAGTAATATGTGGTTCTTGTATCATAAACATTTTATTTTTAGGTATCAGCAGTTTTCAGAAAAGTGACTAAACATTGTTAACCCAGCTTTACAGATGGGCATGAAGAGGTTCTTCAATTTAAAAAAATATTTTCACATCTTAATTTTAGGTGGTTGGTTGAAAACTTTGGTTTATTTTCAGGAGATAGCTGGTACCTATGACTGTCACAGATTTATAAAGTTGTAGATGCTTGCACTACTGAAAAAACTAGACATTGAATGGTTGCACAGTAAATGAAGCATTACAAAATAGTGGATGCCACTCAAAATGTAGCCCTATACAATTGCCACAATGTTGAATTAGAATTACAGCTTTGGTGTCTTGCTCCCCTGCTCTACACTTGATTCACTGGATTCCAACTGCTTTAATAAACTAAATAGTCCATGAACTAGAGGGTAACTTTTCTTTACAAATAACTGTCCTGAAGATAGTGCCTGGCAGCACCTGAGCTGTTTGAGCTTCTATAACCCCATGAATTATGCTTGTGGAAGTCCAAGGCTTGACAGATAGACCCAGGCCACACAAACTGAACAGGTTTCCCTGCACTCTCAGGCTGCAGTTCCCCAGGATTAAGGTCAGTCCAAGTCCAGGCTCCTACGACCCAATCTTCTCCCTTCCATCCTTTATATAATTCTCTGAATTCTCTTTTGTGTCAGCTTCGTCATTAAAGTGTACTTGTCCAGTAAGCCAGCTGAAGGAGACGATCTTGCTGAAAACTTTTTTTTCCTGTTAGTTTTCAGACAGATCAGTGCCCTGACTCAACTCTGAACAGCTGCCCAAGTAACAGAGCTAGCACTAGGCAGAGTGTGGAAATGTGCAGACACAGTAACCTAAACTTCCTATGGAACTGCACCTTTTGTTTGGGCAGCAAGCTGGTGATCTCATCCTATAAAAAATATTCTTGTCTCAGAAAAGGAAGAAATATGTTGCCAGTGTGTCAACAATTTAAACAACTTAAGGAGCTGGTCCTCAAAACTGGACAATAATGCATAATCTTTGTGTTCTGTACCTCACACTGCAAAATGTAGATTGAACTGGAGGAGTTGCACAGAAAGCATAAAATGTACATAGAAATATTCAGCTTTCATTGTTATCTGTATTTCCTCATGAATGTAAATACTCTATAGAATTGACTACCATGAAAATGCTATATCACTTACTACTGCCACATACAGCACTAGGATCCACGTAACAAAAGAAATTCCAGTCTCAAAAAAATATGCAATTACTTTCACAATAAAAGCTAAAGAGATTACAAAACCAACTGTATTTGTTCTGAATCGAATTTCATTTGGAGTCTACTTTTTACAGTTGAGTTATTTAAACCGTAAATACAGTTCTAGAAAATTAGTGCACAGGGTCTTGAATCAACAACCTACAACTAACTTTTTTTTTCTTTTTTCTTCCCCCCCACCCCCCACCCCCAGTTAACTTGCTAGTTCATCAGTAGCAATTCTGGACCCTGTTACAAAGTACCAGTAGGGAATCTGACCAGGATTAATAGTGGTACTCAGTCCTGGGATTAGGTGGTGTCTTGTTTCATGGATTTTAGGCCATCTGTTCCTCCCTCCTACGTTATACTCCTGCAGAACTATAAACGCACCTCCACCTCAGGGACTATAGAAAGGAATTAGAATTCTTCTGCTTTTCATTATCACAAGATTCAGTAACTCATTTCATTGTCAGGATAATCCCCTTTTACTCTTTCTTTTGCGCTTGCAGGGTATGCCAAAATGACAAATACAATCCCAGATGTTAGAGACCTGATGAGGTCTCCACCTTTTCTTGAGTGTTGGGTTTAAGCTACTTGGGACATGGTGTCAAATCTGACAGGACCCTGATGCCCACACCCAATATTCATTAAGGTTTTTTAGTGATTTGTATAGCTGTCTACAAGCTGCACTTCCACTTCAATCCTCAGTGGCCATTTAAATATTTAGTTTGTCCTCTGGCTTTTACTGACAAAGAATTAATTTCCTATTGTTCAAGTGTTGGAAAGAGTTTATATTTCTTTCTAAAAGTAACAAAGGTCTTCTGGGTGTTGTAAATGGCTTGTTACTGCTGCATATTATTTTAGGTAGTCATATCTAATTTAATGTTTTATTTCCCCATGGGCTAACTTGCATATCTGCAGCATCCAAAGGCTATGACAACGCCTTAGCAGAGTTTTCTCGAGAGAGTCAGTTAACTCCAAAATGAAGTTTGGTCTTTGCTCTACACCAATTAATAGCTGCATTTAATTTTTAATGTTTCTGTAAAGTATCTTAAGTATGTAATTTCTCTCAGGTTTAGTAAAAATATTTGTGATTATCATACATTCAACTAGTTTATTTTTTTCCCTTAATTATATGCTAATCATCTCTGCATACGGGACAAAGGGCTGGGGAATTCTGTCTGTGATCTTTGGAATATTTTATGTCTGTAACTCTCTCGATTCAGACGCTGAACAGCAAGACTTCCCTCCTGTGTCCAGCCAGAGTAAAATAAGGCTTCACTGAGAGGCTACACGCTTCTTGCTGTCTTTCACTCTGGGGAGAGTAGAGTCTTCAACTTCTCTCATTTATCTGCTCTTTTGGCAGGTAGGTAGTGCTAATTTCAACACCAAACCTAAATTAACTGAAAGCGATGTTTAGAATTGCATTCTATTTCCTAGTATTTATTGCTAAAAATTATTTCCACTTTAACGGCATGCGACTGTTCTGGAGTGAGCTACATACCTCTAGTGTGATACCAAGCAATCTCAAATCTTACTGGGTACCTGGCACTCAAGAGCTCTAGTTGCTTTGTAGAAGATGACATATACTTCAAAAATCACTGATCCAGGTCTAATGGATAGTTGGTCTAATAACACTGACAGCTGCCAAAAATGAGCTAAATGTTTGTTATCTGCTTGTATGAAATGGGTACAAGTTTTAACTTGTAACTCTAAGCCACAAAATATAAAATGACTACAGATAATTATTTTTTTTAAACATCATTATGACTTAAACTCCTGCACTTAAGGGTATATAGGTAGCCTCTTCTAAAGGAAAATTAATAATACCTTCTTTTGGAAAAGGGACTTTATTTTGGTTTGTTTTTTTGTCAATACGCTGCATCACATTCTACAATAGTATTACTTTACTAAAACCAAAATACTCAGGATTTCACCATAAGTACAGAGGAGAACATAAGTATTCTAGCAGAAATAGTAACCATGTTGTTATAAGTAACTGTTGTATTAAAACATGAAAAATGTCCAAAAAATGAAGTCCCTTGACACACTAAAGACTTGGGGTTGTATAACAGCATAGCAGAATATGTAGAAATGGAGGTGTTTTAATTTGATCCAACTGCAATGTCAGTGTTCCAACACTTACAATTTATTTTGTTAGAACTGAAATAATTCAACTAATTAGCCCCTCTGTTTTTCAAAAGCTACATCTTTTTACTTTCATAAGAAATTAAGAAGAAAAATTAAAACAGAAGGCCTTTAGCTTCCACGATTAAACAAGCAAAGTTTAGAGGGAAAACTGATAATTAAAAAAAAAAAAGTTATATAGCAAGCTTCTTTCTTAATTTCAGTAAAAAAAAAAAATCAAAGCATTACACAAGGTCACGCACTTTTGTTTTCCCCCTATAAGGGAGGAAAAATGCCGACAATACATTCTTGTGAGAGTTTTTTTGCTAAATAATTCCTAGCAAATAGGATTCTTTACAAACCAACTTCATCTCCTACATTAAAACTCATCTGGAAAAAGGGTCATTTACACTGTTTATAAAACACTGCCACATAAAATGTGTAAAAAACCCATATTTCACTAAAAATAGCTTGCGTAAGTAAGGGATTAGAGTAGTTTCTACTGCTATAATTGTTCCTTTGTAGTTTTTTCCATGATGTTTTTGAACAGTGTTTTTAACTATGTTTATTAAAGTCAGCACATCAAAAAGGATCAAAGAGAAAGCTAGTGAGAACCAAAGAAACCCCAAGTGTGTTGTGTTGTCTCACTGGGGAGTTATGCAGATTCAAGTAAACAAGTGCAAATTGTTGAGGTTTTAATGAAAATTTTCTACAATTATTGTATCTGAAGTCATTCTATATAATAACATCTGTACAGCAGATGGCCATACTGTACAAAAGGCAAGCAACGCTCCTTTTTCTTCCTCTGTTTTAACAGTACATCTGAGATGACTACTTTTGTCATTGCGCTTAGTTTGGTTCAGCAAATAATTCGTAAAATGCAGCTGCTGCAGATGGTCACAATAGTTATTTGACTGTAAAATCAAAGACACAGTGAAGTATTTGCGTATTAGTTTCATTCTATAAAAAAAAATCTGACATTAACCCTGTTCAGCTCAAAAGGTGTGTCTATAAAACCTTTTGTAAAAAGAAAAGTTGTGAAGAACTGACGTTTTTAAATGCTCCTTGCTCCCAAGACACAGCTACTACACTTTTAAAATTTGAGTTAGCTTGCATAATTTCCTTGCAATAATAAAATCAATCTAGTCAGCAACTGTGGTATTCTTCTAAAGTACTTTTAACACAAAATTATAATACTGTTTCCCCCACACTGAGTAATTTATCTTCTTTCCTAAGTTATAATTTCTACTATTGGTTTCTATCAGCATTTTAATTTCAAATTCATAATTTCAAATAAAAATCCAAACAATCTATTAGAAGAATTTTTGACAGTGCCAGGAAGTCTGTCTTTTGCACTTCTTGAAACTTAAAACAATTTATTGCACTGTCACAACAGCATGCAAAACCTCATGCATATGTATTTTTCTTTTCATAAAGTGAACATAAGGCAACTTAAACTGGAAAAAAAATGTGAAAAGAGTCTGTTGATGTCTATTGTCTGGTTATGAAAGTTCTTCAAATAGAATAACTAATTTTCATTTTCATTAGATTCAGCATCAGTATTGCTTTACTTAACAATGCTTGCCAGAGTACAAACATACCGAAGATTCATGTATAGCTTGTGACATAAAAAATAAAGATTGGCTTCCTCAGACTGCCAGAAGAATTAAGAAACAGAACTTCATAGCAGAATGTTTCTGAGGCTTAACGTGCAAGGCAAGGTACGTCCTTCTTCTGGGAAGATGAAAAACTCCAGCGTAAGTGATATACACTGCTGAGTTTGCCAAATTGCTTTATAGTACAGTGACGGAACGGGCTTGGCTTTGATATATTGAAGCTTGCTGTGGAGACCATAACGTACCATGGGACGGATAACATATAAATGATAGAGGGGAAGGGATGGAAGGAAAGAGGGTTATTACACAGAAAGAAAACTAGAACTATTTAAAGGACATTAGAAAGGCCTTTTACTCAGTTGCATGCTAGGGTTGCAATCCGATTGGAAAAGCGTGGGAACGCAGGCACTGTTCGTCCCTGTACTGCTGTTTATTTATGGATAAATCAAGAGTTTCAGGCTCCGGCACTTTCACAGGCTTTCATGTCCTCTGAACCTTAAATTTTTCATTTTTAACTTTTAAAACAATAAAGAAGCACTGAAACTTGCTGGCCTGAGGAGAAATATTTCTGATGAAAAAGAAATAAATCACCACCTCACTTGGCCTACAACTTGTTCCTCTCAGCTACAGACCATTTTACCTCGCAAGCTACTCTGCCAACTACCTACATCTGGCTCATCTCCGCATCATGTAAATGTACCATCTTATTAATTTTATTAAAAGACTAATAAAACAATTTACAAAGACACTCAAATGTCTTCATTTTAAATGAGTCTCTGTTATCCTCTTAATTGTACCCAAGGTGTAAAGTTTCCTAGCAGCTCTGCAGTAATGAGACTGGAGTGCCTGTTTTCCCTGGGTGACTGTCAGCTGTGCAGAGGAAGCATGTAAAAATTTTAAACTTCATAAGCCTGGAGAAGAGTAACTGTATGAAATAGTAGCATATTTCAGGGCTCTGAACAATTATGTTTGTATTTTTTTAAAACAGAAATATAGGGTCCTAACAAGAAAATGTAGTTATAGGGTAATAACTGTCAAAATTTTGCCCTTTGAAGTATGTGTTGAATCTTCAGAATACCAGAATAGTGGTTCTTGTAACCACTATTCCAGCCAGAATTCTGTCAATAAATTAATTACAAGCTAGGGGATATTAAATACAAAATTAAGCACTCTTGGGTGCTGCCTCACTGAAAGGAGAACTGAGGTAATGAGTCTATCAGGGATTTGGAATTTTCTGTTGTCGATTTATTATATTAGCTAGATGAGTTCCCCTCAATGTCCCATGCTTTAAAACGGTTACTAGACCACCACTTGAACCAATCAGTAGCACTTCCAACTTTCAAAAACTCTTACCTGCGGTTTTATGTCCACTTTTAATATTTAGGCTCCCAGTGAGGTTTGATAAAGAGACTAACAAACAAGGTTTACTGGGATGTGGGATGGTTTCCATCGAAACAACCATTTGAACGGTGTGAATGGAAATTTTCTGAAAGCAGGAAAGGGCTCGCCACAAGTTTTCTTGTACTGAAGCCTTTTGTGCAGCATTGGTGCGCGCTGTAGGTAGGAAATCCTTTGTACTGGGGTGCTTGGTTATCAAAGTGACATCCTTATCTGGAATAACACCAGTTGATGGAGCAGCCTCCTTCCTGGGCTCATCATTTGTGGTTATGATTTTCTTCAAAAACTGGTTTATTTGATCAAGTCTGACAAAACTGAGATTTGCTTTCAAAGGCTTTGACATGTCTACATTTATGTCAGCTGTAGGAGAGAATTGGAGAAAGAAATATGAGAAGTTATAGTGCAATTACCCAAGCAATATAAAAACACTAGGCATTTAGTGGAGAAAACATTATTTCTATCATGTTTCGTTAAGAGGACTGAATCAATGGTAAAACATAATAAAACAGTATTTTTAGGAATAAATCTGAATTAAAACATGATGAAAAGTATTACAAGCAATCTTCACTATATACAGTTTTAAATGAAGAAACATGTAACAATGCTGATCTTATTTCCTTGCTTCTTCCCAGGGATCACCACAGCTACCTGAAAGACACACAGTTTATTCGAGTGTGTAGGAGCCTAAATAGATTAGTACTTTTGTCTCAGAATGAAAATATACTTCACGGTCTCTTAAGTTCACATCCAGTAGAATTATTTGACTAAACTCCAAAGCCACAGCAAGCATTTTCAACACATTTAAATGAGTAAATAACATGTATATTCTGTTGTTTCTTACACAGCTAATAAGCATTTTCAAGATGAAATGTGAAATAAAAAGCAAATATAAAAGTTGAAGTATGTTTAGATTTCTTTGTTTTCCAGGGAGATTGGAATAACCTAATATTTTGAAAATGTTGTCTCCTTAGTAAAGGATTTTGGTACTTCCCAGACTGCTAAAAGTCTCACAGAATTTTTAGAAATCACAGCTAATATGAACAACATTGACAACAGTGATACTTTAGTAGATGAGATATAGCAATTATCAAGATTATTTCACAGATGGGAAGCAGGATTTTATGATGGTTGAAACTTCTTTCTGTACTGCTATCTGCCTTTTTATCAGTACATTACACTTCATTACAGAAATCTAACTTTAACTTAGTTTTTAAAATTTTTCATTTCGAATTCAGCTTTCACCCAGTAATGAGACAGCTACCTTATGCAGGAAGAAAAGCTTGCTTTTCACTTTGCTGTTTGATTCCCACCGCCCCACCCCCAAGAACCAAAAATGATTAAAGTTCAGTGCATATATCTAAACTAGATTAAACGTTCAGAGAAAACAGCACTACTTAGTTTCAAGTTTCATTATAAATATATATAGGAAACACTGTTTGTTGAAGGTTTTACATAGATTAATGAATATTTCACAAAAATTAGGACCTACTTTCAAGTTGTTTAGAATCATGTTCTACCCTTAATGCTCATACAAACTGATGAGCTTGATTTTCCCACTCTTTATGTAAATTACAAGTTCTTACAATAACGGTAATGGGCTGCAGGAGCAGAGCTTTGGAGCTGCTCTTAAGCACAGGTATATATTGACTTCAGAGTCCCAGGCACATGACAAAGCACTTTTCTGACCTCACAAAATATCTGGGAGTTCTAAATTTCAGCTAGATGCTTTGGTATCTGAATAGATAAGCGTCTGAATTATAAACTAGCACTTTTTCTACAAAGGTAAGAGAAACGTACTAATGGCCATGTAATATTTGTTATAGCTGAATCAAAAAACACAAAACAATCTTAGAAAACAGTCTGTGGTACTCCACAAGCCACAGCTAACTGAAATTTAAGACTGAAAAACTATTTTAATTGTAACTTACAACTTTAATTAATGGTCTTCTGAAAATGCTTTCTCTTGTGTTAAAGTCTTCCACGCTGAACTAGAAACTGTGGCAGAACACTAGCTAACATGTAGGCCTAGTAGAAAGACAATATCAAAGCTAGGAAGTTAGGAAAGGAAGCTGGACATTAGAAGAGAGCAAGATTTTGAAGTCCTTCCAGTACTTAAAGGGGACCTACAGGAAAGATGGGGAGGGACTCTTTATCAGGGAGTGTAGTGGTAGGATGAGATGTCATGATTTTAAACTGAATGAGAGTTGATTTAGATTAGCTATAAGGAAGAAATTCTTCACTGTGAGGGTGGTGAGACACTGGAACAGGTTGCCCAGAGAAGCTGTGGCTGCCCCCTCCCTGGCAGTGTTCAAGGCCAGGTTGGACGGGGCTTTGAGCAACCTGGTCTAGTGGAAAGTGTCCCTGCCCATGGCAGGGCGGATGGAACTAGATGATCTTTAAGGTCCCTTCCAACACAAACTTTTCTATGATTCTATGATTTTCATGCAGTCAAAACCACACATGATCAACTTGGAAGGTTTTTTCAGAATACTTATGTGCCGATATTTTTAATTAAAACCAAGGGAAGAAAAATGTCATAACACTTTTGAAAATCTTTTGGCACTGAAGAACACCCCAAGACTCACCTGCCTTTTTGCACACATCATTGGCCCTCTCCTCCCTTTGAATGGAGAAAGGAGACTTACAAAGGAAGTAGAGACCCATGTGACATTATGATATTAATTTAGTTATGATACTCAAATGGAAAGGAGTGTTATTCTAATGAAATGTTTAAAAAAACCCCCACAAAATGACAAAAAAGCCCCCAACCAAACAAATAGGCAGCATTTTTAAAATGACCCAAGTTTGAAATCCAACTCACACTAGGATTTGGGTTTCTGAACCATTTAGGCAATTTGAAAACAAGTCCCTTATTGACTTAATTTTCTCCATTACAGATGTTGTAATAAAGGAGTAAAATAGATGTTCTTGGCTTTGCAACATAATTAAGTTTGTAAGTCAGTAAATGAGGAAAGGACCCTTATTGCTTGGTGTGACAGCTTTCACATCTAACCGCTTTGTCAAAGGCACATTTTATTGCCCACACTTTCCTATGGTAGTATAGCCCAGAAGAGGAAAAAACAACCAACCTTACAAATCAAAAAATGCTTAGACATAAGTTGATGTAACAGGTGTTAAGCTAAATAGAGTAAACTGATTGAGAAAGATTTAGAAGAAAATGAGTATGAGAGCAATAGTTCTCTCTTGGTCTTCCTTAGACCAGGGCAGAGAAGACACAGGGTGCTGGTTAAGCTCAGTAGTGGAACATGCATGGCACACGTGGTCCTGTGCCTGTGTTTTATCACTGCTGTTAGTCACTTGTTTTCACAAACATTGTGCTCATCTAAGACAGCAATTAAAAAATGGACACTAGGACACCAGAGAAATGCAAATTACTTCCCTGTTTTTTGCTTGGAAACCGCGTATGTCACACAGAAAAATGTTGTCATGACTAATAAATTGACAAACGTTTGTATTAAGTTATTATTATCCAGTGAATCAGCCCCGACAGAAGGTGGTGGCAGCCAGAAGCATAATTGCAGAAAATATAACTCTGGAACCTTCACTGCAAATATTTTAACTATCTCATAATGACATAGGTTATTTTTACAACTGGGGAAGGATTATGTAAGGAGATTCTTTGGCATTTTAAGTAAAACATTAAAAAAATAAAAATCCAATTGAGCAATCAACATGTTTTTAGTCTTTCTCCTGTTTTACACTTTATACTTAGCACTGTAAGAGAAACTTTAACATTCCTTCTGAGAAAAACATGTAAGCGATGGACAGAAACAGTGAAAACTGATGAAATATGAAGAGCTATTTATAGCAGTTGATGAAGATAGACATTCAGCAGCTTCTCCAGTCACTCAAAATGGGCTAAAAAGAGATGTTACAATGTAAAGGGTTGCCTCAAACTTCCAGGGTACAAAATCCAAGGATAACAGTCTTTTTAAATTATTTTAACAACCCTGGGAAGCACACCACACAACGCTGTGCAGATTCTGTACCAGTAGGAAAACACAGGTTGCTATAACTCTGACAATTCTTTGAATTGTCCAGAATTTCATCAGAATCAGGACAGGACAAAAGGTAGCTCAAAGCCACCTTAACTCCCCCATTACCTCAGTCTCTCCTCTGTCTACTAGTGACTGGCTACCACAATTATATTCCAATACTTTATTTAAATTTAAGACATAATAGCAGTAACTTATTTTGTCAGGTGTTATCTATTTCCAGCAAACAAATAGTAAAGAAATTATTGTGCTTGTAACTAGACTGTGCTCAAGTGAGTTATTTCTGGATATGTTTAAATCAGACTGAACTAGATGATATCAAAGCAGTATTTTTATTACAGTGTAGCATTTGAGTGTCAAATTTGAATTGTTCCTTCTCTCTCTCAATTTCTTCACTACATCTCTTTAGATTAACCAGTAAATCCATGTCTGTCAATTATTAGTTTCTAATTACCCCTCACAAATTTATGAACAGCTACTAGGAAACAGAATGATGAAATAACTATTGAGTTAAAAGGAGATTAGATAAATATAAATAAATTACACTTATTATATGCTCCCTCCACACCAGGAGATGACTTAACAGTGAAAGGAAAAGAATCACGTTGCAATAATGAAATCAGAGAGGGAATTCAGGTCCCAGAGGCGATTCTACGGAGTTTATGTTAATGTACACCTTGTGGGGGACCAAAAATCAACTGGAATAGTTTCCTGAAAACTGTTTCCAGCTATTTTCTCATTTAAAAAGTTCCAACTTCACTTGACCCATTAGTCATCATATTACTTACATTTATTATGTATTTTGAAATCTATTACAAAAAACCCAATGGATTCAATATGGCCTGTTTGAACAAAATCATAACATCTATAAAAGAAAACCTATGAGCAGCACTCTGAAATTTCTGTCTGAAACAATTTCTTTCTTTGTCATTTTATTACTTAAGAGCTTCAGATAAAAAATTTCAGGGTTATGAGTATTTTACCCTTGTTCTCCATTACATTCAGATTTGTACTGTGAAGATATGATTTTATTCTGTGAACTTGGGATAATGATATTACTCAAAAGGACTTTTTATTTGTTGGACTAAGGATGAATAAGCAACACAAAAATAACAGAGCTGCTAGGAAGTTGCTTTAGGTCAATCCCAGCTCTTACCGAAGTCAGTGGGCTTATTCTAATACATGTCATAACTTAATGTACACCAGGTTACCAACCATTTCAATGACTAATAAACTACCATAGTATACTCTTAATCTGAAAAACCAGGAAGTAAACGCCATGAGAATTATTTATAAGCTTTATTTCTATGACTGAGATCTTTTCACAGACTGTGAGAAATGTTGAACTGTGAGAGAGAAAATATGTCATTTTCCAAGAATTTGTTCACTTCTCATACCCCTCATTCTGCAGTGGACCTTTTATTTCTCATAGCTAACAGAGAAAAGGCCAGGTCTTTCTTCCTCAGGTTGGACATGGATCTCACTCTCCCCTACCCCAAGAAAGCTGTAAAATTTTAAACTTCTTAATAAATAATACTGCTATAGAAGAAACTACTGTTTACCCTAAACTCTAAGGAGGATTGAATTTCCTAGTCCTAAACAGGAGAGGAGCAGACACCAGGCATGAAACATTTTACCACCAGTAATATTCTTTCTCTGGGAGCCACCCATCCTGATGTAAGGAGTCTAACAGAGGAAATCTGAGGAAGGTAAAGGTAATCTTGAGCCTTGATTCTGATTTGGAGTCAGGGTGGCCCTTCAAGTAACAGGCAAATGGCTGAATTGCAAAAATTAAATTTATAAAAATAGGAAAGAGAGAGACATATAAAGAAAAGACTAGCTGTACTGTTCTCAATTGTCCCTGGTCAGGCATCAAAAGAGAGACAAATTAAAAGAAATTGAAAAGCAAGAAGAATACAAACGAATTGTTTTTATCCTCTAATTCATCATTCCCAATTTGGATCAAGGGAAAAGAAGGAAGAAACTTGAGACAAGGCTTCAGAGGCCATCTGCAGTCCATCTTGTATTCTGCTTCTGTGAGACAGATGCCAATTAGTCTGGAAGAGGCTGGTAGTCACTGCTCAGTATTTCTACCTACTGCCGTCTGTGTGCTGCAGCCCCACAGAAGCAGGTCTCAAAGGCCAATATGGCAAACTACAGCCTTCAGGGAGCTTAATCAACTCAAGCCATGTGGGGTGTTCCCCAGCAGTAACAACTCCTACTTCCATGACCTAGTATGTCATTGACAGTATGTGAAGGTGACATTAAGACATTAACAGCTCTATCTACCCAGTGCCTGGGTTTGAGATCTCAGACATGGCTCAGAGTGATGAGATTCTATTCATTTTTTAAAATCGTCACAATTGAATCAAAATAAATTGTTGTAGGTTGAGAAGACCAAGATACCATTAATAAAGGATGGAGGGTTACTGCTATTCATAGGATGCTGACTGAAATTAAGCAGCTGTGCAACTACCAAATACGCTACAGAAGTGTGTCAAGGGTTGGGTGGTGAGGCCAAAAACAATAACAGGGGGCACTGCCACGAAAGGAGAACCCTAGCTAAGGGAAGCATTAACTCTCTCAACAGAGATTCAGGGAACTTGAAGCACAATACAGTGAGATGAAACAAATTGTTCCAGGTCGTGGAATAGAAAAGAACCCATAAATACTGACTTTCTATTATTTGCTTAGCTGCTGAATAATACATCTATATTAAGACATACATGAAAAAAAAAAAAAAAAAAGACGATGTCAGAAAATTGAGCAAATGTTTGAAATGAGTTTTAAAAGAATGCGAATACACTGAAAAAGATACCAAGAAAGTATTTTCCAACTTATCCATGCATCTTTGGTGAGTAGTTTTCATTTTCAGTACCTAGACATTTAAGAAACTAAATTTAAAATAAGTGTTGTAGACACTGCTTTTAGAAAGCTACTTTGATAATTTTATGCATTATTACACTGATATTACAGACAACAGATGTGTCAAAACCAAAGCCGTACCTACAGGCTTCTACACCTGTTTGGAATATTTCTCTTTGCCCTCTTAATCAAATAAATATCATTTCATGGCTACAGTGTCAGTGCTTTAAAAACTTGTTTGTAAAAGAGCAAAGGGAAAAAAAAAAGCTCAAAAGTTTTGCAAATGACCCAGAGTTAATTAGAAAAGTCTGCACCCTGGCTAGTTCCCCTTCTCACGTGTCAGCTCTCATTAAATCAAAAAATTCTCATTTCAAAGTTAACAAACACCATGGTTAACAAAACTGTTAAACTGGGATCAAGTGGGCACATTCCTAGGTTTATATATGATGTCATGCTAAGCAGCCCACAGCTGAACTTGCAAGTAGTATGAATGATTTTTCAATATATTAAGTATCTGATCTAATGCTAATTTTCTCTCTATAGGCTAACTGTGCTGGGAACAGGTGGCCCTGCTTTCAATTATGGAGGGCTAACATGCCAGTGTGAGGCCTGGATTAGTTCACCTTCTCACAGGGAATTTGCCTCGGTTGGGAATGGATTTATTATGGCTTCACACATGGAATGGAGCTCATGTCAGCTGAGGGCAGTGATACATCATATGATTCAAATTAACCTGCTGTGGACTGTTCCGCAGGGCTGATATTGTGTATTAAAATGACGACATTTTTAAAACAGCTTGAAAGAAACCAGGATTGCTGAAGTGCAATGGTTCCAATTTGTTCCAACTAATCTATCACCTGCTGGAGATATTTATTCTAGTGGGTTTCTGGTAGCTGCTATTTTCCAGGTTTCTCCAAACCACTGACCTTGCTAATGGATACAATTGTTGCTTCTGCAAATAGGGGGAAAAAAGCTGGAAAGAGTGCCATGGTGCAGTTTTGTTTGTTGCTTTTTATGCATAAACCTCGATCCAGTGCTGTGCCTCTCACAGTGTCCAAACCGTGCCACAGAGGGACTGGCAGGAAAGAGCAATCCCCCAGCTCCCCCAGTTCTCACTTTATCTTTTAGTGGGACACAGCATTTCTTAGTTTGTCTGGATAGTTTCTTCTACAGAAATTATTTTGAAAGGCAAAGTATCAAGGACCATAGTTATTTCACACCTACCCTAACATCTTTCCAAGAAACTGCTGGGGGAAGAAGACTGTAGCATAAACCATCTATATTTTGCATGTATAAGTATTTTAAGGCAATTTGTGTGAAGCGGTACTTCATACACATGTTTTGTATCATTTACATGCAGAAAGAATACATCAAAAAGACAGCTTTTATACCTAAGAAAGCACAGTTAATTTAAAGAAAAAAATACAAAGAAAGGACTAGAGGCTAAAGAGAATAAATTTTCAAATACTATTAAAACAAGATGGTCACATTTGTTCCTCACCTAATGAATATTATCTAATGCTGAAGCAGTAAATAGTTCACTTACATGTATTAGGCAAGAATTAGATCTACGATCCAGTAACAGACTGAATATAAAAGAGAGGGGGTCATGTAAACTGATGTAGATGGAATTTAAAAAATTTTAAATAATTAGTTACTGTAGAAAGAGAAAGAATAGTCCTTTAATACACCGTGGGGTTAAAGTTGAGGTCTGTTCCCACAGGCCTGATGATGAATGCTTATTTCTCCTAGGATCCTATTACCTTCAATCTGGAAGAAATATCATTTTTCTTTAGTTGCCAAAAACGTACAAAATAATCAACTCATGTGGCAAGAAGTGCATTAATGTATCCTGTTATTCTCATTTAATTAGTGGTTTCCAAGTTTAGCTACTTGCTGTAGTTTTTTGATCTCCCAGCTAATATGGACTGACAACCTGGTTTCCTGTGTGGTGAAACCATACGATTTTTCTATGGAACACTATCTACTTATCTACTTCAACTGACAAACTATTTACAAGGAGTACCAGATTTATCTAACACAGCAAACACTGGGAACCACTTGCAGATTTTTTCTTTTAACTGCTTGCATAGTGTTTTGCATCATAACACATAGGCATTTGATTGTTGTATTTGAAATTTAATCTCAGCACACCAACAACATATTTTGTAAGAAAAATGACATTACAATCAAACCACTGAACTTTGAACACTTACAATCTATACAGAAAACTGTATAGTTATCCCAGCTGCTACATCTAGATTTTTGTCTGCTTAGGCACAGCTTTTAAAAATGTGCTGACCTTTCAGAACAGCAGATCAGCTGTACCCAACAGGTAGCACCTACCAGTGCATCCAATGTATTTTAATAATTCACTTACTGCAGTTATAAAACACATATATATAAATGAGTATGAAAACACACAGTACGTCCTTAGAAAATATGCCAGTTAGTAACGGCATTATTTGTCAAATGTTCACTAAAAAAGAGTAGGCCTTCAAGGCCTGCAACATAAGCGTACTCCAGCAGTGCATTTATTTATTCAATTCATTAACTGTGATCTCTCCCATCACAAATATTGTTTGTCTGGTGACCTTACAAGAGCTCTCAGGAGTTTTGCCGAGTTTCTTGTCCTCAATGAACAATTGCCAGCTTAGTTAGGATCTGGTGCTGTAGACACTTTCTCCAGGCCTGCTGACGGCCAAACTACCTCACCCTGGAAGAAGCTGTGGTTAGAAGACTTTCACCCCAGGAGAGTTAGTAACTTATTTTCCAGTAGCCTGCTGAGGAGCTGTCAAGCTTTCATAACTCTCTGCATGTGCTGTTCTGACGCAATCACATGCGGAAAGCACCTTCCATTACTCATCCAATGAAACCTCCAGCTTGCAAGGAAGGCTTCTTGGTGAAGGTTGGTTTATTTGAAGAGGACCTCATAGTGGCAACAGCTGAGGTTAGAAAAATCTGCAAAGGAATGCTGAGCTGTTTTGTTATATTACATCGGCAAAACCCTTCATTTAATTCAGAGTAATTACTGTTGAGTTGTGTGTAATGATAGTTCCAATTAGCAGCAAAAAGATGGTAAAAAAAAGACTTCTGGCTAAGAGGAGATCCTGGAGGAAATCTCTGAAGTTTTATATGCTTTGTGAGAATAAATGGACTGAAGTTTATGATGCATTAATTTATGGTTTTTCAGTTCCTATTTAGCCAAATACCATGGAGGGGAGAGATTTAACACAATCTGAGATCTGACTGAATTGATGGGAATGGGGTAGACACTTAGACTACTTGTGAATATATACTTTGCAAGCTGGTACCAACTTCCATGTTTACTAGTTTAGTTAGAAGTCTGTCCTACTGACAGAAGAACATTAGGGCAACACTTCAGGTGTGTAATAAATTAAAGGCTGCACCAGGAAACTATAGTGAGAACCTTGAGAAAAGGGGAATGGACAGACAAAGGATCTGGGAATATGGGAATCTGCAAGATGTGGGGAGAGAGGACATGAAAGAATTGGAGGGGGGGGAGGATAAAAGAAAACCAGTCTGGCAGCAGTGACCAAAAGACCACTGATCATAGGTGTCTCTAACTCCTCTTGTGCTGGTCATAATTAGAATGGAAATCCTCTATTATTATCAATAAATCCTTTAGTTCAAATGGCAGTAGAGCATGCAGTAGGTCTGAAGGTTCAAAGTCCTACTAATGAAGTCAAATAGGGATCAATATACCAAAAGCTCTGCATTGTCAGGTGGTTTTAAAATCTCTTAAAATAATGCTTTTAAGACAGCACAGAAAACCAAGAAAGGGGTAATGATGAGGTTGTTCACATACTTTATTCTTTCCTCGAGACTCCTGCCTACCTGCAAAAAAATGCATTTTCAAGTTACTTAACCACAGTATTTATAGTTAGTGGGTAAATATGTATGTCTCATTCTCTGATTGTTCAATTTCATGTCCTGGGGTCTGATAAGCAGAACTGATTACTGCTTCACCCGAAGACAATACGAACTGTGTTTCCAACATCTACATTTCTATAATTTTAAGTACCTTGGAAAATTGTGTGTTTTAAATTGGTAACTGTAATATAATGGAAAACCTTTAATTACCCTGGGCCTCAGTTGCCTCCCATGAAGTGGTGAGAGCATACTATTGCATTACCCATGGGAGGGTTGTACAGGTAAATTAGTATTTCTGTAGTGCTCAGATCCTAAAGCAGTAAGCAACACAGACAAAATAAGTAACTCTGCTGTAGAGACAGGTTTAGATACTGTGCTGTAAGACTGGATGAATAGATATGTGAATGAATAGGAAAACCCAGTACTGAAGAGTTGCTCACTAAATAACTGATAACAGCTCATTCTGCTTGATGAGTGAAGTAAGGATATTCAGGAAAAAAAAAAGCTACATAATTCAACAAATTATAACAAGTATGCAAAAGAATTTTTACTATAACCTCAATTATATTCTACATACTAATGCAGTTATAAATAATTCACAAAATAGAGAATGGATGACATACTTCAATTTGCAGGAGCTTCTGACACTCTAGGAGTGAAACTTCAAGTCACATTATTTTAAGTAATTGCTAACAAACCTTCATACTACACCACATATTCTGTGTTAACTAAGGAAACACAATATCACTATTTTTTAAATTTTACAGTATCAACTGTTTAGATGATAGGAATTTGCAATGCCAGGTATCCAGATTCCAAAGAACCCAAGAGAAGGTGGCTTATAAAAATCTTTGGAAAGATTTTACAAGTCAGGTTTTATAAACATAACTGTAATAAAATTTCAGTTGTTCTAGTGCTAGAAGCAGGTAGGTTTCATTCTGTTGGAAATTTGCCAACCTTAGCCTTCCTGAGGAATAAAATTTCTAAATTTACCTTGGGAAGAAAATAAATAATTAGACCTTAAACCTATGACTGGTCCAGGACTGATGATTCCTCAATCAGTTCAGGGTAATTGCTGGAGGAAAATTTCACATTCATTAGTAAGTAATACAATGTTTTTCTGACGATCTAATGTGTGTGTCTATGTGTGCATATCTACAAATAGATTATATTAGAAAATAAAAGATTAAAGTGGAATGCTTACCTGGTCCATTAAGGAAGTCCTTAATTTGCACAGTGATAAGAGGAGGCGGAATACCACTTTTAGCATCTACCTCTCCTGCTACTGTCTGTAACCAAATCTTGCAATAATCCAGAGCTTCTGGTAGAGTTTTTCCAGGATCTACAGGTGATAATGATCACAGTCATTAATGATATTCCAGGAATATGATACATAACAAAGTGCTACATACAAAATTGATTAAAATTTAAAAGTTTAAAATGTAACACAGTGAACAGTATTCCTAATACTACTGTTATACATAGCATTTGTGGCTACAGATGCATGTGTATAACAATGCATGCATACATAGGCAAGAGGGAAAAGCTGTAATTACACAAAATGTAGAAAACACGCAAAAAACCCAAGTAAAATATTAGTAAAAGACATCAGTTAGCACAAGACGACTTTAAATAGCACACAATTTTAGCTTTAATTATGTTGACACTTAAGGAGTCCTTAGAAGAGAATCTGTGCTCAAAACCTGCTACTTCCAGATTGTATTTGCATTGCCAGGTAGGGAAAATAATGACAGAAAGATAAATGATAAAGGCTAAAAGACCAGAATGCTACCAGATCTCAGGAATAGAGCATAATGACAATGGGGTTATATCATTCTCTTTGGAGTGTCACTCGATAGCTCATCAGTAGCTATTCTTGCGTACCACCTTGAATTGTATTCCTTTGATCAGTTTATAATATTGCAATAGTCCATTAAAATTAACTTCCTCCAAGTGCTATTCTTGTCTTCATTTTCCACGTACCACAAATGGCAAAAACAGTACTGCAAAAAACGCTTTTTATACTTTAGCAACTCACGACCTTCATTGTAACAGTCCTCAATTCTGACGCTACAGGTCTTAAATTCTAAGTAATCAGTTATTCTTTATTATCAAGACTGCTATGTTAATTAGAATGTCTGCCTCATCCATAACGATTTAAGGAGATTTTCTTGATGTTATTCTCTCCCATTTTCAGTCAATTAAAAACTGCTATGATTTATTTGAGTTTTACTGAATGAATTCTTTTCAAGAACAGTATTTACATACCCACTATTATAGTCAACATATGGTATCGTGGTATCACAGTCATATGTGGACTGGGTATATAAAGTCAGCTTTGGAATTTGTATTTCTTGACCTTATCATGTGATTTATATAAAACTTGGCACATATGAACCCTTATGTGATTTCAAAGAACCTACTGAAACCAATTGATCATGACTTTAGATCTATATGGAAAAGATCAAAAGTTAGCACATTCTTCTGTTTTTATTTGATCAATTTTCAGGCAATGACTTTACAGCAGTATTTGTACTGCATAGCATATACATTACAGCCTTTCCTTCCCTTTATTCCTGCTATACATTTATAAAGTCAGCTCTCAACAGTTATTTAAGAGCTGTCACTGCATACAACAGATTTGTATATTTTTCCATGTGAATTTCTACATTTTTATGCTTCTTAGCCCTTTCCTTTAATTACATTAACCAGAATGGTGTGGCACACTCCCTTTTCTGTAGTGACTGCTTTAGGGAATATCTTGTTTCCTGTGTCTGGAGTTTGTCTAGTATACTGAAAATAATAATAATAAAAAATCTTTACCACCAAAGTACACATCTTTTCCAAAATATAGTTTTGTAGTTGTTCTGAACAAGGATATTATCTCTGACTTGGATCTGTACCATAATATCTTGTTTTGTAGTAATAGCTCATCATAAATAATATGCCAATGTTTTTCAGAAGATATACTGTAATGCAGTGTACAAATTACTGAACATTGTGAAATGAACATCACTGAAGCAATGAAATTGATGTCTAAGTTATCGTTCCTTCAGAAGTATTGGTATAAACATTCAGGTGTAGCAATATGGGGCAAAATATTGCAATATGCCATTATTTTGTCTCATTTCTGAAAGATATCATCACATATATAGCAACCTAGATCACCCACTGTCTTTTCAGAAAATCCAGTAAATTTAGTCAAACATTTATTTTGAAGAATACATTTACAGGTGTTCCTATTATGCTAAGATGTGTTTATGTTATAAAATACCTAATCATTATTTCATAGCTGTAGCTATTTAAGGATGAAAATATCTCTGATGAAAAGAACTTACATAGCAGAAAATCCTTGCATGACATAATACATTAGCTATACAAACACTGCCCTGAGGGAACTGGGAAGTGCAGCATGTGAGCACAGAATCAAAAAAGTAAAGGAACCATGGGGCTCTCAGGAGATTATTTTTCTCCGTCATGTCTCCAAGGAGCGCAGCACCACCACCTCTTCATTACCTGGGGCACTGCAGGACTTGTATACATCAATAATGAGGACTCCAGAATTTACAGATTAGGAATACAACACAAAAAAACCTCAATGCACAAAATTAGCCTGAGTCCAACAAAATACATTGCCCAGCACTGGCCTTACTGATTTCAAGCATTTTTTTTTAGTTCAAGTGAAACCATGCTATTCTGAAACTGAGCTAATTCTGGAAGCAGGATAGTTGCATTGACACAATTTTGCATTGGAGGTAGTAACCACAAAGGGTCATGCAAAGAACTAGTTTGAGTGCTTCCAAGCCCATGGTATATGGTTAATTTGAAACATGGGACTTGACCGTACATCGAAATATGCCAGATATGGATCAATTAATAAGGTTTTACATAATGAGAAGAAAGCTAAAATCCAGAGGTTTCAAAACTGACTATGCTGGTGTATAGCTCAAAAACCTGAAGGGAGTTCCAAATAGGAGCTATCTGGGTAAGACAAATTCATTTACATCAAAGGTCAAAAGACTGAAATATGTGTATCTGGATTAAAATACTTTCTAAGGTAGAAAACAGCATATGCATCTTCATAGGATTAAGAATCAGGAAAGGAATAAAAGAGTATCAATCTATCAATCCCTACGCCAAGGGCATAGGAATTGCCAGAGAAGCAATCAAATGAAAAAGAGAAAATTTGGGCTGAAAAGTGAGGAATTCCTGATGGGGAGAGCTGTTAGAAAAAGGACTCTTCTCCCTCAAGGAAACGATGGAAACACTCGGAATGTTTAAAAATACACTTGACAGAACACTATAAAATATACAATAGGGAACAATTATGCATCAGCAGGGAACTGGTCTGAATAATGTATTATAATAGGTCATTTCCATTTTCTATGATTCTCCCAAAAATCAACACTTAAATTTGCAGTTATTTGTATAAAGAAAATGTTGGCGAAAACCCAAGGGATGCATATATAAGTAAAAGGAGAGGCTAGAATTACTCCACAGCAAGCCAAGAGAGAGAAAAGAAAAGCTTGAGAAGAGCGGTGAAGACGGCCAGAAATTCTATCCTCTACACCATGTGAAAAATTTATCTGTGGCAGCAAAAGAAAAATGGTGAGACAACTATCACAGATTGACAACCAAGAGTGTAATTTAAAATCTGTAAGACTGAGAGGCTGAGGCCTTCAATACATCCACATTCCCCCCCCCCCCTTTTTTTTTTTTTTTAGAAAAAAATAATCCTTGGCTATTTTCAAAGCCACCCAAACATCCAAAGCCACTTTTAGTCTTGCTAAGGTCCAGATCTCAGCTTGAAACTTCATAGTTTATGTGGTATCTTCCTAAACTTGATTTGGATTTGCAAGCTTTTTATTTCACCTGCTATCCCCTCATTCAGCAGGCAGCAAAACTCAAACTTCTGAAGAGAAAGGGCAGTAAGGGGAAAGGAAAGGAGGGAGGCTGGAGAAATTTCACATCTTGAAGATTTTCATTCTCCAAAAAGTGGTTTTGTTCCGTTTTGTAGCCGAGAGCCAGGGCAGCTCAGGGGGCACAGCCCGTGGGAGGCTTTAATGGGGGGGCTCAGCGATGCACAGCACCCCAGCAGCCGCCAGGCAGGGGACAGGGCTACTGAACGTGTGTGCGGGACGGCAACTTGGCTTGTTCAGCTGGAACTTTATCCAGACCAAATGAGCTCTGCAACACGCTTTTATTTCAATGGATGAATCATATTTTGGTCTGCAGTCAATTTTAAAAGCCAGTACGATGCTGCAATCATCTCTGCATTTCAAACTCTGAAGTGGAACGTTTGGTCTTGTTTTAAAAATGGTTTCCATTGGAATTTAAAGGACACAAGTGGGAAAACATTTCTACTAGTGTACTCACAAGTGCTGTATCAGGAAGTTCAAAAATGAGCACTTACAGTAACCTGAGGAATGTACATTCCCAGGCCAGCTTGTCTTTACGGGTTGGGGCTGCACCTCCCCCACATCCATGGATACAGATGTACTGGACCATAAATATACTCAGAGGGGAACAGGTGACACTCCAGCAGAACTCCCTCAATGCTATGCTAGGAAACAGCCCTAAATCCTCTCTCTGCCTCGTAGGAAGCACAGGCTGACAGAGAGGCAGTGAACCAGACTTCCTGCCAGAGCCAGCCTGCATTGCTCTCCACACAGCCTGGGCTTTCCATTAGATCAGAGGTTACATGTGGTCTTAGCTACTGCATCTGCTCTTCATGGACCCCCTGCCATCAAAGGCGTGGGTGTAAAAAAAAACCAAAATTAAAAAAAAAGAGAAAAGGATAATTCTGGATGGCCTCACAATGCCCGTTTTTTGCAAATGCTTCATTGGCGGAAGTTGAAGAAATTCCATGCATAACAGATATTTACTGAGAAATTTCTCTCCCTTAAAACAACTAAGCACCACAACCTCCTCTTTGAAAGTAAACAAACAAACAAATAGAAAAAAGATTTTTCAAGAATGCCCAGAGCACAATGCTCAGGAAATGAGGCAATTTTGTATCTGGATTACATTACCTGAAACAAAGCAAATAAAGATTTAAAAAAATATTTATAAAAGCAGCTTATGAGATTACATTAAAAACAATTGCACCCACTTTTATTTAAGTGGAAATGGCCAATGCTCTGTTTCAAAATCTAACAGTTAGCAGATGCCTTTTAGTTAAATGTAGGATGAGCATTGAACAAAACAACCCTGTTTTATAGGATCTTTCAGGCTAGTTATACAGAATCGTACAAGTAAACTCAGGGAGCAACTAATCCTTTTAATGGCACTTATTACGCAGTTAATATTTATTCCATTAATTTATTTACTTTGATTTGAAGTTCCTATACCTGGCAGCAGCATAATTGCAATCAAACTGTGCAATTACAAAAATAATTTAAAACACAAATGAAGTAGTTTAGCACAACCATAATAAAATTGAGCTAACATTTTAATAACCCAGTAAGTCTCCTCCTCCTACAAACTGACTTGCCAGTGGACTTGATTGGAGAGAAGGACTGAGGAAATGGAAAGCACAACCATCAGGTCTTTAGCTCCAAGTCAGGCAAATGCTCCCACATACAGACACTGGTCTGATGAAAGTGTGCTGCTACTAACTGCTAACACACTAACAATACTTAACTTTTAAATAGCCCATTTCCTCTTATTTTATTCTCAAGTTCTTATTTCTTTCATGTTTCAGAAAATAAGCAAAAAATAACACAGCTAGTGACAGAGAAGTCAAGTAATCTTTGGATGAAGTTCGTTTCGGCAACTGTGCAGTACTCTCACAAAAAAAGAGTGATTGCTTAATATGAAAGATCCTGAATTTTAAGCTCTATTAACTTGAACTCTTTCAAAAATAAGATCAAAGCCCTTGTCCCAGATAAAATATATTTGGCTTTGTAACAGTATTAAAAACTTCATTTCTAAACATGTTCAAAGCAGTAAATCATTATAAGGCAGTAAGCCTAATTTTGTCACCAGCCAAGGATCAACTATTGTTCACTTTAAAATTCATGCTGGTGCAGTATTTTATTCAAAGCTTCATAAAACAGACTCTCATCAAGCTATCTGTTAGATGCATTTCTAAATTCTACAGTATTCTTTGTTGACTTACAGCCGAACAATACATTTCTTAGAAATACACAAATAGGAGGTGAGGGATGGAAAACATAACTAGATCCAAACTATTATCAGCTTGTCTTTACACTAAAGTTTTTTTTTTCAACTAATGTCCATCAAAAAATAAGACCTTTCTAATTTCACAATAGAATTTTGTACTTGTTTCTGCCTTGCAAGATTTGAGAGTTATTTCAGAACTGTAGATTTTTTTATTTCAGAAAAGCCATAAGAAATTAAAACACAGTATTTCATAGGACCTGATACTGCTGTTTGAACTAACAGAAGTCTTCAAAATTACACAACAGATTTGATTTAAAACAATTTTTCCAAATGCTTTAAAACATTCCTAAAGTGTTCTTATGAAGCGTATATGGTGTATGTATATACACAGAATGATGATTCGAAATGGCAGTTTTTATCAGCATGTCTTGGATCTAATCTACATATTTCATATATAGCTTAACTATGTAAGCTTAACCATATTAGTATAAGTAATGAGAAACCACGCCTATAGGAGCACCAACAAATCTTTATAACAAACATCATGTATTTTTCCTTTTGCCCAGACAAGTCTCAATTTTTTAGGTTGTGATGAAACTTGCTATGTTATAAGCCCGACCTTCTGAGCTGCTGCTGTGCTGTTGCCTATCTCCATCATGTGATGTAACACACACAATGCTTTCATCAGGCCTGCTTGTCAGGTTCCACTGTTTAAATGTGTTGTTTTGGTTTGGTTTGGTTTTTTTTTTTTTTTTTTTTTAAAGGGGGAATATGCTGCAACAGTTCTTATAATCCAGTTAAAATATATCTTTCATGTCTAGCTTTTGTCCTCTTCCCTGTCCTGCCTTAGATAATGGAGGTAGTTGCATGCATACATATTAGACACAAGAAGAGCAGTCTTGTAGAGAGTCTGACTGGAAATACTCTTAGAAACATTCACTGTACATTAAACATCATTTATGCCCTCTTCCCAGTCCTTGATAAACAGAGAAATACCGGAATATAGTGCATACCTACTGTACAGAGGGAGAGAAGCTAACTTAGTTCTGGGAGAAAAGCTAACTTATTTCTTTCAAATAAAGTTTATATTGTTCTTCCTTTGGATGATACATCTCTTTCAGTTAAAAGTGTCAGCAAATAGTCACAACGTCAAGAAAAATTGGTGACTGATTAAGTCGACTGCAGCAGTGCAGAAAATGCCATGCAAAGCTCCTGATGCTGTATTATATGATATGAAATATATATATACACACACATATATAAAACATATATATATAACACACAGTTCATGGCTATTTTCCCCTCAAATATGCATGCTAGAAATGAAAAACAGAAATTACCAGAACTAACATGTTACTACAGTGGTATGACAACATTAATCCTGAACAATACAATTACAAGCACAGCAGGTCTTCCTAAACAAGAGGCAATAAAAACTTTATACTACCTATTTTGCTGTGTGAATTATAGCGTGACTTGAAGTGTGGATTAGTTTTATTAACTTATTAATACATTTAGGATGGTGGTTTTAGGCACTAGAACTTTGGCACCCACCACTCAAACTCTTTTGAAAAGAGCCCTATTCAGTAGCAAGCACAGGATTCTGTCTGATACACGAGTAAGGTACTTATTACTGCCCACAAAGGCAGCAGGATGAGACCAGAACTTCTGCTGTCACATAATGTCTGACTCCTGCCTCCACACTCTTTTACCTTTGCCTGACATGGAGATAAAAAGCCAAAGAAAGGGTAAGACACACTTAGGGCTACTCCAAGACCACCAAGGTCCTCCAAGACCACCTCTTTGGGTTTCACTTGAACTGCTGGTAACTGAGGAGCTCTCAGGCCGTTTGTTCCTACTATCTTTATTATTTAAACTTGCCATGCTTCTGTGCTCTCTGATCCACTTTCAATTTGTAGGAAGACTTTATTACAGCTTGTGTTTTCTAGAATTGCTCCCATAGACAAGAAGATGGTGAAAGACTTAAGAAATTAATTGTAGGAGCAGAATGGAGAGAACTTTGCCCAGTTTATTGGTAATGTGGTGGCAGCTTGTACGAGGACTCACTTTAATGCCTCAGACATGAGAAATGAGGTAGTCCTATTGCATCTTTCCAAAACACTGAGTTAGTGAAGTTGTGTTCTTTAACTTAAAACTACTCCAATTTTCCTTCTGGCTTTGCTTTGTTTATTGATTTGTTAATTCTTTTAATACTAATTGCTACAATGACCACCTTTTATATAGTATTTAACAAATATACATGGGAATCTGGAGTAAATCAAATTCATGACACAGCTGTGTTTCTTTCAAGACAGGACAGCACCAGCAGAGGTAAAAATGGAAGCATGATAAAGAAAATGTGGCAGAGAACAAATCTCCCTATTTTAAGTATCTTCTCTCCAGCAGTCTAATTTTCCTCACTGTTTAATCCCTCTTGAAAGTTCAGCTATAAATCAGATTCCCGAAAAAAGTTAAGATGTATTAAAAATAGCATTTTTAGTCTTCTGCATAAGCACATCATTTTAATGCCAATTTTCAAAAGATACAATCTCATTCAACAAAGATTTGGTATAGCTGCACAAAAAACTGTATACTACTTTTCACAACTAATGTGTTGTATGAACTCTGGCAAGAAAAAGCTAGCAAAGTTTTTTACCTACAGCTCTCATTCACTGAACAACTTAAAGCCCCATACTTTTCTAGCTGTGTGTTCAGCAGATCTCTGCATCCTCATTTACACTTTTTTGGGATAACACTCCATAATGTATCTCACTAAATTCTTATACCCAGTACTGAATGCCAGACAAATGAACTGCAATAACTTGATCTCTCTCTTCAGTGGTACAGATAAGACAGAAAAATAAAATTTCAGAATATTTTCTATTGAACAGTTATTCTGATACTTCTTATTATAAGCTTTACATAGGTAATGAAAAAAAAAAAAAAAGATCCATTCATTAAGAGAAGGAAATTGTTGCAAAACCCTATTACCCAGCTGAATGAAAACTTAAAATACATTACATCATTAGACGCCATTTGTAAGATCACTATAATTTTCTTACAGTTTATGATCAAAACACCAGGTGCTTCTACAATGTTTATCTTTAAATTTTATCAGTAGGCTAGTATAGGAAAATATTGTGATATTCAGTCATAAAAAAATACTTTTTATGAAATCAGCTTAGCTTACAACTCTTACTTCCTTAGAAAACATTGAGAAGTTAGAGTAATGCAACAATCCCTATCACAATCTGGTAATGAGAAAGCAGTATCAAGGAACAGGAAGAACTAGCTGCTAAAAGGTTAGATCTTAATTAATTTCAAACATTTTACATGCTTAACTTGATTCAGCTGCAGGGTATAATGCTAAAAACATGTATATTTAGTGATTGATTTTCAAAGACGTCCTAAAATTCTCTCAGCTGTTTTCTACCACTCTAGTAACTGAAACGCGCAATTATTTTGGCAGTTATAACCAGGAGTGAATTTTAAATGGTCTTACCTGTACACTTGTAGTCTGAGGCTACTCCTTTAAGACCAGCATCAAACACTGATATTTCTACCTTTTGCTTTCTGTGGTGGCAGCTCAGGAGCACAGAGGGCTGTGATACAACAAGGTAGAGAAATGGCTCTAACTCTATGTCCCCAGTTCCTCTCCGACCAGGCTGCCGGACAATAGTTATACCCAAGGCTTGTCGAGCAGATGATCTTGTGGAAGCATGCAGACTTTCCAGTGACAAAAGACCTTTTTTTCTCTCAGTGGACAGGGGAACATTACTGTTCAAAAGATCATCTGCTGTGACGGAGGAAATGCATGGCTGACTGGGCTTCTTGGTATCATGGCTGCCACCTGTGCCCGCTTCTGGAAGGTTCAAGGAGCTTTTGCTTATTTTCTCACCATCTTTCTGCTCTTGTACTGATTTTGATTTAGGTAAAGCAGTGCATGAGTAAGTCATCAAGGAGATTCGACTTGCTGTAACAAAAATGTCAAAGGGAATGAAATTGAGATTCTTCACGATGGAAGACTGGCGGGAAGGACGGGCAATGCGGTGCTGGCTGGTACCACTGTGCTGCTCGATCTGAACAATTCTGATCTTAACGCTGTCACTGCCAATTCCACTGTCCTGTGCCCCACTATAACGAGAAGAAGTTTCAACTGTTCCTCCATCAGACACATCAATTTTTTTCTGTTCTTGTTTTGAAACCTGCAAAGGAAAATATTATATTAACTTATGATATCCATATCCCAACTATTTCCATTTCAGTGGCAGCAAACAATCACTACATAAACATGATGTCAAAAAAGAGAATTATAAAAAAGTATCTGCCAAGTTAACTTTAACACAGTAATCACTCATGAAAACACAGCAGGTGTCTGTTCCAATGAAATGATGACTCACAACAGATGAAGTGCCAAAAGAACATGTGAAGTAAAAATAAAAAAGGAGCAATGATTTCTAGGCTTAAACACCTTTTTTTTTTTTTTTTTTAATTTTTTTAAAATTTAAACTCTTTCTTTAAACTCTAAAGAATCTACAAGAAATTTATGGCTAAATATAAAACCATATCTCTGTGAAATAATGCATTGTAAATAAAAAGCCTAGTCAGAATTGTTTTCCAGTTTTGAGCACTGATGCTCAAAAAGTCCTCTTTGGCATGAAAATATTTTACCATGATTAGTGTAATATTAATCTACTGCAAAATCACAAAAAGACTAAATGGAAATTATAAGATGAAATGTGTGAATATTATGTTGTAGAAAAAATATTTTTCTTAAGAGTCATTGAAACAACAGCTGCCTTATATGAAAGACCAAAGTTTAAGGAAACATCAGCACTATCTAAAGACTGGCTCTGTGATGGGGTATGAGTTCTTAGCTTACCAGGGCTCACCAAGGCTACATACAGTCTTGGCTGTGACATTCACATCTCTCACATGAGAAATCATTGCTTATAGAAATAGTTCAAGAAGAAAACATACACCACTGATAAACAGAAAAAAAGAGCATTCCTTCTATCACAGGAAATGCAAGAGTGAAACAAAAAGTTGCAAGGCTGTGTCCAGAGACCACATTGTACCAGGTCAGGAGACAGAGATACCCAAGACAAGAAGTGCTTCAGGAAGAAAACACTTTCAATACCGCTCATGAAACAAGTAGAAATCCTGTAAAGAGCTTGAGGACAAGATGGGGAGTGTATGCTAAAATATTTGGAAAAAACCCCCTGCAGAAATTCAATAATGCTAATAATTATAATAATAATATATGGCCATCTCCTCAGATTCATATGGAGTTTAGAGTCATGCATTCACCCTATACAGCTTCCACAGCATAACTAAGACTTCCATCTGTGCTGCCCAGAAGTGTTTCTGCCTTGCTCTGTACAAGAGCTAGCGTAAGAAATGCCCAACTCAGATTCGTGAGCCATCCAGCCCAGTACACTGTTTCTGACAGCACTAGGAGGAGACTCTCTTGAGAGAGACCATGGACCCTGGCCACTTCCTGCAATCTGTTCCTCTCCTACTCCCCAAACATCCACAGCTGTTACATTTGGGATGCCAGTGGTACAAGCCTGCATTAGTTTTAGTAACCATTTCTGGACTTCTCGTCTGTGAATTTATCCACTTCTTTTTGAATATGCTGACAGTGTCTGGCCTCCACCACCTTCTTGGGCAGCAAGTTCCTTTTTTTTTTTTTTCTTTTGTTTAAACCAATCTCCTACTAGTGTCATTGCATTTCCCCGATCTTTTGTAGTGCATGATTTGAATGTTCAGGTCCACATTCAGCTTTATCACTGTTGCTATGACTTTGTAAACCTTGATCTTAGCCTCCCTCAGCCACCTCCTCTCCAGACAGGGAAATCCCAGCCTTTTTAGGCTTCTCAAAAGAAGCTGCTCCAGCACCTTTCATTGTTTTAGCTTCTGTTCTCTACTTCTGTAACTCCACTATGCAGTTCTTGAGTACTCTACACAGTATTCAAGAAGCGGGATCACTATGGTTTTATATAGCAGGAAAATGATGCCTTCTCTCTTGTTCTCAGTCTCCAGCTTGATGACCTCCAATATTTTGTTGTTGGTTTTTTTTTTTTTTGGGGGGGGGTGTTTAGGCTGCCACTGCACATGGACTCAATGATTTCATTTCTTCATTCCAGGACCTACTTCAATGGTTTCTTTTTATCTTCTCCACCTTAGTGAATCTTTGAAAAGGGTGATATGAACCAGGGCAAACCATACCTTAACTTCCTCTTGAAAAATATAATAATGAATTACAAGTAGTTACAAAATTTATCAGCAACTTAACTATAGAAATGTGGGGCAGTGAACTACTGAATTTCTTCAAACTTTGGTCTTTATGCAGCAATATTTATAGATTCTACATATACTGCAGAAATTGGGTTGTGGAGGAGTTAAAGAAAATCAGGTTTTTTTAAAGGTTCCTCTATATTGTGCTTTATGAAGCAAAGGGAGAAACCCTCTCTTCTTTTCTTTAAAGGAATGAACATACTAGAAAAAAGTATTACAGAGGAAATCCTAAAACAGAACCATTAACTAGCTGAGATTTTCTTTGAAAAGGTTTTTGCCAGCTCTGGTTACAATCTTTCCAGATTCACTCATGTACATATTTTTCAAATAACCAATAAAATTCCTTACAGCTGATTTCTATGGCACAGTCATATCACTGACTTGTAAATGTGATACCACTTTTAATACAGCCTCTGTAAAAATAACTAGAAACTGTTTTAATGAATTACTACATTGTGAGCCAAGCAATCCTGATTCCTCCTGATATCCTAGCAAAGTTAGGCTATTTACAACTGAGCCTCTCTGTCTGGTAAAGTATAAGTGCTTCACCCATATCCTGCACTGATGGCACTTTCAAAAATGGTATAGATGATTTTATTGCTCGTGTATTGAGGGCAAGCAGAAGGCAGAAAGAATGGAGCTGTAAAGCAATCTTGCCACATAATTTCATGGAAATGCTGCCTGAAATGAAGTAGAGGGCATATGATGCTAGACCCAGCAGTTTTTAATTGCTCCATAGCCATTAATACAGTCTCATGAAAAATCTTTTTAGAAAGCATGGTTCTCTAGCAAATGATGCTCTTACGGGTACTACATGCTATTCTCTTGTACTCCTCTATGCAGCAGAAATTTCTACAGCTACCTGACGTTTAGTTTATGCTTGACTTGGCTAGAGAGATTGAAAATACAATGTCATACACTAAATGATTATGTTCCAGGGAGAAAAGCATTGCATGTGTACAACTGAGCAGAGGGAGAACACACGGTACTTCTGGTTTCTGAACAGATCCTCTCTTCTCATACCTGAATAGATTTGACATGAAGCCTAGTTCTTTTCTTCTGCTTCTTTTTATAATTTTTAGTAAATGTGCCAGCCTATGTAAAGCACCTCAAGGAAGGTAAGAAAGTAGATCTGCCTCCATCCCCATTCAGACTATAGTTTATCTGTGAAGACTACTGCAAAGGTGCTAACTGGTCCCAACTGCTGAGTTTCCTGTTACGTCGACATTCGACTACAGAAACTTTACTTCACTCAGGTCACTGAATGGCAGTCGCATGGTAAGTTCTGCTCAGTACTAAGCAGTATGGAATATGAACCAGTGCCCAAAAGGTGAAAGACACCATATCTTATTACGGTTTTCCATGCCACCCAATTCCACAATGAAATCTTGACTTACAATATGCTCTTACCATTATAAAGGTTGGAACAAGTGAGTGATGATTTGCAAGACAGCTTTATAGAACACAACTGGGTACAAAATAAGGGTGCAGAAGTACCACTGGAACTTCTTGCATCAATTTCAGCTCAGTAAGCATCAAACCTTCCAACCAAGTTTCACAGTTAACCTGAAAATACGCCTAGAAATAACTTGGGAATCATTTAGGTATTCCTCTAATGGTAAGAGATGAGAAGGAATGACTCTCAGTATAACAACTCTAAAAAGATTCTTTGCTTTATTATGGAATAAATGGGCCAATACTTTAAAGATGTCAAGAACAGCAATATCAGCTTGCTGTTAGCAAATATAATGGTAACATTTATCATTGGGCTGTATTATATCAATTCTTTTGCTCTTTACATAACCCATTTAAAACGAACAATAAAAGTTTTCTTTAATTAGCTACTGGTGTGCATTAACATGATCATGATTAAACCATAAAAACCAACTGTACATTACTCTGGTCTCCTATCCCATGTGTTTTAAATTATTTTAGTTGAAAATGTACTTTGAGTCCCTTTTAAAAGTTCGACCTTCTGCTTTCAGAGAATTAAATGCATATTACTGTAGTGGAGAAGATAATGTTTCAGACCTCCAGGCATATATTAAACACACTGGCAGCACATTAGACAAAATGCTTTACTTATTAGATACTTCCTATTCTAAACAGTGTCATCAAAGGCTAAAAACAAAATCCATATAAAAGCTGCACAATGCTTCCACACAGAACCTGTGCCAAAATCCCTGTACTTTCCAACTAATGAGGAAAGGATGTGTACTCTTAACATATGAATGTAAGATTTTCCAAGCATTCACTTTAGGAAACAGGACTATTGATTCCACATGGCTTATGTTAAATGAAACTGTATTGGTAAAATAACCTTTAAGATATTTGGCATGATAACTATAATTAAACAGTATTCAAAGGAATAAAACAAAAGGGAATTTGGTTCCACAATGGCTAATTAAAATAAAATGAAAAAACACAGCATGTCATCTATCAAGATAAATTGTTATTGTTTAAGAACTATTTAAATACTGTTAAAATATACTTTTAGATAAAATCTGAAAGGACTGGAAAAATATTTGTGGCTTAAAAATGGATAGTTTGGCGAAGAAAAAAGTATAGGACGCTGAAATTTTATGCTGAGATAATAGCTTTAAAGCTTTGAGCATAACCAGATGGTACTCAAATCAGAGGAATTCTACAGTTTCACTGTCAGAATGAGTTGCAATATGGAAAGGTTTTCAATAGCTAGAAAAAACATGTCAAGATGATAGTTTACTTCTTAGATCACTTCAGTGCATTTTCTCATCCTTTCACAGTTATATATCCTATCAATACTAGACACCATAGAAAAGGTGTTGAAAGCTACAGTAGTAGCTAGGGAACTGTGGCTAATTCTTCCTTTTCAAGTGTTGAGATAGGTAACTTTACTAGCTTAACCCCTCGAGTTCAATAGGGCATATGATACATATATCTGTCTAGTGAAAGGGCATGGAAATAGCATGTCCTGTAGAACACACACAAAAAAGTACATCATAAAACCAAGGGTAAATAAATATATTTGCTTTTCAAAATTGGCAAGCAGTCCCATCTGAGGTCACTGCAATCTTAACCAGGTAACTATTATTTATTTTCCATTTCTGATAAAATTATTTAGATGGTAGAGACATGTTTTCAAAGTTTTCACTCCGTAGAGGCAATAACACCATCAAGGTAAACACACAACCTAATACTTCAGACCAATAACTAACATATTTTTCAAATCAAAGAGAGGTGTTTTACAGCAATTGGCAGCATTTTTTCATTATATTTTCACTTTCATAATCTCTCAAGAGTTTTCAACAATAACAAATGTAAGCATGTGCAAATTTCACTATAAACATTTCTATCAGTTTTACTTTCTTTTTCTGATACTTTACAGGATAATTCTTTAATTAATAGAATAACTGTAAACAACATTATCTTTGGAAGTGCAACTGCTCTAGGTCAAAAGCATCTACGTCTGCATAATTTTTGCAGCTTCTCGTATTAATTACGGTTATATAATGACACCATTGAAGTAAAATTTCCAGCCTTCTGCATAGCTGTTCCTTAATTCTGATCAAAACCCTTCAGCCAATCATGAGATCATTCTTCACATTACATAAATTATGGAAAGAGTCACAAGTGTGAAACCACAGAATCAAAGTGCCAATCACATCTGCTCCATCACTGTGGCATGTGACCCAGTTTTATTTCTTTTGCTAAAGGGCAGTAATATTTTCATGGAAATAAAAATCTTGTCTACCACACAGACTGAGCTACAGGAAAGGACTAGGTTCCATTTTTTTTCCTGTTGTAGTTAAACTGGAATTACGAAGAAAACACTGCATAGTTTCTTTCTGGCTTTTTTCTAAGTACTACATCTACTTCATCAAAGAGTCTCCAACAGTTTAGAAATTTATTTGACACATCATTGTTATCTAAAGAATATATATTTTTTTGGTTAACCAAAATTTGCTACATTGTTCTACTGAACACTTCAGTGAAAACAATTTTATTTTGTTTTGCATATGAGTTATAAGATTGACTTTAATTCTGACCATTATCAAAATTATTTTGTAAATTGACATATTAATCTCACACGGAAAATATAAGGAAAGACACACATACAAGCATATTAGACTGCCAAATTATGTCTTCCAGTCCAATAAAGTTTCCCTTAAATTTTAAATTAAAACTTCAGTCCTACAATTTAATCTAGACAGACGCCCTTCCTCTTGTATCAATCCAACTGCAGATAGAGTTCTGTATAACATGAATCCAAAGCTGTTCTCCAAAAAGGGAACTGTTAAATCAGGCCTAAATGAGGCAACAAAGATATCAGAAAAGTCTGAAATAGTTTATTTCATATAAAAGTCGAATGTATTTTTTTCCACTAAGGAATTTTCATTTTAACCAGAATTTGCTGCAAAACAAATGATGTTAATTTGAAATGTAATGGTGTACATGACCTTCCAGACCTACAGAAATATTCCTGACAGGAATTCTATTGTAGTTTTCACAATACTGCAGGAATTACGTGAAAGATGTGATGGCAAGGAACAATACAAACTCAGCTTCTTTGGGCAATGTTTTTCCATCTCTTCAAAAGTAGAGTAAGAGGCTACATGGTTAAACACTGATCCAAATATTCATAAATCAAAGCTGTGTTAAATGTTCCAATTGTAACATGGGTATATGTAAATGCTAAATCCCTTCTAACGCAATTATTTTTTTAATCTTAATACAAACAGTACGTTTATTTTGCTACCCTATGAAAGGCCAGTAAGACACTTTTGTGTTCAATATTTTTTTCCAAAGAAAAGCTTTCAATTTAAAAAGACCAGGCTGAAATCTGGCAGAGTACTTTGTCCAACAATAATTTTTCATTAATATTTTTACTAAAAGTATTAGCTTTTTTGTGTTCTTTTTGAAATTTAATTTCAGAATTTTAATTTTGTATCTTTGCTTTTATATGAAAAAAATGGGATTAAAATATGTACAGATATTTACTTTAGACAAGGTGAGGGTTTGTTAATTTTTGTACTTTTTTTTTTGTGTGTGTTAAAGCCAAGAAACAGCATTTTTCTATGGGAGTCTGCTTGCATATTTCACTTGGACACTTTAAAATGTAGTAGTTGAAATTTCAGCTTGATTTTTCATGACGTGCTCTAACATTTCAGTGTTAAGATTGCAGCGTAAGACTGTAGTTTTACCAGTCTGTTTTGGGTCCCATTTCCATGCAGAAAGATATACTGAACTAAATGATGTTTTAGTGTTGATCTGATCTTACAGAAGGCAACTTTGTCTCGTCAAGCTAGCTGAACCTTTCTGGAGGCTGAATTAAATCTCATTCACTAGTGTGTACATTGGAGAAAAAGAAACCACAACAAAAAACATTCAAGGACTTACAATTTTAATTCATTAAGGCTGTGGTTTCGCAACAGAAATCTTGCTCTCCAACACTAGAGACAGACCAATTACCTAATTCAGTGCCCAGTATGGCTGTATAAACAAGTCTGCCATTGGAATTGGCATGTCACAGCCTGAGGTGGGATTATTTTAAGTGGTGTTGCCACTGACCAGTCCTGGGAAAACAGGGCTACTGGGTGGCACCTATCACAACACTGGGCTTAGGTGCAAAAAATCCTGGGTCCTACACATTGATGTTTTCTTGACCAAGTGTTCAATCATGGATCAAAAACCTTCTTACATGATGAGTAAGTTTAAAGTAAGTATTCACTGAACAATTCTTAGATGCAAGAGTTTAAATAACCTAATAATATTAAATATGGAAATATCAGATGATTCACTGTTATGACAGCTGGAGATGAGAAATTTAACAAAGTTATTTACTCCCATTGGAGTAAACTGGAATGTTCTCCTATTTAATAATATTCAGTGTTCCATAAAATAAATAAAAAGATGCAGAAGCAAATGTCAAATACCCTGGCAGTGATTCAAAGCAGGATTCAACAAAGCCTTAGAATGCCAATATAGGCATCATTTTCTAGGATGGGATGAATGAACGTACAAACAATGAAGAGTCATTATTGTAATGCAGTACCTGCAGCCTCTTAACTGAATAAGCATATAGTTAAATGAACTATCCCCAAAATCAAATGCTACAATCTTTTCCTTAACATATTTTAGAGTCTTTATCTGTGTTGAGCATTTTAAAGGCAATTAAAATAACTAAATCCACAGCAGATTAGATGTCATGTACAAATGTTGCCCAACTAAACAAACTTCCTTCTACATTATTTCCAGTAATGTAAGTCAGACAGTCAGACTATATGCCCCAAGCAGAAAAATCCACAGTACAGGAGTGTCCACCGAGAAACAGCCAACTGCTGGCACATGACTGTGTGCTGAGATCTTGAGGGCCTCAGGTTTGAAAGCTTCCAGATGTCTGGAAAATTATCTTTTCTGCCTTACTGCCTTTTTTTTTCAGATTGTTACATCTCACCTGTATCAAGCCAAATAAACTTGTATCTAGCCTAATGTGTGACTAAATGATGTTTCAATTTGTCCAGAGTATCTTATAAAAAGACTACATGAGGAAGTCAAGCACATGAAGTGGCATGTGAACTAAAGACTAGGAATTAAGAATTCCAGAATATGTTTTTTTGGTAACACGGCCATCACAAAATATCCCCATTTTTAGGAAGTTGTTTGTCACAGTCTCAGTGTGCAATTCCATGCCAGACTGAATTTCTGTCTCCTATTTGTGCCTTGTATGATTGTGTAAAACAGCCAGTTCAGGGTCTTGAAGCATCCAAAAAATAATCCCAGGGGAAAAAAAAAACCAAACCAAAAACCTGAGAAAAAAGTACTTGTTTTTTTGGCCTGTTCTGTTTCCTGCACTGGCTCATTGTACTACTACAAAGTGGAGAAGGAAAAGGACAGTCTGTGGCAGCCCAGCTTGGATTAGTTTAATGACCCTCAAAATCGCATCTTAAATTGTGCCCTCTGAACTCGTTTAAAAATAATTAAAATGAAGAAAAGAACTGTGGCATTGGAGCAGGAACGAAAGGTTAGAAACAGGACCTCTGTAAGCCCACTCAGGACTAGATGACACATGGAGCTGCATCTTCAGGCTTTTCTGACTGATCAAGCCTGGCAATCTTCCAATTGCCTTAGTCTCTCAGTGCTAGGAGGCTGCTTCAAAGCACCCAGCACTCAAACCATGCTGAGATTTGACTTTATACCTTACTGGAAAATCAACGGAGAATTATTATGAAACACATTCTGCAGCAGTCTGCCATTTTCAAAGCTTTTAACTGCAGCACTAAGATTTCATGGGAGCCATCTAACTGTGGGCTGATAACAATATTAAAGACAATTAGATGGCCTAGATACAAAGACAAGTTTTCTTCTTAATGAAAACCACTTTTGGCCTTTACATGCTTCTATATGGCATTATTATGGTGTATTATAGTAAAGATGCAAAAAGACTGCAAATGTTACTGAATATTATTTACATATACTGTTTTTTCATAAAATAATGTTTTTTCAGTTTTGGGGCACGAAGTTCCTGTTGGTTCACTAATTGCTGCTTTTTTCTGCTTTTTCCCTACTTGTTGAATGTTAGTAAAATACTTTCTTCAATATTATTCTAAGTATAATTTATTAAATTATGCAACTGCTGCAGTGCCACACAGAAGATATGCGCTCCTGTAAACAGAAATGCACACAGCATAAGAACAATATGTTTGTGGTCCATACTTTCAAAATATTTATGAGGTGCTGCTTAAAGTTAGCGTTCCAAATAGCTTCTAATTCAGCTATATAGGCTGTGGAAGGTATTCCTTTCTGCACACCATTTTAAAAACACTGATTCTCATTCCTAGTACTGACAAAAAAACCTTTGAGAAGCAAGCTCAGGATGGTCCATCTTTTGGAATCTCCAGGCAGCCCAAACAAGAGATCGACAGAACTGCCTTATCTATTTAACATGTGGTAAAACATGACATTTAGAAATGTCATTGGAAATGTTCATCCTTTAGCATACTGCTATAGAATATTTTACCAAAAACAATTGTTGGGGAGGTATCTTAGCATTTTCTGTTTGTCTCTAAAGCCTTTTTAAGATACCAAACCTGCAGTACATGCAGTAGTGTGACACAGCTGTGAACTACTTTTAATCACATCTTTAATCTACATCAAAATAAAACCTAAGGAGAAGCATAAAATTAATGAATGGAACAAAAAAATCTGTCCACATAAGGGACTAATGTTCTGCTTGAAATACTAACAAGCTTTAACTGTTTAGAGTGATGATCATTGTTATGTATGCATATATATAATCATATATACAGATATATAGTACAAAAATCTATAGGTTTTCTTTTAAAATTAATTTTCAGTTTTATAGCATCTACTGGAAAATTCCCAGTCTGGCAGAATGCAGCACATAAGAATCTGGGAAACTTGCTACTGAATTCAGCTTCAGGTTGCTGAGAAATACATGAAGCCTTGTTCAAACAGCCAGGATGAACAACTTAGCCAAGCCAACTTCTGACTTTTATTGTTTTGGTAGCTGGGCCATACTGATCCTGGGCATAAATCCATTTGCTATGGTGGGCTTCATCATGGACAAATCTGCCAACCCAGACCAGCCTACTGAGAAATTACTTTGTATAAACACCAAGGATCCAATAAACACAATGGGTAAAACCCCCAGATGTTCAATGTGTAATACACATTTACCTGGGGAAAATGCCTTACTGCCAGATAGACTGAATTTTATGAAAAAGAGGGAGATTTTCAAGAGCATGTAGATTTCCAATAATTTGAAATAGTTGTTACTATTCATTTCTGAGAATACTCTGCTAAGTCACTATTACTCCTGTGCTTTGATGGAGAAAGTTAAAATAAGTGGAAATCCTTACTTAAGAGGAGTCAAGAATGAAGCTTTCAGTCTTCATTCATGCAATGAGTCACAGGTAATTTGGGGGGAAGGTAGAGTCTCAGTGAAATGAAAAGAATTGGAAATATTGCCTAGAAACATGCACTGAGGAAAAAAAATTGCTAATATGCAAAGTTATCAAGCAAACACATTAAGCACAGCAGAAGAACCAAAGCTGCATACTATGTATAAACAACTGAGAACTTTACAATGTCTTCTCTCTAGATAGGTACTGGTGGCCAATTATCCACAGAAAGAAGTTCAGAGTAATTGAAAATGGCTGCAAACATGAATTTGATTCAGTAAATGTTATTAGTACATGTGCATGACTCATATCAGTGTCTTACCACAATCATAATCTATTATTTCACCATTTGATATAGTAACTAGTAACCCAGAGTGAAGCTAGCTGTAAAAATGAAAAAACGGAAGTACTGTCCTGCTCTTTAATCTCCTCCATACTCATCAGAAACACTCTGCAACGTAAGGCAGTATGACAACTACCTCTACTGTCTAAATGGGAATACAAACAGTACCAGATTTTATCATACTGATTGAAGCCACAGAACCTATGCATGTACTTTGTGGCCTTGTCACCATAGGGTGACACTGTACTAAAATATAGTTCACTGTTATTTTAGTATATTGGCTGTTGTGGTAGATGGCAGAATAGATCAAACATATTAGAAATGAACAAAATAGAGCTAAACTCTTTATTATCCTTCCAGTCTGAACACTGTGTGTCCAGGAAGAAACACTATTACATTCTCTGCCCCATTCAACAAAAGTCCAGTGCAATATTCAGAAGTTCAAGACAAGTGGAAAATTATTACTACTGAGACAAGTGAACTTTCCTACAAGCAGGGCATAGAACAAAAATTAATTGTTGGGATTCAGAGAGGCTGAGAAGCTCACATAATCCCAGAAATTAATGTTGCTGATCAGGGTGAGGATATTAATATCAGATAATTATTGTCTACTTTTGGAAACCTCAACTGAAGTATAAACTTCAAACTATATTCTTCCATTCAAAATACCTAGTTTAAATTGAGCCATCTCAAAATTTTCATGTTGTCACTGCGGATGCAACTTGCGTGGCACTGCAGGGGGATGAACGTAATTCTCCAAAGCAATTTAAAGTATGTTAAACACCTGCTTAGATTTGAAGCATGAAACTAAATTGTGCATTTCTACAAATTCCAGGTTAACAGCTCAAGCATTTGTCATTAGAGGTTTTCACTGTGTGAAACCTCTGTGCATGCATGCATATCCACATACATGCGTATGTCCTTTTGAGTAATCCCCGTGTTTCGCCTTCATATCTGCAAAATGGACCCTTTCCCTTAAGGCTTCCTATTTTAGTGTGAATTTACTTCAGTTCGTCCCCTCTTTTTTGCTTTGTTGAAAAGTAAGATTTCTGCTTTGAAGAGTCTTAGTAAATTCACAGCCATTTTCTCAATACAAGAATTGCATCTAGGTTTCTACTGGAATGAAAATATTTGCTCATAGGAAGTATCAAAAAGCACTGCGCAGCCCTTCAAAAAGATATCTTCCTGCTGTTTTTGGCAACAAAATCAAATGATGAGACAAAGCTTCCTAACAATGGAAACATGGTATGGCAATGACTCAAGATACTGGCAAGGACTTTATTTTGATAGTGTCCTTGAACTCACCAAACATCAGTTTATTTTCAGGAAAACATCCGACAAGTGGCTATGTGGGAATCCAAGTACTGGTCAAACTACCAGGAAAATGATGCAAGTATTATTCAGCTATTCCAGCTAAGGGTTTTTATTGGCGTTCTCAAGAAGTTCGACTTTTGGCACTCTCTCTGACACTATCAATCTACAAGTTTACCTTTAAAACTGTATGAACAGTATGTCAGTGGTAAAAATTATCAGAAGACATTTAACATAATTTATATTTCAAAGGATTTAGCCATTCCACAATTTTTAAGTACTGCATTAAAAGCAAGACTCCACAGAAACCAAAATAATGTCCAGACCACCAGACAAACCAAAATAATACATAGTCCATTTGTCCAAAATAATACAGTCTATTTGTCTTCATCTGAACTACTAACATGTCAATGTGTGAAAGAAATTAAGACAACTTGTCTCACTGGAAGTTGTAAAGCAAAAATCAAATCAAAAAAGTTACATCTATTTTTAACGAAGATGGGGAAACACTTTTTTGCCTTCCCAAGAAAGGGAGTGAAACTTCACTAAGTTTTTTTCAATTGAAATAAAAACCCATTTCAGATTCACCAGAGCCAGAAACTCTTTATGCAGCAACACCATTATTTACAGATTTTCAAGATTAGTTTCTCTTTGGCCTGTGACTTTCATTCAGGTGTGAATACTCTGAGGTACAATTTCAGCATTGCTAGAATAGTGTCCCACCTATAATATGAAATAAGATTCTACTGTAATGCACATTATTAGACTTCAGCAAACAAAGATTAATTTTAACTTATTACACAACGTATCAAACTATAGGCAACTATGAGGAAAAAACTAAGAGGACAATAATTTTTATACCTCAAAGGAAAGAAAGCATCATATTTGGATTTTAATTATATTAGAATCTTTCTTATTATAAAAGAACTCTCATCCAATTTAAAGGATTAAATCTAGTAAATCTATTTACTATCTAAGTGGATAAGATTAATCTGTAGAACAACCTATACTAAGAAAATGAATTTATACATGGTGCAAATTTTGTCCATCAGTTCTATGCACACGTATGTCTCAAATGTGCTAACTCTTTACACACATCTTCATGTTATTATGTATTTGCAAAAAGACACACAGACATCAAATTAACTCATACAGCTTCCTTTCACATTTCAAGGTTTAAGGTCTTTAACATGAACAAAAATACAAAACGTATGTGTCACAAACTGTTCATAAACAAGAAACTGTTCATGAAGAGGATGTCTCAAACAACTTGATTGGGACTCCCTGTGGGGGAGAAGCAGAGTGAGATCTGCGGAGGTGGGGTGGTGGGCCATTTCTCTCCCCTTCCCTCCTGTTCTTGCCCAGAGACAGAACTTGCCTAACTGTGCAGGTACAAGCCAGAGAAAATGAGAACCTTCTGGAACAACCTACTGTGCATGCAAAAGAAAGACTATATAAAGGCAATACCCCATGTGTGTCTTGGTCAACCCACCACCTACAGGCCAAGCTGGCTACTCTGTGACAACACGGAATCCAAAGGTGGTGGTTTCCCCTTTTCCTATCCCCTTCTCCTCTCATTTTCTCTTTCCTCTTTCTTCTCTCTCTCTCTCTCTCTCTCTCTCTCGTTCTTACGTATATTCATGTGTATAAGTTTTGTATGAATTGAATCGCAATCGGTTGATCATTGACAGGTCATTAGGAAAATAATCTCATCGCCAAAGTGCCTTTATTCACTCCCTGGACAGTTATCAGTTGATTGTTGCCAAATTGACTCCATTTATTCACTGAAGTGGTCAGTTAATAAAGTCACCAGCACAATTGTTCCTCTGAGTCACTGATGTGACTCGGCCTGCCCTGTGGCCCTGCTGAGCAGAGACTGGCTCTTCCACTGGCACGCAGGCTCTTGGGGAATTCGAAAGATTCACCTCCCTCATAACCAACCACGTAGGACGTGACTCTATGTCACCCTACAATTAAACATTCACCATCTTACAAAAGTGCTGCAGAACTCACATTTTCAGGTTTAGATAAGACTGATTCAGATGCCAAGTTTTTACTACCGTCTAATGAATAAAGAATTCGGATCATAGGTTGGAATTTTTTTTACTTTAAAACATTGTAAAAATTACTGAACTATAATATGGCTATAGCTAATCCTGCTCATTATACAACCAGTGGTAAATGGCCCAATGATACTACTGCAGCTCAGACTCATGCAAATTCATTTGAGAGGAAACAGCAAACACCACTTAACTCTGTCCAGTAAAATAACCTGGATCTCTTGAACATCTTTGCATCCATTTGATTTTATATACATAGAAGGCTATTCTCTTTGGTATTTAAACTCACTACCAATACAAAGAAAATTTATTCGTCTGAGTATTGTCCCTTTTCAAAAAGTATGAAAAGCTCTTGAACTTCTGCTAGAACAGGCAAATTCTAGTTTTTAAGAAAATACCTGTATCTGTTTCCTGCCAAAATCTCTGGCATGAGTTACAGGATGTATCATTCTATTTGGTAGTCTCAGATGATACAGCATTACCTGAATCTGAAAACACACTACAGCTGGCCAGAAAAATTGAAAAAGTAGGATGGCAGCTAATATGATTAACAGCAGTACACTCTGAAAAATTATGCCTCATTGCTTAAGAGACAGAGTAGTACTAAAATGAAAATCTGGCCGTAAGAAAATCAATATGAAATTAAGCAGTGTATTTATCCCTGTTTGACCACCCAGTCCATACAAGCCATACAAGTGGTCAAACAGTGTCTACTGCCAGCTATTGAATAATGGCTTTCCCTCAGTGGCAACACCTGTTTTGGTTTCTCACCATCCATTTCCTGATTTTCACAAAACAGATAAAAAATTAATTAACATTAAGGCTTCTATTCTGCTTTTTAATTTGGCTGAGAACACAAAATATTACATATTATTTGAGGAAGACTGACATACAGAGCTTTATTTACTTCTAAATATAGGTTAAAATGGATGAGAAAGACTATTTCTCATGAGGGAATCCCAGAGAAAAAGTGAGGATCCTTCCTGCAAAGGAAACAGGGAAGTTCAAGATCAAAACTGCTCACTGCCCACTGACTATAACTTCAGTTAACTCTCTACTGGCTTCAACTATCCTTTTTCCTTGTGTTCCTCAGCTTTCCCTTTAAGAAAAACATATTACTTTGCTTTAAAATGAAGAAAATTACAGAATCCATGTGTTTATAATTACTGTCAAGAATCAAGTTTTCCGCACTACCAAGCAGGTGATCTTCCATACAGGGAAGAAACTGTAACTGATGCTGTCTAAAGGTAATGTTGCCACAGCGTCAAACTCTACTGTATACAAGCGTTAGATGACTCAAAGGAAAAGATTAGTCAGGATCAAAGAATGCAGAACCCTCAGCCATGCATCGTGTGACCTAACACTCAAACTTTCGTCTCCTCATCAGACGATTAAGCAAATCATCACTATGACACATTCAATGTCCACAGTGTGAGAAAGTCCAAGCACATGTTCTCTCACACTTCTGTTTAGGGTGAGCTTGAGCCACTGTGTTGCCTTTAGTGATTTTGTCCTGCCTGCATTTCAACCAGCTGTATTTGTGGCAAAACTATAATAATTCTTACACAGTTTCTGGTTTTCTAATATTTTTATTTTTTTTTTTCCAAAAATGAACCAATATGATTTCTTGCATGTGTTCTATAATTTAAAGAACAGTTTGAATTTTTGGGCCTATTTAATAACAACATTTTTATTATCTCTGTAATGAATACTTCAGATTTTTTGATTGATACATTAAATGTTCTGAAACGGGAAAGTTTTAAATTAACTTTACAAAACATTTATTTATTAAAATAACCTTATTTTCATATGAAAGTATAATAATAATTAAGTTACTGATAATAAAAATAATATCCACAAGTTATGTTCAAAATATTGCTAGGCAGAGTATGTAATAAAGAGATTGGACAGAACATTTATGTCTTTTAGACTATTCCACTAATGGTAGTACAAGACAGAAGAAATGTAATTCATAGAGCAGAGACAAGAAGGTCTGGTTCAGATAATTAAGTACTGTAGGCTAAGGGAAAAAACCCAATAACTAAGTATTCTTTATCTTGTAAGTTTAATATCTATCTTATCTCATATGTTTGTTGATCTTTCTGAACTACGTAAGTCAGAATGCTTATTGGACAGACACTTCATTGTAAAATAAAAATTTTCTTAACTTTGTATCTCAAAAGGAGACTATAAATCCTATTTTTTCACTTTAATTTTCTATTTGCAGGTTCTGAGCATGAAGATCTCTTCAGTACAGCCATTTTGGTTGCAAGAATCAGTTTGGAACACTCGTTTTTTTCTAGTAATTCTAGGACAGAAGCTAAAGATCACTTATATTTACAGCAAAACAGATTTTCCTTTGTTTCTTAGTTCTTAATTTTACTTTTTCACATTCTAAGGACATTTCTCAGATTGATATGAAATGCCACTCCTCCTTATCAAATTTCGTGAGCTTTTGGGTTCTGGAAGTGGTTCTCTTTTACAAATTCATGTGGGGTGTACAAGACATCATCTGGATTTAAAGCATACAGAAGTGGCCTCGCTATACGGGAATGGAAGCATAGGACATCTCTTAATGCCGGTGACACAAATTAGAGCTACTTTAGAGATGTAGTTGTGGTGTGTGCTTAGGAACTACAACTTGCTGTAGTCCTTCTCATCTGAGAAAATGCTTCTCTAGAAATATTCTGTTATTTCCAAAGCCATAAAATAAACACAGTGAGAATAACCAAACCTAATTTTAAGATAACCCTTGTCAAGCTGCTTGAGAACCTCTACGAAACAGCTTCAAATCTAAATAATCCAAATTTTGTTACTTTCTCTTTACCTTGTTTCTTAGGGCTTAAACTTTACACTTTGTAAGCTAATACGAAGTTTTGTAATACCTCATGCTTTTAAATGTACAATCGTGGAAAGAAAAAAAAACCGAAGGAAGCTACATTTACTGATTATTCATGAAAAAATGCAGTCCACACATCTCAGGTAACAAGATTGTTGCTAACAATTTTATTAATAAATTAAACGTTAACCAGCTGCAATAAATTTGTGATTCTCCAATTACTGTAGTGCTAACCCACCAGAAAGCATCTCATAGCCCAGGATATCAAAGATATGGTACTACATGCTGCATCATCTGCTATTCCCTGAAATGAAAATTTGAAGCTTTAAACATGGGGCAAAACTGAGCATATATGCAAGATCTGATCAGTAATTGTGCAAACTACAAGGAATACAAAATTCTCTGAGCAGTATTTTATTGGTTCACATTTCAATACCTACTGTTTCTGGGACATTACTGTTACCATACACTAAAGTCTGCTCTGCTTCTAGTCATTGCAACAAATTTCAAACGCATAATGAAAAAAGTTTTTAAACCCTCAGGAAACTATCTTCACACAACGTTACCTTTTTTATGTGCCAACACACTTTTGGATATCAAGACATACCTAAATTCATCTGATCTATATAAAATACAAAACCCAAGACTGTTTCAGCTCTCTGACACAGACTTCAGGAATCAAAAGACAAAAGATAAACAGCTTCTTCAAAAGAAACTTGTAAATGACAATGCCAACTTCTCAAAGTTTCAACATACTAAAAATACTTCCAATTACACAAGCTTTCCATAAGGATACTAACCAGTCAACACAACATCTGTTCAACATGTGCATCTGCCACTTCACACTTTGGCTGTCTGGCTTCTTAAGTAGTATTATCTGGAACTTGTTTTACCAGTTTTCTGATTGTTATTAGTTTTAAACAAAATACAAATGGAAAACAAAGTTATGTTTGTTTTCAACAAAAAATATGGTAGTATTTTATTTTTTTTCATTCTCCACAGAATACATTGATAACCTTGACTAAAGTTTAATTAAATTGCTCTTCTCTCAGGAGCTTGCTCTGTTAAAGTACCATAGCAAGAAAGACTGATATAAACTCCATTAGCTATCATCCCTTGAAATTTTATGTGTGATAACTGCAATAGCACTTTTGTACATACCTCCTGCTGATGATGTTCTTTATCTTACAGTGAAGTTACAGCAACAACAGAAGTTTGATGAGACTGCTATAAACAGAAATAAACTACAAGAGAGCATAAGAATGGTCCTAGCGGGTCAGACCAAAAGCCCTTCTAGACTCCTGTTCTCTGACAGCAGCCATAAGTGGATGCTTAGGGAAAAATGTATAAATAAAACAAGCATAAAGAAATACTTCTTCAGCCTACTCTTCCAGACTTCCTAAACCAGCATATTACAGGGTATTATAATTTATCAGAAATGCTTTCTTAAACCTAATCTGCAGTGACAGAGAATGACCTGTATCTTCTGCAGATATTACTGCAATTTCTCTAATGTGACAAATCAGTACACCGTTTAATTCAACCAGGCTAGAAAGCAATTAGCTGCTACAAATGAGGTTTCTATGCCTTCTCCCTTTTGGAGACCTTGCAGTTAAGAATTAGTTTGCTGTAATTAGTGTGTGGCCTGTTACTCACTGAAGCGTTTGTTGAATTTGTTTGGGTACTTGAGCAGATAGAAGCTGTACTTCCTCCAGCCTTTCCCATTACTGGGATGATTACAAGTAACATTCTGCTTACTATGAAATATCCAATTTTTACATTAGTTAGACTCCAAAAATAATTTTTGTGGTAAAAGAACAAGACGCCAAAGTTGAAACAACTTTTGCTCCACCTCCCCCCAGTATTAATATCATTTATTCAGGAAGCTGGTAGGTTGTCTTTGCAATTTATCAGAACATGGGGGTTAGCCTTATGGAGCATGTCACATCTGCTGGTGGGGTTTACTCAAAGTGATTGGCCAAGAGCCAGGTCTAGAAGCAAAATATCATCTGGCAGGCTGACGAGCACTGCTGAGGCCAGTGCTTGGGTAGCCTAGATGGAGTGCTCAAAAGTCAAATACCTAGAAGCAGGTATTACAAAAGCAGAGAACGTTAGCCAGAAGGTCGTGCCTTGAATTTCTGAAAGAAAATATCTGCCCACACCAGGTTTCCCCACTTTTTGCTCAACACTGCCCCCAGGTGAGTGACAGCTTGTGTCCATTGGCTATTGGCTCTGATTGCAAATTATGCTTGAAATATATATCAGTTATGAATAAAAGTTCCAACCAGACACTTCAGTCCCAGGCCATTCTTTGTGTGACTATTGTACCAGTACATCCAAGTCCATCCTTCACCAGCTCAATTGATAAATACAGTTTCTCCTCAAGTTTACAAGAAGATTTTTTTTCGTATGTTTTGGGGGAAGAAATAACTTTTTAAGCATCATATTTGTGCAGAATCTACTGTACCCTAAGGGATAGCAACACACAGATACAACAACAGGAAGTACACTGAAGAATTCTGGAAGCTGTGTTCATTGCTCAGGCAGAAATAACAGAATGCCAGAAAGGGGCAGGGGAGTTCTGAGAGGGATCCAAAACAGGGACGATTTTTTGGTTTCTCGTTATACTGTGAGCAAATGTTTCCATATTTGCAACAACCAACTGTTGAGTGCTGTACTCCTCACTGCAATTAAAAACTTGTGAATACGAAAAGAATGATGGATGGAAGAGATAATGAACTTGGCTATGATTCTTTTAAGAAATAGCTTATGATGCTTTTTATTAGTATATTAGCTACCTATCTGAATTTCAGATTGTATGGGATAGGTATAGATACTGAAGTATGCATTTGGGCTAATGGAAAATAAACAAACAATACTACGTAACCTGACAAATAGGGATGGAAGGAATAGGGAGAAATACACTGGCAGGAGACAGAAAATGGGTGAAGGCTTTAGCAGACACCCTCTGGAAAATACTCCAGATGTTTAATTTGCCTTGAATTTTAAAAGCAAGCATCTTGTGCTCACTAGTGTAACTGATATCTCTTCTAGAGCCATAATCCTCACAGAGATTTTGTGAAGAAAAAGCAAGCATTTGAAAGTCCCTTTTAAGTTCTTCAGGGAAGATACAAAATAACCGCACTTTGTATTCATAATTACCTCCAATGTAGATAGTTATTAGGAACATTCTTTAGGGTAAATTTAAGTAAAATTATTATTTGTGTACTAATATTTTTCCAAAAGTCTAGCCTTACTCTGAAGTTTATGGAGGAATACTTTGTACAAAAAATAGTAATGACCTCAATGACCATATTTGATTGAGGAGTGTAAGATTTACTGACTTGCAGTAAGATATGTTATCCATGTATGCCTACATGGACAGCAGCAGACCCAGATGAATGTTGGTTTGTATTTCATTTCTTTTTCAAAGAGGAGTTCTTGTATTTTCCACTTCTAAATGGTAGTATGACATGTAAATGCTCTCTTGCCAAAATCTCCAGGTGATAAGTGATGGACACCAGGAAATGGATTTGCCAAACTAAGAAATAAACTGCTTGAGAACTCACCTGTTTTATCACTGATCAGCAGTAAAACTAGTTATCATTTATATTGGAAAGCCTTTTCCTAGAATATTAAAAATTCCTCTAAGAAAAAGGAAATATGGACCTTTTATTAACATTGCACCTATAATCTTAGGTGCATCACTGAACAAAATCAGGACATTAACTGCAGTTCACTCTTGTACTTGTATTTCTTTTCCTAGCACTTCTGTTTCTGTACTCCATGTGCAGGTATTATATCTTCTTCTTGTAAGAATTTGGCATATATTAATTCTGAAAAAGTGAATAATTATGAAAAGGCAGCAACATTCTTTGCCCCTCAGGTGATTTATCAAACACCACATATGTGTCCCTACTCTAAACCTGTCAAGAAGATCAAAGCAATATGCTTTGCAATAACAGACTATACTTTATGAAGAAGTCAGTACAATAGGTCTACTGTACATCAAAGATGAATTTATAAGAGTATAAAGCTAGGGCTTATAATAAGTAAAAACACAGCACTGGAGGCCTGGCATGAAACCCTTTATAGAATATTAAAACACTTAAAGAAATAAAGAAGATTTACCCATAAATCATCACTTCTTTATTATTTTTGTCTACACTAATCTTTACAACATTGCTCTATAAACCACCAAATATAGTCCATTTGGATATCACACCTTTAAAGTTTAAACAAGGGGTTGCTATTTTGGTGACTGTCTATATATATGTAACCAAAGCATAAAACAGAACCACAATGTATTTTACTTTTGAGGCAGGAGACAATTCTTTAATCCTCTATTTACCAAGAGCTTCTAGTGAAATCAAGCTTCCTAACTAAGATTAATAATGTTTATAGTTGCTGAACAATCCTCAGGATTTAACTAGTCAAATATTTGGAAGAGAGGGAAGTTTTTTCCCATCTTGAATGTTGCTTTTTTCCCCATTTTTTCCTATTCTTCTCCTTCAATACACATGAAAAACATTTTTCCAATGAGATTCAAAGCCATAATACATCCAGTGTAATTTCTCTTTATTCTACCAGCTTTAAAATTTAGTTAGCTATGTCAAATACAATTTCCAGACAAAAGGGAAAAGAGGTAACACAGACTGCCTCTCTGACACTTGGGAATTAACAGTAATTACTGAATTTCTAAAGCTATAGATTGTAATTTTTAAACAAGAAATAAGATAGGCATTTTTTAACTGGAAAAGAATTACTTATTGGAGAAGTTTATGAATTACTATAGTGGATTCTTTATCACTGAATTATTTTATTATTTTTTATAAAAATTATTTATGGAACAGACAGTTATTTTAAAATCTCTCTAATTAAAAATCTCTCATCTAAAGATGAATTAATTGAAGGAAATCTTGCAGTCTGAGGTGATTCAAATCACAGTGCTCTCCACTGTCACCTTAATCAGAGATTCTAGAAAACTCTTAATTATCGAAAACCACTACTGAAAAAGCTAGCACACCTGTCAGCTTTGCTACCAATGTTAGCTTTCCAAAGGACATCCTCTTTATTAGCCCAAATCAGTTTTAATGCCATTTCTTTTAGCCTTAACACTAACTACTTGTCTCATTCAGGCTATTCATACAACTTACCTGTCTGAAATTACACCCCTATCTATTTTCCAATTAATACTTCTAATTTTGGCAATTTATCTGTTGCCATTAAAGTAAATTAGGAGATTTAACAAGCTTAAGTTCATAATTTGGTAAAAATTCTGGTTGTTAGCTCTACCTTAAATAGTGACTAAAATCAAACAAATCCAGTATCAATACCAATCCTTCAAAGCCCACTTGATGCTCCCCAAAAAAGCCATGTGCACTGATGATTAGATGATCCTTTAATGAAGTCAGACTCATTGTGACTGATGAAACGGTGTCATTCAATGTAACCATGCTTGGAAAAAATTAAGAGCAAGCGGATCAGCTTAAGTTATTGAAATAATTATCAGATATTTATTGAATAGACACCTGTGATGATCTAATATCATTCTAACCTGCAATGCTAAACTGTTGAAAGAAGAAAGTTAAGAACAGCTCTTGGCACTTCAAAGATTATAGTAGGCTAATCAGTAAGTTAAACAGAACTCTAACAATTATTATTCTGCTTATATAGTCATAATAAAATAGTCCAGCAATTCAGCAATGCCAAAACTTCAACTCTTCTATTTTACTAAAAGAGCAACTACAACTTACAACTACATTTTGATCTTATCACAGAATCACAGAATCATTCAGGTTGGAAAAGACCCTTGGGATCTATACACTCTACGTCCTTATCAAGATCATCAATAAAGATGTTAAACAGAAACGGTCCCAACACCAAGCCCTGAGGAACACCATTTGTGATCGGCCGCCAGCTGGATTTAGCTCAATTGACCCACTCTCTGGGACCGTCCAGCCAGCCAGTGCTTGACCTAGCAGACCGTTCGCTCATCCAGGCCATGAGCAGCCAGTTTTTCTATGAGAATTCTATGGGGAACTGTGTCAAATGCTTTTTGAAAATCCAGGTAGACGATATCCACAGCTTTTCCCTCATCCAATAGTCGGGTCATCTTGTCACAGAAGGAGATCAGGTTTGTCAGGCAGGACCTGCCTTTCATAAACCCATGCTGACTAGGCCTGATCCCCTGGTTGTCCATTATATGACTTTTAATGGCACTCGAGATGACCTGCTCCATGACCTTCCCTGGCACCGAGGTGAGACTGACAGGTCTATAGTTTCCCAGATCCTCCTTTTTGCCTCTCTTGTAGATGGGTGTTATGTTTGCTACCCGATGTTCAAGGCCCATGTACAGAATTCTATTTTTATTGTAATGTTCTGATAAAAACTAACAAACATCAGTATTATGTCTTCTAGCCCTACTAAACAATTTTTACGTCAGTAGAATCAGAGATTAATTCATCTAGTTGAATTCACATTGAGAAGAAAAAGTATCTTCTGAGAAGTCACAGTTTTACTAACTGAGTAATTGCAGTTTACTGGATTAAGGTGTGTCTGTGGGTTTTGAGACCCATACACAGATTGTTCCCAATTATAAACATATTTAAAGGAAAACTCAGACATACTATAAAAGATATTATAATTCTAATTATTGAGAGAGGCTGGCAAAGAGCCTGCCTTTATCTGAATACTTAAGAGTTTTACTTCCTGCACCATTAGATGTTTTTTGTAATCCTTCATTAATTATACTTTTCTAACTCTTTAGATGTCTTTGCAAAAAAACCATAATAAATTCCTGAGTACTGTCAAATCACAACGTGCTAAACTGTTGTCTAGCTTTGACAAATCCAGTGGTAAGAAAGAAGTAGGAGACCAAATCCCTTTCAAGCCTAAAGAGCAAAATTTTAAACCCAGCTTTCAAGAGTGCCTTGAAGAACTGATTGCAACAGATTCCTAGTAATAACAAAAGCAAATAAATGTAAAAACATAGAAATATTTTAATACTGGCCTCTTTGAAGATCAATATTCATTTTTATACATTATAAAACCAGAGATAAAATTGAAAAGGAATCCAAGAGATTCTCTCTAGCAGATATCAAGTAGTATCCATGTTTTTTAAAACAGGAAAAAATGATATGGTCACTTATACTAGAAAATTTTTGCTGACTACAATAAAGAATAATTTCAGGATGCGACCTCTTCTCTATTTCCCTATTTCAGAGAGTCTTTAAAAACACGGTCTACATTTTTTAGATTTGTGAAGTTATTGGTAGGAATATAAAGCTATTAGGCACAGAAAGACTTGTAATTTTCTGCTTGCATGTTTTTTAAGGGGAGAAAATGAATTTGTTGCTCTTACTTTGCACCAAAGAGGATCTGCATTACAAATGTCATTAATATAGCAATATACATTACTAGAATATAATTGCCCTGATCAGAGTGGTAATACAGCTAATTTCTCTTCCCATTTACTGCAAGTACCAGTGCACTTTATCAAGTTAAACTTTAGATAATGTATACTAGTAGGTTTCAGCCATGTTTTCAAACACTGAGAGATTACAGAAATATCTATTATTAAGGACAGGCATACTCTAAATTACAGATATATATTGACTCTCACAAAAAACGGTAAAGAACATGTACAAGGCATGTTTTATATGTTACCTAGCACATATCACCAAGGGTTAAAACATAGTTAATTTGTATCCAAGTGAGATCCAGACAGAAACTGTTAAAAGTATTTTGTGCTGAAAACTTATCCATTGTAACACTGCTGATTTGTAGTCATTTGCTACACATCAACAAGAATACAGGGAAAAGACAACCATTGCATTCTTCCCCTTCTCTTCAGAGGAAGAGCATCACTGCTCACAGCCAGACACATAAAGACATTCCCATAAATTATTTATTCCTATAAATAATGAGCTGCACATGCACTTTTTTTGTGTGTTGGACTGAATACCAAATGTATTGTTGCCTTTCCAAGGCTTGAACCTGAAGCTCCTAATTTTATTTGAAACCCAGCTTTAGACGATCATGCTGCCACAGGAGACTGGGGGAGGAAAAGCACAAATACAAATATCCTATATGTCTAAAACTTTTAAAAAACCCACCACAATTTCTTCCCTAACTCCAAAGGTCAAATGTTTATTAACACATCAAAACAGGCATCTGTAAACTCAGGGTATTCCCAGTCTTAATTACTTGACTGTTTAAAACTCCATCCATAAATTTATAATAATCAAGTATGGATTATGATTATAATTTATAATCTGAAATTTTACACTTCAAATTCACTTATGTACATATAGTACTGGGATAAAGGCAGGGATCCAAAAAATATCCATTACAAGAACCATGATATTTTAAAAAGCTAAATTACTATTATCCCATTAGGTTACCACTAGATTTTTACCACCAGTACATTTAGACAAAATGTAATTATATAGTTTTAAGTTTTTTTCAATTTGGCTTAGAAACAGAAACAGCTTTGGTTTTGAATGCCATGTCCACTACTAAATGAACCCACACACTGTTGGAGAACCCTGCATTTCTGTATAAAACATTGGTTATGTTGGCTGAACAGCAGGGATGAGTGTGCATTTACATAAAATTTATATAAAAAAATTAGTTCTATTTTCAATGCACGAGATGTGTAATATCCATGGTACCTAATGCAAAACAGAAAGAAAAAAATGTTTTACTTCCAGTGACTGGTGTCAAGCGTATCCCTTTATGGTACTAAACATCTGTTGGGCGTGTATTAAAGTCAGTGGCATAGGTTTTCTTAATAAGCGATGTGTCAAAATTGTGCTACAATGTGGATAGCCACCTGCTTTCAACCTGTTTAAATCTTTGAAAACTTTCCATGCTTTTCTTTGGTATATCCTCATTTACACATTAAGACATGAAAATGAAACATTAACTATATAACAGCAAAAATTCAATTTAGAATAAGATGGACAGGAATATTCAGGAATGGCACGGTTTTGTTACTGCAATTTATTTTTTTTTAAAATATGCTAAGCTTGCTTGCATAAAGGATACTTCATTTCTTTCCTTTAAAAATAACAAACAAGCTCTTCAAGTCCTGCTGCTGAAGAGCCACAAATGACTGTTCAACTTAGCCAGTAAAAGATTGCTTTCTTTCCAACAAAGCAGGTTAAATACTTAAGAAAAAGCTCTCTAGGCATGAGTCCCAGTCAGGTGCAACAGAGAGAGGAGGTGCTGAGAAACCTGATGGTCCTTTGAAGTTCGTTCACAGCTGAGGCCTCAGGGACCAATGAATAACTATATCAGCATTAGGGTCTCTTCTCACAAGTAATTATATTACTGACAAGTAATTATATTACTTGTGAGAAGTAATTACAAGATAATTGTAACTGTGAGAAGTATTGTTACAAGATAATTCATTAACTACTGATAATCCCTCACTGTTTATCCAGGGTAAAATAAACTAGATAAAGCACAGAATGCAAATCTGTGTTTCTAAGTTACAGTGAAAATATTTTAACCCAAAACCGTGAAGTTTGTAACTAACAAAAAAAAAAAAAAAGCAAATCTAAAAAAAACCCACCCTGAAAATTCATCATGGAAACAGCAATGGCTGTATCATTGCTAAGAAGATTAATTTTGGCGGGGAGAGGAAAAGAGGAGGAATAACCATTGTCAGCTGACTGAGCTGAACTTCAAATGAAATTTTAACCTGTTGGGGTTGTTTATTTTAAGTTCTGGGTGTTTTGGACAGAGACTGAAGAGCAAGACACATGAAAAATCAGAACTGTATCAGGCAACAAGCTCACGACAGATACGTGTATTTCCGATTTCAAACCTGCTCCCCATTTTGATGGGTTTTCTCAGATTTGGAATACTGTCTACAGAGAGTAGTACGTTGTAAGATTGTGGCTTTAGGTAATTGAGAGAAAAGTCTGTTCTGCAGATAAAAGATTCCCACTATTGATAAGCAATGTGCTAGCTGGAAACAAAAGCTCAATTCAATGTGTGTGCCTAGTCAACTAAGTTTCTGTGGGATAAGGAAGAAGGTCCCCACTTACATAAGTAATTGATCAATTAGTCTAGACAAATCAACTACAAGTAAGAGTACAAGGCCAATTTAACGATTTGTGGTTATCAGTGTAATCTCATAGTGATTTATGCTGGGGCTGATCACATTCAATATATTCATGAACGGAAAAAGGAATGAAGAGTAACGTGAGAAATTTTTCTAAGTATATTAACTTATTCAGGGTAATCATGACAAGGGCCAACTGTGAAGAACAGAATACCCTAGAATGCTGAATGACAGGACAATAAAATAGCAAGATTAAATACAATATAGGTAAATGTAACGTTATGTGAGCAGGAAAAAAACAACCTACAAGGAATATAAAAAGATGGCCTCCAAGTCAACTAATGTCACCTAAAACCAAGTTCTTAACCTTATTACACACAGTTCTATCAAAGGGTCAGATAGCAGGAAAAGGAAAAGAATCAGTAGCAGACATAAAACGCCAATTTTCTTATCAAAAATCACAGGAAAGGGATATGGAACAAAAGGGAGAACATCACCGTGCCAACATATAAACCCATGTGTGCCTGTCTGTGTCTTGAATGCTGGGTGCAATTCTAGTCTGGGGGTCCAATTCTAGTCTGGACCATGCCCCACTTACTCCTCAAAAACAAACACTGTAAAACTGAAAAAGAGCCAGAAGAGGCTAACAAAAATAAACCAGTGAAATGGAACAGTTTGTAAGGAACAATCCTAGCTAAAAAAAACCCTAGTATTCTTCAATCTGGAGGAAAAGAGACACTGAAAACGGTATGATCCAAGCATGTAATGACCCAGAGGTAGTGACTAAGAATTTTTTTTTCTTAAGGAAGAATTTGATGCAAGATAAGTAAAAAGAAATTAAGAAAAGAAAAGAAAAGAAAAGAAAAGAAAAGAAAAGAAAAGAAAAGAAAAGAAAAGAAAAGAAAAGAAAAGAAAAGAAAAGAAAAGAAAAGAAAAGAAAAGAAAAGAAAAGAAAAGGAAAAGAAAAGAAAAGAAAAGAAAAGAAAAGAAAAGGAAAAGAAAAGAAAAGAAAAGAAAAGAAAAGAAAAGAAAAGAAAAGAAAAGAAAAGAAAAGAAAAGAAAAGAAAAGAAAAGAAAAGAAAAGAAAAGAAAAGAAAAGAAAAGAAAAGAAAAGAAAAGAAAAGAAAAGAAAAGAAAAAAGGGGTGCTGGTTTTCCCACTGCATATAGTTAGCTGTGGAACTCCTTCCCACAGTTTATTGCAGATGAAAATTTATATGAGTTTCAAAGGCAACTGGACAAATCCATGAGAACAAAAACACTGAAGACTGTCAAGTACATAGACATCACCACTATCTTTGCAAGTGCCTGAGCTGCAGAGCTATAATACATTATAGCTGGGAAAATACTGTAGAGATGCATAATTAATGTATCTGTTTCCAAGTCATATGCTATTGTAGGGCTAAATAAATGAGTCTGAATTTAATCCACTATGGCTGCCATCATGTGCCTCAAATATCGACTATATTTATCTATTCCTGTCAATCATATTTATCTAGTGTAGGGTCTGAAACCTTTGTGATAATTCCTTTCTACATTCTGTGCAGAAAGTTCAAAAATATCAATGAATTTGTCACAGGAAGTACTTGTGAAAATTTAGGGTACTTACAAAAACAAGACCACCAAGCTAGAAAACTATAAAAGTGTTTTCTAGACTTAACAAAACAAAAAACACCAGGATAATATGGTGCAAAAGGAACAAGTATGCCATCCTTCCAAAAGATGATCCAGGAAAAACCCAACAGATTTTGAACAAAAGCAAATCTGGCAGTGAAAATATCAAGCACCAAAGAAAATCTTCAGATCTGTTTCTTTACTACAGCCTTTTAAGTTAAGAAAAAAATCCTGCAGAAGGTATTGTGATATTCTGAAGAATTTTTCTTCCAGCGTGAGAAACAGGACAAGTCTTCAAATAATTTCAGAAGACACAAACCCACATTTATCCTTGCTTTCCTGGTCATATTACTTATTTTCTAAAACAGAGCAACTCTGCACAACAAACACACTGGAGAACTGAATACAAATATCATGAGTGAGTCAGGTCAAGATTACTGGAAGTTAAGACACTTATGTGTGGATTTCTGAAACAAAGCAGACTGTAGGAGACCAAGAAGAAAGAGTGAAGTCAGGAGACTGGGAGAAGGAAAGAATGATATAATAGCTTTATGAATTAAGGCTGGGTTTTTTTCTGTGGGATACTGGGCAGAATACATACATAGATCAAAGAGCATCCCCATCTCTGGCTTTCTTAATCATGTGGTTCATCCCCACCCCCTTAAAATACGTTTTTTATTTTGTTAAAAAGCATAAATATTTAACTTGCTTGAAAACATTGGTCTCAAAAATAGTCATGCGTTATTCTTTATATATGGTTGTTTTTAAAGTAGACTTAATATGATGATCACTTGATATTAATGAATAACAAAACTAATTGCTGTTGCTAAATCCACATGCCCCAGGCAGTCTTAACACACTGAAGCTCCTCTTTATCTAATAAAAAGACATTTACCTGCTTAATGATTTTTAGACTTCAGAGAATGCAATTCATTATTTTTTGCCATTTTAACTCAGTGTGGCGTATTTTCTGAAATCCAAGGCAGATGACTAGAATTTACTGAACTCAAAATCACATAAATTAGAAACTGATAGCGGGCTGTTACGATTAGTTAGAGATTATAACATTAGAACCAGTTCCAATCATAAAACCACAGCAGGTATTCTTCTGACAGGAAAATTGGTGAAATGATCCCAGCTCAACATATTTTTGTCACGTCCCTTGGCAGTGTTCTACACCAAAGAAGATTTTTTCCTAACATCCAGTCTTGAATAAAGTTTCCTTTCCTTTCATTTTTAATTATATAACTCCTTGTATATCTCTGTACTTATACAACTCTAGATGATTCTACTTCAGCCTTGATGTTTGCACTTCTCAAATATTTGTGGTTTCACAGCTCCAAAATATTAATCTTGCAGTCAAGGTGTAGGCATTTGACTCTTATGATCCACCCTCTGCCCCATAAATCATACCCAGAATCCCCAAATATTTTGTTGTCTTTCTTTGGAATACTGGTTAGCTTCAAAGGGCTGCTTGCTGGAAGAGCTGTCATCAGCCCACATAGTTGGGACCCTTGAGTGCTCACCTTGCTGGAGAAAGAAACAGCAGGGAGGCCTACAGAAAGAGTGCTAGAGAGAAGCAGAAAGAGAGACAAGCTTTCACAATCGTAATTTTTACTTGGACATTTACTGCAAACAGTAGAAACTGTTGGCTCTGAAAAAAATGCAAAGCACTGCTAAGTATCAAAAAAGATGAACACAGCTAAGTGACAAAGCTAAGATGAACAAAGCAAAGCTTCTGACTGACATGCTTTGCCCTTCCTCAGAATCCACAAAGCAGGTAACTATCAGACTACCTGATTACTTTCTATGATAAAATGGACAGATCTGTGGACAAGGGTAGAGCAGTGGATACCATTTACCTCAACTTTGGCAAGGCTTTTAACACATCCACAATATTCTCGTATCTAAATTTGGACATTACAGATGGATATAGAACTAGTTGAATGATTGAGCTCAGAGAGTATTGATTAACGGGAAGTAGTGAATATGTGCAAGGGCAGGGCTGCTGTCCACAGGGACCTAGACAGGGTAGATGAATGAACCAAACAGGAACCTTAGGATGTTAAATGAGGAGAAATGTGAAGTCCTGTACCTGGGAAGCAAGAACCTCAGCAATCATACAAGCTGGTTGCAGAGCAGTCCTGGTGGACATGAGTCAGTGATGTGTCTGGCCAGCAAACGTGGCCAGCAGCATCTTGGAATGTATTGGCAGAAGCATGGTCAGTAGATTGAGGGAAGTGATTACTGCCCTTTACTCAGCACTTGTGAGATCACATCTGCAATACTGCATCCAGTTTTGGTCCTCACACTACAAGAAAAATATCAACTGAGTTCAACAGAGGGGAACCAAGTTGGTTGCAAAATCAGGACAGCAATATCAGAAGATGTCAAAAAGTTTAATCAGATGGCATCCATGGGCATGTGTACAACTACCCGATTACAGTCTATAAAGAAGATGGTGCCAGATTCTTCTCAGAGATGCACACTGATAGGATGAGAAGCAATGGACAAGTGGGAACACAAGAAACTCCAGTTAGATATTACATATTTTATTTTTTTAAAAACCATTTGGATGGTCAACTAGGCTGCCAGAGAGGTTGCGTAATTTCTGTCTCTGGAGGTATTCAAGACTTGATTTAAGCCCTAGAGCAACCTGATCTAATTAGGCCTGCTGCAGGCAGGGGCCTGGACTATATGAACTCTGTAGGTCCCTTTCCACCTAAATTATTCCATAATTCTATCCTACCTTAAGCTTTGTATGCTAAAAAGCAAACCAACTGTAACTGAACAGACATTAACAGGAAACAAATACAATGAGACGAATATATAATTCATCACTACTGGCTTTTCCTTTAAGTAAGACCTCATACTGTGAAAATGGCTTCCTGAAAACAGGTTAAACACCACATCTTTAAATGTGGTTGAACAGCTTGCCTGCAGGAAAGATACACAATCTCAAATATTATCTTAATTAGTAATAATGGGAGTGTCTAAAGGAAAGCCAAGTAAATACACTCATTGCCTTAAGTCACTGTCATACAAAATTCCACTCAAAGTCTGAGTTCCAACCTAACTTTCCTTTTGTCTCCCAACCCTGGTGCTCAAAAGTCCCTTCAGACTTTAAATTTCCCTAAACCTTTTCACTAAGTCTGAACAATGATTCTGTGTATTCTATATCTCGATTGTTTTTTCTTTAAAAAGTCTAAATTCCTACTAGCAATGCAGAATTTTCAATCAGCTGGACACCTTCGGAAACAAGAATTTTTTTGCAACTTTCAGTAGTCCATGGTCAGATCTGTAAAAATTCAAATGCATTTCTAGAAGTTCTTTCAATATTTCATCTGCAGTGCCTTTAAAGTGGCACCAATGCATAGAAGGTGAATTTACCATTCTTGTTCTCTTCCTATGTTTAGGCAACTCCAGAATCCTACAGCTTCTGTTACAGTTCATTTTTCAGTACTGAAGGATACTTTTTGACATACTCAGCAAAATCTTAGACAAGAATGTATCTCAATCTTTTCATTATTCTAGCAGAAAAAAAGGACAATCAAGAAAACCAGTTACACTTATGGTCAGTTATCTCAAGAAATTCAAGGCATTCCTTTATCCCCTTTCCTAGTCAGAGAATGCCTGTGTACACTGTTTTTACATACTTTTGTTTATTGTGTGGTTACTTATTCATTCATGAGTCCCTGAAGAGAAGCATTGTATGTGCATAGGTTCTCAATACCCTTGAAAATAACTGAACAAGTATTTAATGCAAACAGTTCAGTGGTGTAAACTTATGTACAAATACCAAAAAAAAAAAATTATTCAAAAATGTTCTATTCCTTTCAACGTCACAAAAAAAAAAATCACTGCCATGCTATCTTGGGGAAGGTCTGGAGGACAGGTTACATACATTCCAATTTGGAAATACAAACTTTCTTGGTTTCTTCATTTCATTTTGTACTTTCCCATGGGGAATACAGTTTCTTCTACACTATACTTTTTCCTACCCTTCTGTTAATCATACTTAAGCATCTAATAGAAACGTTAGTGAAAAATCCTCAAATGCTACAAACCAGAAGCTCTAAATCTGCAAAGCAAATAGGCACTGTGAGATAAAAACCTCTTTTCTATGAATTGTCTAGCTGAATAAGACTCTGTTGAATGTAAATGCAAGAGGAACACTGCAGCAGGAGAAACAGAGCACAGGTTTTGTGTATCACTATGACCTGCGTAACAGCCTACGTAATTTGCAACACTTTAGGAAAACCTTTGGAGGATGGATAACTTCAGCTCATCTTTTCTCTTAAAATATCAGACAGAACACATCCAAAGGTGTTTGAGGAACTTGTTAGTGCCACTGCTGGGATTCTCCTTATCGTATGTGAAAGGACATGTTGTCTGGGAGAGTCTTTGATATCTGGAAAACAGTAAATGTCATGCTCATCTTCAAAAACAGCAAGGAGGAGGATCTACATCCATGGGAATCCCATAGTCCATGGGAAGGTGACAGAACATATTTTCTCATAAGCCAATTCCAGGCACTTGAAGGATAAAAAAATTTTTGGGAACAAACCACACATATTTACAGAAAGGAAAATCATGCCTTGCCACAATCTGATTGCCTCCTATGATTGATTCTGGGGATAGAGTACTGGATGCAGCTTGCTTTGACCTTAGTGAAGTTTAGACAGTCTTCCACAGCAGACTTGTATCCAAACTGTTAAGTGTGAACTGAATGGGTGGGTAAAAAACACACTGGAACACTAAAATCAGAGAGTAACGGCCACTGTTCCAAAGTGTAGCTGAACTCTAGTTACAGAGTGACATTCCTCAAGGTTTGATCATGTTTAATGTATTTATTAAAGACCTTGGCCATGATACAAAACATACCCAAAGAAAGTTCACAGATGACACCAAACTGGGGAAGTTGTTGATACAGTGAGGGGTATGGCTGCCATTCAGAGGGACATTGACAAAATGGAGGAAAGGCTTAACAGAAACCTCATGAAGGTCAAAGGTAAATGCCAAGTTTCCACCTGAGATGGAAAAATCCCAAACCAAATACAGGCTGGACGCCAAATGCTACAGAGTAGCTTTGCAGAAAAGAACCCAAGGGTCCTGGTGGACAACAAATTGAGCATGTGATAGCAGCTGTCCCTGTAGTGAAGGCTAAGCACTTATTGGGCAGCATTAACAACAGCATAGCCAGTAGGTCAGAGGTGAGATACTTGTGAGTCCACATCTAGAGTACTGTCTCTAGCTTTAAGCTCAATAGTAGAAGGAAAAGATGGACAAACCTGAGTGGGCAGAGGATCATCAAGAGGGTTAACAGGTTAAAACACAGGATTTATGAGGAGAGAGTGAGCGCTAGGTTTGTTCAGATGGAAAAAGACAAGGCTAAGGATGATGGTGGGTATCAAATTGCTGTTTCCAGTTACCTAAAGCAGGGTTATTAAGAAGATGAAGTCAAACTGTTCTTAGAGATGTATACTGAAATGTTGAGAGGCAATAGTTAAAAGTTGTATCAAGCAAAATTCTGAATGGATGTAAAGAAAAAAATCTGCCAGAGTGAAGGTAGCTAAAACACAGGACAATTATCAATTACCCAGAGGGGCAGTGCAACCTCCTTCCTTGGAGATAAAGAAAGATTTGATTGAACAACACGCTGAAAACCCTGATCTAGCTTTGACATTGGTGTTCTTTTAAGCAAAAGGATGGTCTCCAGAGGCGTCTTCCAACCTAAATTATGTTTTGATTCTTGCAGTGAAATAATTAGCAGGTGTGAAGTATGAATAGACATGTGCAGGCTCCAAACTTCATTCACTGAGATGAAAACAGTAGCATACAATGAGAGTATTATGTTTCTCTCTGCTGACTGAAGGAGAAACATGAGTATATCAATAAATGTGCATATATTAGAGGGTGGGGTGGCTTCATATAGGCACATGATACTACAGAACACCAAAGAAAGGATTGGACAAAAAGTAACCAACTATTGGATTTTACATTTTCAGTATAGTAAATCAAGATAAAGCTGTACAACTTATTAAAGAGGCAAACACCACCTTGAACCAGAAATACTCCCATTACTCTTTACAGGAGATCTCAATAATGCAAGGGAGATAATCAATGAAGAACAAATAGGTATCTCGGGGTGTTGTCAACAAAAAGCTTTCCGAAATTATGTAGTAAATTGCTTTTAAGTTTGCACAGTCCACATCAGTCATGCAGCACTTCTGCACAGCACCAACTCAGTATTAAAATTCCTGGTACCCATTCAAATCTTCTGATTCTAACCATTCCATTGACAACGGGAAAGCACTGCTCCACAAACTGTTTATTGAAGATATTCCCATATAGACTTATTTATAATGTTCATCTCCAAAAGAGGCCCTGTGTCTGAAAAGTATCCAAGGAAAAGAAAGATACAGTGCATTTCTTTCTACATCTTTCATGTTTATTTCCCCTCTACCCTTGGGAAGGAATAAAGGAGCAGGTGTGATGTGATATAGACCTCCCAACCAAATCAGTGAGGTGGATGAAGCATTCTATAAACAGTTGGGAGAAATCTCGCAGTCACTTGCCATTGTTCTTGTGGGGGACTTTAACCTCCCGGGTATCTGCTGGGAATACAACACAGCAGAGAGGGAACAATCCAGGAGGTTCCTGGAATGTGTGGAGGATAACTTCCTCACACAGCTGGTGAGTGAGCCGACCAGGGAAGGTGCCCTCCTGGACGTGCTTCTTGTGAACAGGGAAGAGCTTGTGGGGGAAGTAAAGGTTGGAGGCCGTCTAGGGTGCAGTGACCATGAGATGATTAAATTTTCGATCCTTGGAGAAACAAAGAGAGGGGTTAGTAAAACTGCAATCTTAGACTTTCGGAGGGCTAACTTTGACCTGTTCAAGAGGCTGATTGACAAAATCCTTTGGGAGGCTGCCCTGAAGGATATGGGAGTCCAGGAAGGCTGGACATACTTCAGGAGAGAAGTCTTAAAGGCACAGGAGCAGGCTGTTCCCGTGTGCCGAAAAACAAACAGGCGGGGAAGGAGACCAGCCTGGCTAAACAGGGACGTTTGGCTGGATCTCAAGAACAAAAGGAGAATCTATGACCTTTGGAAGAGGGGGCAGGCCTCTCATGAAGACTATAAAGATGTAGTGAAGCTATGCAGGGAGAACATTAGGAGAGCCAAAGCGCAGCTAGAGCTCAACCTGGCTACACCTGTTAAAGATAATACAAAATGTTTCTATAAATTCATTAACAACAAAAGGAGGATTAGGGAAAATCTCCCTCCTTTATTGGATGCAGAGGGAAACAGTAACAAAGGCTGAGGAAAAGGTTGAGGTGCTCAATGCCTACTTTGCCTCAGTCTTTAGCAGTGGAACTGGCTGTTCCCTGGACACCCAGCCTCATGAGCTGGGAGATGGGGAGGGGAAGCAGAATGAGGTCATCACAACCAAAGAGGAAGTGGTCAGAGACTTGCTACACCGCTTGGATGCACACAAGTCTGTGGGACCAGATGGATTACACCCAAGGGTGCTGAAAGAGTTGGCAGATGTGCTTGCCAAGCCGCTTTCCATGATTTACCTGAAGTCATGGCTAACTGGGCAGGTCCCATTGGACTGGAGGGTGGCAAATGTGACACCCATCTACAAGAAAGGCAGAAAGGAGGATCTGGGAAACTATAGACCTGTCAGTCTAACCTTGGTACCAGGGAAGGTCATGGAGCAGGTCATCTCAAGTGCCATTACAAGTCATATAATGGACAACCAGGGGATCAGGCCTAGTCAGCATGGGTTTATGAAAGGCAGGTCCTGCCTGACAAACCTGATCTCCTTCTGTGACAAGATGACCCGACTATTGGATGAGGGAAAAGCTGTGGATATCGTCTACCTGGATTTTCAAAAAGCATTTGACACAGTTCCCCATAGAATTCTCATAGAAAAACTGGCTGCTCATGGCCTGGATGAGCGAACGGTCTGCTGGGTCAAGCACTGGCTGGCTGGACGGTCCCAGAGAGTGGTGGTCAATGGAGCTAAACCCAGCTGGCGGCCGGTCACAAGTGGTGTTCCTCAGGGCTCGGTGTTGGGACCATTTCTGTTTAACATCTTTATTGATGATCTTGATAAGGACATAGAGTGTATCATCAGTAAGTTCACAGATGACACCAAGTTAAGCGGGAGTGTCGATCTGCATGAGGATAGGGAGGCTCTACAGAGAGACTTGGATAGATTGGATCAGCGGGCCAACGTTAACGGGATGACCTTCAACAAGGCCAAGTGCCAGGTCCTGCACTTGGGCCACAACAACCCCATGCATCGCTACAGGCTTGGGGAGGTGTGGCTGGAGAGCTGTCTGGAAGAAAAGGATCTGGGAGTTCTAATTGACAAGCAGCTAAACATGAGCCAGCAGTGTGCCCAGGTGGCCAAGAAAGCCAACGGCATCCTGGCTTGTATTAGAAATAGTGTGACCACCAGAAGTAGGGAGGTGATAGTCCCCCTGTACTCTGCACTGGTGAGGCCACACCGTGAGTATTGTGTCCAGTTTTGGGCACCTCAATACGAGAGAGATATTGGGGTGCTGGAGCGAGAGCAGAGGAAGGCAATGAAGCTGGTGAAGGGCCTGGAGAACAAATCCTATGAGGAGCGATTGAAGGAGCTGGGACTGTTTAGTTTGAGGAAGAGAAGGCTAAGGGGAGACCTCATCACTCTCTACAACTACTTGAAAGGACATTGTAGAGAGGTTGGTGCTGGTCTCTTCTCACAGGTGATTAGTGACAGAACAAGGGGGGAACGGCTTTAAACTGCAACAGGGGAGGTTTAGACTGGACATTAGGAAAAAACTTTTCACAGAAAGAGTGGTTAAACAGTGGAATAGGCTGTCCAGGGAGGTGGTGGAGTCACCATCCCTGGATGTGTTTAAGGGTCGTTTGGATGAGATGTTGGGGGATATGAAGTAGGGGAGAACTTTGCAGAGTAGGGCTGATGGTTGGACTCGATGATCCCAAGGGTCTTTTCCAACCCTTAATGATTCTGTGATTCTGTGATGCCTAGATTAGCAAATATAAACAACTTCTGGGGTTCTGACAGGGTGAGAATAGAGGAATATAAGTAGTTTGCCTGCTCTAGAGCATTCCTTGCTTCCACCCAGACTCAGATGAATCTGTGAGATTCAGGAAAGGAAGGAGAAAAGTTTCTTCAGGTCTCCCATTAGCCAGATTTTTGGAAAGGAATAGTTGATTGTGTCTTGCTCTTTAACTCTCTCCCTAACTCTTATTCTTTGCAAAGATTTCTCAATGGGTCCAACAGCCATTCCAGTGAAATTAGTGCCTTGTCACATATTAATTTCTACTGTCTTAAAGATGCTGTCAGGCTGACTAGATTCCTGGTTTTGAAGATAAGAGATACATATTTTTTTCTTAGGGCAAAGGTGTCACTTTCGTTTCTAATTTTTTTGTATCAACCCAGAAGTTTAATAATTTAAACTTGCAAGTCTGTCACAGTTAGTGACTGGTCAATGTAAACTGAGGTATCAGCTTCCAGAAATAAAGAAGAATGACAAAATTGAGATGGTTGTTGAACACTGTAAGATTCCAGAAAAAAGGAGAGATTAATTGTTCAGAAGGTGAAAGACCCTTCATGATGTACCCATCACCATTCTTACTGAAGAAGTATGAGAATATTCAGAGGTGGATTGAATCTTAGGGACTTGAGTGAAGATGGTTAATGTGGTTAACAGGCACAGAGAAAATTTTATAGTTTACTGGCTTTAGCGAAGCACAGGTAGCATGTGAACTCATCAGAAGATGCCAAAGCCTCAATAAAAGTTGAAGTTAAATGCCAAATAACCTCAAAAAACTACTTCAAAATTGATTTCCTTTGTCATTTACATAAGGTAATTCTCCTCATACATAAGACGTTGCAGAACCACCATAGTCTAATTTACTGAATAATATTTTTGTTGAAATAACACTCATCCTATTGTTAGAACAACATTAGAATGCATTTTAAAGCTGACCAAACAATAAAAAAACATGTATTTAATTTACTTACATAATTTTGTCTAGATGATGCAAATACCTGATCAGAGCTACAGTATTCTAAAAAAAAAAAAACCCAGCTGCAAACCAGGGAAAAACCTACCTCAGTGGTGCTACTTGAAGGTTCCAGTCCAACCATATTGGCTTGTACCAGCTGCTGAAGAAGTTGTACTTGAGCCACACTGAGGAAGAAATCCAGGTTTGTTGTCACATTCACCTCCAAAGAATGACCACACACCAAAATTTCCTGTGGAGAAATTAAAGGAAAATACTAGATAACAGCTACTGGGGAAATGATTTTCAGCTTCTATATAACTGTATTGTGATTCTCTGCTGTAGTCAATGCTTCAACATTGTATATAGTATTAATACAGTCTTTTTAGGAAAAAGTGGTGTCTCAGACTTCTACACAAGGATGTGGCTTATTCTTTGCTTTGCTTTCAACAGCATAACTATTAAGACAAATTTTGCAAGAAAAGCATCTCGTGTGAGATCTTGTTACCATCTCTTGGTAGTATCGATCAGTGGACTGTCAGATTATGGTTTTTATTTCCTTGGCAATGACTCCAATTCTCCTTTCTTTCCAAGAAAAGGATGTAATTTTTTTTTATAAACAAACTCTGCTTGATTTATAATGAAATCATGTGTTGGAACTCACTGATAACCACCCTAATTGGTTTCTCTTTGCCTGTAAACCATTGTTAATGCCTTGGCAAAGTTAGCTGGATGGCCACTGTTGTATTGGTGTTACGTAGCACAAAAAAAAAGCTCTTTACCACTGCTGGCAAATGATGAAGAGATGAAAAACAGAATCAATGCAGAAGGGTTGCTTAAAAAGTAGAAGTACTGCCCCTTCTCATGAGAAGGTTGCACAGTGTTCAAGTTCTTCATAATCTAAACTAGACCTCTCCCTTCATCAGGGAACATCATCTAGGCAATAGATAACAAGAATAATGTATGTACAGAAAACACTGAAATTCTTGAACATAAGTATTAGTAAAGCTCAGAATTTTTTTTCTGAGTAACTTCTACACATCTTAGCCAACCCTAAGCTTTCTATTTTTTTTATATTAAATAATTTTCTATCTGCCCTTGTGATGACCTTTTTTGCAAAATAGGAAGCTGTCAATTTTTTCTTTCTATAACCATTAGCTATTATTTTCCAATAATGTACACCTACTGCACGTTGCAATACACACCTAATACCGTTTATGCTCCTGTACCAGTTTTGCTCTTCCCAGAAGGTAGCTGTTATGAGAAATATTCCTTGTGAGCTGACAAAAACTTTCTGATATTTCCCATTCTTAAAATGTTTTAAATTCTTGAGCTACAAACTAATACCAAAAAGTGAGCCAATAACTTTTGTGTGTAACATACTTCACAGACTAATCATTAACAAGCTGACCCACAGGCTGGTAAATGTGTTTGCTAAATCTGGAGTACCTTGAAGAATCCACAGTAATGGTTGGGGAACGGACACTTTGTGCCAATCTGTGGGCTTGAAAATCTGGCTAAAAGAACTCAGCTCAACTTTTTTCTTATAGATAGTATATAGATTGCATTTTCAGGCTTCTTTATGAGAAGCTTGTGAATACAATGTTTTGTAATGTTGTACTATAGCACCTCTTCTCAACACTTTTCCATCACAGATCTTTTAAAAATATTGCTGGAAATCATTAAAGAATTCCAATTTACTGAATTGCAAACAGACTTATTTACCTCTGGACAGGCTGCCTTTAACATTGAATGCTATACACAAATCCTTTCACCAGCAGAGAAAGAATATTTCAGCTAGTGACTAAAACTTTTTTTTTTTTTTCAGTTGGTGATCTCTGTATTTGAACACACCTGGACACTTCAAATGGTGGAACAGTAAAATATCAAGATTATTGACCTATTACAAGTTATGCTATTTCTGTTCACATTTTGTACTAACCTCGGGGTGCAAATTCTCTGTAGCATCAATTTTTGTAAAGATAATCGCAGGAGCTGCAGTTATTCGAACTGTGAAATCTGTTAAAATTGGAGTTAAAATTGCTCTCCTTTCCTGATGCCGCCTTATGCTAAAAAAAAAAAAAAAGAAAAGAAAGAAATAAAAAAAAGAAATATGAAATTACATTTGAGGGGCAAAACTTCTCATATTCTTCTTTACATCCAGTATGTAGCAAAGAAAGAAATAAAAAAAAGAAATATGAAATTACATTTGAGGGGCAAAACTTCTCATATTCTTCTTTACATCCAGTATGTAGCACAAAACTGCTTCAATATCAATTTAGCATTTGATTGCTACCTCAAGAAGCATTAAATATCATCATTATATATCATGTTAATTCCAATCCTGAAGGCGGACTTCTACCTTCGTTTAACAGAAAATGTATGTCTAAGTATTTGATTCTTCAACCCGTCTCCAGGTAGACAAGTTTGACATTGCTTCTCCTATTGTTTAACGAACTATACAAAATCATTTGAAGAAAGATACAAATTTCATTATCAGTATTTTTCAAACTTGCCTGTGGATGCCCTTCGCTTTATGAATAGCTGTCCTAAAGCCTGCATAATATTTGAATTCATGCATTAAAACTCTGTGGTGAAAACATTCTGCACACAACGAAACAACTGACACAAAAATCAAAAACATGAAAAATTGAACTAGCAAATTTCATGAAACTCTAGGGCTTGCACATTGAATTTATAATAACTATTGCCCAAGATGTTTAAGATGCCTTGAAAATGGGGGGATGTCAGTCTTTCTTCATTGCTTCTGTCACTGGTTGTTCTTAGTTGGTACCTTTTCATCTAAATGTCAATGTTTGCTTGCCAAGAATATTTGTGCCATTAAACTTGATAATTACATTTGTTTTCCAGCTGGATGATTAGGTGGTTTTTTTTTTTCCTTTAACCAAACACTAAGCCTAGAGGCAAAACTCTGATATAGATGGATCACTAATAGTTTATGACAACACATTCCAAATAGCCAGAATCTTCTGGGTCAGGTCAAATAAACTATTGCCACAAAATGCCATCTGAGAGCCTCTGATCAGGGAAAAAAAAAATGTAATGAGATCAAGATGGTGTTCAGCCCCTAAAAGAGAATACAGTTCAAATTGCGTGGAGAACCTTTTCCATCAAGATAGTTTTTTTGATAGTTCTTTTTATCTATCATCATTTACAGCAATGCTAAATACCTGCACATCACCAAGGAGAACTCTAAAAATTATCTAAAAGTTATTGGTCCAAGCTAAGTTTCCCTATGCTTACTCAATAGAAAATTATCAACTGTGAAATAATGCAAGTTAAAAGTATACAATAAATTATGCAAATATCTATCATGATATGAAAGCAAAGACCAAACTACACTGCCATATAGAATAAGAAAATAGATCTATGCAGAACTCTTAAGATATATCTGCATGTCAGTTAGGTATCCCTGTATTACCTTTAATTTTGCCATCTCCAGTAATGGAGATGCGGCAGTTTGGACATCAGCATAAATCGCACATGTGAGCCAGACACACAAACTATGCAAGTAGACAATTAGTCCTTACCATCATCTAGAGTTACCTGTGTTAATGCCATTAAACAATATGGTTTTATGCCTATCTATGAAGAAATCTCTGGATTGCATGTGGAATATGTAATCAAATCTCTTGATTAAGAACAGGTATCAATATACACACTCTAGTAAAGGTAATGGTTCTGAAATGGATTCTGTCAAAAAGTAAACAATCTGAAATGCTGATGTTTTGTAGGCCAAGACTTTCCAAAAAGAAATTAAATAGATATCATAATGTTACTGTAATTCAGTCAACTTCAAAAGATTCAAAATCCATAGATGCCAATTTACTGCTTAGACTGTTTTGATTTTGATGCTTCAAATTCTACTAAAAATTTGCTTAAGTGTCCTCAAAACATGTAGAAAGCATGGCGACCTATAAGGGAATATAGACTGTCAGATGTGAGTAGGCCTTAGAGCTTTTAAATTTATCTAGGGCAACACTATCCAGAAGTTAACAGCAGATGCTACAGAACACAGAGGCAGTATTTACTGAGTACAAGTCTAATAAATTTTTGCTTCAAATGACCTTTACAAACACTGCTGAGCAGGCTGCACACTACTGTAAGTATGCAGTATACTTAAGAGCAAGCCAATTAGTGAGTGTGAGAAAACTACCATCTTAATTCAAAGCTTTAACATTTTGGTCAGCTGTAGCTCTGCTGATCTCTAATGATGGTTTTTAAGGCAAGATTAGTCTAATTAGATCCCCAAATTAAAAAGCAGACCCATTCACAGTTAGTGTACATCTTCAACTGAGAAAATGGTCTTAGATTTTGCCAGTTCTCCCCCTGCCATCACCTTCATTTTAAATTTAAACCAGATGGCTTTCTACCCAATTCCTATTTCCCCTTCTCAATAGAATGAGAAAGAAATGCCTTTGTTTTTGGGGAAAATGAAAGAGCTAAGTAGTAGAACAACTCTAAGAAAGAACACACAGCTATACATCAGAAAAATTCCACTTGAAGGGGCATAAAAATGCTAGTAAGTATGATTTTAATATATGAAACAGAGCTGTAAAAGCGAGTTATTTGTTGAACCCCAAACCCACAACTGGCTCTCTTCAATCATTGTTCAAATTATTTTTCAGCTCATACATATTCCCATTTCTTAATTTTCAAATGTTATTCTATTAGATACCCAGTACACTGCATCTTAAAGGACTTTTTGGTAATATAGATTGATTGCTGATGTATTTTATTTAAAATCATCCTTACGTGGTATCCCTGTCCTTCTCTACTTACTTCTTTCCACATTTCTAGTTGGTGAATTTGAAGCTCAGCCAAATCAAGTATTAGCAAAATAATTGTAAGTACAAACAGAAGGCAAACAGAGCACAGTAAATAATGAAGGGAGAGGATATGAGAAAGAGCACAATAGGAACAAAGAAACAAATTCCACTTTGAATTATTAAGTCTTCCACACTGCACCTAAGTGCACCGTTAACTTAACACAGGTGTACGCCACATGAGCTTATGAAAAAACTTGATTGTGAAGAGCGTAATGATGGCTCTATGTCTGCAGCACATTCATTCCATGGTTCATTTATGCATCTGTTATATATTTGTCTTGGAAAAAAAACAGAAGAGCTTTTAGAGATGTTAAAGCAGTTGATCATCTACACTTAAAAGTACAGCACATTTGAAAGACCATATGCTAACGAAAAGCAACAAGGCAGCAAAGCAGTTGTGATAAGGCCTGAAGGTGCCTTTTACTCAGTGCTTAATTTGGGCTGTATCTGCACGATAACATGAACTCTGGTTATGGACCAAAGATCCAAATTGTAAAATCGCAAGATGAAAACAGTCTCTGTCCTCAGAGGCTTACAATTTAAGTATAAGAAAAAACACACCTGCAGACAGGGAAGTAAAAGGAAACAACTAACAGCACTATAGGTAATGATATCCATACAGTGGCAACTTGGAAGCTGTCTTATGCGTTTTGATATTACAGTATAATAGAAATGAATTTTTTTGGAAGGACTTGGAAGAAGACATGGCAATAACTTTGTGAATGTTCACAGGAAATGCCTTTAGGCAACATGTAGGTTAGCCTAGGAGTGAGCAAGAAAACTTCTTTGAAAACTGCTTCTTTGAAAACTAAATGCGGCAGCCCAGGTAGCTGGTATGATGAGCTCTGATGAGCAATGAGTGTAGATGCGTCAAGGTAAATGAAAGAAGACATGTAAGGGAAAACAGATAGACAGAGGAATCTGGAAGTACCTTGAAAGCAAAGACGTATCTAATGATTAATATGACAAAAAATGTGGGAAGGAGAAAAAAAAATTGAAGAACAGAATTTTGTAATCAAAGCAACATTTGATTACATCAAATCAAATCATCAGTATTTGATTACATCCACTCAGAAGCACGTTGAATTTATACAAGAAGGAGGGACTGCCAAAGAGATGATGTTGCACTCATTAAGGAGGTGTGATGATGTGAGACTGGATAAGCTGTGAAAATGCACAAGGAGGACTGTAACTTGGCCTTCTTATGTGGAAAAAACTAATCGAAACAAACAGAAAATACTGGCCAGTAAAAGGGAAACATAACCTAGAAGTGAAACTTGGAAATGTTTGCCTTATTCTTAATTATACTTTTTTTCTTAATAATACCTTACTGAATATAGACTTTGAGCCCTTATATACTTAAAAAATATATAGGTCAGGAAGAAACTCATATACATTCAATACATGAACAACAATGAAGAGCTCATTTATGCCATGTAAATTTACTATCTACAGAAAGATGAATCCTCACAAAGAATTTTGTCTTGAAAAAGCAAAAAAGCCAAGTATTAGCATGAAATAGGCCATATAATCAAAAAGTGTTCTCTGGTAGTGTGAGGCACACAAAATCAAAGATGTTACGTTGGTTAGCGTGCTAATTTAAGACTTATGAAGGATTTTTGCAGGTTTCCCATTGTATAAATCAGTTAATCCCTGATCCACAAATGTATTAGGATATCTACTGACATCATCATGCCTCCGACCACCATCTCCCAGTGGGCAGAAAAGTTCACATCCTTTCAGCTCTCTGAGGTGTTGCAAAGACACATTGCGAGACAGTGAAATAGCATGGCAACATTTTGAGGACTACCTAATGACCAAAATTAGACAATGAACAAACATACACCATCTGGCTGTACAGCATTACTATTATTATATAATTATGCCTCAGTAAAGCTAATTTTAATCTTATTAAGAATGCCGTGCAAGACTACTTTTCTGTGGATTAATAAAGAAAATACTCCATCTTATTGAGTAAGGCTTTGTACAGTATGACTACGACTTCAGGTACAATAAACACAGCAACTGAAAAACAGGACTGAGTATAAATGTACTGCATTTTATTTCAAAAGATTCACAGGGAATGCCTCTACTTCTCTACACATGGATCTACAGATCACTTTTTTCTGGTATTCCTTATTTGAACTTCACAAACTGCACTTCAGGTTTCCAAAAAAGCATGACAATGAAAACTATTTGAAGAAAAATCTGCAGGAACCCTTTCTTAGGATCCTTGCAAAGAAAGAGTGGTATTTTGTTCAGTTTTGTACAACAGATCATTGGTTCCCTGATATACTCAATGAGAGTCGCAGAGAGCTGTTCCAGATGGTGATATGCCAAGGACAAAACTGTAATGCAGTATATTGCCACACTCAATTCATTACCACACAGAGAAGTAATGCTTTTAAGCTCAATTATTTTTTTTTTTTTAAACAGAGTTTATTCAGGCTGCAGGAAGTAGAAGTTGCTGCTGGGAGCTGTAGAAGGATTGCATAGGGATGGGGGCGAGGCCTCAAGAGAGGATATATTTCTTTATTTCCTTCAGGGCTGTTTTTTTTTCCATTGAGAGGAGGGAGAGGGAGGAGGAGATCTGCAAGCTGAAAAAGCAGTTTTCAATCAAGAAAACTTCTTTTGGTTAAGTACTCCCAGTTCCCCACATGCTGTTTGGTAAAGGGAATAAATGTGGACAGGTTTCATTTGTACATAACCTTATTAGAACTGTCTGACTGTTTCCAGTATTCTTTTTATATATTACACCATTAGGGAGCTTTTTATAACATCTACAGTGAAGTATAAACATTTCATAATGGAAGGAGTTATGATCCCTGATCCTCAGTACAGCACAGCATTTGGATGTTTTTTTCTGAGAGACAGCATCCACCCTATCAGAGTGCTCCAGTTCTCCCATCCTTCTTGAAGCGACCTGTGGAGGCACACGAAGCATCACACCAGCACTTCACAATAGGCCTTCTTGAAGAATTTTACACTAAAAACCTTGAAATATTCAACACTTAGTATCAAAGCAAGACTGCTTGCTTTACAAATTACAATGTAAAAGTTTTTTAAAAAATCAAACCAATGAGATATTAAATACTACAAATATTGAACTCCAGAAAAAGTGGAGAGAAAATTTGAAGGATTTACTTGCCGTGTAGATTGTTAAAGCATTTAAATGATAAATTATGTAAAAATCTTTTAAATATTTGTTTGTATGATATCCACAGATCTTACATTTAAAATTATTTGGTTTTCATGCAGATTTTGAAAACAAGGCCAAATTTTAACCCACTAGACTAAATTACAATATAAACTATTCCAGAATTTTTGCACCTTTAATTTATTTAAAAAAATACAATGATGTTTTTAGAAATGGGAATGGAAAAAAATGGCTGGTATCTATGCTGAAATTTTCTGTAAAGTAACTGTATGAAATACTTGGCTGTAGGCTGGATTCTATACTGTACCACATAGCACCTAAGAATTAAAAAAAATGAAGGAAACATCTCAAAAAAGAATCTTAAAACTCAGTGAACCTAATACACCCTAACACTGGGTCTAAACCATAAGTAAAAACAAATAGAAGTATATTAAAACCAAACAAAGAAATTAACCCTAAAATAACTCAGTAAAAATCATTCATTATTTTCCAGGTTAAACATGTCTAAGAAATTTACAGAATTAAAGAAAAAACGGTATCACAAATAGGTCAAAGAATAAAGCTTCTATGGTAGCTGCAGGAAATCTTAAGATAAACTTCACCCCGAAAACACTAAGTACCATGTAAAACACCATGCAGACACCCTCTTGGTGCATGCTGGAAATATCTCAGCGGATGGTAGAGTTCAGTGCAGGTTCTTCCAATTCTCAGCACACCACTTCCACAGATCATAAAATAAACCCAGATGCAGAAAAACTGACTGCCAACTAAAAAGCAAAAATATGAACATCCTGAAAAAGACTGTAGTAAATGTGTAAAATTTTAAGCCAAAAGGACAAGAAAGCACTCATACCAACTTCCTCTTTAAACAAATTCAAGCTGGAATTAAAATACTATATTGCATGCCCGATAGGAAAAGCCAATGTATTTAATTACAACTGATTTAAATTAAAACCCAAGTAGAAGTTTCATTCAAAAGCAATTTCAAAACAAATATACTTATTTGTCAAATATATTATAATAAAATTTTATTTTGAAAGTCTGCTGAGAAAAAGAAGAATGTCCAAGCAGTTATAAAAAAACCCAGATAACTCAGATGATCTGTAATAGCTGCATCCCTTATTCTTACTTTAATAGTTTTTCAGGAATCCCACCAAATTTCCTATCCAAATCTATAGCCGTAAAGCTCAGAACAAAGCGTGATGGCCATATGATTTCAGTCACCAATGGGAGGGAAAAGGGAAGCCAATCCTTCCGTGGCAGTTTTTGCTGTGTTAGCTTAACTTGCGAATTGACCAGAAGTCCTCTGGTGATGAATGCCATTTTGTCTTTCAAGAAATGTCAGTGGCCCTACGTTGTTTTCTGAGAAAGAACTTCATGGGCAACTTGTCCAACACCAAGGTCCAACTAGAAGGTTATACACATCTTTTCCAAGGCTAAGAATGCAAAAGAAAAATTGTCTTTGGAATTATATTAGTTAAAAAAAAAATGTTGTTAAAAGACAGGGAAGAACCAGGTGATCTTATAAATGAAGAACAGATACTGTGCTTAAATTTTTATCTGTACTCTTGTCATTCCTTATGGTTTTATCATTAATTTGGTTAGATCTGCTTTTCCTGCCCTCTATTTTTCAATGATAAACTGGAACTTATTCTTGATCACATCTTTTCCCTGCACGCACTCCTCCGGAGCGAGCTTATTTGCTCTCTTGGTCTTTCATCAATACATCACTTACAAAGGTCAGCCTGCGTGCCATCATCATGGGGGAGGAGTGGCTGGAAAGCTGCCAGTCAGAGAGAGACCTGGGGGTGTTGATTGACAGCCGGCTGAACATGAGCCAGCAGTGTGCCCAGGTGGCCAAGAAGGCCAATGGCATCCTGGCTTGTATCAGAAACAGCGTGGCCAACAGGGACAGGGAAGTGATCTTACCCCTGTACTTGGCACTGGTGAGGCCGCACCTCGATTCCTGTGTTCAGTTTTGGGCCCCTCACTACAAAAAGGACATTGAATTACTCGAGCGTGTCCAGAGAAGGGCAACGAAGCTGGTAAAGGGTCTGGAGCACATGTCGTACGAGGAGAGGCTGAGGGAACTGGGGTTGTTTAGTCTGGAGAAGAGGAGGCTGAGGGGAGACCTCATCACCCTCTACAACTACCTGAAAGGAGGTTGCAGAGAGCTGAGGATGAGTCTCTTTAACCAAGTAACAAGCGATAGGACAAGAGGTAATGGCCTCAAATTGCGCCAGGGAAGGTTTAGACTAGATATTAGGAAGCATTTCTTTACAGAAGGGGTTGTTAGGCGTTGGAATGGGCTGCCCAGGGAGGTGGTGGAGTCCCCATCCCTGGAGGTGTTCAAGAGGCAGGTTGACATAGTGCTGAGGGATATGGTGTAGTTGGAAACTGCCAATGCTAGGTTAACGGTTGGACTAGATGATCTTCAAGGTCCTTTCCAAACTAGATGATTCTGTGATTCTGTGATCATGTAGCTTCTTTTGCTACAGCTTGCCTCACTTTAAGAGAAATCTCTGAAAAAAATCTCATCTGCCCTTTTTTTGAAAATTAAACCAGCAATAGTTCAATTTTTGTCTGTCTTTATTATTCTGCCTGTTTTTCTACATCACTTTTAGGAACTCAACTCTCAATTCAGATAGAAATCTTATCTTAGGAACCATAAGACTATGAGTGCATTTCATAAAAATGGGATTGTTTTTGCATGAATTAGATATAAAGGACTTTAAAATGAAAATAAATAAATAAATGTGTGGGCAAAGAGGCATCTTCTAGCAGAAATGCTTCTAAATCCACAAAACGACTTTTGAAAGCTTCTTCTTGGCCATCAGACCTTATTCTTGTCAGTTTGAAAAGAGAACTCTGACTGCTACACAGTCTATAAAAATTTAGTTTTAAATCACCTGTATGAATTTTTAAGTATAAAGTATATTAAAACTAAAATTAGAATTTCAAGTTTTCACACATTACAGATTTAAAACTCCTATTTTATATTGGAAAACTTTAAAATTTAAAGTAGCACGCAAGTGCATGCATGCTTTATCTTTCAACCGTGTTTAACTAGAGGGAGGGGCTTTGCATGTGCTATCTTGCAATACACAATAAGGGAGACTCAGTTGAAATATCTCATTCTCAAAATTCATCTGGTTTTAGTTACAGAAGTGCAGAAACCAGTTCAGAACCAATAGGAAATGTTCTACTTCATCCTCCTCTACCTTAGAAATGTCTAAGCTGGTTTTACTCAAGCTTTGTAAAAATACAAACAAAAGTAGTTTAAAAAAATCAAAACAAAACACAGACAAAACAAAACCTCCCATTGCTCAAAGACTGAGAAGCTGAAGTCTCAGCCCTGGAGTTATTTTTATGGACATACAGTAAGCCACTCAGAAGAGCTTATAATGGAAACTAGACAGTAACTACAGTGTAACAATAATAGTAATATGCATTTCAAATCCATCATCCAAAACTCCACGGAAATGTGGTTGTAATGTAAAGCAAAAACAATACAAAATTATTTGATTCAGATATACTGTGAATGATATCTGCAGTGTTTGTGCTATGTAATTCTAGAAAAGAGTAAGTTAAAAAAACTTCCTACCTACTGGCCATGTTCCATTCAAGTGCTGGATTTTGAGAATTTCTTTCACTCTCTGTCAAAACCCCTCCTTTTCCATTTTCCTTCTCAGGTTTCAACTGATTCCAATGAGCAGTACCAACATTTATAGATTGAAGATCTATTTGATATTGTCTGTCTTCAACCTCTGATCCAGGGTCTCGAAGTATTCCTAGATTCAGTGCTCTCCTGTAATGCCAAAGAAAATAAAACAAAAACAACAGCAACAAAGGTCAAAATCAGACCAATTTAGTATTAATTAAGATACAAAACTAAGAAAATTAAGGTATCAATTTTGCCATTCTTGATTACAGCTAAGCATTATTTTAAGTTCAGACCTTCAGAAGTATCCAGCTGCCTCTTTCCTATGGAATATAAATATATATTCCAAGATTTAACCAGATCCACCAAAGGTGATATGAGATCAATCCATTGACTTCAGCGCACTTTCAATCAGGTCCATATGAGCAGCCTTATGGGGATGCAGGACTAATTCATATCTACTCAATAGATAAAGGATGTCACATGGAAGTCCTCCAAAAGAACAGCTATGTATCAATATTACGAACAACTTTATTGTGAGACAATTATTCCATTGTTCAAATTTATCAAATAATAAAAATTATGATGGAAAACCAGTATTTTTAACGTGGAATTTCAGTACAATGCTTTGTTACTAATTCTGACAAGTGAGAAAAAGCATTTTTGAGTGAACCACATTATTTGTGGATTCTGCTAAATTCTGCTACATTAGATTTTATGAAATATTTCAATCTTTAGCTGAGCTTGGGAAACAGTCACACTCAACTTCAACAAAACATTCAAGAGCTATTGGATGAGTGGAGGCTACTGAGACCATGCGGATTTACCAGTGACCAGTATCAGAGGAGTCTCCTACCACCATTTGTCTTCTGCCAATGAGCACTAGTAAATCTTCCAAAAAAATTATCTTGCCCTTTCTCACTGGGAATGATATAGCTTTATGTGCACTACTCATTCAATGTTATAATAAAAATGCACAACTGAACTTATTACTGTTTTTCAAACCAAGCCAGTATACAGAGCAAGGGGATCTTAACCTTTTTTTTGCTTTAAATCTATGATCACATCAAATTGTAGTCTATTTTTATTGATTTATCTGAGTTGAAGTTTCTTAACTCCCATCCAACCTACTGTTCCATTCTACGTTGTTGGTTTATGCCCATCATTATTTAGTATATAACAGCTGTCTCCACAGAGAACTTAATAATACTGCAATTTGTTTAACCATTTATGCTAACAATCTAAATATAAATAAGGATTAAAGCAGCACATCTCAACCTGTGATGCACACACTACATGTAATCTGTAAGTATAGGTATGCAACCTGTAGGTATGCAACCTATTTCAAAGTGCAATCCCAATGCTGCCCAAATCCAAACACAGTTGAAACTGCTAATACCATTGCCATTGTCACCAATGGAGTATGTTAGCAATTAAGAAAATTAAGTAATTAATCACATCTACCCACAGAGGCATGTAAATGGCAGGAAAGCTGTTTTGATCAAGTCATTCCTGGTGAGACAGTGTGACAGCATTATTCAGTAGCCCTATAACTTTCCTAAATGCTTAGCAGGAATACATTGAAAATCTGTTATGTCAGTAGCGGTATTTCAAAATTAAATGTGGTTTCTTAGAACTCAAGAATGTGTTTGTCAACTTTCCATATAGAGAAATCTAACCACAACAACTGTGTCTTTTATTACTCCTTCTAGGCGTTATTTCATCAATATGAATGCATTTCTGGGTTTTGGGGGTGTGTTTTTTTTTTTTTAAAAACCCCATGGTAGATTACTGTATGACCCAGTGTCTATTTACATACTTTGTCTAATTCAAGTAAATATTGGAATATGTTTTGTGAAATAGTACTTAAAATAAAGCACCAAATTACATATTTTATGAAATCCACTTAACTATATAAAATACAGAATATGATACTAATTTCACCTGCATAATGAATTCTTCTCTCTGTAGTTCACAGTAAAGAGTATTTTTCATTCATTCTTTTTTGAGCAGCTTGATAACTTGCATTAAGCTGCACCTAGCACTATATTCCTTAGGCTCATTCAGCACCACCATGGCCTTGTGAACCAAATTCCTAGAGCAAAACATGGCTGTATGCACCCATCTGAAACTCCTCATTGTGACAATGGCTTTCTTCCCCTTGTAAATTTACTTATTTAAATATAAGACTCTATGAAATCACTCTTTGGCACACATTTTTAGGTGCAGCAAAATACACAGAGGTACTATTCAGACACAAGGTACTAGTGTATTTTACACGTACATTGCTATATTACATATATAATACCAGTGTATTATGTATGTACATTGCATTGCTGGTGTAAGATTTGTCCACTGGATTTTTTTTTATTTGATCCAATTAATTCTGTAAAATCTCAAGGACTGGATAATGTTTGTATTGTTTTGGGATATCACAGCCTAATACTTTCATGCTGATATAAAAATTGCATTTTCATTCTGTTCCAACTATTAACAGTCTCTTAGATATAAAACTCTTCTGATCCTTTAGATACACCTCTGAAATTCAAGCAAACAAATTGTGTTTCTATAGACTACCCATTTCAAGAAACATCATGTAAAATACAAGGATTAGTTATTTATGCCTTCAACTAAGCTAATTATTGCTTTCAGAAAATACATCCTGCCAGTTTTATACAAGGATCAAAATACAGCCTTTTCCCAAACAAATTATATACATACAGACATTTACATAAGCACTTATTTCTGGTTTTCCATATCAACTATTTTCCTGACTATGTGCCCAATTTATTAGTTGTATACTTCCTAGGAGGATGAGAAGTAAACAGCAGCAGAATTGGCCTAATCTTAAGCATACATGCTATGTATGAACTCTGCAGCCTTTTTGATTCGGCAGCTTTTGAAATCCTTGCAGCAAATAAAATCAGGGACACAGAGTAAGCCAAATTCATGACTTCTCTAAACGCTGTTTTACCAGCTGAAATGTACTGTACTGTTATGATTTTAATTGCTTTCCCCTTCCGAACACAACTTCACTATCGCATCTGAACCTTTCAGCAGGTGGTGTAGAATACAACAGTTGGTCAATAATACAGTAAGATCATAAGTAACGAAAGACGACCATGAGCATGTAACAGGAAACACAGCTTTCACGATTTTCTTTTTTAAATCGATTTAGTCTGGGTCAGGCTTTTTGTATGTTTATATAAGAAACAGCTCACGTTGAACCAGTTACTACATGCTGCTGAATAGGCATAATTCTGAGACCTACTGTAAAGAAGTTAAATCTATTCCCTTATAGCTCATCTGAGATCTACAAAAAGCTAAACAAGCTAGGAAAATGGCTTTTAAAGACTATACATTATGTAATGAGTAAGAAATATTCACAGAATTTACACACAGCAGCTAATATTTGTTAGTACCTACTAGATCTCAGTGTGCACCGATTTCTACTTCCAGGTACAGAGATAACAAACTTATCTATCCAAATTTCAATTATTAAATTGTTATGTCTGCTGGTAAAAGATTCTTCCTATTCTAATTTAAAAAGGAAAGAGACAGTAAGCTTGGAACAATATATACCCTCTACTTTATAGGAGCAAAACCAGGAACACCCTTGTTGGACCCGAAGATAGATGCTATGCAAGAGGACCACTTTATCTTCTGCTTAAGCTTGTGGAATCCCAGCCCAAATGTAGTCTGAAAGCCCATCACCTATGAATGAGATGTGACTGATCTAGTGTAGAAATCACAGCAATATTTATCACTGACCTAATGCTCCTAACTGCCTTTTCCCCAATTCCATCCAATAAAGTTTCCTAACTTATTCTCCTCAACAGGGCTATCAAATGTGTTATACCAAACAGGGGAAATTGAAACAACTGTTTCTTAGGGAAGCAATGGACCACAGCTCCATTTACAGTGAGATGTTATAGATGTTAAGAAGGGCACAGAATGAAAATACGGTAAACCTAGAGCATCAATGATATGAATACTGGCCTTTGAAAATGCTAAGCTTCTATCAGTAAAACGCCAGACAGGAATCAGCTTTCCAAAGAAAGGCAACTTTTTTTTTTTTTCTTTCCTTAGGGACAGTATCTATCTATCTATCTATCTATCTATCTATCTATCTATCTATCTATCTATCTACCTATCTATCTATCTATCTATCACTTGAGCCACTGGGAGAGAAACAGAACTTCCCCTACATCACAGAACATACGTAGACATGATCTTAGAACAGGAATAAAAGAAATCCTGTAGCATGACAGTTCATGATGAAAGACTTCGATCTGCCTAAATTTAGAGAGATTAAAAACATGTATTTGTGAGGAAGACAGAAAGAAGAATAAGAAGGTAAGGAGAAAAAAAAGTAGGGCACAGGAATGGACAGGAGGGAGAAGAAAGTATCAGGGCACTAATGCTGAAATTAAAGAAAAGCATCAGGTAAAATTCTATTATTGCAACAAGAGAGGAGGAGACATCCTTAGGCGAGAAAGGAAGGCCCTGCCACCTGTCCTTAGGGAGATTTATTTGTGGTTTAACAAACACAGTGTTTTATGACTGCCAGGATGTTGGAAATGGTTTGTTTTAGTCTGGGTCAGTAGAGCAGGCTCTCAAATGCTGTCAGCAGTAAACTGCAATTCCCACCGTTTCTGCCTCCTTTCCCCAGGAACTATGCCACATATGACTGGCTTTGCTGGCAGCTGATCTTTCTCCCCTCTCCAGCTCAGCCTCAGAACAACTCAACTATGCCCCATCTCCACACTTGCTGACAGCATACTCTGGACTGGATACCAGCAAATTTTTATTAAATACAAACACAAACTGAGTACAGTAAGTCTCCTTTGTTTAATACTTTACCGATTAGCAAGTGATACTATTTTGTTTACATGTCTATACTCACATCACTTTTCATTTTAACATTTATTTAATCTTCACAGAAATCTGTTTAGCAATGAAAACTACATCGCCCCTGATTAGTTCTTGTGTTGTGTTCTGTACAGCCAGACACATCAGCATTATCTAGAGAAGACACTACACAGCGAGTGTCCTGTAAGTCAAAGTGGTTAAGGCACCTGGGTTCATCTTCAGATGTGGAAGACCCCTATAAAAAGAAACATCAGTGCTAGCTCCATGAGCAAAATAAAAATGAGTGACCACTTCTAAACATTTACATAGTGGAAAAATAGATTACATCACTAATGCAAAGGAAGAAGTTATTAATGGGATTTTAACTGAATACGTTCTGTAGTCATCAACTGTCATACTGCTAACTCTATAATGACTTGCAATGTTTATAGCTTTTGTGAACAGACATGAATCAACTTAGAGGTAGATTACTTGTGTAATTAGTATGTTGAAATAAAAACATAAGCAGTGACTGAAACATATACAAAAATTTCTTTTGATTGTGCTGGACTGCTTCAAACAATTGATACAGTGAAGCAAAAGTACAAGTATAACAGGTAATTTCCCTCTATTTTAAACTAATGTTGGATAAATGTCTGACTTGTGTCTCTTGGGCACTGGTTCCCTTTTTGTTATGCATACCTACAGATGAGTATCATGGCAAAGAAAGGAACCGGTATAAGTGTAAAAAAAGCTAAAGAGTATGAGACACCAAGTAGCTATGAAGATTTTTAGGTAACACAAGAATAAGCATATTGGATAAATTATGGAACTTGGTACTTTCAATTCATTAAAAAAAAAAAAAGATGATGATTCAACTATGGATTAGTGTGTGCTAAGACACATTCAAAACATGAATATTAAAGTGCCTGGTGGAAAAAACCCAGAAGACAATTGGATGTACAGAACAAATCATCTATGTTCACGATCATCCAGAACAGATCATCAAATAAAAGAGTACTAAGATTTAGTTGAGTGCCATTACATGTCTTTGATTCTCCTCAGTGTCACAGTCTGGAATACATAAGGACATGTTAGATACATGTTTAGAAAATTAGCCTTGAAACGGAGTTTGATGTACCGCTATTTCAATACACTCTGAGCTTCTAGACACTTTAAGTTCAGCACAGAATCTACTACTACGATGATCTCAGTTCCTGGCAAACAGAATGACACTAAGAGAAGGTATTCAAGATTTTCAGCAAAGCCATCACACTACTCTACTTATAACTGTTTCTCTTAAATATCTCCAAGCCAGGTATTAAAGAGTCACATTTGAAACAAATGTAGATGGGACAGATAGAAACACAGACTTATCCCCTCTCTCTGCTTCTAGACTTTCCCAGTTGTGCAGCAATAACTCTTCTATGGAAAATAATAATAGCAATAATCAAACTACTTAACTTTTTCCAAAAAATCTTACCAAAATATGGCATTTCCTTTTTACTAACACTTCTCAGCACAGCTTTTTCTTGCCAAGCTGAAGTAGACAGGTCTTCCCTTACAATTCCTTTGTAAGCTTTCTTAAAAATAGACAATACAGACAAAAATCTCAGTTCTTAAACAAACTGCTCAGAGATGAAAGACTGTAAAATAACAATCACTTTTCTTTTGGCTAACTACTTTGTGGCCTTTACTTGACCAGCTTCATCAACTGCAACTATTAAGTCATACAGATACTTACTTTCATCCAAACCTGTTTTAAAAAGGACTGATTTTCATTAAGCCATCATAATGCAAGAGAGAAGAGATTTGATTTTGAATGTATAGAAAAAATCTGGAGAACTGAATTCAATGGTTTGTGCCTATTTTGCACATGTGGCTGATACCCTCTCAAAAGGAATAGAAGATGCTTTCTCAGTTAGAGCTTGAGGTGACAAACCTAACATGGACACACAGAAGACCTAAGTCTGACAGATCTTCATATGTTGTGCACAAGAAGGTTTGGCACTAGGGGGACTGCTTGGGCAGGTCTCTCTGCAAGGCTAGAACACGTAAAAGGAAAATAGGAGAGGCAGATTTCATTTCTATTCTCTCTAAACTCAGTTATTATATGACTCTAAGCAACAACATTAACCTCTTCAACAGTTTAGTCATATACGTGGGCATAATGCCAAAATGATGTTGTGAATATAATTAATTACAGAGAAAACATTTTTGAGATCATCTGATATACAGTGCTATAAGAATGCAAATACATAAAAACATGTATAAAAATTAACTACTGTAATTTTTTACCAAGATACTATTTATGTATACTATTTATGTAACTACTTAAATATTTTTATTTTGAAACCCAGGAGGTACAAATTCAGAGGAAAAAATAACAACACCCCCTCATGTCCACTAATTACAGTGGTGGTGCCAGGTGGGTGCTACTATAATTCCATTTGCTAACCATTTAGGAAGGTCAGATTTTAGTGAAGTAGACCACACCAAGGTCAAGACTGGTAGCAGTGCATTGATCATATAAAAGCTACTAAACACATGAAAGGAATTACAGTAGATCACACATCAAACATTTTGACCCTGTGTTTCCTTCCTCTAGTCCTACGGGCAGGAAATGCTCTACATATCCTGTGAGGTGACCAGACATTTAAAAGTAGCCCCTGCTCCAAAGGCTCTGGTACAGTAATTGCGTGCAAAGAAGCTGAAGAACTTCTGCAGTGCAGTTGTCTTCTAGAGTTGTATCTGGAACACAGTATGAATGATCCTATGACAATAAGGTATGGTATGGTAAACTATAAAGTAATTTCAGTCTCTCTCTCTCAAAAAAAAAGCGTAAAATGAAACAAAGCTGCAGTTTGCAGCTGTGCATTTAGATGTCATCTGTTTAATTATTTTGTAATTTTATTGTTTAAATTCCTCAGTAAAAATAACAGCATGAACAAGCCTGAACTTTTAAAGATCAGTTTTTCATTTTTATACTGTTTAATGTTTAGACAGTTTGAGGAATCTTGTTGTAGTTTTGAAGCATTCACCAAAATTCAGGGAGCATAGTATAAATATACAGTTGACAGACTGTATAAATGATAAGTATGCACAATTCTAAAGGAAGGTCTATATGATATTTTTGGATGCCAAATGTTTCTAGAAAAAACAAGTGCAATAGAGTTTCTCTAAACAGAGTCAAGTGAGGAGAGAGCTTGAACACTTTAAGTGGGTGGAGTGGAAGTCTGGGATGAGGGTTAGCAAAAAAGCCAAAATACAGTATAACCCAAAGACTTCTATGTTTTTTGTTTCGTGGTAGAAGTAATTTTATCTCAAAACATAATGCTGTTTGGCAGTAAAAGGATTTTTAATTTTGATTTTTCAATAATTTCATGTGTACTTGGTTTACCACATAGCTAAGGTAAATAATCTTGTGATTTTCCCACTGCTTTCACCTGTATTTTACTTTGTTTTCGTTGATTCACCTAGTTTAGTGGCACAATACCTCAGTCTTTTCAGATGTTCTATAAATTCACCTGGAAATACTGAGGCTGAGTTTCACTGAACACAGTCTTCATATCTGATGCATAGAATTTCTTTAAATGGTGCAGTACAACCTGGTATGATGGTACAAGCTAGAAGACATACTGTCCACAGTGTGTTTGATAAGCTGACATGGGACAGGATTTCTTCTCACTGTTGAGTCAGTATATCGAACTCATACCTGGACATCAATTAGATTCTACACAAAGTAGTATAGAATGTTAGAAATAAATACCAGCTTTTCCTTTATATTATAATGTGTACTAATGCATATTCTCAGCACGTGTATATTGCAACAGATGATGTCTATAGCATAGATAATAAAAGAAACTACTCTAACCCATGAATATTTAACTTTGCAAGTCAAATCACATTTATCTTTGGGACTGATTCAATTAATTTCTCAAGACGCCACTTGCATTTTCTTTTTCTTTTTGCAGAATCATTTTATTCATAATGGCAAGCTGGAACTATTTTTAAAATACTATATATGATAGTGTAAAATATGTCAATAATAAAGTCTTAAAAATCACCTCCTTTAGTAGTTCTTTTCAGAAGTCCTTGCACTGCTTTTTCCATTTAAATATAACTGAGAAACTGTCCTGGTAGAAAATTCACTCAATTTTCATTATGAAATTACCTTTCATGTTAAAACCAGTATTTTGTCTTCCTTAAAACTCCATTAAACTATTGCTAATGGCACTTCCAAATTCAGTATGCCTAACAAGATATATTGAAGAGGAGTTTAGTTCTAAATAAACTTGTTACGAAACTGTAGCCGGTTAGCCACTGCTAGTCTGTTGACAGGTTCTTGCTTCTCCATTTCTAAAGTGAAATACATATTGTATGATCCTAATATTTAGATTTACTTAGATCTACCAGCATCAAAAGTAATATTCAAGTCGCCTCAGGAAAGTAACAAGACAGTCTTTACGGAAAGATGGCCCTTTAATCCTGAACATAGGGTCAAATTCAGACTGTTGAAATGATCCTTTTGCAGCGAAGGTGGAAAATTAAGAGATGTCAAGACAACTTTAGAAAAGGAAGTAAAAAAATCACCTAAACATTGCAAAAAACGAGTGTGATTACACAATTGAGAAGCTTTTAAATTTCCTGTTGAAAACACAATTAGCCTACTTGAGAAATCCAGATTTGCCGGAACGTTGATTTTTTTTCCATGATGAAAAGAGTATTTTTACAGATATTCATTCTTTTCCCACTTTCCTCCTAATTTACATTCCATATCAACTAGTTTCTCAAGATATTGATGCATACGTGAATGTCAATTTCCTTTGATAATCGCCACAGTCTCCTCTTCAGACATGATGCATGTCTGCATAATTGCATCTGCTGTATTATATTTTCAGGCAAGGAATTTGGTGTACTCCCACTCCTCCCCGTCCTTCCTGTTTTTAAAAGATATTATACCTCCCTAAAATTAATTTTCATGAAAATGCATCTTGAATATTTGTACCTGTAAGTCTGGACTTTTCTCTTTGTGATTTAAATTCAATTTTACTTCTTTTCTTCAGCTATGTCCTATATAATGAGTAAGCCCTAAGTTCAGAGAGGTCAATATAAAATCATCGGTGCTCACAAAATATCAAGGTTCTACCACTTTTAGTTTCCTGAGAGAATGACAGCTTTGAGTACACAGGCCTGTGGGCAGAAACTCTTGCTACACAGACAGAAGCTAACTAACAGGCAAGACCTCAGTTATATAGAAAATGCTTAGTGTAAAGGCAAGCATGCTCATTTTAACTCTTGAAGGAATGAAGAGCTGAAAGGTAATTGTTCAAACTGGTGTTTCTCCTGTCTTCTTTTTATAAAATATTAGGACTTGAACAATCAAGGTGGCATTATCAAAACACAGGACAAAATGCAATTTATCTGGTAAGTTTTCTCCTTTGCTTAAAGAATTCTTCTTGAGCATCATGAAGTACAGAGTGCCCTCAATCTCTCTTGTCTTGCATTACTCCTTATTGGATTTTTATAGGCTTCTTGTCAACTGCTTGAGAACCAGATAAAGCATAGTCCCCAAACCTTCCAGCTTTCCTAAGATCTGTTATAGGGTTTTTTCCCCTCTCAGAAAAAGCTTTTGAACATCCATCTCTTCCATTATGAAAGTAAAATATCCTTCTGCACAAACCACTTCCCCACCAGCATTTTCCAGTTTGTTCTGCCTTTGCAGGAGGACTGAAGCAGAGGAAGTGCTCCACTACAGCTTACTTTGATTGTGGAGATTATGATACAGCTTTTGACAGTATTTCACCAGTTCTTTTAGAGATTTAAGGTAAAGCTTTTAGGTATGTTATTACTAGAGACCTCATCTCCTCTTTACTGTATTGTTTCTATTCTTTCGCAAAGTACGACTCACGGAATCACACCTCAAGCACATTCTCCCTGACTTAAAACCATTAGAGAAAGTTTTCAAGAACTAAGAACTTTGACAAAGGGTGCAAACTTCCACAGAGAAATCTACAAAGGTTTTCTAAAAGAAACAAGAGACTAAAGCTATTGAGAAGTATTTTGCACATCACTGAAAGGACTAATTCTTTTCCAAGCATCTTTAATTAATTTAGTGAAGCATCACAAGATGCGGTAGGATGCAGCAAAACTTCAAGAGAGATCTGCTTGAAAGGTCAGTTTACAAATGAAATTCTGATACATAGATTCTTCCCTTAAAATCTGTAACAAAACTGTAAGCCACACATTTTGAGTCCCATTCTCACAGTTAATTGTAAACCCACTAATTCCCCCATGTTATTAAATACAATTACTGCAACTTAAATTTACAAATAATTATTTCAGATTGAAGTGACTGTAGCTTTTTGTTTCTTCTATGATGAAAAAATAAATTGATAGCTTTTGTTTTAAAAGCATACTACCGCTAAATCTTAAAACTGTGATACCAATATATTGAACTTTTTGAAAGTATATTTTTACATGAGTACAGACACATCACTTTAAAGGTTTACTTATGTAAAGGTTTTTTAACATGTTTAGAATATGCTTTAAAAGATGAAAACCGGAACAAACAAAACCTATTAGGAAACTGACCTCAAAACTCATCTTTAGAACAAAAGTGTAAAATACATAAAAATCTTAAGAGAATCAAAGAGAACAGGTAAAGGACATAACAAAATCAAGCAGAGCCCAAAGTCAGGAGGATCCTCATTCATTATAAACTGTTGCTGAGCTAACTTTTGTCAGCAGGAGACAACATATTCTCAGAAACCTACATCCTTCCATAGGAAGCCACAGAATATACCATTGCTTTTGTAAACATTAAATATAAAGCCTTCACATTAAATCGGTTAAAGCCTACTATTCAGCATGTACACAAAGCTTGTTAGAGATGTTTTTTTAACAGAGGTTTTAAGTAAGCTCCACTTACAGGGCAATACTAGGCAAAAGTCATCCTCATCTACTCAAAATATCCCTGTGTATTCACAACTTTCTGAGGACTACAGATTCCAATGACAGGTAGTTCAATCGATCCATGAGGCACCCAAAATATATAAATAGTGGTGGTTATGAAGAAAAACACCAGAAAGTTTTACTTTCTGCCTGGAGCTAAAAAGAAAATACAAGGACACTACACAGGTACAAGCACAGATGCAAACACACACCCAGTTTGCTACACTGCCCATTTGGGAAACAGCAAATTCTATCATCTGTAGTTAGCTTGAGTCCAGTTTAGTAAATAGAGTTGCTTAAATTTTTTTATGAGCTGCAGCGTGTGAAGAATACAATATGTAGATTTTAAAAATTATTTTTAGAAAGCAACTTCTACAACACTTGCAGTTACATAATATATCAGGCATTTTTTTATTATGCCAAGAACATGGAAAAATCAACCATTGAAAGCTGTCTGAAGAACAGTGTATCAAAAAAGAGTCTGAACCAACACATACCAGAGAATTGCATTCCTCTGAATTTTTCTTGAATATATACACACATAAATACACATCCAACCTTAAACTGGGAAACAGAAAAAATTTCAGATTTGCTTTGCAGCTGGATTTGCTAATCTACAAGATTCTTCCTGTTTCTTGAAATACTGTCACATACAAAGATTACTGTTCAATAGTTAAATAACTTCGGTTATCATTATCAGGAAGAGTTCAAATCTGTTCTCCTCCTATCCTGCAAGTACAGGATATATCTATGTACAGATACTCCTACATTCTATTTGTACCACCTCCACACCTGTTTATTTTTTATTGCTGGAGAACACACACTATCATGCCAGAAAAATTAAGTATCTGTGATTTATGCCAATCATTGACATAGAACTCAGTGGAGATGCCTGATATTATCTCTGTATTTTATTACTCTCAACATGTACTTGTGTTAGCCATTAACATACCAGCGTTAGACATTGCCTTCTCACAGAAAAAAAAAAAACCCTAACAACGAAAAGCATCAGAGGGCATGAAAAATGTTTTGAGAGGCTGAAGAATGCTACATTTATCTTTGTGTCCTACAACTAATAAACCCCATAAGAATATGAACCAGTCCTAAACACACAAAAAAGTGATGGATTTGTATCTTTAAGGACAAAAAAAAATTTAAAATAATAGCTTCTGAAATGCAACAAAACCACTGTATATAGTTTTAAATTTGTTTGTTAGTGCAGCATAATCAAATTTAATAGTAATAATGGGAGGCAAAGCAGTGTGCATAGTAAGAGGTTACACGTAAGAAACATTAAGCATGACAGCTGACTGTACTTGAGGTGGTTGAGCACTAAGCTATCTTGGAAAATCAGTAAGGGTGAGGAACCATACTCACTTAAACAGTACAATTTGAGTTTTTCAGGATAATAGTAATAAGGATTTAAATTTGTTGTGGGAGTTTCGAATAGTATCCCATAGAGATATATGCTCAAATAACATGTAACCATTCTGTATATTTCTGATAATCCTTTTTGTTAAATAATTGAAAACTGAAGTAGGAATACTTAGAAACATTAAATGGAAAAAAGACTGGCAAACAGTTTTGCAAAAGAAAGAAATCTATCCAAAAAGTAGTTTAAGAACTGTGGTATGAATTTGTCATAGATAAAACCCTGTGAGGGACATCAGAGAACCCACAAATATTTATGGAATGAACCGCAATCTGTATACAGAAGTTAACAAATGTCTCATTACAAATGGGATATGGTTTTCCCAGTAACAGAAGCACACAACTTGCATTATATTTAACTTGAGATCCTGTTATAATTAAAAATACTACAAAGAAAAAAAGTCTGCTTTATATATTGCTGTAAAATACTTTGCAACAAACAAAACATTTGTTGAAACCAAATCTGATGGAAATTATATTTACTCACAAACAGTTCAGAAGAAAACTCTATAGAATACTAAGTTTTGAAAACCTCTCCTGAATTATTTTAGAATAAGTTATTTATCACAGCCAAGACTTTTTTGGATGTTAATTTTCATTATATAAGACAGAAAAGTAACGTTGATATGTGGATTCAATCATATATTTTAAGAATCAGCAAAGGAAACCCTGGGAAGAAACTATAATGAGTTTGTGTAAAGTAACTGAACTTAAGTTACTTAAGTAACTTGTATAGGGGGACCACTCCAACTCTTAAAATAGCATTAATTCCTAAGGACTAACTAATTATTTTCTCCCACATTAACAGAAACCCAAACACCTCCTCTCGTTCCCTCCAGTATTTTACAATAACAGGGAAAATATAAAGCTACTTGAGAGAAAAAGAAAGATTAAAGGGAGGTAAACTTGAAAGAAGAAATGTAAAAAATAAGAACTTCAATAACATTGCTTTATAACATAAAACATACAACACAACTCACATAAAACATAACTTTACCTTTCAGATTTCCTTTCATTTTCCAGTTTTACAGCTTATCTGAAAAATTTTTCATTGCATTCAAGTTGCTGAGTATGTAAACTGTGAAAGGTATCCTGGGATTTTTAAATGGTATTTAATGTCTTTTTTTCTTTGTCTCTGTGCCAGATTTTGTTTACCTTTTTAAACTGTTACAGTATGTTTAATAATGTTAATGCTGAATCTGAGAATTTTATTAAAATTCTTAGTTGATAGTGTCAGATTCTGTGCTGTGTTTCAAAAGCCCAAAGCATGATGGCAGATTAAGCTGATCCAAATCCAGGCTGCTGCAATACTGCCTCTTTTTGCTAGGGCTAATCCCTATGTGCCTGTACAATAAATAGCTCAGGGCAATGACCTGACTGAAAAAAATTGCCTGATGCCCCCAAAATTTTTTGAGCTCCTTCATCTCCCTCAGCCAGCTCTCTATACAAGTACAACCAGCAACATCATGGAGCTGCAAAGAGAAGTAGATCTTAGAACAGCTCAAATTTAGATTTGCAACCTATGTGGGCACAAAACTCATTGCTCAAAGGAGACCATGGCTAAAGTAATGTTAAAAATCCACATTAAACCCATCCCACTCCGGGCTGCCCCAAGGAAGCCCAGGGCCACACTTTACTCCTTTAGTGCCCTCACTGGGCATGGCTAGTCTGCACTTCACTTCCTTCAGTGGGAGGGTGAGAGACTTCTCTACTCAAAGAGCTCTTCAAACATCTGACACATTTTCCCTCCTCCATAGTAAATCAAGAATTAATCTGGGGAAGAATAACAGTTAGAAAAATATTTTCAAATGGGAGGAAGGGCCATTATTGGAGTTAAGGGAAGCAAATAGTTACACAAACTCTGTAGGTCTGTTTCAGTGCTGGTTGAGGAGAAAGAGAGACATGAGATTTCTGAGGGGTTCCTTTAAAATACGCAAACAGTTATGAAACAAAAAGAAGGAGAAATTACTCTTCCTAGGGGGAAGATGACAAGAACTATAATAACCTTAAGGTATAAATAAAAAAGCCACTATGCATAAGTATTTATCATCTAAAGATTAGGAAATGTCAAGGAAAGTAGTTCAAAATATTGAGCATTTCAGTATATAAAATGATAATAGAATATAATAAAAAGTTTAAAAGGATTAAAACTAACCAAAATTCAAACAATTTTTGTTTGATTCATTTGATTTTACTTCACTCTAATAGGCTTCATCACAGCAGAACTGCATTTTTTTTGAAAAAAGAAAATGGAAAAAAACCCTATGTTAAACAGCACCTCAAACCAGTACAAACAAAAGAAATCCTAATCTCTTCTCCACTCAGTCACCATAAACATATTACAGATTTCAAAACTGAAGTGGTATGAACTTCACATGTCAAGCTCCATATATACCACCGAGCAAATACTAATTAACTGCATTAAAACAGTATTTGAGACAGCAAGAAATATCAGAAGACCAAGGAAACTCTGAGTTCAGGCTGTCGTGTATCTTTAACTTAGCCTTGACTTTGCAGAACAAAGATCACCCACAGCTGAGAAACCTTTTTATAGAACAAAGTGTAGAGCACTGGCACAAGACAGAAAGCAATGTCCTTGTGAAAGTTTTACTTCACAACTGCTATTTAGTTCTGACCTTAAACTGTTAAATGAAGGCATGATTAAATAGTCAAAGAAACAGAGTACATGCTACAATAAATTATATAAAATATGGTATTGAACACTTCGTAGACTTCTTTTTTGAAGAGATGTTTCTCTCATGCCTGTCTCCCATGTTCACAGCTAAACTGTCTGACCTGAACCCACAGGGCAGTTTAAAGAGAGTCTGAAAATCTATTCCCAATTCAGTTCTAAATCACACACAGGTGTCAGTGAGAACGAGCTATACCTGAACAATGAAACAATCACAACCACACTGTAAACTCAAAAGTTTTACCAAAAAAACTAAATGCATTTGCCGTAAGCACTGAGACTGAGATCTTTACTACAACTCCTTCACTGCTAAGCAAATGGACTAGAGTGAGGCAAACAGCCAAAACAAGGCTTGAACATGGAGCACGTGGTTATCATCATCATATCTGCCCACTGAGTGTGTATGCAAGCCAGTCATAGCTAGCCAGGCACTGATCTGGAATTGGTACATGAGGCCAGGGAAGACCACTGTGTTGCCCTGCACAGCTAAAGAACGGTCACCTCCACAAGGTGCCCAAGCTTAGAGTGGTTGTCCTCACCATGCCTCGCCACTGGAGTCCCTCCCAAACACGTGAGCAAGTTCCCATGATTTTCCAGGTCAAACTTGGAAGGAATTTGAGGGATCTATGAAGTTGTTCTTTGAAATCTCTGCCTGCCTCTAGAGCAGGACTACTGGGCACATGTAAACACATCTCAATGAATCGCCATAAAATTAACTTCATTCCTCCTTCCCTCTCCTCCTCACTGAGGGCTGGGATGCTGCTAGGGTGAAGAACACATTTGTGCAAATACCTCAGTCAAGTCAGAAGCAGTGCACCCAACTGAAAGGAAGAAAAAATTTTGCAGATAGAATGCATATTAAGGTCTCAAAACAAAATTGAAAGTAACAATAGATAATTGAGAAGATATTTTTATTATTAAAATCTTTTAATACATGCATTGTTTGAGAGTTTCTAGGATACTTCAAAAAGTAAGTTTTACAGATTTCACCTTTGCTCTGTTTGAATGAATTGGTTATTCCTTTGAGTTTGTTCTTTACTGACATTTACTTGTCAGTAATTTTTTTCCCCTGACATATTTAATAAGGTTTCCAATAGAGCTGTCCTGATTAACAACAAACGGATGCTTAAATGACACAATAATGGCAGTGTTCTTTGACAGGAATGTTTCTATAAAGCATATTTCAATTTGCTTTCTATGAGGAACTACACAAAGAAATTAAAAATTATTCTAAGAATCAGATAAAAAAAATTTAATGCTACTAAGTGAAAATATAAAGCGAGTATGCTTTCTGAGCACACAGTGATTAAACTGATGAATTAAATACAAAAAAAGTTGCAGAAATGCTTTTCTTATTATGAAATTTATTTTGACTATCACATTATAAGGAAACATATTTTAAATGTATGTGTTTAGGCAAATTAATTATGTATTATTGCAGATTCCAGTAAAACTCACAATTAAAGAAATTTCAATATAATAAGATTGATAGCTAAAGCCGAACATTTTAAAAATTGAATTCCAAATATAAATTTAGCTTTGAATAGCTTTTGGTATTAGATAATTAAGAAGCTACATGTCTGAAACTAAATGGGCAGTTCCAGCTGTTATTTTACAATTAGTTTCCACTGAGGGTTTTAAATTAATAACTGCTGCAATAGCCTCAAACATGCCAATGTTAATTAGGAGTGGTGTTTCCATGTAATGCTATCCATATATATGAGTATTTTACTGGGCTAAAGGTCTAAGTAGACTTTTTTTTTGCCTCTCTACTAAAGATAGAAGAAGAGAGAAATGTAAAGCAGGAAAAGACTTTCCTTCCAAGTCCTGTTCCAGAGAGAGGTATAGGATTCTTATGGAAGACAAAGACAACCTTCCTAAGTCCTAAAAAAAGGACAGTTTCAAGTAAAATAGCAAAGGACAATATTTAGAACTTGCTATTTAATTTAATTTTGATTTAACCCCAATTCAACAATTAATAAAGTTAAAGATTATTAAATGAAAAAAAAAGATCGCATATTCAAATTAAATGTCGAGAGAATCTTGTTAAAAAAGACATATCTTGAGGAATAAAAACATCTTGGTCTGAAATATGAAAGGGTAGAAAATAAATTACAGGAACAAGTTTAAAACATTCACTGTTACAATTTTTTTGCCTTAGCACAAGGAAGATAAGAACTGAAAATGGTGGTTGTGTAACCCTGTTTCAAGACTCTATGCCTTAAAATAAATACCTCTCCTTGAAATACTATGATTTTTTTTCCAAAAATTTTTTTTTCCTACATAACATTACCTCTGCAGTTTCAAACCTTTTGCAATTAAAGAAAAACTGCAATAGAGATTTTATGATGCACTGTAACTTTTACTTTTTCTAATTCCCTATGGTACATATGCACATTTTAGTAAGCTGCTCACACTTCCATGAAAAACTATATATGCATACATTATTTCACTGATTATCTTTGTTCCCTTTATTCAAAGAAACATAAAAAAACTCAGGTCAGCATCAGTCAATTCCTTGTTTGCCTACCAAATAAATTTCAATGAAGTATTAAAAAAAAAAGTAAAACAGAGAATAAGTTTTATTAGAATCTTTATAAAATAATCAGCTCTTAAAAGGAAATTATTCATATTAAGTGAATATTCTGGGAAACATTTAGTTATCTGAATACTAAACTTCTATACAAAAAAGAAGTTTGTTTTTTTTTTTAAACTCTTAATTTGTTTGAAAAGGAACATCTTTTTGCTTATACAACAGTTAAAGAAAATCCAGGCTTTTTGTAACAATAATTTAAAGGTTTTTGAATATAAACACATCCCACAGCAATTTCATACTGAACAAAAAGTATTTCTGTAGAGAAGATGCTTATAGATGTGGGTGCTGTTGAAAAGTTTTGATTGTGATTTTCCAAACCACATTTGAAAGAAAAAAAACAGATTTCCACACAGACTGCTGGCTATGTATGTGCTTCTTGCATAAACTCCTTCCATCATTCTTTCCTTCCCCTCACTCCAGCACTATCAGCACAGACACAAAATTGTTTATTAGTCCTTTTTTTAAACTGAAGGATTTTTATTAACCAATTATGGGCATTACATGATTATTACAAGCACATTCTAGATAAAGCTCCTTGAAATAAAGATAAATAGCAGATATTTTGTAAGAAAAGAAACATTGTTTTGCTATTTGTAAATGTTTCAGAGTTAAAAAACAGTGGAAAACAGTAAACTACAAAAATCAAAAACGTTAATTAGATACATTTATAATAATAAAAAAAGATTTGTATAGATGAAAAGTTTTACAAAAAAATACAAAATAATTTACAACTACCTTTTCACGATTAAACACTTTCCATGTAATTTTTTTGGGGGGGTGGGGGAGGGTGGGTGGTGTTTAAAGAATTTCCATTTACATTCATAAATTGAAACCAGTCTAAGGACAGCTTTATGCTTTGATCTATGAAAGATCTACACATGAAAATGACCATGAACATTCAGACCTGGACTATTAAGCTTTGATGTATGACATGAATGAAATCCTTGGATCTCAAAAATGATGAATCCAGAGCATGGACAACAATTAGATACTTTATTGGCCAAGCTGAGGAAAGCTTGTGATTCTGTTCACTTAAACTTCCAGAGTTTAGTAACAGTTTAGTAATATTTATTCCGGACTTTATAAGCAAGGCCTTTTCACAATAGCCTCCAACTGGCCTGTATTCTCTGTGCTCTTTGTCAGTCACTTCATTTTTGTCTTAACAATATTTTATGTCAAAATTATTTTACTCTATCTGTTCATGGATACTCCCTAAAATTCTATTAATTAATGTTTCATGTCAGTTTGCTAAAAACAACTATGTTGGGGATGATTGGCAATTATCTATATAATCGAGCAGGCGATTTACACATTATTTGGTACAATAGGGCCCTCATCCCAGTACAGAAGTAGAACTACATGTCATCTCAATTTCAACTCTGTGTTGCTTCACATTTAAGCAGAGCCATGTGTCTACTTTCTCTTATTTTTCAGTCAGAGAAACAGAATTGCTGCATCATATGATGAAGTTTCTCATCCATTTTCCTACTGATATTGTCCAGTTCTGCTGGTAGCTTAGCACAACTAGTGCTATTCATTGTTATAAACCCCCAAACATCACCCCCCCCCCTTTTTTTTTTCCAATTCAGTCCTTTTTATGTCATGTTTCCACTGACTAAAAGTGTTCAAAGATTCCAACTTTGTTCAGCTTAATTGCACTAAGCACTGTTTGTATACACAGGAAAATATTATTGTAATTTTAAAAAGTGACAAAATTATCACAGAATTATCACAAAATTATCACAGAATGTGAGATAATTGGGCAGAAAACTGGTTAAGATGACTACAGACACATTTGATTAGTTCCACTTCTTTAAAGCATTATAATTTATTCATGCTGATATTCTACATTAGCCACTTTTAGTAAAAGAGAAACAACTAAGGAAATTACAAAGGGAAAACATATGAAGATGCACAAAGAAGGAAATGTGGCTTTTCAAGCTACCCCAGGAGATGCTACTCTGTATGCTGCAGCCATCTCCATACATAGAAAAGGATCTTCTGGCCTGGTGCCCTCAGAGTTGCTTTATATCCATCAAAAGTCTATTCTTTTGACAAGTGATTATCAAACAGATTTAAGTAATCTGCTAGGTTTGTCATCTGGAGAAACGCTTCAGCAACTTGATCTAAATTGCTTTGAGTAGGAGGCTGGGCTAGACGAACTAGAGGAGTACCTTCCAACTGAAATTATTCCATGATTCTATGCTTCAATTGGATTTTTGTAACAGAATCAGCCACATAACTGTTTTTAGCACTCTCCACATAAAAACACGCATTGAGAAGTGCTCACTGTTAACAAGAAATTTTAACTGATGTCCTCCGAAGTGAACAAGGCATTGCTACAAACACCACAACTGCTAAAAGCTTCTATATAGTTCGCATACAGTTAAGTTCTTAATCTCATTACACTAACACCATGGTGGAAGCATACCTTTGTTGTTAGGTACCAAAGAATCCATAGATGAGAGAGTTTTATGGAGATCTTGAGGAAAAAAATTCAATTGGAATTTTTACCTTACTAGACATCATAGAACCAAACAAGAGCGAGACCTGGACTGAGAAATGCAAAATTTTTCCTCCAAAAAGATGCTCGTTTTTCCTTGTAGTTACAGGATTTATAAAACTTCCCTCCAATGTGATTCCTCTGATATCAAATAACTGGCTGACTTTCACTCCATCGGGGCATTAACGTGATTTCCCTATCTCAGCACTCTTCCTCCCCAAAACTGTTAGATCTTTCTCTGTTTTGTCAAGTGTATTTGACCTCTCATTTGTCCACTTCAAAAGTTCTAACAGACACAGGATGATCACACAAGCCAAGACATGACCATATAATCTTGTTTTTCTGCATCTTGCTGAGTCATCTCCAAGCAGCAGTGCCCCCAGTCCCAAGTTTAATATGACCAGGTAGTTAAAACCCACAAAAATGTGGTTCTTTCCTTCACTGCTTAGCAGAAACTTCATTTACTCTGACTGACTCCCACATTTTTAATTAACTGCTCTTCATTCTCTTTAGCCAGGCTAGGCAACTGTCTCACTTGCATCTTTATCCAAAATCTCCTTTATTCTGCTCCCTGGCCCCACCCCAAGGCCTTCTGGTATCTACAAGAATTTTATTCCACAGAACTGAGAGTTTCTCGATGGGAATGTATGACATTGGTCATATTTGTTGAAGAAAAATACACCTTAGCTAGAGTTCAAGAATCAGATATTTATGAGAAATCATTAAAACAAATAAATCAACATCTAGGATTTAGTAGAAAAAAAATAATTGAAAAGGAGAAATTGTCTCTTACTGTGACCAGCTAAAAATGTGTCACTGTACTTCTTTCAGGAGCCCTATATTTACTGTTACAGTACATACATCTTTGTTTACTACATGTATTAACAGTCTAAACTAAATCGATCCATTTTCTACTGGAGGAAATAGGTATTTTTATACTAATTTTTATATGGTATAAGAAAACTGGAGTTACCATGTCAATACATTTCTTTCCACTTTCCAATAATCACCTGAAAAAATATTTGTGCCCAACCTTTAGTTCTCTCTCCAAGTTAAGCAAGCAAGCTATTTTTCCCAAGACACAGATGGAGTCACTTCAACTTACAGGCCAGAAGTGGCCCGGTTTATTTAGTATGACCTGCAGCCATACCAGATTTACCTTTCATGCACTGGCATTCTGTTAATGATGTATGAGCACATTCAGTTTTTCATGTATGAATTTATGGGACAAATTCAAAAGGTATTTGGAAATCCAATTCAGACTGTTTAGCCATGAAAAATTTTCTCAGCCTTTCCTGAAGCAACAGTTTCTACATGAGAAGCAAAAATTCTTCCTTCTCATGAAATACTACAAAAGGGACATTAATTGCATGTGGTTGTAGTTCAGACCTAAACAGAAGACTGTTTAAACCAAAGTGACACTGCAAATTAAGTTTGTATCCCCACAGAAGAAACAGTGTAAAGACAGTGGGTCAGACAATGATTTATTTTCTTTTATTCTATTAAAAGCAGCAGCAGCAAATTAGAGAAGAGAGGTTGGAAAAAGATAGAAGATGATATGTTGGGATTATTAGAATGCCGTAGCAGCTAATTATTCAGTAATGAACAGGCTGCTGTAATTTTTTTTTACAGTCTGGTAAGCTGGATATTGTACTAGTTTTGTTAATATTTACTAAGAAATTTTTCATCAAAAATATGAGTTACACATTGTGTCGGTTTGCTCATTTTACTACTTGATTTTTAAGTATGCTGTATTACCCACAGTTACACATTTTTGCTATCTAATACCATCTACTGTTGGCAGGTTAAAAAGGGCAAATAAGTTAAGAAATCTCATATTCGGAAAAACAAACACTAACATCAGGCATATGTGTTAAAAATATCCCACTGTTTGTTGTTTTTTCTTGAATACAAACTGTGTGTCCTGATCTAACAATACAAAAACCTTTGCATTAATTTATTTTCCAAAGGAAAAATGACAAATAAATGGTGAAATCAACTGCACTCACAACTCCACTGGTCTAGCAGCAGTGACTGCCAAGTGAGAAAAAGAACGGCTACCTTCAACCATGCTTCTGTAACTTCAGTATGTTCTGGATCAAGAATATGTAATTAGAAAACGCATCTTCTTTAACTCCAAACTGGAATCTTAATATTGTTACTTAAAAAAAAATAATTTATATTGCTCAAAAGTGTTGAAGCTTGCTTAAACAGATCAAAATAGTAACCCTCTTCCCAAAACCAAAAGACCACCCACTACCAACTTCAATATTGTCTCATAAAACTCTGCAAAGTAACTTGACACTCTGACCCGATGTATTTTAAAAACACTAAAGCTATTATAATTGGATGATTAAAGAAACAAAGATAAGACCGAGTCATTTGACAGCTGTTGAGAAATTAGACGAATGGTCACTGACGCAGTTGGAGGAAATTACTGAAAATGGCAGACATTTCTCAGAAAAAGACACGGGAAGCATGACATTGTGAGACTGGTCATAAAGAAGCCAGTTAACAGTCAGATGAGAGACGTCTGTGACCCAGTGCTTATTTCTACTTTACCCAACTGGTGCCTTGATTTCTAAAGGAGGACTGCAGCATATCATAACTGTATAAAAATATGAAAACCAAATATACACTGCACAAATCTAGTCCAGAACATTTTTGTATGTGAGACCCAGAGACCCATAATGCAAAAGGGCATCAGAACCTTTAAGCAATTAAGTGACTTCTGGTTTGAAAAGCATGGAATTTCTGCATTTCAGGTAAAGCCACAGATGCAAAAATATCAGACTCAAAAATGTAAACTGCCATAGCTTCACTGATTTTAGATGTAAATCTCATCCCTCCTGCTGCTTACTCACTGATTTGTAACGTGCATAGAAGGAACATTGCACAGTTCCCTTAGGTGACAGAAACGATCTTATGGAAGCTGGAACTTGCAGATTCCACTTCACAATAGGGGATTTTTCTGGTAAATTTTTTGGTTGCTGTGAGAAGAGTGGAACCTACATTTGGTTCTGTAACTCTAGAAGCAGGTATCAGATGGGGGCCTCCTTTGACAGAGAGGGCAGGAGCAAGAAGAACCTGTACAAATGTTGGAAAGATCTCTTATCTCTGGGCACAAAGAGAGTTGGATCAGGTCCTGCCACCCAAAGCCATTGCTGGTGCCAGGCTGTAAGACTTATTCCATGGAAAGGTCCATAACACAATAGATACAATGCTCATTCAAAAAAAAAAAAGAAAGAAAAAGAAAAAAAGGATAAACTCCTATATCTAAACATACAAGCAAAACTACTAATTTAAATATTTCCACATGGAAATATAAGAAAAAACTCTCTTACAACTTCTAAGTGATCAGAAGAGAAACTGGAGATATTTCATGGTCTCCTAAAAATCCTAGTCTTGACAAAAAGTAAAACTTGCTGTCATTTTCTAGGCAGTAAATGTTTTACTGCTGGGAAAAGATTTTGATGTTTGTAATTTCTATTGAAGAGCACTATGAAGTAGTTAAAAATATTGCCACATCTGAAAAACAGACCAACGGGAAGTCTAAGACACTTGTTCATCTGTATTTCTGTGACTTTTCTCACTTGGTATTATTTGCAACCATACTTTCATGTCTGGCAACAGTGCCAACTCTACTAAGGATCATATATTACTTTTATCATGTTGATTACATATGTTCACCAGTTTTGCTGCCTATATATGATTAGTGTGGTTTGCACATACTTAGTGACACAATCCAGAGCATGACATTTTCACAGAAAATGTGTTTACTGGGAAAGAGCTCCTTAGAAGTTTGCGTTTCTTTCAGCTTTGATCTACGTGACATCAAGAATCCTACAGTTTGAATATATGTTTACCATTTATATTATTAAGATCTATCTCCTTCACACTATATGGCTACTGAGCACTTTGGTAGTCACAAAAAATTTCCTTTTCTCTTAGGTGAACTTAGTAGTAGCTGAATAAAAGAAAGCCTCTTAAAATGTTCTCATCTGTGAGCTTAAACTTCGTAATGACTTGACATTTAAATTCTGTTATTCATCAGCACTTCACAGAAGAACTTGATTTGTCTAAATGGATTTGAAAGCCCACAAGTGAAGAAAATCAGAAAAACCTGGTTTTGAATATCAAAAGATTGTATGTGAAAAGTATTTTTACAGGCTGCACGTACCCGTTTTATTGATCAATTAACTTCTTCCAAAATGAATTTTTCTGAGACTATATATGAAAACCCAAACCCCTCCCCCAACACTTACTGATAAATGTCTTTTCTGAGCACAGCTCTACTAAGCGGGTTGTCAGCCTGAGGAGCCATAGAGACAGATCCAATCTTGAGAACCAAAGTGTCTTCTTTAATTGTTGGATTAGCTGTAGTTAGGAGAAGAGAAATATGTGTTTGATTAAAAGACAAATGAACATAGCAGAAACACTGAAAAACTATTTCTTACAAAAAAAATAATCTAAGAATGTCTGCTAAGGATTCAGTTCTGCTCAGGAGCAGCAATTAAAGCAAAAAAAAAAACCCATAAAATCAATAGCACTGGTGTGACACATAAAAGACAAAACTATTGTAATTTAATTTCCCCAGAAAGTTTTATCACACAACTAAATCCTGGTCCGTGACTTCTCATTTTCTCTGATACCTTTTTTTTTTTTTTGTCCAAAATTATGTTGATCCCATGGACTTCTTTGTAATCTGTCTGTTTCTCCAATAATTATCTGCTGAAATATCAGCATGGAAAGCACTCTGAATCATACACACTTTTTAATATGGGTCTACCTCCTTTAGATGCAAAACATTGCAGAATATTACAATGTAACCATCCTAGTAGCATTTGGTATGGGTTGCAACACACATGAAAACTTTAAATACAAGGACTGAAACAAGAGCATCTGAAATCTGACACATATACAAAGAACAAGATGTAGTACTGGACAGTAAATTCCACATCAATAACAAAATTACTCCAAGAAGAAAAACCTCTGCTTTCCACTTCATCTCCATCATATTCAAATTTCAGCCACATGTTCAAATTCTTAGTTTTAAAAGCAGTAGTCATATTAGATAGAAAACCAAAGTTCTGCCCCCCAAAAAAACAGAACCACATTTCTTGAGGTAAACAAACTCTGTGAAGTCTCCTTACAGGAAAAGACTGCGTCTACTGTATCACCTTCTCAGCAGACACAGACATACACAAAGGATTTGGATAAGGTTCTGCTCAGAAGACTTCATAGTAACTAGGAAGCTCCTGAGAACATGTGATGCAAGCTCAAAGAGTTCATCATCTGAAGTGGTTCACTTCAAACACCAGCATGATACATAACAAGGACAGAATGACATCACACTTGTTCCCACGTCCAAGGAAATTCTGCAACACACTCACGTGTGAGTTCTGAAAACAAAATGATAGCAGCAGAACAGAGTTTAAATATTTTACTAAAAAATGAAATGCTTGTTTTGGAAAGAACCAGTGAAATCTATGAGCTTAAAAAATGGCTTCTCCAGACCCATTAATATCTTGGTGACTAAAACACCATGATCTGCAGCTATATATACATATGTATATTTTTAAACAGATAGGAAAAAATCACAGAATTCACAGAAATTCTAATATGATGTTTTGAAACAATTATAGGAAATACCACAGTAAACATGCAACAGAATGGTAACACAAGTTCTGACACACAACTAAACCAGAACACAAGGGGTTTACTTAAAAGAACCTCATCTACTTAAAAAGCAAAGTCAAATCCTTTAGTCCCCAAAGCAGATCAAAACCATATACAAGATGGTTTCGTTGCCAGAACTAAGGTAGAAAAGTTAAGCTGACAACAAAATCCTGTCTGTGACTAAATCAGAAACCATATTTTCAACTTTTAGATCAAAAAAAATGAGTAAGTATTAGAATTTCTGCCACTGTACGTTTTTTCTGATACATAAGAAAAAGAAGTGAAAGTATTAAATATACTTCAGATTGTAATTGCAACTGAATTAGGTGGCAAATGCCTTATTCTGAGAAGCGGTTCTTAATACAAGAAATAAAAATAAACACAGGACTACTCATCACTGTCTCTATTATGTAAGCATCGTAGAATTTTTTTTCAAGGCTGGGAATAGTTGTGTACAGCTTCCTGTAGGTCAAGAAATTAAGGCACTCTTAGAAAGAATTACAGGCATTAATATTTTCAGCTGGTTTCTAAAGAGTGATAATCTGAGTCATAATTTAGGATGATTAATTCATATTCATTAACCCAAGAATTCTCCCATTAGCTTTTCAAAATACGGGAATAATGTAGTGAGTAATCATAGTCATTATAAATATTTAAAAATTTGAGGGAAAGAAAAGGTCTACACTACACAACATAAGCACAGTCTAGGAAAAACTTACAGACCCAAGGGTAATAAAGTTTTTCACCATCTCACTTGGTTTTACACACTCTTCTTTTTGCTCAGCTAAACACATTCCGATCTTTTAATCCTTCCTTCTACTGCTTCTTCTCCAGCACTTGATTAGCATTTGCAGTGCTTTTCAGCACCCTCTCCAGTTTTGTCAATTCCCATTTTTCGAATAGAAAGCAAATTGGACATGATATTCCATCATCTGCCACATGCAGAAGTACAGCTACTGACCTTATTTCTTTTCACTAAGTCCACTGTGACCCTTAAGCTGTTTTCAGCCCCTGTCTCCCAGGATAGTCCATCCAGTCATGAAGATATAGTCTGCATAATTTTTTTCCTTGATACATAACTTGAGCTTTAGAAGATTTAGTACATTTTCTATGAGCAGTGATGGAAGCACAGTGATCCAGATGCACAGCCTATAGAGTCCTTAACATTTTCCTCAGGAAATTCTTTGCAACGTACATTGATGCTAGCAGCAATGGTTTTATATTTACTTTCAGATTATTAAATACCGATTTCACTTATTATTCCCAACTGACAATTGGTTTTTTTTAGACTTCTAGTTAGCCATTTTAAATTCATTTAACATTTCCACAGATACCGTATGGGGATACATTTTAATTAGAATACCATGAGACACTACGTCAAACTCCTTACAAAAGTCTAAGCATATCAAACCTTTGCAAACGTTTTATCAACTAAGAATTGCAACCATAATGAAAAATGGAAATCAGATGTGTTTAACAAGACTAATTTTACATAAAACCACATTTATTATCGTGTAACAAATATGTAATTCTTTATTAACTGAACCCTGTAATAGATTTTTTTCCCCCCTTTATGTTCCCTGAGGGAGAGCAATAAAACTACCTGTCTTAATTTTATTTGAACATCACACTTTTCATTTTACTAGATATACCTTCAGCTGTCTAAACCTGTTCTTCCAAGGTGTGTTAAAAATTAGCCTCAGAAGACTAAGATCCCTGAGCACCAGTTATTCAGTCTGACTGATTTGAAACTCTTTAATAGTAAGCAAGGAGGATGTTACAGACCATATGTTACGACAGACTTCAAAGTAGGGAGTCATGCTCATGTGACAAGAATATATCACTTCTACAAATGCAGGACATACGTTTATTCAGTATGCCGCTGTTTCTTTTTCACTATCAACAAATTTATCATGTCCTTTCTAGTGATTCCTGATATTTTGCTCACAGCACATATTAAAAATCTCTTATTGTCCTCAAACCAGCCAGATGTGGATTTTCCTAGTCTTTACCACTTCTTATAAGTGTTTTGCAATTTAAAATTTTTATTTAGTGTTCTGCTATGCAGTATTTCTTGTTTCTATTTGTTATATATTGCTTTTATATACTTAGTTGTCTTTACTTCATCACTATATAAGTGATGGCCAGAGCTTGAAACACCACCTGATGTATTAACAAATCAAACTGAGGGAAAGTAGCATTGCTTATTGCCTAGGATAAAATGCTGCCCTCAAGTACACCACAAAAACAAATGTTAATCTGGTGCTGCTGCAAAAACCATGAAACTAAAATGTTGTAAAAATTTGTGGGTGTATTCATACATGTGTAAATGCCTCACGAGAACAATAATGATTTTCATTATTTCATAGTGTTTGTGTACCACAGTTCATAGTGCAAGTTTGGGTTTGGACTGCACAAATGCAAATAAAGAACAGATTTACTTTTTTTTTTTTTAAACTATATATGTGAAGTCACAATTAAATACGTTTTTTTGGAGAAGGATAGTTTTGGTAGCTATCACTAGGTACAAGGAATGAACAGCAGACAATTGACTAAAAGAAAAACTGAGGTAATTGTTTTTCTACTTTTACTGAGGTGATCACACATAAATTTTATCAGATTAAAATTCTTTCTCAATCAATAAATGATGAATGAGCTCTTATGGGGGCATACCTCCACAACATATAAACACTTTTCTGACCTAGCACACCAGTAATGTAGGTCATATTCAACTCTTACTCCTTATTATTGTTTCTAATTTCTATTGTTCTTGAAGACAATAAGCAGTAGAAGAGAGAAGTGATTTATTTCACATTCAGAAACAGACAAAAGTTTGGGAAAATCTGGGGTGAAAGAAGAAATGAACAGAGAATGGTACTGATTTTCATAGTGATGATATTTCAGAATTTTCCAGTGGAAGAGGTTAGCTGACTTTCTTATTAATTTACTAGAGCTAATCTTTAGCATTATTCTCTAAAAGCATACATAGTTTTCTTTCCTACGTACATGGTTAACCACAGCAATTCTGTTCTTTGCATGCATTTTCAAGCAAGGGATAGCAACAAGACAAAGTTTTTTATTATTTCTTTTTAATAAAGTATACAGCTACAGAGCTACAAAAACACTTTAAAAAAAAAGATTTCCTTGACAGCATGCCCTAGAATTTCCTTCCAGCCAGAATCATAATTCCTTCTTGCCAACACAGCCAGTCTAATTTTATCTTCCTGTGTTTTCAGCATTCCCAATTGGAAAATTGTAGAGAATGTTGGCAAAAAAATGATCCATGTAAATTCTCATTGTCTGCACTTCTTGCAATTAGGTTATGAGAAAAATCTAAATACTCTTAGGATTATATTGTGTGCTATTATGTATAATGGTAAACCCCCTCCCCATACCTATAAGATTATGAAAGCATATCATGATACCAGCAAAACACTTTTTTCCTTTTTTTTTTTTTAATCTCTAGAAGATTTGTTGGTAATGGAAATCTCCACATTCTTGCTAGCTTTTAGAAGATGTAATTTTAGCATCTCTTTAGTTATATATAAAGATTGTAACAGGGATGTAAATATACTTTATGTATGAAGGGAAAACAATTTCTTACAGAAAAGTATTATCTATAGATCAAATGGCTACTTATTTTTGTTTGAAAGAACAGTTTAAGCTATCCACACCTCTATACATACCTGAAAGTGTCTTACATAAGGGAGTCTGAATAGCTTCAACTAAGACTTACTAAATAAGTTATGAATTATATCATCTGTTGGGCATCAATCACAAGGTACATTTTAACAACTTTCTCCACACTGAACTAGAATATCTACCTGCTTCACTATTGCACAGTTTTCTAGGTGCTAATTTTCACGAGGGCTAAGGCTCCATGATTACACCCCATCGCTGGAACAGGCATCTACAGAAGACTGAACTGGTATCAGCATAATGAGAGCTGACACAAGAATCACCACTGCAGAACTGGGTTAAATTCTCCTTCCACGATTCTTAACCATTTTTTTTTTTTTTTAACAATCACATTTTAAATGCAACTCTATAGGTACTGGGAAAGCAAAGATCAAATAAATACCTAAAACCCCCCAACTTTTCAGCAAATCTGCAGAGAAGTAGCATGAATGTTAGATGTTTCCTAACTCTGACCCTTGAAACTGAAGGCCCTAGCAATGGTCAGCGACTGAACTAAGTTAGAGTATTTGTCTACACTGCTGAACAGAAAAAAACCCTCTACCAAAATACTGTACCTTCTGCAGTATGACGATCTTCCTCATTCTGGGGAAAGAAGACTCTTATTACACCAGTGCTGATATAAATCAGAGGCAAGTTGCGGGAAGTTAGAGCATGAGTCCTCATTGGTTGGCCTGGTGATTTTCTTTTCTCCTTTTGACTCCTTGGCAACCTGGCTTGAAAAATGCTTGCAATTGCATTAAGCAACGGAAAACAGAGGACCACATCAAAGGCCTGAGCAGAGAGAAGGATCTCATGAAGAAAGTGAGGAGAACCATCAGTGTGACCTTCTGATAGCTTATGGAAAGTTCTTCGTTCATTTCTTGATATCAGTTTGTGCCGGACATTTTTTGTCACAGCTTTGGTGTAAGTGAGAGAAAGAAATCCATGTTGTTGGTGTGAGCCATCTAAAAGTTTTGCAGTTGTCTGTTTCAAGGAAAAAAAACCAAACAACAAATTGCTGCAAAAATGTACACATACAACATCCATTAATTGCTATATTCTCTGTTAGTTAGGATGTTTAGGGTTCTGTATTTTCCACTGTCTCTGAATCATAGAGAAAATGTCTTTCTTTTTTTTGCATGGGCAATTTTTTCAGTGTGTCCACACTTCACGGTATTGTGTCAGCTAAAACTATGAATTGCTGATCATTTTTATTTCTTTTCTGATTATTTATGTCATATGAAATTCAAATCCAATCAGCCAAAAAATACACTATATATTCAGGAGTCTAAATTTACCAAACATTTTCTGATAATTTTCCACACAGTTATATATTTTTATTTCTCCTTCACTTCAGACATTTTAGAAGTAGCTCTTACAGAAGGAAAAATGCAAGGGAGTATGTGAAAATACTACAGTTGCTAAAATAATGCTTGGGTACTGAGATAGCTTCACTCTATCTAAATATGGGTATATAAACCACCCATAGTCAATTAAATACTCTAAGAATTGAGCTGGTTTTGCCTCACCTCTGAATATTTAAAGATAATAGCTGTATTCCTTGCTAAAGCATATCACTTCAATAAAGATACATTGCACTGTACTTTAGAAATAGATTTCTTCACTTAGAAGGAGAGATTTCCTAGATAAATATGACAATTAGATGCTTAGCTCCCAGAAGATGTACAGTACAGTTTTCATATTATCTTTGAAAGGCTATCATTCATACATTGTTAAGGAGTGAAAAATGTAAAAATAACCAGGAAAACCATTATTTTAACAGTGTAGTAAACATTTTGATAGAATTCTGTAAGATTGCTTAAATATTAGCACTTAAGCACAAATTAAAGCAACTACATTTTGCAAGTAGTTGCTTCTTTCAGCATCTTAAATTTGATTAAAAACAATTTAATGCAATTTAAATGTTGCTAATGGAACAACAACATCTCTTTCTTAAATAAACAGGATACATAGTTCAAATGCTGAAAAACTGGAAGCTTTTATCATTAAGTGAAATTAAAAAATTAGTAAGTTAATTTCCTATAAGAACTGAAACAAAGAGATTAAGAGAAATATTACCAAACAATAGTTATGATGAAAATAAATTAGACCACACAAAACTTCCACTAACATAAAAAGATTCTATACAGCCATATATTTGTGAAGATAAAGAGCCCAATGTCATAACATATAAAGTCTTTCAAGGATAGGCAACAAAAAAGGGGGTTAAATATCTCACACTGAAATATTCTGAATCAGCAAGTAATGTTCCAAGCGTTCAAAAGAAAGACTCAAATATGAAACTATTAATCATTGCATTATCATAAGATAATTTTAAAAGGTTGCATAAAGGTATACTGCAGTAATACAAAGTACTTAAATCCCTAAGTAGATATCAGAATTACATGAACAAAGTGCAGCATTCAGTACTGGATTTTACACACTCGGTCTCCAAACATTAACGTATGTGCTCACTTTTCATATAAATGAATCCCATTGACTGCAGCAACCCATCAACCCTTCTTCTCATATCTACTAAAAAATGACTGACAGCTATTACTAAAGGATGAAGGAAATAACACAATATAATTAATATAAGCAATACATATATTCAGTTAAAAAAAAAATTTAGATGACAAGGAACTAAAACCATATGAGATTATTATTTTTCACTCCAACTAGCATTTATTAGTGGAAGTTCTGTAGTAAAAATTTTTAAAAAGATTCTTACAGAGGGAAAGAAGCCAGAGAAATTACTGAAAGGGTCCTGCTTGCTGATGGGTCGAACCAACAAGGTACGTCTGTTCAGCTTGTCAGTACAGGAAAGGAACACACCTCCATATTGCCCCAGAGACCAAGAATCTTCCCCAAGGCTTGAGGTAATGAATGAGGCATGGAAGAGAGGAAAACAAAAAGCCAAAAAAAAAAAAAGCAAAAAAATGTTACATTACTACATAGCTGCAAGATAAAGCCTATGCCATACTTCTTCCTAAAAAGCTGAAATTCAATCAGATCAACCAAAAAACTGATTTAAAAAAAGTAACTTTGTACAATTTTATGTCAAAGGGCAACCTACAGCAAATGGTCAAAACACATGAGAATAAAAGTATAGTAAAATCCTGCATAGAGAAAAGGGACTTACCCCTGGATTTTCAGCAGATAGCTTTATTAGAATGAGGAGAATGATTACAAGAACCTAGAAACTGTGAACAAAAAGCTGCATTCATATATGTTACAAAGTCATAGCATTATTTAGAAAAAATGAGCTATTAAGTATTGAAATGTGCTTTGTACTACAGTTCTTGTAATCATTCTTTTTAACATATGTAAGAATAAAGAAAAATACATTGCTTAACAAGAGTTACTCAGGTAAGCACTTTAGTCTATTAAAGAAATCTCACCAAAAGCTTTTCTCTGCATTGTAGAAATATTCCTTCAAAATGGCCTGACTGCCAGTCTCCCTCTGGCCTAGAAGACAGAATGTTCACCTTATCTATTCTCTGCTTTTGGTTTTAGTCCACAGAGATTTCAAGACAGAGAAAGGTACTCTGAAGAGATTGTGAAATAGAAGTGAGACCAGTAATTATTTTGTCAAGTAGAATAATTTTTTTTTTTTTAAAGCCTCGATATAACTTTAACAAAAAGAACACCCTGAAGTTGAAAACATTTCTAATGGAACATTAGGCTCCTGGGAATGAAGTACCTTCTCTCAAGCTTCCCATAGAATCTGTGGATGAAGAAGCTTGTTAATAGCACCTAGCTACTGGGATTCCAAAGCATTTTAAAGCGTCATGACTTGATTTTAAAAGATTTTGAAAAATAAAGTATAAATTGTGATTACCAAATATTACAACACGTACAAACAATAACTGCATTTGCAACAGGCAAAGGATTAGGAATTCAACTTATTTTTTTTTAGACAGCTGATCAGAAGAAAAGTCTCAGAAATGGTGGTAACTTTGCTAAATTGATATTAAATCTCCTTCTTGTTGTACATGGGAAACAGTAAGTGTCCAATAATAAGACTTTGCAGACATTGGATCCTAAATATTTTAGTCAGTTTTCAATGCCAAAAAATGTTCTGAACCTTTTAATTTTTTTTTTTTTCGTCCTCCTCTCTGGGAGTAACACAACAACTATTCTATTTTCTCTTCATTTTTGTCTGCCATAACGAAATCTGTTGATCTGTAATAGCAAACACTAACCCAGCTGATCAAAGACTACATAGGCTCTCTTTTATCAAGCCTAGTGTGTTCATGACCAATATGAGCTAGAAGGTGGCACACGCAATCTCTCTACAGAACCATGTGTCTGGGTGCCAAATGAACACAATCACATTAGTGCAGCAAACTACTCAATTAACAAGACTTGCTAAAGTTGCAAGACATATAGTAGGCGTAACTACCTACTCTAAATGTACATAATATTGACGATAGACTAGTCGACATTAATTACTGAAATTTTGCTCAGGCGTGCCTGCATAAAACTATACTGTGTCACACAGACACAGATAATCAGCTTAGTCCGCTCCATTACGGTGTCTCTAAGACACGGCAAAAGAAAAAGCTCACTTTTTCAGAAACTTCTTTTTAATATCTAAGAGTATGGTACCATAAATCATTAAATATTGGCACTTGCTAACAGATCATGAAGCAATATTTAAGGAATTTCCCATTCAAAAGTTCAGTTAAAATTAGTTATTTTTGTCTAATGGACCAACAGAGCAGTATGAAAAAGTGCTCTCCTGATTTATAATGATTTCTATGTATTTCTTTGGAACCAGATGTAATTCTGAGAAAATGTAATTCTGATTTTTATTACTAAAAAGGTTAAAAACATTTCACTGAAATTGAACAATTGCCTTAAAATCAAGTTAAGAATTAAGAAAAAAACCAAACCCTGTTGCCTTTCAGCCTGAAATTAAAGCAGAACTCCCATGAATTACCTGTTTCTGTAATGGTCAATATTGAAGCTTTCTATTTTACATTTGATTTTGGTATAGACATCCTGCATATCCACTGAGGCACTGAGATCTTCTAATTCACTGACAACACAAACTTCTGCAATAGTCAAAGAAAATAAAAGTTATTAGTTATTAATCTGAAACTTGCAAGTTTTAAAGCAAGAAATATATCTGAGACACAAATAGGATGATGCTACTTCTACTCAAGAGTATTTTCATAAAGTATTTTTTGATTCAAATGCCACACAGATAAGAACCGGAAAAAAAATCCTGGAATTCAAACTTTTTGATAAAAATGTGTAGACACATATATGGGGGGTTTAGTTCAGGTGTTCATAGTATAATTCCAGAAAAAAATGTAAAAAAAGTATGTGCCAAGCTATTTACCCTAACAATACTTGAGATTTCTTTCTCTTGTGTAGCTAGTTTTTCTAAATCAAAGATTCAAGTACATGTCCTTGAAAACTAGCTTTAATCATTAGTCCCCTTGCTTGTTCAAATTTCTATGAGTAACAATGTTAATTGCTAAGCAGCAGTGTTTCCTAACAAAAAGATATTTGAAGTCCTGCAGTACCTCTATAGAATCCGAGTTCTTTTCAAACAATTACTGTCCAGATGATAATCCAACTTTAACCTCAAAGTTAAAAAAGAGAAGCTGTGTACCACACATATTTCTCTTTTTAACACAGAAGCTGAAACTTCTATGTTGAACTCCATATTAAACTTTCTATGACTTTAAGGATTATACTATGATGATTAAATTTAAATTTGAAATTATCAATACAAAACTACATGTCTATACATGGACATACACAAAACACACTACTAAATCATAATCAAAATGAAAAATGGTTGCTTCTAAGGCAATAAATGCAGCACTCTATTAAGTAAAATAACCAACTTATTTCCAATTTAATATAATCGTCTTCCCCCATGGAGGGGGAAGTTTATGCCAAAGAACAACACTGAATTCTGATTACATGCACTAACCTAACTACAGCTTGTCACTCTAGTTTAAAATGTAGATCCAACCCATCATTTCTGCATTACAGTGTTTAATATTGTCAGTAAATGCCCTGAATAGCTAACACTGTGCTGTAAAATAATGTATGGAATTTAAAATACTATATTAGGGGGAAAAATGCTGAATACCTGTGCCGTTATTTCTAGGATCAGGAGCAAACAATTTTATAGTAATTTTTGGCAACATCCACTGCATCCATAGGCTGACACGTCCACTTGAGACTCCAATATTACTTGTTGTTTGTTCCAGTGTAATGGAGTCTGAGAACGGAGAATCATCACCACCCTGAAGAGAATCACCCTGTGAAACAGATGTAATAGCTGAGGAAAACAAGTATTGCTTTTCACTGCTCCTCTTTTTTCTTCCGTATAGAGTGATGTAGATGCCCAAACTATATGCATATAAATACAGACTCACTGACAGTATATTTGAAGTAAGCCATTTTTTAACATCAGGAAAAAAATAAACCCTTTTCTCAGGTAGAGATAATAGACTTTGGCAAAGATTATATGGTAAAACTGTAAGGTTGCATGACTTAGTTCCACTTGGCATAGTGAGCTTTCCTCATTAACTCTACACTAAGGAAATACTATCATCAATGAAAAAACACATGAATATTCTGACATGCAGTGGGAAAGGGGATAAAGCAGGCTTATGCATATCTGAAAGGCAAAGGAGAAAAGACTTGTTGGAGGTGCCAAAGGAAGAGGCACCCAGTATGGCCATAACACTTCCATACTACATACACACTAGTTTTGGGGGTGGGTTTTTTCCCTTTTTCTATGTGCTTCCCTGCAACTGCTTGGGAAAGTGATTTCACAAAACAGTAACTTTTTGTAAGAATTAGAAGCATTTTAGTTCCCACTTGTCTGTTATTGAAAAAAGGTGATTGTCACTTGCAATGTTCTTAAATATACTATCTGTTGACATATGAGCTTGTAGAAGCTACTGTGCCATAATCTCCGTTCATTCTCTAAAACATTAAAGTCTCAACAAAGAAGACACAAAGGTTAATGTTTTTAGGAGAAGAACATGTCAAATGAAAGCTATACTGAAAATCCTGTTATGAGGGCTTATCAGAGTTCTGCAGGCATGTTCTGATAATTCCTGATGGCACAACTAAAATATTTACCAGGCGCAGGACTTCATCCTGCTCCTTTGCTGGAACTTACTGTCTCTAAATAGGAAAGGAAAAATGCAAACATACAATTGCTCATCAGCTCCTAGTGTTTACAGCCTATTAAACCAAATGCAAGGGACACATAGTCACTAATGTCAACTAGAAGCCACTAAAAATACACCAGCATCTTCACTTGCAACTCCACCAAGTGTTGCAAGTATTCTTCATTATTCAAACCAAAAGGAAAGGGACAGTGTATTGTCACTTTGATCCATTAAGACCAAGTTGTTTCTAAGATTTACAGACCAATAAATACCCAAAGTCTTAAATTTCAATGAAGGTTTTGGGGATTAGCATTTGTAAAGGATGATAAACAACATGTCTGGGAATTTTGAGATTTATCTTTGACTAACCAAGATGAATTACGTGGAAGACACCCTGGAATCAGATCCACACAGAAAGCATTGCAGTTTGACTGAATCCATTTTAACCTGTCAGGCAAGAAGTTACAAGGCACTCACTTCAGCTTCAGATGTCCCAGAAAAACTTACTTTCGGCAGCAATATTTAAAATCTGACAGTCCAAGACTGGAGAATGCGAGTATGAAAATCCTGTTAGCAATCTATTTTCTGGATGGGTAGAACTTATCCTAAACCAAATTACATAGCTCATATGGAAGCATTTATGCTGATAAATCACATTTTCAGTCAACTCAGAGCCTGCAGTTTAATTATAAGATTTCTATCACGTATACATGTTCACTTATCACCAACCTAATTGTAAAGAGAAGACATGAAGGTAGCTCATAATCCTACAAAAGTTTTGTACACAATCCATTATGACTGTGGACTATCTGATATACACCAAATGGAGCAGCTGACATTGTGCTTTTAGAATACACCGCATAATGAAGAATATGATTACCTTTACCACTTACTTTTACAGAGAAACAATGAAACACAGCTTCTGCTTCCCACTTTCAGCTCTATGTCACTCAAATTCACATTTACTGTGGTTTTGTTTTTTTTTTTTTTTTGTCCCAGCAAAACAAACTCTTAGAGGACACAGAGAGAAACAGCAAAGGTACTTTATCTGCATGCAGTAACCTTTATCCTTGAAAAACTCAGTGATACCTACTACAATTGGTAAGAAACCATCTACATTGTCAATAGCTGACATACAGAACTTACCACTCCAGATATTCATTCATGTGAGGAAGGGAGAGCTTGTGCAACTAACTAACATATGTTACTGGAAAATAACATCTAAATGTGTGACTATAATATCTGGACTAGTTCAACAGATGTAATATGAAGTGTTGAAATGAAAATTAAAATTCAATCCACCTTCAATTATCTATGGTGATGGTGGCTTTGCATTAATCAAAATGCATGAAAAAACATGCATATTTCTGTTTACTTTTATATTTATTATATAAGGCATTATTGCTTATGGCTCTGAACAGATTACCTGTAGAGCCATAGGTGACCTTCTTTGAAAAACTGTTAAACTCTAGAGGTGCAAAAAGTTAGCCGCTATTAATATGAGGTTTCTTAATGGAGTATATATACATTACAATCTACTTATCTCACTTTTGAAAACAAATGAAAAGAAAAAATCAGGCCATAGTTCAATTGAGACAAACCTTCAGGTTAAGTACTGATAGAAGGAGATGATACATAGCACTGTAATGCTCATTCCATGGTGAAATTACACAATTCAGAAAAGAAATATCCTACCCTCACCAACCAAGTTTTAAGAAAAATCAGTGGTACATCTATAACATTATATATAACTACAGACTTGTGCAATTTTTTAAGAATATCATCATCAGTAGATTTAGTTTAGTTTAACAAACTGCAACATGTGTTTTATGGACTGAGAAATTAAATTTTGTTTTAGGAAATGTCATTCAAATGACAATGGGCTTCTGCTCTTCAGATACCATTTGTGAAGACAAAACCAAAAGATATATGAGTCCAATTGTAACTCTACCATGGTTCAAGACTATTAATCCATCTAATGGTGTCTTTTCATTATGAATGTAACTAGCTAGTACATAATTCAGGTGTGGAAAACTGTTTATGTACAAATCTGTGTTGACTGTATTAAAGAAATCCGTTTTTTAAAAAAAAAGCATCAGAGAAAACAGATACCCTGGCAGTTACTTGAAGTAAAGCTGCTGTTTCTAAGTATTAAGTAGTTCAACTTTGTAAATCCCTAGGATTAGAGATTAGTGTTATCATTGTAATCATCAGTGGCTGGTGAACAGCAAATAAAAAAATGCCTGTTTTTTGCAAAAGAGTCCATGATGAAGAAACCATTCTCTATGAGAAGTGTTTCATTAGTGTACAGAAAGCAAGCGCTATTATAATTGGGAAGATTTCCTTAAACATTAGTCACAATGGGTCAAGGAACCATGGATATAGCATTAGGTGACAGTGTACGAGTCAGACTAAAAAAAGATATTACTCATTGGATTTATGAATGCCATGTAGGAATGAGATCACAGACCATGAAAGACAGAAAATGAAGAGTTCAAACACGTAAGAAAAACAAGTAGCTCATCTTCAAAAGAACTAACAAAAACACTAAGAAAGTCATGCAACGTTGACAGTACTAACCTCTGAAAAGGTGTAATCTAAGCTAGTATCTTAAATATGAAAAAGCAAATAGGGTAATACATTAGAATGCATATTATAAATTCATTATCCTATGATGGGCTTTGTCTGTGATGTCTTTAATCTACATAAATCTTCCAGATGTCTCCTATAAATGCTTGATCACTTATTAATGGTCAGATTGACAGAGAGAGAAAGAATATAAATGAATGAATGAACAAATACAGAGCTGGAGGTACCAAAGACTCGTGAAAACAAATAGAAGAAAACTAACACCTATGCCTTGGTCTGAATGAAGTTACTGCTCTGTAAAAAACAGCAGTACTTAGAGGTCTATCAATTAAATGCATGGTCCTCATGGAGTTCATAAAGGCAGAAGAAGTGCAATTAGCCCAGAAACTAAGACAAGAGAAACACTGCTCTCCCTGTATAAGACAGACATGAACACACAGGTCTCAAGTAGGTGGACAAGGACCAGAAGGGTATGAGCAAGATTAATCAGAAAGAGAGAAAGAACACTTGTCTGTGTATGTATATATTTACTTTCATGTATGGTGGAAGGAGCAGGGAGCTGTAATAATGGGAGTTAAGGAAAGTAATTTCGGAAAGAAGATTGTGAAAGTACTTACAGAAGACAAGTTACAGAAACAAGGGATGAATGGATGCGTCCATTGCTGGGAGAGCTGGTAACAGAGCATAGAAGAGAACAAGCAGACAACCAGAGTTAAGGGAGAAGGAGCTTCATCTGGTTCCCTTCAAATAGACCTCCCAGAGGGAAACTTCCCTATACCATTTTACCCACTAATTTTTATAACACCTTTGAGAGTCCTTTCTTCCCTGAAAGGTGCTTAATTGTCACCAACTTGTCAGTGTGTTTAAATCAGTAACAACTAGCTTATAAACTAAATGGGAAGAAGAACCTACTCAAGGCTACTTTCAAAAAAAACCCCCAAACTTCAGCCACACAGTATGCCTTCTCTCCCTTCCTGACCTTTATCTTTTGAGCATTTCTTCTCCATTCTGTTCTCACTGAGCAAACCTCCTTACACAAAACCACCTGAAATTCCTCTCCAAGCCATGGACTTCACATGACCATCTTGTTTACTTTTATTTACAAGTTTTATAATTTGTTTACTCTTCCTTCTTCCATTTTTCCCTTACATTGTCTGCAAATTTAATTATTAAATGTAGCAGGGCTTGTCTCCTGCTGTGTATCTAATAATATTTAATGTCTACTACAGTAGGACATCTAATTGGGGAAACCTCAGGTAGCTCATTTCATACTCCAAAGCAAGTGTGGCACAGTGGACATACAGCACCCAACAAGATGAAAAAGATAAAGAAAAAAAAAAAAAGAGTGGTAGAACACGCTAAATAACATGTTCAGGGCAGAGGTTAACCCCTTTCCACCAAACTGTGATTCATATTTCGTATTTGCTTCCCTAGCAAAATCTTTCCTGCCTCTTGCCAAACCTTTTTGTCCAAACACTCCTATCTCCGAGTGCTGTTTACTAACCATGAATGACATTTCCTTCTGTCCACAAAAAACTCTACTCTCTCCAGTGCCACTTAATTGTCCTACAAGGCAGCACTGACAGCCACATGGAAGCAGATATCTTTTCAGCACTGTAAGCAAAACTCAGTTTTGTTTCTTCAAGGATGCCAGTGCATCCTCCCCCAGTATGGGGAAAGAATGAAAATTGGGAAATGGCCTTGGAGAGTATCAGGCCTGGAAGTCCCCCAGCATCTGAAAGGATGTAGGTAGAGAAGCCAGCCACTTCTCCAGTACTAACCAATGTCTTATTGCTTCTCCTGAAATGGTAGGCTCCAATGATAGGACAGTGGTATAAGCCAGGAATCAACAACAATCCAGCCATTTTGCCATACTCTGACTATTCCTGTCCACTCTCTCCAAACACCAGCCTGCCTCCCCTCCAACTATCTACACTACCTACTTGCAATGCTATAAAAAGCAGGAGCAAAAAAAGTATCCTTCCAGAGCTGGAAAGAACACACAATTTTGAGAATCCTGTCTCCTTAATGAGACTTTATTTGCAAAGTCCTCATTCCGACATCAGAAAAGCCTCATCCTATTTCATGACTTGCGATTTCATGCCATCAGCATAGCATCAGTTTTGAGCCTTTCAATTTCTGCTAATTTCTTCTTGTTTCCTTCATATAACTCATTCAAGTGGTTCTTTGACATTCTGACTTCCAATAACTTCCCACACCTCCACAATTTGCCTTTGAGTGATACCCCTAAAAGATTATGCTTCTGTTCTGGAGTTTCACTGTGTCTGGGATGACTGTCCTCATCAAACCTCATCCTCTAGAGATGCTACTTTGGAACAGGGAGATCCCTTCCGCAGGGCAGCTCTGAAGGAAGGAGCCAGTCAAGAACAATTTCCCTTAGCTGAGATCTTTGGATGGATTTCACAGGGCATCAAGAAATGGAAGGCAATTAAAGGTTAAGGAAAGAGAGAAACAATACTTATTTAAACCAGATAATACATTTATTTACAGTTCAAGCCAAAGTTAAAGCCAATGTTGATGTTCTGTAGACCGATTTGGTGATCTCTATTCTTCTCATTCTATAAAAAGCATTTTTCTTTTTTTTTAAAGAAATGAAGTATTTTTAAAGTTCTTTCTGTACTGTAGGCACACTTAATTTGCCAAACTGTAACTTACAAACTGTGGTGGAGGGAGTGGGAATGAGAGAGTGTCCTCCCTACCCTCCATACACACCCTCACTCTCCTATTAGGCATGTTCCAAAATGCTTTTTGTATGAAAATCAACTTTGTTCTCAAATGTTGTAAGGTCTCTACATTTCTGAGAGTTAAAAAAGAAGAAAACAATAGTAAATTAAATTAAAGGGCTACAGTTAATAGCAAATACATACTGCCACCATGACAAGTTTTGAATTTTGTAATTGGATTCTTTTATTTTCATAATTTAATGGGTTCATATGTTTCATACATTTTGTTAACTTTTTTTTTTCCCACTGAGAACTTTTTTTGTTTAGTGGTTTGAGTGTACAGATAACTTTGTTCTGTAGAAACCTGAGGTTATAATTTTCCTACACTTTTCTTTAAGCTTATTTTTCTGGATATTAAATGATGTTGATGCTCCTCAGAGAATCAACCAGTTGATAATTTTGGCACAAGGTTACTTATAACAGTATCTGTGAGGTTCTTGAAGAACTGCATTTATCTAGCATTACCCCAGACATATATTGTCGTGGTTTAACTGCAGCTAGTAAGTAAGCACCACACAGCTGCTTGCTCATTCCCCGCCGCAGCAGGATGGAGGGGGAAGAGAACTGGAAGGATAAAAGTGAGAAAACTCGTGGGTTGAGATAAGAACAGTTTAAGAATTGAAATAAAATATTATAATAACAACAACAACAATAATAATAGATTGTAATGAAAAGGGAAATAACAAAGAGAGAGAGATAAAACCCAAGAAAAACAAGTGATGCAAATGAAAACAATTGCTCACCACCAATCAACCGATGCCAAGCCAGTCCCCGAGCAGCAGCCCCCTGGCCAACCTTCCCCCTAGTTTATTGCTGGGCATGATGTCATACAGTCTGGGATATCCCTTTGGTCAGTTGGGGTCAGCTGTCCCAGCTGTGTCCCCTCCCAACTTCTTGTGCACCCCCAGACTCCTCGCTGGCAGGGTGGTGTGAGGAGCAGAAAAGACCTTGCACTGTGTGAGCACTGCTCAGCAATAACTAAAACATCCCTATGTTACCAACACTATTTCCAGCACAAATCCAAAACATAGCCCCATACTAGCTACTATAAAGAAAATTAACTCTACCCCAGCCAAAACCAGCACATATATAAAAAGCAAATTAACCCAGGAATGTGCAATCAAATTTAAAAGCAGGAAACCCTGCATTTTAGGGAATGTGACTCCTACCAACTTCCAAGCCCATTATATCAAAGAAGTGTACAAAAAAACCAGAGTCACAGGTACAGGCCCAGATGTATCATTAGACACTGCTTCCTCCTTTTCTAAATACATAATGGAACAGGCCATATATCTGATATGCTATAACCAAAAAATACACATGTGAAGAAGAGGCCAAGGTCCTCACAGTTTCTGTTACTATTGCTGGAGCCAAGCTTTCACTGGTATCATTCCAATGTTGTCTGTGCATATGTTTGTCTGATTTGCAGATGTTTCTCACACTTTAATTTCTGTAACATGTGAGGTGGCTTTATTAAATCCTATTCAAATTTTGTAGCACACATCTGCATAGCTACAGAACAGAACTTCATTTAGTTAATAACACAAGTAAGGCCTACACATGCATGTATTTCTGGAAGTGAACTTGAAAAAGAAAACTAGTCCTTGAATTTCTAGAAGCCAAACGGAGGATGTCGATGTAAAACAATGTTATCAGAAATAAAAGTCTCGTGAACCTCTCGACACAGCCAGAGGCAGAGTAAGTTGGGGGTTAGACACCTAGGCCTGCAACTGCCAGGGTTTTGGAACCTGTTCTATCACAGGGCCTGCAAGTCCTAACCAGGGCCTCGGGTTACTGCGTTCCCATCCAGTATTCCAGGTCACTTGCACGTACTACTCCTTGGACTAGCTAGCTTGATGATAAGCTAAAACTGTATTAAGGCTCAGGCTTTCAGCAATAACCTCTTCTGTTTGCAGCTATGCCAGCTGCAGATCATATCAACAGACATCCCCAGCTGCTCAACACCATGTCCCTCTCAGAGGTTACTGGGTTACTGGCTCCACCCGACCCCTACTTCAACAGTTCGATGTGAACATACTATCTAAATTTTTTCTGCCATTCAAACATGCGTAAACAGTTGAATTGCCCCATTCTCCTTCTCAGTGGCAGAAGCACTGCAGATGCTCCTCTGAAGGCAGACGTTGCTATATGCTGTCCTTTGGGAGATGAAAAATGAAGAGACTGCATTTCTTCTTAGCCTTCTGTTAATGGTACTGTAACCAGAACCACTAGGCAGAGTCACAGGGGCTGAAAAACTGATGGTCTGCAGTAGCTGACTGTTTTTGTTTTTTTTTAAATTAGCTCAAATTCTTAGAAAATTTTTGCAGTGAAGAACTAAGAAACTGAAGTGAGAAGAGAGACTGTGGTCTTGTTTCTCACGCAGTTTTAATTTTCATTTTGGATTTTCAGCACCCAGCGTGGTATTGTTAAATATGTTTATGCATTAATTTTCTGCTCCGTTTCCAGATCTACAGAAAAATCAAGCCAGACTCAGAAACCCTGAACTATTTTCCCACAACTTCTCATGCCAAGTCCTAAAATATACAATTTAATTCTTTCACCAATTGTTGCAAATTGACCAATATACTGAGTTTATTTTCTTAGCAGAATTTATCTTTGTTCATCAGGAAGATCCAAACATATGAGGCCTTCATCCCTGGCCTGCCTAAAGCTCAGGGATGATCACAGTTTGGCCACACTAATGCTATGCCTTATCAAAATAACTTCTGCGTTCTTGCTCAATCACTGAGTTTCCCCAAGGACTAAACACTTCTACCACTGTTTGTACTTAAGTAAACAGTAACAAGTGGCCTGTTGTAGTCTGTACTACCTTTGTTTTTGCTGTTCCAAAGGAGGGATGGTAAAAATGATTTAACTGTTTCCAGCCTTTCAGTACTTAAGACTCTCACTCATGTTTCCCTGTCTTACCACCACACAGACTAAAATTCAGTAAGCTAGGTAGCTTTATCCACATAAGACTGTGGTGATCACCATCAACTTGTCAGCATGAAAAGAATTACATGCAGCTTAAAATATAAATCATCCACAGATCACATAAACAAATTACTTCTTTTGCTGTTTAATATAAACAGTTGTGAGAGTTTGCTTTCTTCCGATTCATTTATAGCAAGTCTGTCGCAGCTGAAAGAAGCTTTAAAAATAATCATTTGTCTCCCATAGAACAAAATAACACATTAACTATAAAATCTCTAAACTTAAAAAAAAGTATCTATTGCAGAAAAGTATTTTTGTTTGACAGACTTCAAGATTTCAAGATTTAAAAATATAGGAACATATAAACAAAACGCAGACTCTGATAAAACACAAATTTCTGGAAAATGTCCTTAAGTCAAACCTGCAGAAATACATATTATTGTTTAATTACTCTATATACATCATTGCTGCTTATCAGCAATAATGACTATAAAATACACAGCTGCAAGGTGAAATTGTGGCTGATGCACTTGATTTTTATATATTACCTCCTCTTTTTCTTTCATTAAAAACATTATTGTTATAATAATCTGAAAACAAGTTATAATTTACAAATACAGATGGTATTTTCTAAAGCAAACAACATGGACATAGATTTGCTCCCACTGACTTCTTTGTAACATTAGGCCAATATTAAGTAGCTTCAAATTTCTAGAGACCAAAATGCACATCTATAAATAATCAATACTAGCATTTTAGAGAATATAAAGACATTAAGTACACAGCATTTAAAGAGATTAAAATAAAAGTATTTTTCTATTTCTCTGAGTATTTGAAAGTTGTTTGCAGACCTGTCTATATCAAGCCAGCAATCAAGCAAGGTTTTGTTGGTGTTAGGTCTCCTGACCAGTGAGTGCCTGCACTATAACTGCCTCATCTGCTTTTACTGCTCCCTTGATGGAATTCAGACTCTGTGGGAAGGGACAGGAGTGGTCCAGTTCCAACAGACAGTGATAAATCAGACCCAGGAAAATGGTGGAATGCTGCTTCAATCTTCTCAGCTGCCTCCACTTTCCCTTTCCCCTCTACCATTCACTGAAAGCATGCTTTTTTAAGTCATCCTCTGCTTCCGTGCAGTACCACTTCTTCTCAAGTTGGTTAACTTTCCTGACATCCCAGTTATTTCTGTGAGGTATTACAGATAACTTTTGCCTTCCTGTCTCCAAACACCACCAATCCCTCCCCATGGCTCAGATTTTCTATACCAGTTTCTGAAGAGTACTTGAAGAATACCATGTCATATGAAGCTGACAAGCATTAGGTTACTCTGACATCCCCTGCCCTGCTTCTACACTTTTTGAAATTAAAATTACTTCTTCAGAAGGTACCTAGAAAAATATTTAGTCCTCAGCTGTTCTTTGGTGTGAGACAATGCAACTGGGTTTTAAAACACTTGTTCAGATTTCACTAGTTAGGCTCTTGTGGACAAACAGGGTCTCCAGATAAAAAGTCTTACGTTTAAGATAGATGTTATATATAACAATCCATACTTGGATAGACTGTGGAGGACTGTGTCTTCAGCCAGAAGAAAAACTTGGCCTCACTGAAAATAGTGTGGTATAACAGACAGACACCTGGAGCCCGTTAGGCAATTTGACAGGTAAAACTAGCTGCTGTACTTCACAGGAGACAAAACAATTAAAAAAAATCTGTCTACATTTTTCACAAGGGTTGTCCACTCACTTTGCTTTTAGGGCAGAGGAATAGCTGTATAGCTCTCTGTACAGATGCCACTCAGATCCATCCCTGCATCTATAATGGGGTTCTGTGCATATTTGAACATACTAAGAGATTATTTTTTTCAGATAAAGTCTATATTATATGGACTATAACTGAGGTACTCAGCAGACTGAAGTTCAAAGTAGCAGTTGGAGACAGCAGAAGTGACCAGATTGTGTCCCTCATCTTCACATCCTACTCTCTTCAAATAAAGGAGAAGCACAATTTCATGATCATACTATCTACGGCTATGTAAGGTAATAGTAATTAAGTTAGCAAAAGGAACAGGGAAACTAAGTGATCAACTACTCTCAAAGGACGCTGGTGAAAAAGAATGAGGGAGAACATTACTTAGCTAATTTTTCACTACATATATTTTTAAATTCTCAACAATCCTTACCTCAAAGAACAGGACAGCAACCATGTCATTATAATGAAAACCTATCTTGTGCTTTGACATTAGGAAATATGTTGAATAAGTTCAGAGACAGCCACCAACTGCAGAAGAGAATGAGTGTGCTGGGTTTGTGTGTGTGGCAGGGTTTTTGGTAGCAGGGGAGGGGGCTACAGCAGTGGCCCACTGTGAGAAGCTTCTCAAAGGTCCCCTGGCTCCAAGTCACACCCATGTCTGTGCCAAGACCAAGCCAATTAGTGATGGTGGCTGCGCCTCTGCGATAACATATTTAAGAAGGGGAATCTGGGAGGAGGAGTGGGAGATGTGAGGTGTTGCAAGGAGGACACCTATGCGAACACCAAGGTCAGTGGAAGAAATGAGGAGGAAGAGGGGGAGGTGTGCTGGTGCAGAAACCCCCCTCAGCCGATGGTGAGACAGGAGGGCCACCCACCCTGCCACCCACGGAGGTCACCAGTGGAGCAGATGCCAACCTGCAGCCCATGGAGGACCCTACACTGGAGCAGGTGGCTGCATGCGAAGAAGGCCGGGACTCTTGGGGAAGAAGTCCCACGCTGGAGCATCTTGGGAGGAACACATCCCACGGGAAGGACTTATCTCAGAGAAAGCTTGTGGAGGACTGTCTCTCGTGAGAGGGGCACTGCACTGGAACAGGGGAAGAGTGTGAGGAGTCCTCCCATTGAGGAGGAAGGAATGGCAGACTGACCGTAACACCATCCCTGGCCCCCTGCACCGCTGCAGGGAAGGAGGTAGAAAAATTGGGAGCAAAACTATGCCCATGAAGAAGGAAGAGAGTGGGGGAAGGTGTTTTTAAGATGTGGTAATGCTTCTCACTGTCCAACTCTGTTAAGTGGTGGTGGTGTTGTTAGTGTTTGAATTAAATTGATGTTCTTTTTCTTCCTCTAATGAGACTGTCTTTTGACCATGACCATAATGGGCAAGTCATCCCTCTCTGTCCTTATTTCCATTCCTGAGCCTTTTGTTTCACTGTCTCCTTCCCATTCCTGAGTGGGAAGGGGTGAGTCAGCAGCTGCGTGGTGCTCAGTTTCCCTCTGGGCTCAAACCACAACAATGAGTTATGGAGATACTGCCAACCTTTATGTTACAAATTATGTAATTCATATTGTCTAAAATAGTCTATTAGAAATGTGAGAATTAAATATGGTTTATTCTCACTGGTTGGCCAAGCATGATTCTCCTACCTCTTCCCATTTCTCACCCACAACAGTACTACAAACTCATAGTCAACAGGACTGTGCATGGTCTCAGGAACAATGTTCTTAGCTACTTTACACATGATGATCTGCAAAAATTCATTGTAGCTTCAAAACACTTTGAGATTTATTTTTACTGATGGTCACCAAAAGATTAAAAAGAAAAAAAAAAATCAGATAAAGTGATGAGTACATTGACTTAAAATGGTGGTAGAGTGCTTAAGATCATTTTACCTACGGCTTAATAAAAATCTGTTTGGAAAATGTTACTTTGTTTACATCATCTAGAATGCAATAATTTGGTCACCCTACTAGGTTATTCACCTCACTCCAACTGGTAGCTTGACATAAAATTAGGTCTAAGAGTGAAGGGATAATTGTTTTTTTTGAGGTTCGTTTTGTTTTAAACCTCAGTCTTTAAATATAAGAAAGCACTAGGTCAAGACAACCTTTGATGTTACATATCATAACAGCCAAATCATTTAGATTAATCCTCCAGTGGCTATCCGTTCTTTTTCACCTTACAGTACCCACTAACTTTTTTCAAGAAATCACAAAACCAGTATCAAAGGTGGTCTTCAAGTATAAACACTGACTCACAAATTCATAAAAATGATAGTGCCCACAAACTCAAACACAGTATTTTTGTAGCTATTAGTCTTATAGAAATCTAAAACTCTGGCTTGACTTCTAATGACAAAGATTCTCTCCAAGTCTTTTTTTCAACTACAGTAATTCAAAACCTTTGCCTTTCTCTTTTTTTACTGTTAATTAAAACCCTTGTACACCCTACATACTGTTTTGATTTTAATCACCTCAATACACCTAATATTCCCACCCAGTTAATCAGAAATGGAGAAAGATTTTCCTCAGCTGCCAAGCCAAAAATATTACCCTGCTACTTGAACAACTCTGTAAATCTTCCTGACAATATAAAAATTGGCCTTCTAATTCTCATTTTTAATTTCTGATGAAGAACTTACAATCTCAAATATTTGGCCAAATATATGTTCTCCCACTTCACTGTCTCCATTAAACAAATTACACCTGCCTCAGTATGCTCTTCTATCTGTGCACTTACATATCCCTTGTGCTGGTTCTTTCTTCTGGACTGCCTTCCTACCCCAGCCACAGACAGAGCACCTTGGGCTGAGAGCTCTGAATGGAGACGATGGACAGGAGTCTATTCCTCTGTCCTTCAGTCATACGAACTATGGCTCCATGCAAACATTTCCTCCTGTTAGTACCTTTCTTTCCTTTTCCATATTTTTGTTAATATCCTCAGAGCATGGTCAATTTTTTAATTTATTTATCCTGTCTAAGCACAATGATACATTCCTTTCAAAGCAGTTTTCAAATCTCAGTTGTAAAGTGTTATGTCAACTCTAAGTCCCTTATTGTGAAAAAAATCCAATATTAGTGCCATGTGTTTTAATATAACTTTCTATTTTAACAAGATTAAAATTATGGTCTTAGCTTCGGAGTGGAAAAGACTGAACACAAATTCTAACATTGTCCTTTGTTGGCTAATTCACCAAATTTCATTTAGATCAGGAGAAAAATTATTTAGCTGGTGCATAACATCTGTTGAGAATAGGAAGAAAATTAAATAAGTGACGAACAACATTTTGCAAAGGGGTAGGATATGAACATTGAACTTGGACCCATATTACCAAAATAATCTTGGTAACATGACAGATTAAAACAATTACTGAATCAGTTTCAAGTAATGCTCCAAGTACAGCATGTACTCCAAATACTGCTGTCTATATAGAGGGTCAAAACCAAATCGTTATTTATAAAGCTGGTGGTTTCTGATTTTAATGAGAAAGGGATTTGCTGTGAGTAGGTGGAAAAATACTATTTTTGTGACCATATTGTTTTCTTACTATTATTGCTTACCTTCAATTCTGTATCCATGGCAAAATTTTTTACAACTGAGATCACATACACATAGAAATACACCAAAACCAAGGCTATTCAAATAATCTAGAAACATTTTAGTGAAACAACTTAAGAACTTTCAGTTCTTAAGTTCAAACACCTTTTAATGACAGTTACCTCTGTGTGTGTGTGTGTGTGTGTGTGTGATGCATATAAAAAGTAAGCACTAGCAATCACCATTTCATTTTCTCCAAACCCAGAAATTAATATAAACCATACATAGGGTTAGAGCAATCCTGGCCAAATGTTGTTGAACATGTAATTGCACTCAGCATTCAAACTGCTGTGTATTTGCCTGTGTTCCAGATCTATTCTATGAGATGCCCCCAAAACTGCTGTGTTTACCCTGAGAATGAAATCCAGTCTCTCAGAACGGTCTCCCTGCATTGTAATAGCTTTATGTTACGAATGAAGCATTGCATATGCATGATATACCATCGGTATACCTTCAACTCATCTTACGCATTTTTGGCTCTCTCCTGGAGCACAAACAAGGCCAACTCATTATTCTAACTAGTAAGCCTGACAGAGGCACTAAGAAAATCACAAATACTAGGCTTATTCAGTTGCACAGCCTCCTGTGACCACCCATTCTATGATATATCAGCAACCTGATGACTCGTGGCTAACGATACTCATGGATGAAGTTTAAGACTGTATTCGTGCTGATAAAAGAATTAGCCTTCTTTCCTCAGTATGGCAGAGAAGCACAACTCCTTCCCATGTCTCAAAATAGTATTTTATAGTCTTAGGCACACACAGAAATTAAGATCAGGTACCAGATTGCTCCAGACAGTGCTGTAAATTAAGGAAGCAGAAATACATAAAAGCAAGTGACCAATCTCTCTTATATTTGAAGCTGCATATCCAAATCCTCATGTGACTCAGTTACAAAAGCACTCCTGAGACATGAGACATCTGGGAGAGGGGAAGGAACTGAGCTCCAGAAGTAGTTCATAGTTGGAGGGTAACAATGGCTGGATGGACCTGGTGTGAGCGTACAGCTGGGTGACTTGCAGTGCCAGCCTTGGGTGCCTTCACTGCCCCTGTATCTCTCCCAGTTGTCAATACACTCTACACACAGCAGCTCTCTGTTGACTCAGGCATCACAACGACTGGCTTCAACATGACAGGCTGACTGCTGAAGCTACTTGGAATGACTCACAAGCAGCAAAGGTATCACAGGTACTTCCAAAACACCAGTTACTGTTCTAATAATTCTGGACTTGAAAAATGCCTTATGCTTCTTGGCCTGAAAATACTAACCATAATTTTCTGACAAGTGTTAATATTCATTCACTTCAAAGAAAAACAATTCAGAAAAATAATAAACATATGATCAAGACAGCAATTTCTTTTTAATGTTTTCTCCTTCCTCTTGTTTCACCAAACTGAGTAATAAAGTATTCTTCATTCATTTATCAGGGCAAAGCTACTTTCCATAGGGACACTACTGCTCTTTCTGATCCTTCTGTTTCTTACTTGACCGCACACCATACCTTCTAAGTCAGAACTCACATGACACATTTTTTTTAAGAAAGCCTACCTCTGTAGTAGTCCCAATGTCAGCAGATGGGCTGTATGTGCTGGTATCTGGTGGGGCGGTACCAACACTACTTTTAATTGGAGAGCTAGGAGGAGCAGGTCCTGTCATGGTTTCAGTATAGACAGAAGATTGATATAGAACTCCTTTCCTCTGAATTTTATTCCAAACTTTACCTGTGATCTCCGCCAGTTCATACAGAAGCTGCACCTAAAATAAAAAAAAAACAACACCTTTTTTCAGATGAAACTTTCCTTAATGAGGTGAAGGAAAATCAAAGTCCTCCACTGAGAGTTAGAATGTAGCAGAACTGAACTTCTCACCATTCATAATGTTCTGATAAGCAACTACATTGCAATTAAAATAATTAACATTAGTTATAGTATAGTGATCTTGATAAAAATAATCTGTGCTTTGTCTAAACATATGGTATGTAGTTCATAAAAACATAAGCAATAACATGGTCTTGTAGAACTCTTACTAATATCAATTTTAACAATTAAACAAGGGTAATTTATCATATATTCACATGTATAGATATTGCCTCTAGAAAAAGGCAAACATATAAACTTTATGAAATATTGACAATGCAAAAATTATTCATTTAAATCGTATTAAAATAATGATCCCACGCAGAATATGAAACTGTTCTGTTTTAGGGAGAATATCCACTATCAAACTCAATAGTCTCCTGGCATATGTCATTCCTATATTCAGAAACACACTAACTTGCACATTGTTTGACTCAGTTCTAAGATATTTACACAAGTTTTTGTAAATAAGCATTAATCACAGAATTTGTATGACAACATACTGTAATATACTGTATAAAACAGGCTCAGAGAAAACTGCAAACAATATATAAGCAGATCCACAGCTGGATACCATACCCAACTTGCCATTATAAAAAATGGAAATTCTCATATTTATAAGAACTTTAAGCCTCAGGACACATCTACTCTATGAAACTGGCTTCTTATGTGGGCAGAACAGATGCAGAAAAACATTGTTGTCAATCTACATTTGATATAAAACAGTACTTGATTTTGTGCGTGAGAGTGTGCGATAAAGTCACAAAGTACATACTACAGTCCTTTCTTAAGAGGTGAAGTGCTTAAATTTTATAAAAAACTTCTTAATTGATCCTGGATTTTCTTTTGAAGTTTCAAGGCTTACACTGAGCAGGTCATATACTCCATTTGACAGAATTCTTCCTTAAAGGAGATAAACTTCTCAGTACTTTTTTTGTCTTCATATACAGAGCAATCTGCAGACAAACAATAACTCTGGCTGTGGCAAAAAGTTCTTTTAGTTATGCTTTAAAATATTTTCTGTCTGTAGCGCTCTGATATGCACTGGTAACCTTTAAATTACTAATTCCAAATTTCGAAGTTTTCCTGAGTCTTATCCATGCAGTGCGGGAAGATAAACTAATAATGTCCATCTGATTGACTGAGTAATATAACATCAATTGGTGTTGATACTTTGCTGGCAAAAGAGTCTACAAAATTAATAAGATACAGGCACATATCCAAATCATACATGCTTGCAACCTCCCCTTCCTCAAAATAATTTTTGGTCAAGAAAGCAGAGGATAATTTAAGCTATACTTGCCTTAATGAAGCAGGGATTCCAGAAATTTAATTATGCTACTCTTCATAATGGCACAAAACAATGCAAAAGAAGGAATGATGCAACTTCTGTGTTTACATACATGCTCCTACACAAGGTCAAGAGGTTTATCATCAGCTAATCCAACACTGAAGAGTTTAAATCTTACTGGGGTTGCAACAGTGATAATCATTAAAGCTAACAGTTACGTATGTTACCTAGGAGATTTTTTAAAATTGCTCAGGTTAGAATCTTTGCAGCCACTCTGAAACAGTGGTTATTTCAGACAGCAGTAGCCATCTCTCTGAACATTGTCAGCAACCAGACAGCCAAGTAGTATGATCCTAATACTCTACCCTACTCTAAAACCAGACAAAACAAGTTCACCAAGAAAAAAAGGCACAATTTGATTAGGGGGAGATTATTTTCATGGAGATATATTAAAAAGTAGAAAAAAAAAAGGCCTCACACCAAAACCTCATTAAAACGAAAAAGAGAGGCATGTGTCTACATGTAAATAAAATTTTAAAACTTCAGATAAAGAGCTGAAGTTATGTCTTTGATTATTTTTAATACACTTAATTTTATTCTATTGGTTGTTACTCATTAAAATGGAAGGATTTCTACTTCTCTTGTTGGTTGCACTTTTTCAAGTGAGTAGCCTCATTATTTTTAGTACGCTCTATTCAAGAGAAGAAAAATAGTATGACAAAAAGAGGAATAACTCTGCCAGTATTTGTTACTAAGAGTTTCCCTCTCTCACTGCTTCCACCCTCCTCAGCAAAACCACACATAACTCAGTAAGACCCCACGGACTACTTGGCAAAATCTGTAAAGTTCAATACATTACAGCATTTTATACTTTAAAAATAACACATTAATACAAAATTGAAAACTACAACAAAAGGCAATACCCTGGCAATTTTGCACACTGGAAGTATCTATTGACGTTAAAGGGATACAACCATCAGAACATGGTTTCATATTAAATTATGATAGTCATACAGTAAAATACTTCACCTTTGCTACCATTTAACAAATTGACTGAGTATCACCTACTTTAAGGCTGTCATCTATAGACAAAATATGTCCCATCATTCTAAAGAATCAAATTTCACAGTCACTCTACTGTGAATTTATAACTATCAAAAGCTGTTTATGTAATTGTGTTTTCCATCTTTGTTCATGAACATCTGGTTAAAGAAGACTGATGGGTTTTTTTGTCCTTCTGCATCGGTAAAGCAGAAAGAACAAATAAGGCAGATGTAAGTGAGAAAGGACAGCTCAAGAACCTTCACTAAATGCAAATAATTTGTCCGTATCCTTTTGGTCACTATAATACTTCAGTAAATTAATAACATCACAGTGTACAAGGACATCCTTTAAGACAAGAATATTTGGTCTGATATTCCACTGTACAACTTCATTTTAACATTTCACTATACTTGTAATATGATTTACATGGAGCTTACAATTTGAATTTTTTAGTGCAAATGTTATCTTACCATTTGCAAAACAAATTATCTGATCACACTTTGGTAGGAAAGCTTGAAACCATGTTTTACTTAATCCATTTTTCTTTTTAATTTGCAACTCAAATTTAGATAAGGCTTCCACTCGTAACAATGCCATTCTGCTTATAAATTAATACTATTAATGTATTACATATATTAACCATGAGTAATGCAGTTGAAGATTTTATAAAACCAGAACTGATCAGACAATTTGCTGGAATTTCACTGAGAGTGTACCAATGAAATTTAGCAGACTATTTTGCTACATGAACATCATGAAATATTTACCAATTCTCTAAATAGCTGCAATATCAAGATGAATTTTGTACAGTTCTATGAAAATTAATACAGAATAAGGCAGGTTGCCATAGGCTGTGAAATTATCACATACGAATTCATTAAACATGATGGAAATATCACAAAGTTGCAAAGTAAATCTTTCAGAAGCCTTTAAATATAAAATGTAAAATTGTCAGCAAAATCACAGTTTTGTTCTTTCCTATTTATACATTTATAACACAATGACAACCGTTTGTGTGTGCGCACACACCTGTCATACAGCTTTACAAGTCTGAGTAGACCTTGTTGAGGCTAGTCAATTTTAAATTTTAATTTGCCCTGTCCAGAGCACAATCTCACTCTACCAACCCTCTTCCTAGTGAATGTGAGCCCATCCAGTACAGAAGACAATGGCATATAGCAAATGAGTCAGAAATAACTTGGATGGAAGGCAGTGAAAGGGGCAGATCACACACTGAGGATAAAATACATATGGAGTTTAAAACACTTGTTTCATTCATAAGAGCATGGAATGAGGCAAGAGAAAAATTGCATGTGACTGAGAAACATATTGTAATGAGTACACACAAGGGATAACATTAAAATTACACCAGCCACCTTAGCTTTAGTATTCCCAGACTTAGGTCATAAGCCCATAAATCTTTACAAATGTGATGTGCTGTCTATCAGGTCAAAATTATAATACTTTGTGTTCTTTCCCTTTCTTTCCATTAAAAGAAGCAATAAACAGTCCATTTTGTCCATGATGTCCTTTGAAAAATCTTATGCAAAGCTAAAACTTTGGAGCAGACAGCATATGAATGCAGAGCCCTACTCAGACCTCAGCAGATTTGCAATTTCTAAGAGTGTTCTCTCCAGCATCACTGGACATGTTGCAACTGTCAGGAAAGTGTTACCCAAGTTGCAGTAAAAATTACTCTAAATTTTGCATAGAAAACCTACTCTATTTGGAACTACAGCAAACTTGATCCAGATCAGTAAAATACAGGGTGCACTTTCTGAAAATTTAGTAACTTCTTTGCCTTTTAATAAATGTAAATGAGGTGGTAACTTTTGTTTACGCACATTCATCTGGGTTTTTTCCCTTTACTATATGATACCATTGTTTGCCTAAAAAACATTCGATGCTCGAAGAAATGTTAGTTCTATGAAAATATGGTAAAAAATTACATTAAACCACTTCCGTATATGAATTCACAGTGACAGCAGAACAGCACTATAGCATTTAATGGTACATCTGCAATTCATTTCACTCCCTCAGCCAAAAGATGCATTTATACTGTAGCTATTACATTTTGAGAAGAGTTTAAATTACAAAATTTGAGAGCGCTTCAAAGCAAATCTTAATCTAAGCACCTTGATCTTGATGGCCCAGTTAAAAAAAAATTAAGATAGAAGAGAACCTCTTCAACAAAATGCAGAACGATTGTACATAAATTGAGTTATTTTTAATTTCCTTTCATAAATCAATTAAATGTACCAACCTGGGGGTTGGAGCATTTTATTTCAAGGGACTCAAGGTCGACATGGAGGCAGACAACAAATGAGTGTCTGGATTCTGGCCCTGAAGCAAGCAGTTTCTGTGAAGTAACAGCTAAAGTAGAAGTACAGCCCATTGGTTCCACTAAATTAAGTGTCATCTGTTGTCCAAGAAGAGTGTATATACTGAAATGATGCAGACTAATAGTCCATGGAAAAGCATCACCTAATGATTAAAAAGAAGGGAAAACAGTTAAATAATTGCATAATAAAAACTTGACCATTTTTTTTTCTCAGAACTCAGTAAATGCCTTATCCTAAACCCCTTTAGAAGTCAGCAAGAGCAATCAACCACCATTAAATTGATCCCAAACTCTCACAAATATAATTTATACACCAATTCCATTGTATACCTCAAAATCTAAACAAAAGCAATACAACTTTTACAACTTTTTGAAAATTGAAATACATTGGGAATTTTAACCCCAAACTGTGAATAAATGTGTACAACATAGTCTTTAAAGAACTCCTTTTGTTTTATATGATTTTCCTCAAACTAAGGAGTATCCTGAAACCTCTCCCCACTTATTTCAGCATATGGATGATAGAGGCAGCTCCTTACATTATATACTTATGCATGTTTACAGGTTTTAATACTAGAAAGGAGAATTATCTTTCTTCCAAAAATTTACAGCTTGCATATCAACAGGGTGGTGCCACAGAGTAAAGCCTATCTCAGTGTACTGCTCAGGTAAGTGAGACCTTGATCACAGTGCAGCTCTTTCCACGCCCTCCACTTAACTTTCTAGGAACAGAATGGTGATGGATTTTGTAAAAACAAATTACTCTAGACATACACTGAGCACTTCATTTCTTATACTTAGGAAGGAGTCTACCATGAATCATTATCAAGAATAATCATTGAGGGAATTGGTAGTGTCCAGCTAAACAACAAAATGGCTGCAACTTCAGTAGAATCCGTCTTCTTTAGGTTGTCAATAAATGGGAAAGAAAAGAAAAAGTTTCCAAAGCAGGACCACAATTATTCGAGTAGGCCTTTAGAAGGCCAACAGGAACTCTTTTTAGTGAGAAAACATTCAACAGCTCTACCAGCTAGACTTGAAAGGAACTGAGAACACAGACTACAGAAACTGAAGTAGAATCCCTGTGGTAGGCTTAACTTTGGCTGGATGCCAGGTGCCCACAGAAGACACTCTATCACTCTCCCTCCTCAACAGGACAGGGGAGAGAAAATATGATGAAAGGCTTGTCGGTTGAGATAATGACAAGAAGACCACTCAGCAATTACTGTCATGGGCAAAACAGACTCAGCTTGGGGAAATTAATTTAATTTCTTGTCAATTAACACCAGAGTAGGGTGATAAGAACAAACGTAAAACCATCTTCACCCTGCTCCTCCCTTCTTCCTGGGCTCAACTTCACTGCCAAATTCTCTACCTCCTCTCCCTGAGCAGCACAGGGGGACAGGGAATGGGGGTTGTGGTCAGTTCATTATGCATTGTCTCTGCTGCGTCTTCCTCCTCACACTCTTCCCCTCCTCCAGTGTGGGGTCCCACCCATGGGAGACAGTCCTTCACAAACTTCTCCAATGTGGGCCCTTCTCACAGACTGGAGTTCTTCATGAACTGCTCCAGTGTGGGTCCCTTCCACGAGGTCCAGTCCTTCAGGAACAGATGTGGGTCCCCTGCAGGGTCACAGGTCCTGCTAGAAAACCTGCGCTAGCATGGGTTCCTCTCCACAGGGCCACAGGTTCTGCCAGGAGCCTGCTCCAGCATGATACTCCTTAAGGACTCCAGCGTGGTGGGGTCCTCCATGAGCTGCAGGGTGGGTATCTTCTCCACCACGGACGTCCATAGGCTGCAGAAGCACAGCCTGCCTCACCATGGTCTGCACCACAGGCTGCAGGGGAATCTCAGCTCTGGCACCTGGAGCACCTCCTCCCTCTCCTTCTTCACTGACCTTGGTGTGGGCATAGTTGTTTCTCTCACATATTCTCACTCCTCTCTCCTAGCTACTGTTGCGCAGCAGGTTTTTTCCACATCTTAAACATGTTATCACAGAGGTGCTACCAAACATCACTGATGGACTCGGCCTTGGCCAGCAGTGGGTCTGTCTTGGAGCCATCTGTGAGTGACTCTGTCAGACATGGGGGAAGTTTCTGGCATCTTCTCACAGAAGCCATACCTGCAGTCCTCCCCACTACCAAAACTCTGCCACATAAACACAGTACAATTCCATATATGATAACTGAGTCCCAGAGAAAGAATTTAGGCTCTGCAAGAGACACTTTTCCAAAACTCAAAGAATGTTCAACAGATATGAGGAAAACAACATAATGAAAGATACATGGGTAATTCTAATTTTACCTGAAACAGATACTTTTTTTTTTTTGCTCTTTAAAAGTACAAGAGCATAACAATTATTTCAGTTTTGGGTTTTTTTTCCATCTAAAGAAAGTCTTCATCATTTCATTTATTGGATTTTCTGCTGAAGAAGTTGGGCCTTTTTGTCCCCACTTAAATGATGGAGAGCCTGTGCCCTACCTGTGAATTCTCAATCCACCGGGAGAAACTGCCTGCCCCAATTCAAAGTAACACAAAAGTGGCTGGATGCAGTCTCAGATTCAAACACAGCAGGCTGGTGAACTTCCACAAACCTCAGCCTGGGCTGAAACAGTTTTCATCTTTGTACAGAGCACATTCATTTGGACGAAGAGAAGGAGAAAAGTTCTCCTTCCTATATCAAAATTCATAAGATTATTTGCTATGAGGTATTATTTTTGAAGAATTAGGCCTGGAGCTATGAGTAAGAAAAGTCCAAATTGTTCTAATACACCAGAAACATGGGAGCCAGTCTTGAGAATCAGAACAGAAGATGGCAGACAAATACAAATCTCTTCTGGTATGGGCCCTTAGAGTCTTACAGGGCAATAAAGAACACAAATCACTGTATTTAAACAATATATTTGGAGAGTGTGTTTGCTTCCTGGTGTGGCCTATGGTCCACATTGTCCTGCTGCGAAATCACAGCACAGATTAACTGTTAACTGTGATTATTTAAAAGAAACTTTAGAAAAGTTTTGAAATTAAAATAAAGCTACGACCAAACATCCTTTTACCATATTATTTTAGTAAGAGTTCTACTGCTTCTTCCACAGGCGGCACCAGCAATAAATTTATATGGACAGGAGTATATACCAGGAAAGTCTATGTGTCTCATCCTAAGAAAGAACTGAAAACTTCACTAGTTTATTTTGAAGCTATTGCATACTGAAGAATCCAGTTCAACCAAAGTAACTTGAAAATATCTTGGAAAGGTTTCAGATTAGAAATTTTAAAGTAGTTAGCAATCTGTATTTTTTCCAAGTTCAGTCAGCCAAGAAATACAAAATATTAATTGTAATAGATGGAAAAAATTCAAATGCAAAGTCAACTCTAATGACATGTTTCTAATTACTATGCATGAATTTTGTTTTTCTCTGTGACCACCACAGTAAATTAACTTCATTTATATTTCACGGATTAGAAAGAAAAAATCTCCAAAGAAAATACTGAATGTTAACTCTAAAACGCTGCATCATTATCTACCTTAAAAGGAAAACACTGATGAAATTTTATCAATGTACAGAAACCACAGTATGCTGAACACTGTAGTAAAGATATGGCAAATTTACAACTGTAAAATTCCCCCTAATGTCATCAATTACCTCTTCAGCTCATACATACACACTATGCGAGCATTCTAACATTATACTAGAACTGTCCACCTGATAAATCCATGTCTTGTTGTACCTATGTTTGCTTTATTAGTTTTTTAAAAAAAACTGTACCTGCATTCATTTGCAGATTGGTTTTATGAAACTATTTAAATAATTAATTCAAAGTGTCTAAACATCAAAAGCAACATCATTTATAGGATTTATTTAAAAAATTATTTATTAGTTTGAAGGATGGAAAAGTCAGTGCCACACTTGGCAGATATTTTCTCTATATCTAACCTTCCCATCCATGTACACTATTGTTTTGTCACCTAGTTGCTGAGATTCTTTTATGTTGAATTATTATAAGTAAACCTGACAGTACCTTCAGTGGAACTAGAGCTCACCCCATATCTCTTATGGGCAGGATTATAGAAGATGCACATGAAAGACCCCTAATATGGTTGGAGATTCTGGTTAATTTCCTGATCTATTGCTCTTATAAATCCTTACTTTTGATTCCTTCAAACATCACTACCAACTTAAAAAAACTTGAAAATGTGTTCATTAAGGTATTTCAACTGCTTTGATAACTTCCTAAATTTATAAATACCACTTTCAGATCTTTGGCAGTTGACTGACCCAGTCACCAAACAGTTTTTAAAGAATTGACTTTCGTCATTTATCTGCTACCTGCAACAGTTTAGCAAGACCCCTTTCCTACAGAGTGTTTGAGTTATTTTTCCAATATATATATAATTATGAATTTTTGCTATGTGCAAGCACTTTCTCTGGTAGTTATCTGATGCACTCTGTTTCCTAGCTAGGGTTAATGCTCATTGTAAGCCTTTCCAAATGCATGATATACAGTATTGATAAATGTACTTAACTACTAATAATTGTTATATGTTTGCTCTCACTTTCATATGACACTTCTCTTTATTTTAAAAACCAGATTCCAGAAGTGGTTGTTGTACACAACATGTATACAATATTAACAGTTGTACAAAAGAGAAATTTTATTTGCTTAAAATTAGTAATGGTAGGACAGAGATCATGAAAGATTGCTAAAAGTATATTCTGCAGTCTTCAGAAAGCATCTTGACCACTCTGTCTTCATTTCCCTTTCCGCACCCACGTTGCAGGGTCTTTATATGTGTTCATATTCTTGTGCAACATGCAAAGTTTAAAAAAAAGATATTGCAATCATTATGTTAGATCACTGTTGTACTTCCTCCCAGTCATGCAACAGGGAAGCAGTTGTATGGCTGCAGAATTCTAGGTGCACCCAGTTGAAAGCCCTAAGGGCTCTGTCCAAATCCAGAGCTCACTTTCAGCAGATAAGATTTAGTTCCACAGACTTCAAATGTAAGCACAAACACGCAAGCTTTTCTAACTTAAACCCAGCTACTAGAGAGCTTTAACAGCTGAATGCAACATTAACAAGTTGTTCATGTAGAATTCATTGCTATTCAGATACTAAAGAATGTGAGAACTAATTTTATACGGCCATTAACCATAACAGGTAAGTTAAATACAATAATTACAGGTTTTACAGATGGTGACATTGAATATCAACTCAAGTAGCACTCTATTTGAATCTCAAGTATTCATCTTGAAATTTACAGAAATTTTTTTTCAGTTATACTGAAGCTGAGAATTTTTTTTAAATCTAATGCAAGATGATAACTTCTAAGAATGCCAACATACTGCTGCTCTACTTCAAACATTTAACTGCCTTTTTTGCAGGTTCAAATCTATATGCTTCTATTATATTTTAGTAGTTTATGACCAATACATTTCATTATAATTAATTCACACACTAGTATTAGAGGCCCTAATTTTCTATTTCCCTACAAGTCACTTGACAACTTATTGAGTTTAAACATATGCTACAAAAATCTGTGAGATTATATAATTTGCCGTATTTCACAAACAAAACCCATGTCTCAGATTTAAATGTTTGGAATAGTGATTTACATGATTGTCAGTGTACTGCTATCCATTTGAGAACTTGAATATGATTATCTAGTAATAACAACAACAATTTTAAGATATTTTGAACACCAGTTTCTAAAATGTATTTTACTGTGTCTCACCTAAATATCTCTATTTTTCTGTGCCAGGAAACAATTCTAAATTAAAATAATTAAAAATTTAAGCTTCTAAGCACAGGGAGATTTCACAGGTGCCAAAAGTGCTCTTGTTATTACTCTAAAGTAAGTGATTTATGTGAAGCAAAATTTTAGTTCCCTTCATGTCTTCAATTTATTTTCCTATTTTAAGATTTTAAATTTTTGGAAGACCACTTAGCAGTCCAGAAGTCTATCTACAGTATATTTTGTCCAACTGTACATTTACCACATTTTATCCTAACACTGTAGGTTGGGACTTAGAGAGTATATAGATGAATTGTCAAGTATTTGAAGTTGGATGTACACAAGTGTGCACAGAAAGTCACAACTCACCCTAAGCAATTCTCTTAACATTTCAGTTCTGCTCAAACTGAGTTTCTAACTATTTAATTTCTTTTTAGTAACTATTTTACTTAAAAGGCTACAAATAGGACAGAGGTCTCCCTCTGCACAAGGAGCCAAAATAGAGAAGACAGGTACAAGTTGTACCAGAAGAGGTTTAATCTTGATATAAGAAATTTTTTACAGTAAGAACAATCATTCACTGGAACAACCTCCCCAGGGATGTGGAGGTTTTCAGGGTGATTGGACAGGGTGCTAGATAACCTCATCTAGGCTCCCTCTGCCATGAAAGTTTGGACCAGATGATCATTAAAGGTCCCTTCCAGCCTGGGCTGCTCTACGATTCTGTTTTAATATCCCCAGTGAATACTACCTCATGGACCCATCAACGCATTGATTTGAACTAGAAAGGCAATATTTAATGTAATTTAATACCTTTTTATGAACTTATTTAGTTGTATTTGTTATTCAACAGAAGTTCAACAGAGTATCCCATTCTTTACATAGATAAATCCATTTATGTTAGTATGTTATGTAGTATGACTGAGCTAAGCTATGTTTCTGAATCACAGAATCATCTAGGTTGGAAAAGACCTTGAAGATCATCCAGTCCAACCATTAACCTAACACTGACAGTTCCCAGCTATACCATATCCCTAAGTGCTATGTCGACCCTACTCTTAAACACCTCCAGGGATGGGGACTCCGCCACCTCCCTGGGCAGCCCACTCCAACACCTAACAACCTAACTGTAAAGAAATACTTCCTAATAAAACCTTCCCTGGCGCAACTTGAGGCCATTACCTCTTGTCCTATTGCTTGTTACTTGGTTAAAGAGACTCATCCCCAGCTCTCTGCAACCTCCTTTCAGGTAGTTGCAGAGGGCGATGAGGTCTCCCTCCTCTTCTCTAAACAACCCCCAGTTCCCTCAGCTGCTCCTCATATCGAAGTATTGTACTTAAAATGTTCTTTTAATTATTCCTTCAAACTACAGTTACCACAAAAAAGAAATGTATCAGAACTCTGAAAGAAAATGGAAAGACCTGATTGTGGGATATTGTATAAACTATTTTTACAGTATGTTGATATCTTGAGGCCAGTAAGTGTCTGTGAGTAGGCTGCAATATCCCCAAATGAGAGTATGCTCCCTTTTCCTCCTCTTTTAGTTTTTCAAGTAACAAGAAAAATACATGAGTGAGCACACAGCTTTCCTAAAAGTAACAATGCGTCTTTGTAAACAAGCCTTTTACTTATATCTTCTTTATAAAAGGAATGATTCGAAAAATAGTTTCCAGGAAAATCAAGGTTGAATAAGTATAATTTCAGAGAGATGGTAAAATGACGGTATGTCCCTTAGGTCTTGTTCAAAGACAGAATGCAAATTAAAAGACTCTCCCAATAAAAGTCCATAAAAATTATTTACCTCTACATGGGAAGAAACAAAGAAGGCGACTTAAAAGCTCTGAAAAAACTTTTTAATAGTCTGTTTAAGGGGAAGTTTTGGCATGGGAGAAGGCAACAGCTCCATTAGAGAATCAAAAATATAAAGATTGTGAGAACTTCTGTTTGGCATTACTCCCAGAGCACAAAGCCACACACAAATAAATTCCTTACCATAAGCTTTATCCCAACCAGGGGGATTCTTTTCTCTCACTAGGATCTTTCCTGCAAATCTGGGTTTGACAAAATTCAAATGACTTCTTACTTTCATAAATGGTTTAAATTACACCATCAGTTTAAAACAAACAAAAGACTTTGGTTAAATTTATTTATCTTTTATCTGTCACTATGATTAGCAAATTAGATCATTCTCACTGAAAGGTACTATGAAAAACACATACACCATTCTTGCTCTCTCTTTTCTTTCTCTTTTATATTTTTTTCCTTTTCAGTTGGCAGCATCTCTAATATGACTTTCAGTATTAAAAAACTACAATTTTATTTTTGTTGCTGTGAGTTAAGGTAAAATAAAGGAAGGAGATGAAGGGTCCAATATAAGTGGCAGAACAAAGGGAGAGGGAAAACACTGTTATAAATCCAAACGAATTTCAGATGGAAGGAGCAGAAGTAGCTCTTGAATGTGCTTTTGACTTAATTTTTCATTGCATACCTTTATAACTGTTTATGTTTCAGCAATAAGTATGCAGAAAACAGCTTAATTTTTTCCAGAAAATGCTGTCACAAAAGCAATGGAACAATTGCTGCATCTCCCTCTCCTCGTCTTAGAACAAATACACAAAGCAGCAACAATTCTTTCCAAATAATATAGTTCAAGAATACAATAATGAACTAACCATACACCAGTGTACTGGTTTTGGCTGGGATAAACTTAATTTTTTTCATAGTAGCTGGTATGGTGCTAAGCTTTGGATTTGTGATGAAAACTGTTGACAAGATGGGGATGTTTTAGTTACTGCTGAACAGTGCTTGCACAGTGTTAAGGTGTTTTCTGCTTCTCACACCACATAAGCAAGTAGGCTGGGTGTGCACAAGAATTTGAGAGGGGATACAGTCGGGACAGCTGTCCCCAAGAGACCAAAGGGATATTCCATACCATATGATGTCATGCTCAACAATAAAAGCTGGTGGAAGGAGGAAGGGGAAGGACATTTGGAGTTACAGCATTTGTCTTCCCAAGTAACTTATGTGTGACGGCGCCCCGCTTTCCCAGAAATGGCTGAGCACCTGCCTGCTGATGGGAAGTAGAGAATTAATTCCTTATTTTGCTTTGCTTGCACATACAGCTTTTGCTTTACCTATTAAACTGCCTTACCTCAATGCATTAATTTTTTCACTTTTACCCTTCCGGTTCTCTCCCCATCGCGCTAAGGGGGAGTGAACAAGTAGTTGTGTGGGGCTGAGCTGCCTGCTGGGGTTAAACCACGGCATATCCGTGAAATCTTAAACTTGGTTATCAGGCTAATCCCATGAATGCCATTAAAATAAACTCAAACCCCAAGACTCAAGACTGTTAAAGATACTTGCCTCATCTATTTCCAATAAATTATTTTTCATACGAATATCTGTAGAACAAGATTTTTACATCAGTATTCCTTCAGAATATTGATGCAAATCTATTTACCATTTACTTTGGTAATTTCTAAGGGCTCAATTTTAAAAAAAATCTTATTGGATATAAGCAGCTTGTTTTCACTTGCTAGGTCTTTTACAGCTTATTCCCTCCTTTCACTTCTCAATCAGTTGCAGCATGTTAAAAGCTGATTCTTCCTTCAAATTGATCTACAACTCACACCTCTATCACCTTGTCATTTTTTTTTTTGCTACAATCTCTAGACACAGGACAGAACACAATTGTTGCCTACCATGATGACCAATAAAGTCTTATTCTTTTATTTTGATAGTCTGTTATACTTATGAATTTATTTTCTCATCTTACATTGAATCACAGAATATGTAAAGTTGGAAGGGACCCATTAGGATCATCGAGTGCAACTCCATGCTCCTCACAGGTCTACCTAAAACTAAATCATATGACAAAGAGTATCATTCATATGCTCTCTGAACTCTGACAGGCTTGGTGCCATGACCACTTCCCTGGGGAGCCTGTTCCAGTGACTGACCACCCCCTCAGTGAAGAACCTTTTCCTAATGTCCAGTCTGAATGTTAGAGCCAAGACTTGTTGGGTTTTTTTGCTCCAGCAAAGGTGACATGAGAAGTCCTTCTTAACCTGCCTCAATTCTGTCTTGGAATTCACTGCCTCATCCTGTTATGTCAAGCGTACTGTTTGTGGCTACACAGTAGCTCGAATGACAAAATCAATGAAGGTAAAAATTGCATTTCTGAATTCTTTTGGCTTCAACATACAAAACATAACATACTGCTGAAAAAGCAGCACAACATCAGAAGTTTTCAAAATAAAATAACAATAGTTTTCATAACAGTAAAAAATAGAAATTAAAGTGTAAGCTTTTTTGAGTTTATCACACTACCTTCTTCCAGGATGGGTCTCAGCACAACAAATGGGATTTCCTGCAATGGTTCCATGTGTTTGTGTCCAGCACTCATAATCTTTATCTGGGGCAAGCAGACAACAAGTGTGCCAGGCATACTGGCCTGCCCGTGGTACCAGCTTCGTACAGTCCCAGGAATGTCACCTGATACAATAGTACTTGGGGAAGGCAGGCTATCATTCGGAAGGAATACACAACAAGATTGCACTTCAAGCTGAAAAAACAAAGCCAAGAAAGATTTCTCAGAAACAAATTAACATTTTTCCCCCCGATGTAGAGTATTCATCTTGGTACAAAATCTCAAGTTACTCATCTATCATAGTTGATTGAAAATAGTCTTAGCTTTTAGTTGAATTAAGAGGAAAGATAACACAAAATGTTGGAAAATAACATATTCTTGTAATGGGATGTAAAATAATGTATGATTATGGGAGGGTAGGAAAGAAGCGTGATTTTGGTCTCTAAATTTGATCAGAAAGGTGATGCCACATAAACTGAACATACATTTATCTATATTTCAACAGCCTTTCACAAGAAGCTTAATTGAGTCAGAAAATGTTTTCACAAAAAAGCTGAGAAAGCCTTCCTCTTTTTGCAGTTCTTTAGCTTTCATGTTACAATCATGAGCATGTACAAAAAGGTTAACCATTAGATAAACTAGGGAAAATACAAACTTCAGTGAAAAACTGACTTTAAAACAAATGGATAGGTGCACACATATACAAGGACAGAGAAATGAATAAATTTCACAAAGATTATAGAGTTTTTGTCCTGTTTTAATTGCAAATCAGAAGTAGTGCATATGGTTTCATATGAAATAGCGTTTTTTTGTTCTTTATTTTGAAGCAGTGCTGTTACCCTGAAACATTTCTGACCTATCTCCTTATGATCTTCTAGCAACGCTGAGTGAACCCAAACCTCATCATGGCTTGTTAACTCAGAGATGGTGTAAGCTGCAGACTGTTAGTCTTCCTTGGCTCTTACAAGTAATATTCTGCACCTGGATATCAAATAGACCTAACAGCCTGCACATTTGAACACTTTGTTAAGCAAGTACAAGCTATGATTCAGTTAATTTCTTCACACTGTTTGGAAAAGCCTAGTGTACAAAATGTTGGACACAAGATGTTATTTGTAGCTGTGATAAAAGAACATTTGTTTGCTGTAAACTTACGTAACAGTCTTTCAATTTGACATCATTAAAGAGATCACAGCTTAAAACTGACAACCCAGGTTTGTACTCCATACCCTCCCCTGAAGGCTAATAGTCCCTTAAGACCACAATAGTGATTTGCAATAGAGATGGAATTCCTCAGCACCGTAAATACTTTGCCAGCCTAGTGAGAACACAGATATTCATCTTTATTTCAGTATTTTTGTGCCCTTTTGCTTAGACAAACTGACAAGAATTCACTGCAGAAAAATATAAGTAGAATTTTGCAAAAATAAATACATTGTTACATGAAGTCTGTGTTTGTTTCTAGTTTTAGAACTGTTTGATTTGTAAAACGAAGTTAATTACATCTTTGATAAGTAGTTTATTGATCCAAGGTTGCAGAGTGTACTTTATTTATACTGGATGAAAAGCAACAGTGTATTGTTACAGATGTAATAGATTTGGATTTTTTTTTTAACTGGTAAATTAGTCATTGTGTCAATATGCAAAGATTTTTACACTGACACATTAGATCGTGTTATGGTCTATTAGTAATAGGTTGCAGGTCAAGCCATTGTGGGATAATGATAAATAGATGACAAAAGAACTTATGATCAGTATAACTTTTGTTTTATCAGTGCATTTGCTGAGTAAACAGTTTATAACAAATCATCCATTCTTCATATATATATATATCCATGATGATTAACATCAAATGCTGCCTGGATATACAAACCATGTGGTAATAATAATAAAAAAATTCCACCAACTTGGAGAGATATTATACTTCATCACATTACCAGCAGCACGATCTACAGGAGATGTTTTACAAAGTACTCCTGAGAAGAGAGGCTCAATACTCAGTAGAGTTTTTACACTTAATTTACAGTGCAGTACAGCTTTGTACTAAAGACAAATTATTCAGATTATTTTTGTTTTATTTTACTTTGCCCTATCAAGAATATTGAAGTGGAATCACAACAGTTTTACTCCTCCAAATGCCTGAGGGAAATGCGTGTTTACATAGGCAGCTACTTTGCCATTCATTTCCAAACTGAATGGGAGTTGGAGCATAAATTTTGGTGGGGTTTACATGATAGCATCAGGCACTCCATATGTATGTAATATTACAGATCTGCTTACAGATACGGTTTATTTGTGTTTCATTTAAAGTTTTATATGAATAAATGAATTTTGAAAAACGTTACTGCAGGATTTCAAAGGCCAACACAATGAATATATGGCAAGATTCCACATTTTATGGCAAATCATGCAATTATTGTAATTACATAAGAAATTGCCAACTTGGATGCACAAAGATCCAGTAAGTGCAAAATTGAATTTCACCTGTTGAACTTCTCAGAGGCAGATTCAGCTTACATACAATCAACTTCAATGGAATTTGGTACATTTATCTGACAGAATCTGGAGATCTGTCTAATAACAAGTTCCAGTGAAGGAATGGAAGAGTGCACCTAAAATGATGGAATTATATGTTGGACAAAAGTGAGAATGTGCACTACATATTGCTTCACCAATTGGAAAGTGCTTTAAAATATATGTAATCCAAATTCTTAAAATTAAACTACATCAATAGCATATATTAAAGCTATCATATAAATCTTTTTACACTTTTTAAATAACTGTTAAACTGTGTGTCTAAAATTGTGAATTTAATGTAAAATGTGACTGATTTATGTAACTGAATATAAATCTGCAGCAGTAAATCGTGCATTAATGTAAGGATCTGACAATCCAAGGGAAAGAAAATGAAGTAATCTGCCAGTAAGAAGTCCTCAAGCTGGGGGTCAGATCCTGTTCATGGAAACCATCTGGTTGGGACCCTCCAAGCCACACCAAACACAAATGATCTTTTAAAAAAATATCCTATTCATTAATGCTTCGCAGCTGCACTGAGTGTTACTTCATTTTTCCATGGCAACATCCTTTCTGTTTCAAGGATCTTATTTCAGTTTTGGTAGCAACGTGTTCTTTGCCAATACTGAACACATTCATGTGTTAAAGAGAAGGAATTATTACAAATTCTTGAAACAGAATCACCCCCTATTTTCATTCTATTATGTCAAGGTCTATACATGCTAAGTAATGCACACTAACGATAAACCAATGAAGTAAGCAGCATTCTCCCGTCCACTTCTAAAAATTTACACAAAGCGTATTGATCTAAACTTTTACTAATATAAAAGCCTAAAAAAGTGCAATGACTTAAAGACTCTGTTGTCTAAAAAGGAAAATATTAAGTTACTGGACTAGATGGAGTGTTTTAAATTCATGTTTTATAAAAAGAGCATGTTGCTCAATAGAGACAACAGTGAAATACACGCTGCAGAAGAATTAGGTCTTTCTAACTGAGGAGGGTGGGTGGGTGGGAGTGAAACAAAACAGGTGACATGCCGTAATTATCCTGCACAAGTGCAACAAAGAGGGACAGGTTGTACAAAAGTCTTCACAGCCTTTCATGATAGTGATACCATAAGGAGATTCCCTTCCCTATCTCACATCTTATAGCTATATAAACCATTTAGAGGCATTGAAGATGACCCACAAGGTGACACTCACATAAGGGTGTCTCCTGGAAAGTGATATCTCTTCACACTAATCATCATCCATCATATACTCTTGGCAGAGTCATCTCACAATGACTTCCAAAACTGCAAAGAACCACTGTTATACATCTCATGTAGGGGTTCTGGTGCGGTCATTACTATAACACTATACCTCAGCCTCTGACATCCAAATTAGCTCTACTTAATTAGGCCATCTGCAGCTGAGTCAGACACAAACTGTCAGAATTTTAGAAGGCAGGTCAGAAATTCATGTTTTGAAGTTAGACAAAAAGTAAAAATAATATAAATGGAAAGCAGAGTACATGAGTAAGAGAAGTAAGAGCACAGGCTACCTGTACATGACTATAATAGGGATCAGCTGCATTTTCTGTGACTACTTAAAACACAATGTTTTAGCACTACGTGGTATTCCTATTCTTTTCTAAGAAAGCTTGATTTTTAAAAGTTTTTATTTAGTTATGGAAAATTTAATTTTTTGTTAGTTTGTGGTAAGTAACCAACTTAAGAAATCATCCTATCTCATAACTGCTAAATAACTGCTGATAGCTGTAACTGCTAAGTTACAAGTCACAGAATCTCTTCCTGACCCATGAATAAAGACCACTGTTCAAAGAACAGGAACTCTAGTCAATCTCATCCTTACGTTTCTGTTCTTTCAATCAATGTTTCACGTTGACTAACATTTTGTAAAAATTATATGCTTTAAAGAAAATATTATTTTCAATAATTTCAGGAAACAGACTCATTTTTTCAAATAATCTCGGATATTTAAAGGTATGTGGAATATCTGGCTAAGTTTTATATGTAATAATTACACTCTTATTCAGTTGGCATTCATTGCAACATTACTCATTAATTCATTTGCTTTTAATACAGATCCTTCATTGTTCTCACTGGAATTCAGCATTAACAACCAATTAAAAATAATTGTGTTTATATTACTATGAAGAACACATGAAAAGTGAGTATTACCCTCCTACACAGCGTAACTGCCAAAAAGACTTCAAGGTTGCATATAAAAATCTTACAACAACTAAATAATAAAAACAACTTTTTATAGTTAAGTATGAAAGTCTTTTCACTTAAATACTAATAGCTTACCACAACTCCAATGCACAAAATCTTCATGCAATATTCTATCATGAGCAAGCCAGGGCTAGGGCTAAGCAAGTACCAGCTTTGGATCCAAAATAAACTTTCCAGTTACTTTGGTTCCAAACACATTTACTTACTCAAACTTCCACTAAAAGAATAATCCTTTGATGATTTTAAGTTATGAAGTACTGTTTTATCTGATGACAACTACAGACTTTTCTGTTCTACAATCATGTTAATAAAAGATCCAGGAACATGAAAACAGCTTTAGAAAAAAACCTTAGAGTCTAAGTGCTCCAGCACTTAACCAAAATATTCTAGAAATGTGCCTTGTTCATGCCAAATGATAATAAAATACAGAAAATCTGTATGAATTTAACATATAAATATATTTATGTGTTTAATAAAATGCATAGTATATTATGTTTAATAAAATAAATGTATCATACTGTACTTGAATTGAAAAACAAACAGAGTCATAACCTTCATCATCTTATCCTCTATACACTGCCTTGCACAAACTTCAGCTTTTCCATTTAGGCTGGTATTGAAGGAAAAAAGCTACATATATACATTTGTGTCTTGAAAAATATATTTAAATAAAATACACATAGGGATTACTAGCAATAATAAAATGAAAAATGAGCATATCTATAAATCCTTCATATTTAACTAAGGACTACTGTATATTTATTTGGAAGCACATTCTTGGGACTTCTCCTGTGGTGTTTCCTTGGAGTCTGTTGAAACTTTTCACTGGTATCATGTAATGTCCTTCTGGCAAGATATTAGCATATACTTTACCAAATATGATCAAACCATAAGGATAAAACATATCAAAACTGTGTAAGCTGTTGTATGAATTCATAGGGCCATTTAATTTCAACATAGATAAAAACTAAAAATATAAATTCATACTCAAAATGACAAAAATTGAAAGCACGAGTACCTTACTGAAAAACCCTGTAAGTAGTAAATAAATCTAGAAAGAGCATCTAATACAAAAAAAATCTCTGCCAGTATTAGCTCTAATCCATGAGCGTATTACATTAGAGCAGCGATATATTTACAAATTACTCTCTGAGAAAACATGTGCCTATCACTGTCATCAGATTTTATCTCCATAAAAAACCCACTAGTTTGAACACAACCTTTTTTTTCTATTTGGTAACAAATAGAAAAACTTCCTTTTTAGTTGGTCAGTATCTTACCCATTCTTTGAAACAAATTCACTTTGCTGGTTGTTCACGTAACAAAGCGTACCTTGAAAAATGTAAGAGCAGACTATATTCATCCCAATTCAATTTTCCCCGTTTGTAAAGGATCCAGTTCTTCATCATCCTCAGTATTATATTATTATTTTTATTATGACTCAAACTATAAGCATCACTTACATAGGGAGTGTCATCGTGCTAGGTACCACCCAGACGCATAAAAAAATATACTGCTTCCTTCAAAGACCTTATAAATTATCTCTCTTGAGTTCCCTTATCTAGCCATTTTAATCTCTAGTGGTGACGCCATTAAGAAAGAAAGGAAAACAAGCAAAATACCCACGAAATTATGATGAAAGAGCTGGCTGAAAACTAAATGGAGTTAATAGAAAGCATCTCTTCAACTTGAGCGTGTTCTGCAATCAAGTCACAAGCCTGAAGTTCTTGCTCAGGCGGAACTTAAACTTTCAGCCTTTCTAATATTTTGAACCGACACTACTTTCTGCATGAAAGAGGAGTAAGACAGACACAGGTTTCAGGATAAGCCTGTTATAAATAAATACATTTCTTGGTAGGAAGAAGAACAGGCATTCAATGAATAATTTCCATCAGAAACAGGGGTGTGTGTATTTTTTTTAATTATATTTTAACACAAAACCAGTTTTGCTACTGTATGCTGGTGTACCATAAAATACCAATCTCATAGAATGTACTATTCAGAAGGCACAGACTATACTTTTAAGTTAGGGTAATTTCTAAGCAGGCACTTGATATATACTTGGAAGAACGGAGTCCTAATTCTAGCATTTCTAAGCCATCTAGTACTTGATCAATCTTAACACCGGACTTCCAACATGGCCTTTTTTGTGAATAGCATGCATATATACTGCTACATGAAAACTCTGCTTTTAATGATGAGCGATCAAAGTCTAGAGCAGTATAGGATGAAATTGTTTAACCCACGTGGTCATCTACTTGTCCTTTATGAAAAGGTAGACAAGTAAGCAGTTGAGCCATCACTGTATAACATCATATTGTATCATACGCCCCAAGAAAGTATTTATCATACACACTTTCCTCTAATATTTTAAAAAAGGAAGGTATTCTGCAAATCTAACTATGGATAAAAAAAGCATATAGCTATGTTTATAATACAGAAAAGTGCGACAAGCAGTTTTTCTTCATATAATTTTTTTAAGGGTCTTCCCCTTAGATATAAAAAAGTGCTTCAAAAACTAATATTCTAAAACCAAAGCATTCTTTGCTTAATTTACCAAAAATCTATATTTTATTTTTCATTCTCTAAGACTTTGAAACTACTGAAATAAGACAATAAAACTTGGGAGCTCCTTTAAAAACCCTCTAATAAAAAGCACTAGGATGCATAAAAAGTATCATAAAGTTTGGAAAGACATAGGTTTTTTCACTTCCTTTTCATCTTACCTGAAGTGTAAGGCGCTTAACTGCATTCCACACTATTCCAATAAATTCCTTCATTCTTTCTTCAGGACTTCTGCAGCTTTCAGATGAGTTCAGCATGGTTTTCACAGGAAGTGACAAGGGACGAGATTCTAATGCAAATAACAAAACTCAGTTTGACAAAGAATATATAACTAAACAACATACTTACTGGTAGCAAATAAAAAGATTACTAGTTTTAAATTCTAAAAGAGATTTTCTCTCACTATGTACATAATAATAGTGTGTCTATTATTAGTTTTAAACTTGGCAATACAACTGTATCAGTTAAGCCTAGTGAGAAATGCAATGAAATGAAATGTTTAAACTTTTTAAAATGTAAACTGTTCAGAAAATATTACGAAGAATGTTTGACCTAAGCAAATTAAGACAGTTTTCAAAGTGTGATAACCTATTTGGTGATGGAATAGCAATCTAAAAGGTTTTCATATACATTGCTGCCAGTGTAATCTAAAAAAGATTTTAGTTTTCTAAACTCATTGTAAGAAATGAAAGACAGCCCATATTAAATTACAGCCTTTCATTTGTTCTCTTTTAAAAATGCACTTAAAAAACCTTGAGTATGCTTCCAAAAAAAAGGCATGAAAATTAAGCCATTTTCTTACTTTTTCAAGCTTAAAGATAAAAGTATGAAATATTTCAGCATAATTTAATGTTTTCGAGTAAAAAGAGAATTTTTCTTATATTGATAGTCACATGAATATGAAAAGATTTTAGATAACAGAAGCATTTAATTGAGTATGAGCATAGTAGAACTTCAAAAGAGGACTAGTGAGGAGATCAAGTAACAACTACAAATTCATTAAAGACTGTATGAGTGGTACATAGTTCTTCCTGTCATCTCTTACAGATATCTTCTTTCTTATGTTTTGGGATACTCCCCAAATTATTGGCAGCTTCCTTAACATTTCTAGTTTTGACCTACATGTTGTTGAGCTGACAAAACTGCAGGAATAAATTATTAAGTCTTCATGACTTCATTTTCAACTAAATTGACATCAGCACAAGTGTGACAATTTATGTCTCCCAATTATACAGCTAGAAGAAATCTGTGGCATACAAACTACAGAAAAATCTTAAAACAAAATTATGCTATCAACTGAACTCAGGTGAGCGAAAGTATATGTGGGTCTTCAGTCAGTTTTGATCATGCAAGGAAACATGCAAAGATTTAAAAATGAAACATCTGAGAAATTAATTTCTGCCAAGAGTGTGCAATGTTAGTGCCACTTGAGGAATTAAATTTGTGATGTTTTTCCCATCAAGGCTAGGAAAGACCAGAGTTAATTAATATTCTAGACAAAATCCTTCAACAAATAGTATTTTTAATGATCTGAAAAGAAAGAGAAGCATTAACTTTATTAAACTGATGGGGAATCAAAAGATTGAAAAAGAGAAGTGGTCAAAAAACGGTGAAAGAGAATTTTTATGGCTTCAATACAATTAGTCCTCTCAGATATTCCTGGCTCCAATTATGGATCCATTAGAATGATAAAGAATGAAAATTGGATCACGAGAACGTAAAAAGCATGACATTTCAGGATTGTTTGTTGTCAGCTGTGCTGGAGAGACAAACAAGTAAACTGTTCACATGGACAAGCAGCGTGGAGTAGCTATTTCATAATATTTTCTCATGTGGACACTTTTATGCCATGCAGTGAGTATTACATCCATATTATGAATAGATTAAAACAAACACATTCAGTGAGGAATAGCTGTTCTGCTTTAACTTCTTACGCTACCTCAGTTCACACCATCTTCCCTGTGTAGTCAGGCCCTACACTACACATATTACAAAGTAAGAATTAGGAACAGCTTGAGTATCAAGAAATATTTAAATAGCAGCATTACTGGAGCATAGAACTCCAAAATACAAGTGTCGGTAAGGGTGAGAACAGTATACAAAGTCACTGTGAGACTCTGGAAATCTCACTGGCAGGAATGCTTCAGGTCAGGATGAACAGATATATTCCACAACACAATCAGCAGGAAATATCAACATCCTATGCCACTGAACAAGTGCATTCCTCATGAGTGGGATCTAAAACTAGGCTTTGTTCCAGTCTCCTATGTTTTGTTCACTGGAAGACACACACTCTGCTAATTCTCTCTCAATTAGAGGAATCAACTTTTTAATGCTAGAAACAACTATCTGTGAATTAAAAATAAAATTAGCTGGCCAAAGCACCACTTGTTTCTCTCCATATATGTGCAATTCAAACCTGCAAAGCTGATTTAAATTTCAGGACTATCCATGATAGACAACAGCTTCACTGTAACACCCCATACTCAACCAAAATACAAAAAAAAAAAAAAAAAAAAAAAAGCCTTGAAACCCAACAAACAGCTAAGGAACCATTCAACCAGAAATCGTGGAAAATAGGGAAGTAATAAGAAGTGTTTCAGAGTGGAAAGAAGAAACAAGCACAGAAGAAACTCCTGAAAAGAAAATAAGAAAGAAGTCCTCTGTTCATTTTTTTCCTGTACTGGTAAGTCCCAGAGTTTTGTCTGAACGGATGCAGGGACAGAACAGCGTCTTAATTCCCCGTCAGGCAAGGCCATCAGTAGATGACAGTTACTAAGAGACTGTAGCAGTCTGATGTGGCTATCATGTGTGTTTGGCTTAGTCCTCTACAGTAGACATGTAGACTGGATCAGCTCCATCTCTCTTGGTATGAAAGTTAATCTCCTAAAATAATTATGCTGCTCAGCTACTACTGAACTGAAAACCTAGGAACATTTCCTGGCACTGTAATCAGCCTTGTGTTGAAGCCAGGAGCCAGTAAGCAATAGCTAGGCAGAAAATACGATTTGTATGGAACACTTACAAGCTGATGAAGAAAAAAAAGAAACAAACAGAGGGGAGGCTGCTTCAGGTTGTACAATGTGAATATTGAAGAAAACCAGTGTAAAGGAACATAAAATGTTCCTACTCCCATCTTCCAGTCCCATATTGTGCAATTGTTATTTTTGTACCACAATGATTTCAATCAACTATCAATCACTCAGAAGCCACCACACTCACCATCAATTTCAGAACACACACTGGTAATGAACAGACTTTTTACGAAGGACCGATCAGATCAATCAGGATTGAGCTACCAGAAGCAGCAGTTTTCATAATTAATTTCACAATTTACAGCTAAAGAACAGAGGGAGCTCCAAGTGGCAATCCTGCAAAATTAATCCTAAATGTACTCTCTTTGTAGGAGGTGACACTAAGCAAGACTTATAGGTATAAATCCTAGATAGAGGCATCTGTCTTAAATAGACATATGTCTCCTTTGTGCTTTTCAGCCTACTGGGAACTGGTTGCTTTGGAAGTCTAATCCAGAAAATACTTAGAAGTTTTAAAAATAAAAAGATCTTTGGGGAAAATGGTGCTATTCTGTGCTATTAATATTCAGTGACCTAAGGAACATGAAAGGGAAAATAAAACTTTTGCAGTATGAAGATTTGGGGCAAATGGACATTTCCTCAAATAAGTCAAAGCAGAAAAGACCACAGATCAGAGATTTCCCGCTACTGGGTCGAGGGCTACTGATAAACTGTACTCACCACTGGCCTCATGCTTTCCATTCCTCCTCTCTCCTTACAGCTAACAACTGAACTAAAGTGAAGTAAACTACAATGCTAATTCCTTGTTCCTAATTTGTATGTTGTACAGATCTATCATATCTCATCCCTCTGGCGCAAGATGACTCATTTCTCCTGGGCTACTATGAGCCTCAGATACCTCAGGCATAAAGAGGGCAGCAGCTTCTTCTTGGAAAAGGTCATCCTGCTGCAAGCAAACCTGTAATGTCAGTGATCTCCAAAAGCTCAGAGAGCTCCTACTGAAAGACAAGGTTCACAGACAGACACCCATGCAGCAATCTGCAGGATAGATAGTCTCTTTACCATCCCATCGTATGACCATACTCAAAATGCATCTGTCATATGACCTCAACAAGCTGGGCAAGCTTTCCCTCTCACATCACATCATTAGTCATATAACTTCTCACACATCAGAACTGAGTTAAGCTGAGAAAAATCCTACTGCAAACTAATCATAGTTACTAAGAGGCCATGACAGCAAAACACATGAACATTAATAGTATTTAAAAGAAGAAAGAAATCAGAGGAAAGCATTCTGTTATTACGTGGCTCTTTCTGGAAAGATTTTTCCTCTGATAAAATTAGAAGTAGTCTCCATAGTGTCAAAGAACTCACTGGGATTTCTTAATATCTACTCACATTTTCATGCATTAGACATGGCTTTTTATCAGAAATACAAACAAAAATACCAAGGTGTTTGTGACAAATGCAAGTCATTAAGGAATTGATCAAGGGGTCTAAGGGATTAGAAATGAGATTAAAATGCAGTGGAGGAGAAAATTCAAACTTCAAACAACTCTGAAAAAAATCTAAATGGCCTACAGATTTTTTTGGTAGAAGATTAATTGGTTTCTTCATATGCAAAACAAAACAAAAACTAGCCCACCCCCAACCCACCACCTACTTAAAACTTACTTGCTCTTTTCTGTAAATCAGCGGGTTTTGGTTTCTATAAATAATATTGTGCAAAAGTAAAAATTCAGCGAAACTTGTTATATAAAAGCTTGTTTGTCCTTAGGTTTACATTCCAATTTTCCTCATAAGTCTACATATTTTTATATTTGCAACACAACAGAACTAAATATATATGTCTATATATAGAGAGATATCAAGACATTACAAGTTATTCACTTTTGTGTGTATATGTATGACAGCCAAAGAAATAAATTCTGCTCTCAATAGAATGCATTTCCAATTAATTTTGTTCCATGATATAATATTAAAACACAAGAAATTGCAAAATTTCCTATCTTAAAGTACTACTTTTTCCCACAATCCAATTTAAAAATAAAATGTTAATCTAAATAGTAGACTCACTGAAACCATTAGATGAAGCTCAAAGCTATATTTACCAGTATTTTCTGAACCACCCGTATCCATCAGAAGTGTTTCAGAAATATTCACATTTTTGCGGTATCCTAAGAGAAATTACTCCCTATACTCCCATACCTGGATGACTGATATTTTAATTACTCATGTAACTGCGATTTTATTTTCTAAGGATAGACTATGATGACCTATATGTAAAAAAGTTTGCACTCTTCACCAGGATGCTTGAGAATAAAAGCAGTGCTTAACTAAAATAACAGCAGGAAGTCCTTCTAAGCTTATAAAAACATGCAATATGCTTGCCCACTTACTGAACAGTCTTTGCATAAATAATTTTGTTATTGTGCTTTGAGCGTTTTGCATTCTACTTTACTAATGGTGCAGATTATACATTGATTTTATCAATCAAGATGATAATTGAGCCACACAGTCCCTGACAACTAGCCAGAGCAAATCCTTTATACCCAGGGAAATGGCAGCACAGAAGTGTAGCATGGCGTAGTGACTAAATTAGAACCGTTATTCAATTAGCAGCAGAATAAGTGTTAAAATACAGAGGCTTTTGACTTTTTACCCAACGTGCCTTCCTCTAGAGTAAACATATGTCAGTAAACAATGACAAATGTGATATTAACATGGTTGTGCAAGCAGAAAGGATCTTTCTGTGTGAAAGTGGGGGCTGACTAGGGAATGGTTATGGTCTGCATTTTCTTCCACCAAATTCTTAATGATTGGTGCACTGTTTCTAGCAAAAAAATACCTATTTAGTTCTGGGAACAAAAATAAAAAAGGACTGACACTTTCATACAAATCAGTAACAGCCCTTAACAGGCAAAACTGCGCTACTATATTAGTAATTACAAAAATGTGTTATAAGTATGCTCATATCTAAAGTCCATGCCTGAATTTATCTTAATATCGCTTATCATTCCAAATAATTCCAAATAAATGTTATACTATGAAACAAGAATTTCAGCCTTTGGATTTGCAAGAACTTTTCTGATAAATGCAGGAGCAATTCTACCTACTTCCTGCCTTTTTAAAAATACACTGAAAGTTCTTAGTCTTTTAAATATAATCTAAAAATAAACACCCATTCTTTCTCTCTCAACTTTGAATTTCTCCATACAGAAAGCATGTTTGATATACTACATTCGCTTTGTGTTATTAATGTTTTTGAAATCTACACACCAAACTCAAGAAATCATGCCATCTTAACACAAAAGTCAAACATTTTACTAGCTATGAAAACTCACAATAATTAATTCTCAATATAGGTATATGATTGTCCAGCCATTTCGAAGTTACTATAAATCAGCTGTGAATGGAGACCTTCCTTTCAAATAATCCTTCCAAGAACTAAACTCTATTTACAAAACCAAAAGAATTCTAGTATTTTCAGGCACCCTAGGTAAATGTGCATCAGATTTAAATTCCCCTAGTTTACTTTGTCTATTCAGCATCTCTTTAATTTCATTCACCTTCCCAAATAAATCATCAGTCATACATTTCATAGCAGGCATGAATAAACGATAATCATTCAGTTCATTGAGCAGAAATAGTGACCTACTAATTCAAACACTTCAGATAATCCATTGATTTCTCACCAGCCAGACTTCTCTCACATTTGCCAGTATTTTGCATTCCAACAGCTCATTTTAGAAGGAATCTAGTTTAGCATTCTAGTTGTACTTTAGGGGGGGGGGGGGAAAATCAGTAACTGCATCCAGTTTTGCTACGTACAGGTCATATTCTGCCACAATGTACTCAATAGAAAGTTTATTAACTTAAAATGAAACTTCAAATAAAAATACTAACACAGCATCAGTTGGTCTAAATAAAATAGAGATATGTCTACACTTAAAGCTTCCACTTTCCTCCACTTTCATGGCGAAGTATTTAATAGTGGTTCAAAAACATCTTGTGTATACTTTGAAGGAATTTTAAGAATTGCTTGAGTAAAGCTTTCAAAATCGAATTACTAACACTTCCCATAACAACCAAGAAGTTCCAGTTACAGTAAGTATCTAACAACCAACTTATAAGCGCATTATTATATCTACACTATCAAATGTTTGGAAGTGATTGAAAGAAAAGGTGGGGATCTTTCTTTGCCAGGTTTCCTATGGAAATAAGGCTTATGCAATCCTATACTCTATGCATACGCATGCAACTAATTTGTTTGTCCTCTAATCCTTTTGCATTTGCTGGTCAATATAAATAAAATTTGACACTTTGGTTTTAATCACTATTCAATAGTTTGCACAGGACAGCTTTCAAAGACTACCCTATCCATCTACTACAGCCCACAATATCTTCTTATATAGGTATGTTATATATATATTACATATTTATACACACACACACTAATCATTTTGTCACTACGCAGACATAAGAGCTATACTTCTATGCATAGCTACGGGTCTGCAAATCACTATACATTGAACAGGGAACTGCTGAATTGCTGGAAATGGGAGAAGTGTGTGGATAGAGGAACTGAGGTAAATACTTATTACTTTTTCTAATATTTCTTTATCACCTTGCTTGTTCACAGCCACATTATACAAAATTTAAACCATATATTCTATTACCTCATTCTATTTTTGAAGCCTCTGTCATTAAGGAGATTTATATCTAACTACAATTTGAGACTTAAGAACAGAAACCTTGGATTTTCACAGACAGATACCATATAAATAGTAGTTTTGCTTTTTTCCCATGCTTCATTTTTGGCAAGGTCTCAGCAGCCATTAACTAATAAACTGAATTCAAGATAGTGTTTTAAATCATTTTACAGCTGTGATTACAAACTGCTTTCATTTAATACATAGGGTTGGTTTCTAGCGGTTCTCAAGGGAGGGACTGCTGAGATCATGCTAGACTTGAAAAGGATAAAATCAAAATCACCACCTGAATAGCATGATTTTAAGATACAATTCTCTTTTGATCTGCAAAGACTATGCATATGTGCTTGATAACAGTGTAGGAGTCTCAGTTTTATCAATGTAGGAATCTCAGTTTTCTGACAACTTAAGGCATCTGTACCTAGAGCCTTGATGATTAAGAAACACCAGGCTTACAAGGATCGTTGCCCCTTTTACCTAGAATGCTTCTGTAGCATAGGTAGCATTATATGTCCTAGACCTATAGCCAGTGTGGTATTGCTGGTTTAAAAAGGCGAGACAAACAATCACAGAATCACAGAATCGTCTAGGTTGGAAAAGACCTTGAAGAACATCCAGTCCAACCATTAACCTAACACTGACCGTTCTCAACTACACCATATCCCTAAGCGCTATGTCAACCCAACTCTTAAACACCTCCAGGGATGGGGACTCCACCACCTCCCTGGGCAGCCCATTCCAACGCCTAACAACCTGTTCTGTAAAGAAATGCTTCCTAATATCTAGTCTAAACCTTCCTTGGCACAACTTGAGGCCATTACCTCTTGTCCTATCTCCTGTTACTTGGTTAAAGAGGCTCATCCCCAGCTCTCTGCAACCTCCTTTCAGGTAGTTGTAGAGGGCGATGAGGTCTCCCCTCAGCCTCCTCTTCTCCAGACTAAACACCCCCAGTTCCCTCAGCCGCTCCTCGTACGACATGTGCTCCAGACCCTTCACCAGCTTCGTTGCCCTTCTCTGGACACGCTCGAGTAATTCAATGTCCTTTTTGTAGTGAGGGGCCCAAAACTGAACACAGGAATCAAGGTGCGGCCTTACCAGTGCCAAGTACAGGGGTAAGATCACTTCCCTGTCCCTGCTGGCCACGCTGTTTCTGATACAAGCCAGGACGCCATTGGCTTCTTGGCCACCTGGGCACACTGCTGGCTCATGTTCAGCCGGCTGTCAATCAACACCCCCAGGTCTCTCTCTGATTGGCAGCTCTCCAGCCACTCCTCCCCAAGCCTGTCCCAATGAAAGAAACTCAGACAGAAAGTAGGTGAAATTAAAAGAAAGGAAACAAAGTGAAAAACTGTGGGAGCAAGGGACCCAGAAAAACTAGAAAGGAGAAGAATCACAGGCACTCTATTTTCAGGTTAATGAACTAGTCACTCATTCACCATATTCCAGCACATTATGTACCTGTAAAAAAACCAATTTTGAAAGAAAGGATCTACTGAAACTTCTCTAAGAATGAGATCTCACCTTTCACACTTACACCCATGCAACCTTTTCTAACCACTGTAACTGGTTGCTTTGTAATCAAAGCGGAGACTTTTTTTGGTGACATGGTATACATATTTGGTTTTTACTGTCCCCTGAATCTTCCAGTGCAAAGTCAATTCTGATGAACAGCTGAACTCTACAGGAAAAATTCCTAACATCGCATGAAGTTTCAGGACGCTATTCAGAGAACAAGCCTGCATGGCACTGCAGTGTGACATGGCTCTTCTTTCTTTAATTAAGGGAAATCTGTTTGGTCTGCTGAAGTAGACAGGTAGCATTCTTTTAAATAATATCATTAGTATGCAAGGCTTTTGCTCTTTGGCATTCATTTTATATTTTTATTCCCCATTTTTGCATATATATCTCAAATACTTCAAGTATATTATACCTGGCATTTTATCTCCAGAGTACAACAAACAGGTAGACATTTTAAAACACTGGCTAGCCTTCAAATCAGCAGTGTCAGGCACACTACATCTTAAAAATTAACAAAATAGACACTCTGCTATATGTATGTAGCTTCACTTAAAAAAAAAGTAACATTTTTCAACAAATTTTTAACAGCTGAGAATTAATAAAACCAAATTTAGTAATCTCTTCTTTAGAAGACTGCTTCTAATTCAAAAAAAGAAAATGCTTAGCCAATGTTAACTCTTGAGAGAATTAGTACTATCACCCTTCACTTATTGGTATCAAACTCTATATCACAACATTGTTTTATAGAGAAGCCAAATATCTGCTTAATCACAAAAAAACCCCAGCATTTAGGCTAAACTTATTTGATAAACTGAATGAGTAAAGCAGTAGCTAACATAAAAGAAACCTAAAAATTAAATTTTCATTTTTGCAATGTGTGTTGTACTAAGTAATTTAAAACACATCTTGATATTGACTTCAAATTTAAAAGTGGAAGAAGTTGAGATGCGCAGAAATCCTTCTTTTGCTTTCAGGACATTATTTATAATTTATCATTTTGTTTTATCATTTCTGCGCTCACACACATAAAACCCTAACCAAAACCAAAACTGACATTCATGGCATTTCTCCCTCTTTTCTTTTAGAAGACTCTCCTGGTGTGATCATTACTGCAGAAAAGATAATATTCAAGGTGAAGAATAACAAAGGCTGAAGATCAAAACTGGCTACCGAGATGAGCAGGTACCAGACTGGGATACTCATTTTAAAAAAACTCAAGTACAAAGCTACTTCTGCAAACTACATGCATACTTTTATAAACCGGTAATTAACACAAACTAATCTAGCATCTGTTCACATAAATAGTTGGTTTTGAATGTGAAATATTCAAAATTACATAAGTTTCTCTAGTGAATTACACCTTTATGCTTTGTTCACAGGTACACGTAGAATTAACCTCCAGAAGAAAAAAATCATATCATTTATGATGTTGATATAGCAGAACAGATGATAAATATAGTTAAAACAAGAATATACTTAGTACAGTCATTTCGTTACAGGCAAAAATACAGGTGATTCATAAATGAAAGGTAAAAGGACAAATGGTAAAAATAAAGTATATTCATAAATGAAATAAAGAAGTCTTTGAAATGAACCTAATATTTTACTACCAATGATAACGCGGCAACCCACATAATAGTCAGCAAACAGATTTTCTGGTTTTAGTCCTTTCTAATCTCAAAATAACAATTAACCCTACCACTAATGAACAAGACTGTAATCTCAGTTTCAAGCAGACAACATCTTGAAGTACTTCATGATTATCTGGAAATAAACATCAATGCAAAGGAAAAGAGAATTTGTTCAGTGTATTTCAGAAGGATTACTAAAAGTCTCAGCTGGATAGTCACTTTTTTTGGATAATCTCCTACTTTACTACTTGCAGACAGTATTATATGAATAAATACCCCAGAAAATCCTAGAAAGCCATATCATCTTGATTAGTGATAACAAAGTTTAACTTTAGCACTCTTAAGTGGCCAGAAAATATTCCTAAATTTAATAACTTCTTGAACTCCACAAACCGAAATGCCAACAAATACATCTTCTATGGGAGAGTGGTTTTGAAAACAGTGAATTTTAACTGTTTATGCACAAATCTTGACTTCCATACATGCCAGACTTTATGCAATCTGAACAGACTGACTGAAATCAAAGAGATTAATCACAAAGTCTGATAAAATTATGGACTAAAATATTAAGTATCAAGGCAAATAGCAGATATTAAATTGAAAATACATCTCCTTTATCTCATTTTAGAAAATATGTTACATGAAACTATCAGGGATAGTACCTAAATGAAAATGACAAAAAAACCCCACACATATATTTCAAAATCGTAAGTTTGAGTATTTTTAATTTTAAAAGTTGTAATTTTCTAGGAGAATATTTTTTTAAAACTGAGAGTTGTTCCACAGTATTTGCACAGCTGATGCTGTTCAGTTGTGGACCCACGTTGCTGAGGGAGGTTTCAAAGGCAGAATGGCTAGTTTCAATTAAGTGGTCATACCTGTTACTGTTTTTGTTTTGACAGGACTGCTGGCATACTCAGAGGCTTGATTTGATTGCTGCCTTGCCAAAGGTGCACTTCCAACTGATACTTCATCCTCTTTTTTTCGAGTTACTGACACACCAAGCGGAACAGTTCCTACAGACTGCTAAAAAAAAAAGTCTGTTGTGAACCACTCAAATCCAAAACACATTAATATTGAATGATGACATCATAAGAAGCATGTCTTAAACTACAGATTTTGAAATGTACAGAAGACAACTTGAAACAATGATTGGTGCACATATATTTTGAAAATAAATTATGAAACACTACTTTCAGACTTGCACTTATAATTATTTTAGTCATGTTATTCTGAAGAAAAGCTCTACAATAACAGAAAAAGTGAAATATAATGTATTAACTTAAAATACCATGCTTGTTAGCCAATCAAAATGCACGTCAATAAACCTGGATGATGACCAAACTAAAATAATTCTCTAAATGTTTAATGGAAACTGGGAAAGTTTAGTCAGCTATGAAGATTGCAAAGTTTTGCAAAGAAAGTTATCAACCTTTATTAAACTCCAAAAGATTTATACATTATTATATTTGTTCCTCACATTTTAAATATCAAATTAAATTCTGACCACTACTGACTTCTAATTGTTTTGTCTTTCAAGCATATCAATAAATGACAAACTGTTCAAAATATGACACTGTTAAACAAAACTGAAGGCATTAAAATCTAGTTAGAAGGACTGCATCCTTATTTTAAGACCAGAAAAAAGTGATGTGCATTAATCCACATGGGTTCTGGAAGTGAAGGTCCACAGATGTATACAGTCTATTGGTTTTGTTGTTACTTTTTTTTAACATGAGCTAGAAAAGACAATCATTAAAAGAATTGGATCCTAAATTTTGCTGTACAGTTGGCTGTTAACATTTTGCTGTAGCATTAGCTGCTACGTAAATTGTAGATGTATACCAGTTGACAAAAGCAGAATATTTCTACTGTTGATTTTGCAGAGGGTTATCATTTAAAGATGACAAAAGTTTTTTCTAAAGATCAGACATTAGGATTACATGCATCTTAATCAATTTTTGTGTAATTTAATTTTGTTGGTATTGGAGTGAAAATGTAATCCATATAGCTGGGTAATGAGAAACCTCACACGTTGCATTAGGAATCTCTGTGGGAAACAAATTCGTGTGAGGCGGGCAATGTGCTTGTAAATTTTATCCAATAGAAAACAGATCACTGAATCCAGCAGTGTGCAACATGTGCACACATACAAAACCCCAAAACAAACAGAAAAATCATTTAATTGAAGGAGAACGACTTCCAAACGCCTTCACCATTTTCCACTATAAAAGTAAATTAAAATAAGAAAGACAATCAACTATTTAATCCTACTCCAGTGAATACAAACAACTTATACATACAGTGGTATGCAAAGTTAATAGGAAAATACTAATGTCAATGACAAACAGAACTCTCATTTCTCCTCCTCCCTCTGAATGTACGGCCATCAGCTTTGTCTCCAAAAGCACTAAAAAGCCATTCTGGAACACTGAAACATGCCACTTTGGTGTCCTCTTGCCATAACAGCAGCAAAAAACCCATCAGCTTTGAAAAGACAAGTTTTACACAAGTGCAATATTTCCCACATGCATACTTTCGTCACACACTTTACATGACTTATTTTCAAAATTTAGCAGTTTATCTGATACAATCTTTCATAAGGCAAAGCCATCTGCAGCTTTCCCATGACAGCAACTGTTGAGCCATGATTTGGCAACTCTGGACATAACACTGCAAGAACATTGACTTGCCAAAGTGAAGCAAGAGTTTCTGAAGAATGAACACAGACAATACAAGACAGTACAAACCAACAGGATGGAAATACTGTCTGAAGAAGCAGTATCTTTTTCTGAACCACTGAAGAAATGGATCAGCAAAATATAAGTTACACCACTAGTCAAATAGTGAAAAACATCAAGGCTATCACAGCCAGACAAAGCTGGAAAAAATTATGACCAAATATTGAGTGCTTGAGTGCTGATCTGGACAATGAAACAGCTGTTTCATCTTTGCTCACTGAAATCAAGCCTGATGTTGCTGTTGATGACGCCCAGTACAATCTTGTCAGGTTTTTGGCAAAAGATTTCTGGTTAAAAGAATGCAGAAGATGAAAGATCAACGTTGAACTAGATGGAAAAGGATCATCAAGATTTGGGTTTTAGCCACAAACTGATGAGGAAATTGTGGCTTGGGAAATAGCAGATGACAAGAGCCCCACAGCTGTTTCAGAAGATGAATCTAATGGGAAAGGAGACATTGAAGGCAAGTGTGATCATAAGCATTTCATCACAAGAATCCAAAATGTTAGCTATAAAGTAATATGTAGCAAAATTTAACACACCTACTTGTGATGTAAGCTTTATGGTTACTAATTGCTAGTGTTATAAAGAAGATAAATAAAAAACATTTAATAAAGTTATGGAACTACAGCAACATTTATATGAGGTTGTTTTGTGGACACAAAGTCAAAATCAAGTTCTGTCCTAGAATACTGACCACAGTTTTATCAATGCAACAATGTTTTGTGGCTATTAGACACTGAATACTAGATTAATAATAATTCATGGTACTCAAGAAAATTTACTACTTTTCCACTATAATTATTACAATTAACTTTTTAAGTGGTGGCTAAAAAAATAACAAGAAAGCTATCCTTTCCAAATTTAAATTTTATTGACACAAATAATCTAACACATTACACACCATGCTAAGTATGTGTACACAAAACACACACATACACTTATGCTATTTATGCATGTAAATGGATCAACAGATTCAGATCATATTTTTTATTTTACTTCATACTGTGTGGTCAACATAACTTTGGAAATTGTAAAGATCGAAAATCAGAGAAAGGCACAGAACAACGACAGCTAAAAACCAACCTGCCAAAAATACCAAGCCCCGAGCATTTTCTGATTTGTGTGGAAATATGCCAACTAACTGAGGCTAAAATATCCTGTAAAGAGGGCTAGTGAAAATTTGCCTCAGGTGAAATAAATTAATGTTTTACTTTACTTGGGATTTTTGGTAATTAAATATTTTATTTCTGATTTATAACTTCCCATGAGTGTGAGGCTGAAGAGGATGCAGGCAGACCTGGGAACATGAGAAATGCATTCTAAAGTAAACTTGGCCAACCGAGCAGATGAGTAACTTTCATTTGAGGGATGCCTATACAATCACCTCCCTGATAACAAACCAAAGGCAAAAGAATATTCCAAGACAGGAACTTTAATATTATTACTAAAAGAAAAAATGAAGCACTGGCTTGATAACAAACCAAAGGCAAAAGAATATTCCAAGACAGGAACTTTAATATTATTACTAAAGGAAAAAATGAAGCACTGGCTTGTGAAATGTTGAATTCAGAAGCCTCAGCCCAGTTGTGGGTTGCCATCTTTGAAGTGGTACCAAACCCAGCTATCCCATACGGCGGATGCTGCGTGCACACAGACTGATGTGTACATGTGCAGTAGCTTGCAACCAGCAAGCAGGAAGAAAAATTAATGAAGTCTTTGGAATGGGGACATGGTGTTCTGTGAATATCTAAGAGCACTGTCATGCAATCACTATCTGCCTCTGAGAAGAGTACTTACCAATGCTGCAAGACAGTCCAAGCTGTGCCAGAATGAGTTCCAACAGCAAGGAGGACCTACCTTGCCAATCTTGCAACAAGTTCTAATATCATGAAATCACAATCGCTGCTTGACTATAGAGTGACATTTCATTGTTTTGATTTCTGAGATTAATAATATAAGCACGCACCTAAATTGCTTTAGAGAGCTCAAACAAAACTAGGCGTTAGGCCTAGTTCCCAATTAAAATTAAATTAATTAGTAAAATTACATGAATTAAAATTAAATTAATTCCTAACTAAAAAGATTAGGCATGCCTAACCCCTGGGGTTCATAAAAGCACCTTCTTTCCTGGCAGATGAACTTGCTAATTCAAATGAAATTCTGTGACTGCTTCATTTTCAGGTATGCTCAGAAAAGTGCTCTGCTGGGATAGAAGACCAATCACTGATTAGCTGTAATCTTTCCAAACTTATGTCATGAACTGATGTCAGCCAAGAACCCCCACATTTTCACCAACTGTTGAAAGCATTCTATCAGCAGTTTCAAGGGGCCTATGAAGGTAGAAAATACAAGGTTCAAGACCCAAGTACCTTTAGTTCCTTAAGTAAACAGCAACTTCATTCCTGCATCCTTCAGAAACTTAATTGTGTTCCTTGGGGTAAGAGGTGACAGATCCCAATAGGGATAAACACAGTGATTTTGGCCTGCAAGTAATATCAGAAATCAAAACCTATTATAATTTGAGAAATCTTTGCACACCAAGAAGATAATTACATCTACCATAGAAACATGCTTGTTTTATCAAAGCCTTTCCTGCTATTTATTGAGGTAGGAGAGAAAAACTAGAACTACAGAAGGGCAACACAGCTCTACCCTCAACAGCCAACTTTGCTACAACATGGAAAAATCTTAAATTTTGGTACTGAAATTTGCCCTTATGTTGTGTCATTCATTCATTGCCATTCATTACCAGAAGTGTTTGGCTCTTAAAGAAACAAAGATCTGCAGTATTCCAAAAGTCATCCTAAACCAGATCAAATTAGAGGAATTGTTCTACCTGAGTCTACTGAACAAGTCATGATGATAAAATTATTTCATCTTAGGCAAACATTCCAGAGAGACCTCTGATGTAGACCTCTGAATGAAGAATTGCCCAAAACATACCATCAAGAGTTGATAATATCCTTAGCTAACAATGAACTTTCCATAGAGCAGTGAAAGGATTTTATAACACAGCAAAATTCCTAAGATAATGGAAGAGAATAGAGAAATAGAGCAGAGAAAAAAGTTGAAGGAAAAAAAGTGATTGAATTGAATTGCTAATGACCAATTCTGTAATCTACCTACCCAGCTGATGAAAAATTCTTGGTTTTGAACTGGGATACACAGTCTTCTATGGTGTAGATGTTCATGAAAAAAGTGAGAAATCTGGATTATGGAATCATGTAGGTGTATTACATTCCAGTGCTTTAAAGCATGATGAATCTGGAACAGATGCAATGTCTTTTCCTTAGTTGTTCCTGTATGACTAAGGATGTTCTCCCTGCACTGATGGGTTTAGATCTACTCTGTTACTGAAATACTCATTAAATTAGGTAGTAACACACACACACATGCTGAACAGCCAAAGAAAATGGAAGAAATATGCGGGCATACGCATTGATATTATACATCTACATATAGGTGTATGTACACATTTTTGACAGTTTAGTCTTCACTAAAATTAGTCATTTTATCTCACAGAAATGAGTAATGTAAGAAAAGTACTGGCAAGCCACAAAGGCTTTACAGTAATGTGCATTTGAGAAAGATTACATGCACTTATTAACTGCAAAAAGTATCACATACTTCACTATCTCATATCAAATTACAACTAAAGCTTTTTTACCAAGGAAAAAAAATCTCTTCAAATATTTACCTGTGCAAAGCTAAGTATAGGCTTTTATAGGAGAGTAAATATATGAAAAATGCCACCAGTTTACAAAAATAAAATGCACCACTTCTGAAAAAATCTGAAAAAAAGAGTAAAAATTAAGTATTTTAAAAATATTTTAAAATTACCAGAAATGAGGCCTCACTGCCACAAGCCACATCTGAAAAAATCTTAAAAAACAGTCAAACTAAAATATTAAATCACTGAAAACAAGGCCTCTAAATGTAGCTTTGTTTTGCTTTTTAATGGGGACGCAACGTTAACTAAACAGCATACATAGAGTAAGACACTCTCTGTAGTGGTATCTTTCCCAAATTCTGTTCAAATTAACTTTTCATAAAGCACTAAAGAACATACCTTTTCAGCGGGTTTTTCAGACCAAACAAACACAAGGGATTTAAGCATATATTATAGATATGCTGAGTTAAAGAACTATTAATAAGCAGTACGCAAGCAACTGGTGCACATATACTACACTAGCACATCTACTGCTGCTACACATATAGCTCACTTGACAAAAAACGATCCATACAGAGTAAAGTACGTAAAAAAAAAAAAAAAAAACCACACCAATTTTGGCTGACACATACAAGAACATTTTAAAAAAAAAAAAAAAAAAAATCAAACTTCTGTGCCAGTTTAAACCCTGCTTAAAATCTAGCATAGGTTCATCAATCATCAAGCCGGGTATGTAAGATGTCTTTTGCATTTGCTGCTCCAACTTCATGGATTACTCCCAGTTACTGAAAAAAATGGTGGTAACAAAAACATATTTCATGAAAGTCTAACAAATTTAGGGAACCAAAAATGTGATTATTTTTAACACCCAGATAATGTAAAATATGCGATTTTGATGTGGAACATATGGATGGAGTGCAACATATCTGGCTCATACTAACTCTGAGCAGTCACACAGACTGTATATAAAGCAGAATAATTACATTTTTATCAGATGTCTTCTTAATGCATTAATTCTTAAAATGTAGAGCTGAAGAGCAAAACATTTACATTCAAAACATTTACCCATGTGTCTAACATAATATTCTTTACAAATATTGATAACTATAAACCTTTTGTAGTATTTCCATTTCATAGGTGTAACACACCAAATGTCAGTACAAAAAAATTTACTATTGAATAACTTTCTCCAGAATGCTTTTCATCTATTCTTCAGGCTTTGAACTAAAGAAAAACAAGATCAGAGTATATTCTTTATTTCATTCCTGCCATATTAAGTACTAAGAAGTTGAGAATCAATCCATTAACCATTAGAACGATCACATAATAGGCTAGTAAAATGACAGCATGACAAATTCACTCTATTTTAACACAGACGTTAAGTCAGGTTGGATGGGGCTTTGAGCAACCTGGTCTAGTGGAAGGTGTCCCTGCCCATGGACGGAGGTTGGAACTAGATGATCTTTAAGGTCCCTTCCAACCCAAACCATTCTATGATTCTGTGATTTTGTGATTCTAGCAAGGTTCTGGTTGCGTTTCTGTGATTTCTTTTAAACTAACAAATTGGTGTATCTTAATAGGCACGGTGTTCACAAGGTGCTGAATTAAAACACCTCTAAGATGTCTCTAGCTGGCAAGTCAAAAACAGGATTCTGAAAACAAGTTTTGAACTTTAAGTTACAGTACTTTGATTTATAAAGTTTATTCCTTGCTCTACACCAAGACTCAAGTTATTTCAGCTCAGTATTATTGAAGAATAAACTAATATAACTTAACAAAAGAAATTCCAACAATTGCTGCCACCTTAATATATATTGTGTCTGGGTTGTTCTCGATTTTTTAACCCAATAGCTGGCAAAGGTTTCTGATGTTGATTACTGCACACTGTACACATAGCAGAGTGATCCAAACAGGAAAGATGATCTACCAATAGTATCTTGTTCTAGACAAATACAAAATAACATGTAATACTTGCTACACTGATAACCTGGAAAGAACATCACCTGACGATGAGGTGAAAATACTCTCATGTTAATAAATATCTTTTCCTTACCTCTTCCTGTCCCTGTTACCAATCCATGTGTTTTTTCCTTTTCTGACACTAAACAACTGTATTTTCTTCTCTTTGTACATTATTCAGAGCTGTTAGATATGAAATCAACATAAAACATTTTTGAAAAATGTGTATTAATTGTATAAGTATTATGCAATTTTAACTAACTTCTTGAGTTCACTTGAGTTTACAAAAGGAAAGGAGCAGGAGGGCAAAAGATCTAAAAAAGAACCAGTTAGAATATTTCATTGTCTATGGGAATACATATTGGTATCAAGTCAAGAAACTCATAAGCTGCTTTTCCTATTGGAAAAGCCTGAGGTACTGAATACCTTCTCCACCTCAGGCTTTACTAGCAAGACCAGCCTTGAATCCCAGTGCCCAGAGACAGGGGGAAAGGATGGAGCAAGGAAGACGTACCCTCAATGTTCTCAGTGTTAATTATGATTAAATGACTGGCTTGGTAGATGAAGGGAGAGCAGTGGATATTGTCTACCTTGACTTCAGTAAGGCCTTTGACACTGTCTCCCATAAGATCTTCCAGGAGAAGCTGATGAAGTATGGGCTGGATGAGTAGACAGTGAAGTAGACTGAAAACTGGCTGAATGGCTGGGCCCAGAGGGTGGTGATGAGTCGCACAATGTCTAGCTGGACTCCAATAAGTAGCAATGTACCCCAGGGGTCAATAATGGGTCCAATCCTGTTCAAGATCTTCATTAGTGGGAGGAGTGGTTGATATGCCAAAGGTTTGTGCTGCCATCCAGAGGGACTGTGACAGGCTGGAGAAGTGTGCTGACAGGAACCTCATGAAGTACAACAATGAAAAGTACAAAGTCCTGCACCTGGGGAGGAACAACCTCATGCACCAGTATATGCTGGGGGCTACCCAGCTGGAAAGCAGCTTTGCAGAAAAGGTCCTGGTGAGTCCAGGTTGAACAAGAACGAGCAAAATGCCCTTGCTGCAAACAAGGTGAATGATATCCTGGGCTAAACTAGACAAAGTATTGCCAGCAAGTCAACGAAGGTGATCCTTCCCCTCTATCCAGTGCTGGGTCTAGTTCTGGACTCCCCAGTGCAAGAGAGATATAGACATACTGGAGAGAGTCCAACAAAGGGCCATGAAGGGGCCCATTAAGGGACCAGAGCATCTTCCATATGAGGAAAGGCTGAGAGGGCTGAGATTGTTCAGCCTGGAGAAGAGAAGGCTCACAGGGGGCCTCATCAGTGTGAAAAAATATCTGAAGGGAGGGTGTGAAGATGATGAAGCCAGGCTCTTCTCAGTGATGCCCAGTGACAGGACCAGATGCAATGGGCACAGACTGAAACACAGAAGGTTCCCTCTTGAACATAAAGAAACATGTTTTTACTGTGAAGGTGACTGAGCACTGGAACAGACTCTTTATTGAGCAAGACCTCATACAACTTACTGTAATAACACAATTTTGCAGACTTCACACGTAAGAAAAAGAGTTTGCCTCAAGTTCAGTTCAGAGAGAGATGTTAATTCTATTCTTTTAAAATAAATGTGAGGAAGACTGACGTAACTTGCACACTGCACGGAACCATAACTTATGAAGAAGAGTTGTACATTAAGTGAATTTCCAAATTCTAACATATTATTTAGTTAGCACTAAGTCCAATCCTCTTCTACTGCAAACAGTTGTTAAATGTATTGTTCCTAAAGACATAAAATTCAATATAGGAACAAGTTAGAAAACTTCCTTCTAACGATAAAAAGCAGCAAGAAACTTTATTGTAGTTTTAATACTCAAGATTTCAAAATCTTTTACTCCTAGACTAAATATACAAAGAACCTGTTTATATTCACTGATTATTGTGCCAAACTTAGCTTTTCATTTAAATAGTCTCTCCTTTGGGTGTTTACCTTTAGTCAGACTTCTAAAATTCTCATTTATCATTCATCACATTTTTCAGACACCATTTAAGAACATATCAGGACATCTGACAGCCTACTAGATACTACATAAACATGGTTAAGGAGTTTATAACCTAACTGTACAAAATAGACACACTGGGCAAAGGAAGGGAGAAAGTGTAAAGAAGTAATACTGTACAAACCAAGGAACATAATGGCCTCAGCTATCACACTAGTTCTACAATTATTAGCTTCTGGGAAGCAAGGTGCAAACAGAGGTAGGTTTAGCAATAGTCTAACAGTAATAAACGAAAAGGGGTAGTCCTCACTGAGCTGCGTGTACCCCTACACCCTGACACAGCAGTCAGCCATTGTTCTGTTCCAGTTGAATAAAATCTCAGTAAGGCCACATTTCTTGCTGGCTTCATCCCATTAATCTTAAAGAAGACACAGTACAGCTTTATGGAAAAAATAATTGAAAATCCTTGTGTTTTGTAAAAATTCATTTACTTCTATGCTTACTTTTGACTTATATCATTTCAGCTTATGAAGTTAAATATGTTCTGTTATTTCTAACTTTTCATGCTTTCAGACAAAACCATACCAACACAATTACATTACACATAGTATTTCAGTAAAGATATAAAATATATGTACTGCCAAATTAGCATTATAAACCTAAGAATCCCAGAATAATAGTTAAAAGGCAAACAAATCTGAAGAAGTTCCAGTATGTGAAGGTATACCTGTCTGTGGGGAGCCAAACAATCCCAGCCTTATGTTGTATGCGATCAGAAGTTTACATGGCTATAGTTGTGGTCCCAAATAAATTAATTTAACTTCTTGAACTCATAATGTTATTACTTGATAGAATGTGTATACAGAATCAAATGTGCTGAAAGATTTTCTGACTCTGTGTTCTCAGATAGAAGTCACAATTTCAACTTACTCAAAGTGACAGAGCAAAATATTGTATTAAGTAGACATTAAAACATAAAATATCTTAACATTTAAGATCTCTGAATCACACAAGGAATTCTAAAGTGATGTATTTTCTACTGTTGCAATAGAAATAGAAAAGAGCTTTATCAAACAATAGCATTCTGACCATAACACTTGCTTGAAAGCATCATGTCTTACAGTTGTTCCATTAAATATTCAAAAGTTATGAAGGTTGTACAGAGCATTTTTGTTCTGTAACACAAATTAGACTATGGTAACAAGCTAAAACTTTTCTAGTAAGTAATATACAAGGCCGTAACTTTGACTAGAATCCTTATCCTAGGATAATTACAGTATTACATAAAGAAAAAAGTCTTTGGTTAAGGATAGTTTAATACAGGTGTAGTTTTCTTTTTAAATAAAGTTTCTTCACAACTATGACAGACACTGTAATTTTTATTATTATGTGCAGTGTATTACCACAGTTGGATTAACAGTGAAACTAGTATCGTGTTGACAGTTAGGTTTACAAATTCACATTTAAAATAATTTCAAATGACTAAGCAACTCCAAATGTTAATAACATTAGAAATGTGATATGGTAATTTTAATCAGAAATAGATCACAACAACATTTAGAAGCCTGTATAAGGTAATGACACAAATTACAAAATAACTACTTAATCAAAATTCAGTTAAAAATTTTGCCACTGGTGATCAAAACAATGGACAAATAAGTTTCCTAATGTAGTCACTATACGTCTCTAGTCACTCAGTATAAAAGGGCAATCAAAAGAGAAAGCACTGAGTAACAGCCCATACATTAATGATAGGGAAAGACTTTTACATGAACATTTGATATAACCAACCTCAATTACATTTTGGAAGGATACATGACAGTATTGCAAAAGTAAATAAATGGTCTGTTTTAAAAAAGAGGTATGCCAGGAAATGTTGTGCTACTCCAGTTACGATGCAGGAACGAAGAATCACTCAAGACATTTAAAAACAGCGTAAAGTTATTAAAACGCTAAAGCAGCAATTCAGACATTGAAGTTTTTCAGACAGTGCTGGTGCAGAGCGAGCTTAACAGGACTCAAATTAATGTTTGACAATTGCTACCTAACAAGGTCACTTACACACAAGAAACAGAAATGTTTACAGATCAAATTATAATCCTCCCACTTCAAGGTCCTGGTATGAAACTTCCCTGATGTGCATAGTGTTCTATAATTAGGAGACAAATATCAAAAGATTCTTAAATTGACCACTTACTAATTGACCACTTATAACTGAGACAGAACATCAGGCTGCACAGACCACTAGTTTGATCAATTATGACAAATTTAAGCTTTAGAACATTCTACTGGTCTGCCAAACAATAGCTATAAATAAGCTTAAAATCAGGCAAAATCTGTGTTCTTTCCAGGTTAGGAGTATGGGGCATGAAAATCAAAGTCAAGAATACGTCAAAGAAAACACTGTGACACACAGACCCACAGCCTTAACTTCTTGTATCTTTTCTGAGCACTTTGCATGCAAGTATGTGTTTTGACATTATATACAGAATCTGAGACTTATGTCAAGTTATGAACCATATGGTTCATCTCCTATTAAAATGGGCTTTAATAACAGTAGTGATTTTATAACAAGTTATGCAATTATCTGATAGACCATTGCAAATGGTTAGACCATGATTTACTATTCAGACTCAGAAGGCTTATAAGGTCTCAGTAGTTAAAACTAGTTGCGAAATACTGATACTGAACAGTAACCATCAAATAACATTCTGTTCTTTTCATTAAACATTATAAATTAAAACACTGTGAAATTAAAACTTTAATATGCAAAACTTAACATTTTAAATAATTCAAAGTAACAGTATGTGCAGCAAACTACAAACAACAGGGTGACAGAAGACAAATATGTGGAACAAGAATGCACTACTGGCATACATGGAAGAGAAAGTTTCCCCTCTCCCGTTTTCCTCCAGAAATACATACCTGCTGAATGTGCCTACTGGCTCTTTTCTGAGGTTGGTAGATAAGCCAGGTATACAGGACTGGATCAACATTAATTGCTAATCCTTGTACACTGGACAAAAGTACTGCACCTATACACCACAGAAAAGAAAAGAAAATGTAAGCTATCTGCTAAAGAATCTCCATACACATAGTCATTTCTTTTGCACACAAATCATCTTTGATGCAGACTTTTGTTTGGATTGGGCTTACGTACATATTTATTTTAAATTCCAATCAAGAGTATTAATTAAAACATAAATTTCAATAACTTATTGAAAGTGAGAAACTGGCCAGCACTGCCAGTGTTATGGACAAGCACACAAAAAAATGCAGAGAATTGCATTTTGATTTTGCGTATTACATTTTTTTGCCAAGAAAAATGCTTTTTTTCACAAAATTGTCTGTGTAACCGAATACACACCTTTCCTCAGATTTGCAGCCAACAATAACATTATGCAAGAAATGAGTCAATGAGACTCTTGACAGAAAGAGAAAAATATAATGCATTACACCCCACAACTTCAATAAAGAAAAACTTGTTCTAGGGCACAGGTCTACTTTAGGTTAGTGTTCTGCCCAAAGCTGCTCAGGATAAACATTTTTCATGTAAATGTGGTCATGAATATTCTTTAGTGGACTAGTTAGGCAAAATAAGGTGAATTTTTGAATTCTGCTAACATTGGCAGCCTTGGTACTGTGAGCTTCTAGGATTTTATCCTGCATTTTTACAATATATCTCATTTTCATTATATCTCACTTTTGGACTCCTAGGATTACAAGATAGGGCTACTATATCTTAATTTCTTAAAACTAAACTTCTAGTTTTCTTATATTTGTGAAGAAAAACATACATGGGAAACTTTAAGGCTCAAAACAGGAGAAAAACTATTCTCAGTATCCAGAAATCTTAGCATATACTTCAAGTCAAGCACACTAAAACCCAATTTATGAAGCACTATTTCCATTAAACCTGCATTAAAAATCTGATGATGTATTAGTGAGGCTTTTGTTTTAGTAGTACAGATAAAGTATCTATTGCAGCAGAACATAATTACAGAGTTGCAAAATCCAGAAGCAAATGGATTAATGTAACACAAAGGTATAGATTATATTGAAAATGCGTGACAAGTAGTAATAGGCAGTTTTCACATAAGTTTTGCAATTTTACAACAAATAAACAAATGAAATAATGAAATAAATATTAAAAAAAAAAATCAAAACAGAAATCCTGGTTCCTGGAAGGTCCCAGCACCAAGTTCCAGAGAATTACAGCAGTTCTATAATTCAAAGAATCAGAGTTCCTAAAGCAATATATATTTCCTCTGTAGCATACAATATAATTATGAAGCAATCTGAATGTAATAATAAATTCAAATACATTCAGAAAGCTTGTCATGCAATTCAATGTACTTTCCAAAAGCACAGCAAAAAAAATGTGCCTCAAAACACATAATACATCACCAAAATTGTAAATGGAGAAAGAAAAAAAAAGTTATGAGTTTATTGTATATAACCAGCTGAATTCCAAATGGCAGAAGACCCACCAACCTGGGGCGACACAAGCAAAGCCTGATGAGTACAATGGGAAAATGGCAGTCAAGAAATACACAAAGATAAATCATCCGCCTAGCACAGGCTTGGAGTTGGAACACACACTGTGAGGAACTCCTATACACAGACTAGTCTATGCGATCTGATGGTTTTAAATGTCAGTAATAAACCTTAGAAATAAATCTGCAATTTAAGGCAAAGCCAATGTCAAGCATAAAGTAAAGGGGTAATGTGCAAGTAAGAAGAACAGTGAATATGTCTTGCAGAAGAATCTGGAGGAGACTAGAAAAAGGAAGCAGGAGAAAGGAGAAGGTATTAGAGGACTGATAAAGTATATGCTACAATCATTATCTTTTAAAAGATACTTGGACATCAAAATAAAAGAATCCTGTGTCTTTAAGAGATACCGCCTGTTGTCAGCAACTTAATGAAAGGTTTAATGTATATGTGATATGACAAGTGGGAGTCAGAGACCTCCCAAAGAGTGAGGAATAAAGTCAGCCTACAGGCAAAGTCAACAAAAAATCCCACATTCATAACAGACTCCTGAATAGAAAAAAAAAAAAAATATTAAAAAAATTGAGTAACTAGCATCACGTGCCTACAGTAACACTAATTTAGTTTCTTGTTTACTGCAAAAAATTAGCTAAAACTAAGAAGTTCAATACAAGTAAGTCATGCTTTGCACTGAAACTATCTTTTCACTTCAGTGAAGTCACACTAGCACAATCCCATGAAGTTTTAAATGAAGGTAGAACAAAGAGCAAAATAGTTTACTTTTCCAGTTGTCTTTTGTCATGGATAGCTTGTGTCTGGGACAAAAAAACCCAACCAACCAACCAAAAAAAAAACCCACAAAAACACCCAAAAGAGCAGTACAAGTTGTCAGATAAGCAATTACATTATTTGCCTTTCAATTTGACTGTTAGGTAACTTTGGCCTCCTACCAAGCCACCTCTGTCACACTGAATTACTGAAATTTACTGCTGTATTTGCTACTCAGCCACTACATTCAAAGAGCAGTTAAATTACCTATGTAAAGTTGTTTTCTGTGTAACAGCTTTCTTCAAAATAACTAACTATGCAGTCAAAGAAAAGTTTCTCAGATTTGCCTCCTCTCCCACCCCCCCCCCCAAAAAAAACCCTCTTAAACTTGTATTTTCATGCCAAAAAATAAGAATTCCCTCCCCCAGTTATCAAGGAAGATCTCACTGATGTGAAGACCAAGCTGTAAGTTGGCTGCAGACTCCTTACATGTCTAAGCAAAAAAATTAATTGCTATTTTGTCTCTGTCAAAATGCAATGCTCAAGTTTCCTGGATTTCATTAAGATTGTGGTGAACTTTCTTTTCACCCCTCCCTTTTTCTCCTTTTAATTGCATTTACATTTCAGAAAAAACACTTAGTCCCATACTACCCTAGGTTTCCCTTCCAGATTCCAGTTCTTGCCAATTATCTAATAAATGATTTGAAAAATGAAAGCTAAACCCAACACCGTGTAATCTTTGATTGTTTGAGAATCTCCTCCAAGTCAGGGTGTCATATGCCAGGTGCAGTTTGGGCAAATAATTTCTTTCCTCCCCTACTTTCAGCTTTCTCCTGAAGGAATGAACCAAGGGGAGGCTGCAGGTGGGCAGCAGAGGAGGACGAACAGGAGGCAGAAGAGCACAGCTGCACTTGCAACTCTCATCCTGCAGATGAGCTTCTTGACAAACTTCCTTGGACAATGACAGCTGCAGCAACAGCACTCATCTTCTCAAGGGACCAGGGGGGCCCCGCAGAGGATAACCTGGGGCCTCCTGTGCTTGGGTTGGCTCTGCCACCACCTCCTCCCATCTTGAGTGCAACAAAAAATCTCTGCAACAATAAAGGATCACCCTGGCAGAATTCTTTCTAAATTCTGCTTTGTGTGTATGCAGTATCCAAACACATCTATATTGCTATTTCCAGTAAAAACTTTCAGTAACACATTTTAGATATTCCCCTATAAATCGAACTGAAAAACCTCTCCAGGAAACTGAAGTTATAGTTAATGCCCACTTTCTACTGGGGAGGCATCACAAATACGAACAAAGGGAATGATCTACAATAAAAACTAATTCTCACAAGTTTTGTTTATTTTTAGTAACTAAAGAAAACTAAAGAAAAATTTAAGTAACTAAAGAAAACATTACACTATCTCCCTATATAAACTGCACCATAAATTATTTTAGCATTGAGCTCATGACTCCTAGATGTCTCAGGACATGTGAATGATAAGCACATGCTGATACAGGTTGAGTTAGCATCATTAATTTATCATCCAATTATTTTAAAGAGTAACAGAAAGAAGAAATAATCTTTTTACTTCTTATCTTACTGTTTTGAAGGGCATTTCCACTAAGGCATACTATAAAAATGCAGATCTGCATATTATACCCAAATGAAGAATTCTTTTTTATAAAAGTATATAGGTAATTAGTTCTTTCTGCTAGTTGACTCAGAACAGATGCATTGTAAATCACTAAATGTGGAAACATCTAACTCTTGTTTAATTTTAGCCTGGGAGTCAACTAAGGGAAAAAGTGTTCTTTAGTACTCTGCTTACTGCCAAAATGGCTCGCTTACCTACATTCCAAACAGGCTTTACCAATTAGCTATCCTATGGCACCACAGCCATTTTCAGTCACATCCCAAGCTGAAGAATGAGAGCTGAAGTAGAATAGAGACTGCAGTTACACAGCGTAAAAATTAAACATGCAACCTTTCTGTCCACTTTGGAATATCACTGACAAGCCAATGTGACTGCCTTGCAAAATAATCAGCTTATCTCATCCTGAATTGCTGAGTCAGACAAGGGAAAACAGTATTTCAAGCTACATCAAAGTTTATGCGATTGTGAAAAATTATTTTTATATTATACCAGCTACAATAAATTAATAAATTTTGTCTAACTACTGAAATACATGTCTGCATTTCTCCCTATTCAAGGTTGACTTGAATGATTACAGATGGTCTTTTATGTAAACATTATCCCAATTTTACTTCGGATAAAATTCTCCAAGTCTACCGTACTTTCACAGAGTTTTACATTCACAAGTCATTAAAATAACTCTAAGATCAATTAGTTTAGTTGCTTAGACCAATGTTAGAATATTTCAGTAAAACAGGAGTGGGGTAACATTTTCCCATGAACTAAGGTGCTTTGGTCTGTAATATCAAACAGTTCCTACATACAATAGTTATTCTTTGCTCAAGCATACATACACCCCAATATCTTAACACCACTCCCTTTTTTTAAATTAAAACAAAAAAAAGCTTTTAATCTTTGGAAACAGACAGTAGGAATGTACTTCTACTGCTATCATGGTCTTGTAACTCTCCTGCTGAGGTTTATAGCAGAAAAGCATTAAAGTGCTGAAACAAAAGAGGTCAGGATCATTAGTTTTATTTCAAAAACAGAGAAAGTGAGGCAGAGAAGTGAAGTTATTAAATCACACAACAGGACCCAGGGATGGAATTCAGATGTTAAAGTTATGTGCCACAGCTAAGTACACACTGTAACTAGTAGCAAAAATAAATGTAGGGGTGTGACTTGTGTTAATCATAACTAAATCACACAGGTCTAATTTCAACTCAATGTTCTGATAAGCCACCGTTAGGGTTAAAGAAAATAAACATGCTATCTCCATCAATATACATACCTAAATACTCACAAGTGCTTAATTATGAATTTATAGCATAGAATTATAGTCAAAGACATAACATAATGAGCCAAAACACAAAACTGCTGAATACATTGGTTAACACAATGGCCTGTATGTCAGGCATCATTTTTCTGAAGTACAAGGAGCCACATTTCTACAAATCAATCTGCAAGGTATATCAAATTAGAGGTGTGGAGAACAACCCTCAGTCATTTCATATCATCTCTGCCCTTTGATTTTAAGAATAGAATTGAGTCTATTTAGTATTTTGTCTTTCTTACTGAGGAAAAATGTTATGACATATGAGATGCAAGTTTTCAAAAAAATGGTAGAATACTCATATTTAACTTGTTTGATATATGTTTTTGAAAAAAAATTATCTTGAAAGGCTGCTTTGTTTTCCAAAATTCATTTGAGCAAAACTTTAATTTCCTTTAGAGAATATGGTGACATGGGTTCAGGGAAACAATTTAATAGTAACAATCAAGAAAAAGAGGAAACATGTAGGCAGCTGTAGTATACAGAAATGTCAGCTTTATTTGTGTGATTACTGAATCATCTCTATGAATAAACAAACCAGTAATAGTCCTATGCTTAGCTGCATGGCACCTCTTCCTTAATTTCTAGGATTTTCAATGCAAGAATGTCTCATTCAAGATTCATTTCCTATGTTCACTTTTAGGTCCTGTTTATATATTTAACCATCACACTTACTATTCTGTAAATATAAGGAGAATGAAAAGCTCTAAATTAAACTAACAGAAAGGACTATACAGATAGAAACAAAGATATAATGACTTCAAAACCATATTGTCAGTGAGTGAATAAAATTATATGAATATTTTAGAAAACATGAAGTGTTTAGAACACTTGCTTTGTTTTATTTATAAAAAAAAAATAAAATAAAAAATGGGGAGAAATACAACATTCAAGTTGCCCAGAGACTTATGTTCGCACTCAGGAAATGCACAGTGGCCCAAACTGACTCCAAGCAGAGGCTGTTACTGGAAATGGCACTATGCAAGTGGGTATTCAGAAACCCTGTAGTGCTTACAACTAACCACTTCCATTTACAAAGGTATCTACCAAAGTCTGGTCCCTTTGTCCTCCCCCCCCGCCCCCCCCCCCCCCCCCCCCCCCCAGTCCCAATAGAAAGTTACCTAACATTTGATGTTATAAATCTAATCAATCTGACTCCTTAGACTGTTTATTATGAAGCTTCATGGATAAGATCTGCTCTGCTAGCATGATGATACTTATAAAAGAGTTAGCTCTCAGGCTACCAACAGTTCTGCCTCTGTATCTGATATCACCACAATTACATGTATGACAAAGATTACTTAGACTTTTAATTAATGCCATAAACTATATGAACTGGATCATACCTGACCAGGTTTTCCAAATGCTAACAAAGGTTTGAGAATTTTAGATTGTTTAGCTCTGCAACAAAAGAACTCAAATACGTGTTGTAATGTCAAGGCTGTTCCTTTTCATTTTCCATACGGAACCAGCACAACTTGCAGTTACTCACAGATCAAGAGATGGTACATTCCATTAAAGTAAAAAGTTGTTTGGTGCTCTGAAGAAACTATGAGGCAATTTTCCTAATTTTTTGTTTGCTCTTCTTGGCTGAGACCTTTTTCAATACTGTTTTAAAGGCTGTGGTGGCTATTTTGCAGTTTATAAGGACCTTTAGTCTCACTTGTAGAAAGCAGTAAGTCCATGGGATGGATTTCTGTTGAACTACTGAAAACCGACATCTTCTAAAGCAGATTAAAAATAAAACATTCATAGGGATATTTTTTGTTAAACAAGAATTTTGCTAATTCCTATATTTAATGCACTGAGAGGAGTAGGGCAGAAAAATCACTTCTTTCACTTGGTCTCAGGAGCCTAGTATCACTTTTGGATCATATTGTATTCTGAAACAAAAATGTGAATTAATTTAATTATAAAATAAGAAATACTATGGCTCAAAACTATGTTCTCCTAAGGAATCAACAAACATAAGAATGAAGCAGATTCAGTTACTACTGGAATTCCCTACACAAATTCCACAAGGTGTTCCATCAAAGACTTTTAAAGAAACTATGCTACCTATAAGGGATAAAAGAGGAAGTTAAATAGATAAATAATTTGAGATTGGATAAATTATTTGAGAGAAAAGAAACAGTGATAGGAAAACATGGTAATCCTCACTATGGAAGAAGGCAGAGCCCTGCAGGGACCTGCACTCCCCTAAGACATTCCAGGAGATTAATGTGATGACCAACTCTGCTGAGCTATCCAGAGTAACCAAGAACACGGCTGACCAAAGAACTCCCAAAGTATCCCACCCAATTCAATACAGATAAACATAGTTTTCCTACTGGTATCGCTGCCTCATATCTTAACTTTACATATAAAATTATAACTGAGCTGACTGCTTTGACTCAGAAAACAAGTTTTCTGTTTATTCCAGAAAAGTGTTACCTCAATGTTCAGTAGAAAGGAAGGAACAGGCAATAAAATAGAAAATATAATTCGTACCACTGCGTAAATCCATTGTGTACACAGATATTGAGAACACTGCATGCAGCTCTGGTCAGTCAAAAGGGTCAGTTTTAAGCATTCAAACCTGGAAACTTCTATTTCACAATAACATTCATTCAGTATTTATGCTCCCTGATTCACTCTATGCTCTGTGCCAAAAGCATTATACATTCTCCAAATCCCAGAGCAGAGAGCACAGAAATAAAAATGTATACACATGTGTATCTTGAATTTCACTTACTGGTTAAGTAATTTTCTTTTCTTCATTTTTAAATGATTGTCTATTTACTACAGTCAACTCCAAAGCAAAGGGGTTTTGAACAACTCCAGGTCCAAACCACCTGGATGTGGACCTCAGAGCCTTAGAAAATGGCAGAACCTTTTTTCAAAATGCCATATTATTTCTAGATTTTTCTGATTGCATTGTTTTGGTAAGTGTGTATACAGATGTGTAAGTACCACCAGTAGCTGCACTTTACACACTGTTTACACAGACATTAATTGATGAAGATACCGGAGTCTCCAGGTGGCAACAAGTGAGTTCTAATCATTGTAGACAATCCTGCAGCACAGTTTGATTAAAAAAACCTCCAAATTCCACACAGAAGCTTCTGCACAGAGAACATCAGCTGAAGGCTAAAGGGCCATGGAGAGGCAAGCCACTGAGAAAACACAAGTCAATGGACAAAGACCTCTCACAAGTGAGTGAGGGAAATAATGTCTGACAGAATGATTGTTGAGTAAAATCTTTCAGTGGATGGAGGAGCTTTGTCCAAAAATTCCTACCTGCTCATGGATAGTCTCAACCCTCTTTGAGGGAATGCAGAATATCAGGAAGACTGTTTTCTTGGAAAGGGAAAGCCTCAAATTTTTTATTGCTTGCAGGACTACAGGACTGCAAGGACAGTGAGAATCAAACAACTCTGCATCAGCTGGAATGAACTGAAATTGAAACTAAAGCATTCTGATGGACAAATGACTACTCTTCAAGATCTAAAAGACAGTCTGAACGCTCCAGTTGAAAGCTTGCATAACAGCTGGTTAAAGACCATAGTTGACTTGGATAAGAAATATATCGTGTGATCTTTCTTGCTGTGAATTAGGACGTTTTCAAAAAGGGATAGACAAGGCTGAAAAACTATATGACCTATTATGAGATGGTTTAGTGTAAGGCTGATCCGCGTGCAAACTTACAGGGTTCTAGGTGAATAGCTCATGTGGAGCAAGAAAACACTGGAGAAACTGAGAGCAAAAGGCTCAAAGCCATCTTAAATAGGCTGGGTTTGAAAGGATTAGTCATATAGAACCACTCCTAGACTTGTGGAGCACCTGTAAAGTCAGAGATATGGAGGAGGACATCTGAAAAGAAGCACAGATTTACCTTTGTCTTTAAAGTTCAGACTTACTCTTCACTTCATAACAAAGACATCTATACCGGGCAATTCTCAGCCCAGAAAAACAGCCAGGAAGATGACATCAGAATTATCAATATCTCATTCAGCTTAAAAAAGCAGGAAATAGCTGAGGTCTGCTCCAAGGCTCTGAAATCATGGGAAATAGATCTTTGCTGGAATACTTGACTTCACCCATGTCCCAGCAGGAAGAAAGGACCACATGCCATCATCTCTAATAATGTAGAGAGTAGCATCAGTCATGATCCAAACGTATTACCCTTAACTAAGCTATAAGAATACCTCATAAGCTCTCTCAACTTTACTACTATGAAAAACAGCAGTGTGAAGCTTTACTATATTTAGTTTACAAATCACAATTTCTACGATCTGTAGGCAGTTAACCGTGCATCACAATATACATGAGCACACTGATATCAGGACTGAATTCTCTCTTTCTCTATGGCCGGATTGGTAGAGTGCCAGCACACCTTTTCTTCTATTGTGACACATTATTACAGGAAGATTGGGAACTAATGATATAGTTAAAACAAGCAATGCCTCAATCTATTGCCTTCTAAGTGATTTTCAATACAGTCTTCAGTTTGTTACTTTTAAAATATGGTATTTAAACTAAAAACAGCAAATGCTCTGAAAACTGCCAAGTTTCTTAATACAGTTCAGCTTCTGTATTTATAAACACCTCACTATCATCTGCCAAAATGCTATTTTGCAGTTTCTTACAGCAGTATTCCTCTGGGAATTGCAACAGGATTCTTCCCCTATGGCAACAGGGCCACACCAAGGGAGCTATTTTCATTCCTTCTTCAGCAGTTAAACATTTGTAGTGTTGTGACTATGGATACCAATTGGTCTTGCACTTTTATGTTATAAAATTGGAATCTTCAGCAGTAGATGCCTCATGTGCCTTCTCTTACAAGAAATTTCAATAATATACAGCTATGGTTTCTGTTTCTTTTTTTCTTAAACATTACAGCTTCTCAGAGCCAACAGGAAACACAAAAGATTTCACACAATTTCTTAGGTGCTCAATTAAAAGAACAGACTGATAGACACAGAGGTTGAGGAATAAGAAAATAATTTAAGAAAAGCAAGCTTTACAGTGGAAATTCCACATAAGGTTATGCTTTTCAATAGCAGAAATGTTAAGTAGAGAAAGAATGTGAAACTATGTGTCTTCTAAATAGAAATTCCTAATTAATTCATATATTCCTTTACATTGCTTAAGAAAACTTCATGCTCTAGACCAGTGGTTCAAGATTTCAATAAATTAGCATATGAGTTGCCAAACAATGAGCCAGAATAAAAATAGCCACAGCATGTTACACTGTCAAAGTTGTGCTGCTACAAGATATGTAAAGTTACATGGGCAGTTCTACCATAAAGTTTTTTTTTTTTTCCTTTTTTTTTTTTTTAATAATATGTGCACACCAACAGAAACTTGATACATAGGGCTCAAGTTGAAAGCAAATGCCTTCTTTAAAAAAACAAAACAAAACAAAAACCCAACCAACAACTTTGAAAAATACAAGATTTGTAGTGCTTGGTTCCTTAGTGGGAAAGAAATACAAGTTTTAGATACTATGAACATAAAATGGGCAGGTTTTCTAAGGGACTGTCAATCCTGGGCCTTTTAGCAGCAGATGTCTGCATAGGCAATAATTTCAAAAGGGACTTGCATTTGTGAATGATAGTACACAGACATAAAAAAACATTTAATGGAATCTGTGCTCAATTTACACAAACAAGGAAAATTACGTTTTAAAGGTAAACTTAATAACATCATATTAACTCCACATTTGAATGAAATTCCACAAGCCCATTAATTTGATTTTGAGCTTTACAATACCATTTTGATAGAGTTACACCTGTCATAAAACTAAAAAGCCTTCCTCAAATTATGAAGCCTACATGTAAGAAAGGAGGGAGAACAGACAAGCATCTCCACATATACTGAAGTGGTTGTAGAAGACACACAAACAGGCATGGACTAACTGACATCTCAAATTTGGAAATAACTATTCACACCTAGTGGAGGGGAGCTGGCTTCAGAAAGTCTTGGGAATGTGCTATAGTTTCAAGAGATTCTAGAAAGAAGATTTCAAATTAACTACATTACATACGGGAGGACTTTTTCAAAATATACAGATATACTAACTGAAAAATTCCCACACAGCACAAATACCAAGGAGAAATGCTCCTTTGCTGCATATTGTGAAATTGCCTAAAATTCTGACTGAATTTACATATCAGCATATTTAATGCTTATAGTACAATCTGAATTCCTTGCCTGCAGTTTTGTCTGTTATTTCTCTAACTTTCATCTGGTATGCTAGCAAACTGAGCAGAATAAAGAGCTTTCCTTTGTATAATCTTCTTGCAAATAAATAAAAAACCTAGAAATAAACAATTACTCCATTAAACACAGATTCAGTTGTCTCTATATGAAATGTAAAATTGCACCTTTCTGGTATTGATTTTATCCCTTTCTAGAAGAGTTTCATATATACTAGCTAGAAAGAGGAATTGATAATGACATGTACTTCTAATTATTTGGTAACTTCCTGTTGTGGTTTAACCCCAGCTGGCAACTAAGCACCACACAGCCGCTCTCACTCCTCCCCACTTCCAGTGGGATGGGAAGGAGAATCAGGAAAAAAAAAAAAGTAAAACTCATAGGTTGAGATAAGAACAGTTTAATAACTGAAATAAAATACTACAATAACAATAATAATAATGAGAAGGGAGATAACAAAGAGAGAAAAATAAAACCCAAGAAAGACATGTGATGCACAATGCAATTGCTCACCACCTGCTGACCAGTGCCCAGCCAGTCCCCAAGCAACAATCCTCCCCTTCCAGCCAACTTCCCCCAGTTTATATACTGAGCATGACGTCCTACGGTATGGAATATCCCTTTGGCTAGTTCGGATCAGCTGTCCTGGCCATGCTCCCTCCCAGCTTCTGGTGCACCTGCTTGCTGACAGAGCATGGAAAACTGAAAAGTCCTTGACTTAGGATAAGCGCTACTTAGCAACAACTAAAACATCAGCGTGTTATCAACATTATTCTCATACTGAATCCAAAACACAGCACTGTACCAGCTACTAGGAAGAAAATTAACTCTATCCCAGCCAAAACCAGGACATCTCCTAAACTAGCATTTATGCTATTAGAAATGTACAGTAATACAGACTCTATAGACAACGGTGACTACCACTATGAATGTAACAGATACAGACTAAAGACGACTCAGCTGGACAAGGGAAAGCCCATCACAGTTCTTTTGCAGAGATGAAGCAGTTAATGTTAAAAATGCCAGAAAATAAAAGATCCAACATGAAGCACCAGCATGAGTAATACCGGAGGAGACGGTTGATCATTCTGCCTTTGTTACTTAGGGCAATTTTGAATATTTTTGAAGTATATTTATAAACCAAAATAATCTTACAATTCATAGAGATAAAGTTTTCCAGGTAAATTTAACAAAAATCCTGAATTATTGGAATAACTTCTCTCTATAATATAGTGAATGTTATCAAGATCACCAATAGACAAATAATAAACACATGTCTTTACAGGTCATATAGAAGGCATAAAATCAAAGGATTAAGTTAAAGGTGATCTTCATGGCACAGTACAGTATAAATTTCTTAACGTATTATTAAAAAAATCAATTAAATATAGCATTCAGAGTATCCTTAAAGATATCCATATTGCTAAACTAGTTTATATAAAAGTTGCTTTATTCTTTTGCCTGAAACAAAGCTGTGAGCCTCCAATGCAGCAAGCAGAAAAAGCAACTGTTAGCCTTTTCACTTCAGAAACTGGTGCACAAAACTACAAAATAAAACCAGTTTCTGCAGTTTATTTCTACCCACAGTGAACAGGGAAATGGTTATTTAATGTTTACTAGTGGTTTCAAAATTACTGCATCATTCACTTGATGTAGAACTAAGTTACTCTTCTCAATACCAGCATGTTTGTAAACTTCAAACATACCATTCAGGTCAGCTGTTAGGATAAATTATTCTAAAAATTCCCAAGAGCTAGTCATGATGCATCCAAAACCTGAAACACCTAATACAGTAAACTCATTTTCTTTTAGACTAAAATACGCATTCTTGAATAGCATCAAGACTTATGATCAGTATCTTCTCACTCATGGGGATCTAATCAAGAAGTTATTAGGGACAGGCTTGCTAAATCTCATACCTAATATTTCTGAATTATAGGAAATCTGTATTAGATTAACTATGTTTAATATCTATTAAAGCATTAGTTATACTATTATGTAAGCATACCTATTTTCAAATCTGCTTTTAAACCTCTTTCCATCACTGCTAAACTTTTAAAAAAACTTGAAACAAGATAAAATTTAATTGATTGCATGCATTTTGATTAATAAATCGGAAATGTTTTTTAGTTCAGTCAGTGTTTTAAAACACTTCCTAGCTATTTAGAGAGCAGGAATTTTACTTTCACTTTTGGACTTGAGTGAATGGTTCTCCTCATTAAAAATATCAACAACACCGTCTAGCTGGCTATTATGTACAAAAAAATTGTTTATTATTTTTTTATTATTATTTTTTAAAAGCACATAAACTTCCCCAGTATGGACACTGGAAAAATCACAGGTAAGGTAAATTACAAAACTGCATCTCTTAACTAGTAGAAGTGCAGAAAGTGCTGTCATACATTTAGGCCACAGTGGAAGTTTTTAAATACGTTGCCTTGAAAAACTGATTTTTAAGTGAAACCAGCTTTCACATTTTTATAGTGTCTTCTGAGAGAAATGTTACAAATAAACAGAAACATCTAACCTTTAGTATTATTTTGGCAGTAAGCTGAACACTGCAGCTTTATGATTTTACAAACCTCATTTAAGATTCTTAGCAAAAAAAGCGTTAAGTAAATGCTATAAAACATCTGCACAAGCATTATAAGAACACTGAGTTTATTTACAAAGCAAATATTCCTGCAGATGGCTAACAATATATCATGATGTCTTCAGAATACTGATTTTCTGAGCAGATCTTCTGGGGATGTGCTCCAAAAACGTGGTATGTGCTCTTGCATCATATTTTACAGATCAGCAAAACCGTATCTGCTACAAACTACTTAGATCAAGTTTTCCTCCATTTATTAGTGCACACATCAGACTATTAAAAAAGAAATCCAATGAGGTAAAAACAATAAGAAAATAATCAAAGAGAGTTCTAAGCAATCAAATGTTAAAAGGAGTGTTTACTTATAACATTACTTTGGATATTCCATGCAATTTTAAAATTTCCACCTGACACCCCATGTTGAGGGCCCTATATGGTCCCTACCATGTAGTCACAGCACTAACTAAACAAATTGTTTGCTAATTCAGGTATCTCAGAGCTGTATTTCTATGCTGGGGCTGGAGAGGTGCCAGTTCTAAAACCAATAGATGAACATAACAGCAAGCATACTATGTAATTTCTGTACCTGTAACAGGAAAAAAAGCTAGAGGCTTTTACCTCATCTTCATTTTCTTGATATTAAGGGAAATAATTGTGACCAGCTGCTTCTTACCCAGCTCATTAACCCCATAGTTCTTTATTACAATTATAACACTGCATGTAGAAACCAGATTTCTGGAATAAAATGCAGATGTTTATGAAGTCTTATGCCTGTTTACAGCTTTATGTTTTGTGATACTAAGTGAATCTTTTGGGTTTGGCTTTTGGGTTTGGCTTTTCAGGAGGGGGGAGGGTAGGGTGGGGTTGTTTGGTTTTTAACTGGTGAGAACATTTAAAAACTGTTTAAAAAGTGACTGATGTATAAGCATTTCAAGCATGCAGTTGTCATTCTAACAAAACTTCATGTTGGAACATGGACTGAGTAATTTTAAAGTTACATTAAATCATGGGTTTAACAGAAAACCAGTTGATACATACTGTTAACAAAAGGGGCAGTACCATACATGCTGTGTTTCAGTTTGCTTCCTGCTCCTTACCACATCATTAATTTTATGTGGAATAAGCTTTATCTGCTTTGTTACTGTTGCTGTTGCTGCATAGCTGGTTTCTCCTTTTATGTAAGTTTATACCAAGTTCAAAGATTATTAAAATCACATAAATTTTCTGTAAATATTAATCTATGCTCAGCTATTTCCAGAGTGACAAGCTAGATGCTAAACAGTGTCCAACTCAAAATAATTCTGTTTACTTAGCTGTCTTCAGTCCAAGGTAAAAGCAGATGAATAGTTAATATGACTGACTTGAATATCTCAATTTCACATTCTTATTTTACACATATATGTAAAGAAAAGAATCTTTGTTGTTACTTAAAATCCAGAGAATTTGCCAGAAAATTATTTCATGTCATCGCTAGGAATATCCAAGTTGTTTTTACACAGTAACTAACTTGAGTATCTCCTTAATTTAAGGAAAGTAACTTCTATTCAGATCAATGCAGTTGCATTTGTGGTGTGCCTCGGAGAAAGAAACAGGGAGGCTCACAACAGCAGTCTGCTATAGTTACAGATGTATTGGAAGTACATTATTTGATAGAATCTGCTCTAAATTCTTGTACCATCAGCCAGAAAGCTCCTGCATGGATTGCTATAAAAATAGCAAGGTACACAGAGTAACCAAGCACATTATTGTGCTCCTTGTAGTACTTTCTGGTTACAAGAGCATGCTTACATTAGTGTCTGCATCTGACAAATCTCAGAAGACCTGACAGCACCCTAAGCTATTTCATTAAATGCAACTATCCCTAGTACCCTTACATATTCTTTGTAACTCATATGATTATACACCGAATTCTACGTTAATACTTTTCACATGACCATACAACTCAGAACATCTTTATCACAAGTTGCATTATTATCATTTTCTGTTTTAACAATTTGCAGCGTGTTTACAAATTTACAAGAAATGTTATTTAACAGCCTAAAAGATTTGTATTTTTTAATACATGATTGTCTAGTTCTCCTCACTTGTCAATATGTTTAGCTACACAAGAGCAGGATAACAGATTTCAATGGATGTTTAATGCATGTTTTTGATTAAAACAGGCTAAAACTGAATTTTATTAAAATTCCCAGCCACTAAAAAAAAGATGTCCATATCTGAAATAATTCTAACAATGATGAAAAAGAAATACTACGATATTCATAATCCAATCACAGTAGCATAGTAAGAGCGAAAGAAAACACAAAAGTAGTATTTAAATGTAAATGAAACTCAGTTGTGAGAAACACAATAAGCAAATGTATCCAGTGTCAAAAGATGCTGGAGTTCAAAATTTAAGGTAAACATGGATGGCAAGATTAACCTTATTTAAACTTTGACTTTTACATCTCTGTCCCAGGTTGTGTAATCATAGGTTACAATCAGATCAAATATTCTTTAAATATAATACATGTATGAAAGTTGTAAGTCTCCTGCCCCAGAAGTATGGTATAAAGGTAAAACACCAGCTAAAAACAATCTGCCTTAAACATCTATTTTGTGTCAGACCACAACTTAACGAATACTAATTGTGCTTAAAAATCAAGGCAAAAAAAAAAAGGGTTCTTGGACATGAAAGATGAGTCTTTTTAACATCAAAGAACCTACTGTACACTTCTTTATTAGACATGACTTTTTCACTTAAGCGGAATAAAGCAAATTAATGAATAGATCATCTGTGGATCTAATCTGAATTTTTGTAGTTGTGCCCATATCTTATACTCTCCAGCTGTAGTGGCTAGTGAAGCAGTTACAGACACTGAAAAAAGATAGTACTTTATAGATGAGGTTTTGAACACCACATATTTGATGTGCAGCACATTTTATACTCTGAAACATTATTATTATAATGAGAACATTATGGGGGTAATCCATAAAATACTCACAATTAACTATTTAATGATAAAAATTCACAATTCAGTCCTGTATTATTTTACAGAAGTACAACCATTAACAGTTTCTTCCCGATATCACAAAACCACTTAGCATTAATTCTTCTAATATATTCTACAGAGTTTTAATGTAAGAGATAGCACTGTTACTGTAATACAAAGAAATGCTGAGATGTAGAAATTTTTTCTTTTTTTAAACTGAAGAGAAAAAATTCTATTTAAAACCTCCTCAAATTATACACCATATTTATTCCCACTCTCACAGGATATGCTGACTCCTCCAGCACTAGCGAAGACTCCCGTCACGAGAGACCACCACATTCAGAAAAGGGATGAGAATCCTTCACAGATGCTACTTGAAGAACAAATACACACAGGTCCCAGCACCCTCCTGCAGAACTAGCCCATCCTTCCAGATGGTCTAGCTATGCCCCCAACTCACAGAACCCCAGCCCTGTCAGGGCACGCTGGCTGGCATATACTAATTCTACACATTCTTTCACTCTCAAGTACTGGCAACAACCTCATGCTAACAAATACATAACAGATACACTTCATGTGAAGTGCCTATAGCAGATAACACCAAAACCAGCACTACCCCCAGGTAGCTGCTTGAAGTGAAGCTACAGAAGTAACTCTCACAGTAAATGCAAGGATTCTATCACATTAGATACCTCACTGGGAATAAGAAAAAGTCATGTATTCTAGCCACAAACTTCATGGTACTCAAGCTTCAGTATAGCATAAATCAAACAATAAAGCTCAAATGTAATGTAGATCATTATTACATGGAAATTTACTTTCCTGTTGCTATTCCCACATTCCACAGCAACCTACAGTTCTGAATATCTTCTTTCCATTAGTGCAAAATATTTGTAAATGTCTCTAAGCTGAAGACTCAAACAGATAGTCTTTTGTGAAGAAACTTTTCCTCATTAATCCTGCATTACAAAGTGAACATACAGTGTAAAATAATAAAATAGGTTAAAAATACTGAGAGAAGCTATAATCTCCCTTTACTTTACTATATTCATACTTTATTTATTCATATGTATTATATAATATTATTTATTCCCAGGCAATGCAATTCTCATATTGTCCAACTGAAGCACTGAGTTGCCACACAGAAATGCATGTTTTTATTGATTACCAGGAAACTGTGGATCCTAGATGTCAACCAATGAATCATATCTTAGGTGCCTGAAGTAGGAATACATGAATCAGGCTTCCACTGTAAGAGGGGAAGGACAGTTGAGGGAGAAAAAAAAAAAAACAAACCAAACCCAAAGAACAACAACAAAACACACCAAAAAGACAGGAAATGTATCTTCCACCATCTTCCTTCCAGATCGCTTATTGGATCAAGAAGGAAACCAGGTATTATCAGACAATAGATTATTTTAAAAATCCAGCTTCTTCTGTAGCCATCAACTATCTCCCAGACATAGACTAACAGTATGGCCCCCTAAAGAGACCCAGCAGTGCCCTCTGGTGATCCAGGTCAAATTCAGCTGTGTTACATGGGCAGAATAATGGACCAGTGCCCCTACAGAAGCTCCACATAAAGGAGGAGGATTCTGTCACCTCTGTTGGGGAATTACAAAGGAGCATATCCAATTTACATATATACACACACACTGTTCTGTGAAATTTCAACTACAAAATTTACTTTGTTGGAATGAGTAAAAACTGTATCTGCATTTGGGGACAAAAGGGGTACCAATACACCTTGTGTCCAATAAACTTGTTGCAAGTTGTTAGTCCTTTGTTAACACTGAAGATGACAGTGGTAGGAAAAGCAGTTTTAGAGGATGGGACAAAAGAGGTGTTTGTTTTCTTGTTTGCTTGCATGATAGATTTTTTTTTGAAGTTATGTAAGATCATGGTCAGGTAATATTTAAATCAACTAAGTGCAGCAGACTGGCATTATCTTTTGGTCCTTTGATAAGTTTGGGAGAACCAACAGAAAATGGTAGCATGGGAAATTCCAGCAATGTTGATGGTCTGAGTGGAAATCCAGTACTCAAAAGTGACCCAAAGTATTTAACTGTATGGCAAGATCTACCAGGTTGGATTCCCAAAAGAAAAGCTTAAAAATATACTCTTAAGGCATAATAAATTTAGGTTCTGAATATACTGGTATCATTACTCACATTTTATATTCTTTTATCTCCAACTACAGTTACTCTTGCTGACTTCTAATCTTTCTTCTACCCATCCTGTTATCTGACAACCTCCTTCCATCTGCCTCATCATCTTTTGCAATTCTCATGTTATATTATTCCCAACACACCACATATCTTTATTGTCATCAGTATTTTTCCTTATTTATTCAAATGTAGCTCCTCAAGTACATTTAATGTTTTCACTTTTGACCCATCAGCATAACCCATACTCTACAGACATGTTCTACACCCACACTTTTGGTTTGGTTTCTTAACTATGCTGAGTTTTCTGAATCTGTAATATATTTTTTGAATGTACCATTTACTTTTACAATGTGACAAATAATTTACTGTAATCTAATTTGAGACCCATTTTCGGCAACTGAAGTTTTCTGACAATCATTATAAATAGGTCTCACATAGCAAATAATTATCATCTATAAAGTTTCTATAAGGTCTGTATTATTTATATTTGAAATAATAATTTGAAATAACAAAAATAATCGAGAAAGCAGATTTGCTGCCTTGCATACATTTTGATGCTGTAAGCCAAACCTGAAAATAGCCTTTCAAATGTATTCTTCAGTTGAATAGATTTAACTGGAACATAAATTAAGAGGAACAGAAATTCAGAAACAGGGAAAGTGAGCAAAACTTTAAGACAGTATTTTGTTCTTTTTTTAATAAAAGTTATGGTAATAGGACAAGAAACTTCTACATATTTTGGATTCTCACTTCACAAAGATTCACTGGAATGGTGTTGCAGAAGAATCATTTAACTCAGACCATGTGGATCTCAAGTTTTTTCTCTTAAGGAAAATAAGGCACAAGACAAGGAGTGTGTCACTCAGCTCCACTTCAACAGCTGTTCTTCCACTATGCCAACTAATTTTTCTCTGTAGTCACTTTACTGTTACCTCCTGTGCAACTGGGTTTTGCATCTGCCCTAAAATGGCACAAAAGAGCAGCAGATTCATTAGTACTGAACATGACTTCAATTCTTATTTGGCTACACAGTGGGTTCAGAAGTACCTGTAACCTAATTTCTTTCCTAAAATGCTATCACCCTTGCTAATCAATATTATATCTTAATTATCAACAGGTTATTAGAGACACAAATAGTATGTTGCCGAGCTACTGTTTCATTTTCCATAGTTCAAAAAATGTTTCCATTCCTTTTCTGTTCATCACAGTAAAAAGCAGCATACACTGTCAGGCACATGATTTGCTGATCTGTCCACTTTGCAGCACTGCCTGTTTGGAAGGCAAATTGCTAAAAATTGCAACAGAGAACAAGCACTTTTGTTCCTAACAGATAATCATGAAGAGCTTGCTCTCCTTGCAATAAGAGGACATTTGTAAATTCTTTTTTCATTTTGTCTTTATGTTACTTTGTGTTAGTTTAATTCCAATACTGCAAATGAAAGCCTCAATCTTAAAATGAATCTGAAAAGTAAATGAGTTACTGAAAAAATAACTTACTAGTATTTACAAAGGTTTACTCTAGGTATAAAAGTTGTTGGAAATGCCTATATATCCCCCATTCCTTCTCCTATAATGAACACTATTGCTTATTTTCCAAAAGAAATCTGCACTTCAGAGGCAATAACAAGGCCTTTTCATTTGAAAAATGAGTTTTACCAGATTACATAAAATAAAGGATTCCATACAGTTGAAGAGAATGAAAGATTTCCTAGATATCAAACAGGGGAAAAGAGACTGCTGTACGCAGTAAAACTGTTGTTTGGTACCATTTTAATGGTCTCAAAATGCAGAAAAAAACCAAAGAAAGGTATTTTCAGCAAAAAAAATGTTCTTATTGACTACAATTAAGAGATTACAAATTGTTGTCATTCTGTTCAGAAGAAATTTAATGTTTCAAATGGTAACGTATATTAGCGTGTTTAAAACAAACTGGAGTTAAGCAAGCATATAGTGTAAGTATAACACTGACTTTGTACTTGTAAACATCCTTTCCACACAGAGCCCTTTGGGACATTCAAAGAATTTACTGAATGAGCTACTTGGAATAAATAAAGAACACTCGACTTGGCCTGTAACACTTTAACTGATTTAAAAAAAGTTTTAACTGTTCCCCTAGTTGCCTGGAAATGGTCATTTTAAAAAAAAAAAATGCTGCTGTGGCAATAGTAAATCTTTATTAATTCCTCATTTTTTGATTTTCCTGCATGGGACTTGTTAAAAATAATCTTTCAATCCAACCAGTTCAGGACTGAAAATTTAGTACTATATAGTGAACCACACAAAACTACTGAAAAAAAAGATGTTACTTTTTTTTTTTTAACTTATTTACAGAAAGCAGTTAATTCTGGCAGTAAAAACAGCTTAACTGATAGTTACATAATCTAAGAAGATTCATTTCTTCCAACTTATTACCATGCTTAGCTTTAACAAAAATCACCTTTAACTCAGTTACATGTACCAGCTACATGACTTTGTTCAAAAGTCGTTAGAGATGACCTGTCAAATTTTATTTTAAAAATCTTGAAATGGATTTTAAAAGTTTGCAGCTACATTGACATAAAATTAATTTACAAACAAAGTTTAAGTGCTTGAATCTCTATTTAGCAGTAAGATGATTTTCTAGAAAACTTGTGGGCCACAGGCGCATTTGAAAAATTACCAGTTATAATGACTTTAAAAGTGCATTTCTTTTCCAGTTATCTGTCTGACAGCATCAGCACCTACTTTGCCACACCTTGTTTTGTTTGAATACCAAGCAAATATAAGTAAATTGAAATCTAAGAGCTCAGAGCTGACAAAAAGAAGTATTATTAAAACTGCTTTATATACAAAATGCCTTCCCTACATCCACTGTACGTTCTGACTATATCCATATGGGGGCAGTAATGTTAAAGAAAATAAAACACCCTAAAGCTGTCACCTTAATTAATTTGTTCACAGACAATTTCTTAAACACAAGGTTCTCAATACAATACTAAAAAAGAAAAATAAATTTTGAAGGCTACTGCTCCTCAGAACTCTGTTTAAAGGGCTATCACAGAGTAATAGCTCTTTTCATCATCCAGAGCCTAGATCTATTTCTTGGTGTATTTAATCGTCCCTATGAATAATCTACCATTATTTTTGTAATTGTACTTACTAAATCTAAAGCAATATCTACAACGCAGCACTGTCCTAAGAGAGGCAGCAGATGGGGAGGAACTCATTTGTCCATAGTGTCTGAAGAAACAAGGTGCTGAAACAGCTATTATGGATTGTCACCAGAGTAACACTTCCTGGATTAGAAGAACTTTATCTCAATGTAAATTGTTCTATCAGGTCAGCTGCCTTCTCCCTCCATGGAGTAGCTGGAATCTCGGTGGGATAACCTCTGCCTGGACATTCAGAGCAGCAGCTTCTCCCTTGAATCAAAGCTGGCCTGAAACAACAGCCCTGTCAGACTCACAAATGAATGTTCTTTCAATCTTCATCCTGTACCACTCAGGTACCCTTTCCCAAACTAGCTGCAAAAAAACACCATCACATGTACCTCTGAAAAAAAATAGTTCTTCCACAACCTTTCCACAAAACTAGATGATTAAATCACCACCAATTCAATGGCTTCCTGAACATACTGTTAATCTACAGGGAAGAAGTCATTTATTGTTAGGTGAAAGGCTGTAGGAACACAGCAACCAACTCTACAATTTATTAGAAGAGACAGACCAGGAATATGAGCTATGGAAGCATAAATGTTTGCAATGTTTCACAGAAGATCCTCCAACAAAAATCAAATTCAAGAAACATACAGTGATCATTACCCTGATCCCTTCACTAAAAATTACCATTACAGTCCCCCAAGCAGCCTTCTAACTTTCTTAGCACAACGGTTTTCAACCTTTTGGGGTAAAAGGGTTGGGGGGTGCACCTGTGTGAAAACAGGCCCTCTAAGATGCAGTCTTTGTACCACTCAGAAGTTTGAAAACCCACTAGTTTAACACAAGTTGCAATATACTGTAATGTCATAAACCAATGACAAAAATACAAAACCTCTTTTGTGTTCAAGATTCAATGACAACTACTTAATAACTTATGTGGAAAAAAAAAAAATTAAAACTGGAGTTAATCATACCAAAACACTCTAAAACACTATTATAGCTGTGCTACTTGGACATGGAAGTTATAACAAGGTTATCTTCTAAAATGATACCATGCTTAATGGGCTCTACATAGCATCAGCCTACATGGCAAAAGATCTTGAGTCTACTCAGTAAGAATCATGCCTTAAAAATCAAAATATCCTAAAACCTATATCATTTAAGGTACAAAGGGTATGGCATTTGCATATAATTTTGAAAAACTGAGGGGAAGCCTGCTTGTCTCCGTGTATATACATTTCAGGACAGAAACAGCCATTCCCATTACCCTTCAATGAAGGTAAACCTATTTCTCCCTCACTCTGCATTTCCCAAGGCCAGCTCTCTTGTCTCTTCACCTTGCAAACTCCTCCATCCTCTCCCTGCAGCTCATCCAGCACTATTCATAAACATCTCCCAACCATTCATTCAATTATTCACAGACTTTTCTTCTATTTATTCTCACAAAATCACAGAGCAGAGGGAAATAGGAAAGTAACTGGAAATAAGACTACTTAGAATCACAGTTATTTGCAAATACTCATTTCATCTCAGGACTCAAAACCCCAAATACCACTGAAGTCCCATTACACTGGGAAATATGCAGACACATTCCACAAAGCAATATAGTAGTTGATACAAATATGGAACAATTTCACAAAACATTTTGATATCAACAAGATGTGTTTGCAGAGCTCCCAGACACTTTGAATAAAAAGAACTTAGTTCTCTATACAAGAATACAGAAGTCAAAGTTTAAAACCTAGACTTGAAAAATTCTAATGAGATCTGCACAATGACATGTAGTACCACAACTTATTAGATGCAATTCGATCCCCATAGAAAAAGAATTTGTATTTTATGATGATAGCTTATATTTGTTTACTTTTTTTCCCTAAGGAGTTATTGGAATGTCTGTGACTTCTGTAAAAAATTAAAAGGAAAATGAGCAGAAAACTTCCTAATTTCTTATTGTACTACACAAATAACTGACTTGGCATTGTTATCCAATGATTGTGATGCATAGCCATTTTGAGAGTTGGAAGGAATGAAAATGGATAATGGAACAGGAGAAGACTTTGAACATAATTATAAATACATGGGAGCCACCTAGCCATTCTGAAGATGCAATAGCCTCATGTCACTTCTGAAGTTAACTGGTCAAACCCAAAGCTTGACTTGCAGTTTTCAAAGCAGCAACAATGAGCTCTCTTTTGAGGTAAGCAGGGACTGTATTAGGACTAAACAGCACCCTTACTTAGAAGAGAATTACAACCTTGAAGTAGATTTCCGGGGCAAGGAAAGGAAAGCCTTATTATCTGTGTCTGATCATTAGCTCACGGAACAGACACTTTCCTATATAAAGGGCAGAAAAGGGTCAGAGCCACAGAGCATGTCTAGTGATTATGTTGATAGCTATCATACTAGCCGACAGCTGGGGGAATTGTGGGGTGCATTACACACGAAGTTGACTTTATGGCTGCAACTATATCAGCTTTCTTCATAATTTGGAACTAACAGGGAGTTTCCTCTTAAGGCAGATGGATTTTTTCTGGCCATTTGAGAAGTATCTTGGTTGTTAAATACTAAGAACCTGCACAAAGAGAGAGAATGCTAACAACTGTCTTAATTGCACTTCTGACCAGAATATCCAGAGAGATCTAGACTAGCAGAGCTACTGAATCAGATAAAATTATTTCCCCAGACATTTGTTTGTCCTACTCAATCACGATTTCTCAGATAAACATTTTGGATTTGGCACTAGCAGTTCTAATTTTGCTTATGAAAAGACATGCTGAAAAGTTTTGGTCTTGAAAAGCAAACATGAAACATCCCTGATGCACAAGTTCATACTGAAAGAAGTAAATCTCACTATGTATTAATCCTTGTGTGAGTATGGGGTTCCTAGTAAACACTCAGAGGCACTAACTTGTCCAGCTAAATCAAGATGTTGTAAGGTATCTCCTTAAGAAGCAGAGCAATGTGACAACGGGTTCCAGGTACTATTCGTCGAGTTTCTGTTAGTAACTGCTGCCTGACAATAGAAAAAAGGGAGGGGGATGGAGGTGGGTGGGGAGGTGCAAAAATACTTTGGCATATGTACTTTTTAAGTCACTGAGTCTAGTTCTCTTACCACAAGGAACCAAAACACATTACCCAGTTTTACCTCCTGAAAAGCTTGCTGTTAACCTAAAAGGCTGCGTATTCAGAGTTTAAACACAACTGTAAGCACACTGCAATAAATAAACCTATCCTGAACTCCAGAGGTTATAAGTCAGGCTATTGTAAAACTTACTGCCCAAGTTGAGTGGAATGTGGAGTGATTTTTTTGCCTCTGATCCTTGACAGACATTCCTATTTATTTCAAAAGACATGGAAGGTTCCCAGCACTCTCAAAGGGATAGGACCAAGCTATCAGGTATCTTTAATTTTGATAATTATCCAATCAGGTCACATAAGTGTTTAAACCAACTGCTCTGACACTGACAGTGGGATGTAACCAACTGGTGTGCTCCTAACCACATCATCTGCAATATCTGAAGTGTAATCAAAGCATCACCCTTTCACTGACAACTAATTATATCACCCAAGCCCAACAACAAAACTATGGGACTAGATACTGACCTGCCTATTCTCTTAAAATGAAATGTTCAATAAAAAATTAAGGATCAAGAGAAAAAAGCATTTGTGTATACATACATATATATATACACACACACACTTATATACATGCTGTTGCAGAAGCTATGCGTTATTTTCAACACAATTAACCGGCACTCCGCAAACATACAAACAGCAGGTTCTAATGTCTGTGAGAAGAGAACAAAACTATCACCACACAAACTCCTAGGGTTTAACAACAACCCAAAATGCTCAGTCACTCACCTAAAAAAATTCCTCATCATCCCCCTTTAAATCAATATACTATCCACCTGGTTTTTATTACATAGTTAAACAATTACATACATCCCAAAAGACATGAAAATATTTCACTTCCATCAAACTACTGGTTCAGATTGCATTACCTTCCACCTGTAGTGCAGAGCCTTTACAGGATAATGGAATGATGAAATCAATTATTCATGTAAGATAATTATGTACCATATCATTTATTTATTTAGGCTTGTTTTTCTTTCTAGGCACCACAGATTGCTGGGGGTTCTTTTTCCTGTTTTTTTTTTCAGCCAGGGTGCCCATCATCTTAAGTCTCAAGCAGCTGTAAGACACTGTTCCAGCCTCTTCAGATACCACGTATGAACAAGCAGCTTTCCCACCTTATAAATAGGAACATATGCATACACACTATATATACACATTATCTACATCTTCCACACACAGACACTTGCTTCTTACTACCAGCATTTACTTTTTTTCACAGATCTCAGATTCAGTATTAAAAGCTTTATTCATAATATGATGTTTGAAACACACACTATGGTTACACGGACCAGGTCCATTAGTACTCAGCAGAAAACATAGGTAACTGATGGGCTTTATTTTGGATGTGCCCGTAATTACCTGAAAACATATCAGAGGAAATTTGAAAATATTCTTCCCCTCTTTTCTGACCTCTCCTCACTTCACTGGCAGCAAGGCTGACTGGGTGACCTAACAAGCCTTCTCCACCTTTTGCTTCTGTGCTAAGTGACAGGCTCACAAAAAGAAGAGTTTTTCAAGAGGAATTTCAATGGAGATGAGGAAATGCAATGCACAATGACAACATAAGAATAAAGAAATGAATGAAAACAAGAGATGCTTGGGAGATTGGCCAATTTTTGTTACTTCAAAGAAAACCGACTTTTTTGCCATTTGACCATCTTGTCAGCAACAGATGAAACAGAAATATTTTAGCCTTATATATTTTCCATACTACATTATACAACTTTTCTGTAATATTACCGTTACAAAAAATATTCACTAGTTGCAACCTCATGAAACATTCACTGACTGAAAAACATGTATGGGTTTACACATACAGAGAGAATTAATAATTGTTGAGTTTTCTATCATCACAATGAATTAACTTTCAGAGCAATAAAATATAGCCAAGGATCTATTAATAACTCAGCAAAATAATAGATGGCAAGTGTGAAATCACTTTGCAGGTTCTAACAGTGTTTTCTAGAAATACTATTATAATTAAGAATCTGTCATCATTGCTACTTCAGACAAAGCAGTGCGAGGGTTTATACTTTCACTCATAAAAACCAAAGCTATTTTCCATGAAGTAAGTTGTGTTCAGCATCCCCATGTTTTTTCAATAAAATCTGTGGTCAGGAAAAGTAGTCTGTTGCATCTATGTAATCAGGTTTTGTATCTTTTTTTATAAATCTAATAAACAGAAGCATAAAAATAATTATGCTAGTATTGTCATTTCCCAGTATTGCAAGAACACTGGAAGGAGCCTGCCCTGCAGACTGCAATTCCAGTATGCACAGTAATTTCACTAGTGGATTCACAACCAGATAAATATACCCTTTTTTTTTTAAATTAGCATTTCAATTATATAAAACATTTCTCCTTATCACAGTAGGACCATTACTAGAGAACTTCCCTCATTTTTAGATCATTCTCCTTTTTGCTGTCTTTACCATTTGTCCTAGGATTCTCTCCATTACAGCCCTGTAAGTGCACAACCAGTCTAAAAGACCACAAGCAGTCTAAACAAACAGCTGCACAAATTAACCAACTAAAAAAAAACTCTTGAGACGACCTGTCAAGACAGCGATGTCTAATGTTGTGCTTACAAGGGTGTGATCGCTTTCTATTTTTGGCTAAGCATGGCAAAGTTCTCACTCTATCCCAATAAAACCAAACTGACTTTCATGTCACTAATCTAAAGCACTGCCCTAACCCTGCTAATGCTACCACTGCAGCTACTGATTACATTCCTCAGCACAGCAGCAAAAAGTCTATTACTCTCTCCTTAGCAGACCTCACTGAAGAGGAAACAAATAAGCAGCAGAGAAAGAAAAGCTTGATAAGAAAGGTGTTAACAATGGACATTGCTGTCAAAGAGCTGTGCCACAGACAAATCTGTAAGTTAGCTGCATAATCCATTGAGACTATAGTGACAGTTCTAAAGCCATAATGTCTGTTCTTTATCAGGCGAAGACAGATCTAGGTCTTTGACATTTTAATGAAGTAGAATTATTACTGATTTGGGTTATCAAACCAAGAAGCCAGAAAGAGTGAATCAACTGGCAGCTAGCTGATATTTTCAGGATCAGCCACTTACTATTGAGAGATAAAGACTTCACAGAATGCAACTATTTCTACTTACTTAATACTTGAATTATGGGGTTGTGGTAGAAAAGTACTCTCTATCTTAAAAGACATTTAGGCTCTTTCCAATAAATACAAGAAAAAAAGAATCTACAAATTGCTATGTTAGGTCTAAGCTTTAACTTGAATCCTCTGTCAAATGTAAAGTACATGAGAAGTGTCTCTGAATTCTGACAATGAAAAAAAAAAAGAACTATTAATAGTTCAGTCTCCTACATCTTTTCCTTTTGCAGTGTATTTGGAAAAAAAAAAAGCAGCAAAGGAAACAAACAAAATAAATTTTATGGAATCTCTGCTTCATTAAAAGGATAAAGAAAACCAGCTGAGCAATTTTTTTAAACCACATTTTAAGATTAAATATTTATGGTAGAATGATAATTTTGCTCCTATGATAGTCATAGTTCATGTCATTAAGCATCAAATGACTTCCAGAAATACATGTTCTCTTAAACAAAACATTGGAGCAGATCTGCATAAATAACCTAAATATATTAAACACTTTTTAAATGTCAGTCACAACATAAAGTATTTGTCACAACTTTATTCTAAGTCCCAAGCCTGAGGATTCAGATGATTAATTTTAAATGTTTGCTTCCTACATTTGAGAAGCAACGTAACTTCACAGTTTCTGCCATTTTCTTACTAGCCCCCGACTTCTCTTTTTAAGACTAATGTGCTTATTTTCTTTTTAAAAGCTATATGTGATACTCATGAAGTAAAAATACTGTGATCCTGGGCTCAAAGGAGCCGAAGGGGACAGCACAGTAGAAAGAAGTAAAGGAAAAATACTGGAAATGTTCCTTTTATGAGGTTCCTTGCATTACATGCAGACTAATCTGGCTTTTGCTGGGCTAGCTTTCCACCCCCTACTATCATTAGGAGACTTCCTATGTTCTCTTCTGGCCCCAAATCTTACTAGGTTCATGACCTTTTCAGCAAACAAACATAAGTTTTACTAGCATTGGCATAAAACAACCCTGTTGAAAAGTTAAAAAGGATTAAAGAAAGGCTCTTGCTATGAACAGCTGAAGAGCCATCTTTAGTTTCTTGGGAAATAACTCATTCCTGGGCATTGGGAGTGCATACGTAAGGACCGTCTGGATCTTCCCCAAGTGCTAGTGCTCAGGAGAGTGCATGAGCTCTTAAGACTTCTAAAAGCTCCCTACAACTTTGGTGAGGGCAAAACACACACACTGATGCCAGGAATTGTGAACTCAAGAACCCTAAACTTGACAGATGGAGTGGAGGTATTGTAACACTGCTCAAGAATCAAATTCTGTGTACAATTTCTTTTAACCTTTTTTCATTTTTTTTTTTTCAAAATGGAACAGATCTATATGATGCTTTTTCACAAATGATGTAACACTATTCAAATCATTTATTAAATTCCATGTGAGGGAAATGTCCTCAAATCACTGAAAATTTGCCAACAAAGTAGGTTTATTAGTAAATACCACGCTTTCAAGTGATTTAAATGTGGCTAGAGATTGGGCATTAATCCATTTTTGGCCAACTTCCATTTTCAGGCTTCTAGTCTCACAACAAGCTCTATCATCCAGTTTTAAACCAGACTACACAAGCATCAATCCTGGACAGACATTAAAAAGTCATATTAGCTGAAGGTTTATATGTTTTACCAGTCAAATCCAATGTTGCTTCTTTCATTCTAGTGAAGCAGGAGTAAATACTTAAGTAAATATTAAGTAAATATTGTCTGCTTGTGTCTGCAATATCTTACATATCACTGATCCTTTGGTAAAAGATTTAAAGTATGCAATTCATACTGTTCTTATGTTTTGTCAGCATCCAAGCAATATACCTTTTTAAAAGAAATGTGAAGCACAACCTCTCAAATTTTCATCTGTAATCATAATACTTTGCATTTCCTGAAGCAGTGTATGGAGTAATTCTTCAAAAAGAGATGACAAAATACATTACCAAAATCTTCTTACTCCATTCTTAACATTGTTTAAGAGTAATGAGCTAACGTTTTACTTTAAAAACTACATTAAAAGCAAATGATACTGATAAATTGTTCTTAGTAATAAAAAGGTTCCAATTAGGCCGTAGATCTTGCAAATTAAGAGCCTCAACAGCCACCCAATGCACCATTATAAGTTAAAAAAAAAAAAGGTTCAGTGCCCCACACTTTATAATCATGAAGTAGAAGTGAACACTTCATTAAAGACCCATCACCATGTTTCAATGATTGAGATTGTTTATACTTAAGACAGACTTAAATACATGAGTATTAAAGAAAAAAGAAATAAACTAAAAGAGGTCTGAAAAACCAAAAGAGCATTCTATCTAAATTTTGTTTATGATCCTAAGACCTGATTGAACAATACTTGGAGTTGCCATTATACACTCTCTAGTTTCTGAGACTGTAATGCTCTGTTATGTCACTGTCAGCAAAACTTGCCCCATTAAGCCCATATACCTTTTTTTTGGTGGAGGAAAACCCAAAAACTAACCCAGTTTGGCTTAATGAGTACCTAGTCAGTACACTTTTTGTGCTCCAAGAATTAACACTGGTTACAGTCCTTCAAAGAACAACATGACCTCCAAGGGTTCCTCCAGCTGCTTCTCTCAAACCACTGCCATCACCTCATCTTATCTTCTGGCTTTCAGTCAGCTTGCTCTCATCCAAATCTTGTATGTTATGCAATCAGGCATTGATAAAGGTACTATCCAAAGGGGACACATGCAGCTGGGTGCCATCAGTGCCATGCAATCACTGTTCCACTGAACAGTATATAACACACTCAACAGGCTGTTAAAATTCAAATATTTGAAGCCTGCATTTTAAACCAAACTTCTACCTTTTGCTATTAAATAGAACAACAAATCCAAACTTTTGAAGTAATCTGAATGCTGCAATCTTAGTCTTCACTACATTCCTTCCTTGTATTTCATATGTCAAATATAATGTCCAAAACAATTATTGACATTAAGTTGCATGTTACTCTTTTAAAGTTTTTTCTTTGTATATTTTTAATTTCTAAAATTCAAGAGGAAGAGCAAGTACCGCAAAATTCTACAGCTTAAGAATTTAGGAAAAAAGCTCCGAGGAAGACTAGCAATGGCTCTGTATTTGCTAACTTACCAGATAGTCTTGGATTATTATAGAAATCCTATCAGTACCATGTACTAAGTGAGAGACAGTGGTAAGTCAAGATCCATCCACCTAATTAATTCTACTGAAAAGCAGGTGGCAGAACTTCCTTGAATTAGCCTTCAAACATATAGCTGTACTTAAACACATCTGAAAAAGTCCACACTTGGTTTTAACATTTCCAGTAATAGAGAATACATTGATCACCCTCCATGAATTGTTCTAATCCTTACCTTCATTAAAATACACACCTCTGAGTTTAAACTGTTCTAGAATCACTGTTCAAACTTGTTAAGATTCTGAAAAGCTTCAAAAATCTGTTTCCTTACCAATATTCATAGATTATAAAGCTATCTCTTAACAGCCTTTTTAATAATCTTAATAAACTAAGACACTTCGTTATTTAAAACATTTAAATTACACAAGCCCACATATATTACATCAACATTACAATGTGTTATTTATTATGCTACCACTCATTTTAACATTTGGCTGATAGAAGTAAGCATCTTACATTCTACTTTCCCTCATGACCATTATTACTGGCATTAATTGTAACCATATGTATATGAAATTGCATATGAAATTTGCATATGAAATTGCATATGAAATTTGCATATGAAATTGCTCATGCATATTTCATAATTTACCTAGAACTGGTATCAGCCAGCAATGCTAGTACTACAAAGGTTATCCTCTCTTTAAACCCCTCCTTTTCTTCACCCCCTACACCCAAAAAACCCAACACCTGTAATTCTTCCAGCACTACACTTGTCTTCTCAAAACTTAGTGAAAATTTAAAGTAGTGATCTAGACTGATGCTCACCTCATTCTTTCATTTATCTTAGATGCAAATGTGTAAATAAACACAAATGCCAGTAAGTAGGCAGATTTCAGTTTGTCCAGGTCTGCCCCCTGCCCCTGTCTAGCATCAGATAGCTAAGACTATCTACTTTTAAAATCACCTAGTAAGCAATTTTCCCAATGTTTAGTTTATCATACCCCTACAGTTTAGCGATCATTCGTTTTTCCTTGAATCTGAATCAGTATTTATTCCCAAAACAAGCTGTATCCTTTCTCTGTAGTATCAGTATTCATCATTCCTTATCATGAAACCTTATTCTAACGCAACCGCTTGTTTGTACTTCAGCAAAAAATACAAAAAAAAAAAATCTTCTGTCTTGTGGAAGAAGACACCCCCCCCACCAAAACAAGAATTATCTGTTTCAAATCATAATTATCCTTCCCTTCTTGTCATGTATCTAATAATGTTACAGGGAGACATTAGAGACTTTCAGGTTAGCCATTCTGATGGAGAAGCACTTGAACACTGAGTAGTGAGAGGATGAAGTGACCAAGTCATTAAGGAGGGGGTAACTGATCAAAATCCTCAGATTGACAGTTATGGATGAGCTTTGCTGTAACATAAATAAATACATCTGCTTCACCAGACCTGACCTGGGCCCTCAACTAACAAACATCACTCTTACACAGAATAAGAAGCAGCTCATCCATAGATATTTTCATTCTCTTTACACCAAATTTAAGATCAGGTCATGCCTGAACAATGTAACTAATTAGCACTGGACTCGTACAAAAATTTCACTGCTTGGTTCCTTGCATACTATGAAGGAAAGTATTGAATATATTTTCCGCACAAAAGCAATTACAAATTCCAGGAATTTAAATTAGTTTAGTCAAATGTTTCCCAAAGTATTCCTTTTTAAAAGAAAGGTATGGCACAAACAACCTTCCTCTTAAAGGAAATCTCATTATAGTATATTATTGCACAACTAAAAAGAACATAATTTATAAGAATGTTTTCAAATAGGAACAATTTTTAAAACTGTGTTAAAACCAAGGGGATGACCCTCAACTTTGGTCCTTTCACCAAGATGAAATTAAAAGAAATGTATTGTAGCTTAATTTTCACTTTCATACCACCACTAAACTTCAATGCCCATTGTCCAGCAAAGAGATCCAACTGTTAGCTTAAAAAAAAAAATTCCCAATGCTTTATCTCCTAGCTACTGTCTGCAAGAATCTCATCCAAAACCCCCAAATAAGGACTTTATGCATGCTCGAATCTTACATCCCATCCTGCATTCATTACTTCATCCCATTAACATTCCACACAGAGAGCCCTTTGCTAGTTTTATGAGGCGAAACCACAGAATGTCAGGTTAACAAAGCCCTGTCGAGAATGCTCCCTTCAGTAAAACTGTTCATCGGGAGTCTGTTTACATAGATTTGCAATGAATTATTACCATTATGGAACTGGAGGAAAATTAGAAAGGTTGGTAACAAAAATACACAACTTATCTATATACCTACAAATAACGCAGAGTGCTTTCTTCATCACTGATATTATATTTCATCATATTGTTTATTAAAAGAAATTAAAAATGTAATTAGTATACTGTCTACTACTTATACTCAGTAATTTAAATTTTTTTTTTCTTTTTTGCTCAGTTTGTTATAGGGTGGTAAAATGTAAAGGCTTTATGGCTTGTATGACATGTGGACTGGATGTTTTGTGAACTATTCTGACTTAAAATTATTATTACATTGGTACCTGCAATTCATTTGATGATGTGGATGACCCAATTCTATATTCTTATACTCCACATACATAAAATAATAACTAAAATAAACAGGCCGGGTCGTTATTCTAGGCTGAGCCTCACCAGTATTTAACATAATTAAATGAAGAAAGTAGTAGTTGTGGAACTTACGTATGAATAATATTAATTTGATAATTAAACTACTAATGCACAGGTCAAAATTAGTGTATATGCCTATACATATATCCACAATAATATACAGGCACAACATTCAAGCATTTACACTGTATCACATCAGTACTCCCTCCACACCATCCACATCATCTGACCTGCCATGCCTGTATCCTGCAGCTCTACAAGCACCTCAGGTGCTTCCAGGGCTTTAACTGAAGTCCTCTTTACTCAGAAATTTCTTCCTACTTTGCAAAGAAACAGGAATTCTTTGTATCTTTCAGCAAGGCCATAAGAACACCTGTATTCATTTTAGACTGAATAAAACACTATGGAAATAAACAGATTTCTATCTATAAAATAATTAAGCCAGTGCTTTACGCAGCTTGCAAAAAGGGAGAAATCAGATGCTACCTTTATTTTAGTTTTAAGAAAGGATGAAAAGAAAAATCAGAAAACTAGATTTCACATAAAACCTATAATGGAAAAGAATGCTAAAGAAATAAAGGAATATGCTTTACAGAAGTTTTTCATAATGTGCCATTTTCTCTAAAAAAATATTTTCTCTAGCTACTGAAATAAGAAGGTTACAGAAATATATGATTTTAATGAGACGTGATGGAGGGATTCTGAACCCAAGCAACAGTTAATGTAATAGAAGGTATAACCTCTCAGCAAATCTTCTTTGTATCTTTAAGTTAGCATCATTACCGTAACACTATTGCTACAAAAGCATGTACCTAAAAATGTTGGGTTGGTTTGGTTAAGTTATATGACTTGCACTTTACCTAATACATTTAAAAAAGAACAGAATGGGAAACCATCTTGAAATAATGATTGCCACAGGAAACACTAATTCAAGGGAATTTCCCAGCACTGTCTATTTTTAACCATAGAAAATATTTACACAGTTCATATACATCAATTTACTGGGGTTTTAAGGTCAAAAACTGCTACTTTCAATAATTTCCAGAGAAGAGATTTTCTACATTTTCCAAAGGCCCTTTAAGTTTGGGAACAGAGCAATTCTAATGCTGAACTAGCTGGTTTCATATTGTACCATTTCTCACAAACAGAAGTACAAGTTAAGGTTCAAGTAAGAATTATTTACATGAGTGCTTCCGATTTAATTCTCACTGTAAATCCTAAAAGTGGCATTGATCAAATATCCCCCATTCAAAAATCTCATTTACATGTGACAATACACAAACTCTGCAATAACTTGAAATCTCTACCCAGTAGCAACACATTGCTTAACTACTAATTTTACTTTTGCCCTAAAAAGGGAAAAAAATTGTAAGGTTAAGGTCATAAGTAAGTAAGGAGGGCCATTTTCACAGGGACACTGCTTATACAGTGGGAACTTAAAATAATGACCACCTTCAGTAGGCAGCCAACTGCATTAAGAAATCACTACCAAATATTTCCAAGATCTGCAATACAACTTGTTCGACCTCTAGTAAAAGGCCACCTCTTTCAGGCAATTCCTGTTGTTAGTCCCTTGGGTGGTCCAAGACCTGGGTGGTCTAGTGATTTTAGCTTGGACAGCTTATTTCAGTTTTTACTGTATTTGTCTCACATCACATTTTATTCTTCAGGAGAAAGAATTCAAACTTCACTAAAACAAGACACAGTCTCTTATTTAAATCTTGCTTCCTGAACATTATTAACACAAGTCTTATGAGAAAACTGTATCACAAAACCAAACCAACCAAACAAAAAGCTTTGACATTATGTCATTCAAAAATGAGATGAAGGACCATAAGGACCCAAAACAATCCTGAACACGTAATACATCTGCACAGTAGTTTGAAATCTTTAATGTTGAGGCTACCATTAATGTCCTCATACCACAATTTCTAGCAGATCCACCTGACAGGACTGTTGTGAGCATCATTTTTTTCTTATCACTGTGGGATGTAAGAAGGAAGAGAGCAAGTCATTTCAGTAAGGCTTCTACTTCTACAGTTGGCTATATTGCTTCTGGCACCTGGCTGAGCTCCGTTTTGATTTCCGCTGTATGCGCTTCACAGGCAACTTGTTGTGGTATGAAATTGTTTGAACAATGATGGCATGATGAAGCATATTTTTAAAAAATTAATTCTTAAGACATGTTACTACCCAGAAAAACAACAGCAACAACAGAACTGCACTAATTACAGAACCCTAGCATTTAGCCACATAATGGAGAATGATAACATTATGTCTGGATGCAGTTCACCATATTGCGGTTTTTCAGTGCTTCCCAAGAAGTATTGTCCAGTAGCTTTTCGCTGGGCCCTATGACAAGCTCAGGTTTATCCTTTATTTTTCCCATCATACTGGTGTTACATTTTTCTCCCCTCTCCATGTTCTTATTTATTACATATATCAGACATGAAAAATTAAAGATCATTAGTCTTAGTTAGGAGAGAGCTCAGCTGTCCCATGAAGTGATACAAACATTCATTTAAAAGTCCAGGCAGATTCAAATTCAAAGAATATTCCAGTAAGATTAATTTTGCAGACTTAAGGCAGACACTGAAAAACATTAGATAGTACCAGTAAGTGGAAATAAAGAACAGTAAGTGACCAAAACAAAACCAAAGAACAGATGCTCACAAAAAATAATCAGAAAGAATTTTGATCAAATCAGAAAATCCAATTTGAATGTTTGGGGGGAAAAAGCAGCATTTCTACATTCTTCTACAAACAAAAAAGTGTTGCAGTTTTTGAAATGTACTTCCCCCTTCTTTTTTTCTCAAGAGAGATGATTATATTAAAAAGATTCTTCTCACAACGCAGAAAATTTATGATTAACTAAGGTCAAAGAAGATTCAACACACACACTGGTAAATGTGTGAACTAGTATTATTATCTCTCAAGCTGCCTTCAGGAGGATTTAGTAATAATGCTGCTAAATACATTTGAACTTTTCCTCAGTTCCAAATTAAGAGTCAATTTAACAGCACAGACTGCAAAGTCTATGTCATAATTTTGTGTATTCTTAGCTTATTATTAATGCATTAGATGTTACACCTTGCCTCAAACATATATTGCCATTACATCCTCTGGGAAAAGGAACTGTTATTGATAAACCACTACCCAATTTCCCAGTGAATGCAATCCTCCTCCTTTTGAAGAAAAAAAGCTTACGTTAATATATATGAAATTATTTACAACATACTTGCTTCATCAGAACTGTTTAATATTTAAAATATTATGTTAATATTTTAAAATAATAAATATACGTATTTAATAAACTAATTCCTCCCTATCAGCATTAAAGCTGGTAAACTCTGCAGTGCCCAGAAGTAACCACAACATCAGCTAGGCAAGGACAATGGGCATGCCCCAGGACAGACAGTGTCTTGGGAGATTCTGTCTCTTCTTCACCCAAGATAAGACAGTCTCTGACATTTGAGGGGGGAAAAAATAACCCTAGAAAAATGCCAGCATTTGTTTCATTTAAATGCATTTGAATAGCTTCAGCAGGCAAAAGCAATCTTTATTCTGAAAAGTGAAGAACCACCAAACAGACAAAAATCCCTCTTTGACCCAAAAACTAGCAACAAATACCTTGTGTGAAATCTCACTGTGGGATAGAAGCTGCATTTGAAACACTGTGAAAAAATATCTTTAAATATACCTATGTCTTAAGCAATAAACACATTTAAAAATCTTCAGTTGTAGAATTCTGCTACGTTATTGATTTTCACATGGAAACTGTATGAGCAGCATATGTAAAACTGCTCAAATCATTTTGCTGTTAAACAAACAAGCACATGCCTAGAGGGGACAGAATAAAGTAACTGGTCTCCTTATGATGAATAGCATTAACTTGCTCTGGCTTGCCAAGTCAGTAAGCAGTGTGAATTTAATGGCAATTAGCTGAGATCAAAGTTGAAGTACCATGAACAAAGTAGGTAAAACTGACAATATCAAAGAAAGGAAGTATATCACGGGTGACTGAAAAAAAATTACTTAGATTTATTTAGAATGTTTGGAGCTGTTAATAGAAAAGGACAGATCCTTACACAATGTTTATTTTCCAAACACTATTAGTGATTAAGCAGATTTCTAGAAGACTGCTTTCATGGGTAAATTAGACAAAAAACCTGATACTGAAGTAAACTATTCTGTAATAGCTCCCATTGTGGACACACTGCTCAGAATGATATTTTCTCAAGAAATTCAACTCTGAGTCAAAGTCAGGTATTCTCCCTCCTACCTGGCAAACAATTTATCGGCCATTCAAAGCAACAGAAGCAGTTCACAGACATCAGAAAAAGGCAGAAGGGGAAAGAGTTCATGTGTTTTACATGCAATAGGATTTAGGGACTATTAGTAATACAAAAAATATTCCTCCTTAAATCTCTGTCTTAATCAAGACTGACATAAAAAAACCCATATGAATTTAAATTATACATTATACAAAAAATAGCTTTGGAGTTTTTTAAGTGCTTAAGGAGACCTCCACTTCCATATAATTTTAGCAGGAATTAAATTCCTATTTCAAATATTAGATGCTTAAAAAACCTACACCATGCTCACTAATACTTAATATATAACTACTATCACTATAAAATTCCAGGTTTCATGTAATACATTCCAAGCACGAGTCTGAAAATATTCTTATGGTAAATCCCATAGCATTTTGAATGGATGGTAACATATATTTTTACAGGTCAACTGATACACAGAAAAGTTAATTAGCCAGGACCAGTAAATTAATAGAAGAAAAAGGAATTAACACAAGTTAGCTTCTTTCTCCTGTAATCACTAGTCTATTCTTTTAATACAGGTAAAATAATAAACAACAAAAGCAAGTTGCAATTCTGTTTGAATTAAACGCGTTAAACCTAAGCACAAAGAAATGGTCCAGTATAATAAACAGCAATATATATTTGACCTTAACCTGAAGGGTAAAGACCCAGCAGTTCTTCGGCAATCAGTCAGTGAGGTCTATGAGCGATTTGCTTGAGCAAGGACTAAGTTTCTCAGAAGATCAAAGATAACTAGTGTTACACTCTGCCCTAACCAGACCCAGATTCACACTTTCCATTACTTATTTACATTGATCTTATGACTATTTTTATAGATTCATCAGAATAAGTGTGCTTTAACTCTTTTACTAATATTTGTTTAATTAATTAATTACAGCTTAACTGAAATATGGTACAGAAGACCTCACGCAGCTTTCAAAGTGTAGGCTGAATCCTAATCCTTTTTTTTTTCTTTTAACTAGCAGTAAGGATGAAGTCAATAAATTGTCAATTAATAACATACTTGCTTTGATGACTCTTCAGTAATTTACTTTCATACCACTTCATAAATTTCTTAGGAAAACTTCTGGGATCGCTGATACAGTACCTCTGCCATGGGAAAATTTGGTTTAAATTTGCTCTGCTGCCAATAAACCAATAAGACTAACTGGCTGATAATCCTCCCACACTACACTGTTTAGGTATATGCACTCAACCAGCGAAAGTTTAATTTGTTCCGCTAATGGCACAGAAAACTACTCAAACTTATTCACCATATAAATTTGAACTTCAGTCTGCTACTTTTTGTTATTCCTTAGGCAGAAAATTCAAGCTATTGAATGCTTTGTAATTCAGACTATTTTATCTTTTCCTTGATCCAAAGCATAACAATAATAATGGTACTATCAGTAACTAAATATTAAACTGCACTTCACAGAAGCAGCATATTAAAAAGCCTTTAAAAAGTCTGAATATTATTTGCATTGGCACACTGACCTGCAAGGCACATTCTACTGTTCTAAGTAAGCGTAACATTACTCTTAAACCACCGCACTAAAACCAGTGATGCTAGCCATCTTTTACATGTTTCAAGCTGCCATACTTAACAGCTTTTGTCTAGGATTTCTAGTGGGATGACACATATCTTTATTAGGTGCAGCCTATTTGTTTGGAAGACAATTTTATTTATAAGAGCACTCTAAAAATTTAGTAAAGAAGCCATACAAAGCTCAAAATACTGATTCTTCTCAAGTTATGTTGATAGCATTGATACAGGTTTATATCAACTAAAATATCTATTATGTATAAGACAATGTGGCATGCAAACTTAATTTTAAAATGTTGCAGGTGTCATATTCATGACAGGCCAAGGCCAGGTGGAGTCATGTAAAAATTCCTAAATAACTATAAAGAAACTATTACATCATAAGATATTTTATTATTATCCTATCTTATGAAGGGAAAAACTGCTGGAGAACATTAGAAAAACCTCAGTCAACTACTACTATTTTCTATCTCACCATAGGTAAGGAGAGTTTGTCTGCATTTCCCTAAAAGATGTCAACCACACTGCACTGGTACTGACAGAAACTAGGTAGGATTTGTCAAAAACCAACAAGTGTTCAGCTGGCATTCTTCCTGGGGTATGAAGAACCAACTGGAGATTTTCCAGAGGGACTAAGTATGGATAAAAGAATTAAAGAAACTGTCCTCCTGTTCCACTTGTAATCCTCTGGGAGGATATTTTCTCTCAAGTTGTAGCTCTCTGATGTATTTATAGGGGTAAGTCAAACAATGTACCAGGGATTACAACAGCATTTTTCTAAGCTTTCCTCTCAAATCTCAACAATACTCAGCACATCCTATTCACAGATATAATGAGAATAGGTACCTTGTTCTCTCCTTACACTTATACACATGCATGTATATATACAGGTACAGCTAAACATGAAAATATTTAGGAAAATTATGACAGCTCTCTGGTAAGAAGTAATTAGGTATTCCCACTTTTTCCAGCTGTAATTAAGAAATAACTCTGGCCATTCCAAATTTTTATTTTGGCATTCCAGTTTAAGAAATGAATGGTAGGAAGATGGCTTTGTCTCTCTTCTAAGAAAACATAAAATTCTCTGCAAAAAGAAAAGGAGTAGGACGGCAAGCTGGGCTAGCTTCACATTTTTACTAGTTAAAAGAAATTTTTTAATTACACTGGTTCTACTTCTCTGAAGCAGCAGCAGTAGGAAGGCTTCTATGTTCCAATGCTGTTGGCGTCATGGCCCTGTGAGGTGTGAACCCCAAAACAGCTATCCACAAAGGCAAGGTCAAAGGCCCCAGAGCACACAAACAGCAGTCCTACATGCTGACTGCTATGCTGTGAGTCAGTAACCTCCCCTAGAAAGAGCATTAAGAAAAAGGAACATACAGAGGTACCTGTATTAGACAGAAGTGGCAGAACTTTGCTTGCCCCATGTCAGAAAGTGTGGCAGGAACTCATATGTTGCTTTATTTCCTCAAAGCTAGGACCAAAATGGTGCTGTAACTCATCCTGAGCTATAGTGGCTCCCAGTATAACAGCATTCACTTGCAAGTGTTTCACTATGGGACCTCACAGAAAATTAATGAAAAACATCTTGTTCCCTTAGTATTACCTCATGCTATATTTGTACATATACGCTTCTTAATTACTAATTTCTATGCTCTTAAAAACAAATGTTCTGGAGTCACTTGCTCAAGTATATTCACACCTCAATATACAGAAAGCATTTACTGTGACAAACTGTGGCAGCTAAAGCCAAATATAGCCAAGCCACAGCCAAGGCTATAAGGGTTAGTGCATCCTTCTTGCAAATATCCTTCCATCATCCTCTTGGAACAGCCCATTAGAGCACCTCAGTGGAGACGAGCAATGCATACCATTCCAAAATGTTCCACTCTGCACATCAGTGTAAGATAAATACAGTCCTCCCTGGTTATATAGAATTGTTTAGGTTGGAAAAGACCTTTAAGATTACCAACCACAAAGTCCAGCACTAAACCATGTCCCTGAGTTCCACATCTACACGTCTTTTAAACACCTCCAGGGATGGTGACTCAACCACTTCCCTGGGCAGCCTGTTCCAAGGCCTGACAACCCTTCCAGTCAAGAAATTCTTCCTAATATCCAATCTAAACCTCCCCTGGTGCAACTTGATGCCATTTCCTCTTATCCTATCACTTGTTACTTGGGAGAAGAGACAGACACCCACCTTGCTACAACCTCCTTTCAAGTAGTTGTAGAGAGAAATAAGTTATCCCCTGAGCCTCCTTTTTCTCCAGGCTAAAAACCCCCAGTTCCCTCAGCCACTCCTCATAAGACTTATTCTCTAGACCCTTCACCAGCTTTGTTGCACTTTTTTGGACACTCCAGTACCTCGATGTCTTTCTTGTAGTGAGGGACCCAAAACTGAACACAGTATTTGAGGTGCGGCCACACCAGTACTAAGTACAGGGGGACAATCACTTCCCTGTCCCTGCTGGCCACACTATTTCTGATACAAGACAGGAATCTATTGGCCTTCTTGGCCACCTTGGGCACACTGCTGGCTCATATTCAGCCAGCTGTCAACAAATACCTGCAGGTACTTTTCCTCCAGGCGGCGTTCCAGCCACTCTTCCCCAAGTCTGTTCTGTTGCATGGGGTTGCTGTGACCCAAGTGCAGGACCTGGCACTGACTCTTGTTGAACGTCATACAATTTGCCTCAGCCCATTGATCCAGCCTGTCCAGATCCCTTTGTAGAGCCTTCCTGCCCTCAAGATGATCAACACTCCCACCCAACTTGATGTTGTCTGCAAACTGACTGAGTGCACTCGATCCCCTTGTCCAGATCATTGATAAAGATACTAAACAGAACTGGCCCTAATATTGAGCCCTGGGGAACACACTTGTGACCAGCCATCAACTGGATTTAAATCCATTCACCACCACTCTTTGGGCTTGTTCATCCATCCAGTTTTTACCCAATGAAGAGTATGCCTGTCCAAGTCATGAGCAGCCAGTTTCTCCAGGAGAATGCTCTGAGAAACTGTGTCAAAAGCTTTACTAAAGTCTAGGTAGACAACATCTACAGCCTTTCCCTCATGAACTAAGTAAGTCACCTTGTAATAGAAGGAGATCAGGTTAGTAAAGCAGGACCTGCTTTTCATAAGCCCATGTTGACTGGGCCTGATCACCTGGTTGTCCTGTATATGCTGTGTGATGGCACTCAAGATGACCTGCTCCATAACCTTCCCTGGCACTGTGGTCAGACTGACAGGTCTGTAATTCCCCAGATCCTCCTTCCGACCCTTCTTGTAGGTGGGTGCCACATTTGCTAAACTCCAGTAAACTGGGACCTCCCCAGTCAGCGAGGACTGCTGATAAATGATGGAAAGTGGCTTGGTGAGAACTTGCATCAGCTCCCTCAGTACCCTTGGGTGAACCCCATCCAGTCCCATAGACTTGTGTGTGTCTCAGTGGTGTAGGAGGTCGCTAACCATTTCCCCTTGGATTATGGGGGCTTCATTCTGCTCCCCAGTCCTGTCTTCCAGCTCAGGGGGCTGGGTACCTGCAGAACAACTGGTCTTACCATCGAAGACTGAGGCAAAGGCAGCATTAAGTTCCTCATCCTTTGTCACTGTTTCCCCCACATCCAATAAAGGATGGAGATTCTCCTTAGCTCTCCTTTTGTTGCTAGTGTATTTATAGAAACATTTTTTATTGCCCTTTACAGCAGTAGCCAGATTAAGCTTTGGGCCTTCTAATTTTCTCTCTGCATAACCTCACAACATCCTTGTAGTCCTCATGAGTTGCCTGCTCCTTCCTTCCAAAGGTCATAAACTCTCTTTTATTTCCTGAGTTCCAGCCAGAGCTCTCTGTTCAGCCAAGCTGATCTTTCCCACCAACTCATCTTTTAGCACATGGGGACAGCTTGCGCCTGTGCCTTTAAGATTTCTTTCTTAAAGAATGTCCAGCTTTCCTGGACTCCTTTGCCCTTCAGGACTGCCTCCCAAGGGACTCTGTCAACCAGTCTCCTAAACAGGCCAAGGTCTGCCCTCCAGAAGTCCAAGGTAGCAGTTCTGCTAACCCCCCTCCTTACTTCTCCAAGAACTGAAAACTGTCATTTCATGATCACTATGCTCAAGATGGCCTCCAACCATCACATCACCCACAAGTCCTTCTCCTTTCACAAACAACAAGTCCAGCAGGGCGCCTTTCCTAGTTGGCTCACTCACCAGGTATATCAGGAAGTTATCTTCCACACACTCCAGTAACCTCCTACACTGTTTCCTCTCTGCTCTATTGTATTTCCAGCAAACATGTGGTAAGTTGAAGTCCCCCACGAGAACAAGGGCTAGCAACTGTGAGACTTCTCCCAGCTGCTTACAGAATATTTCAGCTGCCTTGTCATCCTTGTTGGGTCGTCTATAACAGACTCCCACCATGGTATCTGCCTTGTTGGCCTTTCCACAGATTCTTACCCATAAACACTCAATGCTATCATCACCATCATTAAGCTCTAGACAGTCAAAACACTCCCTAACATACAGGGCTACCCCACTCTCTCTCCTTCCTTGCCTATCCCTTGTGAAGAGTTTATAGCCATCCATTGCAGCACACCAGTTGTGGAACTCACCCCACCAAGTTTCCGAGATAGCAACTATGTCATAGTTTCCCTGCTGCACAATGGCTACCAAATCCTCCTGTTTGTTGCCCATGCTGTGTGCACTGGTATAGATGCACTTCAGTTGGGCTACTGATCCCACCACCTTTACTGGGGATGAAGCCCTAATTCCTACGTGACCAACCATTCTCATGTGCTTCTGTGGTTTCTAACACATCAATGACCCTTGTGTCTTTGCTGCCACATGGAGCTCCCTCCCCTATCTCCACTGAGATGGCAGACTGAAGGACCCTGCCACCATCCCTTAAACACTGGCATGCTGCCGCCAAGCTTACTTCTAGCAAGCCTGGGTTTATCCCTTTCCCCCTTCAAATCTAGTTTAAAGCTCTTTCAATGAGCTCTGCTAACTCCTGTGCAAAAAGTAATGTCCAAGAGGTATCTCCAATACCTCTAGTAGTGCTGCCTTGGATAAATGTTAGTGAAGATTTGAACTATCAAGGTGGATTTTAACCTTCAAAGTGGATTATTCTTGCCTCTCAGTTTTCCCATTAACAGGTAGGCAGGCACAATCTCTGAGTTTGTGGCTTAATTTGCTGCTCCTTCCATCACGATTTTAAGATAGTGATTTTCCAGAGGAAAAAACAAGTTTGTATGGTGCATGTTAGAGATGCCCTGTTCCAGGAAACAGACTGAAATGAAGTAGAAGGAATCTTAACTCTACTTGTAACAGAAACAAGAAGGAAAAAAACTACTTGACCGATTCCTGAACGGTCCTTAAGTAAGCAGCCCTACAGTCTCATCAACTGCTGTAAGATGATTATGAGTATCCCTGGATAGATACAATATGCACATTGGTGTCTGCCTCCAAAGTGCAACACAAAGTTCATACTGCCCTTACAGACACTCCAACAAGAAAAAGTGGGTGTTCCTGCTCTCACCTCATGTCACAGCAGCTTGTAGAACTCCTGCAGTAAAAGAAGAGTGGTTACTTCTGTACTGTTGACCTGGGAAGTGTGAGGATACTTGAGACACAGCATCTGGCACTCCTTATCAAAAAACTCTGATTCAAGTGTAATGGGATGCACACTCTTTGGTATTGTGCAAGCATTTGAAGAAAAATTCAAGTTGAACAGTTAATTTCCTACATGTCTATCTTTTCAAAGGAAACATGTTATCAAGCTGTGAAGACAAGAACCTGGCAAATGCAGTCATCTGCAAAAGACTGTGCAAGCTGCAACATCCCAACAGTGCAAAGAGACACACATCCTTTTAATACATGGCTTTTACCAGCTATTATACTCTTATGTCCTTAGTGAGCATGCAGGTAGTATTTTTGAAATTGTTACCCATACATGTGGTTTATTTTGATATTTTACAAATCTATAGGATTACTACTGCCTCATTACAAGCACAATAAAAGTTAGAGAAAAATCTATCCATTATGTCAAAATAAATAAGGTCTTAAAGTTGGAATAATGTATGCATTAAAAGTGTGCAAAAATCAGATAAATATTCTGATTCTTAGGTCCTAAATGTTCAAATGGGTCTTGAAAATAGAAGGTCTTGAACTAAGGATGCAATGATGAAAATAATACTAACAATTAGCAATTAAATGATCACATCTCCCCTCAGACTAAAAATGTAGACAAGAGCTAGTAGCTGACATCTCACTTCAACATTTTACAGCTGCTCTAAAGCAAAGACTTTAGACATTTGAATGCATGCATGCATTTTATTTTCCCAGGATTTCAAAGTCCACATCCAGGCTGCTGCTCAGTCATTATAAATGAGTAATTCAAGTAGGGCATGACTGCTTCTTGTATTAACTTGATAAAGATGTTTCACTCAAAGTGCATCAACAGTTTTGTTAAGTCATCCCTTTCACAGGCTTATACTTATTCTGTGTTATGTTACCAGTGAAGAAAAAGAAGTATTATTGGCTTCAAATTATTATAAAAGTCTTTACACTAAATATTAGTGTTATGAAGATTATTATATTTTTATTACACTTGTTTTAAAAACTCCAAATACAAATATACCTGAATTATTTCCTGTTTTTTAATTAAAAACAATTTTATCAACTGATTACAACCTGCACTAAACTTCTATTTCATTAGTGTAGACATGCAACTGCTTAAAGGACTGATATGTGCACTTTAAAATACACACATCTGTTTTCAGAAAACTCCATTATAGTGAAAATTACCTCATATCTGTTGAGGTTTCCAAACGTTGGTTTAAACACACTTTAATAACAAATCTATTATCAAACATGTACAAACCAACTATTTTGCAATAATTTTAATGTCTGAAAAATATTAATCTAGGGCTTGGGCTAGAATATCTTTCAAGTATTACAAAGACGTATTGAACATCTTCCATTTTCTTGTATGAATTTTTCAGGTCACAACCTAGATAGAAGATTTTCTCAATACTGAATTCTTCTTTCTTTTATCACAAGCGGGGACATTATAAAAGAGCTCAAAATTAGAGGGAGAATTCATAGTCTCCCTTCGTTAATTTATTTCCATTGACTAGTTAACCGAACATGAACATAGTTACACTAAATATGAAAAATATACTGTATATATAATTTATTCAAAGCCTAGTAAGGAAGAGATGCCCAGTTTATTTAAAAGATGATTAATTATATCTGACTGATTATCCTCTATGCCATGGACAAAGAGAAAACAGAAAAGAATACTATTCCAGAGGTGATGATCCATCACATGCGCTCCATAACCCTGCTCAATAATGTTGAGCCAAACACTATTTAAAGCTTCATTAGATTCAATCATATCTTATTTTTCCAATGAGAATTGTTTCTGTTTATAAAATGTCCATTATTTTCTCCTTTTTGGGGGGAGGGGAAATCCCTGTGATAGCCAGTTCTATTATTATACTTCATATTGCACTTAAGCAATGTTTTTTATGGTTTAAGTAGTTTTATTCCAGAAATAAAACAAGCATAGGCACTTCTGAACACAGAGCGAGATGGGAAGAGGCAGTCAGCTTCTGATTTATTCACATTATTATTCTGATAGCTAACATTAATTTTCAGATTATACTTTATTTTCATGTATGGTTTGTATCATATTATTAAAACATGGTCTTTTTTTTCCTCAGGCATGACAGTTAGTTAGCAACATTGAAATTTAAAAGATGTGGTTGAAACTCTGATTGGTCTGACTCCTTTCATGCTCACCTTCCCACAGGCAGTGTGCTTTACTTCCATGATTTCTGGACATGAGGCAGCATAGTCAAAGCTACTTCTCCAGCTTGGCACTGATCCCAGGCAAATAGCCCAAGAAGCTGTACAGTGACAGATGATGTACATGGGGTAAAAGTGCAAGAGTTGGCAGATGCAGGCAGACTCTTAACTGTGCCAACTCTAAGAGCTGATACGCTTGTTCAGGACTCCCTATCCCTTCACTCCTCATTGTCAGGGCACTCATTCCTGCATGCATAACCATGCAACATTCTCATTAAGTTCAGATAGTACAACTCCAAAATGATTTGCTGTTCTGCTTACAAAGCATCAATTTTCTAAATCTCTTGGGGAAAATCACAACTGGTTGGGGTTTTTTTTCAGATCCACCTATCTTGAAAGTACATCAGCAATTAGGAAAACACTTAGGAAAACCAGATTTTGCATTAATTTGCCGTGCTGTAAGTGGAGCTCAGTATCAACAATTAGCAGCAGAAGTGTTTGAATGGGAACTCAGGACTCAGGTCACCAGTGAATTACTTTGCTCCAGCAAATGTTCCTGTCTTAACTGAACCGGCTGCAAGATTAGGGCAACACCTAGAATCTTCCCTTTCAGAAAAACAAATTGTTTTTTCCTCTTCAAAATGTCTTTTCCGCTATGAAAGAGTGTAAATCAGATTAAAATTAAGAATTAAAAATATTTAATTAAACTATATATCCACTATCAGCCTAGCACTGCATTTTTCAAATAGATTTAGTACTCCATGTGATACTCAGAATGTCAGGATACCTCAAGTATACAATACTGATGTTTGAAATTGCTATACTTAGAAATCTGTTCAGTAGAGATACTCAACAATAAATGCTCACACTATATAAGTGGGCTAATTTTAACTATTAAACAGAACTGAAAAGTTACACGGTGCACTGTTTTCCTCATATCAATTTTAAGTGTATCTGCCACCTTACACAATAAGTGTATACATGAATACCTTGCTTAGGTCTATTTCAGTGCACAGGTACAAGGAAAATGAAATCAGCTCATACAGCATAGAAGCTAATAAATGGTCTAAAGGTCAAAAGTGAATATGGTTTGCAGATTTTTGATAAAGAGATTGATTTTGAGAATCTTCACAGCACACGAAGAAAATGAAACTAATTTAAATGTTTCCAAAGTTGGACACCTTAAAGATGATTTGTTCAAAATAATTTTCAGCTTGGTCAGCTATAGGAATATGTTTTAGCTTGGGGCTCATCGCTGGGATTATCTAGTTGAATTAAAAAATAATCAAAATACTGCTAAGATTCTAACCTGCTTTGTCTAACCCTGGCTCCGAACTGTTGCTTTCTACATTACCTAATCAGTCAACTGGTAATGCCACAACTTTATTTTGTGACCACAAATGGCTATTTGTAACATCCTGGAAAGGAACTTCTGTGGGAACTTCAGGACACTAATGTTTGCATAGCAGGGGACAATGTGGTTGAATATTCACTCTGTGTATTTAAGACTGCGTCCTAAACCATAAATGAGACTGTTAGTAAATTCGTGTGTATTATAAACAGAACAGTGGAATCTTGGGAGTGACCTGTAGCTTCTTTTAACCTACTACAGAGTTGACCCATGAAAATGACTAAGAAAAAAATTTTAGATTTAGAAAAAAATATATATTTAGATCATAATTTCTGCATTAAAAATAATGGAGCTACTTCATTTAATGCTGTTTTTCATTCTCTTTAGTAAGATGTTATTTAATCACTTGTTATTAAAAGTTGAAAAACAAAAATTGACCTGGTCAAAATGCATTTATATTTTATGATCAAATGTCTACTGATTTTCAGTGATATCTATTTAGAATTTCATTACAAAAAAATAGTCATGTTATATGAATCATTTACATCACCAAAGCAGTAGAGAGCGCAATATAATTCAATTATAAAACCTGGAAACAGTTTAAACACCATTTGAAAGTAAACAGTTACAGTCCCTTATGCCCATGTCTGGGAAGCATCCAAATGGAAGTTAAAGATCCCATGACATTTTTTCAAAATGAGTAGGAGCTATCCCAACATGTTGGACAACATATATTTTCTCAATTAAAAACAGATTTCAATGTCCAAAGCTATGTGACAGCAATTGCTGAGAGCCTATGTCTGTCACATTTCCAAAACTCTCTGCACCATCAGTATCTAGTCACCTTGCTGAACAATGCTTTTCCAGATGCCACAAGTTGAAAAGGTGAATGCATTTTCATAAATATATGAAGCACAGATACATTACCCTATACTGTTATGGAAACAGAAGTTGTCATTTGAACCCTTTTTTTTTTCTTTATACTAGAAGTGTTAAATACGACTTTAGTGGCCATATGAAACGATTTGATACCATCAGGTTGTAAAGTGAACAGAAATCCTGTGGAACACACATGCATAAAAAATAAAGGTAGCAGAAATAATCTTGTATCTGCTATTCCCTAACTTTTACACATTTAATGAGAGAAGTTTTTTAAAGAAAAAAAAATGCTTTTTTAACAACTCTTTTGGTTTTTTAGCTACTTTTACAGAATTTTCTAGGTTATACGCTGTTTAAGGAGAAGGTGGGGAGATGTCCTTTATGCTCTTTAAGGCCTGCATACCCCATATTACCACTTGAGCTCAAATCTTCAGTTGCTAATACTGAAGCACAAATTCCTATCCCAAGAACTACTAGATCAACTACATTATCTATAGACAGAATGCTGTTATCCTGAGCTAAAAGAGAAGAGAAAGTCAAGCAATGAGTTTCTAAAGAAAAAGGTATAAATCCAGAGGAGAATCAGGCCTTCCAATTCCCTCGCTCAATAGATTTCCTAGTGCAACGTCTCAGGCTCCTACTATTTGGAGTTGAGTCCCCATCTTCGTTGTCCAAGTTTTGTTCTTATTTTGCCGTATTACCAAACTCTTAAGTCACACTTTTAAGAAAAGGAAATTGGAAAAAGGCAAAAGCACTTCTTTGGCTAAAGATATTACTGTGTTGACTTCCATAGCACAGCTGAACAGTACATCTCAAACCAGAACTTACTGCCACTTGCCAGAGTTACGCAACCCACTGGAAATAATGTTAATCTAGTTAGCATAGTATAGTATGTCCCTCCCTGATGCTACTCCCATGGACATGAAATTTATAATTGGAGCCAGTAGAGTAACAGACTGCGCTTGAGGACAAAGTTTACTTCCCTCTCTGAAAAAGTAATAAGCATTGGATCTTTGTAAGACAGTAGATACAGAGGTGATTCAGGTTAGAATAATATCCGATACTTAACCTGGCTGTAGTGCATGACATACTGAGCTGTGAGGGTAATGGGGGAGGATGAAGCACACATAAGCTGGTAAATGTACAAAGTTAAATGCATTTAAAAAGAGGCTTTTACTTTCTCAGATTGCTAAATGCAAGTTAGTTAATACCTCTGTTACCAACTTGCTCTTCCCCACACCATCCTCCCATCCTGAACTGCTTGGTAGTTCTACCACCTGCTGCCCCCACTTGAACTTTCGGTAAAATTAAAAGATGTCAGACATTTTGTTTCCTACAATTTCAAAATTGTAAGAGAGAGAAAAAGGGAGGGAGAAATTGCAATACCACAAAATACTTCTTCCCACAAGTTCTGTAACTCGGAAAACTTCTAAATTTAGCTTCGCAGTTCAGGCAGTTGAACTGCTATTTTTAATCCAATTTTGAAAAATACAGGACATTACTAGAAAAATTATTCTAAAAATGTATACTTATCTGAATTTAAATTCACCCTCCTCCACACCATAAGACTACATAAATACTGTGTTTTCAGTAACTTATACTATAAGCATTCCTATTTTTCCAAGGTAAAATATGAGAATAAGCCAGATTTTTAAAGCAATTAAGAGGATATAAATGTTGTGCGCTGCAAGAGCACGGTTCTCAAAAGAGCAGAGTCCTGGCAACTATCATAATCCTTTTGAAATTGTGCATATTAAGATTAAAGATCACTTTGTTCCTCTATTCCCACAACTAGTTGGTATGGTAAAAAGATCAGTCCCCTAGTTTTATATGTAACATCTTTAACATTTGCTCTCCTTTCTGTGCATGTGATTAAATGTAACATTTTGAAATCCCAAAGTTCTGAGAAAAACATAAATCCTTGTCCACAGCTGCTGTTTGACTCTGGAAACACATGCATTTTCTTTTCAAGCATCTACCATCAAAAAATCCCAAAGGACTTGAACTGGAGAACACCTGCATCTCTTCATTTAGTTCCAATAACAGAGTCTAAACTTCAAAATTACAAAAATAGATGCTATGTTCAGCTGCAGTTACATTCTGCCCCTAATTCCCGTGAACAAAAATGCTAAGAGCATGAAATCATTCAGGCAAGCTCTGTCATCGAGAGGATAAGATTTTTTGCACCAGAAGCCCAGTGGGAACTTGATAGAAAACTGGCAACAATTACAGATAAAGTACATAGTGAAGTCCTCAGGGAGAGAAAAGGAAATGTAATAAGATAGATGGGTATAATTTTTACACATTTATGCCCAAACAACAAATGTGAATTGTCTTTAATTACTCCTATATATTAAGCATTTTTACTCATTCATTGTGTCAAATCTTTCCAAAATACTTCAAATTAGTTTATTAATTATCTTTTACAAGTTTGGGGGTTTTTTCTTTACTAGCACAAGCACTCATTTAAATTAGAACTGAGAACTTAGAAAAAATTGTTGTTCCAGCTTTAAAATCCAGACTTTGCAGTATCCCCAGTCTAAGCAGTCAAAATTAAATAACAAAATATGTCAATGACAGGCTTTTATAACTGCAAGAAAGGGGGAGTTGGGGGCATATATAGGTGCGTATGCATAAAAACAAACATATGTAAAATCTCTCACCTCCTTTCAAATAAGTTCTAACAGATAAAAATCAGCTGCTTTATCATATAAAAAAATAATGTTGCTGCTGGTACAACATTTATGGCGCTTTTTTTATGTTTGAAGATATGATTTCTTCAGACGTAAAAATATTTTCACTTCACACATTTTTTTTTCCTTTGTGGGACAGGGAGAGAGAATGGAGTGACCTTCTCTAAACATACAAAATATTGATAGCGGAGAAAACAAAACAAAAATCTTTTGAAGTTTAAGAAAAATATCACTTGAATGAAAAATACCAGCTTTTACAAGGTTGAATATTTGCTCTTCAGGCAGCTTTCACAAACTAGAGAAGCCTTCTCACTCTTACTTTGCTCCACTGGGTGTATCAATTTACCACACATGAGCAAGACATTAATACAGGTACTTTTGTTTACTCCATTTTTTCAGTGCTGCATTACTGAATATTTAAGCTGATCTCAAAGAAAACGTTATTAATTGTATTTTTTATTTTAGTTCCTCTTGATTTATATGTAATAAAGCTCTCCATACACCAGCTGTGCACGCAGTCCCAATTATGCAATATGGCAAACCAAATAGAGCCTAATCAGCTCACCTCATCTATTCAACAGCTGCTCATAATTAAATACTAACACCAGCATTCATTTTGAAATCTCCCTATTTCTCTCAAAGGCCAGGTGAAACAAACAAGGTCTGCAGCTTGCTATGAGGGTTAATAAAGGCAGGGTTATTTCAGAGAAGGAGTAAGAAGACCCTCCCAAGCCCTGTGGTAATGGAATAATCTCCGCTCTTGTATTTATTTTATATGCTGCAGTTTAGAAAAAGACTGGGGACCACATCCACTGATTTTTACAACTATGCACAGAGATACCTAGGGCAGTTTTTCATACGAGTATCCAAAATTAAAAGCACCAGCATGCAAACTTGTATTTAAGGACTAAACAAAATGATATTTATAGTCTTTGTCCCTAAAAACTTCCTCTGTCATAGGTGGATTGGTTTTCCACTGTGCTTGTGACACTGAGCTCCAAACAGTAAAACACACTTGCAACGTAATCAACACTATATGCGCTTGTTATACATAATACTTACTTTGCCTGTATATGCTACACATCATACACTTTAATGCTGCCCTTTTTGGAATGACATTTTATAGAGGTTTTTTGCTTTGTTGGTTATACTCAATGCAGTATAGTACTACTAGAACCATATTTGTTTTTCTCTTACTCTCAGCAGCAACAAGTGAAATAGCAAGAAATAAAATAGCAGTGTGAAATGCTTTATCACTCAAATTGCACAACTTCAATCTTTGCAGGGTCACGGCACAGCAAGCAGTAAAAGGAAGCTGCACAACCATCCTGGTCACCTGGGACCATATAATTCAAGTGATACAAGACAGTAGACAGTTGCTGACTTGATAGGGGGAAGGAGGAGAAAAGGTCTCCTACCTGTGTTCCAGGTAAATACATCTTGATTTATTCAAGAACCTCGTGTTATTCGCACAACCTCCTCCTTGGCATTTTATATCCAAAAAACTGCTTTCATTTTAGTCTAAGCTGTTTTACATTCAACTTCACAGATGCATAATGAATTAATTAGTTACTCATCCTTCGCTAATTTTTATATAAGCAAAAAATTTTTAGAAGTCACTTGCATGGGCATTGTATTGTATTCCAAGATTCTTCCAGAGTACCCAGAAATTCCCCTGCAACTGCTTCTCTTGATTTTATACACAAAAAAAGGAGGTGGCTAACTTGCAGCTCTTTAGCTTTGCACAACTCCAATGCACCCCCTGCCCCGCTGCACAGTGTAGCCAGTAGCTCCTCTGACATTGAATCTGCAAAGTTTTCTGAATCCTTGTGTACAGGGAGAAGTAAACTGACTTCATTCGACAATTTATATCTAATCCCACCAAGTTAGAACTGCTGCCCCCCTTAGCTCTTTTAAGAAATCATGTGTGTATTTGGAGAGCATCAGCTATACAGATATTTCTGTATATACTTTATAGAGTTAACAGACTTTGCCAACCATGGCTTTATCTCCAGCAATCTGGTAACACTGAACAATTCTAGATGATTTTTCTCATCTCTCCTGGATAGCTTTTTTCATTCTTTCTACAAGCAGGTTGCACTACTCTCTTCACTCGACTCTGTAGTCCAAATTCCTATTCCAGAACATCATCTCTAACATTATTAGGATAAATTGCTCAAACAGCACAACTTCAGTACTGCACAATCATCTCCAGTAGTACAGCTTTAAACAACCCTTTTATTCCCCTGATACATAAATTGAATTTGCTATCAAATTATCCAGTATAGCTTAATTCCCAGAAGAGACTGCAACTGACAGCAAAAGCATTTTTATGCTCTCAAATCACTTCATGTTTTCTCTCCATGTAGTTTTCATAGTCGTAATGAAATGATAGCCATATCTCCTGTATTAAATTGCCTCGATTCCTTCAGCAAGTATGTGAAAGCAAAGACTTTAATTAACTCCCTCATCCTTTGTATAGAACCTGAGATAATTTGAACATTAATGTTTCCTAGTTTAATTTATATTTAAAAAAAACCAAAATCATTCGCAGTACGCTATTCTTAATGTCTACTGGGACCAAAGCTTTAACACATCAGTCAGCTTTTCCCTCTCATCTGTCATCAGTCACAAGTGCCACCTTACAGATTGAGAAGAGAGTCTGAGCATGCAGGTTTCTGACTACCACTGAGTACACAAAATCAATCAGTCAACCTCAGCTTGTGCAAAACATTTGACACTGTCCTGCACAGCATCCTTGTCTCTAAATTGGAGACACATGGATTTGACGGATGGGCCACTTGGTGGAAAAGGAATTGGCTGGATGCTCACACTCAAAGAGTTGCAGTCAATGGCTCGATGTCCAAGTGGAGATCAGTGACGAGTGGCGTTCCTCAGGGGTTGGTGTGGAGACTGGTGCTGTTTAACATCTTTGTTGGCAATATGGACAGTGGGATTGAGTGCACCCTCAGCAAGTTTGCCAATGACACCAAGCTGTGTGGTGCAGTCGACATGCTGTAGTGAGGGGATGCCATCCAGAGGGACCTTGACAGGCTTGAGGTGGGCCCGTGCAAATCTCAAAATTCAACAAGGCCAAGTGCAAGGTCCTGCACATGGGTCAGGGCAATCCCAAGCACAAATACAGGCTGGGCAGCGAGTGGATTGAGAGCAGCTCTGAGGAGAAGGACCTGGGGGGATATTGGTTGACGAGAAGCTCAACATGACCCAGTAATGTGTATTGCAGCCCGGAAAGCAACCGTATCCTAAGGTGCATCTAAAGAACCGGGACCAGCAGGTCAAGATAGGTGATTCTCCCCCTCTACTCTGCTCTCGTGAGACCCCACCTGGAGTACTGCATCCAGTTCTGGGGTCCCCATCATAAGGGCATGGACCTGTTGGAGCGAGTCCAGAGGAGGGCCACGAAGACAATCAGGGGACTGGGGCACCTCCCTTACGAGGACAGGCTGAGAGAGTTCGGGTTGTTCAGCCTGGAGAAGAGAAGGCTTTGGAGAGACCTTATAGCCAGTACTTAAAGGGGGCTACAGGAAAGATGCGGAGGGACTCTTTATCAGGGAGTGTAGGGATGGGAGGAGGGATCACCATTTTAAACTGAAAGAGGGTAGATTTAGATTAGATATAAGGAAGAAGTTCTTCACTGTAAGGGTAGTGAGGGCCTGGAACAGGTTGCCCAGAGAAGCTGTGGCTGCCCCCTCCCTGGCAGTGTTCAAGGCCAGGTTGGACGGGGCTTTGAGCAACTTGGTCTAGTGGAAAGTGTCCCTGCCCATGGCAGGGGGGTGGAACTAGATGATCTTTAAGGTCCCTTCCAACCCAAACCATTCCATGGTTCAGTAAAACTTCCTGAGGCACTGGGCAGGTGTGTGTGTGTGAAATGTCCAGTAAATTTTCAATTCTAAAATCTTAGCATTTGAAACGTATCTCCATTCCCCTACAAAACAAGTAGCACAGACCCTTGTCTATTACAAACCAATTTTCTGCCTCTCAAAGCCCCTGCAAATGAGTTTGGCCAGCGCTTCATCTGTCGGTGCCTTAATTCTTGTAGGCATCTCCTGTCACAACCTATCAAGTACTCTCTACTATCTAATTGGACTATCCGCAATACTGATGAGCTAAAATGTATATGATCACTGTGACCTGTAACAAAAGCAATAATACTATAGTACAGGTAATTAATTAATAATCTAAGACAAAATTGTATCAATATTATATTAATAGTCTAAGACAAAAATCAGAAAATTAAACTGAAAAGATCCTTTAAAAAGACAGAAAATGCAATAATAATAGTAATATTATTGTTGCACAATAATATTTATTATTGTGAACATTTAAAAGCTACTTGAGACAACAGGTGCAACAGATTTTCACTTTTTTTGAAAAACGAATCTGAATAATTCAGAGACTGTTGAATCATTAATTGCTTTTCACAATGTTTTAGGGGCAGAAACTTCAGATAATTGTTATAAAAACACTGCCATAAACATCTCCAACATGATGCTCTCCAAGAAACATACGAGTACAGTTATTGAAAAAATTAACCTAACAACTGCTGGAGTGCACAGTGCTTACAAATATTTACTTTGCGTAAGAATCAAATGCTGCTTACATATGGACATAAAAATTACAAAGATGGTAATAAATTCACTGTTACTTTTCAGACTAATGACTTTCAACAACCATTGCACATTGAAAAAAATAGAGAAGAACTTTCCAGTTTATTTTTGTGTTTCATAATATTGGGGTCAGCTATTTCTTTTGCTTTCCTTAAACTTGATGCTTTTTGGGTTTGTTTTTTTCCCCATATTTGATTCTACTCTTAGCACTGCAACAGGATAAACTTTAAAAAAAAATACGAAAGCATGGTTTTTAAAATGCACCACACTGACAGCAAAACCTAGATCCATGTGTATTTCACAAACGAGATTATAGTTATTTTAAACTAGATATATTTCAAAATTGTCAGTGTTGCTTAAAACAGACCAGTGTTTTTTTTAAAGCCCACAGAAACCATAAGAATGTTAGTTAAGAGTATTTATGCCCACAAAGTCAACAACACCCTTAAATTTATCCAAGCAACTCTTTGAAAATATTGTTTCTCATTTAAATCCACCACAACACCAAGTCTGATGACATCAAATGTGTGCTCTGTAGCATTTTAAAAATAACCTTTTATTATTAACAAATTTTATTATAAATTCTTAATTTAATTACAAATTATGCTGCGAATTTAGATGAACCATTTTGAATTCAGTAGGTCAACTTCTTATACGAAGCTCAACCCAATAGATAAAGGGAAGAAAGAATAAAACTTTTTCAACATGGATTCTGCCCCCAAAACAGTTTACAAAATATTCTGTATAAAAAAATCTAAAAGACAACTGGAGTTACTGAAGCATTTCTTATTGAAGAAGACATACATCAAAATGCTGCTTTTAGTTCTTGTGTCTCATAGTGAGCTAAGGTAAAGTTATAATGTGCGCAGTATGTGAAAAAGATACTTTGGCATTTGGCACGCTTTACATCAAGCCCCTCTTTTGAAAATTATATTGGATAGGAAAAATTAATGCGATACCAACTTAACAAGAGTTTTGCACTTACCAGAATTATGGCAGTAGTCCATATACTGTGGAATTTGGACTGTAAAGGCTACCAAATCTGGAGCAAAGAGGGATTCTGGCTTTCTACTCTCATTGAGCCATTTACTGCTGTGTAAGTCTCTGGTGTCAGAAGGGCCTTGAATTAAAGGAATCAGCTTCTCTTTTCCACCATCACCTAAGATAAAGATTAGGCTCCTTACAGCTTTTACTGTAACAAGATAAATTTTCAACACATAAACATTCACTAGTCCAGAGAGAACAGCTATTAACATTGTAAGTACAGAATTAAAAGAGGAAATAGAAAAAGCAATCTCATATAAACTATTAAACAACTTCTTTAATGTTATCTTGTAAATGTCTTTACATCCAAGAGGATTTCAAAAAAGTAATCAATTCTCTTTAAAATAGTAATTTCCATCCCAGCTTTACAAAACAGTATCTTTAAAAATCACCATGAACTCAACTTAGTTCTACACACAATTTAGAACTGCATTTTTAATGTTCTTGACATTAGCTGCCTTTATCTATGAAGGGATCATAGACATTGATTGGAAAAGTTGCTGCATGCTCTTCAAGAAAAATTCTGTTATGGAAATTTAAAAACTGTTTATCACAGAGCCCTCAAAAACTTCACACACAAAATACATACCTGTAGCATTAGCGGAAAATGAGACAATAAACAATAAACAGCAGAATAAATCAAAATCATGCTACAAATAAAATAAAATGCAAATATTCTGTGTAATATGAAAATTCAGAGTTAATCCAGTTTCTTTACTGTCTTTAGAGGAATATTTGTCTCAGCAGAAAAAAAACCACCATCTTTATTTTTTTTATTCAGTGAAAAATTGACTATACTTGGGCCAGACTGGATCATCCTGGCACACTTAACAATAATAATAAAAAAACCCAAAACAGAATACAAAAAAACCTTCTCTGATTCATAGGAACAATGAGTAAATTCTTGTTTCAGTAACTCTCCTTGTAAAAAGCAAGGCCAATTCTCCTATACAGGCAATAAAGTTTTACATGGTCCAGCTGCACATACCTGGGGCTTTGGCACAAATTTTTATTGATCCCACGGTCCCAGAGGCACATTTGACCAATGATGTGCCGCAGTACTTCAATTCAACATTCTGGATTGAACCCTCAAGAGTTGGCAGGGGATTCTTAGATTTCACACCTAATAAAAGAAAACTGCAAATGTACTAGCCTGTAGAATTTAAATATTTTTATATTCCTTCACCAAGACATTTAAACTTAATTATACTTTAATTATCTACCTTAGATGTTCTTATAGCATTTCTGTTGTGATTCACAGTTTTTAAATGGAAGTGAGAGAGTGCTGTATATGGGCATTTTAATACAAACAGCTATGCATAAAATATATATAGATACTGTGAGGAAAACACAGAAAGCCACTTAGAAATTGGAATAATAAATATGCATATATACACACACATACACTTTTGTTTTCACTTTATAAGTGCCACCTCAGCTACTGTCTTTCATGTTTTTATTATGACCCTTTCAGGATCTTAAAATGACTAAGTGTTTTCAGCTTACATTTAGACAACAACATTTTACTCAGTAGCAACGTAAAGCATTAAATCCATTCAGCTGAACGGCACAGAACGCCAATGGCACACTTGCCATTTTTCAACGGAAACTGGAGTTCAAACCTTGCCTTGGGTCACAAGTGGAAATAAGTTTTGGTGGTCTTTCCTCAGACCCTATTTGTGCACACCAGAAAACTATTGCACAGTTGGAAGAAATTGGTGCTACTGGCAATCACTTCTGAAGAGCTGCCTAGAACCACAGCGGCAGCAGCAGCAGGGGATCTTGCAAGTCAGGACTGAGATACATTGGCAGAGCTTGAGGGCAGCCCCCAAAACAGCCCCAGAGCATGGGTGGTGGAAGCCAGCTCTCCTATTCTGTATAGCACTGCCTATCAAAAAAATACATAAATTTACTTGCAATTTAGAAATAAACAGTTTCAACACCTGTAAGAAGTATGAAAGGAAAAACCAACAGAAGTTACCATTTTTTACGTTTTTTTTCTTCCCCCCTCATGCAAAAGTGACTTGGAATTTGTCAGTTAAAATTGGCAAGCAGCTTGTTAATTATGCAAACATTAGTATAATTATGGAACTGTTTCCCTGCATATGTAATACAGAATTTGTTCCAAACCCCATAATTACGCAAGGAAAGTATTATAGAATATCAGGCAAAAAAAAAAAATTAAAAGCATTTTGATATGTGTTTCAAGATAGTTACACACATTAAAGAAACTTACTATAGTCTCTACAGAATGAAGTCATCAGTTTTTTGCACAATCTCGCAAAGACTTAACCCAAAGAAGGGAACAGAAGATTTAGGATTAAACCTGATAACTGTGCTTAGTTCACTGTGGCTATTCGAGTTCCTAAACATTGAAGTATATTTGGTAGCGCATATAAAATCATTTGATAAGCACAATTCCTGACACATATTTAAGTTTTGTTCTGGTAAGAACTTAAATAATTTTTGAATAAAAAGCATTTTCCACAGGAGGAAGAGAAAAGCAGCATACGAAGGAACTCATGGCATTTAGTAAACCAGGCTGCCATGTAAAAGTAGGTTCCATGTTCTATGCGTACTTTCTTATCAAAATTTACCCTGTCTTTTGTGTTAAAGCTATGCCCAGCCTTCTCCTAATCTGTGATTCAGGAACGCTTCAGGCTCAAAGAATCCTATTTGTGTGCCTGCCACTACAACACCCTGTTGGTTCTCAGTCTGAAAGATCAGCTACCAACTTTAGCCTCGTCAATACACCCTCATTCCCCATCTTGCCCAGGGTAAGCCTCTTTTAAAGCTGAAAATCCCCTTTGATCTAAGGTGTGGTATCAGACACAACGCATGAATTTGTCAACAGCAGATAGGGTATCTGTAGGCATGGCCGAGTCTTGGCTTTGCCTCCTCATACTTCCTATAAACTTGAGCAAATAGAGGCCATTGTGTTAAAAAAAAAAGGAAAAAAAAAAAAAAGAAACAAAAAGAAACAAAAAGTATGCTTTTCCCTGTCTTCTACCTATTCCAAAACAAAGATTATAAAATACTGTTAGTAGCAGCCAAAGCAAAACAAATTTGAGTTCATAATTTGACCCCCATCTTTCAAGTCTGCTCAAAACTGTCAGCTTCTTGCTGTTTCCATTTTTCAGCAACTCTTTTATGCCTCAGAATACAAGGTGTGATGTCCGATACATTTCTCTCACTTGACTATAGAAGATTAAGTGCTTTGAAAACTAAATATTTTCCATCATGGAATCCACTTTCAGATGCATTACCCTGAACAACCTCTCTGCATTGAGACAAAAACTTTCCGTTAGTTACATGCATAACTTGAATTTTGGTTTAGTATCCTATTTGGAAACAAGGAATCAAGTTTCAAATGATCGTGCTCCCTATTTACGTCTGTTCACTCCTATTCCCTCACCAAATAACTTCTGGACTCATTGAATTTCAGCAAGATACGGCAGCCTTATCAAAGACAGTTATATCCTACATTCTTCATGAAAATGTGGGTATATTTGTCCTGTTACGTGACCAGTCAGCATATGCATGACAGTCAGCAAAACAAAGCTCAAACTAGCCAGTGCACTGGTTTTCACCCAGACAGCAGTTAGGGATCACAATGGGAAGCCAGGAAAGCTGAATAGCTTGGCCTTGTAGGAAGCCACAAACCCTCAATACATGATCATACAATTAACAGTTATATTTTAATGCATACAAAGAAGTAACTGATAGTAGTAATAAACTATTTCTTTCTGGAACACCTGCTAGAGAGATAGGATGATCACTTTCTCAGTTGTTTTCAACTATTTTACAAGAAAATAGAAAAGTATTAGGAACATATAGCATAATCATGCCCCTCCTTTTCTACCTTCATTTGACAAATGGCAACATCGTCCTGCTCTCAGTTTTAACACCTGATAACCACAGCACACCACAGTAATCAAGAAGAAATTGCAAGAAAAATTAATTCTGCTCAGGTTTCACAGCTCTGGACTGAGGGATACTCAGAAAACCCATTTATTAAATATTAAAATCCTACACAGAGACTACAATAAGGAATAAGGAACTTAGGATGTCTAACTAGACTTTCATCACAAAAACAAAAAAACACCTGAACCTAAGGAGATTCCCCTTGCCCAGTTACAAGTCTCTTTTTTCAAAGCACAGAACGTTTAGAGACTTTTAGTGAATCATTTATAATGAACAGGTTTAATACAGGGGAACAGGACATATTCTTCAGTCTCTGAAAATTTTTGGAAATTATGAACAATCCCTTATAAAACTTGTCAAATTGGCAAGCTGCTTTATAGAGAAGAAAGAAGCCTTGTTTTCCACATATGCCTCTGACTATCTGCAGTTTCCATCCCTGTAACTTCCCAAATATTCTCCTTTATCATCTCTTTCATCATGATAATATTATTATAAAATCAAAGTCTCAACAGTTGTACCTACAGCTAACATATTCCTTAGATATGTATTTCGACAAACAAATGTTCAAGTGAGCAAAGACTGGGGCTTCCTTCCCTCCCCTCAATGTTTATAAACTTTTTAGAAGTAGCATCTTCTCAAGGGGTTGATTGAGCAGGAAGATGTTAAAACTCCTAGATAAAAAATGCTCCATGCAACCAAATACTAACTCAAATTTAGCATCGAGACAAACACGGCACAAGATTTTAACTAAGACATTGAACACGAATTCAAAGAGAAACCAGAGAAACCAAATCTACCATTGCCAACAGCAACATTATCCAAATTCAACATCCAGCAAATGAAGCACGAGAAAGGTTTATTTCCAAGGTGCAAGACAACAAAGTAGAATTTGTGCTGTACTCACTCTTCTGAAATCACACTTTCAAAAGCAGCACTGTGATTTACTTGACTTTGCTGCTCAGTGTAGTCAAAAATGGAGAACAGAGCAACCATGTTTGTTTTTCAGTACACCTCACATTTTCTTCAGTTAATTTATTATTTTCAACAGGAACACAGTCATCAAAGACTTTATGGAGATAGAGAGATACACATACCTGTCTCCACTAAATATAAACTATGGCCGCTTCTGGACAAAAATGACAATTTTCTAGTCGTGTGATTTTTGTACTGAAAACATCTTGCCCATTGTAGAACTATTAGCAGTAAAAATCAAGTGTTTCCTTCCCAATATGTAACCATGTTTATACTTGGTGATCAAACATAACCTGTTTTAGTTGAATCAGACTACCACAAAGAGAATACAACACATCACCAAACACCTAAAAAGCTGTTCTTTCCATACTGCAGAACCCAAAAATAGGCTAACTTAAGATCTACTATGCCTTGACAATTTACACCTTGTGCACACTAACTCACTTTAATCTTAACTCCAAACCTAGAGAGTCATTCTGTTCTAGAAACGCACACAGAAGTATCACACCATCGAGGAAGGTTCTCCCACCCTTTAAAGCAGGCATTCACATCCTCCCCCCAGCTTTTCTGATCATAGCTTTGGTCCTCTCCATGTACATAACTCAACTACACAGCTTGCTCCAAGGTCCTGTATTCAGTGACATTCTATGTGCAAGCAGGACAGAATCAAATACCTAAAGGCAGGTCACAATTGTGTCTTTACAGATCAGCCCAGGATTTCTGCTAACAAGCCTATTGATGTGAACAAGCATTTAAGACCTGTTAAAAAAAGTTACCTAATTAGTGATTTTACCAATCTTTTATCATCTTTTACCAGTCTGTTTGTAATAAGGTGAATTTGCGATGATTAATGGAAAACCAAGAGACAAAATCTAAACTGACCAATAGAAAAGATAGGAAACCAGTAAAAGAGGCATGTCATTGATTCTGAGGACAAGAGTTTGTGTGCCGCCAAATCCCTGAAAAACAATAAGTAATTCTCTAGAAAGATCATAAAAGAGAGAACTGCAAAATATGAAATAGGAAATGAATAAGGCATGACTAAAACTTCTAGAAGCAGCTCCACATGAATTCTCCCCATATTTAGGTTATGGTCTCAGAAAGAAAAATTTCAGTATTTAAAGCATTAAGTACCAATAAACTATGGTTTGGCAACATGATATAGTAAATGACTGTCACATACATGTCAAAATGATTTCAAACTCAGTAAAAAGATCAATCCATGAATAAAAGCAAGGAGTTATTAACCAAATGAAATAACATTTAGGCCTAAGTCTTACTGGAATCAAGAAAAAAATGTCCAATTATTTTCACAGAAACATATATTTAAGTTTTACATGGCTAACACAGAAAAGCTACTAAACAAATTGAAGCATAAGAGAAACCTCATTTCTTTCATGAGAGATACTAATTTGTGTTCAGTCCTTGCTTAAGCAATGACCTGAGTGAGAAATTCTGAAAGTCTGTATTGAACTTGGTTAGAGACATGGCACTTCTGAGGAACCTGAAGTTAAAACCAAACTTAATTCTTTCCTCCTTGCAGTCTGAACATAAGAGAAGCCACAAAGACCAGCTCTAGCTGGCATCTGTCCTACTTCTCATGTTCAAAACATTGAGGGAGCATGAGCTTTCATGTTCTTTGTTGCAGTAAAACAGCAGCAGCATAGGAACTTCAACATCCCTTTCGATCACTGTGCTTCCTTGCACACAAGATCTGAAGAGGAAACACTGGGGTTTTGTGTCAGGTTTTTTCCTTCCTTTTGGTTGGGTTTTTTTTGTTTTGTTTTGGGTTTTCTTTGTTTTTTTGTTGTTCTTTTGCTTTGTGGTTTGCAGGGGGTGTGTGTTTTAAATTGAAAAAACAGAGAAAAAGAGAGATATTTTCTAAAATGTAGACGCCAGGTTATAAATACTTCCTCATTTTTTTGTGTAGTAAAACTAAATCCTTGTGATGAAGTTCCCCAAACATCCTTACTGTGTTCATTATTCCACATTTTTAATGTCACCATAGTCTGCAGACCACATCTTGCAGCCCCAAGATAAACCCTCACAGGCTACTATTTTTTTTCTTCTTCAAAACAGTAATTCAGACAGCTTATTTTAAGGAGGTATCGAGGGATAGGTCTATTCTTTTTTTCCTAACTCAACTTTATTTAGTATTACAATTTCTATTCTGATTATCATAATTATTTATTTTCTTGTAGCTGTGTCAACCAGTTTTCAGTCACATACCACTATTCTAAGAAATTGTTTCATCCCCACCCACTCCCAAGATTTAACAGGGCAATAACAACACGATTATGGTAGATTTGTCTTGCCTCTAAGGTATGGTGAACTGGACAGATTTTCTACTGTCTTGAGCTTCTTGTGCCACCATTCTACAACTAAAAGACCCCTGTCCTAAAAAATATCTCTGTTCTCATTTTCTTTTCAACCATGATACTCAAAGGAAAAGTAAATGCATGGAAGAGTGGAAGCAGTTATTGACAGATTGAAATACTCTCTAAAGAAGCTGCTCTCTTCTTGGGCAACAACAACAAAATATTTATCAGTGTAAGTATCTACCATTGTCTTCATCAGAACATAAGCTGCAAAAACCACAAGTATGCACACACACGACACAAAAATTAATCTCCTCACATATTTCCAGTATTTTCACAGACAGATTTCAGGGCCAAGAACACAGTCAGTCATACACTGGTCTTCACCTTGGAGATCAATATTAAAATCCCTGTAACTAAGCACTTCAATCCTTAAACTGCCTGTAAACTAATTAAGACTTCTCCATTTCCTAAACACTGAAACAGAAGTAGCACCATCATTTAGTAATGGAGATTTACATACTGCAAAAAATTTCCCAATGTGCTAAAGCACAACATAATTTCACCCACAGGGAGAGTCACTTAAATCTGACAAATCCATGTTGCTACATTGCTGTTTCAAGACTCCACACAGCGGCCTTCATACAGGTCCCCATCTGCCTTAATCCATAAACTTGATTTTTCTAAAATCCTGCTTAAAATGGAGAGTTAGATAAGGAACCTGTGACTCAAAAACTGAAAACCAATATTGAAGATATCACTGAATATTTGGACTAATATGTTTAAGGGATTCTAGGTCAGAAGCACCTTTGGATAATTCTTTATTGATAATCTATTTTAAGTGATTATCCAGTTAGGTAAAATAATGCTATGCTTTAATTTTGAATGCTCACAGAAGAACTAAACAGCTGCCACCAAAAAAAAAACTTTTCTGAAAATACAACAGAACTGGGAAATGTTTCAGAACTCCCTTTACCCACTGTACTAAGGCTGGCCTGCAAACATTCACAGACTTACTACCATAACCTATCAAAAGGACAAGGACCATCCTGAAACATTCTCAGTTTAGGGTACAGAAACACAATCCATACATAGTCTGACTGCTGCTCCTTTTGATCTAAATAGCCAACACTTAGAGAAGGAATACTGTCTTCTGTCTTTAAACATATACAGTATTGCAAATAGCTCTAAAACTTTGCTGTGAAAAGTGTGGTTTTGGGCAACTTATTATTATTAAACATTATTGCTAACATTCAGGCTATTTAGGCATCACCAATTATAAACTTACCTAATTAGAGCTATTATTTTAGAGTTGGCAACTTGATACTGGTCAGGACACAGGATTGAAGTGGCTTTAGTGGCACTGTTCATGCTGTTGTAAACAGAAGTTCAAGAAGAAAAGGATTGACTTTCCTCTCTGCACAATTCAACAGCTGCATTTCAGATACCACTGTATCATATGAGACAAATGGTAGAAGCCCAAGTCAATGCATTAAAATAACATTTGTCTTCCAAGAAAACACAGGAAAAACTAGCAGAATCTGAATCTCTAACTCTCAAAACCCATGTCCTATCAATCCTCATATCTATACATTGTCAGTAGACAAATGCTAAAAAAGACATGGATGCAAACGCTTCCAGGATACAGATAAATAAGAACTTGAGAAACTTTCATCATAAAGTATTTAAAGCAAGATCCTGAAAAAGACAAAGACAGGTGGATAGACAGAAGAAAGAGCTTACAGTTTCCACCCCTAGTAACACGCCCTTTCTTTGGAAGCACGCACTCACAATTGGTTGCTTCCATCTTAGCCACATAAGCCTTCTATCCCTTTCAAATACAGTAGTTTTGCTGTACCTGGCGCAAGTTTCATAGCTCATGCAAAATGTCAACACATAAAGTATATTAAAACTTTTTTTCTCATTAACATATGCTAATATGATCACAGAAAACCTGAACTGCACTTTCTATCCTGAGTTTCTATTAAGTCTAGTTCAAGTCCAATCCAGTACCACTTCAAATGCCTTACCTCCAAATACACTAAGCATAAGTTACAATACATCTTAGACTCTGAGATAAAGCCTGCATTTTACAACTCTTCTTTTGGTAAAAAGGTGCCTAGCAACTAGAGAAAAAGGGCATCTACAGCTTTCTAGGACAGCAAAATACGGGATGAAAGAACAAAGTCTTAAAGGCACCAAAGCTTATCTCTGATCTCACCCACCTTCTATTTCAACTGTGGAGCTCGTTTCTCTAAGACACATCTGTTTAAATAAGTTATTTGGCAACTGTGAAACTCATAAAGCCTGGTTTCATATGAGTTTGTATTCCTTTGCCCTTAAAAAGCCTCATTCACCAGAGCAGATGCAAACCTTAAAGTGCTATGTAGCATACCTACTATGCAAGAGACAAGAAATGCAGCATCTCGCCTGGACCTACACATGGTTGTGAGCTTCCCAGTAAACACACAGGACATCTGGTCACCTGTTTGCTGTCAAACAGAATATCTAATGACTGAAATATCTCACAAGCTCAATTTGAGATAATTGTATATAGGACACAACAGTTATGGACCAGTAAAAAGGTCAGCAAATTGAAGATTCTAGAGGATGGGCACAGTAATTCTTTAAGAAGTAAAGAAACTGCAAAGGTTTATAAAAATTCAAAAGAAGGGTAGATGTGTTCAGTAACAATATTATCAAAAAATAATAAAGAACTAACATCTGAGGCGTAATCATTAACAGTTTGATTTCATGATTTGCTGGGGATGGTGGGGAAGCAAAATAAAACATCAACATCTTTCACTTGGGAGGTGAAGAAAGCCAGCAGTCACCTGGTTAAAAAATGAGCAACAGAGGTTGCTGCTGGGGACACTGACTGTAAAGGAGTAGGAAATGGCAGGAAGACTGTAATTCAGACAAGGTTGGTAAGTAAAGCATGATACAGATTGCATGGAGTAAGATTAAAATACAGTGTATCCATATTATCTTGAACAGTTTCCCCATGATTTTCCTTCTCAGACAGCATATGCATCTTTAAAGAACACAAAGATCTGAGGCTACCCCTTCACATGTAGTTTTCTACACGCATCGGTGACAAAACTTCACTTTCTTTAAAGATTAGTTTTGTTTCTAATGGGAGTATTACTTTTACTCAATCACAGTTTTCTATATCGCACTGAATTTCTTTATATCACTGTGCTCCTCCCAGCAACTTAAATATACATTGTTTAGGATATAAACTTAAAACCACAATGCTCTAAGTTTAACAAAAATGTTTACATTTTCTTTTAAATGTTCTATGCAACTACTGAGGACTTAAAAAGAAATAGTACATTTAGCGTCTGCAATGGCAATTTCTTACACCAGGAGGATATTAACCTTTAATCCTTGAAATCATTAAAGAAATGTTTGTAGAAATATTTTTAGCCTCTTTATCTGGTCAAAGTACTGGAAGTTAAGTCGTGTCTGTACAAACCAATCATTTCACCAGCAGTTTTATATTTCTTTAAAGCCTCATATAAAAAGCACCTGCTTAAAGTGAGTAATGGAGTTTTATATTCATTGCACTTAGGAACAGCGTATGTAACCTATTCCGTTTTCCTCCCTTGTGGAATATATTTCAGCTTATATTGCACAGCACATTACCGATGTGTATAAAGACTCTCTGATCAGCAATTTGGACTGCAGACAGCAACCTGCGTGAGTACACTTTTTTTCCCCTCCTTAAATACGGTATCCACTTGATTCACCAACACAAATTAAAACCATCCTTTAAACATGATGATCTCACCTTCACAGTGAATACATGAAGCCCATACATGCTAACACCGTAACAATGTCAGACTACAATCTATGGTATATACCCTGCACAACCAACAAGCAATACACACGCTGGCAGCATTATAAAAAAAGCAGCTTATATATAACCTTCCATGGCCAAAGAATAGAAAATCTCTATTAGTATGATTAATTTCCTAGAGGTTAAAAATCTTACTGTCTATTAAGACAAAAAAGAAGAAAATCCAAATGCAAGGCAAGTCCTGTAACATTGCTTATATTAAGAATGCAATTTAATCTTGGGATTAGCATTTTGTATTTAAAAAAAAAAAAAAAGCATGAAAAAGGGTATTTCCATACTATAGCTTATTAAAGCACATGCTTGTGACATACTACCTTATAGCTAAGAAATTTAAGGAATTCTTCAACTCAACCTCAGCGTAAGGTTCCCCCGCAGAATTACTTAGTACTGTATTTTGATAAAAGTATAAACTTGCAATAGCCTAACAACAGTGTTCTTCAATTACGACAACATTCACATTGAACTAGAGTATGTAATACAGGCATGATCACGTCACAAAAAGAACTTACTATTTTTAAGTAAGCTCCTGTTTTTCATTTAAAAAACAACAGTGACTTCTGATGGAAGAATTTAAATAATTTTTGTAAACACCTTTGCATAATTAAACAGAATCATAAAATTGCATTAATTCCTCATAATATGTATTCTTATATTACACATCAAAAACACATTGATTTCAAGGTATTTCAAACAACCTCCTTAGCGGACTGATCTATCCTCTATGCACAGAATCATATCTTCACAAAACCAGATGCTACCATAGACAGTTAGTCTTTGCATCTTCTTCCATCCACGTATCTCTATATCAGTAAGTTTTAAATAACATGAAAAATAAATTTGCCAGGACAACTTAAACTAAGCATAGAATTACCCGTCAATATTATTGCACGTAAGTAATTACTCACTGAACTAAACAGGAAGAAGGGCTATATTACATTAGCTTGATTAGTACCTCATGGAACACTGCAGAAGTAGTTCTGAGGTCAAGGCAAGTTTACAGAGCCCATGAGAAGTGGAAGGAATAGATATTCTACAGTCACACATCTGAAGTATTAATATCTGTGACTGGGGAAGTACATGTTTTCTAACCTACTGTAATTAGGTTAGCACTACAGTAAGTTTGTTTGTTACAAACTTTGATATAGTTAGTACAGTAAATCTTGATAAATCTACCCAATATTAAAATATTTGAGGAAGTAGAGGACTTCAAAGTTAAAATGAAATCCTGATAAATCTTCAGAGTATCTTAGAATGATATCCAAATGAGAATTTGGAAACACAAAAAAAAAGTCAACTTTTTAATACAGTGGAACATTACTATGAACTTACTGTTTACAATATTGTTTCTTTTGCCAATTAGACATCCTTACCGTAATTTCACATATGTACCAAATGTCCTTACAGGTATTATAGCTTGGCTTAGTGTCTAAAAAGGAGGCCTATATGAATGCCAGTTGTATGGTTTTCAACAGAAGGATGTAAACTTATTTAGCGATCTGTTTTTCTCTTTCATCTTATCTCTAGTTTCTGTGTAGATTTATAATGCTCATTGTTTCCAATTTTAACAAATCACCTAATGGCAGAAAGGAAAATATGTTAACCTTGGAATTATTTGCAGTTGTAGAAATCCCTTTTGTCTGGCTCATGCAAGGCCTGCAATCTGTTTTAAACACAGATTGTCTGTCTTTTGTCTGACAGCCACCAAGCTGCACAAATTACTTTCTGCCTGTTCACCTGTTTGCAGCTGTGTCTGTAAGCTAAGGATTCTGTAGTTTGACTTGAGCAACCACTCCAGGATTGATGACATGTGCTGCTGATAAACTGAGCAATTTGAAGAAATTACTGGCTAAACTTATTGAAAGACATCTGTGCACGAGCTGAGAACTAGAAGCCTTCAATTGTGTGTTTGCAACCTGCAGTGGCGGCAATCTGTTTGAAGTGATATCCTTCTATAAGAGAGCTGGCCCTTACACAAAATACCTAAACCATCTTTGCAACATATTTCCTCACACACCAATAGAATTCTGCTCTTTTGGTCTTAAATATACTTCCTAAATAGAGGATATAACAACAATTAAGACTTCCTATACTCATCTAGCAGAAGTAACTTCTTTTGAAGTGTTTCCATTTTTCACTCAGATTTCGCATTCCGTATTGTTTCCCAGCCTTCTCTGCTATATGGACTAGTTCTCAGCAGTTAATGGTAGTACAAGCATCTCACAGGCACACTTACTCTTTTATGTTAGCCAAGAAGACATGCCTTTGCAGTATTATGGGGGTACAGCTCAACTATTCCTTCCACTTGCAGTACGTCATTACCTCCTCAGTTAACTATTATTAACACCTGAAATTTCTGCTCTAATATTTAATAATACAGAAATTGTATTTCCAAACCTTGAGAATCCGGATAATGTTGAACTTCTGGGGGAATATTTGCAGATGTTAATTTTAAGCTCAGGAAGCCCAACTGCTATCTCAGGGTGAGTGTGTGCATGCACATGTGTGTATATATGAAATTATTTTGGTTTAAAAAAGCTCCGCCAGACTAGTGAGCTGTGTGTGATGACTAGTCATTTCTAAGCTGTACATTACATTTAGCAAAATAAACTCCTAAGTCCTTTGGGACACATTCTATAGCGATATACTTCAATGTTGCTCCCACTTCCTTTGTTCTTACACATTTAGCATAAATATGTTTCAAGTATACATTGTGACAGAGTAAGCCAAAGTAGAATTCTACACATCTTCAAATGTTTTAGTAGCCCTGAATAAACAACAAATTAAAAACAGCACTAAAAATCAATTGATACAATAATGAGGGGAAAAAAATGTAATTGAAGGGAAAGTGTGTTAAGCCTAAAAATGTAACTAGAGTGCTTAGGCATGTAGTCCAAAGCACTACTCAGAAGTTCCAAAGCCTGTAGTCAGAAGCACAGAAACTGTCCACTTTCGCATCTGCACATTAACCCCCTCCCCCCAAGCTCTCCTTTTATACATTTGAAAAGAGTCAAGTATGCAGTACTTCAGTCTGTGCAGTGAACCATCAAAACAAACTATTCATTTCACCTTGTTATTGCAACTAGTTCATACTAAAAAGTCAGGATACTAACTAAAATGATCAATCAAGACTTACATCTGTGCTATTTGTTAGTTTTAGCAAATTAAATTAGTGCTTCCATTTTAATTTCTTAAGTATTTGGAGGCAAATATTACCTTTAAAAGCATCTTCACAAACAAGGTCTACTAACAATGACAACAATTTTCTAAATATGTATTTATTCAATGAAAAATTATCACTGTGCTTAAACACATTTGAAAATAGGAAAGCAAAGCTTTCAAGTTAAGTAGCTATATAAATTGGGCTTTCACATTTCAGAATCCATAAACTGGATTCAACACAGAGCTAAAGTGACCTCCTGGAGAAAAGGATATATAGTACAGTGTATATGCATACAATAAATCAAATCCTGATTATGTGCAGCTAATAACTATATATCACTAATAATAAAACCCTTAAGATACTGTGCTATAGCAGATATCTAAGTAAATACAGTACATTTTTATCTTTACCCTCTATGCATATTGTGAGTTCGAGCATTTTCAATGTCAGCTTTTATTTTAGAAGAGCTAAGTCGTGAGAACATTCTTATGTACCACTTCATAACTCTGACACCAAGTATGTATAAAAAGATTAGCCTTTATTTGGTATAAAATCAGTTGGCAGTTTTACATCTGTGCAATGCAACATAAATACCCCAGCTGGCATCTCAAGCTCACACACATATGGACTTCAAAACAGAAACTTCCTTATTTGCAGCACTGCCAGGGTAATTTTGTATACTCTGCATACTACAGCTATTTGTCAGGCCTCTGCAGGTGTGCACTGCACATAAACACACAGCTGTAGTCTAGCAAGCCAAGTGTTCCATCAAACACATAAAGGGAGACCTCAGCAGCTGGATTAGTCATCCCTGCAACAGGTCCAGGGAGAACAATATGGGTTAGTATTTTTGGAAAAGCACGGATGGTAAATTTATGATTATGCTGGCCTTACCAAATAACTGCTGGATTGTGTCATTTTTATGCAATGTCTACTTATTAAAGTTTTTGTTAGAATGGCTGGAACAGACTGAATATTTTTTAGTTTTTAATATAAACAATAAGGTAGTTTATGTATAAAATAGTTTATTAAGTGCAAAATGTTAAAAGGTTTTCATGCTAGTGGTTGGTTTTTGACAGATGTTACAATTATTTGCATTGGCTTTAACACACAAATCACTGGAATAAATTATAGTTAGTATATTATAAAGTTTCTTACTAGTTATATATTATACTTTGTCACATATACTATAACTACATAGCATTTTTCTATCTCTATGTATTTTGCTCTAACTGCTTAGATCACAGGTGAATTCCTAAAAACACTTGATAAAAAGAAGTGCAGAATAAACACTTTACTGTAATTAAATGTAAATTCAATGTTTCTGAAAAAGAAAAAACAACAAAAATTACTGTCTCAGAACTGTTTGGAAGACCCAAGCATCCACAGAATTTCATGGTGGTCATACAGATGTTAAAAATATTTTTATAAACCAGAAAAAGCACTAAGCCTAATTTTATACAAGTTTGCTTTAAGAAACTTCGTATGTCAAAAGCAAGAATAAAATGAATCAATACGAAAATAAATAAAACTTTTAAAACAAGTTGCCAACTATTTATCCAGAATGTTCAGTGTACGATATATATTTTAGCATTTAAAAGCTGCCTCAGAAAAGATGAGAAAATATGAACACTATTCAGGACAAATCCTAGATGCAATTCATCCATTAAACTCTGACTTCAAATAATATGCAAGCACATGTGCTTGCTTCTCTTTCATGTTTGTTTTGAATCACAAAAAGTTACCAGATCTTACCCATAGCTCTCTCTTCTGAAGATGACATCCTTACACACTCATAATAGCTCTTTCAGATTTCATGTGCTGGGAGGAAGATGTCCATTCAACATACCAGTAGGGTGGACATTGACCAGCCCTGAGAACTTTACCACATTTTTCCTCATGTACAGCAGTCCTTGGCAGCACCTGGGAACACTGAGCAGGAATCCATTCCCAATTGCCCCTTCTTCATTAAGTTAATTGCATGATTTCAAAGAAGAAGAGAAGGGGCTTCCTAAAGGTCACTTTCTTAAACATGACCTAATGACATTTCAAAACCATGTATCTGTCATCCACCAGGAATATCTCTATTGGTGGCTCAATATACATAAAGGTTATGTTAGCATTATGGTAACATAAGATCTAATAATTTGAATTACTGATAGATAACTAACAATCACATAGTGATTTCCTCATGGTATAAAGGTAGCTGTTCTTTTAAACCCAGCAGGTTGTAGTAAATGCTGAAAAAGCACACATGGCACCAGAGATGCAGAGATGAACAATACTCAGCCATACTCAGTATGAGAGCCACTAAAACAAATAGCAAAATCATAAAGAAACACTTCAAAACAAAAAGTGGATATTTAGAATACATGGAAAATGGAAATGGCAAAGGTAATTATTCCCTTAATGCAAACAACTCTATCTTTCTGAATCAAATTAGAAAATCTATAATTTCAGGGATATATATTTTGCAACCATCTTGGATCTACAGCCTATGAAAGAAAACACATATAAAGCTTTAACCATGGAATTACTCTTTTCTGGTAAACTGAAGACAGTCCATATCAAAGATAAAAGAATAAATGGAATAGGGGAGAAAAGACTGATGGCTTGAGGGTAAAGTTATCAAGATTTAATGGCATATTATACCATTGATGAACAAACCATATTCAAAAGAAAAAAATAATTGTTTTATTAAAATGATCTACCATCATGTAAGAGCTCCTGAGAAATCACTAGGCCCCTACTTAAGAAAACAAACCTAAAACATCTTTCTTGAAAAACAAATAAAGATGATCATGATATTATAGAACAAAATAATATGATGTCCATAAAGTAAAACTGCACCTTTTCAAACTAATAGTCCCCCTGGCAAAAATCTGAGTTTTCAGGAAATCTTTAAGAAAATGTTTCTGTGAATATTACAAAAATTTTTAAAAGAGGAATTAGCTGTCATAAGTGTTAATCAAAACTATGCAGTGAACTATAAGAGAACAGAAATTAGAGAGAGGAAAATAGAGAGTGAGGAGAAGGGTGAGGGGCATTAGTCTTCCCTGGGTGTTACAGTGATACAGCGGATTACACATGGATCTATCAGTCACAAACTTGCATTCTAATCCTGGTTTTGGCAGGTATTTCCTGCCTGACCTCAAGAAAAACATTCGGCTTCAGAGCATTAATTTATCTCTACAGAAATACAGTCTTACAGGGACATTTATTCATTAGATAGGGGAGGATTCATGTTTTGTAATAATTTTATTAATATTATACAAATTAATCACTACAAAATTAGCACAGAACTATTACAGTATTGTCGTTATATATGTAGATCTAAAAGAAGTTTTCTACTTGTACACAGAAATAATCTTAACCTTGCTGTTACAGGACAATCTTCCAGATTAACTGAATGCCACAATAATCGCTGTGTATAAATCAGCCCCACTGCTGTCAAGTTGCTCAGATTCAGCCTTTCCAAAAGCAAAGCTTCAATATCATCTATGAAAATGTTGGACCAAATCACCATTCTGCTAAGAGTATCATCATATTTTGGTACTACAAATGCATGGTGTTCAAGTGTCCATTACTGTGGGTGGGAGGCAGAATGTCCTAGTAAGAGACAGAAGACAAGGAAGGAGAGCCCTAAACACTCTCATAGTAGCAGGACTCCACAAAATAAAAAGTCCTGCAGAAGCCAGCAGAATGTCAGGACCTACTTCCCTGAGCAGACCAAATACGGAACTTGGCTTGGCCTTGTTGCAGGTATGGATCAGAATCTAGCCTGAGCCCTCAGAGACAACTCCTTCCAACAAATAAAAAAAAAAAATAAAAAAAAAAAAATATCCAAAATCTAGGCACATCATGATGCAAGTTTCCCTTAGCCTGTTACCATATCCTGAGAAACTGCATTCCAGTAAAATTGCATCAAGCCATAGACCCTCTTTGTTTAGAGAGCTCAGGCAAGTGGAGTACTTTCAACAAAAGGTCCTCTCCAGAAGGAAAAATGAACTTACTTGAACTAACTGATAAACACAGCTCTTATTCTAGTGATGATGTATCTATACAGATAGATGGCAGGGATGAGTGTGGGTTTTTTGCCTACACAAGTCAAACAGTATTCAGAATTTTTTCACAATCAAGTCATTTACACTTTTTTTTTCTTTTAATTTAAAACTCAAATTCAACAATTTGTCCACCTTAGCAGGCTGGGATTTTAGGCACAGTTATATTATGTACACCTTAATCAGATCCTGTGCCTAAGACTGTATTAAACCCTTCTGGAACACATAAAATCAAGAAATCCAGGAGAATAAACGCATTGCTGAACTTCTACATTTTCCACTGCAGATAGCATGCCATATTTTCAATCAAATTAATAAATGTTAAAGCATAAAGGACCCCCACTCAGGATCTACTCAAGAATACTGAACAAGAACACTGCTGAATAAGAGTGTTTCACGTCTCCAAAATATTTATTAATTCATTGAGGCCTAATACTTAAGACATTCCTGCACAATGTCAAGCCAGCAGACCTTGATAATTTAGGGAAGTAAATACATCCTGCCTACTGCAGGAGAACTACAAGCTATTGCTGAACCAAAAAAAAAATATGGCTCACAGTTAAGTTAATCCATTGATACAACATATTAAAGAAGAGAATCCATAAATAATTACTGGAAGGATGCAATGGTTTCCTAAATTAAAGTTTGAGTCTCAGCATGACTTTTAAAATTTGGAACACACCATCACTAATGTATTTGATGTTCTGTAACAAACAAAAAGAAATATTGTCCTTGTTCAAAGAGCCTATCAGCTGAAAAAGGGACAAAACCAAGGTGGAATATACAAAGATATATTCCAGTTATACAATGGATACAAATGCAAAAAGTAGTAAAAAACTATTTCATAGTACGGAGAAACAGAGGGAAGAACTGCAAAACATTCTGTGATTTTGGTCTTTATTCTAGTTAAAAACTTATCCTGGAAAACATTACAATCAAAAAGCCATTCAACATCTTAAAATGCTTGAGAAATGCATACTGACTGTATCTCCACAACGTTTTAAAAACCTGATAAAGCCTAAATTGATAAAGAACTTCCTATATTGAGAACTACACTGTTGCCCAAACAGCTGAAGCAACATTATCAAACTGTAACCAATTCCAGACGCCTTTGGGCATCACACAGACCATGCTTGCTTCTCTCTCCATTCCTACCTCCACTTTTTCCCCATTTTTCTTAAAATACAAGCTATTTTATAGGGTGACTGTAATATGATACTATGATCATTGCTGATTGCAGTTAGAAACAGACCCTTCTAATCCAGCTGCTCTCCACTTCAACAAATGCCATTTAAAAGCTACTTCATAAAAACATTATTGCTTCATACTTAAAAGACATTAAGTCAAGATTTTGGAAATTCCATTCACTTGATTATATCAGCAAGTGCACTATACATTAGATTTATCATTAAAGCAAAATCCATGAAAACTGTTTTCCAGACTTTAGTTAATGCTCTTATGACACATTTGGCCAATGAAAAGGGATGAAAAACAGTAGTGCTTTGAAGCAATAGCCAGTAAATGCCGCTGTGGTTTACCAAGAGTGGGATGCACAACATATTAGACCACAGTTAATGAAATTAAACCATTTCTTATGTTTTTTAAATGTGTCCTGTATTACTTGCTTGGAAACTACACAAATGCTTCATCTTTGAGATTTCACTTTTTTCTGTAGTAAATTGTATCTCTTACATCTACTGGTAATTAAAACAGTAAGCAACTACCACTGTTTTGTATTTTATAATACTATTTAAGGCAAAATAACTCAATAAATAAACTGCATGTTCTTTGTTTCCACATAAAAACTAAATTCTAACTTTATGTTCCTTATTCAAAGATCCAGGAAAAAGATTACTGTGAGGAAAACAGGATAAAGTATTTGCATACTACCTACTTGTATAAGATGTGCATTGATAAGTAGTTTCCTTCCATAATATGCTCATGAAATGTGGCTTTAATGTAATGCTTTCTTTACAGTTTGACAAAAGAAATTCTCCTAGCAGACATTTTGGTGCAGTAGATTTTTAAATCTTTAACTCCAGTCCTCATGTACAATTTCTTCAACAAAGCGGCTTATTTACCAAATTAAAACACTATTTGTCCTCTACTTTTCTCAAGTCTTGAAGAACCAAACAGATAATTAATCTTGGAAAACCATTTACTTCTCTAGTATTTTTAAGTATTTACATACTATTTATAAATCTATGGTTGAAGGCTAGCTAAATTAAATCCTTAAAGAGGGCTACATGTCTCCATTATATAACAATACATTGGATATTCTCCTACTTACATCAAGAAAGCTTTGAAAACATAGTATTTTTTCCTGGAATTTAACAGAGAGCTCACAGATGAAATCTAATTTCTTTCTAGCAGTCCAACTGTTGAGATAACAAGCTGTTTTCTCAATAACTCAATTCTCCTACGATCTTCAAGCTTTCCAAATGAAGTTCTTCACACACTGTATTTTAACAAGTTAATTTATGACTAAGCAATGTTAACTAATAAACTTTTCCAATTACCATAATTAGTTAACAGTAAACTGAGGGACGGTCAATAGTTCAGGTCATTTTTATATAGCGTCACCGTAAGAAGCCACTACTATTATTATTCCTCAGGGACTATCAAGCCACAGGTTTGTTAGTTACAGTCATCAGCAGAGTGAGAAGATTTATAAGTGAGAGCCTAGTCACGAAATAGCATCAAAAACAATCTGTAAGAGAAAAGGCAAATGACCACTGCCCTTCTACTACCCAAATTAGAAGAGCTACTGTCTTCTATTTGCTACTTAGAAACATTTTACTAAATATTTGAAAAAACATTGATATAAACATTAGAACTCTTCTTTGATGTGGGAGGGAATGAAGAAATGGGACCTTCCAATTAACAGAACATATTTGCAGACAAATCACTTTTTCCAGATAAAAAGTCAGTGGTGGGGCTCTCAACCCAACTTCCAATACTGAGACTATAATTTCTGTATATGTTAAAACAGAAGTCAAATGAAGACGAATGAAATAATTATTGTGTCTAAGAGAAAACTGTCCTTATTAGCAGAAGTGTTGAATAACACAGTCTTTAACACAAGTTACACTGCACACCAAAGTGGCAGTGAAGCTCAGATCACATACACTCATTTCCATAATCATTTTCACATGTCTAGAATGCATTAAATACAGTACCATCTTAAAAATGAAAAGCAGACATTCCTTTGGAAATTAATTCAATATTTAGCATGTCACACTCAGAAAAGATCTCCTCCCTTTATAACACATAAAAATTGGAACATAATAAATAAGGATGTTTATTATTTCATTTGCCTTAATTTTGTCCTATAGGCACAAGCATACACTACAGTTGTTGAAAGATGGTATTGACATCTAGAACACTGTATTCTAACAATGTAAGCCATAAATCTTTCTCTGAAAATAAACATATATAGAACCTTAAAAAGAAAAAATCAACATGGAACCTTCTTTACCATGCATTTCCACATACCTCACATTAACTACTCCTGCTGACAGACTTTGATCTCAATAGTCTCCAGTCAGTTCCCAGAAAGAAACACACACACATATCACAGAACATTTCTTCTTACCAGATTCTTTGCCACAAACAAAAATTTAAGCCTATGCTTAATGTATATACATATCTTGAATCCACATATGCTAGTATTACTGAAGTTACAGCTAATGGGTCCATGCAAGAATGCTAATTAGGAATTGCTGTGAATATTGCTTCTCTTTACGTTGACTTTTCAAGAGGATCAAATTCCCTACAGTCTGTATCTGGGTTATCCATACTCAAGTTAATTCTCATGTTGACTTAGCTCTGAGGGCAATTGCTTACGGAACAAAACTAAAATTACTGCATGTGTAACAGTGGTATGTTGGTCATTTGTAATTATTATTTCCAGAGGCAAGCCTGTGACTCTTCTCACCATGGCAAATTGAGCTCAGCTACTAAACCCTTCAGTGTGAAGAACTTGATTATCTCTTCTGGATAAACAGGATAACTTGTGAGGAGTTATCAAAGAATTAGTAATAGGCAAGCAGAGCTAAGTGACATTCTCCCTGAAGATCACACTATAAGATATATTTAAGCTTTAACTTGCATCTTCTTTCAGGATTTTTCATTATGCTACTACAACAAATTCTGAAGTTTCACATATGGAAACAGAAATTAATTTTGCAGTGCTAATTCCTTACTCAGCAAATGGATAATAAACCACAACAACGAAACTTTTCAAATTACATCTGTGCTTTGAAGAACATGTTTATAAGTGGGGGAGCAAGAGAGAATTCCTCTAAGTTCAATTATATGATAGAATAAAATATTGCAACACCATCTTCTCCATTTACATGACAATGCATTAGTTATTTCTTGTAGTGATTACACAACATACGACAGTGTAGTTCCCAAGACTTCAGACAATGTCAACAAATAGAGGAAAGAAATTTTTTCAACACACCGATCAGAATGCATAATGAATAATCAGACATATGTTTCAAATGAATTCCCAGAGGAAATAGTTAACTAATAATCTTTTTACAGAACACACAGAAGCAACGTGTAGCCCAGCTATATGAAATGGCAACTTACGTTAAACACACTTTCAATAGGCTTCATCTTATCATGGGAAACTACATTTGCCAATACATTCACAGGTGGAAAGGTTTGCATTGTTATCCACCAACCCAAAGTATTTCACTGCAACAGGAGACAACACACAAAAGACAGACCATACAAAAAGCATAAACTATTTACAACAGGAAATCAAAGAAAGAGAAGATGATGTTAACATGGTTTGTGAAAGTCAATTTACCCCATAATGGTGACCCAAATAAACAAAAAAAAAAGATGGCAAAACTGGTGGCAAAGCTAAAATAGACATACTACCCTAATACTTCAGATTCAAATGCCTTTTTAAGAGAAAATATGCCCATACTGATATGGACAGACATAAATGCAATGTGTAAAATAAAAGAAAACAAGACAGAGATCTCATTTCTTGTATGAGGAATGTGTATTTTTTTATTTCCTCTGCTAAGTATGTCATCACTGTAAGATGAAGCAAAAAATAAATAGGCAGATGTTATAATAAGAAAGATTAAGAATAATCTTGCTGATGATCAGATTTTGTTTTTCCAGAAGACAGTTGTTAATGTTGAAAATGGATGCTACTGCAGTTTTAGAAACCTACTCATTTAGAATTACTCCAATAACTTCCTTATAAATAATCACAGAATTGTAGAATCGTTTGGGTTGGAAAGGACCTTAAGTATCTTCTAAATTCAAACCCCCCTGCCATGGGCAGGGACACCTTCCACTAGACCAGGTTGCTCAAAGCCCCATCCAACCTGGCCTTGAACATTTCCAGGGAGGGGGCAGCCACAGCTTCTCTGGGCAACCCGTTCCAGTGTCTCACCACCCTCACAGGAAAGTTCTTCCTTACATCTAAATCGACCCTCTTTCAGTTTAAACCATTACCCCTTGTCCTATCCCTACACTCCCTGATAAAGAGTCCCTCCCCATCTTTCCTGTAGACCCCCTTTAAGTACTGGAAGGTTGCTATAAGGTCTCTCCAGAGTCTTCTCTTCTCTAGGCTGAACAACCCCAACTCTCTCAGCCTGTCCTCACAGAGGAGGTGCTCCAGCCCACTGATCATCTTCATGGTCCTCCTTTGGAGACTTGCTCCAACAAGTCCATGTCCTCCTTATGTTGGGGGCCTCAGAGCTGGACACAGCACTCCAGGTGGGGTCCCACGAGAGCAGAGTAGAAGGGGAGAAGCACCTCCCTTGATCTGCTGGACACAATTCTGATGCAGCCCAGGATACAGTTGGCTTTCTGGGCTGCGAGGTCACATTTCTGGCTCATATTCAACTTCCCATCCACTACTACTCCCAAATCCTTCTCCACACTCTGCTCTCAATCCACTCATCACCCAGCCTGTATTTGTGCATGGGATTGCCCTGACCCATGTGCAGGACCTTGCACTTGGCCTTGTTGAACTTCATGAGGTTCACACAGGCCCACCTCTCCAGCCTGTCCAGGTCCCTCTGGATGGCACATCCCTTCCCTCCAGCATGTCAACCACATGCCACAGCTTGATGTCATCAGCAAACTTGCTGAGGGTGCACTCAATCCCAACTGTCCATGTCACCAAAGATGTTAAACCGCACTGGTCCTAATATAACAGATTTGTTATAGACTTTAAAAAAAGGGAACACAGCACTTCATTAAGAAGCTTTTCAGCCACACATAAGCTGACAATTCTGCTACATTCCCTAAAGACTTGCAGAAGTCTACGATATTTCTACTTCAGTTGTATAAACTGAGTAATTTGAAAACAAACAAAAAAAGGTATCTTAGAAGAATATCACCTAAAGAAATCTTATCTGTGTTGCTGATCAGTTACCAAAAATAAATAAATAAATACATTTTTAAAATAAATAAATAAATATCACACCTATACAAACACACAACCTAGTCAAGGGACATATAAAGAAACAATGATGAAAACAAAGGAATACACTCACTCTTGCTCCAGTTGCACCCAGTGATCATAAAACAGGTAGATCACTTATATATTCAAGTAACTGAAGGACAGGTCAACCTTCCTTAGGAAATAAAAATCCCAAAGGAAATGAAAGTGGAAATAAAACCAAGGGAAAAATGTATTTGGCTCTACACCCTAAGAATTCCCTACAGCAGTGTATTACAGAGATGTCCCTGGAGTCTGGCTGAGCTGCAACAGCAGCAGCATTACAACCATAATCACTGGGTCACCAGTGGCATAGTTGGCTGATTAAGAGATGAGGTTATGTAGCTACTTAATTTAGTAAGAAACTGCACAAAATACAGCCATACAGCCTGATGTATAGAGCATTTTTGTACAGATATCAAATAAAACAAAACACTGAAAACAATCATTTAATCAGAAGGAAATAAGTGACCGAGAGGCTTCAAGGAGATTGCATCTTACCTATTTGCACAGATCACAGAGCAAACAAAACTAACCCCAGCACCATCCCCAAAAAACCCAAGTCACAAACAGAATAAATTCATATTTGTTCCAGTAATACCACACGAGGAGGACTTTTCTTGTTACCCAAGAATTATCTACAGGCCAGGTGTGGTAGCTCTTACAAAAAATATTGTAACTGGTTATATAGGGTAGATAATATTAATGCGTAGAATAGTTTTGGATACAAATAGTAGTCTTCTTTGCACAGAATACCCATGCAGCTGTACAGAGGCTTGCTTCACAACTCTTTACAACTGCAGGATCTTTTGGCAAACACAACCTTCATAAGCACCTTCCTAGAATCAAAAATATGTATTCTCTTGACTCCTACTTTAATTTTCTCCTCTTACATCTCCAAACTAGATAACAACCTCTCAATGTTGACCTTTTTTTTTTTTTTTTTTTTTTTGTCTTTTTAAGGCCAGAAAAACACAGTTGAATTTTTTATGGCAATGTACCTGCAGAAATCCCACCATACAAGACTGGCTAAGTAGTGACAACTTTTAAAATGAACACCAAATAGTGCTAGTATATAAAAGAAATTAAAACTTTGCTTTACAGAAAGTTACTCACCACTTCAAAATTGAGGGACTAAATCCTACCTACACACCGACAACAAATATTTGCTTTGTAAATTTTCAACGTAGGGATGTTACTGAGAAATTTTAGTTGTTTTATCTCTCAAGAGTAATGCACAAAGTATTTTTGGCACAATGCTACAAGTATGTTACAGTGCAGCAGAACGCAGAATTTCATTAAATTTGACATGCTTTTGACTGAGGCAGTATGGACTTCAGCATCTTAATAGATGCGGCACAAATAATCCTATGCAATTTACATAAGTCCAGTGTAAACAGTAAGAAGTGGGTATCAATAATTATGTTAAACACATAAAGAATGTAAACAATCTTAACCTGCAAGATTGTACATCTTTCAGAAAGTGAAAGAAAATAAGATGATGCTTTAAAATAAGAGTTTGAGATTGCTGCAGAGTGCGATACCAAGACCAGTTTATAAATTCATTCAGTTCTGAGCTGCTCTCCTCTGGGGCAATGGCATCATTCCCTCTGCCTTGAGTTACCTCTAGTGCTCATGTGGGCACATTATGAGACAGATAAATGGCTAAATTGACTGAAAAATAACCCTCAGAAGGAGCAATTTCCAGCTGGATCTACAAGCTGAACTAACTGCTCACATATCTGCCTGATCATTAGAAGGTGTGGGAAAGCTGCTGTCAGGAGTGGAAGGGAGGACCACCCCTTTACACAGTAGTATGATCCTACATCAGCTAAAAATAATAGGAAATCACATCCTTTGTAAGAGAGTACAGATGAGGTTTTAAAACCCTCTTATCCTTATGAAAATGCCTGCAGTCAAAATCTGGCACCAAAACACTTCAATAGTGTATACATGAATAAACAGGTGCCAAAAGTTTCAAAAAGACAGTCCATGCCTTTGTAAGAACTAGATCCAAGTTTTATGTGTTTATTCCTTGAACCCTTAAAACCTTCCATTAAGGGTATGATTAGAGTGAGAAAATAGTTTTAAAAAAATATGGCTCAAACACAATGTAATCACGGAGCTGCAAAGGGACAAAGCAAAATTCTTAATAAATTATAAATAAGATAGGATAATTACAAAGAAAGAACACAAACCACTGATTTGTTTCTGGGTAATGTACTTAATAGCCTTCCTTGCAATGGTACATATTACTTGTTTTGACCTACTGTCTAGAGACCTCAGGCATCAGGACCTGGTTGTGCTAGATTCTGAAGAGCAGCTATGAATGCCACCACTACATCAATTTAATATATTTAAGTGTTAAAATTTACCGTGGATTTGCCATCACAGTAAAGAAAAATTAGATCCATAATATAAGATACTATACACATATTACTAAAAGGTTTTGATTTTAAAGCACTTAGAGCCTAAGGATCTAGAATCAGGGAAATGAGGAATCAGACATGTGGGCAGGACTAGCAAACAGGATTTTCAGTTTCCATGTCACATCCTTGATAATAAATTAACTATAAAAATATTACCAGTTAGCATTCAGAAATTCTGGATTTGATTTTTTTTTTTCCAGAAAATGACAAAAATTAATAACGTGTATTTCTTCCACAGGGTCCCTGTAAGTAATTACAGATCACATATGCTCAGAAGCAGCTCAGATGCTTTGGATTCTCAATGGTAGCAACAAAAGAGAAAAGAATGGACTGACAAATATTAAATGAAGAGGAACAGAAGATGAAAATTTAAGGCAACTTAAGACAAGCCCCTACAGAGTAAATGAAAGCAAAAGACAGCAAAGATAATGTATAGAAAGTCCCTCTACACAATCACTAAGAAAGAATAAAAAGACAGAACTAATAAGCGCAGTAATAGAGCTTTGAACAAAACTGTATTAACAACATTTGAACATGTCCTTCGTTTTCTCAGAACAAGTCCAAACATCTAAAACAGTGCTGGTAATGTAAATCAATACATATATATAGCATGTGCGCAAGAGAGACAACAAGAGATCACTTCTTCCTATAACATGATCCAGCAGGACTATCTTCAGTATCAAGTAACGAAAACAGCCACCTGTCCCAATGGTGAGTTACACAAGACAACAAAAAGTAAAATACTTAATATCTGCTGAAAATAGTTTCCTATTAAAAGTCACTACGTTGTCTTAAGTCATAACTAACTTTCTTAGAATTTCATTAGGCATTAAGAAGGAAATACCCATTAAGAAAGAAATGAGGGAGAGAACTTCCTTGTACTGGATAATTTGAGTTTGCATAAGAAATTACTATACAACATATATTTGTTATATGTCATTTTAAATTAACATCTGAATTTTCAGATCAGTTCAGACAAAAATGTTTTCTTCACATAAACAGCTTGCATTCAAAATATGGTTGAAGAATGTAAGAGTTAAACCAAAGGTCCAGCTAGACCAACATCCCACCTGGAACCAATGCTGGATTCCTAAGCAGCAGCACCAGTACCAGAACAGGGAAAGTCTGAATGACATTTCCTAGACAATCCTCCATCTATTAAGAACGTACAACTCCTGAACCAGAAGACTTGTCTTTGTTTCAACAGCCTTTCCATCATTTTGTTTTATTCTCTGTATTTATCCAGAGGTTGTTTTGTTTGTTTGTTTAATGTAAACCAACAGCAACCACACTGTCTTGTAACAGAGAGTTTTACAGTGTGACTGCCTCCCACGTGGAAATGACTCCTTTTGCTTGGCATCCTTTGGAACCTGGTATTCTCTTGGGTTTGTTCAATGACACCTAACTCATACTGGAGAAAGTAGTTACTCCTTAATCTATAAAGTTTTTTGAAACTTCTATGCTTCTCTTGGTAGGCTGGTCTAAATGTAACCATTCTTAATATTGAAAATGTGTCCTTTATTTTTAATATACCAATTTCCATGGGTTTAACTGGAGAGTTTTATCAAAGAAAAGACAGAATCACAGAATTGTCTAGGTTGGAAAAGACCTTGAAGATCATCCAGTCCAACCATTAACCTAACATTGGCCGTTCTCAACTACACCATATCCCTAAGCGCTATGTCAACCCAACTCTTAAAACACCTCCAGGGATGGGGACTCCACCATCTCCCTGGGCAGCCCATTCCAACGCCTAACAATCCGTTCTGTAAACCCAGTCTAAACCTTCCCTGATGCAACTTGAGGCCATTCCCTCTTGTCTTATCACTCATTACTTGGTTAAAGAGACTCATCCCCAGCTCTCTGCAACCTCCTTTCAGGTAGTTGTAGAGGGCGATGAGGTCTCCCCTCAGCCTCCTCTTCTCCAGACTAAACAACCCCAGTTCCCTCAGCTGCTCCTCGTACGACATGTGCTCCAGACCCTTCACCAGCTTCGCTGCCCTTCTCTGGACACGCTCGAGTAATTCAATGTCCTTTTTGTAGTGAGGGGCCCAAAACTGAACACAGGAATCGAGGTGCGGCCTCACCAGTGCCGAGTACAGGGGCAAGATCACTTCCCTGTCCCTGCTGGCCACGCTATTTCTAATACAAGCCAGGATGCCATTGACCTTCTTGGCCACCTGGGCACACTGCTGGCTCATGTTCAGCCAGCTGTCAACCAACACCCTTAGGTCCCTCTCTGACTGGCAGCTCTCCAGCCACTCCTCCCCAAGCCTGTAGCGCTGCTGGGGGTTGTTGTGGCCCAAGTGCAGCACCCGGCATTTGGCCTTAACGAAACTCCTACAGTTGGCCTTAGCCCATCGCTCCAGCCTGTCCAGATCTCTCTGCAGAGCCTCCCTACCCTCGAGCAGATCAACACTCCCACCCAACTTGGTGTCATCTGCAAACTTACTGAGGGTGCACTCGATCCCCTCAGCTAGATCATCAATAAAGATTTTAAACAGGAGTGGCCCCAAAACCGAGCCCTGCGGGACACCACTTGTGACCGGCCGCCAACTGGATTTAACTCCATTCACCACAACTCTTTGGGCCCGGCCATCCAGCCAGTTTTTTAAGCAGCAAAGCGTGTGCCCATCCAAGCCACAAGCAGCCAGTTTCGCCAGGAGAATGCTGTGGGAAACGGTGTCAAAGGCCTTACTGAAGTCAACGTAGACAACATCCACAGCCTTTCCCTCATCCAATAAGCAGGTCGCCCTGTCACAGAAGGAGATCAGGTTTGTCAAGCCTTTCATAAACCCATGCTGACTAGCCCTGATCCCCTGGTTGTCCATTATATGACTTTTAATGGCACTCAAGATGACCTGCTCCATGACCTTCCCAGGCACCGAGGTCAGACTGAGAGGTCTATAGTTTCCTGGATCGTCCTTTCTGCCTTTCTTGCCAAAAGAGATGAAGGAATTCTTTGCTACCCAATTTACTATTAATTTGGAAGTACACAGGTGGCACAAGCAGGTCATTTTTCAAATGTCAGAGGACAAAGATATATTGTTTAATTATTTCAACTGGAAGTTTCTTTCTCTAATTCTCATATGAGCTTTACAGATCTCTGTGCCCTCTTCTAGTTTTAAATTTTTTTTTTAAGCTACAAAAAACTGGACATAAGCATCATCTTCTGCCTTATAAACACCACATATAAAATATATGTTTACATATGCATATTTTTCCCTATCACACACAGAAAATTCTCACTAGTTCCTATTGACATAGCATGACACAGAAAGCCCCTGTTGAGTTGTGGGCTGCTACGATGCCTGCACATTTTCAGTATCCATGCTTTTGAGGACTGAAATCCCCTCTGTATAAATTTGGTCTACATTTCTTGTTCAAACGTACATAATTGTAGATTTTATCTCAGCAGAGCCCAATAACCATGTAATTCAAATCATACTGTGCAACTGCCCTATTACTATCATTTGAAGGGTTCTTAGGCGTTGGAATGGGCTGCCCAGGGCAGTGGTGGAGTCCCCATCCCTGGAGGTGTTTAAGAGTTGGGTTGACATAGTGCTTAGGGATATGGTGTAGCTGAGAACGGTCAGTGTTAGGTTAATGGTTGGACTGGATGATCTTCAAGGTCTTTTCCAACCTAGATGATTCTGTGATTCTGTGACAGTCTTCCTAAATCACGTATTTTGCAAAGCATAATGGTAAAGATTTTTCAAACAGTTCTGTGAAAAGGAGTATTTCAGCTTTGAAAGCATGAAAAGTTCTGGACTACTAAAATAGAGAAGTGTATTTAGTGTGTTTTTAAATAAAATATTTATAACATTATACAAATGTCACTAAACCAAACAGATGCATAGGCAGTCTTGATTCAAGTAAATGACATATTAGCATGAACAATCATAAAAAATGCGTAAGGAGTAAGAAGCCTATTTAATGAAAAAATATAGAAATGTTTCCATATGTTTTATGAAGTATTCTTTACCCTTTAAATGAGCACATTCAGATTTAGTTGCTGGCTTTGTTTCAGAGAAACCCCATCTGTACACTACATCGCTTACAGGCACATCTCAGTCATGCAATAGCTATGTCACAGCTCATATATCAAATAAAAATCACATTCAAGGCCACACAACCTTATATACCCAAAGTCTTCCATTCTATTTAAAGTAATCCTAAGAGAGCTCTTATTGCACCTCACTGCTGATGTCACATGACTTTTGTTGGGAAACAGAGTCCTACAACTGAAATATCAAACAGTTCTTAACACAGATGAGAATGATCTAAAGGACAACTCTATTGCACTTATATATTCTGGAAGTCTTTTTTTTAACAAAGAAACAGGTGTGGAACTAAAAGTATAAAAATAGTAGCACTGCACAACATTATGTTGTACTGTGAAAAGCAGGATAAAACACAGGCAACTCACAGTAGGCTTAAGGAATTCATCTGACACATTTAGATTCCAAGGCTAATAAAGTTGATTGCCCACATCAAGGACAGAAAGTGAAGAAGTTGTTATTTTACCTTCCCAACATCAAAAGTTTCAGTGCCAGAACAATCTCATTTCAAACCCAACAGCAAGGATAACTAGTAAGTCAAAAGGCTTCTATCCACACTACATGGCAATACATAAACCCATTAACTTTTGTAGCAAGGGAATAATATGAGCAGCCACGTTAGACATCTTGAGAATCATAGAAAAGCAAGCCATCTCCTCCACCTTGAGCAAGCAGAATCATGCTGAAACTTTTTTTTTCCTTATTATCAGGAATTTTCCTTTGCCAAAGAGAAATCATGCAAAACAGAAAAAACATCTGAGGTAATCAACTAAATAACAAATGCCTCACAATGAAAATCAGCTATCTTCAATTAAAAAGAGATTCATTCTTGCCAATGTCTAGAATTACAACATATCTCTGAATTACTGGCAGTACACATAAAGATGACTATTCAATACTTGTTGCTTGATAACTTCCTAAGAAGGTAAAGAATGTTTCCAGTAGCATATGAAATAGCTGAGTCACTGTAAAACCGCGTATGTTTGTTGCTTTTGTTTGTGGGTTGGGTTTTTTTTTATTTTAAAGATTACACTGATGAATGAACATGGCAAGCATCAGGAAATTATATTACACATATTTAACTTCTGTCAGTTTCACAGGGTTTGTCCTAACAGCATTTAATAACTTGTATTTAAAACAGTAAATCAAAAGAAAGACAAGGCAACTTCTATAACGTGTCACAGTCAGCAAGCTTCATAAACTCTTCTTATGATTTGGTATTGTAATCCTGGATTCTTGCAATACTGATGAAACATTTCATTTTTCATTTACCACTCACTACAGATAAACCTATTGGGTTAATATGCAACAGAATGAACAAAAGCCTTGTATAAAGAAAAATATAAACAAGAAAATACAAATTAAATATAAGCCAATAGCAAAATATACAGCTTCAGCTAGCACCAAAAGCTAACAAGGGTCAATCGCACTAAAGAGACACAGTCTGATCAAGAGGATAGTTCAGAAATCAGCTGGCTCCAGTTAGAGATCTGGGGGAAATAACATTTCAAACAGAAAATAATTTGTGAAGCATCAAGTAACACAGAATGAGAAGAAGGAAGCCTTGTGATCATCCAGTCTCAATTCTTTTAAAATTGGTCACAATTTAAAATCAGGCCACAGGACTCCCGTCCTGTATTTAAACAGCAGCATGAATCTATCAAAAAAAACCAACCCTGGAGTCTCAGTAAATTCTTGCAGTCATTAACTACTGTGAACATAAAAAAAGCATCTTGTAACTGGAATTTGTTTTGGCTACTGGAACTTGTTGCACCTTGATTTGCTAGACAGAAAAGTTTCACTGTGAATACATGATGCAGTTGCCTCAAATAGCAGTAGATTCACCTCTTACAAAGCAACTCTTCCAGGCTTAGTAATTTCTGTTATGAGTTTCATCTCCCACTCCAAAGTCCACATAAGCCTTAAGATCAGTGGCTTTTCGAATGCTGGAAGCCAAGCTGGTTTTCGAAGCTTCTGGGAGGACAAGACAACGTACAGTGCTAATCTGATGTAGGACAACCATGGAGTCATTTCTCAGCATTATGTTCCTTTTGTTTACATGCTTAAAATCAGTGAAAGCTAAGACAAAACATGGCAAAGAATAAAAAGATATTCCCCACTTGAACACAAAGACTTAGACAAAAGGGCTAATACCTTAATATAGGTATAAGAAAAAGTGAATTTCAGAAATTGTAAATATTTTAAATCTTTTGTTTAAATAATAATTCAATGGCTTATGAAAAGAAGAAAGTATCCTGATGGTTATGGCCAGCAAGGTTCTGAGCTCCACCTGGTAAACTGTGTACAAACAGGGAAGCACCCATAAGAGTACTTTGGCTCTGAATTGTGATTTTTAAGTGTAAGTGCCCTAAGAAGTCATTTTCTAATTGACTAAAACAAAAAAAGCTCTGTACTATCTCAATGAAATAGAGCATGACTTCTAAGTGTAGAAGAAGATTGAAGTGGGCTTTACAGAGAAGAAAAGGGTATCTTTTTCCTTTAGATTATGAGATTCTAGAAAGACCTCTACTGACTACAACTTATTAAACAATGTATTATTAATGCAAAAAGCTTCAAAACAGCAATAAAGCAAAGTCAAAGTTCATTAAAAAAATTTACACTATAGTCCATGGCCCTATTTTACCTATGGTATCTGCTCATTATTTTTCATGACCATTTTGGGCAGTAATTGCAAGTCATACTGCAGGATCGAAAAAGAGGGAAGTGAGCCTTAAAGAAGAGTTGCTTAAAAGACTATTCCTCAAATTTCAGAAAGGTTAATGAACAAATTTCAACTCTGACCTTTTTGATAAACCATTTTAAACCACCACACGAAGAAATCTGACACAACCACATCATGGTTTCAAAGAGCACCTAACTCTGCTTGAGAAGAGCCAGTATTTATTCTGATATGTAAGTCACCAGCCACTTCAAATTCATCTCTTACCCTTGCTTCTACCACCATAACCAAATTCAAGATTCTTAACTCTAAGAGGAGTAGCAGTCTACCAACAGCCATAGTCCTGCTCACTGATGCAGAGAACATTCACATATTAGGGCTCTCCTCCTTCATTATTCTCTGTATTTCATGCTACTGGACCATAACATCAGTCCGGGTGGAGGCCAGCTCTGTCCTGGCTGCGGCCCCCGGCAGTTGAGCCCAATAGGACCCCCCTTTTACCTGCCCTGGGATACTGTGACAGCTTTACTGTCACAATGAGTGACAGACAAAGCTCCTCAGGAGCTGCCCTAGAAAAGAGTCACACACCCCTGCAGGTGCTGGGTGTTGGCATTGGATCCCCCTTTGCCACCCCTTCCCCAGCAGAAGAAACCAAGAAACTCAAATCTCCTCTTTGTACCACCAGGTCTTTTCAATACCTTTCCACCTCAATATATTTTTTCTATCATTCTCTGTAAAGTTTTCAAACTGACTTCTGCAGTATTTCTGTAATCTATCAGAAGCTTATACTTTCACAAATGAAGTGTGGACTGGAATTCCAAATACATAATACTCAGGCATATACTGAGGCTGGCATATTAAAGCTTCAAGTTTTCCCATTCTTTGCAGTAGAAACTTTTAAAGTACTATAAATGCATAGGAGATAAACATGTTAGCAGAGTATGTTCAATTATATTCAAACAACTGAGAGTAAAACACTGAAAGAACAGACTGCAAAGGAGACAAAGGAATGTGATACATACACAAAAATTGTTATTCTACACACAGATAAATCATTGCATTACAACAAACAAGAATTTCAAGGGAAAATTAAAGAAAATCCAACAAAATAATTAACATACACGTACTCATGACATTTTAAAAGCCTAAGAACAAAGCCACCTGGTGCAATAAAACATAGTCCCATGTTCACCCTGGAAGCATTTGTACAGTTAGATGGGTTCCAGAAAAGATTGGGCAACATTATAGAAACCTTAATGACAGTCTTCATAACTCAGACCAGCTTCAGAATGTAACAGGGAGGGAAATACACAAATTTAGTTCCCTAGAAAATCTTCCATTTTACTTGTACATGTGCTTCAAGGTATTCTGTTACAAAGTCTGTAGCTTCTTTTTCTGTAGCCCAATTTTCTCATCAAATGCTACCATAGCAAATGCAGCATCTGACTGAATGATTGATAAACAAATATTAGGAAAAAATATGCTTTTCAGTGACTGCTCTGAACTGTATTTCTTTCTTTCATCTCACAATCATAGATGTGGACTTTTTAGTGCTTACTGCAATGCCCTAAAAATCTGATCACCAACTCTTTTCTGTTGATCTGTTTCCCCTCCAGTTTTTAAGCTAAAACTGCTATTTACTGACATTGTTAGAAAGAAACTCCCCTAAAGGTTTATATTCGAAGTCAGACAAATCATTCAAATGAAGGTAGCAAAGGAATTGGGAGGGCATCAGATGGGAAGACTGAGATCATGACAACAGTTTGGCCCAGTACTATTCTCTTTTTCAGCTAGGTTTCTTCCTGTATTTAGGTAATATTCTGAACATGCAAGGAGAGTTTTTCAAGCCTTTGTGCAAATTTACAAGAGGCAAATTTCATGAATTAAATAAGTAGTTGTTCTTACTGCTGAATATGGTGGAGGTACTATCTTGGTGATAAGCACGAATCTGCTGGCAAGCTGTGTTTCATTGATAACATATGGGATACTGCAACACACGAATAGGCAGCAGCATAAAAGTGATCCCACTGGGAAAGTAGCCTGGACACAAAGTACACATCAAAGCAAGTTTTATAAAAAGCTCTCTTGAAAGACAGAAGATCAAGTGCTTAGCACTTTGGTGATCACAACCACCTCATCTAAGCCCAGTGGACGGAATACAGAGTTAACTGATGAAACCAGGAGCTATGAGAGCTACAGCAAGATACAATCATAGGACCTTTCAACAGAACTGCAAATGTTCAGTGCCTCAAAGCTTTGCTTTAAAGCTTACAGTCAGTCTAAAAAGAGTAGACATAAATATCTATGGACTCCTAATGCCTCTGAAGTGATCTGGTTTGTTGCTGCAAACAGTATATTTTTAGATGCAATTTCCTAAAACCATGCCCAGAATAGTGCAGTTCATCCTTCTGAATTGTACATTATCTTCGTTATAACAGTTTCACAGCATTTGAAAAGCTGTTGAATACACGCAGAAACTACTATGTTCTTTAGAAGCTAAGTGGGACTCTAAAAGAATCTACAGAAAGATTAAGTATAACAGATATCCAACAGGTGTTTTACATTGTATACCCTACAATTCTAAACTTGCCAGTCAGACATTTACTGCCAAGAGTGTACCAAGCACACGGTCGTAACTACTCACAACAGCAAATATTCACTGTCAAGCACTCATACAAAAATTGCATTTAAATCCTGGGAAGCATGAAAGACAGCACAAGTGGTTCAAAAAAAAAAGTATCATCCTATCATCCTCCCTGTTCCCAATTCCTTGGTTTGTAACAGGTAGTAACAAAAAAACCCTTTTGCTTTGGTACATTTTGGATGGAAGGGAAAAGGAGACTTTGTTCCCTTCTGGCAGGCAGGGTGGCCACTCATCTTCATTCTACTGGGTAAAAAAGGACTCACCTCTGATAGTAAATCACAACAGACTCATGTGATGTCCAAAGTGTCTCTGAAAACCACCTATTTTATTCCTAGCTCTAGTCATCCTTTGGAAGTGTGAAATCTTCTCTTTTAGCAAGCAAACAACTAAACTAGGCTCTTATTTTAACTCCTCCTTTTGCTGACACTTGCTGAAGATGGATGACTAATTCTTCACAGTGGTAACAAGTCTGAAGGTACTCAGAAAAGAGTATAATTCTGCATCGTGGGGTCTGGATTCTGAGATGGCATGTTGGTATATATGTTAAAGGGAAGCAACAAAATTTAACATGGTTCTTTGACAGTCAAAATATCAGGAAATATGAAGTCAGAAAGCTAAATGTACTCAGCTATCAAACAGTGAGGTACCACCACATTTGGAAGATGTTTTTTAGCTACCTAAACTGAAACTAAAAGACACTATATAGCTTTAAAGTACAATCCACTGCACTTGCACTAAATAGGCTGATACAGAGATATCAGAGAAGGGTTTTTTCAGGAAATACTTTCTTTGAGAAGACAGTAAAAAGACAAGAAAAACATTCCAGAAGACAGATGAAAATGGAAATCTCAAGGACTCCTTGACTTCCTAAAATAGTAAGTTGGGACAGCAACTCTTCTTGGTCAGCTTGTAGTAGAGCGTGTGACTAGATTATTAGTATTTTTACTTGTTATTACTTTTCTTTAGAAACTTTTCTCCAGTAATTTCAAATATGAAAATATGTAGTTTAAGATGACTTAGCTACATCACAAACCTGAGATGACATATAGGAGAATGAAAAATGCTAACTAATAGAAGAATAAAGTAGTTGGCATAAAAAAATTGCTGTATCCAGCTGTGGTATGTTACACAAGCCAGGTAAAAACAAGAGGTCTAACATAAGAAGGGAACTCAAAAGCAGGAGATTGCAGGGGTGCAAGGATATATCACTAGCTTCTATAATGTTGGGATTCTTGCATCTTTCTCCAAATCATCTAGTATTCACTTTTCTCAGAAAACAGATAGAGACAGACTACAATATATTCCCACTAGGGTGACAATTCATATAAAAAAGAACTAAAGGTAGTTTCTGTGGCAGTTGCGCCCACCCAATGAAAACAGAGCTTCTTGGCTGCTGAGGTGTGGCAGCTCCTGATTGCCTTTGTTCTCAGGGCTTCGCGGTAGTTGGGGCCTTTGGCCAATGGGAGCCACTACTGACCACAGGTCAGATTCGGCCTGGGTATAAATGGAGTCCCCTGGAGGAGCCATTTGGAGCTTGTCCCCTGGAGCAGCACGCTGTGGGTGAGGACTCTCCCCTTGGGTCGAGATGTCGCCGAAGGAAACTCCTCAAGGTGCCTTGGGTCGGGACGCTGCCCTGAGCAGGTCCTCGAGTTTGAGAGCCCTCACTTGTCAGGTGAGTGATAGAGCGTTTTGGGTTGCCCTTAAACCTTAGGGAGTGGGGCTCTGTTATACATTTTGGGTTGCTTAAACCCTAAGGAGTTGTGCTTTGTTCTGCCTTTCAGGTTGTTGCCAAACCCTAGGCAGTTGTTCTGTTCTCCTCTCACAGACATTTGAAACTGTAATTTATGGAGAGTTAGTTAATTGTGTTAATAATAAAATTTTAATTTTTGGTGGTTGGTTGTTTATTTGAGACCCTCTGTAACAGTTTCCTAACAAGATCAGACCCCTTAAGAGCAATAAAGCTTTTCTACTAACAGCAGGTTGAGAAAAAACATATCAATGTCTTAGATTGGAAAATTTGAAAAATTACTGGAATACTTCAAAAAAACCCTTTGCATGAATCTAGATTTAAAACATTTCTGTAACACTACTTAAGAGCTGCATTTCTTAATTTCTGTATTTTCTACAGTTACTCCCCATCTCCTGCAATAACTGAGGGGAAAAAAATGGTTACAAAAAATCCCCAATTCAGAAAAAGCATCTTTAACAAGAAAAACAACATTCGAAGCTACCATGCAAGAGACAATTTTACCCCTCCATATCTAACTAATCAGATCCCCTGCTGTTTATTAAAGAAAAGCAGAAAAAGAGGCAAATCAAAAGGAAAAATATCCAGACAAAGAAATCCAATAAAGAAGAAAAGGGATGAATATCCCAGGATCCAACACAAAAACAGCAGAAGGAAGAAAAGATCGTGAATGAGATGCAGCAACAAAACCAGGGTGTAAAGACAGGAGAAATCAACATAAGAAGGTGTAATACCTAGGTTATCATGTTGCCCTCAAAACAGAACACAAAAAAAAAAAAAAAAAAAGGCAGAAAATGAGGGTGAAAAAGAAAAAAAAAAAAAAGTAAAACAGACATTTGGGTTGATCTGTATCCGTACCAGCCTTATGATACAATCGTAACAGAAAGAAACTAAGCTCAGACTACACTTATTTAGATGATCTCCAACTAAAACAAAGGTGTTTCTGGAAATAGCTCCAATTACTTTTTCTGAATCAACAGCAGCCCTAGCTCCAATTACTTTCTCTGAATCAACAGCAGCCCTAGCTCCAAAGTATGTTTTGGAGGATGTTAAGCAGATGTAGCAGCTCTTATTTTGCATAAGGCAAAGCTCACAAAATTCAGGAGCTGTGGTTATACATAGAACTGACATCTCCTCAAAATCTGAGCTTTTAACTAACATATAGTGTGATATGTATCTTTATTCATGAAAATTTAAAAAAATAAGAAAATCTACAATAACAATACTGGAAAGTACAGAATACCTTCCTACAATAGAAGAACACTTCAAAGCAAGTTCAAAGCAGTTACATCTGCTGTGCCATATTTAATTTTCCTATTACGCTTCACACAGAAGGGACATTCACTGGATACCATTAGACAACACTGTAACAGAATACCTCCCTTTCTTCATTTATTTCTCAGTAATCCCCCTCCAAAAGCAAAATCAAAACTGTAAAATGTTAATTTAAAAATTTTCTTGCTTACCATAGTTTCCTGAGAATCTAACATTTCACTGACTTTGTCTGCCTTATTATTACTGCCTTTTTACCTTACTGTGCATTTCTATCATTGGTAGAATTTTTCTCCACAAGAACTGCCCACCTTTAGAGGCATAATACTAACCTAAACAATTCATGGTCAAAGCACTGCTTTAATTGTAGGTTAGTATTGCCCAGAAAAAACACACTTTCTGCCCCTACGATTACATTATTACATGTACATTGCATTAATTTTATTCTGACTATGACAGGGACTAGACATGTAGCAAAAACATTATTCTTTACTGCAAGGGTAACAATAATTGCTCCTCATACAGTCTGTATTTCAACAGCTTAACAACTCTCCCACAAGATATATTCCTGGAGAAGAGTATCTTTGGGATTTGGATCTATAATCTCTAGGTTTACAATAATGACAATGTATGTAGCTTTTTAAAAAGCCTGATTTAATATAATAATAAATTACGTGGAGCATCAGACTAGCAATTACTACTGCAGTATGTAATACTCTGGTATCTTTCTATGGCAAGAATACCATTGGTATTTATCATCTTACCTTGTGACAAGAACCAAAATGCCCCCACAAAATGGAAAGTAATTTTCCATGTCATTCACTAGAGTTCACTACATCAAAGTAGTTTTAGAGCATACCATATTTTGTGAACTATTAGTATTGTAGGCACTGTTATAATCACTGTCAAGCAGCAGTCCAGTACTTGGAATCTGTCTCGTGATTTCAACATAGAGCAACTTTTATTTGATCAAGACTACACACATTACATAAACTCACTACTGAAGATCAGGCTTCAATATTACATGTTCACAAACAGAAAACATGCTTCTACCATGTTTAATAGTTTATAAAAGTGCTTGTTCTTAAATCTATCTACTTCTGATTATGCCTTGGTTTTTTTCCTAAAGTAAAAATTACTACTACAGCAAACATATTTACTACAAGTTCCTGAGAGGAACTTCTTCAATTCGTACTTACTATGTTTTCATTTCATTCACATTCCCTAATAATCTATTTCATTCAAAATTTCTTTGCTGATATTTCTTGTCCGAACAAAATCAAACCCTCTAATTAGCTTGCTACTTCTCAAACTGCAAAATTTCTCACTCTGAATAACAAAGCGGAAGATATCCTCTAAGATTATCCAATTTCTTTTAGTGATCCAAGTTGTTTCAGGATCACAAAGCATTTTTATTAACTTTAAGCCTACAACACCAAAAAAATCCCATGTTGTTATTCAAACAAAACTACTGTCTTGCACAGCACTAGAAACTGAACAAACTTTCACTCAGACTGGATGAAGTGCATAACAGTGACACAATACAATGTTTTCTTGTTAACTTTTTTCTTTTTACACGCATAAACCTGAGGATAGTGGGGTTTGTTTTTCAAAGAAAATATCTTCAGTGAGAGCGTAGCATCTGCATGCAAAAACTCACCTATTTTCTTCTGGATCTACAGTAATTTGGAGAAGGGTTAAATACCTAATTTAGTCACTATCTGTGCTCTTTTTTAATGCTTAGAATTCTTGGCACTTGCAGCTGACAAAAGTGGGGAAGATCCCCACACACTTTTTAACGATGTCCATATAGAAATTGTAATACTTTTATTTACCCAAATGGAGATAAAACGGAAGACGTGGATGTATTACAGAGAGATGAACAGACAAAAAGGGATTCTTATACCAAACTGTAACTGGATGCTGAAATTTAACAGCTGACATATTATTTTAATGCACATACACGGCAATCACCTGAACAGTACAGAACCATTAGAAGGGGGAAGATTGTTTGTACGAAAACATTATACCTCAGTTTTGCAATCTAAGTTAAGGATCTGCTATTATTTGTTCACTGGAGGGGGGGAGGGTGAGGGTGTTATCGGTTTGTTTTATGTTCACTCGAACAGCGGCATTTTGAAATAGCACTACAGAATGCGATAGCATACTTTTAAGATTTTTAAACATCAACTACTGAAGCCTGAGGAATGAAAACTTGTGAACAAAACCCTGTAACAGGCAGTTTTAGCAGCCCACAACAGCTTTCTTCACATTTTAAGATGAGAAGAAGTCCCATGAAACCATAAACAGAAAAGATTATACAATTAGTAGCCATAAATTGTTAATCATTTGTTTGTGTTGTATCACCTGTATGCTTTTGTCATTTCCCCTCAGAGTATTTCAGTATCTAAACTGATCTAATACCCTACAAAGTAGGATTCTTTTAATGTGAAGGGGAAAAGGAGAGATACTGACTTCTAAACTTTCCACAACTATCAAACTACCATAAAGTGATAGTCTGAGCTAGAAGTATTCAATGTCATAAAGTAGTATACTTTTTAATCAGCCAGCAGTGTGACTGAGTTTGTATGTACTGGTAGCATTGAAGCTCAGGTTACATCTAGTTGGCGTGAGAATTAGAATTAGAACAGGAAACAGATTCCAGAGGCATCATCACTGAGTTTTAGCACTAACTAGGACTCCTCAGTTATAATTCTGCTTTAATGTTTAAAAAGGTGAAAAACAGTAGCAATATGTTTAACATATTAGCAGCCTTCCAGTATGTACAAGAAGGTTGTGATGAAGACCCAGCTAGTCTCTTCACAGCAGTGCACAGCAGGAGGATGAAAGACAAAGGTGTCATGGTTTGAGCCCAGAGGGCAACTGAGCACCACACAGCGTTCACCCACTCTTTCCCCACCAGCGCTGAGAAGGAAAAAAAATGAATAAAAAGGCTCAGGAATCAAGATAAGGACAGGGAGGGGTGGCTCACCCATTAACAGTTACAGGCAAAAGACAGGCTTGTACGGGAAGAAAAAGGATGTCACTTTAATTCAAAACACTAATGATAATGACACTTAACAGACAGAATGGGACTATGAGAAGCATTACCATATCTTAAAAACACCTCCCTCCACCCCTCCCCCCTTCCCGGGCTCAGTTTTGTTCCCAATATCTCTACCTCCTCCCCACAGCCGATCAGGGGCAGGGGATAGGGGGTGCAGTCAGTCCACGCTTCTTCCTGCATGGGCAGGGCAGGGGAGGAAGCACTCTTCTGCATTCTTCCCCCTGCTCCACAGGGGCATCCCTCTTACAGGAGACAGTACTCCACAAAGTTTTCTCCACTGTGAGCCCTCCTCACGGGATGCATTCTTCTTGAGATGCTCCAGCGTGAGTCACCCCCACGTGCTGCAGTCCTCCCAGTGCCAAACTAGAACAGCGGAGGCTGCTTCTTCCCACAGAGTCCCCGGGGTCCTCCACAGGGCGCAGATGAATCTCTGCTCCTCCAGTGACCTCCATGGGTGGCAGGGAGGGTGGCCCTGCCCTCTCACCAGAGGATACAGGGGGGGCTTTCAGCTCCAGTGCACCTCCCCCTGCCTTCCTCCTCCTTCCTTCCTTCCACTGAGCTTGGTGTTCACAGAGGTGTCCTTCTTGTAACACTTCCTCACAAGTTTCCAACCTCCTCCCAGATTCCCCTTCTTACATACGTGATCACAGAGGCGCAACCATCATCACTAATTGATTCAGCCTTGGCCAGAGGTGGGTCTGACCTGGAGCCAGGGGAGCTTTCAAGAAGCTTCTCACAGGGGCCCACCACTGTAGCTCCCTCCCCTGCTACCAAACACCCCACCACATAAACCCAGCACAAATGGTCATCTATTGAAACACGAAAGGTTCTGCCTGGATAGGAGGAAAAGCTTTCTCACCATGAGAACAATCAAGCAGTGGTACGGGATGCACAGAGAGGTAAGGCATTCTTACCCTTGGAGATTTTCAAGGCCTGACTAGTTAACGCCCTAAGAAACTTGGTCTGATCCCATAACTGACCATGACTATAGAAGGTCAGACTAGAGACTTCCTGCAGTTGAATTTTCTGATGACCTTATTATTTTTCGCCAAATAAATAGTGGGCAAAGAAACAGTTTCCTTTTGCTCTTTTGAAAAGCACTGTTCAGCAAATAGTAGCATGGCCGGGGTCAATAGTTCTATTGCAGGACCTCTGCATGCACCTTTTTTCTAAAACATAGGCACCAATAAACCACCATGGCCTTCTCATTCATGCTTTATCAGCAACCACTGATGCCTTCCTGGTTCACTCTAAATTTGTCAACTTCTCTGGGTCCTTTCCCCCAAAATAGAATCTTGCCTTCTTTTACCTCTGAAGCTTTGTTTTGGGTGTGCTCTGAGCTCTTCTCAGAAATTTTCCAGATCCTATTATGTAGCAGATTCATGACTTACGTTCTTCCCAGTCTTCTTGTCATAACACTGAATTCCAGTAGCTTAGTCTCAACATGCTCTATTGCTCTTAGAAGAGAAGCCACCACCTCAACCTCCCTGTAGAGTTTTTCACCTGATACAGTACATGGCAGCTAGAACAAGGCAAAAAGGCAGCCTACCTCCCTGCTGTCCAAACACACCTTTCTTAATAGAACAAGAAATAACATAAGGCTAACAGCTGAAAAAACAAAACAGGTGCTTTCAGTCACAGCTTCCATTGCTGTTTGTGCAAATAAACTACAGACTCTGGAGGAAGGGCACTATTTATAGCTCTAAGCTTAGGTGTCTTGTTTTTGGTAGCCCACCAACATATCCAACAAGAGTTGACTGTTAATTTCAACATACACGCTGAACTGAGTTCTCCTGCAATTCTGAAACACAATTCAACTTAAGAAGCTTATATACATTTATGTGTATCTATAGATTTCATGTATATATGTATTTCTTTCACAACCTACTGATTTTTTTAGCTTTTTCTCCTTGACTGTGCTGTTGACACTATGCATACATTCACTTTCCTCACAACAGATATTTTAAAAGTCTCAAGTGGATTTTTAAGTACATTAGATTCTTTAGCATGACGTTACAAATCAGAGTTAAGCTTGTATGAAAGCCTTAAGTATGCCTACCACCATTCCTTCAACAGAATGGTGTATTTTTCAATTTCAAAGCTTATTAGTGTACATTAATTAGACCGGAAAAAATAAAAAGGCAATTATAATTACTGGTTTACATGCATACTTCATATGTTAGTTCCTCATGTCAGGCCCCTACAGATTCATTGCTTCAGGCAGAGGATTTACTAGGAAGATACTCAACAAGCTAAGCATCCACTGATGACATTACAGTCATAAAATGTCCCACCTATCCCATGTTTAGTGTAAGTCAGTTCATGACTTAAGATAATCACTGAAAAGGTCTACAGTAAGAGGAAATAAAAGATTATACACAATTATATTAAGCTCAAATAATTAAGGTAAAGAACAAATTGTGCTTCCACACTCTGTTTACATCTGAAATTAGAGTTGCCAATCTACCAGACTTTCACAGAAATGTACAATGTATAAGAATAATACTATTTACACACTGCATTCAGGAGCCTACATGAAGAATGGAGACACACAGATACAATCACACATGCAAGACAGTAAACTGTCTATACCGTGCAAGATTCATACAGCTGTGTCCTGCCACTCCCAAGCAATTACTTAAGAGAATACACTCTTACACTTTGATTTTAAACAGAAAGTTTAAGTCATACTCCTCAAAATGAATGTCAAAACTGGCCACATTATGTGGAATGGAGATTAAATGCCAATATGTTGCAAGGAAGTGATTAGAGTTTAACAACCTGCATTACCACTAAACTTCGAAATGTTGGGCTTTTGCTGGGTTTTGTGTTTTGGGGTTTGGTAGCAGGGGAGCAGGTAAGAGGAAAAAAGTAGTTTTAAAAACAGGGGTATTAGAAAGGCAAGTCACTTATTTCAGTCTTTTTCCTAAGTGGTTAAAAGAACTATGCAACAGCTCCACAACCCTTTTTTATATGTACACCTGGGAAGAATACTGAATCCTGTTACTTTCCTCAGTGCTACCCTGATGTGGTTTAGACCAGATGTTTAAATGTTACAGTATGTACATTTTCTTCTCTTCTTCCAAGGCAAAAGCAAAATAAGAGGAATATTTGACTTCACTCCACAAGAGACCTATTTAATAGTTTGGCGGTTATGTAAGTAAAGGTAGCTTGGCTAAGTCAATGTTGACGACATACAGAACGACATGATCCTAATGAGTTGGAAAATATTGGCTCTCATGAGATTCAACCAGATGCTACTGCGCTGAGAAAGCTACTGTATTATTGAATTTCATTTTTATGAGGTAAAATTTATTATTCAACCATTAAGGTATCCCACATGAAATCTTGCATAAAATAGTTTTACAGTTACTTTCTGGAAAGTAGATTTTATTTTAACTTTAAGACATCATTTACATGAGGGATTCAAATGCCTATTTGATCACCTTCAATAGAGAAATGTAAGGTCTGCAAGCAATTTTCCCAAAAATACCAGATTAATGGAACCGAACTGTCAACAAAATAATGAACTACCTGAATAGGACAAGGAAAAAGTGGTAGCAAGTTCCAGTTTTCCAGAGTAAACTAAAGCCATGTGTGACTGTGTATATGTTTTCTTGGCAGGCTGAAATGGTTAGAAACTGAGTGCTTCAGGTACCTACTAACAAATAATGAAAAAATACACAGTAAAATTACTCCATAGGATTAATTATGCTCAACCTTTGAAAGATCTTAACTGGCACTATTTTTCTAAAATTTTGGTATTTTGTACACTTTTTTTTTTAAAGGAATGTATATTAATAATTGCAAAATAATTTTATTACCATCAATACATCTACTTGCAAAAATGCAGAAAGCATGATGCAATTCAGATTCATGTTTATATCCACATTTATAGTGGATGAAATGCAAAATCAGGATGTTTCACAAGTACATGCAAGCATAAGAACTAACATAATTATTTAACTAACATGTAACATACTAAAAAGATTATAAAATAACACCAAAACACAAACATAAACTTTCAAGGAGCAACATGTAGGTTGAAGACTGCTTTTGTTCTTTTTTTTCTATTTTAGATGCAATGCATTATCGAAAAGCTAATAATCCCTTTTTCCTGACCCATGAAAAAGAGCAAACAGTTGTTTGCAGCTGTTTTATTTATCCATTTCTTATTTTGCATTTTGTCACTCTGTATTCCCATATACTATTTTTACATTTCTATTCTTTCTGTTCTTGTACAACTCCTATTTTAGGCAGTATGAATCTTTCTTGTACTTTTTAATGGTAAAGCCTATTCATTCAAGTAATAAGTTTCATTCTTTAAATTTATCTAATTTTTAAGTGCCTTGGCTTCTCTGAACCCTAAAAATACCAGTTGGCCTTTGAAAAGAACCTTTGCCAAGTAGGCATTTAAAACTATGGATTACAAAGGTGCTAAGGTGTCACTACAATGAAGGGAGTTAGGTGCTTTCACAAATCCCTTTAAGCCATTACCTGTATCTTTAAATTTAAAATCAGTTATAATTAAAAATCTGGTCTTAGCAGAATTAAAGTCTCAAGCTAAGGAAGGCATAACATTTAAACATACTTACAATAAATATCTAGTGTAAAAACCATATATCCCTCTTGAAATACTCATTTTACCCATCCTCCACAAGTTCTGAGCTAACTCAGGTAGTCACAGTACTGTGCACATCTTTTTACTGGTAGTTTTAAGATAACAGGCCTTACTAATGTGTGACAAATTTTCAGTAGTATGGTCATTTCATTCTTAAATTCTGTCAGAAACCAAACACACACAACTTGCTTTTTTTCAGACAGCTTGCCTTTGGACAAGTTAATCAAAAGAGAAACTCTTGGACTATCTGACAAAGACATCAAGTCTAAACCAACAAACTATGAAATACTTGAGGAAAGTGGTTTTCTCCTAGTAGAAAAAGGTTTCTGGAGAGCAGGGGGAGGAAGGTAGGTGGGGGGACATAGAGTGTTTATCTTCAAACAATTTTTCCTTCCTGGTATTCCATTAATCTACTCCCAAGAAGAATTTGTACAGGAAAGAGCTTGAAAGTTTGTTCTGAATCCCTATACCACCTTCAACCTAAATTAGGTTCAAAGAAAGTTTTGGAGCAGAAAAATATTTCAGATTAAACCACAGGACAGAACCCCAGATACTAGCTATGAATTCTGTTCCTATGTTTGTGGAAATACACAGTGCAGAGCTCCCTTTATAAACCACATCCTGAGAAGTTACCCAGCAGACAGGTTCTCAAAGAGGCCTTCATACCTCGTGAGACCCTCCACAATATGTCAGCAGGCCACGTGGTGTTCTCTGATGTTCTCTCCTCCTGCAACTCACATATCTGTACTTGCCTTCCTATTAAATTCTGACTTTCTTAACTTTTACTGTTTTTCTACTTTAACTCTTTTTACCTGTTTCTCCTTGCTTTGTCTTCCCCTGAATCTCTCTTTCCTTTTTATAAGATGATCATCTTTCTCCCTTTTTCTTTCTACCCCATTTTTTCTTTCGTTTTTTCTCCCTAATTCATTTATTCTTCTTTCCCCGCAGCATGTCTTAGCCCATATTGTAAGTACAGTTTCAGTGATGCAGTTTTAAAACTGGAAGACATAGCTGTGTTAGAAAAAGCATACAACTAGGGACCATAATTCCTGCTAAAAAAGATCTATGGTGAGAGGATACAAAGGCTTGTGGTATCACTTTTAAGTTCAAGTAATATTGAATCAATGTTATGGAGGCACATCACTCACAAAAAGCACGTGGCACAAAGCCTCAATAAAGACATAAGGAGCTCAGCAACAACTGTTTCAGCCCAATAACTCTCTTCAATCACCACACAAGAAGTGGTAATACAGACACAGGCAGTTGTGAAAGATCACAGAATCACAGAATCATCTAGGTTGGAAAAGACCTTGAGGATCATCTAGTCTGACCATTAACCTAACATTGACAGTTCCCAACTACAGCATATCCCTAAGTGCTATGTCAACCCGACTCAAACACCTCCAGGGATGGGGACTCCAAAACCTCCCTGGGCAGCCCATTCCAACGCCTAACAACCCGTTCTGTAAAGAAATGCTTCCTAATATCTAGTCTAAACCTTCCCTGATGCAACTTGAGGCCATTCCCTCTTGTCCTATCGCTTGTTACTTGGTTAAAGAGACTCATCCCCAGCTCTCTGCAACCTCCTTTCAGGTAGTTGTAGAGGGCGTTGAGGTCTCCCCTCAGCCTCCTCTTCTCCAGACTAAACACCCCCAGTTCCCTCAGCCGCTCCTCGTACGACGTGCTCCAGACCCTTCACCAGCTTCGTTGCCCTTCTCTGGACACGCTCGAGTAATTCAATGTCCTTTTTGTAGTGAGGGGCCCAAAACTGAACACAGGAATCGAGGTGCGGCCTCACCAGTGCCGAGTACAGGGGCAAGATCACTTCCCTGTCCCTGCTGGCCATGCTATTTCTGATACAAGCCAGGATGCCATTGGCCTTCTTGGCCACCTGGGCACACTGCTGGCTCATGTTCAGCCAGCTGTCAATCAACACTCCCAGGTCCCTCTCTGATTGGCAGCTCTCCAGCCACTCCTCCCCAAGCCTGTAGCGCTGCTGGGGGTTGTTGTGGCCCAAGTGCAGCACCCGGCATTTGGCTTTAACGAAACTCATGCAGTTGGCCTTAGCCCATCGCTCCAGCCTGTCCAGGTCTCTCTGCAGAGCCTCCCTACCCTCAAGCCAATCAACACTCCCACCCAACTTGGTGTCATCTGCAAACTTACTGAGGGTGCACCCGATCCCCTCAGCTAGATCATCAATAAAGATGTTAAACAGGAATGGCCCCAAAACCGAGCCCTGCGGGACACCACTTGTGACCGGCCGCCAACTGGATTTAACTCCATTCACCACAACTCTCTGGGCCCGGCCATCCAGCCAGTTTTTTACGCAGCAAAGCATGTGCCCATCCAAGCCGCAAGCAGCCAGTTTTGCCAGGAGAATGCTGTGGGAAACGGTGTCAAAGGCCTTACTGAAGTCAACGTAGACAACGTCCACAGCCTTTCCCTCATCCAATAAGCAGGTCGCCCTGTCACAGAAGGAGATCAGGTTTGTCAAGCAGGACCTGCCTTTCATAAACCCATGCTGACTGGGCCGGATCATCTGGTTGTCCTGCATGTGTTATATGATGGTACTCAGGATGAGCTGCTCCATCAGCTTCCCGGGCACCGACGTCAAGCTGACAGGCCTGTAATTTCCCAGATCATCCTTCCGACCCTTCTTATAGATGGGCGTCACATTGGCCAATTTCCAATCTGTCGGGACCTCCCCGGTCAGCCAGGACTGCTGGTAAATGATGGAAAGAGGCTTGGCGAGCACCCCAGCCAGCTCCTTCAGCACCCTCGGGTGTATCCCATCCGGTCCCATAGACTTGTGTGTGTCTATGTGATGCGGTAGGTCACTGACTATCTCCTCCTGGATTGCAGGGGGGTCGTTCTCCCAGTCTTCTGGCTGAGGAGGCTGGATTCCCTCAATACAACTAGTCTTGTTATTAAAGACAGAGGCAAAGAAGGCATTAAGCACCTCAGCCTTTTCCTCATCACTTGTTACCATGTTTCCTCCTGCATCTAACAGGGGATGGAGGCTCTCTCTGGTCTTCCTTTTGCTGTTGACATAGAAACATTTCTTGTTACCCTTGACTGCTGAAGACAGGTTAATTTCTAGCTGGGCTTTAGACTTCCTGATTTCCACCCTGCATAGCCTCACAGTGTCTTTGTAATCATTGTGAGTGGCTAGCTCCTTCTTCCAAAGGCTATGTAAACAAATGGCAAACACTTTCGAAGCTAGCTATGTGCAAGTAGTAAACTATAGAAGAAAAATCTGAAGTCTCAGTATATTTTCAAAATTAGCAGAACAGATCTGCAAGGGTAACGCAGAACTAGAACATTTTTATAGGAGGTTGTTCGCAAAGGACAAAAAAGCAGGGTGGTGTACTGTGTATCAAGAATGTGTAAAATCACGTGATCCAGATTTTGGATAATAGCAGACCATTAAAAACATGAAGACAAACTACATGAGCCCTTTCTTTTTTTGTGAATAATGTCATATCTAGATACATAACTGTTTGTCCTGCTATATTTCTAATTAGTTAGAAAGATGGCTTTTGGAAGTCTGAAAATGTAAGGGTAGAAGTTAATTTGGGCAACAGTACTCACGAAAAACACAGTTTACGACTCTTAACAGCAGAATAAAGCAACGAATTTCAAGAAAGAGATCCTCTGGGAAATAGGATAAAGTGAATGTAAGGAGAGCTCTAATTGTATTGTTAATTTTTCCTGCAAGAACACTACAGTCTCATAGAAACAAAATCAGAAAAAGCCAAGAAACAAAGGGAAAGAGCTATAAAATAAAGCAAATGTCTTTATACTTGCATTATTTGTACAAAATTGATCAAAGAAACAATTAATCCACAACACCACAAGGATGGAAAGCTATTTTCTTGAAGTACTTTTGTACTACTTCTGTGCGTAGCTGAAAATGAGCTGTGACCAGATGGAAAACACAACACCATTGACCAAGGCTGTTATTTCCATGAGATGTTAGGTTATACAATAAAAGTTCATCTGTACACCCACAAGGATGCTCGAAGAGACAATGGAAGGAGGAGGAACCCAAGTAATACCCTGCTGGGCTACTCCCAGGCCCACCACAGGAGCCATCCGCCCATCAAAGGCCAATCTGCACAAGCCCAGAGGAGCACAGGGGCATGCAATGGCAGGTGGGAACCCAAATCAAGGTCTCCCAAGGAACATTCATCAGCTGTTGTTTTATGTTGGAGAAAGTAAGCTGAATGTAAGTAGAAGAGCATCAGTGTTTAACAGATGTGCCTTGTTTACTGAAAAGTTCTTTATTGACTACATTATCCTCATAGTTACTTCACTAAAAAAAAAAAAAAGGATAATACAAAAAAAGCTGAGATTCCAAATATCCTTTGTAATTACAGTCTTTTTTTTTTTTTTTTTTTTTAGAAGCTTACACACATACATGTTACCGTTAAAGTATGTGGAAGCTTACGCTAAGTAGTACAAGGAGTATTTTCAACAAGGCATGATACTAAATTTTACACAAAGGTATTCCAACAAAAGGTAGTAGACTTACAGAATCAAACAAGCAAAGATTTAGGACAAAAGGGTAGACAGCAATCATTTCATAGCCCTGAACTCAAAGCTGCCTTCATCTAGTTAAGGTAAAGTACAACTACAGAAGTATAAAATTTAACAAGTCAGGTGTTAAGCCACAATGAAGAGAAGATCAGAACAAGTGTACTACACTGTTCATTTATTTTACTGTAAGTACTTTGAATGTGTGCTCCAGATTTCTATTCCGCAGAGATACTGTCAGCACAGTTGTATGACAGTTCATTGAACTGAAGGACTGAAACATGTTGAATGATGCAACAGGTTAGTTTGGATTTGTGTAAACCCTAAGACCATATGAAATGATCAAATGACTGTATTTTCATATTTCTGAGGTGTGGATTGTAAACCTGCTACCTTCAGAAGTACCAGTACTTGAAAATAAAACCTCACAATCTCCTCCTTAGGTGACCCACAGAGAATCAAGGGATTAAGAGAATCAGTGACTTTTAGGAAAGAAGGAAAACTAAGCATTTAAAAGTTAATCCAATGGTTACACACCTGAAAATACAACAGTTCTTTTGCACCATCAGATCAACACAGACTTAACTTTAAAAAAGCAACAGGACTTAAAAACGAAAAGAGGACTGAGAAAAACAGGACTGATAAGGACTTCCAGTGGTAGTCTAAGCTACCATTCTGCTTCAAGCCATGATTTACTACATCTGAATCATTCTCTAAGACTGGTTATGATGGAGGTTCCAAAAGATCTCAATTATTCTTGTTACGTGTTTATTCACAACAGATAAACAATAATGGGTTTAAACAATAGTGGGTCTAAATTATTCTAGCCTGCATAGAAATATAAAGAAAAAAATGTATTATCTTCTTCTGGTTGACCTTTATGCACTTGAAGACTGTGGCCTCCTCTGTAAACTGGTCAAAATCCTTAATTTGCTCCCAAAAATCTATAGGTGTTTTACAAAAGGATGACAGGTAACCAACTTCATTATTTACATCATCATCACTGAGACCTGTATATCTTCAGCAGTTTCCCAACAGTTAAGTAACATTATGAAACTGAATGAGAAACATTTACAGACCTGTAAAAAAATTCAATGTATGCCAATGATTAATAAAGCTCTTAATAATCCAGCTTCACCTCAGAATGATCTTAAATTACAACACTGCACCATATAAGGTAGCAAGGGTGGATGTTTCAGATGAGGGAAGCATGGCAAAGTTATCCTATATGGGAAAATTAAAGGCATCCAGAAATTGGTGCCAAGGAGTGAAGCTTGGTGGCTTAGCTTACATCCTGGATTTTAAGCATAAGCTATAAATACCCATATACACACAAAAAACATTCTGTATGTTAACTACTATAAGTAAAAAAACTGTACTTAAAGGATATAGATATATGCACATTCACTAGCAGTGCTCTGTACCATTACAACTTAACCAAAAGCATCACATATTTACCTGAAGTTTGGAAAACCTCATTCAACAAGGCTTCATTTACCGCTACTGAACTGACATTTCCAACAGGATGAAACCAGCTCTGATAAATAGTCTGAAGCAGAAGGGTTTGAGCTCTAGTTGCTTGAACTGTCAAATTAGGAAGCTCAAATATGCATTCTGTTAGTGGGACATGAGCTCGCTTGGTCCTGTTTAAAAGAGAAAGAAAAAAAGAAAGGAAAATCATTACTTTGGTGCATAAAAATAACAATGTAAAAATTAGTCACAGAATACCAGACTATAAGGCCACTTGTTTGTAAGGTTAGAGCTGTGTACCTGTTGAATTTCTTCTTTTAAGAGCTGATTCTACTTATACTAGATTTCACCCTAAATACGACTTCCATTACATGATTTAACTTTACAACTCCCTCCAAAATATGAGAAAAAAAAATACATTTTAATCTCATTATCTCTTGGGTTTAAAATATTTAATAAAAGCAATTCCAAGTGCTCCCACCAAAATAAGAGCTACTCAAAAAATTATGCAGTTATTAAAAACATGGAAGAAATATGTTGTGAAATTGAATTTTATGAAAAACTTTTATTTAAAAGCTTACAGTGAATCACTAAATAAGACATGTCCAGTGATCAAAAAAACGCAAACATACAGACAATATACATACAACAAAATACAAGCAAAGAACCCCACATTCTGTATTTCTCCTCATATTCCATATTTGGGTAACATAGAGCTCTTTAAGTGATTCTAATATTTTCCAATGCTTTTTATTTTATAATTGGGGAGTAGGAACAGCCAGGAACAGGCATTGGGAGGGTAGTGCAACGTAAAGGACATTCTGTTTGGAAATAAATTCTTCTGTGACAATATAGTCCATTATCAAGAAAGCAGCACAACTATAGCAAAGTCAGTAAGTTACTTTTTCTTCCTAATACATACTTGAAATTAAGCAACAGATGATTTGCTACATTCAACAAAACCTGCAAAGGTTCTTTACTATTCTCATTTTAAAGCCTTTTCCTGCAGCATATTTACAACATTATTATTCTTGCCCTAATCATCTCCTGCTCCATCACTGAAATGTACTTTTTGTACTGTTTAGCATTATTTTCTCTAATGTCCCCAAAATATAATCACTGATGCACAGATTAACTCATTCTCATTCTGAAGAATCTCCTCCATTAGAGGATTTTACGGACAAGCTTAAAGCCACATGAAAATTAACAATATTAGGTTAATGTTCCATTTGGAATTGGAACCTCAAATGAGGGAAAGCTGCTGAAGCTGCTCACACAATCCCTTAGCCCAGGCAAAGAGCATCCTTTACCAAAATGTTTGAGGGACTGAAAACGTGAAGACATTCCCTTGCAGACACTGAATGGCTCTTTAGATCAGCAAACTTAAAACCTTCCAAGGAACTGTAACAAGCAGTCAAAATACACTGCATCTCCTATCTGGCTCCACAAGAAAATGCTTGCAGCCACGTGACCTAACATACGTGAGATCATACTAGCAGTAGACTCTGCAGGTCACTCCATGAACTCAGAAACAGGCCATTCCTGACGCTCAAATTCTAAAATCTGTAACAGCATGAAGTGACACAAAATTCTGGCAATAAGAAGTAGACTTCCTTGCACGTTCTGCACCTGATTGGAAGCGTGGCCCTCCACCAAGAAAACTGAATTAAAAAGCACATCATCACTTCTCAGACTCACACTCACTATCATCTAGATGAAGAAGCAGAATAGCAAAATATTCTGCTGCTAACACTTTTGGCCCATAAACTGCAGATAAGGCCTGTGTGACAATACAAAACATGGTTTGGAAACAAGCATTCCAAAGATCAGAAGACAAGTATCAACTGCCATGCTGATATGGTGGTACAGCCAAAGGTTGTATTATCACTTCAATTTTGGACTTGCACTTAACAAGCATTCACCTTAAGTCACAAACAGATCTCCTTCCTCAATTCCTTGTCGATGCCAGGAAACAGCTAACTGAAAACCATTTTCCCTGGAACAAGAGGAAAGATCTAAGATGGCTGTATAGACCCTTTTAATGTAAAAGGAAAGAAAACAGAACTTATATATGTAGCAGAGATCCATTCATTCTAGATCTGAGGATTAAATGAACTGCTTTCTGCAGGTCACTATTTCTGTGCACTGCCTATAAAGGAAGATCATGATAATCATCTCATCTGTGGATGTCTACACCACAGATCAAAGTTTCATAGATAAAGCCCATCCACAAAAGCCAATTCCATTGCTCCTCGCTAAAAATAAAAACAAGGGAATAAAAGAAAAACTGATTCCTAAGACAACACTCATAAAAGATTCTCAGAAAATGGATGTAAACACAGATAGAGGACAAAGAACAAAAAAACCAGATGTTGTAGCCTTCAGTAATAGTAATCAGTACTCTTTAGACCAAGGTTTTTCAACCTCATAAAGCTTGGAATTGGGATTACCTTCCTCAAAAATGTTGAGAAGAAGGGGGAGGAAACCAGCAACAAGACTGCCTCCGAGTTGCAATACATTTGAAGCTAATGACACAACTGTGCTGCCAGCTTCAAATGCCATTTGCAGAAAAGACACGGATGAAAGAAAAACATTTCATGATTATATTTGAGAACTCAGCTTTGAGTCTGGTAGTAAAAATTTCCTTCAGAATGGAAAAAAAAAAAACCAGTCTACTGTTTGTATCAGTCTTTGAAGTTTGGACCTGCCATGTTTTGGATCGGTACAGCCTCTTTTGCTAGGAAAATCAAAACTCATTAGAAGCCTTTTCAGAAAAGATCTTGTATTAGCCTCGTTTCTTTGTTTTCACGGTTTTTTTAATAGCAGTTACTGACACCAAACAGTGAGTCAGAACAATAAAAATTACATTTGTCCTGTTTGGGAGAACTAAGCATCTCCTACCTGTCTTTTCTGCTGACAGCCACATAAAGATCATTCTAGAGTACATGAGCAGACCACATGCCAGCCTCACTGCCTGAGATCACTACTCTATTAACTGCAGCACAGCAGGTCATCAAAGGGGTAAGAAATATCAGCACAAAACTCCTGAAGCTCTTCCTGTCTCTCAGTTTGAAGTTCAAACACACCACACACCTTTCCTGAAAATGTTCTTCTCCCAAAAAGTAAAAATACCACATCTGGCCATATGAGAAAAGAATGCATCCAAACACATTTGAAATCTGTTGATGCAAGAAAGCCATTTATAAAAACATTCTCGTCTGCACTTCAAGAAATAAGCTAGTTAGAAAATTTAAAATAATTTAAGGAGACACAAAACAAAAGCTGAAAATAATATCAGTATTAAGTCAGGCAAATATGGAAAGATGCTGCCTGGTTAAAAAAACAAAACAAAACAAACAAAAACACAAAAAACCAAAAACCAACCCAAAAAAACAACCAAAAAAACCCACCCACTTTGACTCAGATAGAGAGCCAAAAGGAACTAACAGCCTGGAACATATTCTGACAATTTCTACCACACAATACGCACAAGATGACACATGAAGATCACTCTCTTATGGACACATTTAGATAAAACATATCTCCCATTTCAGCTCCTCAGATACACAAATATTCCTACATGTAAAAGTACATATATGCATACAGTCATTAGAAGAAAAGCTCTGGGTTCCACAAAAAGCACAAGAGGAGACTGCAACACTGTGACCCTTTTCTAATGCTGGTTCCAAATTAGAATTTGAACTTGCTTTCCTAAAATTTCCTAAAGTGTAAGTCCAAGCTCTGTAATTTATCAATTTAAGCAGAAAAGGTATGCATAAAGAAGTATATAAGGTGATTCTGTACTTAGGAAAATCTATCCCTGTAAAACAAAATGCTATATACACAATAAATAAAAAAATTATTTTAAAACTCAGGATTAAACAGACAGCACAAACCATTTACTTTTATGCAGAACTGAAGTTGGAAAACTAGATATGCATGTTAGCAAAGCTCTTGTAGGCATTAAACGGAAAGAAATGTAATGCATGATGCTACCAATAAGAATGTTTCCTAGTATTCCTTTTTTTCATGCCATGCATTGTGATCTTTTATTATTTATCTCATTGAAGAAATGCACTGTAACATTTTTTCCTTTCTGTTATTTTTCCTTTTGTTATCCTTTCAGATAACTTAGATTTTCTACTTTTCCCTCTTATTTCTGAACATTATTTTGCAGGATTAAAACTAAATATTTCAGAAAAAAGTGTCAATATTTCAAAAGATGGGTTCTCTAATGTAAAATTTGGAAAGAAGGTGGTAGAAAACTTTTTTCAGCAAAATTCAGGACAACCATGACTCCACAATAATTCCATCTAAAATAACAATCTGTATTAACAAATTTATGTGCTTTAGCAGGGGTATGTGAAAAGCTGTGACAATCACAGCACACAATGTGACAGTGGAAAAGATTTTGTTTTACAAGTTTGACTATTCATTTAATATATATTACAGCTACTGTACTGAACTCAGCTAAATTTAAAACTTAAAAGTTTCACATAAAATAGTCCCTTATGGGTAATAACAGTGCATGAAACATTTTTTAACAATATGCAAATTCTACACTTACTGTATTTTAACAATCCCATAGAAATGAAGTCTACTGGTCCTTTACAGATAACTTTGGAGGAATGGGAAGTTGAAGAAAATAAATCCTTTTTAATAGAAAAAAAAAAAAAATCAAGGCGGGGGGAAGTATTGTACCATGTGTGCAGCAAATGTTGCTTAAAGGAAATTTTAACTAGACCTGGCTAGTGATGAAAGTACATTTATAATTCAGGATTTATTATAATAGTTTTGAAACACAAATAATGCATTTAAAAGAACTTAAAATACAAGTTTGCTACCAAAATGCACCTGTTAATACAGAAAATCCATCATTAGTAAGGTACTGAGCTATATTTAACCAAGTTTTATGACCCAAGAGATATATTCAAGCAATAAGTGAAAATACAAGTACAAATATTTTTTTCAGTAAACCAAGTCAGATCTGTGTTTCTATATTGTATCATTAAATTTGTATTAAGCAAGTGACTTCATATCAAAACTCATCATCATATTAAAATAGTTACGGCACATAGTTGGGAGTCTAAAACCACTATTAAACTGCACTTTAAAGCTGTAACAACAATAGAAATAATTATTTCTCAAATCTTTGCACTCAAGAGTTAAGATGCAGTTCTGAACATATGTTCATTTAACTGAACAGGTTAAAAATCTACCAATTCAAACACTCTTCTCTAGGGGAAAATAAATCCTAATGTAACTAGCAGGATAGGCTACTCATTAAAGCTGAACTTGGACAAGTTCCAGAATAAATTTAAGGAAATATGAACAAGCAAGTCTTGCTGTGTAGTGGCATGGAGTGAAAATGAATCTGTCCTAATTAAATGATTTCTAAATACACTTTGGTTGTACCCAGTTTGCTGACAAACTGTAATACAGACTTGCTGAAATATTTGGATAAATCTGGCGTACCATTAAAGAAAATAGTTTTCTTCACTGTTTTTGAATGAAAACATGAATTGGTCCTTACTATAAACTGCGCATAGGCACCAGTATAACCAATCCATGTAAGTTCACAGGCCTGCTATGAAATATTTTCAGTTTGTAGACTTTAGGAACAGCAACTCATTCTTTTAAAATCAACACCTCAGAGTGATTGAAAGAATATAGTGGTGAACAGCTGGGTCCAAAAGTTTATATAGAGTCCCCAACTGCAAAGCTGGAACCTGCAAAATGTTTCCAAAAATTTAATTTTTGTTATTACTCATATCCTGTACAGTAAAATACGATTAGTTCATTTTTTCCAAAATAACAAAACCAGTAACCTGCTACTAGAACCCAGCAACTGTGCCTTGGAAGAACCTGAATGTAATTTAAATGCCTAAATAATTTAAGTCAGCATTTGCACACCTTTCTCTTAGGCAAACAGAAAATGTATGCTGGTTTTATATTTGACATGAACAAAGGTTTCATCTACATACCTACAACAAATCCATATTTCTACTTAAACTGATCTTTTGTATCAGCTTAAAGAAAATTACAATTTTGACCCTTTTTCTTAACATTTAAGCAACTGTTATTGGGTAAGGGAAACAATGTCTAGCTACTTAATGACAAATATCAAAACTCTGAAGGAAGCATACAGGGAGAAGAAGAAAGGGAGAGGAAATTAACCACTACAGTCTTGGAATTATTTTTTTTTTTAGATGCAAGACTGAAGTCACTATACTCACAGTAAAAACCAGTCATATCACACGTCTGCACACACTAACAATTTTTAGTCTTCAGACAGCAAAGTTATTTGTGCTAGGGGACCAAGTTAACTATTATCAAAAAATAATAATTAAACCCACTTTGGAACACTTAATTCCAAAAACATCTCCAAGACTGATGTCTTCAAAACCTCTTCTGTTCTTCTACAGGCTTCACTAAAGGCTGCCTGACATCTTATGTCATCTCACACAGGTGAATTTTCAGCAGCTGCAGCTACCTCTGCTAATCATACAATTTATTACAAGAGAGAATACAACAAACTTCAAGATTCACCAACTTTTTTCTTTTTCTGATGAATAAAAAAAATAACTTTTCTTTCTGAAAATTTTAGATATGGGATTAGAAGGGAACAACACAAAACTGCCTTCTGTATAGCTTTTTTTTTAACATCAGTTCTGGAACTGAAATTGTCAATAATGAAAAATGTTTGTAAAGTGTTAATTCATATGTGAACTTCAGAAAAAAACCCACAGATTTCCTTGAAACAATTGTGAAAACAAAACAATGCAAAGCACAAGCTTCAATATGGCTTAGAAAATGAGCAGAGATTATCCATTCACAATTCTCAGTACTGTGTGTTTTAATGGAATAAAATTCAGTTTATACAGCAAAGCAAAAATAAATGCATTATTACAAGAACAAAAATAAATAAAATAAAACAAATATCTAAAAGGAAGAAACCTTGCAAATAAAAAAAAAATCTCTTTGAACCAAAGAATGCAAGACTGGACACACATGTTATAGGAGTTCTAAACTTGGATTGTTTTTAAGATCATTTAATTTGTTTTGTTACATCTGGACATTAAAAGTTATCATTAGATTAAAAATTATGAATGTTACATGCAAATAATAATACTGATTTGTGAAGCAACAGGGAAGTGAGAAGCAGTAACCCCAGTGGGACAGTTATTGTAACTTTATCTGCTGTGAGACACCAAGAGAAAAATGTCGAAGGCTGCAAGAAAAAACAAAGACCTAGAATGTGAGGGTAGGAAAGCCTTAGTTTCCCTCACCTTGAATCCAGTCACACTAAGCACCAGATGAGTCTTTCAACCCACTGGATTAAGTTTAAGAAAGAGGGCAAGAAAGCAGCGTATCTCCACTTCCAGTTAAGTCATTGCTTATGTGCCTCAAAATGCAACAGATGTGAACTAAAAATTTGTTGATATCAACAAGGGATAACCCAACAAGGGGTTGGGTTTTCAGTCTTACTTTTGGACACATGATATACTAAGGTGGCTGCTAAAACTGTAATGCAGGAACATGTCAAACCTGCAGCTGCATTAGATAAACATATTCAGGATGTTTAGATCAAATTCAGCTTACTGGCTTTGGGAAAGCTCATCAATGGGACAGATGCTAGGGATCTGAACTCGCATCAAATTGCAAGTGGAGGTCAGTCACTAATTGCTATTTCTTCCTTTGAAAAAAAACTCCTTTTCTAATCACTAGTTAATATTTGTCTCCAGAACTATTAAAGTGATATGAGCAATCTACAAAAGAATAAAAGTCCAAGTTTCCTGCTCTGAGGAGATTATAATATGAGCCCTCAGCCTTCTTCATGTCCTTAATACATATGATTAGCTTTACACACATCATCAACTAACTGAGTCTTATGCATAAATTTCTATCTTTGAAGAACTGCATCTTCAGAACTCCACAAAGTGTGAGAGGGGGATCAGAGAACAAGGGATAAGAAACTCTTCTCACGGAACGCCAATTCAGAACATTTTTTCCTACATACACTTTAAACATCTATTCTTTCTTTACTTCTGCAAAATGGTCTGTAACTTTTTTACTTTGATCGAGGAATCTTATCGTCATAGACTGTGGGTATTAGTGGAGACAAGGGAAGGGATATGGCATTTAGCTGCATTATGTCCGACAAGATCCAAATATAAGGACCATGAGAAAAACTCATTACAGAGACCAAAAATCAAAACATTAAAAAAACCCAAAACAACATAAAAGTCTGGAAAGAAGCAAGGATTTTCTATAGGGAACAACTGGCTTGATAAAGGTAGTACAGAAGGAATCATACCAGAAGCAGAACACTTTTACAGCTACTATTTGAGTTGTGCCTTGTATCTTTTCAGGAGAACTAGCTCCTACTCGGAAAAGCAGCAATGCCAAAATAAATACCACCATTATCATTTACCTCCTGGTAAATTATAGTTTCCCAGGGGTGGGGGAATAAGTTGGACCTTGAAGATGCTGTAACTAAACAGCTGCAGATGACCAAGACCACCAAAACCACCAGAGGTAACCAGGTAAAAGTTGCTAGTGGCCATAAACCTCCAAAAATCAAAGATCTGCATTTATTAAAACAAAGCAAGTGTTACTTTTTTTTTGTAAATCCAGTATCAGTGGTTTGGATACCACAGTATAATACAACCTCAGTAGTCCCAGGGGTTGAACAGGGTTTGGGGAACTACCTTCCCACAAAGCAGCCTGCTTTAACTGTCCAGAGAAGTAATCTCATCCTCTCCCTTTTCCTCTCCTCCTTCCCCCTTCACACACTCCCAGAAGTAGCAGAAACAGCCATTAAATCAATCCTCTAAATCTGCCACACAGAGCCATTTGGTTGTCATTAGCAGGTAAAACAGGGAGCCAGGAGGGCGCAGAAACATGCTGGTGCTCAGTGAAGAAAACTGCACTGACAAACGCAGTCATCTGCTGAACATGATGCTACAAAACAGGAATAGAACACAAAGGCTGCTGCCATTCAGCAAGGAGATCCATGCTTAACCTGGTGTTAGCAGGGGAGCAAGTGTCGACTGTGGCAGCCCTGAGAACAGAAACTACTTGCATCATCCTTTCATGCTGTCAGAAGTAAGAGCAGCAGCTCTCAGAAACTGCCCCTTCAATCTGACAGAAATTTACACAGTCAATTCAGCAGCTAATAATACGGTCATTTACAACATATTTTTGTAGGATATAGGATATGATTTTGTAGGATAGAATTTTGCTGAATTACTAGGAGCACAAATAAGGATTTTTTTTATATAAATTTCTATCCAATATGATCTTTCAGAAGTTCATTCAAATAATCTTTCTTATTCCCAGCAGAGCTGCAAAATTTGGCATCTTAAATCCTAATAACGTTTATTTCAAAATGTGCAATATATCATTTCTTAGCCTATTCCATTCTATTAATGATTTCAAATTTCAAACTCTCTTCCTACCCCAAATTTGCAATGTGACTTTCTCTTTGCTATTTCTTACAACACTTCAGAAATTATCAAATGTGTTCAAAAATTACATATACATTATTAACAATAAAACAGCCCAGGTCACTATCTGTGGCAAGGACCTTTCCATTTGCCAGAGACAGCACAGCTGACCAGACATGACCCTATCCTGCAGAAGGAAAAACTTGAGTGTATAGCTGTATTTTATGCAGAGGAAAAGCTGCTATCCCTGAAGTCTGACCCTTCTCCAAACAACACAGATGTGAGGAGCTCTCAAGAATGCAGATATGGTGAATAGAGGCTTTGTTTTCTTCTCATCTGAAGACATCTCCTAAAGTACAGATATTAACAAGTCCTGCAAGCTAGGAACAGCGGTTTGTGAGAGTTAACTGAGATTGAAGACAGGAAGATAGCTCCTCTTTCTCAGGAGCAAGGAAGAGGAACTGCTTTGAGCAGGAACAGTCACAAGGACAGATCCACAGACTTTGCTGTCTCACAAAAAGCTAAGTAACTTGTGGAGCATTCTCCCAACCCTTGTAGAAACGGCAATACTGAAAGTGACGGTAGACAACAGTGATGTTTAAGAAGGGATGAGGCACAGAAAGGCCCACAGAATTATCTTCCTATCACGGGTTTCAAACAGTAAGAGGAAAAAGAAAGGAAAAAAACCAATACAGTGGGATTAATAGATTTGGGATTATAGCACAAGGATGGAGAGCAGACACAACGAAAACAGAAACAAGAGAACACAAACGAAAAGAAGCATCTTCAGAGTATTTCCAATAAAATGCTTGGAAGATGGGAAGAAATAAAAAAGAACAGAAGAAACTCAAAGCACATATAAAGAGAACAAACTGTACAACTGAATCTTCTTTGAAAGTGCTTGGAAACTGAAAGTAGAGAAAAAATAAAATTATATTTGGAGCATTAAGAGGAAGATGGTTGTGAAATGAAATGCTGACAATAGGAACAGAAAGAAAATACTCACTTCTAATCCATACACGCAGTAATACACACACCCCCTTTACTGCCCTCCCTTGCAAATTTGTCAGGTATACCATTTTTGAATAGTCTTAACTCACCTCTAAGTACTCCCATGAAAATTGTGTGAAACAGAAAAAAAGGGACCAAATGTAGGTAAATTTGCCTAATTGTTCTTTTTCTTGAAGATTATTAACAGTTGCAATGCTGTTAGAAGATGAACCACAACTTACTGAAAGAAGCACAAAACTCCCATTTTGTTTCCTCTCTGAAAATGTCAAAGATCTTCAGAACTAACACAGTTTCAAATTCCTTGCTAAAGATTCAAGAGCTGAACCCAACCCCAACTTCAAGCAAACACTAACAACTGATCTAAATAAGAAACTTTGTCTAAGAAGGTGAGTTAGTTAGGATTTGGGGTTTTCTGTGAATTTCTTCTATTAAATACTTTTGCATACTGCTCATTTTGTTTCATAAACAGATAAAATATTCTGTTGGAAAAAGTCACATTTACAGTGAGAGAAAAAAGACTGTGTGAAATTCTGGCAAATTTTTTATAGCTATGACCATAAAGGTCAGAGAGGTAAGCGCACATCTGCATTAGCTAAAACAAAATAAATATTTGAACTAAAATATTGCACTAAATGAAGATGCCACAAACAGAAAGTACACAAGACAAAAAGAAAAAGCCATATTGCTGTTTTCAGAGGCAACTCTGGAATTCCATTAAATCCAGAAAGGTAAAGAAAAGCACCTAACTCCACCCTTTCTTGCCTGAAAATACCCCAAAAGTCAATTCTATTACCCTGTAAGATAGAATTTACAGCATCAAAAGGAAGTTGCTGCAAGAGGGGAAGGGTGTTTTGTGTTTTCCATTAACAGAACAGCCTTTAATATAGCAAAGGATGGATCAAGGGTTCAAGCTTGGGGAGGAGTGGCTGGAGAGCTGCCAATCAGAGAGAGACCTGGGGGTGTCGATTGACAGCCGGCTGAACATGAGCCAGCAGTGTGCCCAGGTGGCCAAGAAGGCCAATGGCATCCTGGCTTGTATCAGAAATAGCGTGGCCAGCAGGGACAGGGAAGTGATCTTGCCCCTGTACTCGGCACTGGTGAGGCCGCACCTCGATTCCTGTGTTCAGTTTTGGGCCCCTCACTACAAAAAGGACATTGAATGACTCGAGCGTGTCCAGAGAAGGGCAACGAAGCTGGTGAAGGGTCTGGAGCACATGTCGTACGAGGAGAGGCTGAGGGAACTGGGGTTGTTTAGTCTGGAGAAGAGGAGGCTGAGGGGAGACCTCATCGCCCTCTACAACTACCTGAAAGGAGGTTGCAGAGAGCTGGGGATGAGTCTCTTTAACCAAGTAATGAGTGATAAGACAAGAGGTAATGGCCTCAAGTTGCGCCAGGGAAGGTTTAGACTGGATATTAGGAAGCATTTCTTTACAGAACGGGTTGTTAGGCGTTGGAATGGGCTGCCCAAGGCAGTGGTGGAGTCCCGATCCCTGGAGGTGTTTAAGAGTCGGGTCGACTTAGCGCTGAGGGATATGGTGTAGTTGGGAGCTGTTAATGTTGGGTTGATGGTTGGACTGGATGATCTTCAAGGTCTTTTCCAACCTAGACAATTCTGTGATTTTGTGATCAACAGCAAGGACGGAAATGGACAAGGTGTACTAATAGTTCACATGTATACACTGCATAACAGCAGAAAGAGTATAAAGGCTGTTACAATTATTATATTGTGGCCTCACTAATTAGCAACCTCAAAAGATTTTTAAAGGATATCAGAAGCTATTTAGAGCAAAACATTACATCTCAGTAAACGCGTAATACTTTTTATTTCAAAGACTATAATTATTGTTAAATCTAAATTTACTATCTTAAGCACTGACTCTGGCATTGACTTTACATCATTTTTCCTCAAAAATAATACAAACTTTGAGAGAGACTCTATGGATATAGGTTTTGTTGTGTTCAGTTTGGTCTATTCACTGAGAGTCTCATTACATCTATTTCATTGCTTAAAATCTCCACAAACCCTAGTGAGTCTTCAAGACCATCAAAATTATCACATACACACATACTGAAGCAAAGATACTGTCATTAAAACACAATGTCAGAAAAACATTTTCTTGTTGTAATATATGTACACAGCCAAATCCAAGTTGTATGCAAAATAAAAATTAGATTATAACAAATACATGTACTTTTAGAGCAAGAGACTAAGTCAGTGACAGCATTAAAATAATTCCATTTCCATTCTCCCTTCTTTTAAAAATTAAAAATACAAAAATCAGATTCTTAATTCTGTCATTCTACACGTATATGTGTATTTCTTGACTATCGAAGGAATATTCTAATCATGCTTACCAAATATTTCCTTCTATTCGATTGTTCATTTTGGAATCGGTCATTAAACTCAAAGGAAAAGCTAGTTAAACATCAAAGGAAACTAATTAAACATTTATTTTAAAATCCTGTCGGCTTTTGTTTAAAAAAAATACATGTTATAACGGATAAAAATTCTGATTAATTGCAAAATGAGTGCACGATTCTTGTATTAGTGTCTTAACCAATATAATCCTTTGAATTTCTTGTATCAATATCAGAAGCACCTGCAACAGATATAACTGATTTCCAAATCTGTTCTGATAAACAGATTTTATTCTTATAGTTTACTGTTTTAGGGCGTCACTCCACATGAGCCTGACTTCAGTTGTTCTCTTGTTCAAATTGGCCTCCAACCTTCTCATCCAAAACAGGTCATACTAAAAAAATCTAGTTCAGAAACTGGAAGCTGATGTCCTTCAGAAGATTAAAACCTAATGAAAATTAGACAATGCCTACTGGAGGTCCAAACATTAGTGTGTGTTCAATACAGTACTTGTTCCTCAGTATCTACAGCTGACAGGTTACTTCAACTTATTTTAAAAGGCACTGCTAAAGAAATAATAAGATTTAAAAAATACAAAGCTATAAACAACTAGGATAAAAGTCCTTGATAAAAAATGGTGAGGATGTTCCCTTGTACACAAACAATATACAAACACTTAGCCTAGAACCAAAGACAGACCCTGATCTACGGGAATGACTATTCCCTTAGAAAAAAAAAGGCACATCTGGGTCCCAGTGGGAACAAGCATGAGGAGAATACAGCAAACAAATGATACTGGAAACAGGACAGTATGCTTCTCCTACCTAGAGATGAACACAGGTATAGTAAAACTGCTAAGGTATTACGGACAGCTGAATAGGTGAACATGCCTTTATATTTGGTTTATTTGTTGCTCCAAGTGAAGATAAATACAGCTCTTTTTTTTTAATAAAAATTTTTAGTCACCATTTTTCATGGTTATCAAATTCCACTGAGTGTCCCATTCACATGCTTGTAAAAACAGGTGCATAATTTAAGACTATAGAATTTCTGGTACCTCACTCCAGGTGAAAATGACAGCTACCACTTGAGAGTGATGCTCTGCAGTCAAAGAAGGATATGCTAAAGCTTGTTCAGCAGCATAACAGTGCTCCATAAGCATAATAAAGCTAACCATAAGATGATAAACAAAATCAGCAATTTTATATAGCTCATTCAAGAAGCCTTTAAACATACAGCTTTTGCGGAGGAGGATTATCTGGTACACAAGGTGAATAATACAATTTGAGAAACACAGTTCTATAGGGAACTAGAACTCCTAATGCATGAAAGATAACTAATTATTTTTTTTTCAAGTTATTGTATTTAACAACTACAAAGTTTTGAAACAGTGCTATCAATCCTATCAACTTCCATGGCATTTTCTTAATAAGAAGTTGCAATGAAAAAAGTGAAGGTAAGAGAGCAACTGCAACATTAAAGTACACTCCTTCAAAACTCTATGTAATAACCAACATTTCAATGGGGCTGGCTAGCAGGATGACACCACAGTTGACCTCCATGCCCTTCCTATTCAGGGCGCAAGTTTCAAGCAGGTTATGTCCTTATTTGCCAACTAATGAAGGCCAAGTGCAGGCTCCAGTAACGGTCTGTGGCTGTGCATACTGTTTATCTGTTAGCTTGCTCCCTGGCAGCTGCCTGACTATATCCTTCTTAGCTTTACTTTTTTTCTCCTTTTGGGATTGGAATGGAAAGCTACAGGTAGGCACGTGGATATGAACTGAACCACAAGATGCTACCACACCTCAGGGCCACAGACTGGTTTCTGGAATGTTTTATTTAGTAGTATAGATGCCAACTCAGAGAGTGTATTTCTCTTTGTGATTCACAGATTCACTTAAAGGGGCCAAAAAAAGGCACCAACTTGCAGGCAAAATTCTGGAGAAATAAAAGACAAACACTGGCTAAGAATTGCCAGCAGTGGATCTTTCTGGCTAGAGTTTACATGGGTAAAGCCTCATAACTGAGAATATCACTGAATAATCCTAACCAGGTATTTTGTACAGATAGTGGTAACACTGAATATGAGAAACAGAACTTCCAAATACATCCAGTACAAAAGGAATATGTATTAGGGATTCAAGTTTTCTTTAGTATTTATGCTGCATAACAGAACCAGCTTTAAGACAGTAAGTTTTTCATACCTTTCACCAGTGTCAAGTAAAGCAAAATGCTGCTTTAACCCTGAAAACCCTACACATTTTGAAATAAATACCATTTGCTTGTTTCTAGTACAAATGCCAGCAAATACTGATGGCAACAGTTACAACCAGGATAAAGTAGTCACCATGTGCAATCACTTTCCCTGGACAGATATTAGTTAATAAGCTTAATTTACTTTCACTGAAGAGCCTTGACAATTAATTAGTCTAAATAACTACACTGGAAACACTACAGATGACCACCCTTTACTGTCAACTCTGCTGAATTTCCTCTTCACGGACAATACTAAAAAATACAACTGCTTCCAATTTACATTGATTAAAAGTGCACTTTTAACAGATTTGCTGAATGCTGCCTGCCACATCTGCTGAGAAGCAGTAACATTAGATCTGGACTTGATTTAGAAAAAAAAAATTAAACTAGAAGTTTCCAACTGAAGTTAATTTATAGTCACACTAATCAAGCTGCAAGTCATGTACTCAGAATGCAAAACCCCTCCTGGACAGAGGGTTGTTCTTGGTAACCGACAGCTCCTTCCAGAAGACTGCAGTTGAAAAGCGCCCCAAAATATTCATGTTGAAACTTGATATGTTAATATCACTGCAAATTAGAAAATGTTCCACACAAGTTCCTTAAGCATCTTCATCTTTGTACACAAGCATGGCATGCTTTAACTTTTACAGTAAAGACACGTTAAATTGTGTGAATGAAAAAACATTCTCCTGTTAAAACGAAGTGTTAAATCACCCTATATTACTGTTCACAATTTGCTATCATAATACTAATATACCTACTCCTCAAACACAAAGATGCACAGCAAACCAAACTTCTGAAAGTGTCAAATTCACCACTCACAAAGCCATCACGAAAACAGCTACCAACAAATTTAAAAAATAATAATAATCTGGTTTAGTATTATGCTCTTTGATGCATCTTCTAGGCGATGGCAGAGAAGTACACAATGCTGAAGCAACCCAGCATACTCCCTAGACTGTTCACATCTGAGACAATTCTACACAACCACCTCTGCAGAACCCAAGAGAATTACTGTTTCTGTCTACTTTTGGATAGCCCGTATCACTGGCATATCTCAATAGTTCAAACAGGTTTTTACACATGCTAGCTCTAATTCACATGATGCTGATGTGGCTGAAACTCTCTCCTGTCCCATACACTGACGGCATCTGTTCAGGCATGCAATCTCAGATCTTTTCTGTTTTGAAGGATACCCTGAATTTTCATCTGGCAGTTATATCCAATTACTGACATAACTAATAGTCACAACTGAATGCTACAAAATGAGTTTCATGTGTTTTCAACCTGTTTCTGCTTCTGACCCAGGAAACAAGCATGCCCCTCAACTGCCCATGTGAAACACAATCCACACCCAATCTAAATTGACATTACTCTTGATTTACTGTGACTAGTCAATAAAACAGGCTGCCAAAATCAAGACTCAAGTGTCAATTTATTGGAAAACTTCCTAGATTTATGATCTAATGTTCACAGTCTGTGGATATCTGGCTCTGTGTTTCCTGCCAGCAGGGCCCACTTGCCTCTTACTAGCACAACTGCACTGAACTGCACGATGGCTATGTCTCATGACTCTCAAGCTCACAAATCTACTGTGATTTCCAGTTCTATGCAGCATTACTCCACTGGACATGCCCTGCAAAGATGTTTCAATCAAAAAAGTAACAAAGACAGATAGACTACCTGATCCTCCGTTATACACTTTTAATCCTGTCTTCAGTGAGCAGCAAATCCTAAAATTTCCTACTGTCATCACAGTAAGTACCTTGTTGGTAAAGGCCATCAGCAGGAGCTAATTTTCTTGCTAAAGAACTTCTCACTGTGCAAGAAGCTGTATCTTCATCTACCACACTGCTTGTAGATCAACATGAACTGCTCTCACCCTGATCAATTCATTGTACACATTTTGTACACAGGATTTCCATGACGACCCATAAAGCAGACATGACCAGGTGCACATCCTGACCGATACTGGAGCTTATAATGACCTCACTGGATTATGTAAGGAGTCTAATGATGAATTCCATCAGTAAGAATACAATTGTATGGCATACTCCTGCATGGCTCTGATTAAAAGAGGGATGCTTGCCTTTTAAGAGATACATGATGAAAGAAAATGAAAGTAAAGCTGTATAAAAATACAAACACCTTTAAAGTTACAAAAGTTTGAGCAGAAACCTAAACAGTAGTAACACAAGGTCTTTAGAATCCTCAGGTTTTGTAATGTTAATATTAAACTTAGAAATTTAAAAAGTTAAACTAAATTATGTGTACAAAGTAACCATTTGGCAACCACACAGTGACAAAGCCAAAATAAAAGGTAGGAAGTCAGGCTAGAAAACACAAAATGCTGATGTTCAGGCTGCTGGCAAAGTATATTTCTCAGTATTGTTGTATAATAGTTAACCAAAATAAGGTTATGACCTAACATGCCAATCTAATGAAAATGTAACAGATTCTAGAGACATAGTAAATATTTACCTTTACAGTTAAATCGGTGTTGAAATATTAGGAACAGTTATATTATGTAAATGTTCTTAAGGGTTCACAAAAACAAAGCCTACAGAAAATACACACACACACACACACACACATATATATAATGTGAGAATCTCTGTATCTCGATTTTTGTAGTGATCTTTCAGTACTGTCAGGGCACATACTAATAAACTATGTCACAAGTGTAATCCACAGCTTTCAAGTGACATCATATCTCTGGGCAGCTGGAGGTGCCCAGCATACGATACACATGACTTCCTCTAGCAGCAGAGCAAATTTTAAACTTTTGTCAGGTTTTGTCAATAATTATTAGCTCTTCAATAAAAACACTGAAGGAGATCCAATGCCAACACAAATCAAATCTCATGATGTCAAGAATCCTTCCTCATCAGAAACTGTTTGACTAAGATAGGCACACTGCCTATGTTTAAACTGAAATTTGTTTCTTAAGACAGCTCAAAAGAGAGAATCTTTGCAAGGATTATATCCATTTAGTCTCTCAAAGATTTTTTTTGTTTGTTTACCAGTAATTATCCAGATCTACTTGCAAGTTTCTATTCCAAATAGATTAACAATTATCTGCTCTGTACTCTCTAATAATTAAAGTGCAGGCCATTAAATCCTAGATACTGATTTCCCCAGCAGGTCCCCAACTTCTTCATTAAAGGTTCAGTCACACACTCAAACTTCACATGACCAGCTATTAGTCAAGTCTGTACTGGTGCTTCCTTGCAGGCAGTAAACCAGAAGCTCTGGTCTTGAAATGAGAAAGAGGAGACTCATTATCAAGGAAACAGACCACTTGAAAGCAGACTACTGGACCAAGAAGCTGAATAGAAAGGATACATCACATCATCCCCATTTATAACCTTATTTCACCAGTGTTTAGAGTCTCAAATGCTATCACAAGTGGAGACAGTGAGAACCTTCCCAGAGACCCAATAAAGGAAAACAAGAGTCTGGAACACTTGTCACAGAAAGGGAATTTAGAGACAACAGGTCAAGAAAAGAAGAAAAGCAATAAAACACACACATATAACTGGACCAGTATCTAGCTCACAATATACAGATGACACTTCACTATCAATCCAGACATCAGAAAAACAAAGGCTATTCAGAATATATATTCCTTAATGTTACTTCAATATTCTTCAGAACTACAACAAAGAAGTATTTTTTAAGTGATAGTGGGTTATAACACTAAAGTGTCTTACACTAGATTACCTCATTTGTTACCACAGACATTGTAGCCAGAAGTAAAAAAGAAAAAGAAATCAGCTAATTCCTCTCAAGATTTGTTTGACTATAAACATTCTTGTCATTCATTCTAGGCTTTTAACCATATTCCGCTAATTCTCAGTTGGTTTTAGACATTCTCCTGAAAGCTTTGAAAGCTTCTTTACAGTCTGGCATGCAACACTACATAAAGTAGTTGTAAAATATTGACATTAACATTGTATTTTGCATCTTGTTATGCTTGACAAAAACAAAAGACCAGATGTTTTTACTTTCATATAAAAATAGATTAGCTATACAATTTAAAAGATATCTGAGACTTAGTTAACTAGTGAGCCTGAGCACATTTCTTTTATAAGAAAGTGTATTAACTGAAATTAAACCAGACATCAATCTAGTAGGTAAACGAAATAGCACTTTTGCAGCATTTATGGTTCTTTACTGGATTTTACTGGGCTGATGTTGCTGAAATTTTATCTGTTAAAACATGCTACCAATATTTATCAACTAGTTTCAAAAAATAAATATTACTGCAGTATTTTATATACCATACACATTTTGAGATTATTATATTGAAACTAGAAAAGAAAGCTATTCTACTGATTTATGTCAGAAATAAAGTTGAGATTTTCACTGCTAACTCAAAACATACTACCTGAGGGATTCCATAACAGTTCATAAAATGTCTTTGTTTTTAAAAGGTATGGCCTGTGGTATATATTTTCTACAAAGAAACAGAAGAACACATGTAGCATCAGATGTGTGTACTTTAAGAAACCCTGGAATGTGAAATCTAAAAATCCAAATAAAGCAGGTGGTATAATTTGGGGGGAAGGACTGAATTGAAGTTTAATGACATTACCAGGTTATCCTACCAGACTAATTCTCACTCACTGCATGACTTCAATGAAGCTCTCAGTCCTCATGCTGATTTCGATTTAGTTCAAGTGCTATTTGATGTGTTTCATCTGGAGTTTTATTCACTTCAAACTACACTTCATTTAACCAGGCTGCTGCTGTACTCATTTGTTTTTCTACTTTATTACCCGCAAATTGGTGTTGCTTAGTTTAGATAAATTGTTGGAATAAGTTAATTTTATATAATTATTTCACACTGTTAATAAATAAATAAGCTTTAGAAAGATATATATCACAGAAAAAAGTGAGAAAGCTATTAAAATTATTTTAAAATACACTCGACCACAATAAGTGTTAGTCTTACAAGATGTACTAATAAATGCTGATAGATGATCTGCTATTTTAGGCAGGACCATTCCCCTGCCTCCACTCCTCAAAACTACTGCTCGTTTTTATTTTTCTATGTTGTAAGACTACCATACTTTATTTTCCAGCTGGGCACACATCATAATACAATGTATTTTTAAAAGAGAGAGAAAGAAATGGAGCAGGACAGGAAGCATGAGAAAGAAGCAGAGAACACATGAGAGAGAATGCTAGCGCAAGACCATGCACACATGAGACAGAGCATGATGGCCAGCATGCAACGGTGCATGTGGAAAACCATGAGAAAGCAAGCATGAGTGAGCAAGATGAGCACAGCGAGCACAAGCACGTGTAAAAGAGAGCACAAGTGCACTCATGAGAAAGCACTAGCACTTGAATACCATGAACTTGTCAGATGACAGGGTTTTTTTCAACTATTTTTCATCTCTAAAACATTTTTTTTATTTTGCACATTTAACCACAGGTTTCATAATGTAGTAAATAAATTTAAGTTCACTGTTAAGCACTGATTTATTTCTACGATTTACTAACAAGGATGACTAACCAGAGCTTAGCGTAAAATGTCAGGTCATGTCAGGAAAGGCTGTCAATCCTACTAGAGTAGTGAAGTACCCTGCTTAGTGCTGGCTATGGGTTATTCTGGTAACATTTAGTATTTATTAGCAAAACACTGAACAGAAAGGCAATTCATTTGAAGGGGTTAGTACTTTTGTAAACTACTGATGGAAAACATGAGAAAGTCAATTAGGCTGCTACCACCTGGTGGTGTGCTGATTATGCTAAAAACCTCTTATATTTAACACAGTATCACAGCTTTTTTTTTTATAATCCATTAAAATTTCACAAACAAATTAATGTTACAAATTAGCTATATAACACAGAATGTTTGAAGCCAAAGTATTTAGCACATTAACCTGTTTTCCTGTTACGTTCGCTTTTTTTAAGATTCTTTGTATAGATCTAGTCATAAAGTTACAATCAGCTACTGCTCAAAATGAGGGATAAAGAAAACGAATGTCCTGTCAAAAGTATTGCCAAAATGCATTTTCTTGAAAATAGTTTTTATAAACACAATTTATTAATAAAAACTATTACACGCTGACATTTATGATCACAAGATTTAACGTGTAGAGCTAAACTTAAATTCTGAATTTTCATGGCATTAAAGTTAAAAAAATATTTTTTTATATAGCTCATTTCATAATAAAGAACAGAATTGTTTTCAGAACAAAAGTGTTTGCGTTTAAAATCCGAACTACTACAAACAGCTTAACACCTGATCACAATGTTAAAACACTTCCAACTGTAATGAGTAACAGAAATAAAAATCTAGTAGAGACTATCTTTTTGTGGGGTTGGGGTGCTTTGTTGTTTGGGGTTTTTTTCCCCCCATTTGTTGCTTTTTAGTTGGTCAACTTTATAACAGAAAGAGCTGACCTGTTCAGTTACACACATCAAGCTTGCCATCAGTATAAAACTTCAGCTTTTGTATCCACTCAAGGAAGAATGGATACTGGTTCACAGAATTCTACAAGGTCTAGAAGGAAGCCAATTACTACAGGGCTTGCATAGCCTGTTCTCTCAACCAAACAAGGGTCTAAAATGTTTATTAACATCTATCCTTACAAAGAAATTTATTAATAACAGACTTAACAGTAGAATACGACAGAAGAGACCAAGAAGTTTAGGGATATATATAGAGCTTAACATTTTTAAATCACTCAACAGAAACACAAAAGTAGTCGTGCACATTACTTAAATACACTGTACATTCTTAATGCTCACCAATATTTTGGAAACTTGATCAGCTTGCCATAAACAGCAGTACTGAATGAGGGGATAACTGGAACAGGGAAGCAGTACAGTCCTTTACTATCCAAAGAAGTCAATGCTGCTTGAAAACCAAATATCTGAAACAAATTAAGGTGGTCAAAGGGCATACTATCACATGATTAGATCACTTTCAATTTACTTTCATAACATAACATACACATTTTAAAATATACTCAATAAAAATGAAATAAATTGTGTATTATTTTTAGATAACTCTTTTTCACCCAAACACAAATATAACTAGAAAAATCTACCTAAAATAATGTCCCAACAGGAATACATATAAAAATATTTTCTTCGCTCAAAACATGTGTTGACTACACTCTACTAAATTTTTAAAAAATTCTGAATTGTAATTTATCAACTAAAATACATTATTCTATATCCTAAAGAGTCATTATAACAACATTGGCCTAAAAGAGAAGTATTTAAGGAAATGAGAAGCTTCCCTTCAAAGCTTTTTTTCTTAATAAAAGCATGTAAAGAAAGGTTTATCACAACTATTATTTATGATTTTTCCTTGTTCAGTATGAAAAACAAATGGTTGTAGAGTTGACTTTTTAACATGCTGTACCACCATGCTGCACCCAACAGGTTTCAAACTGCCTGAGCACATCCTAAAAGGCTGGAAGGCCTGTTTTAAAACCTGTCTTGAGATTTCACTTTTTCATTCCGCTAAAATTTCAGCAGATGGCAACTGAATAATCTCAAAGCATTTTTTCAGTAGCTTCTTAAACTTCCCCCAACCTCACAATAAGAACTCATTTCACATAATGGATATTTAACTGAGAACATTCAGAGGTTTTTCCTCTTATAATGAAAAACAATGAAATTGTGTGGCAACAGTTTTTGATTGTACACCTTCACTATCATGGTTTTGCTCTACCAATACTACTAGAAGTGATTTTTTTCCTCATAACATCGCATCAGGTTCTCAAGTGTAATTCACTGCCATCTACATATTCTATGAGCATTATCCTAGAAGAGGGGAAGGGTTTCTTCCCAAATTCTTTTAACCCAATCTTGTTACAAAGACTTTGGGGCTTCAGTCTGTGTAGTTAGTTTCCTCACGTTAAGTTCTCTGCTCATATTACAAAATGTTTGGCGCAGGTCAGAAGCAGCAATCCCAAATAACAACATTCTGTGAAATGTGTTTACCTCCTTTTAGATAAGCTGAAAACTTTCTCCCAAGAAACCTACTAACACTTAGTATTATCTATACTTATATTAACTTTTTGTCAGCACACTGCAATAAGAAACAGATCTCAAGACTTCTTTTTACCTTCAGATAGCAGTGTGAGTAACAGTAATGAAGCAGGTTGTCGGACGGCTGGCCGAGGCTGCTGACCATGTGCACCAGTTGCTCTGCATACATCGGCACCGAGTGCTCCAGGTTAACTTTATCCACTAAAATTCGGATGGAAGGTAAAGGCCGCAGGGGCTGAAAACTTGCGGTATTTAACAGTCCACCTAAGTTCTAAGGGAGGGGGGGAAAAAACATGCATTTTTTACACTTCAGATGTATTATCTACCATATTTACATACTCTTACCTCATATACACACAAGCAAATCTAGTGTAATAAACTGTTTACAGATACCATGGCTTTATAGTCATTGTAATATGAATCCTCAAATCTTTTCAAAATAATTTCTTCTAGTTTTAAAATTTATGTATGAACTCTTTATCCAGAGTTGTCTTGGGTGTAGGTGCCCAGATGATGGCAGCAGCTGGGGTGCAGGGGCTGCTTCTGTGAGGGGAGAGCAGGGGCTGCCTGGTGCCAGGCACAGCTGGTTGCAGCTGGCTTCAGTCAGTGCTGCAACCATCCCACCACAGGACACCCCTGAGCCCATCAGCCAAGCTGGTGGCACCCCTGTGGAAACATATTTAAGAAAGGGCAACAACACCACACAGGCTGATAGGACTCAGGGGGGAATCAAATGAGAAACAGCAATACAAACAGCAAGGTCAGAGAAGGAGGGGGAGGAGGTGCTCCAGGCCCGAGAGCAGAGATTCCCCTGCAGCCCATGGAAGAGACCACACCAGAGCAGACATCCACACTGCAGCCTGTGGAGGACCCCATGGTGGAGCAGGTGCATAAGCCCTGAAGGACACTGCAGCCTTGTAGAGAGCCCACACTGAAGCAGATTCTTCCTCAAGGACTGCAGCCTAGGGGAAGGACTCACACTGGAGCAGGGGAAAAGTCTGAGGAAGAGGGAGTGGCAGAGATCAACTGACCGCAACCCCCCATTCCCCACCCCGCTGTATTGCGGGGTGGGAGGTAGAAGAGTCAGGGAATGAAGGAGTAAAGTTAAGCCTGGGAAAAGGGGGGGATGGGGGAAAGGTGTTACTTTGATTCTTGTCTTTGTTTCTCACTATCCAAATCTATTTTAATTGGCAATTAATTAAATTAATTGACCCCAGGTCACTCATAAGTGATCTCCCCCTCTTTATCATCTCCACCCACCCTGTTCTCTCCCCCCTGTCCTGTAGAGGAGGGGGAATGAGAGAGCAGCTAGGTAACCAGCTGGCAGCTGGCCAAGGTCAACCCACTAAAAGAATATGCAAAGTCAAAATATTTTGTTCTGTAAAATATTTGTTTACATTTTTATCACTCCAAAGCACTATCACCATACATAACTCATGCTGATCTAGCCTTTACACTGTCATATCAGACATCTCAGCAAAAGATGACATTCCAAAAAAATACATACTGCAATTTTACACATCCAACTATATTTTTCATAGTATCCATTAAAATGAAGTATCCCGTACAAGACATGAACATACCAAAATAAGTTTGTTGGAGGGCTATCAAAGTGATTAAGGGGTTAGAACACGATCTCTCTCTCGGGAGAGACTGAGACAACTGGAGTCATTCAGCCTGGAGAAGGCCAAAGGGGGACCCTACTGCTGTCTGCAGCTACCTGGCTGGGAGGGTACAGAGAAGGAGTCAGGCTCTTGTCAGAGGTGTACCATGAGGGGACAAGTGGCCACAGACACAAGCTGAAACACAGGCAATTCCATACAGGTCTATGGGAAAGCTTTTTATAGAATCTCTATCCTTGGAAGTAATTCAGTACTTGACCGGGCAACCCCTGGAGCAACCTGCTGTAGTTGGGCTTGCTTTGAGCAGGATGTTGGACTCCTGGAGATTATCTCCAGAGATCTCTTTCAATCCAAATTACTCTATGAATCTAAAAATTTTATTCAACTGGTATCAAAACAGGATAATAAGTTGATGTATGTATAACTTTAATTCTAAAATTCAAAATTTTAAACTTTTTAAATAGGCTTGGCTTCAATTTACGTTCAGAAAACGTAAAATGAAACTCCAAGTAAAAAAACCAACAACGAAAAAGTTCACTTTAATTCAACCTGTTTGCCTCAAATCCACAATAAATATGGGGCTGTTCTCCCATTATAAAAATACCATCTGCCCATGCCTATAGGTGAAAAGTACCACAATCCACTGGGCTTATCCTGGGCTGAAAGAAAATAATGCTTCCCATTAGGCACCTGGCAATGTCCCATTTTCTAATATTAGAAGCTTCTGAATGTGAGATAACAGACTTGTCACCAATTCACTCACTCCAGGCAGCTTAACTGAAAAGATAAGCAGTCTAAGAAAAAGATGCACGCTCCTTAAGCACACTCACTGAATAAATGGCACATGCTTCAAATTTTACATATGTTGCAGACTGGAGACTAGTGATCCAAGTGAAATATTGATGTGTATATTATTGAGCGTATTTCACTTCACCAGTGAAAATGGTGTACAAGCACACTATAAGAAATGCTATAAATTAAGGCTTTGTCCTCTGTTCTCTTGCACATACACATACAATTTTAAATCACATACACATGCTGTAAATAAGCACATTCTATAAGAAAATACAGCACAAGTTAGACAGTGCTTCCCTAGTCAGAAGGTATCTATTACGTTATCAACAAAATTCAGTATCATTGTGCCTTACATCATGGAATACTACTCAAATCTATCTCTGAGGGAAAAAAACAACAGCAACTTTTCCAAGTGGTTTTCACCTTTCTTACATACAAATGCTTCACAAATACTAATAAGGTTCTTTTCACACCACCTTCAGAATATACAACTTCAACTCTATTTTAGACAATAACTTATCACTGAAAAGAAAGGCTAATACAAAAAATAATTCACTAATTCTGGAAGTCCATTTGAATATCAATTTTTGAATGTTTAGCATAGCAAAGTACTTCACAAATAAAAGCCTAACTCACATTGTGTCAATTGGAACCACAGTTATTGAGAACTTCTGCAAAACACATCCCATTAAAAAAAGCTCATCCTCAAGTACAAGGAACATGCATTTAGTGTTCACTTGTGAAAAACACATTGGAAGTGTTTTAAAATCAGATGAAAATTCCTAGAAATTGAACTCAATCAAAAAATGGTTTGGTTTTTTTTTTTTTTTAACTCTTCTTCCAATCCCTCCCCTTAGCCATAAGATACCTTCCGGCCTCTGCTGCAAGAGGTAAATCTACTACAAGTCTTCACTACAAAACACTGTTTCATCCCTACAGTACCTCAGCTTTGCGCACTGAGGAAGAAGTCCTATAGGAATAAAACCAGTACAGGACTCTTTAGCTGGAGTTATAGTACATATATCCAGAAGATAAAATAAATCAAGGTTGTTAGAAAATTTCATTTCTAGTGCTCTGAACTAGTCACTCAGCAGTTAAATGCTCGGTAACAGCCAAAGTCCTGCTGGTGTCCTGGCTGGAATTAGTACACACAGAGTTGGCTGTTAACATCTATGAAGTCTCTATTGAGACTGTGTATCCAAAGATTTCAGACTTGACCAAGTTTGAGAAGACCTGCAGGGCAAAATGACAACTCTTCTGATCAAAAGGTTTCCATAAAAAACTTTAAAGTTGGAGCTACTTCTTTTTCCATCTGCTTGATGCTTTAAAATCTTTTTTCTTCCAAATTCCTTTTTCCTACCAGTACATGACACTTTCAGATTACAAGTCCAGCTAGTCACCGCACACACCACACGTCTTACGTATCTGAAGATAAAGGCTCACGGGTACCAAACTGATTTGGAACTCAGCAATACATCTGGCACATGGAATAACAGCCCAGTGAGAAAATTTATATGAAATAGCACATGTTGATACAAAGAACTGAGTAAGTATCTGTGCATACATACCTTCTCACCCATGATTATGGGCATCAAGTGGTCTAGTAAATTGAATTCTGCCACAGGGATTATAATTGTACACTTAAGAACAGTGAACGTTGTGAGTCGAGTGGGAATGTATTCCTCCAATGATGCTACTTCTTCTGAGCTTGGCATATTTCTATTTCCATCTGTATTATCTATAATAGATCAAGATTACATATGTTTGACTAAAATATATAAAATGTCTCCTACAGTTGCTGTTTCAGAAATGGTTAGGGACTAGCAAAAAATGCAAAGCTTACCCCCCTTACATAGTTAAAACTTTTATTCCACACTGGTTATACCTAAGGCTAAATGCAATCCTAACTGGATTTTCCTTAATTTGAAATCTGTATAGCTCTTTCTCAGAAACTCATCTTAACGCTTTACCATAGCTTGCTTCCATGCATTTTTATCCTGTATAACTATTGTTTCAAACTCATAAATACATACCAATAGGGATACTCTCTCCTATAAGACTCCAAAATTCAGCTGGAGTTGTCAATGAAATAAGTCCTCCTTACTCAACAAGAGGTTTGTGATTGAACCAAATGGCCTCCAATTATCTATATATACCTCTGAAATTATCTCAGAGGTATAGCCAACAGTGATGGGAATATTGCTATTAACTTTATCGTTATTTTAAATTTTGCTCTTTGGACTCATAAGATTCCTTAACAGATTTGGAGTTTAACTATTTGGAAGTTGCACCTTCAAGAGCACTGAATTTGGTCTGGTTTAATTCTGTATATTTGCGTATATGCAATAGGAGCAAACCTGGCTTAGTTCTGCTGTATGGCTCATATTCGTGTTCCAGAGCACAAACTATCATTTTCATTATCCGGTGTACTGCACTGCTATCCAATCGAAGATTGAGTGGGCCCACAATGAGGCTTTTTGTAGACATCTCTTGAACATTTCCAAGATCTTCACTCTTTACTGAAGAAAGGTCTTGCTGATTCCCAGAAACTACAAGAAGTTTTATAAATAACAACAAATTACACCCAACTATGGGACATAATAAAATTTATCAGCTACTTTTGTTTCAAATCCTGTGATCACAGACTTATAAAAATACAGAAAATATAACAACGCAAATTGAACACATAAATATACCATGACTGGTTTAACATATTTAAACAAACTTGATTCTTTTTTAATGCAGAGCAAACAGGTCAAGATTCTGCCTTGCCTCCAAGCACAGCACAACTTAGGAACCCCTCCATTAACTTTGTATCTCTCAAGCTTGGGACTCTGAGGGTGTGGAAACTTCTGTGGCAACTTAACCCCAGGTGTGCCAATGACAGCTGTGCTGTTCAAAACTTTCTACAGTTTATCACAAAGATATCGATCCCAAACAATCAAGGAAAAGGTATGCTGTGAAGAAAATACAGATACAGGCCCCTGAAAGACTAGCTGCTGGTACATGGGCTAGAACAGCGATGAGAATCACTCACTTGTACTACCATAACACGACTGGCAACTGAAGATAAACCCTTCTTCCATTCACTGATGAAGTAAAGCATGGGCAGCAAGAATGAAAACTTCTTTAATCATTATTAACTTCTCTCATTGTTATCATTATTATCAGACCATTTTTAGAAGGACCACCACAGAGATAGAAGGGTGGTTTAGTCTCTGCATCTAAAAGATCTGTAACCTCTGAGCTCATAATGGCAACTAGTGTACCATCTAAAGTATAGTTATCCTTTTTCTGATATACATGTAGGGTAATAAGGTAGACTGAAATCACACATTCACTGTATACAGGCTACTCAGCTATCAAACAGCATGATTATATTTATCCAAACACACTTCATGGAAATTCTTCTTTTGAATTATGCAAATTTCAAAAGCTTAAGTTTTCCTGTGACTTGTAAAAAATACCCTCACACCTCTAACATACTTTGGTGGTTTTTTTCTAATAAATCATCACTTTGACAGTGCTTTGACACAAACACTAAACACTGAATGTCTTGCTAATCGTTACACAAATGAACAATCTGACAAAATAAGCATCAAGGTTAAATGGATTCTGAGATCACTTAACCTATAAAAATGAAAAAGTTCTGAGATAAAACTGTATGAAGACAGTTTAATTCATTACATGAATCTAGATGGCACATGCTCCTTAGATAGTGCAGTACTCCACAAACCACCAGATCAAAACTGTGACAAATAGGAAAGCCGGGAAGTGTGTGGCCATTGCCATCAATTTCACCTTGGTTTCTACAATTTAACACATCTGCAATTGCAGAGCTGTCCATGTGAAACGTTCTGCTTGTACTCATGATCAAATCATACCACTGAAACCAAAAGCTGTATTAGTGGTGGACTTGTTCCATGGTGATCTTTCTCAACAGAAATATTTTTAAAGTGATTTCCAAGCTCTTATCCAATGCAGCTCTTGTACACCTACTCCATGCAAGACAGATCCAAACCTTCCGCTTTTCACCAATTTGACTAGATGCAAATTAACCTATTTCCTTGCATAAATCTAATACGCTCCTGCCTTTTTGTTACGGTAACAAACTAAACACACCTGTAGAGAAACCAAAATCATAGGGAAACCTGACAATTGCAAATTCTCATTATAACATCTTCCTCACTGACACAATCTGTCCGTACTAACATAGACGGCAAGACAAGCTCAAAGCTCAGCTCATCAGACTGGGGAGTGGGAGCTACAGCTGTTGCAGACAGTTGACCTACCCACTTTGTCAAAGAGATGTAGGATCTGTCAGCTTCTGAGTAGCTGTGGCTAAGCAGCCTGGCATGGTGTGCTTCACAAATTCAAGGAAAATCTTACTTTTAAACCAACTGGAAGAAAGCATGTTTTATTTCTGGTTCCCTGAGAGGAACCTAGTCATCTTTTACCCCCCCGGGAAACACTCCCTTTTCCCTCCCTCCTTTACTATACTCATTCAAAACAGTCTTTTTATTGGGGGAAGTGAGCTTGGAGGAAAAGGTAGGAAGGAGAGGGTTTTTTTCCCCTTACATTTAAATCATACTCTATAAAATGTTCTTGCTTCTAAGCACTGGTGAGGAGAAAGGTCCTCAAATAAACCAAGACTATGCTGAATTTGACGCAGAGCTGGCTTAATGCTCTGCAGGCCTTTACAGGCCTATACACCCAGCAGAAGAATTAAATTTGTTCCTAAAAGCCCAACAGAAGTTGTTAGTGAGAGAGCATTCATGGCCTCTGCTTCCCTTGGTGTTTTGTTTACAATTTACGAGAAGAAAAAGAAAAATAAAGAGAAAAAAAAAGAGAGAAAAATACTACCTTATGAAACCTATTCAAATCTTCAAATGGAACTGAAGTTACAACCTTTGTAATAAATCCTGAAAAAGACTATGCAATGTTTCAAGCAAATTACTATTCTATATTGAAATGCTAAGCAAAAATTTAGAAAAATGAAGTTGGAAAGACAGGCAGAAATTCAAAATAAGACTACTGTGCATGACTATCTTGTTTTCATTCAAAATACTAAAAGTGATTAATGCATTTCTATAAGTGACAGATGAAACTCCTGAGGTTAATGTTATCCAGGAGGCACTTGTGGTTTAATCAGTAATCGTATGCTTCAGGAAAGGTTAAAGGTGCAAAGAATGTGTCAAACCAAAATTGCCTTGACAGATAAAAATCTTACAATCACAGTAACTGCCTCCTACAACTTAAGTTGGTTAGGTTTTTTCGGAGTAGTTGGTGTACACTGATTGTAACTAAAACCAGAGTTAATGTCAAAACAAGAAATAGTAAAATGTAAACTTTTTCATAAATACTTTCATATAAACACCACATATTCAAAATGTAGCAAGATTTATATTATTTTCAAAATTTTGAGGGATTTATACCTTCATTTTAAAGAAATTACACCTGTTTATTCACATTCTATTTAATAATTACATATTTGACTCGTAATATGGAAAAATTAGCTAAAAAAATAACCAGAAGAAAATGTCACATTTGCTTTTCTGAGGAACAAAACTATTGGAAAATTTCAGGTTTTAAGTTCTTGATTGTACAGCTATAACAACTATTTAAACCACTAATTTAAGAATTACTCTATTCATGCTTTTATGTAGGCAGGTAGATGAAATTAGAGAATTAATACTGAACTAAAAGCACACAGAAAGGCTTGATAGGAAGACAGCCTACATTTTGTGAGGTGTTTTCCTGACAACTGATGCAGAAAATAAAAGCGAAGGCCCTGAGAAAGCAAACTGGAACAAACAGAAGAGAAGCTGAGGAGGGGGGATGGCAGTCAGAAAATACCAGTAGCCTGGCCTTGAGGGGAAAAAACCCAAAGTTTCTGAGTTCAGCAGTTTCTGAAAAGGGTTAGTTACAGTCAGAAAAAGATATATCATTACATTTCTTGTGTATTCAGAGAAACAAGACACAATACTCCACAAAATCAATTTTTCCTCATAATCAAAGAGTCTGTGCATATTCAAATTTCCACATCAAAATTCAAAAAGGAGATAAGGCTTACCCTAGGTCTTCAACTTCTCTATGTAAAAGTTCTGTGTGCAATTAAACAGTTATTTTTTTATTAAAACCAGAAGTAGACTGCAGTAGAAGCTCGACAATGTACATTTTCTCAGCTTCACATCACACTCAGGGTACAAAGAGGAAAGCCTCAGGGCCAGGAAAGAATTGCTAAATTACCTAGTGTATCCCCTACTATCGAAGGCAATAGCAGCATTTATTTATTTTTATAAGCTTTGCATGATCTATCCTCTAAGCAAACTGGAAGTTTTTGTTTCCCACTTCTTCTATACTTAATGTCGAACAAGCCCAGAAAACAAAGACATTAGGAGTTGAGACTTCCCTTACATAGAGACAAAAAAGCCCAAAAAAACCCAGATGAGTTGGACTAGGTAGCAAGGACAGATAAATGTTCAGTCACAAAATAGCAAGACTTTCCCAACAGATGTCCACAGAAATAGTGTTCATGATAATAAATACACAGGTGGAAAAGAAAGCATTATTTAGGCAATAAAACTGCAGAGCACCAGCTGTAGATGACAATCTTCCCAGGGGTGGGGGGAAAAAAAAAAAAAAAAATCACACTGCAATTCATGATAATATGTATATATTTTTATACAGTTATTCTTATTTGCTGATACATTAACTCCTTTGTCCTGGCTTTTGTGACACTCACAAAAGTAGCTATACTACTAACTGCATTGAATCCACTGTATTGTCTGAGATTTAGAGAAGAATTGATAAGAATCTCAAAAATTACTTAGAATTAGCCAATATCGACATGTGCATGGTTTAGGCTAATATTTACTCACAAAATTGTTCAGATATGTGTATTTAAAGATTAATTCTCCACAGTATCTCTCATCCTAGCATTTTTCTTCATAGGAGAAAATGTCAGTCCTTTTCATACTCTGCACCAAGTAGACAATCAACTTCATTCTTCAACCATGGTTTCTCAAAAGATTTTTTTTTCCAAAGTCAATAATGACAACTTAAAAAAAAGACATCATACTTTAAGAACTTCACCAGTGCTACAAAAAAAAATTTATTTTCAGTTTAGCAACTGACTATAAAAGATATCATTGTGATTACTTATGCAGGAAAAAAAAAAAAAAAAGAACACCAACAACAAACAACATCTAACCAAAACAGTTAATCTCAAAGACATCAATGAGGATGAAATAATTTTAATGATCAACCTGACTGTAAAAGTAAGGTAAATTAGAGGACAGTTGGTCAAGGTACTGCTGGGCACAAAAAGTCTTTTTTTCTACTATTTAACAGGGTAAACATAAAAAAAAAAGGTACCTTTGCCACTGGTGCTTTCCATTGTGTACAAGTAATCCATGTAGAAAGCCCCAAACCTCTGCATTCCAGCTATCTCTGTGTATGTCTCCTATCAACAAAGCAAAGCAAACAAAGAAAACGTTGTATAAGGAAAGAATCTTGAGATTACCAACCGATAGGTTGGTATGAGAGAGATATATTCATGTTTGGATTTGTGCATCAACACACAGAAAGGCTTATCAAAACAAAGGACAGAGGTTATCCCAAAGATCACCTTTCCAATAGGTAATGTAACTTCTATTTGAGGCCACACAAAGGCACATCCATAATTCCAGTGGACATGCTGACCAATTCATCAGTAACATCTAGTTAATTAGTACCTTCAATAGGGTAAATACTCTTCACTTGACCTCTTGCATCAAATAGATCTGCCTAATTAAATACACTGAAAACTGAAGCTCATTCATTCTGGCTTTTTTATTTAAGGAATACTGTGGTTTTATCTTTAAACAGTAGGAAATTTAAGATTTTATGCCATCACTGGGATTTATACATAATTTAATCCATTATTGCACACCAAGTTTGCTTCCCCTCTGGACAAAAGAAAAAAAAAAAAGGTAAATCATAAAAAGCATCAAAGACAGGTCAAAGAGTAAAGCTTAAAACTAAAAGACACCATGGGAAATGTTTGAATATGTGTAAGTACTTGTGATATGACTAATTAATTTCATTTTTTTATTAGATTCTTCAAGGTTATGCTTCATCAGTAGTTCTAAAAAGGTGAAACTAGTAAAACTTAAATTTAAAATAAATTAAATATATTCAAAATTGTAAATGGCTTACCTCTTCAATAACACAGAGCCTAGAACTCCATCTATGAACACATCTGGAAGCGACCACCTTGGTCATCGCATCCAGTCTTTAGTAATTACAGACAATCAGGGAATAAAGTTTTACTGCACAATTTACAACAACAGAGACTATCGTTGACTGAAAATTTGTCTCTACCAAAGGCAGAATTAGCAAGACTTCCTCTAATTAAGACAAATATAGCACACGGACAATAAAATTAACATTGCCCATGATCTGGTTTCCATGAGAGCACTTCTTAGTTTGAAGACCATGAACTACTCACTGATTGGATTTAAAGAAATAAGTGCTGGTAAAGCTTGAGTTTTTCCTAGCATTCTCACATATCTTAGCTTTTCTCTGTAGGTGTTCTGTAGTGAGTGCTTTTGGAAACTACGGCATTAATTCAGCTTTTGGGGCAGGAGGGGAGTTTGAGGTTTCTTTTGGACATGTTTTTGTTACCTTTTCTTTTTTTTTTTTTAAACACAAATGGGTTTACTTTTTTTTTTTGGCCATCTGCAAAGTAAGACTCAGTTAAACATGACAAACTAATGAAAATCAGTCCTCAGTAACAGTACACAGATCTAATTATTAGAAATCCATTAGAGAGTATTAGAAATTCTTTTCCTAAGAAAAATGTAATTCTCTGACCTTATGATGAGCAGCATCCAATATAAATTCTGCACGAATACTATTATTTTCTGGACTTCTGTAATCAAATAGTGAATTGGTAAGGTACGTCATCCCTTTTGCACTCAAATTTTCTCCGCAATTAAAGAAGTAAGCCTCCTTCATGAAGTAGTAGAAAACAAGGCAGGGGAGAAAAAAAAATACAGTCAAGTTAACAGAGCAGTTTCAATTCTGTCATAACTCATTAATGACATGGTAGCATCCCTCAAGAGCCTATTTCATTATGAAGGAAGATTAGACAATTAAAATAACTTCATTCAAATAACGCTGAAGTTCTTGTCCACTCCCTCCCTATTTTCAAATAAAAACTGCCTGAGCTAGTGAATATTATACTACCCATGATACAGAACATATTAGTTTCCTTTCAACAGAAAATAACCTCAGATCATTGTTACTCCAGATTTTGCCTCCTCCTCTTAACTATACACGATCTTCTCACTACATATTCCATTTCTCTGACAGATGCCTTTCAGATGCTTCATCTATCCTCTTCATGATAAGAAGTTATTTCAATGTATGACTCGCTTGCTACCTTATCTCTTTTATTCATCTAGATCTTTACAAGCCTTCTCCACATCCCAAACCCTCTATCCTTCTAAATCAACACAACTTTTCCATCAAGGGTTATTCTTCCAAAAAGGTTATTTATGTGAGGTTGATCTTTTTCCAACCGTTTTCCCAAACCACATACAAAATAGCTGGAACCTTTAAGATAGGCACAGTCCCAAATATAGCAGTACAGAAAGAAAACAGGTGAGGCAGTACCAACATCAGCACCATTCTCACAAAAGCAGCAATTTTCTTATATTCACACCCTAGAGGGTGGCACAAAAATGAAAAAGATGAAAACCCAAGTGTTCTTTATCAACTAACCTACAGGAAACTCATTCACTCACCCACCCACCCAATCCAAAAATCAATTCTCATGATTTTATACCTCACGGTCTCACAGTTACTGCAAACAAGGCTGCTGTCCACACCCACATCTCCAGCCACGTCTCCCTTGTATCTAACAAGGCCAGCAGAGCATCTTTCACAGTTGGCTCATCCTTGCCTCCCCAGCCTGTCTTTCTGGAAAACCCTACGTCTATCCATTGCAGCACAGCAGTCATGTAGTGTGTCCCACCACACCTCTATAATCCCAACAATGTCATGCTCTACATCTGTGAAAGAATATCTAATTATTCGTGTTTGTTTTCTGTGCTGCACGCATTTGTATACAAATGCTTGAGATGAATGCCAAACCATGCTGCTCTCACAGGGGAAGTGTAAGAACCTGTCCCATCATACCCATCATAGTACAGTATATGATCATTTTCCAAGTAGGAAGATACTTAACATTAATATACAGTGACTTCATATTCTTAATTTTTCTCCTTAAAATACTTTCTAAGACTTCACAGAGAGCACTAACGTCAACTGTTGTTGGCTGCGCAATTTGTTATTATTTAAGCATACATAACAGTTGCTGTTCTCCAGTACTTTAGGATACTATTCTATCTATAGTTCAACCAAAAATCCTCATTACTGAATTTAGGATTTCATGCACCACTTCATTAAATGTTTTAAGAGAAGTTCATATGGATACCTGATTTTGACTTAAGTAATTGAAGCTTTGCATCTATTTAAAATATTGAAATTAAACTGTTTTACTCCTTCACTTGATACTGCTCTCATCAACCTTGTTGAAAAATGAAACAAAACACTCATTTCATATTTGAGCCACACTTCTATACAGTGTTCCCATTTCTCCCCTTCCAATCTTCTCTTGATTTTAAGTACTTTCAAAGGTTTTCAACTGTGTTTTAATTTATTATACAAGATCAAAGTATGCAGACATACATAATGATGGGGGGTAGTGGAGTTGTCAAAAAAGGCCTGTTTTGCAGCTTCTCAGATATTTTTCTTTCCAACTGTAAGGAATAGACATTGAACTCTATATTCCAGTGACATATTCAAAAAACTTAAATCACAACTGGTAACAACAGCCTTTCCAATCCTTGCAATCAAATATTTTAATGAAGCATACCAGAATTGCTTATTCAGCAAGTCAACTGATATTTCAATATACTCACTTCATCACTCCTATTCATGTTCTCTTCAAAGTCTTTAATTCCCATAATTCCTTTAAGGCACATAGCTTGGCAACCAACAAAACCTATTTGGCAATCAAAGAAAAGTTCACCTTTCATAAGGACCTAGTGAAGAAAAGAAAAGTGATATTTTGAAGAATTCTACTCCATAAGAAATAGAAAAGATGGAGAGAAGTGAACTGAAATATGTTTAGGTTTATATATTTAGAGTTTTAATAAATAGCAATTTAATCAAACAGGGCACTTGGAAGGAAGGGATTACTTTAGTGTCTGATCACTACAACACTAGAAGTTTAGAGAATTTCACATCCAGTGTAGCAAACACATCCAATATAGCAACACATGAAAAAAATCAGTAATAATTTTAAAATATTGTATTGGTAACTATTTACTGCATTATTTATAATGAATCACAAAAACCCTGTCAATGGAAAATTACCTCAACTGTGGTTCCTTCTTGCTCCCAGCATATAACTTCTTTGGATTTTACTTTCTGAGGGCTGTAATAACTACTTTCAGCTTGCATTTCAGTGAGCTATGAAACAACAGGATAAACACCTTATATAAGTTAATATTAATATTAAACAGCAGTAATGTCATTAATATACAGAACCGATTAAGACAAATTAAACTACAGGCCAAAATTTATTAATAAGCAGGAAACAGGTGCAGTTAAACAGCTGTAATGCGTTATCCATATTAGAAATTCTCATATGCAACTTCTGGCTGAAGTATGTCATAACAGAAAGTTTTAAATACACTACAGTATTTTTAGTTTGCTTATCTAAAGAGAAGCTATGTGAAAAGATGAAACAGATACACAGCTGCTTTATTAACATAGTATCAAATTAGCTTATAAATGGCTGTAAAAGTCCATAAATACGTTATTTGTTCTTCCCAGCAAATAATTAAACAGCATGATAATATTAAGGAAATATTTTGATTACAGCCATACTCATTTTTGTTTCTTGTCATGGCAATTGAGAGAAACATACATTTACATTTCTTGCATGATTTCAACATAAAAATTTAAAGTGATAAAACACACACTCAGGTTAAAAAGCATATAACCTGCACCTAAGAAAGAGAAGTGAGATACAAAATAATGAAGGTGCTATGCTCTGCATTAAAAAAAATTCTTAAGTTTATGTTCATCAGCTTAAATAGTTAAAATTCTAATTTTTATATAAAAATATCCACAAGCTCTCATTATTTTCAAGAGTGGATACACATGGATGTTGTTTCAAATTAAAATTTTGTAATCCAAATGTCTGAGAAAATTGGATGGAAAAAAAATCACTGATCACTTCAGCTGTGTGCAATTATTGTAGAGGAAAAGCAATTAATTGATTAAAAGAACTTAGACATTACAAGAATAATTTTCACCACTATTAGAAAACTCTACATTTAATTTGGCATGATTTTTAGCTGGAATGATATCAACTGTTCAGAATGCTAATGCAGAAACTTGACCTTCTTTTTTAACCAAAATATGAACCACAAATTAATTCCATACATTCTTTGCATGCAAGCAGAACAATGAATTCCATTTTCCTCCTAACTGTCACAATATTAGTATCATACATCACTTCACGTTCAAAATGTATATAATGTAGAATGTTACATTTTAAGTAGTTTTTATCACTTCCTAATATAAAATGCGTAAACTTGCCAATGAAACATTAGGAAAGCCCAATCTGGCAAATCACGTTCAATAAGGAAGTTCATACTATTTTTAATGAGTTTTCTCCCATGAGGAAAGAACACAAAAAATTACTACTGTATGAGAAAACACAAATGAAAGAAGATGATGAGCCATGATAAATGAGAAATTTGGTTCTTTGTTCATTTTAAGTGGTGTCCCAGGGACATAATTAAAGGAGGAAGAAAAGATTTTCCATTATTTATTTTTAGCCTTTTTTTTTTTTCTTTTTAAAATGAAGGCTGAAGCAGATGGACACAAAAGAACATGACTGAATGTTTGCTGATGTCCTCAAATTTTGCAACCAAATTTGCCAGGAGACTGAAGGCGTAAAACATTAAACTTCCCCACAGAATGCCTGCAGCTCCTTAAGTCACTTGTCTCAGCCTCTCTGACATTTGCTGAGCAGCTAAATGCTCTGCTACGCCACCAAACAAAAATACCTAAGAGAAAGTAGCCACGAAGCCCCCTCAAAACACTCTCTTGTGCACAGATGACAAGCCAAACGGGCAGAAAAGGGACAGAGCTGCTGATGGTATTGAGTGTATAATCAGGAACATAAACATTATACGCGGGTTATGAAAATACTGCAATTCATCTGAAAGGCTCAAAGTCATAAAAATCAGCCATAGGTATTCTGCTGCTCACAGAAATACTATTGTTTCCTGTTCTGAAGAGTTCTGGCCTTGATTTAATGTATGTTTAACTGTAAAACCAAGAGCCACTTTCTATTATAGTTATGCACGTAGAATTGCTTGTATATAGTTTGGCACGTGTTAAAAGCTTTTTGCTAATTCAGAACCTTAATTTTTTATTTCTGTCAGCACATCTCGATATCTTAGTCAGACTCTCCATATTCCCTTCTGCAACCTTACAGAAGGAATAGAGAGAAGCCCAGCAACTATTCTGAGATTTGTTCACAGAAAATACTCAAATCTTTCTCTACATAAATAGTTTATAGCTCAGAGTATATGTGAAATTTATCCTTTGTTTCTTTAATTCAATTCCAACCAATGGAAAATAGTTTCAACATTATCAATTTAAATTCATATTTGTATATATTATACTTTTTAAAAATAAAATAATTCCTTTGATTCACAAGCTATATGAAAGCTAACACTCTTTTATAAAGAAATATATTTACACAAACATTAGATGAATAGAAAACCTCAATAAACATTCTTAAAAAGACTTTTAAGTTTTTTCTCCCATCAAAAAATATTAATCTAATAAAGTGGTTTTCTCTTTAAGGTGAAACTGTTCACACTCAAATTCTAGCTCAAGTGGCAAAAACACCTCACATCGCAATTAACAACACATTATGATGTGAGAACTTTCAACATTCACATTTTTTGTTACTCATTAATGTGAATATCTCGAATCAAGTGGTATACAAGCCCTCAGATAACCTTTATGCACCTTCTCAACAAGTCAAATAAATGTTCTATGAAATGCTATAAGAAATACTTACCTTAAAAGTCACTGTTGCCTTTGTACAGTAAAACCCAATTGAAATAATAGGATCCTTGAGGGATTGAGATTTCTGCTGATGTAGCATTGTTTCATCATCAATTCCACTAGAATCATTCTCTTCATCATCATAGCTCACTATAGCAGGAACAAAAGACCAGGCCCAAGAAACCCATCCTTGTTGCTGGTCATCATCTTGATGCAGATAAGGATCTTGATTAGTATACTGTGTAGGATATTGCATTACTGAGCTTGTTTCATCTTCTGTGCCTTTTAAAACAAAAAGTCAAGTCAATTTCAAATCAACCATGCTTGAAAATTAGTTGCACTCAAAATTATAGTATGTGTAATTTATCTAGGACGGTATTCCACATAGCATTCACAGATATTTGGTTTCTAATAATCGAAAATAAGTAGAAATTTAAAATTTCTGAATATAAGTTTCCAAATACTTGCTTGAATCATTCACATTTCCTTCAAAAAAAAATATTAAGGCTCTTTGCAATAGTTTTATCGTACATTTGCAGTGAGACCAGAATTTGACACCTACATCATATGCTTTCAAGACTTCTTCCATTAAAGTCCTTCTGAAGTTGCAAATTAAACCCTACTAAATTACGATATATTACAATCTTATAGTTTTCAGTTCTAAAATGAAATAAAAAAGGACTTCAGTAGCAAAAGCCATAATAAGGAAAATGAAAACACAGCACAGATCCAGAAATTAAGGTTGAAAACCTCCTTTATTTAGAAGCCAGTTTTTCAAGTATTCAAAGATACCGGCTTATCTGCACTCAAAAAAAGCTGGTATGCCACTTGTGAGTCAAAAAAACAAATGTTGGTCTTCTGTGAAAAAAATATTAGAGATAGCATACAGAACAAAACAAAGACTTCCCAAAAGACACAAGTCTAAGATTCAGGATCCAAATGGGTAACACTGTGCATGTAAAAAGAGCACAATTAGCTTAGCCCATATGGCTTCATCACCACTCTTATGGGACTCCCGAGGGGTATTAACTACTTCAGAATTACCGTAGGTAGTACAGGATGCAGTACTGTTCCCACAGGGGAACGATACTGAATGTATTATTTAACTCAGAACAGAAATAGGCATATTCCATTTCCATTTATTATTTTTAAAAACTTAGAGATCCCATTCTTAGAAGTTTTAGATTTTAGTCTAATTAGTCTTTAGTCTTTTAGTCTAATCTTTTATACACTTGCACAATGGGAAAATGAGAAAGCATAAGACAAAACACTCATGAGAATTCTCTGCACATGCTTAGAGGTGAGGACACCTTCTCCCACAAGGGCAATGCAAGCTTCCTTCCTACTCTCTTTACAAAAAAAATGTAAGAGATCAGATTTCAATCCAAATGTAAATCTTGAAAGACAGGAAATACAGAAGAGGTGCACATAAAGTCCTGGAAACGGACAAGAGGCAGAACTGTCAGATGTAGAAGGAAAAAGAATTGATACGGAGCATGACTCAAGTAGTGTAGCTGAACTGTTGTTGGCAAGCACAGAAGAAATGGTGGAAGGTCTGCCAAAAGAGAATAAAATGTGGAGGTGTAACACCTGGGTCACGCATAACATTTGGTCTACATAGCCATAAAACTGAGCCACCATTTAGCATACCTCTTGCTGCAGTATGCATACCTGCAGAAACAATAGTAAAAGGTGCCAATAATTTATTAGTATTTTGGAAGCTATTAAAATAAGACAGAAGTACAGCTAGACTAAAATGGCAATATCTATATACTGTGAGACAGAAGATAGAAAAAGAGGAAGATACACCTATCTTCTATCACTAATATAAAACTACTACAATCATTATGTAATCAACAGTCAATCTTTGAAACAAATGCACATCAGCCTAGTAAGCAACCCACAACATCCTCTAAACACTTCAAAGCACAAATATAATGCAAACTCCTTTAATGCATGAAGGTGAGTACATGCTTTGTAAACACAAAGTCTCTTTGGTTTAACTAACTACGCTAACCATTGCATCAACTACAAACATACAGGATAGTGAAACGTAACGATAAAACCCCTATGTTTTATGTACAATAAGTTTGTTACAGAACAAAATGCTCCTGCTCATCAGGTTTCTAAATCTACTCTTGCCAGCCACCCATAGCAAGATTACACTGGACCAGTCTTGCCTCATGGTGTAGGGCAGTGATTCCAGTTAAGAAACACATTTTATAGAAATGACAAAATTGCAGTGTCACTACATATCACTGTTTCCATGTTCAAATCAAGTTTGATCTTCAGAAATTCACTATCCTTTCTTTTAAAGTATTTGAGATACTTATCTGTAAGAGTCTGGAAACTGGTATCTCTCACCAAAAGTCTGGAACCAACCCAGTAGAAAATGACTCTTTGTATTTATTTTTCTGCCTGCATTAGTTTTCAGCCAGGTAAGGCTGATCCAGCTTAGCCTGTGGCTTCATAAATACAAGTGCTGGACTAGGGGAAGGAGGGAATGCATCACCATCCCTGCTGGCAATGGCATAGACTTTCATCTGGTTGAAACAACCATGGCATAAACGAAACTTGGTAAGTACTTCAAGAACAGAGCTTTAGATGTTCATTCTTATATCACTAAATAATGTAGATATTAAAATTAATTTCCTCATTCATATTTTACCCACTATAAGCTAAAGAAGTTACTGCAAACTCACAGCTAATAAGACATTGTAATTGATGATGAATACAAAATTTATGGAATAAATCATGTTTAAAAAAAAACAAGATAAATTTGCAAGGAACAGGAGTTATCTGGCTGATAGTAAACATTTTGGTGCTGACCTTGAGAATGCAATAGCCCTTAAATTTGTCCTTACAGCATGAACTGTCCTTGGAGAATCTCAAATGTAGTAACACACATGCTTTCAGAGCAATAAATATTTTCTGTATGGCTTTCTTCTGCATGTACTTATGGTATTAGTAATGCACAGAAATGACTAACATACAGAAAAAAAACCAAGTTCAATGTTTGTAAAAGTTCCCCCCAATACATTTATACTATTCAGTGGCTGTGTTGCCAACTGAATTTTATTTGAAAGATGATGTTTGTCTTGGATCTATACCACAGAAAGACAATAAATTGACTGCCACAAGATAACTCATAATATTTACTATACTAGTAGCTTGAACTTTTTAATGTTTAACTAGTTTTACTTCACAGTGCATTTTAAAAAATAGTGGCTTGTGATCTATTAAACATGCATTACACTAGCACAGTAATATCAATGAAGGAGATTACACATAACTGGAAATGATACCAACACAAGCAGAAACTAAAATCCTGTGTACCAAACTCTAGTCTGAAAGGTATTCCGCATCTCCTTTTAAAAGCAAATGTACCCCCAACACTTCCTAGTTGAAAATCTGATGCCGTATTTGTACCATGAAATATTATAACTCACGTGACAGTACTTTTACATATTTAAGAGTATCACGCTTATTTTATACAAGACAATCCACTACAGCGATCATAAAGAATGCCACAACAAATCTGAAGTGCTGAAATAACACCAATAATTATACTGATAGTGCTCCCCATTATATTACTTGGGGTTGCTAATCAATTCTTTTAAAATTCCAATTATTTAAACAATATCCCAGCCCCAATAAAATTAGGAGCAAATATGAGGTATAAAGGTTAAAGGTGAGCTACAAAACAAGTGGCAGTGATTTTAAAACACCAGAACCAGGACAAGAGCTAGGAGATCTATTTTATATTTTAATGGCAAAGGAGAATAATGTGAAATATCACAACAAAATGGCAGGTACCTCTGGGTTGAGGTACAAATTACAGGACAGTTAACCTCAAAGCGATATGTAAGTGCACATACCCAACAGGGAGAGGAAGGTGGTAGTTGTTTATGCCTATCTGACTATGCCAATTCAAAAAGTGTTTTTCTTTCATATCCCACATACAAGTTCAAGCAGATGAACTGCCCACTTTGCTCAGTGGAAGCATTAAAAAACTGCTTGCATCTTACCATCTACATGAAGGTACTTTTTAAATCAGCAGCAGAAAAACTGGCCTGATATTTAAGCTTTTATGTAATAAGTAAAAACAAAACGTCAAGCTGTGACTCATGCATTCAAAGATTTAACCAGATTTTGTTGAGGTCTCTACTTAAGGAGTACTAATGTTTTTCAAGAAAAAAGAAAGTGGCAAGACAACATAAAGTAGATGTTTAAAAGGTATTTGTAAAAATCTAGTTCTCCACAAAAAGGTTATAGTTCCTAAAAGAATAAAAATATTTAATATAAACAAATTTAATCTCCCCAATTTAGGAACTTTACAATTTGGGAAGAGTTAATCTTTACTCATTTTTTAAATTTGCTACCCATTTTAACTACTGCTCATTTAACTGATGTTAACAGATGTAAGCCATTCTATGTGCCTGAACATGTACTCAAATTAATGAAATCTGGCGATCCCCATTAAATGAGCTTGATATCCATCCTCAGCATACAGGATCTCAGCAACCAGTTAAAATGCACTATTATAGATACCTTCAATAAAGTTACTCACTGTCATGCTAGCTGTTAGCCAGCTGCACAATGCACTGACCCCACAAACCCCATTTCGCAGGTATCTGTCTACACTGCATCTTTACAGTCTGTTGAAATATGAATTGTAAGTATACCTACTGTTCCTTGGGAGGATACCAAAGTATATGGGCAAGGAAGAAGCTCGAATAATGGAACTAGATGCATGGAGGGAAAAAAAAGACTGTGGGGTTTACTGCATAGGTCATTTACTTCAGAAATGTGAAAACATGAAGGGCTGAAACAATATTACGTACCTCGGTACAAAGATCCCATGTATATCTCCTTCTCTTTAACCCTCAAGAGAAGACACACAAAAAGTGCAGGGACAAGAAAAATACACAGGCAAGTGTAATTTGGCACACACAACCTTTTATCCTGACATCATTTCAGTCAAACTGGGGATCATTTTCTCCACTGTTTAGGAGTAATTCTCTTCTACCCAAACTCTGTAACACAGTGCACAGCTGCTTTTCCTCAGTCAAGCATGGATAAATAAATCTATTTCAGGTCTCCCATCTTTATCCTAACAGAATACTGCAGAGTCAATTCCTTCTCCAACAACCAATGCTCACCTAGAATTTCTTACTATCACAAATTATTTGCATCTGGTTTTCTCAGTCAACTCAAGTCTCATATTCAGCCCAAAGCTGGCAATATATTAAACTCATTCTCTTGATCTGCTTTTTGTCCCACTGGTATCCCAAAAAATTCCCCATGCTACTGTTTCTTACCACCAAGTTTTCAATAAGGAACACTTCAGCCCATTAAAATTTGAGTTTTATAGGATCTATGCAACATTTTATTCTGTTTAGTGTTGTAAAAGTGTTAACTACTCACATCCACAAAAGCCTTCTTTATTTTCATTTAGTTTTTGAGAGTAAACATCACGACAGGGTCAGTGTGCTTTACAAATATTAGAAAATTTCACAATATTCCTTTCAGATGGAGAGGTACTATTATTATTGCCATTTTACACCTGGGAAACATGCTTCATATGTTAGAATCACATCTGCCACAGATTTCATTTCATGAAAGAAAACAAAAAAAACTTTCATAATGCAGAATCTGAAGGCAATCATTCAGAGGAGGGAGGACCAGGAACTGTTAAAATCACTCTCAGAAGCTCAGTAGCTCATACTGCCCATGATTCCACCTTCTCACATCTGTCCCAAGCTTCTTGCTCAGCATCTCCTAACATCATCATTAAGACCCATCTTAGCTGTCTGCATGCCTACCCTGCACCCCTCCCTCAGCCATGCAACTTTTCTAGTCCACCATTTGTATTTCTTTGCCCAGTGACTGCTAGACTTCCTCTGCTTGAGCTTTTTCTGTTCTTCAAACCTCTCACATCATTCTTTTCTTAACCAGATCTAGTATTTCAGTCTTAGATCATCAACCTCAGCAACTCCATGCAGCTGAATTCCGCCTCTCCCTTGCATCCTGGCATCTTGTCCTCTTTCATGCCTAAACCATTTTCATTTCTAGTTACATTAGACTATTTTTTCCACCACAAATGAAAAGCTTACTCTCAAATCCCAGCCCGCCACAACTACAACTGTTGGTTCTGCCATAAGCTCTTGTCCAAACCCTTTTGTATCTCTCTGCACTGAAATACATCCATTTCCTCCTTCACGCTACCAGTACAGTCAGACATCCAAGCCCACAGTTCAGGCAGCCCTCAACCCCTCAGAAGCAAAAGCCCTGTCCAGCCCTGAGCAGGAGTATGGTCCAGTATGCATGCAGTACTAAGCGAATTTACATACCAAACTAAAGTGAGTTTCTGACCTGTAGTTTTACCTGTGTATTTTCAATGCTTTCAGTTTAACAGAATTTGAGCAGACTTTACTCCAGCAGCAAAACATATGCTCATAACACAGGCTGTCTTGATCTTATGTTTGGGTATACAAGAACAAACTGCTGCTGGAATATTCTTAGACATGGATAGGTGACAGATTTTATTACGTCAACAACATAATGAAAATAAATTCCATCCAAAAGACTAAGAATTAGTGATAACTAAACCCAGTAAATTCCTTAAACTGAAAGGGTAGGGACTGCTTACTAATAAATACTGGGTTAAACTGTTTAATGAATCTTCAGAACCCTTTCAAAGAGTTATAAAAATATAATCTATAAAGGAGGTCTGTACTTTATTAAACTGCAAAGAATTTAGGCACAATTCCAGTGGAATTAGTCTTGGATTTCATGAAGTGTTACTCTTGGAAATGTGACTAATACAGCTCAGCAGATAATACATGTCATTTATTATTGTACTTGATTACATTTTTTTTTCTGAAAATAGTAGCACATTCGGAGTTTCCTCAGAAAAGTTCAAATCTGTGGTTGGAAATTTGGATGACAAATGCACCATGAAATTTTAAGTGGTTTTTTTTCCTTCTCAGACACAGATATAATATGAAGTCAGAAGAGAAAAAAAGTAAACTCACAAACTGATGGTATGGGTAACCTGGTTAATGTCAATTTGGCACTCCTGCTTAACTGCACTGAATGAGAGGAAAAGAATCATTATATGTTTAAAAGCTTTATTTATGTGCGTGTATGTACATGTGCACACTGTGTGTACATATGCCTACCTATATACTAAACTCTATGAAGCATAAATGTTATGAGGGAAGACAGCTGGTAACAGTTTTAGCCTGTATGTGGCAAAATATTTTGCAGTGAAGACAGAAGTGGACTTCTAGAACTGCTTCTACAGCTCTGGCTTGGCAACCCAACAATTGCCATCTGTTTTGTGTTCTGAAGGAGATAGTTCTGTCAAATAGATATGATCCTACAATTAAGTACCATGACAATGTTTGAGCACAGAGTAGTTGAACAAAAATTGCATAGGAAATTACAGATTTCCTCCTTGGTAGTTCTTGTCATTGCAACCTTACTCTAATTTCTGACCCTTCTGACAACTCTTGTGTACATCAGTGTGAAGTTACATATTATTTCATTTTTAGATGGCTATTTTATGAAGAACTAGGAAGTAACATTCACAGTTGTTCAAAAAAAGAATGCAAATGAGATTTACAGACAGCAACTGCAAATCAACCTTCCTGAGGACGTACATTATAAATAAGGAAAACAAGAGATGCATCGGCAAAGGTTTTAGTCATATTTGGACATAAGAATCTCAAATTCCATTCCAGATGCAGAAAAGACTAAGTACTTGTAGGCAGATGCCTTTTGTTTTAACCTTAATCTTCACGTGAACTGTATTTCTATTTCACCATCCATCTCACACCCTAACCAAGAGCAGCCAAACAAAATCCACATACCCCTGCTATCCAACTTCCATCCTCCTTCACAGTTACAGCTGTTGACCCCAGTCTTCTCATTACCCAGCTAATCTTTGTCTCCAATCCTTAGATATTTTCATCTGAAACTCACTGCCTACCAGTCCCAGCTGTCCCCATACTGACTCATATGATTTCTCTATTCTTTCAATGTCTTTCCTATATTCAAATGGTCCTACTTGCCTTAGTAGCTCCAGGAATCCAGCTACAAAGTTCAAGCAACTCTAAATACATCATAATGTTCTATGGCATGAAAATTTGGCCAAATCTGGGTGAACTTTGACAGGAACAAAGAAAAATATTCATGGTGCAAAGACAACTTTCTGTCTGAAACCAAGGGTAATGCAACTCTCCATAGAAAAATCATTAAGTGTGCATTTTAAGAACTCATTGCATCTAACCCAAAGCTCTAATTGTACTGTTTGCGGGGGAAATGGTGAAGAACTCTTCTAAAAGCTGTATGATTTTTAAGTCTCAGGAGAAAAGTTAATATTTTCAGAATATTAAGTACTTCTAATTACAGGTCTTGTGCAACAAACTCCACATTTCTTGTAAGGCAAGTAGTTTCTAGTGCAGAAAAATATTTGAGCTTTAAAGAAAATACAAGAGAACTGTTTACAGACATCTTATTCATTTGTTCAGTTCCACATAGCAGGAGCATGACAGAGAATTCTACATCTGGCACGACAGTGAAATGGCTATCTGTGCCAACCAACACTGAAGGCTATATTTTGGCAAAAATATTTCCACTTCTGTCATTTTTCCAATAATGTATTTATTTCTCTGAAACCAGAGAAGAGAGCAACACAGGATCAAAAAAAAATTATAAACATCTTATGTAAAATAAGATTGTCTATTTCTTAAACAGAACAGAATTTATTAATTTAATAGTTTACACAAAGTTTCAAACTGTTGTAACAGTATAAAGATAAGCAGAGCTTAAGAGTGCTGCATCACCTTCACATATAATTCCAAGAATTTTCTAGAAGTTCTCATGCTCTTGGCTGTGTGGTAAATATCTCTTCCTACTTCCCCAGTTCCAAATTCAACCTTGGAAAGAGATCCAAAACTTATGTCCTGAGGAGATTAAAATTAACACACAAAATCTCTAAATAAGTTCCCTCTTTTGACAAGTAAATTAACTTCTGCTCTACAAAAGCATGAAAACGAGAAAATTCAGAATTTGGAATAACAGTCCATCCTCCCTCTTCTACTTAGTGCCTGATACATTACAAATACTTCAGATTCAAGTTTGGATGTTCAAGATCATGACATTACTAATTAAATTACTAAAGACAATAGTATGATGTAAGTCAATATGACTGCTTGACTCTTGAATGTTGTGTTTATATTTCACATAGAACTGAATAAACAGGGAAGTATTTAAGTTCTAATATCTACTTAGAAATTTTACTTCCCTTAGATTTTAATATAAACCTATATATGCCTTTCTGATGTTGCTGCAAATTCCTAACAGTTGACCTAACAAAATCTGGACATTCAAATATATAACATAACTGGAAAAAAATAAAAATACAGTAGCAAAGTTAGTAGCTTCTAGCAAAGTCATTTGAGTCAAAGTCAATTGAGGCTGGAGTGAAAGATTCACAGTTTAAAATGTATCACTGTTGTAACCCTAGCAATATTTGGGAAACAGCAGATGGGAAGCTGTCACACAAAGGTAAAGATAATTCACCCCTCATCAGTGCAATGCTCCTCAAAAGATCATGTCACAGTAAGTTACTGTGAAAGATCATGTAGAAAAGGGAATGCATGTTATATGAAAATAAAAAGCAGAGGAGACTAGACAATGTAAAAGGGTAGAACTACTGAAAACATAGTGCGAAGTAATACTTTGCTGTTTAGAACAAATGCTGATACACCTATTCTCAGGAACATGTTTCAAAGAAAAATGGAAAAACACATCACTTCAAAACTGGCAGCAGCCACATTTGAGAAAAGTTAAAGTTGCCTAAGGACAGGTGCCTTGTTGCACAATATAGTGACAGATAAATCCAAGTACCCTACTGTGTCACAATTCCTAAAACAGTCTTTGTCTCTAAAGTTTAACCTCAGTTTAGTCAGGATCATCAGGATACTTTTCAGAACATAACATGAAAAAGATGTTGGAGCACTGCATACTTACCCAACACAATGAACTGCCTCTAACAAACCGCAGACTGCCAACACACTTTGCAATGACTAGACCTGACCGTTTATATTTGTGAAAAGCAAAGAAATTAATGTTTTTAACATTTCCTCTTAAAAAGTAGAAATTGTATTTACCTGTGATATTTCCCAACATATCTTTAGTGTGGCAAACCAAATCTTCACTTTCCCCATCTTTGAGGTTGCCTATTTCTCCATAATAAAGAGCAATCCCAAGTTGCATTATACGTATAAACATAGGAAGCTGCTGATCAGAGATTGAAAGTTTCAAACTTTCAACTAATGTGTGAATCTATAACATGAAAGAGAACAAAAGCAAGTAACAACAAAGCTCTGTCATCATCAAAGCCAACTTTTACACCATACATCTCCAGATTCATTTTGTATATGCATTCTAATTTCTAAAAACAAAAGCTGCACTTTAACACAAGGCATACACTTTTGTGTGCCTTGTGTTGTATTGCAGCTTACACTGTTTGAGTTCCTACACACACTCTTTGGATTGCTACATGAGATCTTCAGGTTAAAAAGTCAAATGTAATGTATTTTGCATATATATATATATATAAATATTTTATTATTTTACAATTGTTGCTGAAGAAACTTTTAAAACATGTCACATAAATGCATCTGATTAAACTTTTTTTTCATTATACATAAAAATCTCTTCATGCTAAAGAAAATGTAGATATATAGGCTTTAATATACAAGATGCTTCATTTTGATTCCTTCCCACACCCAACGTTGTTGCAAGTGGACAAGTACAGGGGGGCAAAAAGGATTCCTTCCACCTGAAGTGGAAACCGGCTTCCCTGGATATTCCAGTTCAAACCTACAATTAAGCAGTTTTTTCTAAATGAAAGCAAGCTTTGCAAAGACTAATTACTAGGATGAAAATTTCTCTCCTTTAAATATTTTAGCTATTTTATTCAATACTTCAGAATATTTTTATGTGTTCATGCTATAAAGACAAAATCAGACTTGATAAGAAAGCTATCTTTAATTAAGAGCTGCATAAAATAAAATTATTGTAATAAAATTACTGTCTGTAACATTAGACCTATTTCTAGCTCCAGGTCCAGTTTCTAAAACTTGGCGGTAAAAATAATGGAAATGGAAAGTAACTAAACATCAGTATTGGCTTTAATGCAATCCAATTCAAGAAACGTGCAAAATTACTTTGTAAGCAGTACTGCACATCCATGGGCAGGTAAAAATACAGTAGTAAAATATTTGCATAAAAATATGCTAATATACTAATAAGACTTCACAAGTAAATTTATGAGTAAATTAATAAAGTCTTAGTCATACAGAATGAGTGACAACATAGTATCAACATTTATATAGACTAAAGATTTTAGGTATCAGAATTCTGCTATTATTTAAAATTCTCTGAAAGAAAACAGCATGTAAAATCCTAAAACACATTTTGGAAATTAAAAATTAATCCTTCAGTACCAGTTTTCCAGGGCCAATTGATTAAAAGTTGTCAATAATAAAAGTTGTCAATAATAAAATCTTTTCTGTGCAGATGAACAGCAGGAAGGATAGGAAGCAAATAACTGTCTTAAGATTTGGAAGAAAAAAAATATATATATTTTGCCAAAAGCCTTTTAAAAAAGTCACACAAGGTGCATATGTCATAGTGGAGGACAGGAACACTAGGTAACACTCCAGGCAATGAACATAATTATACAGTGGCTTAACTGAAATTATATTACACTCCTGGACTTTTTGTATGGTACTACCCTCCCATCATGATCCTGCTCTTAACACTGCCAGTGGAACTCATCTGCTCCTCAGTAAATTGACTCATCTCACTAAAACCAGCTGAAAATTATTTATTTCTTCATATTCAGTTAGCTTTCTGTCAACATAGTGAGTGACTTAGATGACTGACAGGTCAGACAAATGTCAGTGCTGCTGCAAATAGGGGGAGGCAGGACTGATATCCCCAGCACAAATCAGCGTATCTGTCTCATGGTTGTCTCATCCCATGATGATTTCAACAAGAAAATCAACAAAAAGCTTGAAACTCTAATCATTTTACATGTGTTTTGTTGCGTCCTCCCGCGTATACTATTTTCATTCTAAAATTGAAAATAGGAGTTTAGTGTTACCAGTTTAAAAATCATACAAGTACATATCCTTAACTGTCCTCCTTTGAGAAGTCTCAACTTTAATTAAACTCATTAAGATTAGTTTAGCCAAAACTTTGCAATAGACACAGTAGTCAAAATTATACAGGTTATAAAAATATTCTAGTCCCTACAAAGAAACCAGAAGAGCATATGCTATTACAAACATGGAAGTCTTGGAAACTTCCACTCAAGACTGAAAAAACAGATGTGCTTTACCAAATGAACAACACAGACTATGAAAGTTTTCATTATAAAGATCTTCACAGATTTGGAGAGAAAGATTATTGAGTGCTGCTGACTTTTGTCTTCAGCTGGGAAACAAACCACCAGAACACAAGCTGCTGGTATTCAGTAATCTACCCTTCAGACACACTGAAGCTACAGTAATTTCATTTGCAGCAGAGACTTTTAAAAAGCTTTAAGAGTCCTTGAATTAATTCCATTAATGAAGTAGTGATATTTACTGATAACAGCTCCTTTTACTTCAATTGTAAGAAAACACAGCTGTTCCCATTCAACAGTTAAATATTTTAAATAAAATCTTTTTAAATAACTGCATCCCAATGATCCACAGCACACAATCACCATGAATGCAACAAATCATAAAGTTATCAAATGTAAAATTTGTGAGGGTCAACAGATTTGTAGATCTAATCGTTGCATAATGGTATGGTAGTAAAATACTAGAAAAGAAAGATCAAAAAATCATTACCTTTGGACTATTATTCTCTGGATCATAATAAACAATCATTAATTCACTTAAATATTAATCTAGTTTTGATTTAATTATGTTTCTGAATGTCTTCATAAACAGTATTTTATGTTTAAAGATTGAATAAAAAAAGATGATAAAAGAAGAAAAAGAGAAAAATATAAGTAACATGTGCAACATAACCAAAAAAATCAGAGTGTATAGAAAAAAAAAAAAGATACGACATCTTTGAACAAACTGAAACGTGCCTTAAAACAGAGCAGGGGCATGACCAAAGATAACCAGAAAAGTTTAATACAAATTTAATTAAATTACTACTGCCTCAGTGCCCTCTAGTACATCTTTTATTTTAGTCCAGTATCCGCTAAAAACTGGAAGTAATAATATAATAATCATCATCATTTTTATGACAGCATCATTTTAAACTATACGGAAGACTGTCAGCATTTCCACTAAAATATGCTGTCAGAGACTTAATTTGGCCATACACTTTTGCTCTACAAAACTGGCATATAGGACTTCAGCTAGGTACAGATTACTTCCCCAAAATTTACAGAACTATTTAAAAATCGGGGATTTTAACATTAAGATTTACTGTCTATATGTAGTAATCCTACTGTTGCCACAGAACATAAAGACCGTAACTGGTAAACTACAGACAATCATATGATCATTCCTTATCACTGGAGTTCATATAGATTCTGAAGTTGTAAAGCATGTGGTTAAAAGTCCTAGTATCACTGAATATATAGCTTCTTTATAAAACTCAAAATAATCACATTTCCAAAATTGTTACCAGTTACTCTGAATCAAAAAAAAGAAAAAACCCACCTTTTCTTTCTAGTATGCAGAATTGGTCCTTGCATATTTAATTATTAGATTGAGATCCACACATGAAAAAGTGAAATTTCTGCAAACATAAGTACTACTAGACATTTGTGTGTAAGTATCCAGCATTTTGTGACAATTTTTACCTGGATAAATGCTCACACAGCCATTGCCATATTCACAAATCTCCAAATTTGCCTGAAGTAATTGAAGACATAGAACTGTACAGCACATACAAGAAACAGGGGCATGTGACAAATTGGACACAACTACTAATGAACTCCCACCTTAAGTTCACAACAGCTTAGGCCTTCCTGAATCATATCACGAGTCAAACAAATGCGGTATCCAAACTGAAAAAGTGACACTTCCAAATTATCTCAAAATTTACTATTTTGCAGTGCATATACCTTAGATTATTTTTTATTAAAACCTGGGAAAAATCCTGGTGTAAAGTCTGTGTCTTCACTTAAAACAGTTCTCAGCTAATTGAATGGGCACCTCTGGTATTCATTGAGAGATGGAGGGAGGGAAGATGAACCTTACATGTATAACTACTCAGAGCAAGGAAAAAAAAAAAGTAGGAGTGAAAGGTAGATTAGTCTCTCTACCAACTCAGCATTTTGCTTCTGCACTGCAAAATGTAAACATGTCACCTAGTGTCAGATGTCCATGAGTAATACTGCACTCCTGCTCACTAGGAACTGAGCTTGGCTTGCTAATCCATTTCACATGGTTCACTACACAGTGCTAATACGCTGAAGTTTCTTGTTATTTATGACAGTTTGAGCTACATTTGAAGCAATAACATATGCAAAAAATCCTCTCCATCTTATTGCAGGAACCTTGAAGCATACAGGGTTTTTTTTTTCTTTAACAGATTATCTGCAGACTTTTTATTCCTTTCAATTATTATGTTTTCTTTTTAAAATTTCAGGAAAAATAGAGAAGTTTAGAGAACACTACTTCCTTATATGCTGTTACTGTACAGCGACTACTTGCATCATATGAACAACACTCAATCAAAAAATCCCTTTAGCAAAAACCAACATTAGCTTTTCATTTTAATTTTTGAAATATATTTTGAAAAAACTCAAAACTTCACAAATGAGTAGCAAAAAAAATTATTTTGGATACTTACTTTAATAATAGATGGCATTTTAGAGTTGAGGTTATCATAAGTAAAATGCAGACGAGTCCTGAAGGAACATTTGTACAGCAGAGGTTCCTGGTAAAACTCAATTTTACCACTAGCATTTCTCTTATCAAGACATACGGTGCAGTCAGAAAAGTTGATCATCTTTCTCAGTACCAGATCAGTAGCTTTTAAAGTAAGTATATAGGTTAAAAAAATATATTGTACAAGAAAAGTAAGTTATGCCTACATGTCCTTATCTAGAAGAAAACAATACAGGATAGTTGTGTAGTCATTATTTAAATTGTTAGCAAAGTACTTGCTTATGTGACTAAAGAGAATAATTTAACATGACAGACTTTCAGCCGAATTCTTAAATAGTGAGGACAAATTAGGTACACCCAATTCAAATTTCAATCCCTTCACTGCACCTTGGATTGGTTTGTAAAATAAAAGTACTGCTTCACATGCAAGCATAAAACCAATAAATATTATTCCTGTTATTCGAACAGAAAGATTCGTGCATATTTTCCCCCCAAAGTTTTCTTTTGAATCTTCTAAACAGGAGCTATTCTAGTGATCTTAACATGAAATGTGTTTTGTAATTTTGTTGTATTAGCTTGCAATAATTTTAGCCAGAACAAAGAAATGGGTCCAGTCGTCAGGAAACCATTAATTAAATTCTCCATTCTACCAAAGATCTTCTGTGGAATCTTAAAATACTCTTACCATGCCCAAATTCCATCCCTACCAAATGTCAGTAAGAACACCTAGACTTACAGGTGAATGTTGGTAATTCAAGGACAGACATTCAGATGCTGAAGATCATGATAATAATCAAAAAGTTTGGGCTTTTTTTCCCTGAAAACGTGAAGTGAAATGAAGTTTGCCTTGCAATTCACATGCCATGCTGGCTACAGTGCAGCACATTTTACTACCTCTCTAGCCAGTCTGCTTAAAGAGTTTCAAGATTGTCACAAACAATTGCAACAGAATGCCTTAAGATGCTACTGCTTGTTCACGAAACTAGAAACAGATTGCGTAAGCACTCACTGTCAGCAGCAAGCACAAAATCAAATGCAATCACAGAAGGATGGCAAGTATGAGCAGAGAGGACTACAAAACATGTTGTGTCATGTGACCATTCAAGTATGCGTTAAGAATCTATCTATATTATTATAATTGGCTCTTCAAAATGAAGGACAACGGAAAAACTGATAAGAAATTAAAACAGGCAGAAAGTATACTTCTGATGTAGACAGCCATTTTTATTAGACTTGCAAATTTCTATATGATTTTAAGTGCTTCCACTGTGATACCTCAAATAAAAAAAAAAAAAATCTACTCACCAGAGATGTCCATAAATGCTCGATCCCAAAACTCATCCACTGTATAGCATTCTGCAGAAGTAATATTGACTGAGAGAACAATATCATCCTCCACATATTTTAATATGAGATTGTTGATCACAATGTTGACATTGTTTACGACACGCCTAATCAAACTCTGAACATAACCTACAAAATAAAACAAATTCTTAGGAGTTATAAGGAAGACACAATCCCAAATTCATTTATTGCTAAAGTCATTATTTCCAACTTGCATTCTTTTTCAAAATCAAAATTAAAACAAGACAAGTATCCTTGTCCTTTATCCAAAACTCACAGGACTGAAAACTCTCTAACAATCAGTGCAGTTAAGTCAACCAGCAACCTGGAAATGCAACAAACTATACCCCCCAAAAAAAAAATTGTAAATACTAGGAATATACTATAGCATAAGAGATTAATTTTTCATGGCAAGAATCAACTTTCAAACTAATTAAGAAAACAGAAGACTCAGGATTACTGAAGACAAAGAATTTTAATGACTCACTTTTTTATTTGAAAGATATTTAGAAATAGGTTTGGAAAAGTGAACACCAGTTACTAGGTTACTTTTCAAGTATGCGTATATTACACTTATTTGCCCCCTCATCTAGGTTTTTAGAAGTTAACTAAACATCAATATGACTAGCACTTTTTTTCATTCTAAAAGCTAATATATCCACATCATGCTCAGTAAGACCCCTGTGAGGTATAACAAAATCAGCTTCTGTCAACAACCAAATAGTAAGCACCTGCACTGCAGCCTATTGGGAAGAAATCCATTTAAATTTTTTCAGACATAATGTGATTGGAAAAATGATTTCGTCTGTGAATTCCCAGTATGCAGTAAACACTCATATTTTACCAATATGGTAAAGAAATTAAATACTACCCATATTCACGTCTTTTATGTATACGGAATGTAACTACGGAGCCAACTCATCTGTGCTGGGGGAAAAAAGAAATTAAAAAAAAAATAAAGCCTTAAAATTTCTATGTTCTAAAATTTATAACATTGCTCACATCCTACCTAAAAATACATTTAATGCATGCTATAGACCTAAGTTTGGTAACTACACTGAAAAAAACCAGTTAATGATACAGGTTTAAATCCACAAGCTTCAAGAGTAGTTTTCCAAAACTTGCATTAAATACACTCATTTATATCAATGATTTTAATTCAAATAATACTTAAAATGAATATCAAAACACTATGAAATCAGTAGGAGGAGACTCAGGTTGCTACTTCCATTCTACTCTGCTTTTTCTAGCTATTCATCATTTTCACACTCAAATATTACTTTTCACCTTAGAGTACATGGAACATTTTACCATTACATAAGTGATTTTCTTGAGCTCCACAACTGCAAATTTACACAGCTGACATAAGACATTTTCCCTTTTTAGCATTCAAAGCCTCCAATCACCCTTTTATTAAATGCAAAACATGCTTTCAGCTACCAGTAGCACAATAATTTGTTTCTGATCAGGTACATTACTATGTTTTAAAAGTATTTCAATATTAAAACCTTAATTATAAAACACATCACATATTCTTGAGCATATGTCACCATTTGAGCAAAGCTAGTTCCAGCAGGAAGAAATAGCACTTTAATATCTCCTGCCATCTTAATAGGATTGTAATTGTATTAAAACAAAATCTGGAAAATGTTTTAGAACATTGTCTACTGAAAAAGAAAATCCAGAAATGCATTAAAAGTCAAAATTCTGACAGCTTAGTACTGTCAGATTTCCAGCGTAACCCAAAATTTACCTTTTTAGCATATCAACCTAAAAAAAACACTGAAAAATATGTGGTATAACATGTTTTCAATAATTTTCTCACTGTCTTCTTAAAATGTTAACATATTTTTAGGTTATATGAACTCAGAAAACCAGATGTATTATTTATATATAAAGGGCATAAGAGACCCATATTCATCACTAGAGTGGTGTAAACTGACCTGTATACAAATAGAAGCCAGCACAAAGCATTTAGCTGCTTTTCTTAAGTTCAGCATAGAAGTATTTTGCAGACTATATAACTAGCAACTATAAAATCATAACAAGTATTTTAATTATAATTTTAAAGAAAGCTACTAATTTCACCGAAGAGAGTGAAGTTGTCTCTCCACAGGTCCAAAGTCTTTCAATATTTTGCTTTCATGTGTCTTTCAAAGTCAATCTAATTTACATTTTCCTGTTATGAATGACAAAAACATTACAAATCCAGCATCACAGCAGAAAAAAGAGAGTTCTACTCATCGTTTACAGCAGTATGCAAGAATAGAGCAACAATGCTTTCATCTGTCTGTCTTTTTGTGTGAATGCATTAAAAAAGGGATCAGAATTATATATTCCAAATAAAACAGGGGTCACGGATTTAATAAAAAAAAACTTTGTTTCACACTTCTGCGAAGACTCTTCCAAACTAGGGGTGCAGCATATTGTTAAAAATACCATGCAGGTACCAGCTTTCTAATTAAGTTTAGCTTCAAACACAATAGAATCAGATTCTCATGACTGATGATCAGTCTTTTAAGAAAATTAATTTAAATTGTAATTCTTACTATTCAAAACATTTAATAAAAGCATCAGCAAGTTCACATATAATACCATTTTTTTTTAAAAAAAAAGGGTTTTGTTTTAAATACAAGTGGAAGGAAACAGGTGGAGGTTGCTTCTTCCTGTAATTTTTAAATATAAAACTACGACCATCTTTGCCACTACAATTCAGGTGTTCTATGATGAAGTGACTAAAAATACCAGAAAATCTGTAGGGGTAAATTCTCTCCTGAGGTGCAACACAAAATCCACATTTATGCTTTTTGGAAATTCTCCAGAATACAGCAGGCCATACCATGCAGCAGGAGCTACGAATGCAGTGTCAGATCCAACCCTCCAAAATATTGTAGCACTATAGTCCACAGAGTAGCCTATTGATTCAACAGAATTGATAGCATCAGACTGGACACATCTACACATCTTAAGTTTAGCAATGCTCTATTGTCACCAAAGCTACAGTTTTAGCTAATCTCTGCCTAGCTTCATCTCCGAGAACACAGCAGAGCTAAAGGACAAATAAATCTTTCAACAAATTACAACAGTAGTATAATACCTATCTCCTCCAAAGACTAAAACAAGTCTAAGTAGATGACTCAACATCTTACAAAAATCAAGGATGTGCAAATTAAAGCTTAGCAAAGCCATATCCTATACCACTAAGAATAAAATCTTCCTATAAGGAGGCCTCTAATCATCATGGAGGCTGTTTACCACATAGGACTTCTAAACTAAACAGTGTTATTTATGCATCAAAAAACAAAACCAAAACCAACTGTATTTAGAAAACTTAGTGACATGGAAAGTAACTTATAGTCCATTGAATAAGGTAAGATTTCACCAAAGCTCTCTGAATCATTAGACTTCACTACCAACATACTTTATGCAGTCGAAGAAGAAATGTGATGACAATGAAGGAGATGATAGCACCCTACAGTTTCACAGAAGCACAAAGTACATCTACAGAATCCATCCAATAGTAACATAAGAAGGCACCAGACCTGATAATTTGCTACAGTACTGCAAATACAATATGTGCAATTCGGATGAGCACACTAATCATTAAGAACCACAATATATTCATAATTTTCACATAATGCGCGTGTTGCATCTGGATCTGTGGCAACACATCTTTTGGAATGTTTTCACTTCATCAGATGTCAACATTACAATAAGCAGACCTCCAGACTTTCGCTAAGACTACACCTTTCTGGAAGGTCCAGATAACACTGACAGAAACTTGAGGAACTAAAATCCTAAAACTGTCCCTGAAGGCAACATAATCATCCAATTTGTTGGCAAGCCTTTGACTCCTGTTCACAGGTGGGACTCAAAGAACCAAAGAAGGAAGTGCTGGAGCTGAAGCGCTGTCCATGGTAGGAAAGGGTGGATGCCAGGAGTCCCGCAATTCCAAGCCACCAGACTTTATTGGGTCTCAGAACTTTAAGAGGGCCACCGGATGTAGATCCTCAAGCGCCCATTCCAAAGCAAGATGATACTCTGTAGTACATAATATTCCACACACTAAATTTCAATGTTCTCTTTTGATTCAAGGCAATTCTACATTTCCGGTTACCAAAAGACAGAAAAAAGACCTAACACAAAACTCATGTCTTTAACCCATCTAAAACTACATGCAACTACTTTGCAGAAGGCAAACTGCAATTCATTCCAGTACTCTCGAATTTCATTCACAGCACCTTATACTCCAAATTTCTGTGCAAACTCAGAGACAATACTAATCAGATCTATAGTTCCTTAGGCATTTTTATATCATATATCTCCAAGTTCAACTGAGCCAAAATTCCACATTAGAAAAAAGAAAAAAAAGTGGTGAATATCTCTACCAATAGATACAGGACTCAATAAGAAACATCTCTCAGAATTATTACTCTCAAAGAGCAAACCTTACCTTTAGAACTACTGTAACAATCTGAAAACAAGATGTTTGAAAACGTACAAGAAAAGAACCTATTGTGAACCTCTGAGCATTTACTGAGGAGTAGAAAACAGAGTGATCTGAAAGAGAAGAACTGGTGCAGCAGAGGATAAAATCTAACATACTACTCCTACAGTATGTTTCTCACGCTAATCTATCTTGCACTATAAATGAGTTCTGTAAATTTAAGGATTCAACAAAATGGAAGGAAAAGATATAAGGTTTAACTACGTTTTATTGCAACTTGGTTCTGTTTTAGAATACCTAAGTATTTCACTCAACTTTACATGATTTGTAGGTGGGCAGAGATATAAGTCTAACTTAGACACTGTGGCCACCTAAATGAAATGTAGGTATTTTCTAACGCTCAAATACAATCTAGCTTCTGAAATTATGGATTACCTGGAGGTAAATCGGGGTCAGGAGAAGCAGATTGCTGAACTCGTCGTGGTTTTACTGCTGATTTCATGCTTTCTGTGGTGCTGCGGTTTGTTGAACTGGAACCACAACTTTCGTGGTCTTCCTGCTAGAGGAAAAGGAAGCAACTGAGTTAACCAGACAAAAAGAAAATGAATGTGGGGAGAATGACTTGGTAAAGATTTGGCAAATTAAACTTCTGTTACTGTTTCTCCATCAGTTCAATCCTGTACATGCATTTAACTACAGGAATTATAATAAAACTAGCTGGACAACATTAAAAAAAATTATTTGCAATTAATACTTTCACTTCTCTTTTTTAAAAAAACCTCAGTCATTTAACTGTTAATTTCAGTTGAACACATTTCATCTAGCTGCATTTCTGCTGAAACATTCCTTCAAACAGAGACAGAGCCCTGCAGACTACCAAAACAAATATGAGAAACTACTGAATTTTATGAGCTTGCATACTACTCATGAAATCACCTCAGACGGTTCCAAGATGTCAGAGTCATGTCCTTCCTAATACAGTTAATTGAAGCTGATTCACAAAGCAAAATATTTTTGCAGACTTCTAAAGCAGGCCTCAGAAAAGATAAATGAACTGAGGGCACCTGCTCATCTTGAACTTCTATATAGCTTATTCACCTTTAGGAATTCAGAAGCGGGAAACATGGCTCATAATTAGAGAACATAACATAAGCCTCACAAAATGAAATTCACAGACCCAAGAAAATCTTAATTAGCTGAATTTAGGGTTTTAAATACTCCACTAGTATTCACATTACATTCCAGAATGACAGTTTAACTACAAGACTAAAGTGCAAGAAAGCCAAGAACACTAATGCAAATATTCTTGTAAGCGTATTAGAAGAGCAGGTTAGAGAGGAAGCAAATTCTTACAACTTTTGACCCAAGCCAAATTACCTCTTTGACAGATGTAGTCTCTTGCAGAAAAAGAGCAAAATGCTCTCTGGGTCATGGCACTACTCGGATCACACAACGTGTCCATAAAAAGATGGATTTGTGGAAGAAATCTCAAGTACTGCAGTATGAAGCTATAATATTCTTAAGTCAGCTAACCGCCAAAACGCAAACACCTTAAACTGTGTTGGGTTTTTGTACAAAATAGATCATGTGTTTCTCTGCATGCTACCTAGCATTTTTAATAATCTCAGAGAAATTACAAAATGGAATCTTCACATTACTTGCTTCTTAATGTTTTAGCACAAAAAATTTTAAAAAAGAAAGTTACGTGTAATGATACATTTCAAATAGAAGTCTACAACTTCAACAACAATTTAAGAGAGTTTTTTTCCTTCCACTCCATATTTAGAAAAACAGAACACAGAGAAATTCTCTGATAAAATGGAAATAGCATTTCACTATGAAAAAAAGATGATGAGCAATATAATCTTAGCTTGAGGAAAAAAAAAAATAGAAGGCTGAACTTATTTGGAGAAATTGCAAAAGACAGACCCATTCATACATCAGAAGGGCAGAAGATTGCTTCTAAAAGAAGGATGGGTTACCATAAAGGATTTCAGATTTTCTGGTCATTAATATAATACTGAAACAAGCTGTTTGCTGTTTTTCAATTTATGGGTTTTGGGCCATTTCTGTCATACAGGAGTTTCCTGTATGTATTTTTTCAGATGAGTCACCATACCGCTTATTTATGTTTTGGACTCAAAAAAAACCTGAGATGTCACAGTGACCAAACAGCTCGATTAGCACATTTCCTTCCTTCCAGAGCTCACTTAGGGATTGCACAGAATGCTGCCATGCAACTATTTAATGATTTGATACACTTACTTTTTAATATTTAAGTTGGCTACGAGAAAAAGAAAGGGACACCATCGGGATGGGGAAGGCATTCTATTTTCAAGGGTTAACTGTATCAAGCCTGACTACATTCAAGTCTAACTTTTCTATCTACATACCGATACAACCATGTTTGAAGCATCACATAACTTCATGCAAAATCTAGGCGGTTTTAATCATATAGAGTATTACAGTGAAATGAAAAAAGAGAAATAAGCTTTTACCACTTTCAGAGAGTTAGGAATACACACTAGCACACTGGGGTTTAGGGATTTTTGTTTATTTTAAAGGAAAGGAACGGAGAACCTTTAGATTGTGTTGATTTTGAAAGTAAGTCTCAAATCTTAACCTATAAATAAATTCAGTACAATAAGCTTTTTATATTTCCCTGAGCTACAAGTCTGTTGTGATGGAAAACGGTTGCAACCACTTAGAGCAAGTTGCACCTACAAATAATCAAAACAAAAATGTACATGTTCCAAGATAGTGCCAAAACACAACACAACAATTTACCTCAGAATTTACCTATGTGACTTAATCCATATGAAGTAACAGAGTATATACCTACATTTAAGAAAAATCCAACCTGACTGAACATTTGAAAAAAGTTTTTTTAATCTGGAATAACATCCATTCATTCCCTTACATTACACAATTATCAAAAAGGTTTTAGAGCTACACCGGGGTTTTTTGAGCATGAACACATACTATTTTTCAAAACAACTACTGATACTTTATAAAGCAAATGTTGTATTTAATTACCGGAAGATGATAACAGTGGCCATGACCTTATAGGAACTACATTCCTATATAGACATATATCCAAAAGCTTTCTGCATCTGCATGCTTCTGCTCAACATTAACTTTAAAAGCACACTATTAATTTCTCAAACATGTGGCTGTCTCATAAGCCCAGAAGTAAAACATGTTCATTAAAGAGATGGGAAAAAGTTCCAAGTGAACTGCCAAAACTAGCATAATTATGAAACTATTTAACACTGGAACCAACTATAGTCACACACTATGTCTAGATCACAGTGATGTCATCAGAAACACCCGGCCAAAAGGCACTAAAACTACTGCGCTCCCATAAATCCACCTCACACCAGATGACAAACATTTTAAAGTCAAAATTATACTGGGGGTGGGAAGGGAGTTACATTCTAAAAGTGGTAATAACTATAGTACGAGATTTAATAAACGCCCGTTCATTTTAGCATTAACGAGAGTGATTCCAAACAACAGTCACAACAGCAGAAATCTAAAAATTCTCATGATGTACCTAGAGAGACGATTTTTAAAGAAAATAACACTCATTTACAAAGATATCTTTTCCTACTAGCCTGTATCATAAGTAAAGCCTAGAAAACTTTAAAAATTGTAATATGAGGTTCTGCTTATGAGTGCTGTTATACAAATATACCTTGGATCACGACAAATACAAGTTTGCACAACCAGGCTCCATTTTCCCTTTTGGCAAATAAGTTTGTACCTGTGTTTCAGCCATGTACTTGGCTGAAATGTTTTTATAGAGCACTATGGTTACTCCTAGAACTATGCAAGTCATAAGTAACATGCTAAAGACACCTAGGCTAGTAAATTTACATGTAACTTCCTCAGTCAATTTTCTACTGCAGTATAAAACAGTTATTGCAAGGTTTAAAGTGAATTACAATTGACAAGACCTGAACACATAATAGATGAGGTTTATTATGATCTTTTCTAATAAGTGGAGTTTATCATCTTTGCTCATTATTCTGTTTTACAAATTTAAAGTACATAGGTCTTTTTCTCTTTAGAGCCCAAGCCCATGGTGTTTAACATCCTTATTAAAGACCTGGAAGATGGGATAGAGTGCACCCTCAGCAAGGCTGTGGATGGTACCAACCTCAGGGGACAAACCAATGCACTGGTGGGCAGGGCTGCTATTGATAGGGTCCTTGAGAGGCTGAAGAAATGGGCTGTCAGGAACTCTGTGAAGTCCAGACGCAAATGTTAAATCCTGCACCTGGGATGGAGGTACTCTGTGTAACTGTAGACTGAGACACAAAGTGCTAGAAAGCAGCTTTGCAGAAAAGAATCCAAGAGTCCCAGTGGATAGCAAGTTCAACGTGAGTCAGCAGTGTGCCCTTGCTGCAAAGGGGGCCAACTGTGTTGGGCTGTATTAGCAAGAGTGAAGCAGGGGTATGTTCTTCCCCTCTCTTTGGCCCTTGTGAGACATCTCGTGGAATACTGCACTCAGTCTAGGGCTCTGCAATACAAGGAGGACATGGATGTACCAGAACACAGTCCAACAGAAGGCCACCATGGTGGTTAGGGGGCTGAAGCACATAAGCGCTCTCTCAGGAGTGACTGAGACAACTGGGGTTGTTCAACTTGGAAAAGGGAGATCCTACTGCTACCTATTGGGAGGGTACAGAGAAGAGGGAGCCAGACTCTGTGTCTGTTGCTACTCATCCTCTCACAGCAGACTGATAAATCTGAAACACAGGCAATTCCAAGTAGGGCAAAAGCTTTTTAACCAGGAGGGTGATCAAGTATTGGAACAGGCTGCCCAGAGAGTGGAGCAGTCTCAATCCTTGGAGCTATTCAGCACTTGGCTGGCCAAGCCCTGGAGCAATCTGCTCTAATTGGACTTGCTTTGGGCATGAGGTTCAAACTAGGTAATCTCCAGAGATCATCCCAAATTGGTTTGTGATTCCCCTCCATGCAAAAATTAAACAAAAAATAATAACAGTTTTTAAGATAGTATTTTTAAAAATACACTACAAGTTTCACTAAAATGGTAAGCACTATCAAGATCTTGCTTTCAGAAAGATAACTGATTATGTTCCACTGCTATACAACTTTGAATATGCATTATATACACACACAAATAGACAAATTCTTTCATACTACACCTCTGTCTAACCTTGCAACAACACTGCTGGCTAACACAGGTCAAGCATTACTTACAACTGAGTCATCAACTTTCATACAGCCTCAATAATTTCACTGCACAATTATCCTGCAAAGAAAGTTTTACTAAGAGTTAACAACAAACAGAAACTGAAATATGGAAACAGAAAATTTTAATAAAAACTAATAATTACTAAGAAAAAGTAATAAAAACTAATTTTATCATTCTTCTAATGAACAGCAAACTAGAAGGATAACAACACTGAGAGAAAAATCAGTGACCTAACCATGACATCTGTAAATCTTTTTGAAGGTGTGAGCTAATAGTCTAATGCACACTAACTTTAAAATAATATATGTATATTCAAAAATTATGTCAGTATAAAATACTGAAGATTTAGCCAAATCAGATTGGATTACTATTTTGTAGAATAATTAAGGAGTTCTGTATTGTATATAGAAATTATATATAGCTTCCTCATATACGCTTGTTACACCCTCAAAAGTCTATTCAAGACAGTCCATTTTCCCTCACTGTTACAAAACCCAGTTTTAAATCTGTCCTGGTTTAGCCAGGATAGGGTTAAGTTTCCCCAGCAGTGGGGGGGAAGCTCTAGCCGGGTTATTCAGATGCCATGCGGATGTCACATCCTGGCACCGAAGCGGGACAAGGGGTTACCGCGTGTACTGTGGGATTTGCTCTATTCTCACTGCTGTATTGGTAGATATTTTGCTCTGTTCATTGTTATTACTGTTATTGTTATTGTTGCTGTTTGTTGTGTTGCTGTTGCACTGCTGTATTAAACCTTTCCTTATCTCAGCCTCGGGGCTTTGTATTTCACTCCCTTTGTGGGGGAGGGGCAGCGGCCGCATGGTCTCAGACCCCGGCAGGGGCTAAACCACCACAAAATCTTCAAACTGGCAAATCACATACCTTGGAGTGAGTACTCAGAGATTAAGCACTGTCTTTCTCTAAAGCAGATGAGAACATGATGGAAGGTCGTTATTTTTCTACTTAATTTTTTTTCAGTACTATTTCACATAGAAACTTGTCAAAAAACTACTCTTTAAATTATGTACCAGACTATGAAGGAGAATACCAAGGAATTCGGGGAAGAAGTACAGTGGCAAAGTACCTTGATTAAGTGGGGGGAATAAGCAAGGGTAACCTGGTTAAGAATAATAAACAAACTGGAGTAATCAAAAAGTAATTTAACAAGGTGTCAGCCTGCATTTGCATCTTGTTGCATCTGATCTCAGCTGCTGTTAGATTCAGAGAAATCAGTAGTAGCAGTGACCAGCAAGGCACATTAAGATCAGGAGGTTACATTCATCTTTTTTCAGGTCTGGGCCCCCAACATAAGAAGGACATGGACCTGCTTGAGCAGGTCCAGAGAAGTCCACAAAGATGATCAGGGGGGTGAAGCACCTCCCCTATGAGGACAGGCTGAGAGAGTTGGGGTTGTTGAGCCTGGAGAAGAGAAGGCTCTGGGGAGACCTTATAGCGGCCTCGCAGTACTTAAAGGGGGCTACAGGAAAGATGGGGAGGGACTCTTTAACAGGGAGTGTAGGGATAGGACGAGGGGTAATGGTTTTAAACTGAAAGAGGGTAGATTTAGATTAGATATAAGGCAGAAATTCTTTCCTGTGAGGGTGGTGAGACACTGGAACAGGTTGCCCAGAGAAGCTGTGGCTGCCCCCTCCCTGGCAGTGTTCAAGGCCAGGCTGGACGGGGCTTTGAGCAACCTGGTCTAGTGGAAGGTGTCCCTGCCCATGGCAGGGGGGTGGAACTAGACGAGCTTTAAGGTCCCTTCCAACTCAAACCACTCTATGATTCTATGATCTCTCAGTCTGTTATCAGAAGCCATGTTTTGTTAATTCTGTATTAGCATAGCACAATGTGCTCTGAAATAGAGGTATGAGTTAAAAATCCATGTGAAAGCTGTGGACAGGCTAAAACCCTGTTACAGCAGCCCCAAATGAAAGCCAAGAAACTTGTAGGAAGTCTGTTGTACCAGTACTGCAGAATGTGTGCTGCCTGTCTATTGATTTCTGGGCAATAGTATCTCCCTGTGATGTTGCTACTGTTCTGATTAGCTGATTATTTGAGGTACTTGAGAGGAACATTCCTTTGTTCACAAGAATGGGAGCTGTCAGAGTCTGAAAGCCTATGGTGATAAGTCCATAGAGCCAAAGATAAATAAAACAGGCTATTCTAAGTGTTCCTCACAAATACACCCCAATTTCTCAACACCCTAAGACAGAGCAACTAATAAAATTACTTTGCAAGTCTTTGAGGGAAGCAAGTTGTACAAATATCTTTTTATTTTGGAAAGAAAGTTATAATATAAACTGTTAACTGATCATCTAGTAAAGTTTCTGATACATTTATTGTGTTTTTAAAAAATTATGAGGCCACCTACCATGATGTAAGTGCTTTTTAATAGAAATAAACATCTCAAAATAGTTTTTCTGCAATTTCTCCTAGGATAAGCTTCTTAAAGATTTCAGTCTTCCTCATGTAACAGGAAGTTTGTCCAGTGCTTTGGGGGGATGTGAGTGGGGGCATCTTAGTTCTGTAACATTATTCTGTGTTTAATACCCAGCGCAGGGGAGTCCTGATCTGTGACTAGAGCTCAAAGAAGAAAACAAATAGTAAGAAGTATTACAGTAGCAACTGGCAGCTATACTCAAGATTTGGCATTACTATAGAAAGATAGACAGGATAAAAAAAAAAAACACCAGGCAATTCCTAAATGTTTGTTCCACAAAACTCAGTGCACAGAACTAACTCAGTAATTTTCACGCATGGGTGGCCTGAAAGGAAAAGAGTCAGGAGGAGAGATGTAGTAGGACTAGTGCTAGGTGAGCTCCTTCAGCAGAACTGATGACGTGGGGCATCTTCAATTTAAGATGGATGTGGGCTAAAAAGGGTCCTTTTGCCCCACATATTCTCTGTGTTTGCAAACAAGAAGGAAGAGTGGCTGAAACAGTTTACCCTGAAGGACTGGGAGGAAAGAGTGACAGGAAACACACTCAGGAGAACAGCCTGCAAACATGACAAAAGAAAAGTGACCTATAACATTTCTATTCTCTTTTACAACTTGTGTTCAGAAGCAATCAAATCTTAAGAACTGATACCTATTTTTTTAAAAAAAAAAATCACCTTAAAAAAAAAGTCTGAACAAAGCACAATATATATTCCAAGTTGAAACAGTTTATCTCCATACATGGAAGCTCCAAAACAGTTCTGCTGTCATTCAGCCTAAAACACAATTCGGGGGCTGTTAAAGAAGCACCTCACCCTGTCACATCCCAATTTCTCAGGACGACAGTTCAGATTTACCGACTCAGGTCAGGATTAAGGTGAAATGACACCAGGGATTCTTCACAAAACTCAAATTTTATTCACTCACAACAGATATTGGCACAAAATTTTGTCAGTAAGCCTTGCAATCTCTGCCACAAGTGGTAAGCTTCATAACATACACTGACAAACATTACAACATACACCGACCAGCAGCAGATCTTATAACATGTGCTGACAAGTCTTAAACATGCCCCAACAAGCCTTGCCTTATATGGAGGCATACAGGGATAGAGAACAGGAGATAAAAGGAGAGAAAGAGAGCAAGACAGACAAAAAAAGAAAGATTGCACCAGTCCTGGTTCCAGTGTTGGTCCAGGCAGCCTAGGGGTCCAGCTCTGGAGGGGTGCCGCCACCCATGGCTTTGACTTGTGTCCTTTTATAATTCCTTGCCCCTCTTCCAGGCAGACTCTTGGACTCATTAAGCTAACTAGGCATCATGCACAGTCTATGCTTCTAGAATTCTCCTTGCTTTGGTGCATGTGTAGTTTGTACCTTCAGATTCTTCTGGAAATGGGTCGGTGGGCTTGGGAGTCGTTGGGGAGTTACTCCCCTCTCCCTGCAGGTATGACCGTTGTCTGACCTTTCTTCTTGATGTATACATCATGAAAATGGCCTTTCTTTTATCTCTTTACAGAGTTGCTCAAAGTAGGGAAGTTCAGCCCCAGAAAAGTGAGATCCCACCTCTATGGGATCCCCTCCTCTCGACACATCTTCCTGGCATTCCCTGCACAGCCCTGCATTTCCATAGAAGCAATTTCCTTTACCAAAGTTCTTTACTGGATGTTTGAATCATTAACTATGGTTTCATCAGATCACACACCCACAGACAGATCCAGTCACTGAACTGGTCAGCACCACAACAAACTTTTCTTACACCACTGCATTTAAGCCAGTTTATATGTTTTTGTGTGCTATTTTGGAAGACACTGTACCAAAAACTGGACATACTCTCATGTTACAAGTCTCTTGTTACAAGTCCCTTGAAATATTAGTCAAGAATAGCTGATCACTATTTCTCTAGCATTTATCAAGTATGTTGTCCTGAACACTGCAGGAAGATCAAAACACCATTGTGAACACAGCTCAATCACATCACTGATTCATTAAACATGTGGGAACCATTAGCAAAAACTTAGCCCATTCAGGTCACTCTTCCTATTGTAAACTGTTCAAACTGCTAGAGGGCTAACATTAGTCCCCAACCCCATTTCAACTGGCACCAGACTCTTCACCACGACATCACTTTCCTTTGTGGTGGCAGACTATTAAGGGTACTTGCTGCCCCCACTGTCCTAGAGGGTTGTAGTTCCAGCTCCATTTCACACTTTCTTTAGGGGGTACTTTCCCCTAACACATTTCCTACTGCAGTTTATTAGAAAGCCAGACCCCATGTGCAAGAATTCCCTCCACCAAGCACCTGCCAAGGATGTAGTAATAATTTTTATTACAACATAACCTTGCCACCCACTTCCTTCAGAGGAAGGTAGAATACTGTCCAGAACAAATTTTCCCCTAATCCCAAACACTACTGAGCAGCATACCTACAGCAGGGCCCCAGCAAATTGAGTAATCCCCAGCTCTCAAATTTCTAACATCACAACAAACCTCTGACATGACAGAGAAAGGCCTGAGGCACAAAGCTTTGCCTGGAGAATTTGCTATCCAAGTGAGCTCTTTTCATTGCTGAGCATCATTTGGGCAGTGTTTGGGTTTTGGCAGCTGCTGGGGGTGGAAAGAGAGGAAAGGAGGTAATGAAGTGGCAATGGATTATACATGCCAATGGCAGAAAGAGGAGTATACCCACTAGGGTCTTCCCAGGTGCCACTGATTTTCACAAATTTATAGGTCATTATCCTTAAAATGACAAATTCTCTATCAGAATTGTTTGAAACTAGTCAAAAGTTTCAAAATTTAATAGAGCAGTGCAGAAGAGGAAGAGAAGACTGAATGACAGAAAATCATGCACATCTGGTTTTCTTAAGATACCAAGCTTCCAACCCAACACAACTGAAAAACGTTGGGGTCACAGGTATTAGCCTAGCAGTCCTTTCTTCCTCAGTTACTGTTTGAGATGAGTTCAAGCCAAAAGTGGGCTAGTGGCCATTCTCCACAGAACACACATCATGGGAATTCTTTCCAAGCTGGGAATGGTACTTTCCAGGATTTTTTTTGCCCCAGTACAGGGAGGTTCAAGTAGCAAAGAGATTTCTCAGCCACAAGCACAGCAATACTGGAAGCTCTCTACAGTTTTCACTGCATTCTGCAAATTCAAAAGCTTGGGAAATTTCATTAAAGAAAGAGTAAGATCTCAACATACAATATGACCTACAGCAGGAGATTGGAACATTGACATGATACTAGTAAAAAATACTTCCCCTTTTTAAGAACGAAGCACAATCTTCACAAAAAGAACATTAATGGCTTTTTAGCTCTATGTTAAGACAAAACTTCATTTCCTGACTTATTTCCAAGTTACTCTCACACAGTATATTTTTTGTGCACTGTATGCTCATACATGTAATACTCTGTACTTGTATTATTAATGTTGTGATTAATATTCAAATACCTTTAACAACTTAAAATCTATTGAGTATAATTGTATGACAAATTTTAGAGACTTCCATACACATGGGTGAAACATTTGCCCTAATTTAGATAGTTTTCTAACTTTTCAGCTGATCAAACACAGAAGCCAAGTTCATGGAGGGTTCCAGTTATTTCCAGCTATTTAGTTGTCACAAGCAAAAGTTCCATAAAAACAAGACAATAATTTTATCAAAAATGCTTGTATTTAAACTTTTGGTTACGCATTATTAGCCCTACTGTATTTTTAACAGCTCACTTTAAATTTTGTATTTTATTTTTATTCTTTCTAAGTTAACTTCAGACACCAGTATAATGAAGAATACATTTTCACCAAATGTAATTTATCAGTTACAAAGCTGGATCAATGGCTGCCAAAATTTCCTGGTTAATCAACATAAAAAAGTACACATAGGTGCAACTTATACAAAACATGTACATTAAGGAATTTTTACTTATAATTTGTCATTTCTTTTGCAACTGTCAGCCTGTGATGTGTACCCCATTTCAAGAAATTTATTGCTACTTATAATGCACTGCTTTTTAAATAAGAAAGCTTTTGAAACATTACCTTAAACCTAAACAAACAATAATTTATCTGCTAAAACAGTCAGCATTCTATCACACAAAACCACTAGAATACTATACATTAAGAGAAGTGTAGCTGTCAACACTACATTGCAACTGTTGCAAAGATTTACAAAAAACCTTTGTAATCATAACATGTAAATTTTTATCGCATTGGTTAGTTTAAAATACAGTGTGTTTCCTCTCAGGCAGTAAGGACCTTTTATCAGGATCCAACGTTTGTTATTCTTTCTAGTGACCACCATGTGCATGCCACTTCCTTCCTTACACAAATTTTGACATTCAAAATTCTTCAAATGAATATACCTTCCTTGGTACAAGCTCATCAGAAGGGGTTGTTTTGGCGGTTTTTAAATATAAAATTAAGAGCAAAACCCCTTCTCCCAAATCTGTACCAATCATTTTGAATAATTTTTCTTTTACCCCTGGTCTAACTTGCAATGAAAGAATGAGTACACATTTAAAATTAGGGAGGAAAGCGAGTGTCAGCGAGGAATAGAAGTTGAGTGCCCAAGGGAACAAAACATATAAATATTCTGAAAGGAGCTGGGCAGACAGGGACAGACTTTTACTGTTTGGTGCTCAACTGCGCACTCCAGACACATGCAAAAGTAAGAGATTAAAAATTGGACAACAAGATGGAGAAATAAGATTCGAAAGAACTTGGGGAAAAAAAATATGTATGGGAAAGTTAAAAGCCTGGAAACATCCTCTCATCTCATACTATGCCAAGCAGGAAAACTCAGGGAGCATTTAGTGTGGAAGAAAAAAAAAAAATTATGTATCTTGTTTCAAATCAAACCTTGGAATATCATCAGTAACAAAACTATTGAATAACATACACCAAGGAATATATTTAAAACTAAACTCACAAAAATATTCTCTTAAATCTGTAATTCATCAGGTTTTTATCTATTCATTTACATTAACAAATTTGTTTTATAAATTTAAGTTTGACATGAGCAATCACAGGTAACACCATTAAGTCATGAACTCATTCAGGTTTCTCTAACACTTACCATTTTTCATGGTATATATTTTTTGGGATGGTGGACAGTCTTAGCTTCTTCAAAAACTAACTTAAAACATACTACCCACAACACTATAAATTCATTTAAGTGCAGCTGCATTCATACCAAATGAAAAGAGAGCTTTCCTTGACTGATGCTTTTTATCTGCAGTCCTGAAGAGCAGTTGCAACAGGTAATTCTATTATTCATAAGGCCAATCCCCCACTTTACAAGAAGAGTCTTGGTGTGAATTTTAGGTAATACCAATAGTTTAAGGCCTATCCTAACCCAGGATTGTCCACCCATGGCAATGACCCAGGGATCAGGTTCATGCTTTTTAGCACTCTCCTGTTGCACAGACCATAGTCCATCTACTCCTAAATCCACCATACACAGACAGACACCCTCCACTTACTCTTTCCAGGAGGTCTCCTCACTACTGTCTCTCCCTTCCTTCCCCCTCAAAGAACCTGTGGCCAAATATTTACCCCACATCTCACAGAGAAGGTTAAGCTGTATTGTACTTGTGCTTACAAAGTTGGACACTGCAACTATCACTTCTGAATGAGTTCTATATACCATTAACATAAATAAACAAATAAAATTCTAAAAACTGTGTTTGTTCAACATAAAGTATTGATACATACATATTGTTAAAGTGCTTTGGAAATATAAAGCTCTACAACACGACAGTTTGAGCAACTTTTTTTTCTTGAAATCTTGACTAAGCATGGTCAACTGATTCCAAGGGCTGGTCTTTCTCAAGATTTATTGTTGGGGGAGGAACACAAGTTTGTGATTCACTGTACAAAGAGATTAAGTATTTGTTTTAGACTGAATTAAAAAAAAATGCATTTAGCTTTCATATAGCTAACTGGCTGGCACATCATTATTTCCAAATTTCCTGCTCAAGAAGCTGGGATGCAAAGAACGACACACCTTCACTTCATACTGAACAAGTACAGAAGTGTTGAGTGCTAAATAATCCTTTCATGTCTATGTGAGCCTCAAAATCAGTGTCTAAGCTGTAATACAAGGTTCAAATAGACAATATACTACATATCAAGAAAGTCACCACAGGAAATGACTGTGGCAATAGATCATACTAATACGAGTCTCTTAATATAATCACACAGTGATATCTAAATATCCATCTTTTTAAATATATTGAACTGTGTTTCCTACTTTCTATATGTTTTTAGAAACATGATCTGGCAGTTAGAACTTCATCCTGCTCCCTTTGTGGAAGCACACAGGCACATTTACATGTAGGTAAGTGTTTATGCCAAATGATGAACAGCCTTTTTCTATCCATATGCAGTCTTTTTTTAAACTATCCCACACTCGGCAAGCATTAGGATGAACAAATATAGTTTAAATAGAAAAAGCAATATAAAAACTAATTTAAAATATGATTAAGAGTTGCAGTTTCAATGCAATGGTTAAAAAATAAGCAATAGTGGAGATAGATAATCTGTGGCTTTTAGTAGCTCTTTGAAAAATACAGTAGTAACAGTATAGATTAAGAACAAACAGAACCTATATTATGAAGCCAAAACTTCATGCCAAATCATGATACAGAATACTGTAAAGTTATCAACTGTATATATACTTCTACGATTTTCTTAAAAACACTAGATGACAAAAAGAGCACTAGTCGCAGTGCTGTCATCTAAACTCAAATTTTTACATCACAAGTGTCAATGCCAAACTTATCTACAAATTTAAGTTATGAATAATTCTAGATATACAGATGCATCTTACTAAAATGTCATTTCCAGCTAAAAATTAACAGGTCACATGTAAGATCTTAAAAAAGAAGGATGCTTCCACTTCTGCTCTTCTTTTGTACCTGGATTATAATCACATTACATGCACACTTCCCATCACACACCCTCTGCTCTTATGTGCAAATGTACTATATTACAGTCTTCAATTACTTTCCAAGATTACTTCATCCAGGTGTTTTGGCAATGCTCATCAGTGTAGTATATAAAAACAGAGTAATACACACAGAGCATATGTAGATATACTTACAGCTAAACTGGTATGTGTTTACATATGAGTTTGTGTGTGTAGACATATACCATATATCAATAAACTTTCACTTAAAGTGTCAGATATTTTATATCATTATCTATTAAGACATTATTTTACGACTACTTCCACAACCAAAAGGGTCCCTTGCATATCTGCATGGACAAAACTCACTGTAGTTTTTCCCCTAGATTCAGTCTGCAAAATAAATTTCAGAGAAAAAACACATTTTCCACAAGTAGTCTGTGCTGCTGTACTCAGCTTTACAAAACAGTGTATGAAAGTGTTTTCTGTGAGAAGTATCAAGTGAGTGATACTCATCTGTAGTATTCACAATGTTATATTTTACTAGAAAAAAATCCTTGTATTTAATCAAAAACTTTGCATGGGGTATATGTTGCGGGTCAGGGAGAATATTTTTTGTCTGTTACTTTTGTAACAAACACCCATAACTATTCATAACTATCCCTGTAAATTAAAGATCTTTTCCTCATTTGTTTTTTCCTGCCACTCAGGTTTATACTCCAATGTGAAACATTTCTCTGTCTGATCAGGTTTTTAAAATGTATAGAGACTATAGACTTTTTTAGTTTAAGAAACAATAGTGCTAAAAATATACAATGAAGAACATTTATATATTTATTACATAAGAGTATGCTTGGTTTAGAAAACCTAGCAGAGGTTTAGATTTTCTTTCTTAAATGCAAACCACCCTCACCACTACATTATTTTAGGTCAATCACAACAAAAATAATTACTTACACATATTTGGATTTGGAATATTACATTTTTCTGATATCAGATTGAAGACTTCTTAAACTACAAACACAACAAGAACTAAATGTCGCAAAGCCTAACAGGCATGATGTGAGATAGCAGAAGACTTTAAAGACATTCCTCTTGTTTCCACATGATAGGGCTAACTGGGATTTGTTCTAGAATAAAAGTTTTGCACTGTAATTAGGCACTAAAGATGAGTCACCAAGACACTAGCTTTTCACTTTCAAAAAGCTTTGATTAATGTAAATCACTGATGAAACCATATTTGTCACCTCCCATTGGTTATGTTTAAATAAGGTGCACAGCACTGATTTTCTAGGGGTTGCATCAAAACATTTATGGATGGTGACCACTTTGATTATGTACACATTCCTAAAAGCAGAAAAGCACTTCAAAGATGCTGAAGGATCACAGATTAAAAAAACTGGGAATTACCAAGTTTCAGGGTACTGCACCTTCTCTTTCCTTATCAATTCTGATTTACAAGTGCTGAAAGCAACAATATACAGTAACTCTTTGCAGTAGCTTTGGGTTCTATCCCAAAGGGCAAATGATCAAAGATGGCAGGAACATTTCTATTATGCAGAACACCTGTATGTTGTAAGTTTTTTTAAGAAGATTAAATACTCACAAAAATATTTTAACCAACTCTAACTTCAACTTCAAAAGTCTTCAAAAGCACCACAAACTGAGGGCCTCCAAAGTGAATTTTTGCTGACTGCTCCATCAATAGCATGAAGGACAGAAAACTGCAGGAATGGAAAAGGAAGCGCTGAAAAGTAGTGAGGCTTTTCAGTTGAATTAAACAAAATAAAAAAAACAAAACAAACAAAAACGCACAAGAGCTGCTTATCCAGTCTAAAACTTGGGCATGTTCCACACAGTGCTGAGGAAACAAGTATGCAGAAATACACAGTGCACATCACATCCCAGAGGACTCAAGAAGCACCAAAACACTTGGCACTTCTTTTTCAGTCCCCACCCCCTTTATTCTCTCCCTCACTGCTCCTACGCAAATGTTACACTTGGCTTAATACACTCCATTATGCTTAAGTCTGTCCATCCATCCATACTCATGCAACCGAAAGATGACATAGCTCATTTTGCCAAATATCTCATAAAAAAAGTACACACCAGCCACAGACCACTTGTCCAGTTGAGTCCTCTCCTATGTTTGCTATTGTTAAAACTGTCAAATTGCTGTCTCACAACCTCCATAACAAGTTCTAAACATTAAATCCTCCTCATCTTCCTAATGTCAGAAGGGAAAAAGGAGAAAGTATTCTTTATTTCTGCCTTCCACCCTACAGTCTCATGCTGTTCCCCTGCTGCAAGTGCTATTAGCCCAGAGCATGCATCTGGGAGAGCACCAGCCCTGTGGCAGTATATATATCAGAGAGAATCATTAAACCACCAAGTCAAAGTTTTCTCTTGTACTTCCAAGTGTGCAGTAACAAGGCCAGAGATGTTCAATTTCCTAGGGCTGCTAGCCCTAAAAACATCCTGATCAAGTTTTAAAAAAATCCTCCATAAGTCTACCCAAGAAAAAACTTTCAGGCACCAAACTAATTTTTTGGGTGACATATGTTAGCCCAAGGAAGACACTTGATTTACGGTAGCTCTAAAGATCAGGAAAAATTAGTTAAATGTATAGACACTTTCTCATAAGAAAATCAGATTAGATGACCAAAAAGCTCCTGTTGGTCTTAAAAGTCTATTCATCCGAGATGATAGGAAGCTTCTTCAATAATTTACTCCAATATTGACTACTGAATAGTGCCAAAAAGGACAGAATAGTAGATGATCAGAAATGGAGGTGGGATAGTGTGACAAAGATAACAAAAGACAAAGGAAACAAGAAAGCAGAGTGGTAGAAACAAAAAACCAAATGTGCTCCTTAAAAACAGCATCTTTAATACACAAGAAATACTACCTTCACCAAAGAGTGCTAGCCATAGCATGGTCAGTCACTGGCTTAATCCAAGGAAAAAAAAAAGGTAGTAGACATTGCCCTTACTCTCTTTTACAGATATCTCTTTTGCTACGTAAAACTCAAATGCATGATTGGCTCTCTGCAAGGTTTTAAAGGGACTAAAATTTACTAAATGGCTTAGTATATGTAAGATCTGTAAGTTTACCAAAATAGTTTGGAAGAAGTTATGAAAATGGCTCTCTGAACAACAGCCAAACCAACTAGCATGAGAAAATTCCCATAAGCATCTCACAGCAATACTTCAATCAACTACAATATACTAAGTTGAACTACACACAGAGTGGTAAATCTTAGTTCCAGCATTATTAAATGGAAAAAGAAACCTCACTCACATTTGACAGTAAATTTTAATTTGGCATCTGAATGTAAAAGTACATCCAATAATTGATTTTTATCATATAGAGACAATTACATACACAACTATTACTAGATGTATATTAAATACTGCAAGATCTATAAAAGTTATTGGAAACAGGTTTTTCCCCATACCAATGTACAGTTGTTTAGATGACTACCTTTCAAGCCATCTGAATCTACCACAGCACAACGTTCAGAAACTAGGTGCCAGTATGCACCTCAGATACATCCAGTTGTTCCTGATATAAAACAGGACCATACAAGACAATATAGTTAGAATAAAGATACTGTGTTTATGCATTTCAGATAAGCAATGAAAGGCATGTTTGTTAACTCTACACACCTAGAAAGGCCGGGTTTTTTTCCAAAAGGAGTTGTGTTTCTCAGGTGGAAGAAGCCTGAGTTTCTGAGTTACTTTGCCCCAGTATTATCTTTCAAGCAGAGTTTGGGACATTCTCCAACTCAGGGTGGGGAGGTAGGAGGCGGCCAGCAGACTCAATTCATTAAAGCTTTTGCTGAAATCCATGCAGGTGGATTATTGCAGGTATATTACCAAATACCACCATGACTATATAACAGCAGGTTGTTATGAGATATTCAGTAAAACATTTTCTTGGATAAGAGTACAACAAAACCAGCTGTAGCAAACCATGTCCTCCAGAGAATCATGAAACTACCTGCTACTCACATGGTATTTTGTGCAGATGCCACTGCTAAGTAGGAAATTAAAATAGCTAAATATTTTCAAATTAATCTTTGGGCAACCAAACTACTGGTTTCAGAACTGCATTAATTAACGTCAATAAATATCACAGTAATGAAACACACTGGGTAAAGCTACTGAACTACATGTGAGTTTTGACAACTGGGGAACTGCTGGGCCACACACAAGGTGAGGGAAGGGCTGTGGACAGCAATGGATGAGATGGCCAAACTTGGGAGTCAGGGGCTTTGCAGACTTCTCATCAGGTACTGTAAGGGCAGCGAAACAGCAACACTGCTGTCCCCAAGCTGATCTCCTGCAGCACCTTAAACACTACACCTTGTAGCAACAAGAAGCCTTCTGCATAACCTACATAGCCAGTGCTTGGGCCCTGCAAAAAAGAAAGTTAGCTATCTACACTGTGAACACCAACAGGCAGCTAGTTTCAATACAGCAGAGACTAAGCCCCAGTAAGTATTGTCTCTGAATACGTACGTGTATTAGAGATTAGTTTCGAAGTTCGATAAACTTACCAGTTTTATTAGGGACTTTTTCCAACAACTTACACATTGCTAGAAGTTTGTCACTGCTGCTGTTACACAGGAGCAAAAGAACTGATTTACTGAGCAGAGAATGTAACGCATGGGAACATACTATCTGCTGCCTCACCATAGGCAAAAACCCACAAGAAAAACACACACATATATGAAACCACACTGTGAACCCTCTTTCTACCAAATCACAAGGTACGTTACTGCTAATACATTTTTTTCTCCAAGTCAGACTATAGCAAAAAGAAAATAATGGTGTACAAAAGTACTTGCATTTTACACTGCTATTTGATTTAAATTTGTATTTAAATGCATATTATGCATCACTGTTCTCTAATGTGTTAAACTATATAGCTGTGTTCCCATGAAAGGGGTGATTTTAATTAAGAGATTGGAAAAGCAATGACTCAATTAAGAAAATGGATCATGAGAAGAGGCACGACATTCCAGTGATGAATTGACTTCACTCTTAAATATTTAACATTCTCGTGAAAATACATAATTGGGTTTATAGAATCACATAATTATATATGAGAAGCTTTGGATAAAACATCAAATATTTAAACAGTTCATAGAATAACATTTTTTTAGAAATGAAAGTTCCCAAAAGAACAAATAGAAAAACAGGATAAGGATAGCATTCCCAAGAGAGTAAGGAAAAGGCAATTATTCCTAAAATGAACTGTTTTTCATTAAAAATGTTATCAAGTGAAAGTTTATAAACAGCTCTGTTTATAAACAGAATTGTGATAAAGACTACTACTATTTGCATTTTTTACTGTCAGAAAAAAACCTACATCAGAAAATTCTATGACCTCTACCTCTGCTTACCAAGCCAACTGAATATACTTTGAAACTCACAAGAAATTGTGCAAGTATTCAATGTTTTAAATTCTTCCATTCATCCAAATAGTCTATTAAAGGGATTGAGCTATTCTAATGGAATCCAAATCTGATTTTTTTTTTAATTGTATAAATTTAAACTCAAAAAGACAGTACTATACAACTGGTTTTGTCAGACAGGCACTTGTTAATCTTTAAGACTCATTAAACTTTAAGAAATAAAAGTTTTCAAATACTGTAGACATTGATAAAAGCTACCTTCGTCCTCTCTTTTGTTGCTATTTTAATTTTTAGCCTAGTTTAGATCAGGATTCTGAATAAAAAAAAATATGGAAGCTAGTAGAGGACTGCAGGACAAGCTTCTAAGGCCTGGTTTTGTGGCGGGGAGAGTGCTTATATACCACTCATCTTCAAAATACAACATGAACCCTTTCCAAAACTCAGGTCTTGCACACTCCTTTAATTAAGGCAAAATAAATTATACAATAGTTTCAATAAATCTATATTAACATTCAAAATTAAACAACAATTGAAGCACTATGGGTTTGTTAAGTGAGAGAGGTGGTTGGAGCAAGGAAAGGAAAGTTCAGAAAGGCAAAGCATAAGCTCAGGAAGCAGAAAATAGCTCAGGTAGAGAACAGCATCTTACAGAGTAGCAGGTAGCACAGCGTGTGGTGATCCGAAGTAACCGATGAGTAGAAAACTGTAACATATGAGATCTCTCAGGCAGTAAAGCTTAAGAATCATTCTGAAAATGTTGAAGCCTACCAAACTCTTACATGCATGGGCTGATCCAGATGTCAACAAACATCCCTGTCCTCCCTTCCCCATCTTCCTGCCTGCCCTGCTACCATTTCTAAAACAAGCTTTGAAACTGTAGTGCAGGCACAAATAAAAAAGTCTCCACATCATGCAAGACACATCTGTTATTCATTTAGAGCCACTACTGATTAATCAGTATATACTTGAAATCAAAAATTACCATACTTCAGTATTTGCTTTCACATATATAGTGCCTTTCAGAAGCAGAACAGGACACAGATTAAGCCCCTGCTTCTTTTTGAGCAGGACGCACCTTGCAGAGAACCAAAACCAGAGCAAAGACAGAATGTATATTTAGGAGTATACTTGTGTTTCTTAAATTGCAGAAAGAAGAGGATAACCTTGCATGAACAAAACCATTTTCTTATTCAATAATAAGAGTAAACATGACAGAACATGTGAATTTATACTCAAGAATAGAAATAAATACCAACAAGATTTTGATTTGTGCAAGAAGCTCTATCAAGCCAGCACAGATGACAAGATCATACCACATTTGAATTCATCACAACAGTGTTCAGTGATGAAAACAAATCATCATGTAAAAAGGAAGCTTTTATGCTATCATGATCTGAATGCGTTCATAAGGTTACTTTTAGAAATCACTTAAAGCACTACATGTCTCCCTAGAGGCAGGCATAAACTCTGAAAATAACAGAATGCCCCACTAACATCCTTGCTTTCTGCCTATACAAGACTATTATACATAATTATTATACGTTATACATAAGCCATTTACACAGATCTAAGAAATGTTTTTTTTCAAATGAAAAAACAATACAAACATGCTACACATTAAAGACACACGTCACAGTCCAGAATGGAGTAACAGACAACCAACCTACAAGTCACACACAACAGAGCAGCAGCTTAATTAGATAAAACTCAATACTGAATAGCCCCAAAAATGTGAGGGTCCTACTTTGACAAGAAGGAAAATACTGCTCTGTATTCTTCCAAACTTGGTATCTTGGTTTTTTTTGGTTTTTTGTTTTTTTTTTTCAAAACAAAAGACAAAGAAAGGCTAAAAACAACATTGGAATTTCACTAGAAAGAAAACAACATTTTGCAGAAATTATATTTTCATCAAAAATGCCAAAAGTAAAATCACTGAGCAGCTATAGCATGCTCGTTTTTCAAGTTAATTTGGGTGATACACACACCGACAGAAGTGAATCTCAGCTTTTGCAACAACTATATGCAGAGTTCAGTTGGTTTTACTTTACCGAGGACAGAAGTGCTTAAACAATCAGTATATGGGTAATAAACTACAGTTTTATAAGCCACATTTATGAGTGGAATACTCTTATATATGTAATAAATGAAGAAAAGATGAGAGTATCTTGACCTTTAGATAACAGTCCTGAGAAGGGAAAGTTAACTGCAGAAGATTTAGCATCATGAACAACTAGAGGACTTCAGATGAGAACTGTTGTATACGCATAAGTAGACAAAAAAGATGTCCACCATTAACTCCATGTCACCCAATGGCTTTCAACTTTTATATGGATACAACCATAGTTCATTTTTGTACAAGTCAAGCAAAGTAGAACATCCTTAACAGAGCAGGAAATGAAGTTTTATTCGTTGCACAAAATAAATCAACAAAAATGTAATGTCTATTGATGACAATAAAACCACTAGCATATGTACTCAGGACTCTGATCTATTCTGTCCACCAGATGCTCCCTCCTTGTGGAAGGCTGGTAAAAAGAATTAGAGTTCATTGTGGCTTAAGCAGATTTTCCTCATGCTGTTAAGTATTTTTCTAAAGTTTTACTGCAAAATCTTAATGTTCTTCACAATTGTAAGCAAATATCTAGGAGTAACAACCTATAGCCCACAGGCCATATGCAGTATGGCAGGACAATTCATCTAGCTTGTTCCCTTTGGCCTCCTCTCCTAAGAACCTCAGCTGCACACCAGATGACTGCACTAGAGCAGGCAGCCTGCTCCCCGCAACCATTTTATCTAGGAGGCTTGTAGCCTCTCCCCCTTCATATAATGAGCCCAGATTTAAATGCACACTGGGAAAGGGGTTGAAGAGCTTCCAGGAAAGATGGCCACTTCCCACTGCCAGAACAATGCATTTACCCCACAACTCCATCACTGTCCACATCTGAGGAACATATGGGAAAGACAACCACCAGGAATAGGCTGAATGACCTGTATGGAGTCAGCAGCACACTGTTGCCCACCCTCTTTCTCAGGTCTTCATCAGGCCCTCCTGGGGAAAAACTGCAGGGCAAAAAGCTTAAACACCTGGAATCCACTAGAGATGCAGGAAGGCAGAGGCTTCCAGAAGGCAGCAGAACTGCACTCATATACAACACAGTCCAGATGATGCTCACCTACAGAAAGTGGCCCAGAAGCCATGAAATATGACACTCTCCGGCCACCAGGAATAAAAAACAAACCTAAGAGCAGCCCACCCACCCAAAGGACAGGAACACAATTGGTCTCCACAGTAGACAGCAGAGCAGCATTGATCGCATTGATCAGGAGATCACTCAGCTAACAGAACTGCATGGAAAATGCCTGGGGTTCTTTGAGAAGAAGTCCCTAATTATCAACACAATTCTAAAATATCAGGAGCTTAGGGCCTAGTTCTAAGTAATTACACATTACCGCTGCTGCAGCAGCTGTTAGCTCATTTTAGGGAATCCTACACTAACCTGAAATGTTGAAAAACTCTTACAGGCTAACAGTAAAAAAAAAAAAAAAAGGCACTTCACCATCTAATGAAACCAAAATACATTTTTAGCTTTAACTGAAAATACTGAAAATTAAATAACTCCAATCAAGAGAGGTCTTTACGTGACAAAGTCTTCCAGAAGAATGATTCATGCATACAAAATAAAAAAGGGTAAAGCAGCTTTGTGTTATTCATCCTCCAGTTATGTGCAAGGCATAAGGACTTATATTGAAAATGAAGGACAATCCCTTACAATATTCTGGGCTCTTTAGACCTCTGCATTTTGACAGATAGCCCTGCTAGACACCAACTAGTCCAAAGCTGACAGGAGCCTGGGTAAAGGAAACCAAGTGAGGATCTTCAGCAAGCCAAGGTGATGGCCTCAGGACACGATTACTTAGCAAGTCAAGAGGCAGAACCACTAAACAAACATGCCAAGGGAGGCGGGGAGGGGGGAAATATATATATACTTTCGTATTTCTCAATAGAGGGATCAAGTTTGTTCCATTTTCCCCAGAGACAAAGAAATAAGTATTTACAGTTAAAGTTCATGTTTATTTAACAGTTGGAGTTAAACTAAGAAGATGACTGAGACAGCTGGATGGACCAGGATATTGCCAGCAGCACAGTACAATTTCCTTGGGGTTCTATGGCCTGTAAAAAGGTAAGACAGTGAGTTTTCATTAGAAAAGAAATTTAAACCTCAACATTTCCCCATTCTTTTGGGAAAAGGGCAGCTTGCTGGGATAGAGTTTATTACAGCCTGTAAGTGTTCAAAATGTAACACAATCTACATCAGTTGTCCATCAAAATTATTTAGCAGGAACCACTCTTTAAGTGCAGGTATTTTAAGGTAAGTCACAAGCAATAGATGAATAAAGAGAATTTTTCTGCTTAAGCTCAATAAGTGTATCTAGTAAGTTATAATTAAATCACACTCTGTCAGAGAAAATACCACTCTTTCCAAAAGGAACAAGCTATAATTTCAGAGTACACTTTGTACTTGAAAGAATTAGGAGTATTTTGTCTTTTGGAATTTTAAGATGCTTTTACCAAAGGTGGATAAATTACAGGTTTTTTCCACTACAAAATCTGTAATCATGACCATCCTGAAATAGTAGGGTTTGCTATAATGAGGAGCTAAAACACATTCCAACAAATTTAACTATGCTTTAATCTATCAACAAACGAGGAAAAACTACTTCCTCTCCAAGGAAATATTTTTAAATGCATTACCTCACCTCATTCCCTGTTAAACCATACTAATCCAAACTCTTCACCCGACTACATGAAACAAAGCCAGATTGTAGGGTCCTGATTTGATGTCAGCTGGATGGGGACAAATCTGGAATTACTCCAAAGTAAATCAATTGAGGTATTCCAGACCTACGCCGGGGAAAGTTGAATCAGAATCTGACCTTAGACTTCTAGGAATTATGCCAAAGATGATATATAAATCCTTTCACCCTATACCTTGGAACAAAGACACTGACTATTACCATTGCATTTCCTCGCTCTAAGTAGGTCAGAAAAAAAGCTAAGTAAAATCAGTAAAGGTACAAGGATTACTCTTAATCTTTCTACTTTATAGACCTGTATCTACACAGCAGAACAGTTTATCTGTACTTTATAAATACACCACTTAGATGTTAGTATTTGCATTTGCCTTAGTAAACCTACTTTCTGGAATATAAAATCAGCAAGATTGTGGTATCCAAGTTTCAACTGTTGTATCTATTTGCACACCTGCAGAATTAAAACAAATACTTTTGTTGTATTATACTTTCAGTAATCAAGTGGGTTGAAAAGAACAACATAGGGGTTTTCTCCTATAAACTTGAAAAAAAAAAAAACCAAAGGTCTGCTCTGAAATGCAGATCTGTAGTGATAGCATTGCAGCGATCACTGTTTGTCTCTTCCTGTGCAAATGGGTTCCTTCCCAAAATTCAAGAATACATACCATGACATCACTCCCGATTACCAGTTCGCCAAATTAACCACAACAAAAAAGAAACCGAACAACCTTTTCTAGCTGGTGCATAACCATGAACAGTGAAGACTTCTGCCAAGAAAACCTTGTTCTGAAAGCAGCTGGTGCAGGTTTGAACCCTGAGCTGCGTAACAGCAAATGCAACTTCGCCTTAAATTTGAAATTCAGTTTCATCAGAGATGTACAAGCCAGCTTCCACTCTCCAAACACCTTAGTCCACACCACAAGGAAGGAAATGGACTGCGGCAGGGAGGAATGGGTCTGCCGGCTGGCTAACACAGACTGATTCAGTTAGTTACCTGTCCGGGACTATCCTCAGCACGGTTCCTCAAACAGATGAACTTTTATATCACCTTCCTAGCTGTGTCCATAGATAGTCTCCCAATATATAAAGTTACAGATACAGCATTTGTATTATGTTTTGAAGTGCTGGCACTCAGGATACTTACATGTTTCCAAAATCATTATGTATTAACACACAAGTTTCTGGCAAGATGTTGTGCCATCTTCTAATTCTGATGGGATATACTTGTACATATCTGTATGTGACAGGCAGTATCACAGAAAGATTAATAAACTCAGAAGCATGTGTCATTGTATTCAAACCAGTCACTCTGAACCAACTCCTAAGTTGTGCAAGTAGTAGTGTTCTTAAGTTTATTCAAAATGCAATAGTTTGTTCAACTCCACTGTACCTCCATGCATGCCAAAGCATCTGTGTTTTGAAGGTTAAAAGTCTTGGAGTGCAAGATACTAAAAGCATGAGATACAGAGTTAAAGAATTATCTTCAGGAGGGCCTATGCCAGGAGTGAACTTCCAGAAGACCTGAACAACCAACCAACAGCCCAGTCACCTGGTAAGTTTGATGAAGTTTTCTCCAACGTGAGCTGGCAAAGTTGGTTTTAGAAAACTCGTGTACTATATAGAGACACACACACTCTTTGTACTCATACATATCCCAGAGACAGCAAATAGTTTAACACAGGTAATCTCATCTGAAATATATGAGCATACGTAAATCACTAACATTAATGGGAGGTATTAATCGTTTTTTCTACCTACTAACCTGTTGACTTTTTTTTTGTAGAAACATACTGCATTAAGCTGCACTAAAAGCAATTCTAGTGTATTCATATTCAAATCCATCACAACTTTGAGACCCACAACATACTCCAAAGTTCTAAAATGCAAGTTACAATGGTCATCACTGCATTAGCTCTAATATTTAACTTATTATGCCATCCATTTCCTTACTATGATGTTGGTTTGCTACATGTAATCCCTTCAAAAAAAAAAAAAAAAAAAGTACTGGATACTATCCTAGCTGGTACAGAACAAAACTATTATTTGCATTTCAACGATGCACTTTAACTGGCGCTTTGCCAGGCGTTCAACCTGACATTCAGTTTCCAAGTTCATTTGCAGCCTAGAAATCCCTTGCATATCTTCTTCCCCTTCTCCCTCCACACAGCAAATTCAGCTGATTTGGTCTATAAACAACCATAACATTCACAACCTTGATGTAAATTTTGTAGCATATATCTGCACTACATAGTGTAAATACTCAGTCTGGGGTCTACAGTTTTCCAGTGATTACAGAACATGTGAAGATGGTCCATGAAAGAACTCCAGAAGAAAAAATTGTTTCAGTTTGTTTGAGGGAAGGAAGGAAAGAAGTTAAATATACATTGACTACCATTCAGCTGGGCATACATGACAGTGCTTGCCCACAAAAGAGTCAGAAAACTGAATTCACTGCTATCACTGTGTTACTAAAAAGTGGAATAACAGTGAAATTATGACTATGTAAAGTAAGTGTTTACCTATGTACTACATGCTATTCATATTTCTCATCCCAACTGTTCCTCCTTACCATCCAGCAATAATGAAATGAAAAACAGTGAGATGGGAAGCCATCTTTACTATGCATAGACACATGCACACATACATACACACAAATGTAAAGAACCAGCTTTCTACACCAGCGCAGCACAACAGGTAAGTCTGATGCTTCCTCACTTCTAACATCACAACTCTCCAAGCAACGGAATCTAAAGCAACAAAGTAGGAAATAGGGAACTAAAATTTTAAATGAGTAAAAACAGCAACATCAGCTTCCTCTGAGACAAAAACTCTTCCCCTCCACATGGGCAACACTACTGAACTGTCAACTTTTGAACTACTTCACAGGCAAAATTGGAATAACAACAAACATGGGATATGTATGGATATTAAGTGTCAAAGAAATGTGTAAGAGGCAGCTCACTAAAGTGAAATTGTATTGCAGGACAGAACTTGTACAGAGATGAGCAAAGAAACATGATTACCCATGCAGAAAAGAGAAGCACCTGCTTTTGGTTAAAATAAATAATACAGATTTTGTTAACACTGGCATTTGGCATAGGTTTTTAAGCTTTCATGTGCATGACTGAAGAGAAATGTGCATATTTGGGGGTCAAACAGTTTTACTGGCTGTTGGCATATATAATTCATTTTCTAATTTTGTGGGGTTTATTTTGTTTTGTTTTGTTTTAATTAGAACATAATTTGCCAATGGCAAGTAACAGTCAAATACTAGAATCATTTTTATAGAATGTTACAGAAGCAAAAATAAAAGAGGAAAAGGGGGAGAGACACAGAGAGCAATGGGTTAAAATGACTGTTACTTGTGCCTTATTAGATAACAATAAAATATTCTCAACAATATGCAAGTTTCCTTCAACAAGTGGGAAAACACTTCAACCAGGACGTACTCCCAGCACGGTTTGCAGCTTCTGTGCCAATAAATCTCTACTCCTAATACACTGCAGTTCCAGGGAAAGTATTACAGATTGATATCTAGCTCTTGTTTTCAGAAACGATAGCCCGTAATACTTTAATTTCCAGCAAATGAAAAGAAGTATTCCCTCTCACCAGTGGTAGTATTGAGAAAAATCATATGAACATGTTTATGAATATTTGTTGATTTAACACTAATTTTTGAGATTCTGAATTCTCACCATGGTATTTCTCAATCAACTCAGTTTTGAAAATGGACCCGATCTGCTTCTTCACTCCCTATGTTGAACTGAAATTGCAAAGTGCATTAACATGGCATTGCAATAGACAGACACTAGGTCCTGAATATTCTCTAGTCCCAGAAAACAACTCTTTGGGGGAAAAAAAAAAGAAAAACAAAACACTGGCTATCATTCAGAAAGGGTCAACATAGTGCTGAGAGATATGGTGTAGATGGGAACTGGCAGTGTTAGGTTAATGGTTGGACTAGATGATCTTCAAGGTCCTTTCCAACCTAGTTGATTCTGTGATTCTGCGACAGTTCAGTAGGTCAGCTAATAACCACTCAATATATCATTTAGTGCGATGAGACTGATCAGACAAGGATGCATTTAGACAACACACCTAAAGCAGAGCTGAGCCTCTCCTACACTTGCTGTCTCCTCTGTATGCCATCTTCAGCCCTCACCGGATCACCCAGCAAGCTAATTCAACACACTAACCCAGAACAAACAAAGAAATGAAGTAACTTCATCACCTTTTGGGGGCTGATTCTGTTTTCTGAGAGATAAGCAAATTGTCCAATTCAGACAGCACATGGGAAAAAGTAGGCTAAAGCTGGAAGCAAGATGGAAGGCACTGAGTGAGCTCCATCAGTCAAGTAAACTGAAGGAAAGACAACAACAATCAAGGCAAAAGACTCACAAGCCTGAGAAGAGCTGCTGAGATATTATTTCACGGATTTTTGTCAAAGTCATATTTTACAGAACTTGGGAACACTGACAGAGAAAGATGAGACCTTACATGGAAGAGTGAAGACGTTATGAAAAGAAGAGGAAAACTTCTACAGCCAAATATCAAAGCATAATTATAGCTAAAGTGGAGTTCTAAGTAGAAAGGAGGAAGCTAATTAAGAAGTCAGTGCCCACATTTTCAGTGTTTAAAAAAACCAACCACACTTAGAAATTTAAAACAACAAAAAAAGGATATGAAAAAAAATAAGGGAATAAACAGAAATAAGGTGGGGGAGTGAATAAGACTAATTTTAAAGTGTCTGCCCAAAAGCCAAAGGCTTTAAAAAAGTACAAATCAGAAGCACATGTTGCATAAAGCATTGATTTCTGCTGAAATATGAGCTGATCCAGAAAACAGCATCCACATCTATTTTAGAACAAACACATGAAAACTGTGTTCTAGAAATCTGCTCTGAAGAAAAAAAAAAAAAATTCAAAGCATAGGGGAAAATAGTAATGTATTAAACTACTAAGGCTGAAATATTATGACAAATTCAAGAAATTCAGCACTATGCAGGATTCCCCAAAATATTCATACACATGGAAAACTACTCCAACACGTCCAAAATGAGGATTGTATCTTTCAAAAAAATATGGCATCCTGACAAGGTTTCACCAAAATAAATAAGAGATTTCTTGTCTAGTCAGGTGTTTCAAGGCAAACAAATTAAATTCTTCATTGTAAGCATGCTACCATCATCTGATTAAACAATGTATTTAGAATTACCTGTAAAGCTATGAAAGCTTAAAGGACCACTACCCAAAAAAACCACCTCTCCCCTTCACATCCATCAGGTGGCTTTAATCTCTTCTCAGCTAACCTATTTGTCCATTTAGCTGACCCAGCCTTTCCCCATGTACTACTCCTATCTGCATTACCCTTTCCTCTTGCTGCTTGAGGCAGACCTCCAACTGATGTTCTGCATAAGCCCAACTACCTTCAAAAGGCATGCTCCGAACACGTTCCTTGTGCTAAGCTAACACCACCATAAATCTGATATAAATTGTGAAGTGTCTACTTCTGTAAATATGCTTCAGACTCTACACCAAGTCAGACTGGACTCCAGAAGAGCTCTCTTGGAAACATACATATCCTGCAGCCATCCAGTTAACTCAAACTTTACCTGCTGAAGGAAGAAAATTGGAGCTGCAGTCTCTGCAGCTGCAGGGTTGTTTAACAGCCTATGAAAATGTCATACATTAAATGACGTACAGAGCTAGTGCCACACAAGCACTTGAAAAAGAGCTCAGCCTTCAAACCTGAAACATTGATTTGGGAGTTAAAATAAAGTTCATGTGCACTATATGTATAAAGAATTAAAACATTAATATATATAATCCATGTTTATACATAAGTAAATATATTTCTGTCCTTCTTCAATTTGAAGGACAATTAAGCTGTTTTTACAGAGAGCAATGGGTTGTTTAAAACTTAAAAAGTGTTATTTCATCTTTGGCAAGGCCATGTTTCCCAACACACAACAGACATCTTAAAAAGGCAGTGAGCCAGTCTAAGCCAATATTGCTAAACAGTAATAAAAAGCAAATAATCTTTAATTCTAAATATTTCAATTTTAGAGAAGAAAAAAAGCAATTCAGAATAGATCACATGAAGTCTAGTCCATATGCCTAAAACAAAACGACTGTATGAGTATAATAAAAGATACAAAGTACCACAAATCATGACAAGGCAACTAGGGAACCTGAGGTCTTGAACCTCAAAAAATCCCCAACAAAACCCCAACAGGTGACAAGCAATTTTACTTCTGGAAGAAAGCTGTTCTTAAACAGTGGTCCTCCACCAGCATAGCAGCTATAAGATAACATGTCCATGTCAAATTAGCTTTACAGCTACCAGCCCTGCATTATGAAGACTTTCAATCACTTTTTCCAAACTGAAGCAAACCATCAATTTAGAAAGAGGTAGCTCGGGGACAGAAGGAATAAGGCAATGGGAATTCTAGAGCTAGACTTCTAAAATGAGAAAAGCAGAGACTTCTTGCTCTCTACCAGTATTGAATTAGGTTCCCACAGTACATCGGAGCACAAAATAAATCGTGGCAACACTGAGGGGTCTATGCATGATAATGAGACCATACCTTGAGGTTTGTCAGCATGAAGGACATAGGCATGAACAAGTGAAGTCCTTAAGAAATACATTTCATCATGACAATCTGAAGCGCAGCTGTACTGCTTAGTCATGCCAGTGTCCACAACCTTCCTTGTTAATCACTGCATCCTCATATGCCTAAAATTCTTCCAATTTACTCTGAAGTCTTCTTAACAAATTATCTCATACCAGAATGTTCTGCTATACAGAGTTCAAGACACTGCTGGAAGTAGGATAGGAGTATTCATTTGCTCTCCTCAGTCCATGCCAAATACATAGAGAGCAAGCACTGGTCTCTGCCTGTAATATAGGACCTGCTTGACTACCACTGACAGTTCTCCTTTTTCTTCTAGTTAGAGAGATTACATTCTGACAGAGCAATTCCAGACTGTTTGCTACTTAAATCATTGTAAAAATGAACAGAGTGATAAAAATCTCATTCGGGAAGCTTAGATCCTGCTTTTTTACCATGTTAACTTTTTGCTGAACCCTTGGGTAAGAGGAACATACAACAACTATACCACAGTCTTAGAAAATACTAGAGGGATGTGCTTTTATAAAGGAGAAGGGAAAATAAAAAAAGTTGTGCTTGCACTATGTCCACAATCAGATGTTTTGTGAGAAGACTGCTGTCACAGACATGCTACCTATGAAAAGCAGAGAAGCAGGCATTAAATGTGGGTCAGACACAGACCTTCTGAACCTAGACAGCCAGAACAACTTCTAAAAAACTCAGCTGGTCTAGGTGGGATTCACCATGCTCCTAATAAGAGACCACACCATGGCTTGTGATCACAGTGTATTGATTCTATTAACTTACACAAGACAACTGTTCTTATTAATTTCAGTTAGCAGCTGGAGCACATTACCATGCTGCTAGAGTACATTTCCCTTATAGTTTCACCCAAAAGGGATCCAGCTCATTAGTTCTGAGACCATCCCACAATGGAGGTCAAGGCACAGTAAGCCTGGACAGCCAGGAGATTTCTTCAAAAGCACAAACTTGATCTGAACTACATCACAAAGAGGTACAGAGAGAAGGTCTTGTTCAGAAAACAATAGGCAAGCTGAGAAAAGGCAACATTTACTTATTAGAAACTATTGCTCCAGCTGCTACAGGCACTGAAGAGAAAACTAACTACACACACAGCTCCTGGCAGCTTCCTTATCTTGCAATACCTACACCAACGCAGAGCCATACCCTTGCCTTGCATTCTCTTCATTACACTTAATTTGCAAAGTACATCCATTTGAAGACCAGAAAAAAACCTACTGAAAATCATTGGTGTTATACAATCTCAATACATTCTGTAATAATGACCAGGTTGATTTTAGAATCATAGAATCATGTAGGTTGGAAAGGACCTTTAAAATCATCAAGTCCAACTGTTAATCTTTTTAACAACATCCTTCTTGAAACAAGTTGCATTCAAAATCTGAGCTCCTTAGTAAGAATACAGCCCCAACTATGTATCCAACTACTTTTGGGTTCCTGAATCTGCTACCCAGTAAACATGCCTGACACAGCATACTTGACTTCTCTTTTTAAGCATGTATAATGTTGACATTTGCAGAAATAAATATTTCAAGGAATGAAATTATCAAGTTTTAAATCTTTCTAATAAGCATTTAATTTTCAGTCAGTTGGAGAGAGCTTTAGAAGACAAGCTAGCAGAAAAAGGAAAACATATCTTGTTTACATCTTTCATGTACACATGTAGTGTCACGATAAAAAAAATGGGAAAATATTACAGCAACCAGAAAGTTTGGTTGCAGTGAGCACTCATACACATTCCCTGTCTTGCTCGGTTGGCCACTGTTTGGCTGCTCAGAAAAGCATCCTCCTCACATAAACAGTCACATGTATTCTCAAGATACTGGGACAGTTTATCATGCCTTGTCCCTATCGATGTCCTCAGGAGCTAGATACAGCACTGCCAAGGAAGATGTCGCCCAGTATTACATGGAACAGAAAGCAGAAGAGCTCACTATCCGAAGTCTTGTTCTTTAGCAGAAACACCTAAAAGCAAGGCTCACTCACCCAGACTGAGCACCAGGATTAGGTCAGGATTGCCCCTCTATCTTTGACCGCAGGCAAGCACACCAACATTGGAAGCTCTCCTAGGAGCCAGGCACAAGCATAGAAGCAATCAAGTGGGACCACTCATACATTTCATAGTAATCAGTTTCAGACATTGAAATCACCATTACTTAGCCCTGAAAAGGACTTCAAAAAGAAATATGTTGACAAATTCACATGAACACTGTCCAAAATGACTAGCATGGTAACAGGCACTTAGGTAGCAAGCCAGCTATTCAGGCTGAAGAAACACAAAAGCAGTGGAAGATTTCTACAGCTAAAGTATTAAGAAATGTGCCCACAGGTGTCTTTGAACAAATTCACAGTGCAGACAACTTCTTCTTTTGCAAGCAGAATTACTGCAATCTAAAATGTCAGATACCTTGCTTTGAAAGTCTTTTCATATGAAAGTGCTTAGTAGAAAAAAATAGGTAAATTAAATGGTCACTCTTGCTTGCCCAGCTAGAACATATGAAAATTAATTCAGCTTTAAGCAAAGCTGTTCAGTATCTCCTCTTCAGCCACTCATCTGAAAACACTGGAAATACAAAGACAAGTGTCTGAACCAAATGCTGCAAGGGCTTTCTAGCAGCTGTTGCAGCCTGCCCTTACTGCTTTGTCTGTTGAAAGAGTAAATTTACTAAATGTTTTTGCAAGAGATTTGTGGGACATGGTATCTCTCCCTTAGAAAGACAATGTCCTCGAAAGAGAACCTCCTAAAACACTTTTCACATCAAACAGTTCATAGAAAACATAAGAACTCTTCAGACTGGAGTTCTTGATAGAAAATGGCATAAAACCCAACCAAAGGCTCTGCCAAACCTTCCTGAACATTTAGAAAATATTAAACTACTTCAAGTCCAATTTACACAGATGAATTTGTTTTAATTAAAAGTAATATCAAAAACTTCTTCGTACTTACATATACACTTATTTGGACACATACACACACAGAAACAGATAAAAATCCCTTTCTTATATTAAGCTATTAATACACAAATAAAAGCAGCATGAATTGGCTGCTTAATGATGAATTTCATATTCATCATTAACCTGAGATTATGATTCAACACTAATGACATAGTTTGCTTCCTGTAGGGCAGCTCTCGATATAATCTTCACCTTAAACTTTGCATACAAGTGTTAAAAGCCAGTATCAGATTTACTGAACTAAAGATACTGCTATGAAAATATTTCAAAAATAAAGACCTTGAGCTTCTACACGAGCAAATGAAAAGCAGAAAAGTGGGCCACTAAAGACTGTTAGTTAGTCCTCTGACTTTGAGTCTTACCATGTTTTTGCTGTCACTGAACAGCGTATGTATACACTCAAATGGAAAAAAACAGCACTGCTTGTCTATACACCACATTCAACTGAACTACTACAACCCAGGTGAGAAAGAAAAACAGCAAAGCACTGCTTCAGACTTAGAGCTAGCTTTACCACCTACACAAAAACTTTATATAACTATACCCTCAAACACAAGCTTTCTGTCTTCACTTTCAAAGCCGTTCATAACCTGCCTGCACACCCCATCTATCACCTCGATCATTTCCCAGTCAAGATCAATTTCTGCTTTCAGCATTCTTTGATGGCAGTACTGATTATCAGATGAGAATATGTGTCTGATATTCTGACAGTCATGCTTGTGGGCTGTTCTCCACTGTCTCCACAAAGTTGTTACATTCTTTCAAAACCTTTTTCTGCAATGCCTCATAAAAGGAACAGTGCTTAATTGTCTGTATGCTGATCCAAACAACTACTTGGATTCCCTGTGCCCCTGTAAGTGCTTGTACCTAACAGCCTTCCACGATTCCATAATTAATTATCCTTGGGGTAGAGACAGTTTCCATCTTCATATACATCCGCATATTCCTGATGCACTGTGTCCTGATTAAAGGCAAGGACTCAAAAGTGAAGCAGTAATACAGATACTATATTTCTCCTTGAATCTCTTCATTTGCGTCAGTTCCAAGACTAAAAACGACAGAATTCAAGGTTGAAGGTAAAGGAGATCAGTCTTGTGATTAGTTACAATGTCAGGAAGGTGAAGGAAACGGACACAGGCTTTTCATTCTCAATTTGCACAGTCTGAATTTACAGCCTCTGGTTGGGCACAGAGGTATTGTGGCATGGAGGGGGGAAGAAGAATGAGCAAAGAATTTCAAATAGCTTAAAAAAAAAAAAAAAACAGGTAGAAAAGAAAAAAGTTAAGAAGGGTCCAACAGGACAAAAAAGGAGAAAAACTCTTGGAGGAAAACCAGCATCAACAGAGGTTTAGCAAGTGGATTTCAATTCTAGATAGAAGTCCTGAGATTTAATATATAGAGATAAGTAATGAGAGAAATATAATACTGGAACTTTAACCACCCTCTAAAACAATACATAACATTCATGAAGAACAGTCTCATGGGAGTCAATTACCATAACTTAACAAATACAAGTCAAGTAAACTTCAGAACCATATTTGCGCAAGAACACATTTCAAATTGTACTTACCAACACATTTAATGAATTTGATAACATTGGAAATGGTCATACTTAAAACTCAGTGCCTCAGGAGATTACATTCAGGAGCAAATAAAACAGGTACAGTTGCATTAAACTGACAGATATCAAAAAGCAATGCGAAATGCCTCACACAATTTCTACTTCAATTACTGGCATTAACTAAATTCATAACCAAAAAAAGCACGTACAAACCATGTCCAATAGAACATCACTGGGTGAACTTACCACTTATACAATATTTCTGCTTAGAAAAGGAGAATATTAGCATAAAACTGTAAGTTGAGCCATTACTGTCTACTCCAAACTTTTATCTCAGCTGAAGAGATGCTGCAATAGCATAAGCAATGAAAAACCAACCAAACTAACACTGAAACTGAACTAACAATGATACAGCAGTGTCATTGTAAAGCACAGATATACAAAAGCATTCCCAGGGACACTCTTCAAAAAACATACAAAGGGATAGAGTTTTCTGCTCTCAAAAGGATCTGTAGGGTCCACTGGACAATAGCTTCAAACAACGCCATGTATTTTAATCGCCATACATCTTCAAAATAAACTTTCTTTGAAACAGTCCTCTTTCCAAAGAACACACATCACACTAAGTTGAGGTCAGAAACTTTAATTCTTACTCAGATGGAATTACGCATGTGCTCATTAGAGGTTTCACCTGCAGAAGGAAATGTGGGATCAAGCCAATCAATGTTTGAGTACTAAACTAAACTTTCTTGCTAATTATGCTCTTCCCTGATATGAAGCTCTTGGCAAGTTTCGGTTGGAGCTAAATGCACCAAAAGTTCATTTTAGTACCATTTTCCACAGAAATATTCTATTTCATTCAGGTTTTTTATTCACTGATTACAAAGATTTTTATGGTTTTAGCCAAGTACACTGGCACACTAGAAGTTAGAACACAAGAATTTGTCAAAATATTTTCTTTTTATAAAACCCTTTCAAATAGTAATTTAAGAAATAAAATTCAAGCTGTCAACTTTTTAAACCATATCCTCAGAAAACAGCATAAAAGTGTTTTCATTTACATTCTTGTTAGTCAAAGATAATCCTTCTATGGCACAGACCCAAATTTTACCCTCCTGAGTGTACATACCACTGAATAATTTGTTCAAATGTCAGTTGCAATTTTCAAAAATCCTTTCTTGCCTCTGAATCTTAAACATCTGTAACAAATACTTGTTTTGAGAGTGCTTTACATTCGTGACACTTGACCTTTTGCTGTATGCACCACAAAATTTAAGTTTCAAATACCATGCAAGCAGGAAATCTGATCATTCCAGCAGTAGCCATCTGCGTGGTCCGATATCAAATATTAGTTCTGGGTTGCACAAAGTCATGAGCTACAAATCTTTTTCTGCAACTTCCATAATTAGTTGCAATTTGCTGCTTCTGAAACACATTTCTCATGGAACATCTGGCCTCGAAATCTTACCTTAACATTGGAAATGTACTTAGCATTTGGCTGTTGGTGTGTATACATGTGTGTATACGCACATGCACATATGCACGTAGATTAAGTGTAACTACAGAATGCAAGCATATGCTTTGTGGGTGGCATACCTAGGACTAGAGATTTCTACTTCAGCAACAAAAGCCTTTTAGCTCTGGAACTGTAAAAGAATATTACAAGAAATATCAAATGTAATGGAAAAGTGTTTTCCAATCTTCTTGCTGGCTTACATCTAATTATTGATGTTAAAGGTTAACAGCTCATCAAGCACTCTACCAAACACTTGAGAGCTTTGCACAAATTAGAATTTTCTTTTGCATGATCGTTAATATAACTGGAGGACTCTACGCTGAAATTGAAATGTGAACAAGGCTTTAAAAAAAACCAACCAAACAAAAAAAACACCACAAAACCTCTCAGTACCACACTAACTAAAAAAAACCAACTTCAACATTAACATACCCAAGTACTTTTTTGTTAACTAAGTCAGACATAACAAAAATCGACATATTTTGCATATTTCAGCTTCACTGTGTCAGAAGGAAATCTTTCCTGAGCCTTTGAAACAGCGTAATGGACAAATTATTGCGAGCAACTAAAGAAAAAGCCCTTTGAGACCCTTATATGTAAGAAGTCTTCCAAGTACACTCAAGCAAGTACTACAGCTTCTAAAGGGAAGAGAGAATTACTCCAGGATCTTTAAAGCACTCCTTCAATACACTACCACATCCTTTGAGAAATGCCCAATGCTCAGTGGTGCCACACACAGCTGTCTCAAGCAACCATCACTGCTTCTTGGAAGGCAGAAGGCTATATTGCTTTTGGCTAGTCATAGGAAAATTCTGGTAGAGCACTATTAACACACTTTTACATCTGTAAGAACACAGATATGGCTAATAAAGAATTAAGAATAAGCATGAAGGAAGACACTAGTCATGATGAGAATAACAATATTAGCCTCTCAAAAAAGCAACTTCAAGTGCCTGATTCTTCAGGTAGCTTTAAAGGAAGTACCTATAGAAGATATTATTCTCATCAACCTCTCAATGTTAGAAAAATATTCATCACATTTCTTACCTGAGCTCCATCCTTTAATTTCAAGATGCATTCCATTGTATTGATAGTGATGACAACTGGTTCTGATCCCAATTTTGTCCATGGCACATGAATCCGAAGTTCATGAATATGCCCACTTAAAAAAGTAAATGGTAGTTTCAGCTCCTAACAACAAAAAGAGTGGTTAATTAACTACTGAAACATATCAAAATTCAACACACATTTATAACTTAGTTCTAGCACAAAACATAAGTCAAAATGTATTCTCCCTCCCCAAGTCAGCAGTGTGCCACCAGGTTTGGCAACTGGCTTTATAATCGCTTTCACATTTACAATTACAACTAGTCTGTTCAAGGGAGACATTTGTATTACCATGTCCCTGATAAGACAGTTTAAGACCACCCCTCTTGCATGAAGCTACTGCAAAATTCAAGGGACAAGTACAAGAAATGAACCAGGTGAAAGTAAATACTTACACTGATATACAACCAGCACTATTCTGAAGAACACAAATTTGGAATTAAGCATTGGTAAAGCCACAGCAAGGCAACTTCTTCCAAAATATTTTAGTACTTTGAGTTATAAGAGCTTGGTGCTCTTAAGATTGGCCCATTGTTGCCCCGTTCATATCAAACTGCTCAGTAAATAGAGTTATTAAATTCTTTGTTGGCAAAATCAGACTCCTCCTCACCAAGGCCTAACATGAATGTCACACTGCTTTAAAAACTGGTGCAGGTCAGTCCCCAACTCCTAACAAAAGCCTGGCACTTCACCCAGTCAATGCATAGATCACAACTCTATAGGACAGCCCCAGTGAGCCAGCTGCTACATGCAGGGAGTCAACAGGAAACAAGGTGCCAAGGTTTAGACAAATTCTTTGGTTATAAGTGTTGAAATTTCCTCAGTAGCTTCAGGGGTTCTCCTGGGAAACATGAGTTTAACAATGATCAGACAGAACAGTTAGGCTAGAGATCTGGTCCCAGGCCCAGAAATCAAGATTTAGAATAATGAAAATAAGTGCTTAGTGCAAAATAAAGAAACAATATTTGATATTATGACAGAATTTTAAGTCAGCATTCTCAATACTAAGTATTCTAATGATGAGGCTTCAGTGATGATACATCTTCTTACTTTTCTGATCTCCTATCCTGACATTTTTGGCTATAATGGGCTTCAAGCTTTAATGGGGAGAAAACAATGGACGTCTTCACTTGGAGTTGCTTATAGCCTGGTGTTTGTGTCTTCTTCTTAGATGCTGGGAACTACAGGTGTGAATCTTCTCAGGTTGAGAAAGAAGTGAATCTAAGTCTCCTAGATGTTGGGCAATAGTTTTGGCCATTAGAATAGAATATTTTCAGTTGGAAGGGCCCTACAACGATCACCCAGTCCAACTGCCTGACCAATTCAGGGCTGATCAAAAGTTAAAGCATGTTGTTAAGGGCATTGTCCAAATGCCTCAAATGCTGACAGGCTTGGGGCATTGACAACCTCTCTAAGAAGCCCGTTCCAGTGTTTGGCCACCCTCTTGGTAAAGAAATGCTTCCTAATGTCCAGTCTTTGAACTGTTCCAACGTGTCCTGTCACTGGATACCAGGGAGAAGAGATCAGCACCTCCCTCTCCATTTCCTCGCCTCAGGAAGCAGTAGGGAAAAATAACATCACCCCTCAGCCTCCTATTTGCCAAACTAGATGTGACCATGTCATAAGTTCAGAGTTGAAATAACCACTATGGCAACTGTGACAGGTTAGCATCCTGAGATAGCCTCTAATTAGTCACCCAAAAGAGAAGTCAACTATTCTTACATGCAAATACCTAGCACTATCACAGCAAACAGCTGCTAATAGGAGCAATTTTAAGGAACACTCTCCATTCTGCAGCTGATACCTCCTCAGCCCTTCTACTGGTACTATGAAAAAGTTCATCTTGCATCCCAGTGCTAAGAGTAGGTGAAGTATATTCACTGCTGACAAAATCTTCAAAATTGTAGCACTATTTTTTTTTGCAAAGGACAGTTTTCAGTTTGTAAATTAGTTTTTGGGGTTTAATGAGCTTTCATTAATGAAATTTAAAAAAAACACATCCATCTGATGTCAGGGAAACTCTTGACTCCTACCTCGGCCATGCTTACACAAAGTCACATCTAATTTCAAGTCCCCATTCTAAAAGATGACAGTTACAGACTTTCTCATAAAAAGTTTAGAGAAAACTGTTAATTTGTTTTTACAAAGTGTTTTTTCTTCATCTCATTAACAAATATACTGAAGGATCTTAGCTAAAAGCCTCTCTCCTAAAAATTCAGCCTTAGGTTTACAATCAACACAAAATTTTAATCCAAACAGTTTCAGTTAAGCCACTAAAAAGCAAGTACTGGGCAGTTTAGCCACAGATATTACTACACTGATCATATAATAAATGAAAAAGCACCTTATATCCCACAGCTTGGGTGGGGGGCACAGAAATAAATGATCAAAAAAATATGCAATCTAAAAATACAACTTCAGAGACAGTGTTGTCATGAATCAAGACAGCAAACTATCACTATTAACAGTAACAGAAATAAATTCCCTTTCCAGACTCAGATACATGATTTTGATGTCATTCATGAATACCACAGTATCTATTTAGATCCTGAGTTGTGTTCACAAATGTAAGTTATGAGTTTACTTCAAAAGGCATTCTAGAATAGATCTTTTCCACTATTTGCTGAATGGATTTAACACATTCCCATTTTTGTCTAGTTAACTGTAAGATATTGAAAGAAACAGAAGTAGGAATTCTTTCAAAATGAGGTGATACAACCAAATGCATAGCATATTTAGAAGACTTAGTTCTTCTTTTTCAAAGGAATTTAGATACAAATGTTGTCTGACATTATCCTAATTGCACAAGCAAGTTTCCTTAAAGCAATGCAGAGAAATCTTTGTTGCACTATTTCAGTAGACAATACAAATGTGTGCCAAATGTAGTAACTTACTCATAAAACAACATAACAAAGACCATTTTTATTCCTCCTCCTTTCCTGTGCAGTCTTTCCCCTTTCATTAAGTACTGCACGAAATTCTTAATATATCTTTTGTACTTATGACTGATTAGACTTAACATTTTAGATTTTGCATTTATGTCATATAAATCCTTCAAAAAATTATGACATGGCTGAAAACAAACTCCTGGACTTAACACATAAATAACTGACCAACATCATGCAAGACTGCAGACTAGATGATCATATTTCCCCTTGCCCTAAAATTCAAGACTCCCCCAAACTTTAGGGTGACAGACAAGTACTGTTTCCTCCACATCAGTATTAATTCAAATAGCTTTTCTTCACATTCAAGGCTGTATTTCACAAGTAACCCAGTGGCACATAACAGACACTTACAGTAAGGATATTTTAATGCCCTCATTTCCTTAAAATTATTTTAAATACATTAGCATTTTTCATATTTCTTTCTAAATTCTTTCAGATATGAGAAGTCAACACTACAATAAAACCCAATAGTCTTTAGATCAAGTTCTCCTTTGTCTTCCAATCAAAGACTGCTTCATCTTTCCCTTCTGAGTTTGTAAAATAGTTAACATAATAAGCTATAATGTTATGGAAATATACACAACCAGCAAAAAGAACTCACTACATACCTTACCTCTTTGGTACCACTGTGTCAACAGAAATATTACATACAAGCTAGCTACCAAGATCATAGGCAGTTCCATTACCCTAGTGACTTCATATAAAAGTTGCCAAAAGTGCTTAAAAGGCTCTTCCATAAAACAATATTTAAATATTAATTTTAAACTTTAATTACAAAATTCTTTCTTGAAGTAGTTTTTGTACAATGTACCAGTTACTATGCCTAAATGGAAAATTTCTTAGAATGCTTAGTTTTCTAGTAATTGAATCATCCAGGATAGGAAAAAACTAACATAAAAATTTTATTAATCTTTAGCTAGAGATATTTATTATAAAATTAACTGGCTATTCAAAGAGCAACATAATTATGTACAAAAGCTACACTGTACCTAGAGGTTGAACCTGAGTGCAAACTAGTACTCAGCTTTCACTACAGAACTGATATTGTAAAAAACAAAAAAAAACAAACAAAAAAGAGGGTGGGAGGGAAAGGACAGACACTAAGAGTTACTATAATAACATTCAGCTTAGTTTAATGAGAGCATATAGAACATACAAAAATAAACATAAAAACATGCGAAGTATTTTCAGGTACTGAAATGTTCTCTTTGGGTTTGATAAATGTTTTATGTCAACCACTATATTACATCTGATTTCAAAAGGTATTGGTCCCAAAAGGAAAGATCTTCTAGAAGACAGACACCAGTTTATGCTCTGTTCTCATCTGTTCTTTGGGATTCTGGTTTGTGACATGTAAGAGCACAACACGACATGGGAACTCTAACATCAGCTCAAGTGCAAGGAGCAAGGGGAGAAAGCACAGACTTGTTCCCAAATCGGTTATAAGGTGCTTTGTCCAGGTAGTTTGGCACCTATGTTAATGTTCCCAAATAATCATGCACAGTTCCACAAAAACTGGAATCCTCTCAAAATGTTTAAGGCTCCAGATGAAGATATCCAGGGTATGTGCATTTGTATCCAAAGCCTCAAGCATGAAATTAAGGCTGCACTCATGCTAAATAAGGCAGCCCAGGACAGAAAGGGTGTTAGAAGAGCAGGGCAGTTAGTGTGACTAACTTTGGATATTATGAACCCATCCAGGCAGAGAACCCAAACAAAATAATATATACTGGTACTGGTAATTTTGAGAGACTTTAGCTTTTCAAGGGAGCTCTCTGCCAGCTGCAAAGGCTTGGGGATGTTATATTACCACACACTATGTACTCAAAGAGTTTTGCTGAACAGGCATAAAGCAGCATTCCTTTTACAAAAAAGAGAAAGACACCCTGAATACAGTCTGTGGGTCCAGACAAGTTCCAAAGAATAATAAGAGCTAAATTAAGATCTCTACATTTCACATAAGCACACAGCAAAATAATGTTAAAAAAAAAAAAGAATCTAAGCTAAATTTTGCATTTGTCACATACTCAAATCCCCATTCAAGCTGATACAACATGAGCACAGGTATACATGGCAACATTTGCCTCTACAAGAGCCATGACATTAACAGATTGCACTGGATATTTAGGTACCCGGATGACACACAGGCAAAGATGAAGCCAATGATCATCTACCAGCAAACTGCAACTATGAAAGGGAATGACGTAGATGATGGCAGCAAAATCCTAGTAGTGTCAGGTAACGCAGCAAGTTTGCTATATCCATCCCAAGTCATCATTCATTATTACGACAAACTTTCTCTCAACACAGTATAGCACTGGAACAGTTTACCCAAAGAGGAGGTTTTCACAACCAAGACAGGAGATTTCAGGACTCAACTAGAGAAAGCCACAAGCTGATCTGACATAATGATGACAACAGTCCTGCTCAGAACAGGAGGCTGGACTAGATGACCTCCAAAGCCTTCTTTGATTCCATAATATATGCATTTTAAAAGGCTTATGAATATTCACAGGAGGAACACATCCTACACAACTGAAGTCTAGTATTCACATCAGCTGTATGGACAAAGACTGGAGAGAAGACACATAGGCCACCAAATACCTGAAGGAAGACAATCAGGCTCTTTACAGAAGCACAGAAAATAGGACAGGATCTCATGAACTATTATCTCCTCTTCCAGAACAGGATTAGAGACCCTTAATTAACCATAAATATTTTTTAAACATTTTAAAAGATCTCCCCTAATAGAGACTATGCAGTCTCCTCCAACACCTCATAATACCATTAAAACATGAGAAAATTTTCCTTCATGTCCAACCTAAATCTCCCTGAGTGAAATTTATTCCATTCTTTATTCTCTCATACATATAACTCCTGCCCTACCTTGTCTCACCTTATTTTATTCAAAATTAAAAACACATTCCTGTCCTTTGTGGCACCCACCACGGGGCATGAGGAATGAGAGATAAGGATAGCAATTGGGAGAGGTAGCAGGCAAAATATGGACTGAACAATGTCAGTGGAATAATCATGGGAATTGCAGTTCTTGTAATTGTGGTGGAGGGACAAGGGGTGGATTGGCATTGTGATGATGTTATTTTTACTTTGGTGTGGGGAAGGGGTCTTTTTGTTGATGTGAGTGAAGTTTGTAAATATTGTGCAATGAATGTGGATTTTAATTATAATTCTTGAATATGTGATTAACAGAGGCAACCCAGAATGTGTTGGGTTTGTGTGTGGTGGGGTTTTGGTAACAGGGGAGGGGGCTACAGCGGTGGCTCCTGTGAGAACTTCTTGAAGTTCCCCCAGCTCCAAGTCAGACCCACCTCTGGCCAAGGCTGAGCAAACTAGCAACAGTGGTTGCACCTGTGATAACATATTTAAGAAGGGGAACCTGGGAGGAGTAGGAGTTGTGAGCAAAATACCTATGCAAACACTGAAGTCAGCTGAAGAAAGGAGGGGGAGGTGCACCAGAGCAGAGACTCCTCTATAGCCCATGGTGAGAGGACAGGCTGCCCCCCTGCAGCCCATGGAGGTCACCGATGGAGCAGATGCCCCCCTGCAGCCCATGGAGAACCCCACATCAGAGCAGGTGGCTGGGCCCAAAGAAGGCCAGGACTCTGAGGGAAGCCCACACTGGAGCAGTCAGTTGCTGGGAGGACGGCAGCTCATGGAAGGGACCCACGCTGGAGCAGTCTGTGAAGAGCTGCAGATAGTGAGAAGGACTCACATCGGAGGAAGTTTGTGGAGGACTATCTCCTGCGAAAGGGACCCCATGCTGGAGTAGGGGAAGAGTGTGAGGAGTCCTCCCCCTGAGGAGGAAGGAGCAGCAGAAACAATGGGTGATGACCACAACTCCCATCCCCTGCACCGCTGCAGGGGAGGAGGTAGAAAAATCAGGAGCAAAGCTGAACCCAGGAAGAAGGGAGGGGTGGGGAGAAGGTGTTTTTAAGATGTGGTTGTATTTCTCACTGTCCTACTCCATTTGACTGGTAAATTAGTGGTGGTGGTGTTCAAATTAGATTGATGTTCTTTTTCTTCCCCAATCAAGTCTGTCTTTTTTCCATGACCATAACTGGTGAGTCATCCTCCCTGTCCTTGTCTGGATCCTCAACCTTTCTGTCTTTCTGCTCCCCATCCCTGAGGTGGAAGGAGTGAACAAGTAGCTGCATGGTGCTCAGTTCCTGTCTGGGCTTAAACCAGAAGACCTGTCTACTGTATTCTTCTTTCAGTGGCCATATTGTCTAAATCTCCCATTATTTTTTGTTGCCTTTCTCTCAGCTCCTTTACTTAGTCTACATCTGGACACAGGACTCTAGCTACAACTCGCTATATCATGCACAACAGAAAACAGCTTTATCTGACTCACACACTCAACTCCTTAAGGTGTCAACTCAGATAAGCATAGGAGGAGACGGTCCCTCCACTAAGATTTAACCAGTTCATATTGACCACAGGCTCCAAATTCTGTATCGAGTGTTTTGCTTGGTCAAAACTTAGCCTTAAAAAGATAAACTTACAGAGCCTCTGATCTAATCCACACAAACCAGTTGATCAAATCCATCCCTCAGTTACTCTTAAGTTTAGATACAACTGGAATGATGAAAACTGGAGTCATAAAACAATACAGAGAACAGAAATTTGTGTTTAGTATGCATAATTAAGAAGTGATCCTACTTTACTTTGTGACATTTTGAATTAGTTACTATATGCAATTAGTAAATATGACTGGAAAAGCAATTTAGTTAATGTTTGTACTCTAAAACAATGGTTACTGAAAGAAGAAACATGTCCACAAAAGAGCCTTTCTTTTCACACCCCATAACTTACAGAATGTGCAAAGAATTACCATTCATTACTAAACAAATGGCATGGAACCAATGCAATACTAACTAAATGCAGGGGGGGAAAAAGAACTTGCATAAGAAGAAAAACAGTGAGTACTAAATGAACATTTATCTGTGCAGACCAGTCTGAATTATTTAGTCGATTTCTTTTAAATCAAAGACACAGACTGTAACTACTGTAAACATAACATACCTGTTCAAGTACATCCAACTTTAATTCAAGTTTACTAAGTACAACATCTCCTCCCCAGAGAGACAACTGTAAATCTGAAGGCTTCAAGTTCTTTATGTAGCGATTCACATAACTCATCAAAATAGGAGTTACATAGGACTCCAGCATTCTGGAAGATTTCTGTATTACTGGTCAAGCACTAGGAAAAAAAACAAGACAATAAGGTATTATTTATAAAACTGTCAGGCTAATTTTCAATACAGCAACAGTAACACTGTTTGGATGTATGAAAAATTATACTTCAAATTCTGCTTTCTAAACATGTATGTCTATATGCAGAGATACATATACTTATATATAAAGATGAAACTTGTACCAAGATGAAAGCACATCTATTTGCATTTACAAATTTCCTGCTTATATACATAGGAACTAATAACTGGCTTGCTCACTATCAAAAGAGAAGCCAATTCAAACAAACCAGAAAAACAGAGGAGAAAGTCAAGCAGTCTATCATACCTTCACATACAATTTAAATGACAAAAACCCTGTCACTTTTAACTGATAAAAGTCCACACTAAAACATCGCCTTAGATACACCTCATCGATCTGATACTTTGAGTATCGTGTAGATGGAAGAAATGCCAGCTTCCTGCCACCCTTAACTCTAAGAAAACCACTATCCTTCATAAGCCAAGCTGAAGTGACATTAACGCTTGCCACCACTCCCCTCCCACCCCCCACCCTTCCCAGCACCGCCGCCCTCCCTGCCGTACTGAGGAGACCCTTCACGCCCCCATCACCGCCGCAGCCTCTCTCGAGCACCCCCACGAAGCCGGGAACTCCCCGCCCGTACCTTCGGGACACCCCTCACACCTCCCTCTCCCAGCCCCACGCCCCCTCAGGATCCGTTTGCCTGCCCCTTCAAACACCTCCGAGGCTCCGTGCCCCCTGCCCAGCCGCCGTCCTCTCCGGGCCGGCCGGGCCACGGGAGCCCCGCGCAGGCAGCTCCTACCGCTCCGCTCGGGCACTTCCGGGTTCTCGGGGGCGTGTGCCCCCTCCCAGCGTTCGACGTTCCTCGCGCGTCTGAGCCGGACGCGCACCTCAGCCGGAAGGATTTGGCGGCAACACCGAGGCGGCACCGGAAGTGGGCCTTGAAGCCAGCTGAGGTCACGCGCTCTGCCAGGCCCTGACGGGCGGGGCGGGGTGGCCGGGCGTTGCGCCGCGGGAGGGGGCGGGGTTTGCTGCGGGAGGGGCGGGGCGGGGCGGTGGTGGCCGTTAGGGAGGCGGGCGGGGCCGTGTCAGCGGGAAATGGCGGGGCGGTAAAGGCCGCCGGCTCCGCCGTCTGCGGCCGCCGTTTCCTCACGCTCCTGCCTTCACAAGAGCTGTAAATACCTGACGCAGAGGAGCCCGAGGAGGGCGGGCTTCAGCCCTTACCACCGTGAATCCCTGAGAGGTGTTACTGTTGGCTGTGCGGCTTCAGCCAACTCCAGCTCCAAGTTTTGAGTCATGGTGTTATATTAATGCATGGACCATTTTGGGCAAATCCCGGTGCTGGCAAACGTGTTGGTTGTTTCCACTGTGTTTAATAAAGGTGGACATTTTCTGGTTTACCTTTGAAGTTCTGCTTAGGTTCTGAATCTCACCATTTCAATGTGAGAAGAAAGTTACTCAGAAATACCTTCAATTTTTTGTGTGCCCAGTGTTCTTCTCAATATGTTGATCACAGAGAAAAGCCCTCCCCAACAGCCCTGCATCCTTTTGGGGTTGCTCCCAGCAGCAAGCAAATGCCCTGGAAAGGCATGAGTTAATGGACTCCTCACCAGTTGGCATGTGGATGATCTGGAAGAGAGCCTGGGCCCATTTTTTTCAGGGTGAAGTGTAGTAGGCAGTGCCTGTAGGCATGGCTTTGATGTAGATAATGAATAACCTTTTACAAAGGCCTCTGATTTGAGTTTTTTTAAAAAGCCTGGGAGATGCCCATTGAGTTATATATCCCTCCTGGAAATCTGAAATCCTGTGTGTTTAATCTGCACAATGTAGTTACATGGCTAAAAACAGAGAAGAAAGCAATATATGGCACATGGGGTAGGTGCGTGTGAAGCGGGGCCCAAACGGTGAGCGTTTGGGTAGGAGCCTACCTCCTGTAGCAGTACCAGTGTCGAAATCTGGCTGAGCTAATCAAGGCCTGAAGGCTCCAGCTTTTGATGGGTTAGCTGTCTATTCTGCCTCTGGTATACACATGCTGAGTTAATCATGAATCTACCCTCATTTTACATACACCATCGCCTCACTTGCTGTGCCATTTTCACTCATGAATCACAGCTCATAAGACGGTGTTCACCTCACAAAGAGTTGAAGCAGCTTGGACTGCCTTTCCTCTTATGATGGTCACCACTCCCGCAGCTCATATTCGAGCATATGTTTGACCATTCTTCAGCAGCTGTGGCATGTTAACCTGTGACTAAGAGGTGGTAGCAGGCAGGTGAGGGACAGAAATGTTTTAACAGCATCAGTGGTGTTTAATTAAGAATATGCTTCTGACTTCCAGCTTCTCTAGTGCTAACATTCTTGAAGAGTTCCTTTACACATCCACTGCACATTTCTGTCCCTCTGCTAGAGTTGTGGGAGTGGTGAATTTCACTGGTAAAACTTTTTGGGTCAGCACTGCAAGCCAGCTCCATGAAATAATCTATGCTAATGGCAGCAACCTCGTTTTATAGCACGGCCTCCCTATAGAGTTGCATTGACACAACGACAGGATGTGCCAACAGATAAGTGTAATGTTGAAGCACACCCTAAGCGTGCATCAAAAGCCCTCATTTCAACAGAAAAACATTCCTCTGTTTCTTTGTCCATTATGTGATTACTTTTGAATGACACATCAAATCAACGCTGGAATGTTTTCTGAAAGTTTGAAATTGAAGAACAACGCCCTGTTTTGGTGAAAATCAGTAAACTAGGAGAAGAGTAGGGGAGACACGTAGTGCTCCTGGCAGCTGCTTGGCAGACCTAGCAGCTCAGAACAACTCTGTAATTTTCCTGGCAGTTATTAGCATTTCATTATAACTACCTCCATTTCAGTTTCAGTTCAAGTATGTTGACGCCCTGAATAATTTATTTCCTACGGAAGAAAAAAAACAAAAAGACAAAAAAATGGGAGGAAAGGGTCGTGCGGGAATCAGTCTTTGACAGAAAGGAAATGGGTGGCATGAAATGAAAGTAGCTAGAGAGGGTTACAAGAGGTCCATGACATACAAAGAGATGAGAGCCAAGTACATGGGGAATTTGCAGGGAACAGGCAGGTGGCGTATAGTAATGAACTTGGGCATACTAAAGCACCAAGGGCACGTTGCTGGAAATGTCAGCTGCCTGAGTTAGTCCAATTTATTCGGTATTTCAGCAATTCAGTGAAACATGCAGGATAGGTATAACCAAAAAGTACAGATCTAGTGCTATGCACATCTTGTTCGTTCATATAACTTGAGCAATTCTGAATCCCTTAAAAGCCAACAAAAGTAGATACAGTTTAACTTGGAGACTGGGAAAGCGTACACAAGATTGTCTAACATTTGGCCAGAAGTGAAAAAGAGGGCAGGACTTCTAGGAAGTCCTTGGGAAATATATCTACCTGCAGAGGACTGTATCTTGATAAAAGAGACTGTCAGTGTGTTTTTAGCTTCAGTGTTGTTGCTGCTATGAGTGATTTGCCATTTTCTGCAACAGAAGGAGGATTAATGAAGTGCAAAATGGAGGGGGAAAATAGAGTTCATAACAAATGAGGAAAGTCAAAAAAAGGTAGAGGATGATTAAGTGACTATCCTGCTACCTGAGGCTGCAGTCAAGGGCAAAACCAAGGAAATTAGATATTTATATAGATTTTTAAGTATTTGGCCCGGGCTATTTGCAGGACCTGAGAGAATCTGAGGTTACTGACAAGGAGGGTTGAGAGACAACCTGTGAGGAACTCTTTTTTTCACTGGAAGAAGGTTTTCAATCTTCTAACCTTCTCCTTCACTATGTCCCTTAGCTAACATTGGATGCTTTAACAGGGTTAACTTACTGTGCAAATTGCTGTCCATGTCTGTCCTGCTTCAATACTGCCTGTCCTGCTCCGATGCCTCCAAGTACAGCATGTGGATGTGGACAGTTGATCCCAGGAGCCTTCAGTCTATCCATGTGGGAGAAGACTTCACTATTTTATGATTCTTTATAGCCTACTGAGATGCCCCATAGACACCATGAGACTGACAGCATGAAAGAGTTGGTAATCCTAAATAATCATTACTAACAGAAGTATTTGAGAAACACCTGTGAAGGAAATAAAAATGACTTGGGCTTCTTCCTCCTCTCCTGTTATAGATGCTAAAACTTGAACTAGTTAATTTGTAACATTTCTTGTTGGTTCCTTTTTCTGGTTTTACTACAAATTATTATTTGTAGTAAATTATATTGTGTATGGTGTATTTTATATATATGTATATACATGTGTATACATTGTAATATATAAGAATATAAACATATTATAAAATATATTATAAAAACATATTAAAAATATATATCATAAATATATTAAGATACCCTCTGTTTTATTGGGAATTTGCTGAGCTCATGACTGGCTCAAATTATGTATCTTCTAATGTTTTTTAGATATTTAAAAACTACATCACCAAAAGCAAGCAATATAAATCAATTTTCGCTATTAGATTTAAATAGCTTATTAATAATTCCATGTTATCTAATTATTAAATCATATATAGCCATCAAAAACTGAGAAATGAAAATTGCTGTGCTACTTTTATTACTATGGGGTTATTTTTAAGTCCCCCAAAACGCACACAGATTTGAAATTTGAAAAAAATAAAACCAAATTTAACAAAAATATTGCACATAGTCTTTCATTGTAATCTGAATGTTAGGTATATTCTAGATTTAACAGTACAAAAGATTGACTGTTGTAAATTTTGTTTGTTCTTCTATTCCCTAAATTTTGCCTGAAGATCATACTGAAAAGCTTTCAGCTGCAGACTTGAAGTAGTAATTTTCTTCAAGTGTTAAGGAAAATAGACTGAATTGTGGCACCTTTAAAGTGGAAAATCAGTGTTAAAAAAAAAAATTAAAATAAATTTAGAATTTGTAACTATGATTGTGAGCAAGAGTCTGTTGAAACAGTTAAGTTCACACTAAGTAAAACTGAAAATTATTGATTTAGTGAACGAAGATCATGCAGTTCTGGAAGCAAGTAACTTTCTATATATAATCCCAGCTCATTGTTGCCTCATCTGGTTTTTTAGGAGATCACTTTTCCCAACAGTTTCTAAATCTCTGGTAAATTTAAATCCCTATAGGAGCTTGGGGACAGAATGCTCAGGGCACTGGGGAGTGAGGCACATTTATGCAAATTCGGGTGCTAACCTGGTGCAGGGGCTTTTCCAGCTTCCCCCAGTGTTTCCTCTGTCAGTGAGTGTTCACTCTGAGCTAACGGGGCAAACGTCTGATGAACCCTCTCTTCAGAAGGGTGCGCAATGGACTAACAGCCAATTTAACCAGAGTGAGCAGGGTTGGGTTGGAAAGGGTCTGGTCCAGACAGCGATGGTGCACTCAAATGTAAGGATTTAAATACAGTAACTGATGTTTTAAAATGTAGACTGCACACATACATTCTTTTTACACACGTTCAGATTGCTTTGGGGATTATTAGACCTCTGATGCAGAGTCTATATTGCATCTCCAGAATACCCGTGGTACTGAACTTTTATCAACACACCGGAATGAATGAAAGACAAGATAGGAAACCTGAATGGAACAGAGTGGGAATGTACAAGCAATGCAGTTTTGGCTTTCTAGGAGTATAATTTCCAGGTAAATCATGAGAGGCATGCATAGCCATCTAAAGCTGCAAAGTTAAAACTTAAAATTGTTTTCCAAGTTTTTGTTGAATCGGTAACAAAGAAGAACAATTACCTGTCTTGCAGTAGTGAAATTTCAGGGTATATAAAGATATTTGACCTGTTCTGATATGCTTCAAGGGTTTATGTATCCTTTGGGTATAAAGAGATATCTTTGACTTCTACACCTAATTATGGAATACATCAAAAAAAGTCCGACAAGAAAATATTATTTCTGGTTCCAGTATATGAAATGTATGTTTGACAATTTTAAAATGTATATGTAAAGAAGCATGTAATTTATTACTGCCTCCAGGCATGAGGAGATTTATGTGCTAAAAGTTTCACACAGGTTTTTGCTTGACTGTTGCTGTACTATTCATGCAAAACATATGTATTTCTAATGACAACTTCTAGCATACATTCTTTCAAAATAATCCTGCTTTTCAAGAGTTAAACGATCACTTTTCTGTGATATTTATATGTTTATATTTATAAAAAATACAAATATATAATTTTATATGTATTTGTACTTATAATTTTCAATAAATATGAAATACATAAATATGCTATAAATACATTTCAAATAAATATTTATAAATATCACTGCTGTTACAATTTTTCCTGATTTTAAAAATATTATATGTTATTAAAAGACAAAAGTAACTGACAGCTTCTTCCTGTGTCATTGCTTGGTTCTTTAGAGGATGAAGATAGAAATGGCGAAGTTCAGGAATGTTTTTGCTTGAATTATGCTAACATCCAGTTCCCTTCATTATTTATTGGCAAAATGAGTTTCTCGGTGAATCTATAACACTCCATGATGCCCTTTCTTTGTCTTGTCCTGCAGCTGGAGCCAGGAGCATTTCTGTAGGAGCGGAAGTCTGTTCTGAAGTTTCTTCTTAATGTAAATGAAATTGTCCTTAGATTTGATTTGCATATTGTAGAGCTGATATTAATGAATATCAGACATGTTGAACAGCTACAAGAACTGCAAAACCAAGAAAACGTGTGTCAGGTCCAAAAAGCCACCCTTGGAACCTGACTGGCAGCCACAGCTGTGTGAATAAAATCTTTATTATTTCAGCACTCATCTCCAGGGATTCTTGGACTTTATAGATAAGTAAACACGGGTCCTAACACTGAAATCAGTCTGTATAAATTGAAGTTAGACTGTGACTGAGACAAAGGACTAAAGAGAGAACATGTAAAGCATATAATTGAGATACTTGAATCTTTTCTGTAAGGGAGGCTTTTTGTCATTTCCAGCACTTTTAGTAACTTTTTAACTCTTTGTTCTAGCATATAACCTACACACCTTAGGTAGACTTATTTTTTTTCTCCAAAAATTTACAGATGTTATTAAATTCTTTTTTGATGCATTTTGTCATGAAATTAAGTAGCTGTTTCACACCTCTCCAAAAATCAATGGCTAGAAAAGCTCTGCAAGGATCCCACTTCTGATAGAATGACTGCTCAGGATTCCCTCTGCCTCTGAAAAACAAGACGTAGAGTCTGGGAAAAATGTCTGCACAGACCAGGAGGTTTGGAGGAAGTGGCATCCTGAAAGGATGGGCAACAAGCAACCATCCTCTGACACCAGAAAGGAGACTGCACCAACACTCAAAACTGGAAGCCTAATGATTCAATTGAGTTTTAAACTGAGGAGAAGACAGAGCAGGTAAATACAACACAGAGGATGTAGAAGAGACATGGAAAGGGTGATTAGGAGATAGGTACACCATCTATTCATCATGTTGCAATTTTGAGATATTTCTGTTTTGTTTAGAAGTTTTGAGACACTGTGGATTTGTTCTTGCTTTTAAGCAAGTGCTTCTCACTACCTAGGCAGCGTTATCAATTACTTGCTTTCCTGGTTTTTTTCTTTCATTCATGTAATTTTCCATCCACATTTTAGATTTAATATTGCTAACAACATTAATCTAGGTTTGAAATGGAAGTTGGAGAAAGTGGAAACTTCTTTCAGCCTTAAGTTCACTGAGGGCAGTATTGCATATCTTGTGTTTTATTCCAAGGGCTTACTTTTCCTTTTTTTTTCAGTCCATATTTCTATGTAACATGCTTACTAGCAATTGGTATTGATTTCCAGTGTACCGTATCCAACATGTATTGATGTTATGAACAAGAACTTCTTGTTACGCTTTTTATACCATCTGGCCACAATACAGTGAGCAGTTTTTATGTACAGATCAATATAATTTATTAGTCCAAAGATGAATAATTAGACCACCCAATTTACACTTTTTTATGTTTATTTCAAATCAGTGTTCTTGATGCCGTTTCAATTATATGATATACACCTACTGTTTTCTCCATATAATCTAAAACCTGGAAGGATGGGAAGAGTGTTGACGTACCCCAGATTATTAATGGTAACCCAAATTTGAGAAGCTGTTTTATAAAATACCTAAATGTTTATAACATGATTTAAGTGAGAGATTGTTATAGTGTTGTATGAGATATTGCAAAGAATTTTATTAGTGATGGCTCTCACTCTTTTCTGAATCTTGCTCCGTATTAGAAATTCTTAAGGTCTATCTGAGAAATTAAGAAAATATGACTAACCCAATATATTAGTAATTTACATTTGTGACACAGACTGCAAAAATAAAGCTTGCTGACATCCAGACAGCAGGTTTCTGATATCTTGTTCATTTTACATAGATCTCTTATGCCGAAGAAGAAATACATACAAATCTATGAGATGGAAAGAACTCTCAAAAATTAATTCTTAGGTTTTGATTTCAAAGGCTGACACCACATGAATAACCTGATTTATGGTAATGGATCTCATATCTTACATCCAGATGTTTTGTCATCACCTTTATTGTGTTTTCAAACAAACAGATTACATTTCTACAAATGCAAATTAGGCTTAACAATTTAGTGTACGGAAAAGATGTTCTCTTCCCAACAGGACAGAGCTGATTTTAGCTCTGGTCACAAATCACCTGGAAAAAATGAGCCATTTTAGGCTATTTTCTCTTTGTACCTCTGCTTTCTCTCATGTTTCACACAGTTTCTTTTTCAACAAGAAAGAAATCTGTGTGAAAAGGGAGAAATAGTTGTATTTCATAGGAGAGTTTATTTGCTTCTTTCAGACATACAAATTCAATACTAAGAAAGGATGAATACTTGTTTTAGGGAAGCTGGACAAAATAATTATCAAGGTAACCTAAACTTTACTAATGGAAAACTTCTGAAAGTGGGGCAAGTGCTATTCATTAGGAAAGATAAAGTTCACGTTCTCATCATCTCATGTCTGAGGTACCATAGCATCCTTTTCTAAAGCACTTGACTGTTGCAAATCTACACCATTTCTCTTCTATACAAAGTACCCACCTACCCTTTGCATCCCTCCATTAAGTTGTCTGAGTTTATCACAACAGGTACAAAGGATTTAATTTTCAATGCTTTGCATTTCTTTCAAGCACATTACCCTTACTCTCTCTCCTTTACTCTTGCAGCAGATCCATACTCACTTCGGCTCTGGCAGTGATGCAAATCACCATCCTGACACCAGTTTTTCACCCTGTGTTTGTTATCACCTAAGCAGTCTTTCATACATGGAGACAACATGTTTTAAACACCTACAAAGACCCTCACTATAATTTGTCATCTCCTTTCTTAAAACTCACTGTCACCAGGATGTCTACCAAAATGACAACAGCTAGGAGCAAGGGAACTGATACCCTCCCTGTCTGGTGGATCACTGTCATACGATCATGTCCTTGGGCTCCCCATCCATCAGTCATATCTACATGTTATCTATTACCTTAGAATGTAATTACGTGCAATATTTTTTCCTGTGGCAAAGCTGACGTACAAAACACATGCCAACTGTTACATCTGTGGAAAGCATAAAACCAAACGACACCTTTATGTTGTGTATTTTTCAGGCAGGGACCATCTTTTTGTTCTGGGTTTCTACAGTGTCTTGTAAAATATTACATTGATTCCTGACTGCAGCCTTTAGCTCTGCTGCAATGCAAATAATTTTGGTAGCAAAATCCTTTCAGTGAGATCCAATCCATTGGATTAGAGTCATGCACATCCAGTTTGCATTACTTGGATGGCCTTTAAAACCATTTGAGTTAAAAGCAGTGGGCATTGGCTCATGGAGCATTATATGGCTTCTAATCTCTTCCAGCTCAAGGGCTTCCCAGCAGCAGACTATGTGAACTGGCAAAAGGGCTAAAAGCCTTCCTGTTCACTGCAGTTCTCAGAATTGTACACTAGATAAAGAGAGGGATAGAGTGACCTCAGAGAAATACAGCCAAAAGAAATGTGGTGTGTAAATATGACTGGGAAAGTAGGTGAGCCCAAATCTGAGTAGAGCAGAAATTTAAATCAAAACATCCTAGAAACTTCAGGGAGCTGGGAGCACCTCCAGTAGGTCTGTCCTTGTCCAGATGCAACAAGAAATGAAGCACTTCTTTCCAGACAACAAGACAAAAAAGAATGGACAGCAGATGTGTCATTTTTCACAGCTAAGCAAACTTCTGGTGGACTGTTTCACTCTCACTTTACAAAGACGAAAGAACAGAGTAGTACAATCCCTCTTAATGGGGTTGTAACAGACATATAGACCCTGATCACCTTGCTCTCTGGGGGCATGCTACCTTTTGTGCTCCTTCATAGATGGTTAGCACTAAAACCACTAAAACATTACCATCTCAAATTGAGTGAGAAGCTAGGGCCATATCACAGTAGTTCCTTGCTTCTGAATCAGTGGTCAATCCATTCTAAGAAGACAAAAATACAGAATAAATATTGTTATTACTCTACATATCCTGGTAGTATTGTTTCAATCTGTTGGCTGTACAGTCTGTGAGACAGTGCACTGGTTAACATTGCAAAGACTCCTTTCAGAACCTGGAAAGTTAGAACATATATTATTTTAATGAAAGCATAGATTGTGGAGGCTACAACAAAATCCACAGGAAGATCCTAAATCCTCCAACACTTTGGATTTTTCAGCAGCCTGGATTTGGATTGACCCTAATAATGTGTATACTTAGCGCTTAGAATCACATGTATAAGGTCCATAGAAAATACAATTTACCAGCTGTGCAAGTATTTTTCTAATGACTCAGTCTCTCTGCCGTTTTGTTATTGTATAAAAATGTGATGCTTTTAAACTGAGCAGCATAAATTACATTGTTGCTTCTCTGCTGTAACACAGTGTAACCTTTCCCCATGGTTATACATTTTTAAAGGGTGGTATAGAGAGTTCTGTGTATCCAGTGCACCTCCTGGAGTTTGGTTGTTCTCTATGGTTGGCGTGGCTTTCAGGCACTTTTGCTATCGTCTGCTTCCTAATCATACATAAAAGCTTCCCATTAGGTATTTGTGTTATGGGAGGCATGAGATATGTCTGCTTTTGGTCGTCTTTCTCTGGTTGAAGGGATACCTTCAGTTCTTAAGTACTTCATTGCTATGGCAAAAAAGTGTTGCTGTCACAAAGCATACTTTTTGCGGACTGATGCCGTAAAATAAATTACCTTACATGGTGTCCTATGAGACAAAACCTGGTCAAAAAAACCCAAAAACAAAAACAAAAACAAAACAAATGGTATCTGAGGCAGTTTCTCTACAGGGAAGAATGTGGATGAATGAAAAATTTGTTTCCAAGAATGGAAGACAGCAATTTCATTTTCTCATCAAGAGCCTCACTGAGATAAATAGGATCAGGACATGATGGAGCTCTGAATGTAGTAATTCTGGACAGAACCGAGTCAAAAGTATTGCATTACAAAATCATCAAGCATTATTTTTTTTTAACTTTTGGCACAAAGATTGCACCAGGCCATCAATCATTGAAAGGTATGTGCAAAATATAGCAAATGTCTCAATCAAAAGCAAAGTAAAGACTCCTCTGCATGACATGTTCTTGACAGAGAGAAAATTAAGATGACAATACAATAAATCAAAACTGAAAGATGTACAGTTTTGCTTTCTGTGTAGGACACATATGACCCATGAGTGCACTGCTAGTTATGAAATAACCTCCCCTTCAGTGGAACTTCCACACGCATGAATCAATTTGCAGAAGGGCTATAGGATTGTATTTTACGCTCACTTAAGTTATAGCTGAAGCATCATCAGGAGGTTTGACTGTGGCTTAACAGGTATCCAGTACATAGAACACAATCCTGAGGGCTAATGACTGCCAAGCTGACACTATGTGTATTTCAAGAGGCAATTTAATGTAAACTTTTTTATATAATGTACCACATATTATGCTATAACAGCCTATCTTCCATTATAATTTTTTTTCCTAAAGTTCAGCTCCCTGTTGTGTACATCTGTGCCTCTGTCAGGATGTTAGAAGAAACAACCAATTATTTTTCCTTACAAAACAATTGCAACAGTTTCAAATGAAACATAAAAAAGAGTTAATCTAGTTTCTTATATTAGCGAAATAAATATATAGGGTTTGTTTTTCAAGAAAGCATTACAAAAAGATTAATAAGTAATGCAAAATTCAAGTGTATAAACAATTTTGAAACTAGAAATAAAGTTCATTTATCCTCTGTTTGTTTACTGGTAAAAGATTTTCCATTATTCAACAGAATTATATTTGTAAAATGTTATTTGCTTAGACATAGCGATGCAAAAGCATTTATATTCTTTTAATTGCTTGCACTTCTATTTAACTTAAGTACCATGTACATGCTTGGAAACCTAGCTTTCAATAGCAGCAAAATATGTACATAATTAGTAATGGGGCCTTCAATCATTCTCCCTCTCATGTTCCACTGTTTTCCCGTATTCCAGCACAGTTATGTGCCCTTTAAGCTATTTTTATCAAGTGTGACAACTTTGAACTTGTTCCAAGACCATATTGCCTTAGATGTGACCTTCTGGTGTGGAAGTTAAATGTTCTCTGAAAATCTTGCATATAACATGTACTTCTCTATATTTACTCTTAATGTAATATCTTCAAAGAATACCAAAAACTCAGTGAAACATGAACTTTTTCTATAACAGCCTTAGAGCCTGATCCTTTATACATGACTTCAGTAGGATTTACACATGTGTAAGGGCTGTGGACCATGTGTGCAAATATGGACACATATTGTATCATATTAAGGTTCAATAATAGGGCTGGCCAGGAAACAAGGATTCTGTTTCGTGAAAAATTCTGAGGTTTTGGCATTTGGTTTCATTCTGATGCAGGGTGAAATCAAGACTTTTCAGCGTGTTTTGAAAGTAAGATAGTCCAAGAGGGAGACAGACAGACACACACACCACTGGGACTAAGCAGTTACCTGTTGTGGTGAATCCCCTTTTCAGACACTGCTTCAAATCTGACAGCAGTGATTTAAACTTGAGTGTGCCCTGGGCAAGATGAATTTCCTTGCTACCACATTATTTGGTGTCCATAAGAAAGTGAACCCCTTCCTCCTCGTTTTGACTGAAATTCCATCCTGATGTTGAGGTGGGCAACTCTGGTCCCCTCTCAGCGGGACAGGCAGCACTGTTCGCTAAGATTTTTGCTTGTGGAGCATCATCTAGCCATGAGATATATTCTATGCCAGGGGACCCATGTGATGTATTTTATCACAAGGCAGGTGACAGGCCATGGTGCTGTACTCTGCTACCTCACAGGACTCTCTAAGCCTATGCCCAGTGGTATTCCCCAAGCAGCCACAGTCTACTCAGCAGACACTCATGAAGCAGAGTTTGGGGACCAATGATGTAAGCAAAAGGGCTGGGTGTGACGGTTTTATATCTCAGGTTTTTATAACGTGCCGCAAGCATTCCCGGCACTGGAGTTGTTTCTGTGTTATAGCTGCAAAATGTTTGTCCAAGATGTACGTCTCTGAAGTGTTAACTTTTCTCTGGGTTTACAAGAAATTGAGTATCCAAAGGAGCAAATTTTCTGTTTGATGAATGGTGTTTGGTTAGAAAAGAAATGCTTAATGAGTATGAACCCCATCAGCTTTGCTTTATTTCCTCTCAAACAAAAGTTAGCGCTATTTGATTTGTTCCTTCAAAGTAATAGAGTGTTGATGAAAAGACTTTGAGATACCTATGCATTTGAGATATAGCTGTATCACTGAAATAGCAATATCAACAAATTTTTTAAGTGTACCTTAAGCATTTTGTGTCCTGAAAATAATGCCATAAGGTTGTGCTGCAGTAATGTTGTAGGCAAAGATAGTAAATCAATTCTCACTCAAATTACATTTCCATTTGGATTATACTACAAAAATTAGCTTTTCCAACTTAGATATAAGCTCTAGCAAACATTAGCTGATAATTTAATTTAACTGAATATATATTTAAATATGGATTTAATGCAATAAAAACCCCAAAGAAATCTCAACAAGCTTGAGTGAAATTCTTATGGACAAATGGAGTATAGCTTTCCCTGTGGGTTGAAAAAGACTTGGAAATATTAGTGGATGCCTATTTTGTTCAGCTGCTTTACTGTCTGCAAGCACCGAAGTGTGATAATGATAGGAAACAGTTAAAGCCAGTAAAGAAACTTTCTAGATGAGGAAACAGCAATTGACTGATACTGCTTATTTTAAATTTGAACAGCTAGAAAATTGATGAACAAAAAAAAAAAATCTAAATTTTCTCTGAGCTTGTTTCCAAGACAATTGTCTAAATTTAGTCTCTATGTTTCAAAAAACTCACAGACTATATTTAAAGTAAAAAATGTTTGCTTTCTTCATCATTCGTTGCTAGCATGACCCAAGACAAGTTTCTGGTACATTTTGCCTAAGGGCCAAAGTAATAATTCCAGTCTGAATGTAAAATACTATCCAGCAATCTGTCCTAGATCTTGACAAGAGAGTTGGCCAAGTAGACTTTTCTTCTGTTCTTTTTTATTAAAACAGTATTTCAAAGGGTAATTTTCCAGAAAAAAAAAAAAAAAAAAAAAAAGGCAGGGAATTGGATCTGCCCTTTCAAAGATCAGATGATGGTTAAGTTTTAACATTTATGTGGTAGTACCAAAGAGGCATGACCTAGTCAAGCAGAGGCAGCTTAACACATGATATGAAGTGTAAATGCTGAAGATCTGCTTCACCATGCCTGGTAAGTATTATAAGTATGGATTATTCCCACTTCGTAGATGTGGAAGCAAATCAGGAAGATCTAACTAGATTTTGACCAGGACTTGTGTTAGAGACAGAATTAGAATTCAGGAGTCAATTGCTATCAAGTTTAGTTCATTAACTCAAACTGCTAAGGATGCTACCAGATATCTGGAGCTCTTGTGGCTGATGGTCACACCAGAGGCCACCCAGCCCTAACAACCATAGCTCTGAATGCAGCTTTTTTTGGCTCTCTGAACTGACCCACTCTTACCAACTGTGGGTACTTGCACACATGGTTACACTGTAACAGGCCGCAGCCAAAGTGAAGAATGAATTCTTCTCACAGAAATTTTCAGATTGAGCTGTTTCACCAAGGACATATTTTAGCATTCTGTTCATTGTATCTATTCATCCAGATAAAGTGAACCAGCAAGACTACCTGCAATGATGTCCAGCTCATCACATATCAGATGTCCCCAAAATTTGGTTGCCCTGTGTTCCAGAGCTCAGCTAGAAATAGCTGTGTGAGGGAGCATGAGCGACCTCTCCTTGTCGGGAAGAAAACAGTGGCACTAATGCACACTCAGATCAGTAAAACAATAGAAATACCATTTTAACAAACAAATCCATGAATAGACTTAATGGACTGTAAAACCTCCTGTCTGAAAGCAGAAGGCATCAATCTTCATGTGCTATTGGTCCACCAAGGGTGGTATGAGCAGCAGGGATCTCACGGCCTTATAAAAATAAAGTAAGCAGAATGTTTTACAACTCTTTCTTTTAAAACGCTAGAGGAACCAAATTTGGCTATTTTGATCTTGGTGTGTAGAGGCAAATGCCAACCAGAAGAGGGAGCGCATGTCAACTGGAAGGCTATTCCCAGAGCTCTACTGACTCAACTAATTATTCCGCTGACGAATACAGCCATTTTGGCAAAATAAATAAAGAAGATAAATCCGGGCTTGCCTTCTGGAAAGGGTCAAAGCTGATCATAAAGGAACTGATACTTACATACTGCACTGAACTGCCCTAGCAGAAGTATTTCCACATTTAAGAGTGGCTGGATTTGAGGCAGAAATGTGTGTCGCTCTTGTGCTTGCATGTACATCACTCAGCTCATGAGAGCAGCAGCAGGCTCCTTGCTGTGCCTCTCCTACCTACAGCTCTCATAGGGATTGCTTATGTATGTAGTACAAGTCATTTCTTCCTGTGAAGAGGCCATGACCATTAATTGCTTTTCTCTTATACTCTCTTCTCTCTTTTGCCCTCGTGACCCTTTTTACAATAGGTTTTGCTTTCCCTTATTTCTCCTGCTGCTCTGTTCTCCAGCTGTCCTTCTACCGTCACCTCCTTAGGCACCAGCGTACAAAGATGGGAAGCTGTAGAGGTCTAGCTGCCTGCGACACCCCTGCTGCACTTGGGTGGCTCACCCTGCTCACAGAGCAAGTACCAGTGACTCCAGCCGTAGCTGGCTGTAGCTGGGTCTGGGTTGGCAGGAGCACTCAGCTCACAGAGAGGTGAGGTTTCGTTGCCACAGGACTCCTTCTGCCATCTTTTCCTGCTCCCTCTGACGCTGGACCACAGCTCCAAATAGTTACCTTGGCATCGAGGCTGCACAGCAATGATGCCTCAGAGGGGTTGCATGTGGGTCATTAGGAAGCACTGATTGCTCCAAGAGGGGCTTGCCATTCTCCCTTCAGTTTAGCACTCATTTGGGGAGGTTTCTTTTCCTCCCTTTTTAGCTTTTTCACCCTGCCCTCATTTTAAGCAGTTCTCTTTCATTTTTTTCCCCATTGGCTTCTTATGCTCTTTCTCTTTCCCCACTGACCCTTATTTTTTGTTCTTCTCTGTCACATTCTTTGCCCTCCCCTCCCTATTTTCTATTGTTCTTCTTATTCTTGTTTCCTCTAGCTGCCCACCCCCCATTTTTCTTCTTTTGCTTTCCTCTTCTTTTTTCTTGTTCCTGCCTCTTTGCCCCAAATCCCATCTCCAAAATGATATCTCACATCTTCATCCTACCAGAAAATAGTCCTACTTACAAATGCACATCTATTTTTCTTTCTCCTGCTGGTCATGCCACTTGATACATCTTTCCTTCCTTGAAGGGAATAGGCTCTGATCAAGGTTGCAAACATTTTTTTTAAATGGTTAGAATGAAACAAGCTTTTGAGGAATATTAATTCAACAAATTATTGTCTCATTAATGTTTAATATATTTACTTATCCTCAAATAGTCACTGAATTATGTTATAGTATATTTCAGTCTTAGCAGCAATCAGTTAACATATAAACAATAAATTTAAAATCATTAAAATTAAATTACAAAGCTTATTTTAATTTGCAATTTTCATGAATATGTGTAAGTTACCTGTCTGCACATAGAAACTAAGAAGCTAGGTATAAGTATTCATTATTTGCTTTTTTAAAGTCTGTCCTATAATGTGACTTTTTGCAAACAATTATTTCAAATAAGTATAAAAAAAAATTGCAAAGTGTTTTTGGTTCATTACTGAACCAAAAGCAGAAAACTTTTTTTCTTTCTATATTATTAAGACCAATAGAAGAGATATAAGCGACAGTTTTATTTACATACTATAATGGGACAAGAGACCATTAGGCTTCACATAGTATAGAGTAACTAATATTATTCTTTTCCATCTTTTTTTTCTCTTTCTGAGCCACTGAGCCCTTGATCTTTTTAAACAACGTTAGGTCAAGTCAGCTATCTAAGGAATAGTTTGCTAGAGAAAACAAAAAAGCAATGGTGTCTGACAGTCTTTAAATGCACTTTGTACCTTGTTGTTTTAGTGTCAGCTATTGACAGATCTAGTTGGGGAAATTTCTGGTCCTATCAGCAACAACAATTTGATCTTCTATAGCACTTTTCACATCAGAGCACATTACAAATAGCATTATCATCCCTCTGTTGATAGCACAGGAGGCTGGAGTAGGGATAACTGTCAGGCTACAGGTAAAGGAAAGATCCGGCTGGAAGAAATAAAATTCCAGCAGAAAACAAATACAAAATTATGTCTCTCAGTGACATTCCCCCCACCCAAAAAAAAAGTTACATGAAGAACTTTTCAAACCTTGCTGAAATTTCCCGTCCTTTGATCTGACTTTAGATATAGTTGCAAAAATAGTGAAGTTAAGGTAACTTTTACTGACACCATTTTGGATTAGTCAGGTCTTTTCTTTCTTTTCTTTCTTTTTTTCTTTTTTTCCTTTTTTTTTTTTTCTAAAGTACAAGTTCGGTCTCTGAGGAAACATTCCCTCTCTACCACACAAGTGGTAAATAAAATCTACAAATAAATTCTACTATTTCCCCAAATGTATAGGATACAAAAAAATGTATTCATTAGTGTGAGATATAAAAATGTAGACTCACACTTCTGAAATCTACGGCTGTTCCTTTCACACTTGTGCCAAAGGCAAACAAACATAATTCTCCCTGGCAGCTGGACGACATTCCAAGCAGCCACCACATTAATTCACTCACCTCCATCAGCCTCCGCCTGCAACCTGCACAGCTTGCTGCCAGGAAGCCTGGCAATAAATTCCAACTCTAAATACCAAACAAGGTAGAAAATACCATACAATGCATTATTCCAAAGGACAAAATGGGCTCATTTGATAGGGACACTGAGGAAGGGGCTTTTCTACCACCTTTTGGAGTTTCCCTTATTGCGCTTGTGGAAGTCCGCTGTGTCACAGAAAATGTAGGTTTCCACTGGCAGTTGAAGTCTGAATTTTTTACTCAAAATTTGAGTCATTTTGTTAGTGAAGTCTATAGCTGGATGTTTGATTAAAACTAAGATTATATATATTGATGATTTGCAAAGCAATGATAACACCTGATGTGATTATAAGGGATCAAGCCTGGAATCTCTGTGTATTCAACGGCTTCTGGAGAATGGTATGGACACCACACTGCAGCTCTGCAACATCTGTTAGTGCAGGGCTTCTTATTTTCTCTCCAGCAAAATCTATATGAAAATGGAGGCAAGTACCAAATAATAACACCATCTATGGTTACAAATTATGTTTATTTACTTTCTATATATATATTCAGATTTATATATATATATGTATGCACACAAAAACGTTCCACTTTTCTCTCAGTCTTTAAGTTGTTTTTCCGTTAATTTCAAGATGAAAGCCAAGAAATAGAAGTAATTCTGTTCTTGAAGGAAACAGAGTGCACCTCTCTTGCCTAACAGCAACTACAAAAAAAATGTCCACTGTCTCAGGAGACAGATAACTTCTCATCAAGTTGAAGGTGTGTAATAAAGACATCGCAAATCCAAAAGTTTTTAAATACAGGCTATTTTTCATATTCACCCTTTTCCAGAAAGTTTTGTATTTTGAAATAAAATGAATGCAGTATGTTAATTTTGGTTTCCTTGCCTGGAAGAACACCCGGCAAACTAAAAGTTTTCCAGCTTCTCAGGTTCTTATGAGTATGAAGATCTGGGCTGGAAAACTCAAGGGAACAGCTGTCGAAAAAGGATATGACTAGTTTGGCTTAAGGTTGCACTCAGCACATGAGAGAGTCAGCCATTCTGTACATTCGGGCCCCAGCCAAATGTAAGTGGAGCAAATGGGATAGCAAAGGAATAAAATAATTCTCAGAAGTGTAACAGGCACTTAAAATCTCAGAAAAGTTTTACTTTGTGTTTTGAGTGAAGTTGCTGACAATAATTTCATGCAAACTGCTTCCACCCATGTTAGTTTTACTAACCTTGTGTTAGTTCACTGCCTTTAGGGATGGCAAAAAAAGCTCCCTCTGTTTAGTCTTCTATCTTGACTTTATCTTTTTAGAGTTTTGCAAAGCTGATAAAAATACAGAAGTTCACACAGAACAATTTATTTGGATTTCAGCCAAACCTTTGATAAAATTATGTGTCATGAGCTTCTGTATCAGCAAAAGTAGCTCATTTTTGAACAATAGGGTAAGTAATTCTTTAAAACATATTTTACACCTTGGAGAAGTGTTACAGTAAGGAAAACCTTATACCCTGTAGATCTATAAATTGTTCATGTTTTCTTTGAGTGAACACCTACTACTCCACATTACACCAATGACTTATTTTCAGTGCTTCTTTTTGTGAGGGTAAAGGGCTTATTTATATGATCTCCACTTTTCTTGTTCTTTTTGAAGTTGCACTAAGATCTCCACCTGTAGGCTGTTTATTATGTCGAGTGGCTGTAGTTTCTGTAGAATTAGAGCTACAGTGAGCTTTCTAATAGAAATTGAATTCAACCCCCTTCTTATTTCTCCTTCCAGATTCTAACATTTCCTGCCACTGGATCCTTGCCTGGGACAGGTTTTTGTACTGTAGGGTACAAACTGTGCAAATGTCTCCCTTTTTTTTTTTTTTTTGACAGCATAGTTGAAAACTTTCCCTGCGTAAATTTGATTTATGCAACTCTCCACTAAGACTGATGCTTTTCAGTTACATGCTTTTCTTCTTTATGATTTTCTTAATCTCTGAATAATTTAAACTGTTTTGTGGACTTCCTAAAGTATCAGCATAGGGTAAGGAGCTATAGGGTCAGCAGGTCTTGCTATAATGGCTAACTAGACAAGGACTAAGTGCTACAGTCCTTTCACATTTAAAACTCCTGTTGACCTCGATGAACCATAAGGAGATAGTCAGTTTTAACTGTCTTCACCTCAAAAAGGGTATTCACTGGAGAAAGAGGACTGGAGACAAAATTGCTTCACTTTAGGAACAGCTAGGAGAAGTATACATTAATTTGCACTTGCAAATCTTCCACTGCTTCAGGTTTTTTTCATACCAGCTGCTGAGCTTTAAGTGGCTTTACTTTCAGGATATTTTAAAGTTAACTTCTTTTTTAAGAAATGACACTATTCTGTTGTATTTTTGCTCTATCTTCTTAGTGGAGATTTACAGTCTGAACTCCAGAATAAGAGTTGCTTTTGGTGTGGGGGGAAGGTGGTGCTCAGTTTTGAAAAGTCTCAAGATTTTATCTTGAGTTTCAATATTTGCTTCTTCCTTTATAACTGCCATTCTTGGACATGAATGAACCCGTGACCGTTTTAAGCTTCTTTTCCTTTAAGTGTGTTTCTACCCTTCACATTTGTAACATCTGAAAATACAAACACAAATTTGATAAAAGGTTAGAAGTTTAAAAATTCCACCTTTTTTTTTTTTTTTTGGAACTTAAGATTTTTAAGCCAGTCTCATTATTTTTGATGCCTGTAGGATGCCAATTTTAGGGTTAGCAAAACTATGTTTCAACGTGAGTTTGAAACCAAGGGACTTAACAGACCCTTAAAGAACAGCTGACAAAACAAAAACAAAAACACCAGTCTTTTTTTTAATGTGTTTGTAATTCAATTATTCTTTCAAAATTAAGATCCTTACTTTTTATTTTTGGTGACTTCCATATCATATTCACTGAGTTTACAGGTGAAAAATCTGTTTTTTCCAGCTGCCAACCTACAGCTTTCATGTGAGATTTGAAAGTAAAAATATTCATTCTGCCTTATAGGTCATTGCTGGTAATAAAGATTCTGCAGTAGGAAATTAGCTGACAATTTTGCTGATGATGTGCAAAACATAATAGAAGGAGCTCACCCTCCCAGAGCTCCATGGCTCTGCAGTGCTAACAACAGTAAAAACAACAGACTTTTGGTCAGAAGAGTAAGCAGCTCTAATTCCAGGGTACACAGGGAACAGCTCTGTTGAGTAGGGGTGTGTGCAACATTGGTGCCCGTAACTCCGCTTTGAGCTGCCGGCACTCGGCACTGGGGCAGCGTTGCATTCCAGCGGCAGGCAGCTCGCTCTGCCTGCCCACAGAGGTGCACCGCCAGCCCCCAGCATCACCAGGCTGGGCTCTTCTCTGCAGGAGGGAAGGGAGAAAAGAGAGCTACCAGGTTTTGGGTGGTAAGGTCCTTCAAATGGAAATGTCAGCGGAGACAAGATGTGCTCTCCGCAGTTGGAATTAGGCACTGGAGCAAACAGGATTCAAGTCTCCTGGGCGGCTGTGTGACAGCTGGTATTATCTCTGTCATGAATGAGAGCTGGTATTTTTCTTTCTTCCTGTCCCTAATAAAGAAATTACAGTCACTTTAAGAAAACTGTGTTCCTCGGCCCAGGGTTATTTTTCTTAAATGATCTTCACATAAAACTTCACCTGTATCAAAGAATCTTCAGAGATTTTAAAACGGTTGTGGCTCTGTCTCTTATTTCTCCCCACAGGAGAGGGAGAACAAGGCATGAACCCGGACTACAAGTCTAAGTTTGTTCACAGTCTGTTCCTTAGGAAGAGCAACTACATGCATGAGCAGCTTGCAACCCCTTACAAGGTTAAAATCTTGCCTGTGGCAAGGATTAGTTTAGTGAAAATGCATAAATAACATGGGTTTGTCTGCAATGATACGTTCAGGTGTCTGACTCAGTATTATTACTAAGAATAATTAACTCAGCAACAGCAAAAACACACACGTACACAAATGAGGTGCTGGTATTCATGAGATAAATTTCATTTATCATGAGCTGGCTCATATGCCTTCTGCTCCGTATGCCATCTAGGCCTCTGAGACTAATGTGAAGCAGCCTGAAATACATTAAGAACCAAATAATTAAAAATACATATAACCAGATAAAGGTTTCCTTTCCTTTTCAGAGGTGGAACAAGCATAGGTCTTGGATAAAGTGTTATTTAGTGTTGCATCTAGGATAGATCTAATGTGGGGAACAGTGCAGGAGAAAGATAGCTCTAGAGATAGCATAATGCAAAATTATGGCATTATGAAACATTGAGCAGCTGGTTTGGGGTCATTTTAGAGGATTCTTAAATCATAAAATATTCTCTGATAGGTTGTCTAATTCAACTCATGTAAAATCAGTAGCCTGATTTTAGAAGAGAGTGAAGTTATATTCAGAATAAAATAATATTTAACATTCAGATTCAGGGGTCTTCAGGACTATATTGTTACCCCAGCATTTTGGAACTAGTTTATTTGACAAACCCAGTAAAAAATCACAGATGCCTGTCACGGAAATAAATTAACTTTATCCAGTTTGTTTCTTCCCACAAAAGTAGACAACCATATCATTCCTTTTGGACATTTGCCAAATCCTTTTGGATAATCGGATAGAGATGCCTTGGAGTTGTGAACAGTTGTATTTCTGCTGTGAACCTACAGTAGCTCTGTTTTGTTTTTTTCAGCTGTGAACCCTGCTTGAGGAATGCCTGCTCTGCGGATTTTATCTTCTCCTTCCTGGTAGGATTCTGAACACAATTCCATTTTGTGCTGGCTGGCAAAGTAATGAAGCCATGTGAAGTGAAATTACTGGCCACAGGAGTATCGCTGCAGAGATTAGCACATGTATTGCCCTCAAATATCTGCTGAACAAAGTAGGCTGAAGCAGGAGTAGGCATTCTCCTTGCACCAGGCAAGAAGAGACAGTGGTGCAGTGTGGCACTTCTTATCAAATAGGATGAAAAAGAGGAACTCCTCTCTGCATTCAACAGAGGAAAGGAAAACCTTTGCTTCACTTCTGAAAATATTTATGGAAGGGAATAAAAGGACTAACTCTAGTGCATGTGCATTTCCTGTTACAGAGCTACAGCCCTGAGTCAGGCAACACTCTTTTGATGTCAAATGACAACATTGGGAATTTTGCTCTAGTAAGGCTACAGAATTTGGCCCACTAGAAATTACTACAATATCCTTCAATTTTCAGTCAGTCTTTCCAAGCCAAATTCTTTTTGTGGTTTGTATTCATGTAAATCCACAGAGGAAGTAAGATTAAGTCATTAGTCCCTAGGTTACACCATTGTAAAATTTTTGTTTTTCTAAATGCCATGACTCAGCTTTTAGGGACTTGTTTTGTTATCATTTTAGCAAACATTCCAAATCCCTGGAAAGTTGATCACCTGGCAGTCTTTTTTTCTAAAGGATTTTAATATTGAAAAGGAATCAAAAACCACTTAGGAGGTTTTACTTGGGACTACAAATATTGTGGAGGCACAAGTTTTGCCAAGTGGTTAGCTGGAGGCCAAATTCTGCAAATCCTAAAATTGTGTGAGTACTCATTTCTACTTGAAAAAGACACAATTTGAAGGACTGCTGTGAATAGGGATCTGCAGGATTTGGCCTTTTCTGGCAAGGCTGGAATCATGGCTTTGCTGTATGTAGTTAACCTGCATTTTGTTTAAAGGGATCCTATCAGGAAAGTGGAAACAGATTTTTCTTAACTAAGTGCTTACAGTTGAATTTAAAAATGCTGCCCCTGTCAGAGGTTAAACTGTTCCCTGCCTCCCTCTTATAAGCATTTTAAACTATCTACATTAAATATTGTAAATAGGAAATACAAGGAATGACGGTACAATCTAAGCACAAGAAAATGTAAAACAAAAGGGCAATTTCGTTGTCCTTACTAAAATGCATAAAAAGTCCATCCAGCTGCTTGTGTTTAACCAATAAAAAGTATGGTTTCACACCAAAAGAACAATTTATTCTGTGGATTAAAACATTCAGAAGGCCTTATTAACAATGGTGAGCACTTACACACACGAGCAAAGTCAATGGCCATATGCACATGATTAAGTACTTACTAATGCAGATAATGCTGCAAAACTGGGGTAAAAAGTATACAGAATAACTGGACATGGTTCTGGTTAGAAATTAATCCAAGAAAAGCCCAAAGATCTGAATGACTGCAGTAAAATAAATGGGGGTGTGTATACATAGAAGTGGTGTTTGAGAAACTAAGTGAAATTTCTAATCTCCATAGCATCCTTTTCTGTCTTGTTGGACAAAATTAAAAACCTTGCAGTTTAGACCTATCTCTATTGCTTACTTTCTCAAAGGTCTTGCCTTGTTTTCCTCATGGAGAGAGTTGGAACTTTTTCCCGTGTGGGTGTAGCTAGAAATGTTTATATACACATCACTGAATCTATTGTGCCTCCTGTCCACCCTCTCTCAATGTCAATATACTCTACATAACATGATCAGTAATGCAGCAGTCTAATTAGCTACAGAGACCTAACTGTGTGTTAATAAAGGGCCTAAGGAAAACAAAAATCTGTCTTCTAGCAGGAGTGCCTGTCTAAACATTTGTTTCCAGCCTCCCAGGCTTTACATAAAAACACAGTGCACCTCTTCCCTAACAATACCTATAAATAAATGGACACTGACTTCAGTCAATTTTTACTCTTTAAAAAATTACTTGCTGGCTTATATTCTGCTTTTGTTCTACTTATTTTATTGTTTCTATTTTTCTTCTACTTTGCCCTACAGTTTTCTTTAGTTTCTTTCCACCATTCTAGATTTCTTGTACAAATTTTTTTGTATTTCCATTTCCGTACTAATTTTATCCTTTTAAATTCTATTTTTCACTCTATTTCCAGTTTGCATGTCACTTTATTTCCTCTATCTAACAAATTCTTCTGATTCTGTATTCTGCTTTTCTTCTATTTTTTGTAGACTCTCTCCTCACTGCCCTTGCTTTGTTTTATTCACCTCCACATCCTTCTTCTCCCTGGCTCTCTATTCCCGTTTTATAGTTGGTGCTCCCTTCACTTGCACCCTTTATGTTTATATCCCACCTGTACTTGGAAATCCTGACTGAATGGTATGGAAATATCTCAGGCAAGCCCAGGAGGGAAGCTTCTTTTATCATGTTTCCCTGCAACAAGTTTGAAAAGAATCGTCAGGAATGACAGAGAACTTCCCTTAACATGGCAAAATCTGTGAGTCTTAAGAGATGGGAATCCTTTTGGGTAAGTAAATGGTGCAGTTTGAACACCAGTCAGGTGCAGCAAGAAAAAGCTGCTTTTTGAGGGGATTTGTCAAGGCAATGAAGAAAAATTTTCTCCAAGTTAAAAAAAAAAAAACACGACAGTACTATGAGAGAGGTAGCAAGCAACTGGGAGTGACTGTAAGAACTTTTCTGTCTTTGCAGCGCATTTTACACCAAAAGAGCAATAACCCCAAAACAGAAAGTCCTCGCCCTAGAAAACTCCAACTTACCAAAAGCAATTTAAAAAATTGGCTCTATGTTCTTCGTATTTCTTCAATATCTTCACACTATTTCTTCCCTTTTAATTTTCTTATCTTTTTCTCTTTTAAGATGTTTCCTCTTACAATGTGCAACAGTTGGTTTCCCCTGCTTTTCTCATCTGTCTTTTGTGTGCTGTCCCTCCCTCTCTCCGGGTCACTCCTACCCCTCTTCTTCCTGTGTTCCTCAGTCTGGCTCTTCATGCACTCTCTTTGTATTAATCTTTTAACCCAGATGTTTCATCATACTTTCAACACCATAGAGGTCTCCTATGCTAGCTTCTTCCCATGCTACAAATTATATATTTATATTCTGATGGTATAGCCACAGAAACTGCCTCTCTCCTTTCACTTGCATGCACTCTCAATCTCTCCTATGCATACACATTGCACCAGCACTTCAAAACTAAAACAAATATGTGTTTGCATGTGAAGGCTCCACATATCTGTTCAAACCCCACTTACAGGGTCTATACCAGACCCAATTTATGTGGGGAATTTTAATACAACCTCCTACTGAAATATATATTCAACCTCTCTTCATGTACCCCACTTTCTTCTAGATTGTTTTTCCACGTGTGCACAGAACCTCCTTCTCATGTCTTTTCTCCTTTCCTGATTGATCCATCCTCAGACAGCTTTTAAATAAAGAGGTTCAGGTTTTGAGTGATAAGGTATCAGCTAGACTGAAAGTAGTTGGGTGAGTGTTGTGAGGAACAGGTTTGTTTCTCTAGTTTGGAAAAACTCTCCTGGTTTTCTTAGGAGAGAGTTTTTTAGGATTTTATTCCTGAAAGGAACAAGGAACATCTTTGTTTTCAAAAGTAAGATTTTGGTAGCAGCTTGCTGAGCAACTGGCCTGGACTAGTATTCTTACTTGATCTTAGAAAAAAGCTCATTTGACTTTTCAGAGGACAGTATTTATAACATGCTTTTGTCACTCTTGTTTTTAGGCTTTTGTGTTTGTCCTCAGGCATGTCAGAGAAGAAACTAAGAACTAAGGTAAGAGCAGTTTCATGACAGAAGTGGGGTTCCTCAAAGCAATGCAAGGAAGGGCAATCATAGTTATCAATTCTTATGTGACTAATGACTGAGGTGTAAACGGTACAATGCTACCAATCCCTCTTAGGTCTGGCTAAGTGTCACATAAAGGCTCACACACTCCACAAAGAGTCTGATTTTATCAGGACTCGGGGAAAAAATATTTTACAGCTTTTCTCCAGGTAATCTCCCCTCTTCTTGCCCTCCCAGCTAAGGACAATATGGAGATGTGGCTTCCAGCCTTTGTGCTGGGATAGTTTTTTGCAGTCTGCTTAATGCGCTGAAGGTCAGTAGAGTGCTCTCAGCATTGCAGCTACATTTCCAATCTACATCACATGAGAAGGAAAGGCAAGCACTTGCAGAGGTCGTGGTTCAGTCCGGCTGGGCCCTTAGTCTACGTGACCAGTGACCCAGAGCCTCAGCATGTGGCACACACCAGCTACTCAGTGAAGATATGGAGGAAGTGTTTCAAAGTGTACTTTGCCAACAACCCTTCAGAATTGTGACTCTTGGCCTCTGCAATGTTACCCTTGCCAACACCCTCTCAGCTCCCATCAGATTTTCCCTTGTTGATCACTGATGCGCTTAAAAGCAGAATCTTGACTAAAGTTTATCGGACCTGTTTGTTGCTCTGTGTTTTCTTTGTTAAATGCCTCCACCACACAGCAAAATTGTGTGATCGAACCCACACGTGCTGCCTTCAGCCCTCAAGCTGTTCTCAGGCTCTCCACTCAACCTAACACCAACCTAGCTTACACCTCATCTTCACTGGGAAATTTTTACAAGGAAAAAAGAACTGTTTAGCTCCTCAGACTGCATTTAGACATCCTGGTGGGTGTGTGTTTCATGTGCCCCAGGGTTTTGGTTCCTCAGATCAAAACTGGGCATCTGGTTAAAACAAGGCAGTGCTCTTCTGGACAGGGTGCCTAAGTTTCTTTCTGATGGAAAAGGAGGTACAATGGAGATGAGGAGGAAAGTGATATGTAGTGAGAGGCCAACTTAATATGGGGTTCCTATACACATATGTTGCTTGCTTAATTTCAGAAACTCCAAAATGTTTCCAGGGCCACCAGTTTAGAGGTAACCTTAGCTCATCATGCCAGCTAGGGAAGCTGTCAATGCTTCTGTCAGCAAGCAGTGTTGAAAGACTTACACCTTACTTGTGCCCCAGGAACTTCAGAGTGTTTTCTGTCTTGCAAATAAAGCAGGAGTAGGAAGTAGGATAGACTTGGACAGCAACTCTGAGACCCAGTGCTTGTCTTACAGCCAGCTATGACCAGTCTTTGGTAGCTATTGGACTAAACCATCAATTAAATGTTTGTAACATTTCAGAATAAAATACCAGCCACCTTCTAAGCATTTAGTTATTATTTGCATAAAATGATGTCACATCCTTTTTACAGTCACCTAATTTCTCTTATGGTAAGCAGTTTCCAGGCTGATTCACCTGTATGCCAGCTATGCCACAGAACAGACTGTTGTCCAGTGGGTTTCACTAAGGGCTTGGTACTGCTTTGGTCTAAAACCTGCATAGCAGCAACTTCCTCCTGTATTATGTGTGTGAAAAAGCAGGTACACACAATGTCTGAACTCACAGAAGTCTGAACTCTCAGAAAATCCCGCAAAATCATTGTTTAGTCTTACGCATTAAATAATGTCCAGGAGCCTAGGACATGTCTACACTGCTGATGAAGAAACTTCTGCCTGAGCCGGTGTGGGCTGATAAGCAATAGAAATGTGCCTGAACGAACGAGTTCTGCCTTACGCCATCCTGCTGCCAGACCCTGTCTAGCTCATTTGCACAGCAGTGATCTGTGCCATGCCGGCTTGCTGACGTGGCTCACTGTGAGCTGAGGGATCACTGCTGGGCTCAACGTGGAGACAATGCTAACGAGTATCTGATTCCCAGGGAGTGGTGGTGGGCAGGAGGAGGAGTTGCAGAAGAGGGAAGGAAGGTTGACTGCTGTCTAATTTTCCCCATTACATTCTCATTTTATATTCTCATCATCTTATTTACATATATTTTTATTACTTATGTTTATGTTTTTCCACATGGTTTTCTCTCCTTTCTCTTATTAGATTATGAGAAATATCTGTTGATATTTCTTCCAAGACTCTTGAATACATGGGAAACCCTTGGTGCAGCTACTGGAGAAAGATGTTATAGGAAGAAAACAACTTCAGCATGATACTTCCATCACATCTATCAGGGAATATATCTCACACCTTTAAATGTAATGACTATAACCAATGGGCAAGCATATAATATGATGCCATAGAAACAGAATTGAGGAATTGCACTGAAGACAGAAATATTCCATAGCTTTTGTGTCAAGGTCTCTCAGGATAAAAACATGCACTGGGAAGAGTGTCTGGCAATACTGTTGCATGTATATGTTTAAGGGCAGAAAGTCATAAACAACTTTTAACAAAATCTTCTGACACTGCAAAACTAGACTACTTCTGTATATACAGAATTAATTTTTAGCCAGAGCAGTCCTACAGCATGAAAACAGAGAAAATGAGCAAGAAATATTCTGACAGATAGAAAATCCAGCTCTATACCATTTTTAACCAGGGATAAAAAAAACCAAGCCTCTGCCCAACGTATGTGCAAAGTGGATAGTTTTCCTTTTTTTTTTTTTTTTTTTTATTTTTATACAGCTGGTTTCAAGGCAGGGATTTGGAAAATATCTGAAAACAAACTTTGCAAGACAAAGATTTACAAGTGCTTGTGTCTAGCTTTCTGATAGGGTAGCCAGACATCAGGGAAAAACTTTGCTTGCCTCTCAAGAATATTGGAGCTATCAAGATGAATTGGGCATAGAAGATAGTGTATGTAAGGGCAGCTGGATGACTGAAAATAGAAACTCTTGAGAATAAAGCAGAGCCATTTTGGAAGAGAATTCTGTATCTGGAGAGACAGAGGCACAGCAAACAGGCCAAACTATATCAAGGATATCCAGGAACCTGGTGAGCAGATGTGAGACGTGGGGAAATGTGGTCCAAACAGCAAAAGAGACTATGAAAAACTGCAGCATCCCTAGCAGGCCTTGGAGCATAGTAAGAATGGACCTTTTGAGAAAATGCACCACGAGTTACAATTTTGAGCTAGAAGTTAGTTACACAAGAAGTATTCATACATGTCTTGCAAATGCAAATGCAAAGTTAAAACACTGTCACAGATGAGTGTAAACTTAGCCCATATTACTTTGTTTTCATGCTGCATGTTGTGAATTGAGGCTGTTTCCCAACTGAGAGACAGCAACTTAATCCAGGGGTGTGTTAACTTGGGTGGTTGCAATCACCTGAACACAGTATGAGACTGTATTCCTGCAAAAAGCAAAGAAAATATATAGGCAGCCATTCCTGAACAAATACATGCATGTACCAAGAGCCTGAACAGCATCTTAAGGCTGCACACAACGTTGTCTGCATTATTTCTGCGTCCGTAGCCCCAGCATTGCTGTCACTGGTGGTTATGAGAGGATGAGGAAGAACAGTGCTACCAGCAAAAAACTGACTGCCTTCTAAACAGGAGACCTTATAAATAGGGATCTCGTCAGGACAAACTGTGATCTTGAAAAAAACTCAGGGCATTGAAGAAGTAATTTCTTGTTGATATAATACAGCAGTGGGCAAGCATGTGTTTCTCTGAGACATTATTACAACACCGGGACATTGACATTGCTATGAAGATACTAAAATCCACCTCCACCAAGATATGATCAGCACTACATTGAGAAACTACAGCCACCAGAAGGACTGAATGCGAGACAGCCTTTGGCACTATCAGAAGATAAACACTCATTAAACTCCTACGGGGCATATCCAAGACCCTGTGCTACAGCAGTGTGGAGCAACACCTCTCCAAGCCCTGAGGAAAATATCTTAGATCCCACACACAGTTAAGAAAAGAGAAAGAGAGAGATGAGTGTGTTAAAATATGTATGATGCTAAAGACTTCAAGGGTGTGTAACAGAATACTAAGTGCATAAATTGGCCATGGCATTTGCACTTAATTTTAGTATCTCAAATAAATGCAGTAAATGGGACATTAGTATAAATACATTCCCTATGGGGACATTGTCACAGGGTAATTTACTGTATAAAACATGTCCATCCTTACCCTGTACTGTTGGCTGGTATCAGTAAGATCTATGAACTGAAGACCCATCTATGCTGCCATAGTAAACACAATGTCAGTATCACTAGCGATACCTACATCAGCTTTAATCTAAATATCTCATGTAACAACAGTGACTATGCACAGGAACAAGGTTTAGCACAAGCTTCAGTAATCTCCCTGGGGTGAGTGGCTGGTTTACATAGGTGCCTTTGCAAGTCACAAATTACTGATGACATTGTCTGAAGTGGTGTGAGTATGCTTACTTGTTCTCCAAAATGAAGCATAAAGTGACTTTGAGGAGGTGCTTGGTCAGAGAAGAGAAACACGCCAGGCTATTGAATTGTCTTGACTCTTTCTCTACCCTTACTTAAAAACTGAATGATCGCAGGCTTTCACTGTCATGTAGATTTGGAGAAATCTGCCTCCAGGCACCCCTTTGCCTTCCCATGCGCACCCCTTTGCCTTCCCATGCGCTCCTTTCTTAGAATCTCCTGGGACTGCTGATGCTCAGGGAAGGGATGCCAGAGGACATCCTTCCCCCTGACCCAGCTCTGCTGCACTGTGGAAAGGTGGGGAGCAAGTTCTGCTGTGGGTGGAGATACCACTTTCTCTCTTCTCTTCCCTTCACCAGTTGATGTTCTTCTGGAGTGGAACACCTGAAGGTCAGCCCTTTTGCTCCACTAAGCACTAAAGCTGTTGCACACAGCCACATACATAGACATATATATGAGAGAGTCTGGCAGTGAGGGGAATTCTTTCCTGCACCCATGCCCAACTATGTTCAGGCTGGATATAAAATTTGGTCCTACATAAGAAAGCCAAAATCTCTTCTGATATACAGGTTTTTTACTTCTAAATTACTCATAACATTTAAAAATTTGACTTAACCTCTGAATGTTGAAGGTCAGTAACCTGATGAATGTAAACTCTCAATGGGCACTGCAGCCAAAAGGGATCCAAGGGATCCAGTAACCCTTACAAAGAGTGAGGAAGATGATGTGATGGCTACATTTAACATTGGTAGGACTCATGATGGACTACAGTCCATTCCTGATGTTTACAATCCATAGAGGATGCTAATAGATTACCCAGACTACAAAGAAGAGCCATGGGACTCATTAAAAAATCTGAAAACATGTTTTATAGCAATAGACTCAAAGAGTTTAATCTGATGTTTTAAGAAAGAAGAGGCTAAGAGATGAGATGATCACAGACCATAAGTATCTATGGCAGGGATACGATTTTGATAAATGAGAGTTAGTCTAGCAGACAAAGGCATAATAAGATTTAATTGCTGGAAGCTGAATCAAGGCAAATTCAAAATAGAAATAAGGCACAAAAATGTAAGGGCAAGAATAGTTGTTCCTTGAAACAATTCACTAAGGGTTGCTGTGGGCTCTCCATCACTGGAAATATTTTAATTGAGATTGGCTGCTTCTCTAAACTTTGTGCTCCAGTTCAAACAGGAATTAATTCAGGGAAGTCCCATGGCTTGTATTATAAAAGAGGCCAAGCCAGATGATCACAGTGGTCCCTTCTGACTTTATAATTTATGAGCTCTGATATAATCAGACCATAGCACAATATAGCCATAGGCAAAAACACTTCCTATTCATCACAGATTATTCTGAGAAATGTTAACATCTTCTCATTATTTCATCAGGATAAATCAGGCATTACAGTTTATGGCTGTATTAAGCTGGTAAAACATAACTGTAGTTTCATGTGTCTTTAACTCCTTACCTTAAAAAACCTCAAAACATTTACCCAGCTCATCCTAACTATTCAGTGTAAAAAGCATTTAAATGTTGAGAACAATGAGTTCTGGCTCTGAGTTGTCCTTCAGTAAGAACACACAAAATGTATCCTAATAAATGAGCAACCCTAAAGTAAACCCTGCATCACTATCACCTGGATGTAACTACACCTAATGTCCCCTTGATCTTTGCACAGAACTCTCATTGCGTACACAGCAAGAGCAGTAAATGGCTCTAAGGAGGTAGATACTGTTTCACAAAAAGGTTTAAGACAAACAGACAGCAGAGAAGTGCTGATTTAGTAACAGAATATTTTACAGCAAAGAAGGTCACAAATTGGCAGCATTAAAGGTTTTATTTTTGTTAGTTGACAAGTGCGAATAAATGCTGTACAGAACAGGTAGTCAAGTGCCAGCAATATTTTTCTTTTGAAAATGTTATCTTCACTTAGATCTTCTTCAGTAGAATATCATCAGTCAATCATAAAGCTAGCTGTTCCAGCCAAATACTTTTACCATTACACAACCCTGTGTGAATACTGGGTTCACGCAGTGGAGACATAATCCTGCAAACCCTGAAGAAGATAATGTTTTCTAATCCAAAAAGAGCCCATTTCCCCTTTATAGATTAGGAAATGAATCTTTTCAGAAAGTGGCTTTTAAAACAAGCTAAATTCCTATCCCAGATAGATTGGCTTAACTAAATTTAGAGTTGGACCTTTCGTTATTAGGCAAAAAGACAGGCAAACAGTTTATCTCCAGCATGTTTTTCATGCATAGTTAAGGCAGTATCTTGTGACCAGATTCACAGAACACATCTTTTTAACTAATGTACAATTTTTAGAAATCAGATAGCTAAGAACAAGCAACGGACTTAACAGCGATTTTAAGCAGAAAATATAAATTTGTTGGAATACCACATAGCCAGTTATGTCACATTAGCCACTGGTTCGCACCAGCTAAATTTACCTGAACTGTCCAGATCAGACTTTGTTGCTTATTTGTTTAAAGTTCATGAGGAATTAGCATCGCTTTAAAATTATAATTCTATTTTTTGTAATCATAACAAAAGAAATTTCAAAACAGCTGTGGAGTCTCATTGATCACTTTTTCTTCAGAGCTTCTTCAGATCATATTTTAAATGACAGTATGTAGATGTCACATAATATTGCCACAAAACATTTACATGCTTATTATCAGCAATACAGGCAATTTAAAAAGCAAGTGGATTGACTTAATGAGCCAACAAGCAGCAGCTTGTGGATGAAGTTTAAGTATGCTACAGAATTACCAACAGGGCTCAAAATCAGTAATACCTTCTTTGGTTTTATTACATTTTAATTGCCCTGACTGCATCTCTACAGTCACATCCTGCAAATCTTATCCCTCTTCTAGCTGCCTATGACACTCTTCCACTGCTCTCTCCTCTAGTCATCCTCCTTTCATTCCCGACATTTTCTCTTCTGTGTTGTGTCTTTTTCATTAGGTTGAATTACTTTTTCCTCTCACTGGACATTTACCTAATTTATACTACTTGAATTCAGCTTAAAACCACTGAAAGCAAGCTCAACATTTTATCCTATTCTTCATAGCACACAAATGTCATTACTTGAGTTGTACTTTCTTGTTTTTCATCCCCAGATTGGTATTTAGACAAAGAAAATGTACAGTAAATATATTACCAATAGACATAATGTAATAATTTGAGCACAAGAAGATTGGATTAATGGTTTTGATATGGGCATTGCCTTTTGGTAAAGGAGTTGTCTTTGCTCTATAGCTTTTGATTGCCAAAGATGCAAGGATTGATCTGCATACACCAAAACCTAACAATCACACTGTTGTGCACTCTCAGGAGAAAAAAAATCTATTGGCTGAGAAAATAAATGAAAGACTATTTATTTCAATCCCAAGGAAGAAGCAGCAAAGCAACCTAAATGAAAGCAAAACCCCTGAAAAGAGCACTGCATCTCTGAGAAGATGAAAGCGGGGTGTCAGTGAAATCTTATGATTTATAACAGCTTTGCAGTTTCAGGCTGTGATGTGTGAATGTGATGTGTTTTCCTAATAAGAGGAATAAGTGCTCCAAGTTGATCCTTAAATAAATGTATAAAGTGCTGAAAAGCATGAGTACAGAGTATGGCTTGAGAAGTGTAAATACAGATATGAAATGACTGCTCTTGAGTGCAAGAGGCTGGGTGATAGAACAATGAGAACGAAAGAATATAGTGTTCCTTAAAGAGTTTACTGTTTAGTGAGAAGAAAATGAACATGCTGTCTTCAGTCCGACACTCCCTCTTTCTTTCTTCCTTTTATCATCTTGCCAAAATTGTTTGCTTTTGAAAAATAATGAAGATTTTGTAAAATAACAACCCTTCTTCTACCTTAATATGTTGCTTCATTTCTTCAAAGTGCTCAGCAAACATTGCTAAGTCTTCATAACAACATGGCTCTAAAATATTACTATGATATAGGGAAACTGAACCCTGCAGATGAAATGACTCAGCTGGGGTTCTACTTTTAAAGTTCCGAAGTGACACTGTTGTACAAATAATGATTATATTAATAAACAATGTCATTAAATAGCTGGTAGTAGAATCAAAGGTGGAACACAGGATTTCCTGCTTCTTCTTTTAACGTTGTGGACCACACAGCCTGCCTGTAGAAATCCATTTAATAGCGTTCTTCTTCAGTCTGTTCTTACTTTGCTGTATGAGCCTCTTACCAATGAGTAATCAATTCCTGAGCTATCAGTTTAATAAGTTACACATTATGCCTCACTTGCACATTTTATCAAATGGGATCTATGATCCATTCTAAACACCTTATGTGCTTGGAGTATGTTGGGAATCCAGTGTGACCTGGAGAGATCCAAATACTGCTGGATGTTCCATGACTCCAGCAAATGAATGTGGTGGTCTCTACAGATTTCTGACTAGGAAAATGTCCCTATATCAGAAAAAATGGTTCAACAATTGAGAAGCCAAACTGAAAGAATGAAGATTTTTAGTTCACTCAGGTTATGTCTGTTACTAATATTGAGGTTCCTTTCAAGATTAAGCTGAAGCAAGCTTAAGGGACAGTGTAAGTCCCTTTTGTTATAACTGCCCATGCTTTACTTTTTTCTTTAAGGAAAGTTTTTAACCTATGAGCAACTTCCAGAAAAAACAAATTTACAATACTCTCACTCACCCAAATACCTAAGGTTCAAATTTGCCCTGGTATGTCAATAACAGGCAAAAAAATATCGTTTGTAAGAATACATCAGAATAGGACAAATACTACAGAACACCAATAGAATACAATAGAATGCATAGAGCTATGTATTCCATGATATGGGATAGTAATGTTTTCTGAAAACATGTTCTTCAGCTGGGTCATCCTCATACAGATAATCTCTTCTACAACCACATTTTGGAGATCTCAGAAAGCTTGTTCCAAAAAAAATCAATTATTTGTAAAAATGTCTGATAAGATTACTTTTATATGTGACTGCTCTGCACCTTTGATGACTTTACCAAAAATTTAAGCACTGCTGAGCATATAGTTAATAGGAAGCTATGTCTTTCTGCTAACTCACTGAAATACCAAATCCAACATTCTGGATTTGGAACACTCCCTTGAGGACTTTGTGACCATAAACCAATAAATGGATTACATTCATTCACATGCTTTTTTCCCATCTGTGACAGATAATGTGGCATGCCACAACTAAGGTAAAATGGGATGGTCAAAAAGCAGTTTCTTTCATGCCCTACAATTCATCAAGCATCAGGATAGATGCCAAGACTTTCAAAAATCTTGAATCAAATGCTGAGGCTGAACCCCAGAAGTTTAAATAAGGACACTGACATTTTTGAATATCTGGATGGGGACATCACTGTCACAGAGCAGGAATACTCACAGCCCAGCGGCAAATGGGTAAAAATTGCACTGAAAGTGATCAGCTTGGGAGTATGAAGCAAGAACTCCCACAGTTTTCTTTCCTCCTCCCCCAGCCAGCAATAAAAATCCCACAGAACCGAAAAAGTTCCTTCTAGCTTGGTTTTTAGATGTTAAAAAATAGGTATGTCACTTTTACACAGTGTCTGATGTATTAAGTCTCAAATAACACAAGAATTCTTATATAACCCAGTAATCAGTGGACTCAATTGTTTATAATATGCCAACAGTAAATGCAGGAGGAATTTATAATCATATTTTCATGGGGAGTAAGCCAAAACCCCTTCTGCAACTCAAACAAACTGCTTCACTTTTTCATTTTGGACAGGTTTAAAACACAAAGAGATATGACAACATGTCAGATAAATTTCTCTTGTGGCATTTTCCCCATAGTGGTGACGCAAAGAAAAGTCAGAAGATTAGCTTGTTATGTCCAGTGTGTATTTTATAGTTACTATACAGGTGAATGGTTACAATAGTCCGATGACAAAATCTCTACAGAAAAAAATTACAAAAAAATTACTTCACTAGCTACATTTTCTATTCTTCCTGTCAATTCTCCACCTTTTTTTTCCTCCTCTCAAAATGTTCTTTTCTTTCTCAACATATCGCTCCAGTAGACTTTGTTTTTTCTTTCTTTCCTTCCTCTTTTAGACACCCTCAACAATGGAAATTAAGTGGGGTTGACTGAATTGGTTCAAACACAATAGAAATACAATTTCAGTGCCTGGAACTTAAAGACAGAATTCCCCTGACTGATGTCTGCTAGTCCTAGCTGTTTTCAGACAGTATCTTAAAATTATTTTTCAGATGTTTCTTCTTCAAATGAAATGGTCCCATTCTCAGTAGGGAGACAATACCTTCCACATTTTCTCGCTGTTGGCCATCAGCTGCTTTTTCTCCTAGGTTTCCTTCCTTCCCTCCTGCACCCACTCCCATCTCTAGCCTGAAGCTTCTCTTAGAAGAGATTTCAGCTAGGAATGTGCTTGCACACCCCAAAAGTCAATCCATGCCCCTCTAAATGTCCCAGAGCCAGCAGGGCAATGTTCCTGCATTAGCTTGTCTACACTAGGATTTATAACATGGTAGCATTGCAAAAACACATCTTCTCTCCTCTTACTTTCCAGCCAGTAAGACACAAGCTGCCCTGGGGCTAGCAGGGAGAAGAAAGCAGCCCTCCCTGGAGCCAAACCAGGGACTTTGCCAGGGAAGTAAAACAGGAGCAGAGGGGATGTCCCTCAGGCCCACACATGCCAACTGGTGCAGTGAGGTAAGGGAATGTGGTGGACGACAGCAGGAAAGACTTTTTGTCAAGGTGCAGCAGTCTAGCTAAGGAACCATGAAGGACTGAGTGGTGACCCAGACACTTGCAGCCTGGTGGGCATTTTCAGGGGTCCTCTGCTCAGTGTGGTCCCCAGATATCTTCCTGACCTGGTTGTGAGCCCTCAACTCTAGCACTCCTGGCCTTTATTGCCTTTGCTCCTCACAGGGTTTTTTTTGGTTAGGTCCTTTCTCCTCTGGGGACGTCTTGACACTTTGGTCAGCCCATTAATGCTCCAGCCAGCCCTGAGCCAAGGCTAACAAAAGCTTCCCTGCTGTCCCATTCATTGCTGCTCAGGAGGAATGGAGAAATGGTTGATACCCCTGGGTGGGAGGGGGTGGAAACAATGATCAGACCAAGGCACAGATAAAACTTTAGGCTGTGAATGTGGGTTGTAATGGAGAAAACTAAGTTGCTGTTTTCCCCAAGCCATGCAGACAGGCCAGTCTAGAGACACACTGGGGAATGTTTTCTTCACCTGGAAATGTTTCACAGATCCCTACTGACACTGATTCCTCTCCCAAAGTACAAACCCTACTTCAGTTCAACACCTATGTTTATGCCATAGTTTTAAAGGCCAAGATCTCTCAGCTCAAAGTGGTGCAAAACTGCCAGTTTTTTCCTTGGTTTAGGGTAGAGAAACTCTTTCTGCACTTGGGCAAAGGCACTTGTCTTTGGTGATGAGGCTAAGAGATTTGTGCTCGAAACATTCTTGGTAATACAACTTCAAGATGCTTGGCACAGCTGAACTCCCGTGAAAGAATCTGATGCAAGAAAACAGATGAAAGCTGCAACGTGGTTGAAGGAAATTGCAGAGATTGGACTGAGGACAGGATTTGGCCTCTATCACTGAACATTCATGAGGCCAAACATGATATGGAAACTGTTTCAGTAAAATGTACTCCACAGAATCAACATGCCAGGGAGCCTGAACAGCTTCATTTATCACTGTTCCACTGCTGGTGCTTGTCTTTACCCAGGGTTATAACTTTTTCTGTTAAATCCCATGTCTGACTCTCAGTCCCTATTGATTTCTAAGGCTGCAGAAAGATGTTTATAACCAAATCTGTGTATGATTCCTTTTTTAAAAGAGAGGTACATGCTTAAAATCCTTCTGACCAGGAACATAAGAGTTTGGATATTGTTCTGAAGCCATCGAGAGTAAATTAAAAATTAATTGCTACAGATAGGTGTGGTGAAGAAGAACACTAAACATTAAAAATACTGTCTTTAGTATAGAAGAGCGTCTGTGGCAGTACCCTAGCTTTACAAATATGGAGAATACTATGGAAAACTTGAGACTCTGATATCACAGGACAAAATTAGTCAAGGATGTAGCTGTTTTTTCACTCTCCATCTCCATCTGATTCATTTATCTTAGTGTTCCCACAGTGTTTCTTTGAAGTAGCCCAAACATCACTGGCTAGAAGAGCTTTTCACTGTATTTTTCCCACGAATTTATTGAAGGTTGTTCAAAAAAAGATTTCACACATATACACTTATTTTCATATGGAAATCTTCAACTCATGAAATGAAGAGAACTCTTTGGTCTCATATCCAATATTTATCCTAGTTACACACTTTTAAAGAGATGATACTGATTCGCACCACTAAACAAAGAACACATTAATATTGCAAGCAGTCATTTTCCATCCAGCTAAGCTTTCTTTGGAATGTAGCTGTCAGTTTTTCCTTTTTCAGACCCTGAAGGAAGTATCCACATTTATTCAAAATAAAGAATCCAAACTCTTGGACTCCTCAGAGAAAATAAGCCAGAAGGTGGAGTTGCAACTGTAATTATGATCTCTTTAATGCCTGAGGACAATGTCTTTAGTTAACTAGATGCATTCCACTGCTACTAATGCAGTCTGTTCATGTTTAAAAATGTTTATATTGTCCTATCTAGTCATAGCTTTCAATGCTATTGACAAATACAAGCAATGTGTGCATCCGATAAACATATGAAAAGAATCACTGAAAACATCCCTTTCTTATTGGCCCAACATCAGGTTCAAAGAATCCATTTCATAAACTATTAGCTATTCTCTTACTTGATGTAAATGTGATAAAATGTAATGCTTATCACACCCTACTAACACTTTTTAAATTGTTTCAGAATAGTGTATATGTACCTAGAATGGAATTAATCTGATCGGTTTTCCATATGAATATACACAAATTACAGAGATCAGGAAATTGTAGAGATAAAAGAAAAAGTGAATCTTTGTACACTTATAAGCAGTTTGTCCTGGGAGAAAAGTATGGGAACACTGCAAAGCTACAATTCCATGGGAATATTTTGCTTCCATCAGCTCTCCACTTTTTGTGCCACAGGTTCTGATGAGAGACTGCTTTTAGCTTCTCTTGCAGTTAAAACTATTGTAATGTTCTTTGCTACAAGTAAATATTACTTGAGATGGAAAAGAACTTTAAGACTGTGAGTGGAGAAGTACAGTACAGTGTAACTGTGCCTGCCCATAGTCTCCACCTTTTCAGTTTGAAATGCTTGGGGATTTACTTTCATGGGAGGAAAAATCTCTTTCTGACATTATACACTGCACCTTGCTATCAAAATGTAATTAGCAGACCTAAAGAGTGACTGGTTCAATACCATAAAAATTAGCACTTGTTTGAAATGTGAGAACATTGTCTTGTTGCAGGCATTCAGAAATGATACTTAACTGTCAAGATTTTTTGCCGTCATTTATTTATTTTCCTTTGACAAAAGTTCACGCCAAAGATCTGAGATAAGCTGTGCTGTTGTAAAACTGGTGTGAAAGTTTGCCTACAATAAAGGAACTGAGAACTGTAAATTATTTAGACAACTATGAAACAGTTTTGTAATTCTGTTATACTACAAATTACTCAGCTGTTCCAAAGTCTCGGAAGTTGTATGTGTGCAAGCCTGTGTGTGGGTTGTATTTATATGGAATTTTCATGGTAGTGGACTTTTTAAATCTACAGTCACATACCTCAGAAAAGCTAATGCAGGTGTCTGTCCTTCAAGCTAAATTAAAAGAGCAATTTAGTCCCTTCAGGAGTAGGAGGCTAGAGACGACAGAAGATGCCACCCAAATCGTGCCACAGTCCCATCCAGTATACTGAGCTCAACCAGAATCCACTGTGGCATGTGGAGGTTAGGAAGCCAGCTGGTTAGATGGGGGGGTGTGCATGTGCGTGTCTCACTGTCCATAAGAAACAGCAGCCAGAGAGACAGTCCTGTGAGGGGCCCAAACCGGAGCAGCACAGCTCTACGGGGAACATACTGCACTACAGAACCAAGCTTGGAAACTTTGAGTAAGAAAAGTGCCTGTTGTTTGTTTCTACTTCATTCAGAGAAACAAGGTTCTGAGTACATGCTTTGTAAATAAACCAAATACATTCCTGACTCCTATCATCAATTTCTCCTCCTAATGGAAAAAATCCAGCAAGTTTCCACTCTGTGAATAGGGGCAATAATATAAGAATGAACACAGGGTCAAGTCAAGTGCTATCCTTACTTATACTGATACAGCCCTGCTCACATCAGTGCAGGAAAACAGGTCCCTTGACAGAAGAGTCAGAGACATACTTTCTCTTGTATTTGAATTTTCAAACCCAGAAAACTAAATGTAGATGGATCGACCGTGCTCATTCCTTTGGCTAGAAAGAAACTTGCACTTCCAACAAAGTGAGTAGAATTTGATTTCTCTGAAAAGTTTTAATTCATGGACCAGCATTTTTCTAGTCCTGAATGTATGGAGTTAGCTTGCTCAAATCCCTTCTTCTTCAACCTTCCCAAATGCAAACCAGTTCTCATATCGCAGTATCAGGCTGCCTCATGAGGGTGAGCACTGATTTTTTTCCGACTCAAATGCTATGAGAACCTTTGAATAACAGGTAGTGGGCAATCTAGTTTCTGTATGGTCAAAGGTATTTTTTTCATAAGTGCAAGTCTTGGGAAAATATAATTATATATTTTATATTAAAAATGTATTGTAATATATATTTTATATTATAAATAATATAACTGAGGGGAGAGAACAAACAGTTTTCCTATATGGCAAGTTTGAGTCATGCACAGTTCATGAAGAGGAAGATGTAGAAAAAGCCCTCAGAATAACTGTAACTGCTAGCCACATACATCCTTTAGGATTGGAGTTCACTACCATTTGATAATGTAGCCTCCATATCTATGCCATATTACAGTTAAACACTAGCAGAAGCCTTGACATTTTCTACCTTCTATTTAAAAGTCACCTTTGAAAAGTCACCTTTATTCCCATAAAAACATTGTATTTGAATGTTTCTAGCTTTTCCTCCTGGGATACTGTAATAAAAACCTGCATGTGGGGTTGAGCGCAGCCACTAACATAAGGGACATAACTGTGCAACATGCAAGCAGGGTTATACCAAGTGCGTTCATGCGAACAGCCTTGTTCATTCTGATCACATCTTGCAGGAAGGCAGAGAGAAAAGTATAGAGGAGAGATTTAGGGCTGAACTAAAGAGTTTGTCCACAAAGACTTTCACTAATATAACCCTCAGTTCTAGTGCAGGAGTAGGGCTCCTGATCACTGCAATAACACAGGTAAAATAGTTAACCTAGTGATAACTAAACTGTGAGTTGAAATACAGACTTGTCAGTCTTATCACATTTCTGTTGAAGGACCCACCTCTCAGCCAGATCTCTTGCTCTGGGTGTCTTGCAAGAGTAGGGCAGCAACCAAGAAAGTACAGTAGCCCAAATGGTGTCAAAGAATGGCCAGGAGGGAATCTGTCGGACACTGCCTCTCCAAAGCTGCAGAAGCTGGAAAGACACAACAGATGTCACCATGTGCTGGAGTGGAAAAGAAATAACAGCTCTAAGAAAGACAAAGTCTTACAAGACATTTGATCTGTAGTTACAAATGAGGGGGGAACAATAAACCCAAATTCAAAAAAAATAGAAGTTCTAAAGGAAGTTGACTTAAAAGTCCAGAGAAAAAACTAGACTGAAGAAGTAACTGTCCTTCTGGTCTCATGCCTTCTGCATTCCTGGCTGTGTGGTGGCCCAGATTTAAGAAATGGGAAAGGATGGGCTTTTTTGTGTGAAAGCGGGCAATGAAAGTGAAAGGCAGGAGGACAAAGTAGGAGATGCACAATAGGTCTAGGAATCATTAGCTCAGTAACGACTTCCACATTTCTGTTTCTGGAGGAGGTGGTCCAGAGGTGAAATGTAGAGAAACTGGGGAAAGAAATCAAAGTCAAAACCTGAAAGATCCCTTTGAAAATCAGTAGGGGAGCATAAGAAGGTGTTTCCAGGGCACTTATTAAAAGAGTGATCACAGATCTGGGAGAATCACAAGAAGGCAGAGAGAAGATAAGAAACGAGAGGACAGGATTACAGGAATATGCTCTAATTGCTGAGGAGAAGAGAGAGAAAGCATAAATTTGGGAAAAGCAGTCCAAAAGGAGCAGAGCTTAGGCTAAGGAGGTGGGGGTGGGAGAGGACTGAAAATACTTCCCAGATACAGACCCCACTTACTCTTGGGGAGTTCATGCAATTGATGAAGTACAAATTCAGTTACATCCCCACCTCAACACCTCCCAGCCAACCAAGGTTTTCTCCCCTCAGCTGGGCTGATAACCACTTCCCAACAGTGGAAGCCTCACTGACTACCTGGTGCCCCAGTCCCTCTTCCTCCTACCCCAGCTGCTCCTGGTCCCACTCGCTCCCGTGCGCCGGCTCGGATGCTTACCCAGCCCTGCATTAAGCCAGAGTAGAACTAACCCAACAAAGCAAATAGTTTTCCACCAGCTTAGTGTACTATTAAGCAATACTTTAAATAGCAAAGAAAATACATGGGATGACATATGGAGACACTTTCCCACAGAAGCATTAAAGGGAGTTTAGCACAGTGCTTAGATTCAAGACATATGAGTATCTTTGATGTCTATAGCCCCACCTTTACTACTGCTTGCAGTCTCAGAATAGCAGATGGAGAGAGAATAGATACACAGAGGCCAGTGTTTAGTCTGAGCAACAAACCAAAAAGGCTACAATATTTTAAAAATATGAGATCCATGCAGAAGTATGTTATTTCTGCATATACTAAAAGCTACACAAATTGAAATTACAAGTTCTTATCACACTGTGAAGCACCTTATATAGTTAACTGAAACTTCAAATACATCAACCGGATGTATTTGGTCATAGCATAACAACAGATCGTCAATGTGGAGACGGAAGGTGGGAAGATAGCCCTCTGCCAAGGCAGGTGTGGAAGGACTATGCCAACGAAGGTCCAGGTAATATTAACGCTGTATCACAAAAGACAGCAGCACAAGGAAACATCCTATTGCTATAGGGCTGCGGTGGGATCTATGTTAGGCTTTGTACAGCATGCTGATGTAAAAAAACCAACCTTCTAAAATCTTAGAAAGTGCTTCATCTAGACAGTAAAAAAAATGGTGTTTGGTCATACATAGATAAATTCAGATCAGATGTGTAGAGCTATATATTATAAATATAAAATTATTAATAGATTTTATGGGGGTATAATAGAATGTTAACAGTGCAAACTATTGATAGTATTAACATGTAATGTAGTTATTCCCCAAAAAAGGATGAAAAGAATATAATTATGAAAGTGCAAACTATTGATAATAGTAACATGTAACATAGTTGTTCCCAAAAACAGGATGAAAGGAATATAATGATGAAATTGAGTATGTGGAGGCAGCTACACACTGCAATAGTACATTTACATACCGAGAACAGCTAAGACAGGCAGGGACTTCATTTTCAGAAAGTGTTTGGTGAGAGAGAACATTATATATGAAGGAAATAAAAGGAGAGCGTTTCATTCTCTTGGCTCTGTTTCCATGTTTGCTCACAGAGCAATTGCTGACTTTAGCTGAGTCCGACTCACCATTCAGCCTCACCTCGGTGCTTACTGTCAGCATTCACATCTTCAATCCTTTGCGATATTGTCTGTTCATCACAGGCATGCTAGGATACACACTTGAGCTCGAAAGGCCATGGTACATGTATATCTAGCAAAAGGAGCTATCTATTTGGACAATTAGGTGACACTTGTCACTCAGCTTTCTGCCAAATGTTTGGGATGGGCTGGCCACCAGAGTAGACATGCCAAGGACAGCTCTGTCATACCTGTGCCCAGGATGGGAAGGCATGGCTTTAATGTGATGCCACTGACCCAGTTTGTTCAGATCCACAGTATTTTTGTGAGACATGTGAAAGTTCTGGTGTCCCTGGGTTGCATGGCCTGTGGGAGCCCTGCCTCCCTTGGTGCAGACGACATAAGGTGTACACGCAACAGAAGAAAAGGTCCACAAAAATCTGTGTGTTAGGAGAGAGAGCACACGGTGCAAAGCTGAGCAAGTGCTGACTGCAGAGCCAGGGGGGGAAAGCAGAGAGCAGAGGTCCCTTTCAGCAGAAAACTTTCTGGAAGGGCTGGCTAGGAATTCTGGATAAAGATGTTGCGTGCTGCTGCCGGTCCCTCCTCGGGTTTGGGAAAGCAGACTCTGTTTATTCTTTGTAAATAAACAGGATTGCACCAGAGAATTATCATCAGTCTCACATCCAAAGGAAACACCCAAAAAGGCCTTAAATGCTGGCTCACCTCTCAGACCAGCCTATGACAATACAGCTGGTCCGGCTTCTAACATCCTGAAACACTTGCAGGAATACTGGTACCGGCAGAGCCGGACACCATCCCACCCTGCAGGCATGGGGAAGGAGCTGACCTTTTTACAGTAGCCTGGCTCAGCCCGAAGGTCCCACGTGTGGGGTTAAACTCCCAGGGAAGGGAGCATCTGAGGTCAGAGAGTCTGAGGCAGGGAGTTCTGGGTAGGTCTGGCTGAACTATTCGTCTCTCGTACACAAATTGTACCAATCTACCTTGGATAGCTTTTAGTATCACTAATATTTGAACACAACTGGAGCTGTACTGCTGGGTAAAAGGGGAGAACAGGTTTCAATACAATAAATCTCTTTTGAAAAGCTTTACCTGGGAGACAGAGAGGCTGGATCTCAGGCCTCATCCTGCAGGTACCTCACGCAAGCAGTCCTTAACAACTTCTCCAGGGGTCAGGTTTTTTCCTTTGATTAAGGGGAGCAGGATTTTGCCAACGGTAACCTCATCTTTCTGTGAAGTAAACAAAGTTAATTAAGTTCACAAGTCTCCTGACCTGGCTAGAGGTGTAAGTTAGTAAATGCAAAGTGATACCCAATAGCAGCTGAGGGAAGGAAAGGCAAAAGTCCCACCTCAGATGGAAATTGCATGGGCAAAATACTCATGCTTATCCACTCTTGTTGGCATGCTGAACTCTTCGGAAAAATTTTGTGGGATCTTTGTCATGAATGACAACGGCTGATTTCACATCTTATCCCAAAAGACTCAACTAAAGATCCTGAGGAATTTCTTAAGTAACCACATATGTTGAACTGTTACTTATCTTAATGAAAAAAATATAGTCACTTAACAGAAAGATATCCAGAGATGAGTTCACGCTATGGATTATACAATATGTACAACCCCCCCCACCCCCCCCAAAGAGACAATCTTAATTTATACAAGCACCAATTTTTCATCTGAAAATACTAAATGTAATTGTTTTCCATCATTTGAAGGAAGTTCTGGCTCCAGTGAAGTCAATGGCAAAACTCCCTTTGACTTCAAATGGATCAGGACTTAAACCTTTGCCTTTAAGAACATGACGACTGATTTTTAAATTTTCTTATTTTAAAAAAAAAAATCAAAAGAAAAATGTGCTTGTGTTTAAAAGTTTTGATGCCAAGTTTCGTCCCAGAGTGAATTACTTCAGCCTTGATATAAATCTATTAAAATAGGTTTAAAAAATGTAAAGATGAACACACCCTTAAAGAATAGCCTTGCTCTCCTCTTCTGCTCAGGTCCATACTAAAGAATTTTGCACAGACAATGATGTGAATAAAGGAGAAAAGATTAAAAAAAAAAGCCAAATAATATCCAACCTTATGGATATAGTCTGCATTTTGGAATAGGCAACATATTGTAGGCCTAAGTATTTAATAGTAAAAATATTTATTTCCCCAGTTTTAATTTTATTGAGATGCCCAATATTCAGGAAATAAAATTAATGTATTTAAATTACTTTATGTCAAGTTAAATTAATTGATTACAGTTACTTCATCTGAGTTTTAAAAGATACCTTTTCCATCTCATTTAATGTTTTGCATAATACAAAATATTGACAGACTAAGTGTCAATCTATCACTGTATCCTGCCTTCAGCAATTTTTAGGAGCATTTGTTTAACGACAAAGTATAAAGCCAGGGCAAGCATAGATGTATGAGGCCAACATGTTCTAAAATGCAGTAGATGCAGAGATCATGAAGATTTTATTCTTTCTACAAATTCATTCGAGATTTTCTAAATCTGTTCTGTATCTGATAATATTGTCTCATGGAGATCAATGAACTAACACTGCGGTTTGGTGTTAGTGTAGATAACACTGAAACTTCTGCTTAAATAAAATATTTGCATCCTTCCCATTGTAATCTTGAATCATTTCTTGTCATTTTAATCAAGAAAAATTTATTCTGTACTTTCATATTTAAGCAGAGAAACAGCTGGTGTCTTTTGACTCAGACTGAAAATTAACAAAGCTCCTAAACTCGAAATAATACTCAAACTATACAAGTTATGCAGTTTTCCCAGATGAAGCATAGATCGTTGATCATTGCAACGATAGGATGACACGATGACGATAAAATTTTTCTATATTAGTTACAGTGATACCAAAGCAAAAAAAAAAAAGGGGGGGGGGACTCAACACTGCAGAATGTTGTAGAAATGATTTCTCTACTTTCTGATTATGATTAAATCTTGGTGTGCTTTGAAATCCCTAATGTGTAATGCAAACCAGGATTTGGGGTGTTAGGAATGCATCCCCACCCTTCTTCCAAAGCACTCTGTAAATTATCATCTGCAGACCCCAAATCCTTGAGTGGAGGGGGGAAGGAAGGAGAGGGAGGCAGGGAGGAGCAGGAGAGGGAGCGGGGGGAGAGAGAGAGGAGAGAGAGATTAGAAGCACTTTTCACCTCTTGGTCCCGTCAGTGTGTTCAACGCCGAGAACCGTGCTTCAAATCCAGTGTTATCGTTAGGCCCGATTCAAAGGAAGTGAAATAGTCTACTGAGAAAACAGTGGAAAAAGTAAAGGTCCTGAAGAAGTAAGTGCTGCATGTTGAAACGTATGCATGTCACACCCCATTTGTCTTTCATATTGAAGAATAAAGCAGCCTGTCCCGCAGCAGTTATTATACACCATATTCTTTATTTTAAAAATGCAAGAAATTTGGCACAAAGAACAAAAAATCAACTGATGAAAAGCATTTATGTCATGGTTTAAATTAAGACCTTTGTAATGCAAGAATTACATCAGCAGTGGGCTTAGCTTAATGAAAATAAGACAGTGTTTTTAAAGACCATGAACGAACAAATCCTCTCTGCCTTCTGAAAGAGAGAAAAGGCAGATATAGATAAATAGACAATTTAAGCTGAAATCAGAGCAAATCACACTTTGCTACCTTTAGGAATTACTGAACTTTTTATTCCACTGATAATTTTGGGCCAACGAAGTCAAGCGAGAAGTTATTTTATATTCACATGTGGATTTTAAACATTTTCAGGGAATATTAGGTATTACAAAGTCTCTTCAATATTCTCATTGCTTGAACTTCTGGTTAAGATTAATTGACATTTTAGATTTTCCTTTCTTTTGATGTGTTTTTGGTTTTGGGTTTACCTAACAAGAACTGAAAGTTCAAATGTTCTACTTTATCAACTTTTACAAATTTTTATTAGCATATTATTTTGATATAAAGATTATTAAGGATTTAATAAAAAATGATTTTGAATGAGAAGAAATTAATTAATACAAGTCATTTGTGGCTACTAGCAATGGTGGTAGCAAAAAGGAAGTAGAGTCTCTTCTCTTTGATATGTATTGTTTGATATAAACTTTTGTCATCTATTCTTTGTGCACATTTTTATCTTTATGGGTCTGCCGAATGTTTTATGAGACTATAAGCAGTAAGTTTCTGACAAGAAAGGAACATGGTAAAGCAAGATAAAATAGTGGTTTCTAGTGGAGTTGAGTATAGAGTTCAAAATCTAGACAGAAAACTCTACTGTAGTATGGTGAGTATAATTATATATTATTTTAATATTTCTTTATTGCATTTATGTGACATGAAACTGCAAAGTGACTGGATCAAGTCCATGTTTTGCTATTATTGATAACCAATGCCACTGTTTTAGTCACAAAACATAATATAATATGGGGGGAGTAATATATATGTGTCCAAATATATATGCTTTATTTACTCTATATAAAAAACCAGACAACTAACAAAAGTTTATTTTAATTATATCAGTCTTCCAGGGGAAAAAAAAATTACAGTATTTTGCATTACTCTGTTTCTTTTAATATATGAAGTAATTATGAATTAATCATCCACATGCTGCAAAATGAAGTTATCATAAATATTTGGGGATGTAAATAAATGAGATGGGCATACACAGCACCGAATGGACACCAGTATTTATGTTTTATAAGCATGTTTTATAAATATATTGTTTCTGAACAAAGTGATCAAGCTACTGCCAATATTTGAGATGATGATGTATATTAACACATCACTCCTCAATCTGGTTTAAAGATTCTCTGAATTAGTTACTGAAAATAAATTATTTCTGGTCTGGGTAAAACTAGCTATCCAAATCCTGAAAGATCCCTCATCTTAACAACATTTCTTGATGTGTCCTTCGGGATTTCCAAGAAGATAATCAGTTCTGTGGTAAAACAAGCCTAGTTCTCTGTGCCTAAATGCATTCTCAGTAATGAAAGGATGAGCAGCAAAGGTTTTCTCAAAAAAAGATTATGTCAGTGTTTTAGAAAATAATTATTATCTTTCATTTACAGAGCACTTCTGGCATCTGTTTCAGTTTTATTTTGAACAAGTGCAGAAAACTATTGACTTTCATTTTCCACTTCCTTTGGCTGTGGGAATGAAAGGGTGAAGGGAAGGGATTTGCAAAGACAGGGCCTGATTCTGTACCCAGAGCAGGTCAGCAGCCACAGCTGGTGTTGATGAGACCTGCTTGAAAGTAGCAGCTGCAGAACTGGACCTGATACTAAAGGTGATCTGTTGTGCAAGAAGGAAGGGAGATAAAGGAGTTGGATTTGCTGCTCTTTTTATTTGCGCACACACACACACACACACACGTTTATCAATCAAATACAACTCTTCCTCTTGCAATTGGTGTCTCTCAGGGAGGACTCAGAAGGCTGTTAAGAATCTGTCCAGTTCTTTTAAAATATACAATGTTTACCAAGAAATCCCTCCCTCTCACTAAGTATTGTTTTCAAGGAATTTAGGTAGGAACTAAACAAAAAAATTTCAAGCTGTGTAAATTGAAAAAGTGGCTTTTCTTCCAAGAATTCTTTACTCCCTTGATTTCTGTCATGTCATGTCAGATATCTCGTGCTTCCATCATCTCTAACATCCACAATCTGCAGGAAATAAAGGGGGTTAGTACCTACCTTCCTAGCAGCAAAACAGGGAAAAATATGCCAGACTCCCTTCATACCTGATGCAATAGAAATCCAGGCAACAGACAAAAAGACCCTCACATCTAAACCACTCTGCCTTTTACAGATCACCTTGAGCAAAAGCCGATACCTCTTGACAGGGTGACAGTTGTGTGCTGTGGGGTCAGCAGATGTAAGAGGCTGGGGTGGGAGGGAGAGAAGGTCAGTCCCCATCCAGGATTTCTTCCCCTGTTGTGCCGAACGGCATCTGCACGCTGCCCTGTTGCTATGACACTACGCTTCTTGAAAATGCAATAAATAAGCAGAGCAGCCTTTCTTATTTTGATAACTGCTACTTCTGTTTTGCCAGACAACTTGACAGATGCTGCTAATGAAAAGATAACATTTCTTTTCACCCTGTTGCTGGTAGGTGGGTTTGAGTAGGAGTCTGCTCTTCTGCCCTGCTGAAGTTTCTGAGCTTTCAAAACACTTCCCCGGGCAGAAAGGGCACCAACATGAAAAGCATTTGTGCCAAGGGACTTTTTCTTGTGGGCAAGGTTCTGACAGCTGAGATTGCCAGGCAGGATCCTGAGTGAGATGTTTCATGCTGTTGTTTACGAAGCAGATACCTCCTCCTGATGCGCTAAGTCAAAACAGGTCTTAAAATGTGGTCAATGAAGCGTGATTTCTGAAGAGCTGGCTACTCACCTGGTACTAAATTCCTTCCTTCTGCTAACTGCTAAATTGCATTAGACACAGACAAAAGCCCATTAAAGATTTTCCTTACATTAATTTTCTTAATATTAATTTTCCATGTCAGCAAGGGTTCTCATTACCGCAAATATGTTATGCAACTGTGGGCTGCATGGCTAGATCTGCATCGCAACTGCTATCTATTAAGGTATGAGCCACATCATGAAAATATTAGAGAATGTCTGCATTAAAAAATTACTATCTCCTGTTTAAAGCAGATTTATATTAATAGGGATCCTCAACCTAAAGTGTTTTGAGAAAACAAGCTATCCCTAAGCAGCTTGATGTGGAGCTAATGTTCGCGGGGCCTGATCTTTGCAAATATGTGTGCTCATAAATAGTTTTATTTGTGACAGAAGCTGTACAGAGTTTAAGGGCTCATTCTGGCAGATAACATCCGTACGTGTTTGCAAAATGGCCGCACAGGCAGTCATACGAGTCTTAAAGACTGCACTTTGGTACGGGACAGGGGAAGAATCTCACCAGCAAAGGTTATTTGAACACATACACTTTTTTCTAGAATACGGTAAAAGGTGCTACAGCTTTAGACTTCAAAGTTTTGAAGATTATTTGCGGTTAATCCAGTGCTGTTACAAGCTATAACAAGAACTCTGCCCATGCTGTAAAAAACCACTAATAAGCACTATCTTGACTCTAGAGCCTGACAGCCGCCCACTTTGGGAATGAACCATCAGCGTCTACCTTCTCCAGCTGGATGGTCAAATTACAATAAATGATAATTAGCAAATTAAAACTTAAATAGTTTTCCTGCTTGCTTGAAAGGGAAAAATGGGGTTTAAATGCATTTTTCTATTACTAAGCTAAATTTTATTGCATCATAAATGTATGATATTTTTTCTATAGAAAAAGAAAAGTCAAACTTTACCCTCCTCAGCATTTAAAGCTCAGCTTCATATGCAGACACGTATTTATACACAGGCAAATTTTTGCCCTTCCAGCTCCAGTGATTTCAATCTTTTAATTTGTAATTGTCCTGACACATTCCTGCTTCCATTTATTTTAATCGTCTCAGATTGTGACTCTTATTTGGAAACTGGAGCACTTGGACTAATTCAAAAGTACTTTCTGAAAGAAATATTCTTTTACACAGCATTTTGTAACACTACTGTTGTAACACATTACAAATTGGTGGTGTTAGACCACCATAACAGAGACTACCACTTCCCTGCTCTGCCCTTCAGAAATGTTTACTTTATCCTACAAAAAAAAGATATATCTAATTAAGCTTCACAATCAGTCTCATTGCATAAATAAGTGTTAGTTTCCTTGGGTTGCTAGCAAGAATACTGAGACACAGATGGGTTAAATGAGTTGTTAAAAGCCGCACAGTAGCTGCATTTTTATTATAAGGGTTAGCTTGAAGGGTAGCTTCACTGATTTAAAATATGAACAAAGGAAAGAGAATCCATATGAAAAACAAATGAAAAAAATTCACCCTCTTTGGACAAATTTCTGCTGAAAAGGATATGCACAGTGATCAAAGCAAAGTTTAAAGAATGAGCGTCTGGAAAAAAAAAAAACTTTAAAAGATGTTTTAGTTATAATAATGCAGTTATCCAAATGTCAGTGAATTTGATCAAAGCTGATCTACAGAGCTCAGGTTTAGCATTAGGTGAGTCATTTTCTTTTATTAGTGATGCTTTTTCATTCAAATGGGTAAAAAGGTGAGAGTTTGGATATGTTGAAGGTTTCATTGGCTTACAGTAGGGACAGACAAATGAGGCCCACCTAGTTTTACAATCTGGCCCACAGCTACTTTGTTTTTAATAAAATGCAGCATATTGAAAGGGCATGTCTCAACATGTCTTGACCCATCCAAACTGGATCAAGATGGAGAGCCCCATATTGAAACCAGTCCACTCCCAGGACAGGGCCTATTGTCCTCGGGGAGCCGGAAGGGTCCCTGCCTTGCCATGAGGCTGAAACCAGACAGCCTTGCTCCTACCAGCTGTACACCCAGCCCTCTCCTGGCTGCTTTGGGGGGAACATATTTTCAGGCTCCAGTGCTGCAGGGAGTCCTGGAAGTTCATTCAACTATCTTGACCAGCCTTTGTACTACCACAGGCTGTCTAAATTACAGGCAAGTGCAGTGTGGAAACCAGAGTTTAGTTAAACCGGTGTTAAGTCCTTAGGGGCAGTTTACAAAGCCCACCTGATTTTGTGGCAGGCATCTTCTCGCCACCAGTGCTCCAACTCACACCTGTATGAGAACAGTCCCTGGGGGTCCCTGAGGAGAAGGAATAATGCACTGCCCAAAACCCCAATTTCTCCTCTCATGGCCCCTGAACAGCATCTATCATTGCCATGAGGAGCAATTCAGGGCACCTCTGCTGCTTGCCTGGCAGAGGAAACCCCTCAAAACTAGGCTTTAAAATAAAGTCACCTTCCTAACCCTCTTTATTGTGGCTGGGACACTGTAATGTTTTTGGGGGGTTGCGAGGATGTTTAGCCAGCGAACTGTATGATGGTAGGACGGGGGTTTCTTGAGCATCTCTGGGAGGTTGTCTACTACAATGAGGCCCTGATCCTCTATTGATCTTGATGCTATTAGAAAAAACTATATTAATAGCAGGGTTAAAGTTGAGAGCCTGGGGAGCTGCTACTTTTCACAGCTTGCGACTGAAACTGTGTAAGTGTGCTTTACAGCGCATTCTCTCATCTGCAATTTCCTGTTACTGAAACCTGAAGAATTTCAGACAAACCAGGTTGCTGTCTGTAAGTGGCTGTGGGGCAAAGGCCGTTGAGCAGGGAAGGTCCCATGCCATTCCCTCACCTGAATCAGGACTTCACTGTGGAGCTTCTAGGGAAATTAACCTGTTGTGCCCCAGAGTTTAGGAAAACAACCAACTAACTGCAGGACAAGGTAGCATCAACCTACAGTTTGGCTGCTCTTTGGTGGCAGGTGTCCATGTGCACTCTCTTAACCGGTGGTACCTTGTAGCAAAAGCCAGGTATCTCATCCCTTGTGGAAAGGGGAGGTGAATTTGTGTTTATGAGGGGGTTAAAGAATACATAAGAGCAGTTTCTTGGCAGTAGCTGAGACACTGAACTTTCACACCCCCTGTTTTCCCTGCAGTAACTTGTTCATCTGCTCATATCCTCACTTCCCATATGGAAAACCCTGTTGAAGCAAACAAACAAATGCTGCCTCTGTAGGGCTGGGTGAAAGCAGTGAGGTCCCCACCTACAGCCCTCGCTCCTGCACCATAATCCCCTTTCGTTTGGAGTTATTGTGTGATTTTAGGGAATGAGCCTGTTGTGTTCCCAGGAAAGGACAGGACCATGCATCTGCATCGCAGTCTAATTTTTCATTAAAAACTTTGTGTGTCTAGAGTTTGTTTTTTGTTTTAATTAGGCAAACGAGACTCAGAAACACGTGAGTTGCCCACAGCTGAACTACTGAAAAACTGTTAGGTAGTTTTGAATTTTTTTTAATGGGAGTTTGAAGATATGAATCATGACAAAGATATGGTTGTAACTTGGCAAGAACTTGACATATGATGGTATAAGCTACCACATGCCTCTTAATGCAGTGTTAATTTCAAGACCCACTTTTCTGTGAAATAAAACTAGATAATAATGGGTGAGTGGCAAAAGAAGACAGGGAGGATCTGACCTATTCACCCAGATTCGTTCTGCCATCTACTGAAATCCCTTCAAAAGTTTCCTTGTTTTCCTAGCGTTTCTCTGTTGTGGTCCATGCCCATGCATCTCCAGGACAGGATCAGGCCATCCTTTCCACTGTGGAGTGGGAAAAGGAAGCCACAACATGGAAATGAGAGACAGAGTCATGGGGTGCTTGTGTGGTTAAATGATTCATCCCAGCAGAACCAGCTCCTGGACTAAATCAGGGAAGGGTTTACATTATACCCCAGCCAGGTGGCCTTGAAAGGGGTCTGAAGGCCAGGGCACCCTGCAGGCAGGAATGCTGCATTTGCATTGCCCTCGCAGGCAGCCTGAGCGTGCCTGGGGCTGGAGCTGCTCGTCAATCCCATCTGCCATCGCAGCTGGGCCTTGGGGCCTTCTAGAAGGACCCCTGAGGGTTTGCCTTCCCGCCACCCTCCTCGCCAGCCCAGCATGCAGGCAGACAGGGCAGCGTGCAGCTGGCACAGCATGGGGAGCCACATGGTTGCACTGGAAGTATTAATTAAGTATTAATTAGTGCCGTCCCCAGGACTGGCTTCAAGGGCACTCCAGCAGGCAGCCTGTGACCATAGGTGGTGCTGAGCTGCTCCCTTTCAGGTGATTTTGTCCTTTTTCTGCTGACGCACTGAATGCTGAGCATTGCTGCCCAGCTTAGCCTGGGGGGGCCCATGGGACCTGGGGAGGAGAGGGTGCCTCCGCGAACTGGGAGCATTCATCGTGCTTGCTGACTGTGAGCCCCAGATTAACATAATCCAGCTGTCTGCCTATGTTTATCAAACCAAAGAATTTACAAGGTTTGGATAAAAGGACCGTGATACAGCAACTGAAAGCACCTAAAGCACGTAACTTGTGCGGAAGATATCAAGCCTGTAGCAGCTGTGACCATTTCACACAGAGGCTCTAGCGCAAGCTCTCCCCGTGTGCTCAGCCTGGCACGTGGAGCGCAGGCTGCTTTGAACGCAGGCAAACTTGCATTAACATGATGGGAAGGAGCAGCTACATTCTAGTGCACCAGTGATCCATGAAAAATGGGTCACGGGGAGATTTAGAAACTGTACCTTTCAATCCCAGCCAAAGAGATACATCAAGACATGCTGACGTGAAGCCCAACTGACACACCTTGAGGCATCTTCGGTGCACTGAGTGGTAGTGACGCCAAAGGATGTCAGCTGGCAATATCAGAGACAATGCCTTGTAAATAATCTCCGAGGAAAAAAAGAAAAAAAAGGTTTTACTTCCTCCTATGCTTGGAAACAGAAAAGCAATCAATCAGTCAATCAATCTCCTTCCCTCAGACAAGCGAACGGGTCTCCAAAATGCCCTAGCGTGTAGGAGAGCCCTCACAAGCGTGCAGCAAGGGAGGTGCAGGTCAAGGCGCTGCCAGAGGAGTGGGAGTCTCGCAGCACTGCCTACAGCAAGGCACCACCGCCTACAGCAAGGCACCACCAGCATTGCCTGTGCCAGCAGGTCTCCTGCCGATCTGCACAGGGAAGGTGAAGTTTGCTCATTGCAAAGCCAGAAGTCTGGGGGATTTCTGCACAGAGGGAAAGCCAAAAGAGCGGGGGTTTGTAATCTTCTCCCAGCCGCGGCCCTCAGCCCTGTGAGGCGATGGAGCCACTCTCTGGATCCTACGAGAATTTCAGGGAAGCAAAAGTCCTGATGCTCCCCTTCTCCTAACGGGAGGAGGGCAATGACAGATGGACCCCAAAGGCCTGGAGATTCACTCAGCTGCTCCCGAGCAGACCAGGGGCTGCTCAGCACCCTCCTCGATCTGCTTCTGCTGTGGCCTCGATGGAATCAGCGGCAGGATGGCTTGTGGTAGTGCTCCCCCAGCTCCCCAAATTCAAACCAGTTCTGTGGCAGCTGCCAGGCCCAGCTGCTGGGGTTAGCACTAGCCTGCATCTGACAAAGATGCCACCTCCAACTAGCTCAGCAAAGTCTGAGAGGAGACATCTGTCCATCCCCTGGGGCCACTGCATCTCCCAGCACAGCATGCGGGGTCTCCGCAAAGGCCATGCTGCCCGTGTGCCCATCTGCAGCCCTGCCTGCGTCTGGGCTGGGGACACGACCTGTTTGCACTCCCAGTGGCACAGCCGTGCTGGCAGGGCCCTGCTGCGTAAACCACTCACTTCAGGCTGAGCTTGGTGTTTTCCATATCAGTAAATATTTTTTAAAGTTTTTAAAGTCAACTGGCACTGCAAAGCTTTGTCCTGGTGCTGTCAGGGGAAGACGCCTTCCCAGGGAAGCTGGCCATTCCACGGCTCTGGCTCGGCCACGTGGCGATGAAAGTGCAAGGCCACTGCGCTGAGGAGTAAATGCTTTCGAGGTCCCACTTAGTCTGCTTAGCATGAATTCCTGTGCAGTATTTGAAAGTCACACCTAGGAAAGGGTGCTCAAGCCATCAATGGAAGCTCAGAGGAGGGGGAGCAGCCTACACTTCACGTTACCTTAATTCTGCAGATTTAGAAAAGATCTTTAATGTTCACAATGTAAATATTTTTGCATCTCTTGTTTGATAGACTAGAAGCTCTAGAAAAAGTTTCACAAACATCTGCATCTGGATTTTTGAAAATAGAGATTGAGTGTTTTATACGGATGTGATGCATTTATTTTGAATGTAATTAAACATTTTAAAATCTAAGTATTCCTCTCTTTAATAATTCAACAAAAATAACATTTTGGCTAGTAGCCACCCTATTTTTACCATAATTACACCATTGCAAGTAGGAAAAAGAACTGATGAAATCTTCCATAATTAGGGACGGAAAAAAATGCTGTGAGAAAGGAAAGATACACTGGAAACACAGTACGATATTAATATAAAAGCAACTAAATCCTTGTGTAAAGTCACTCTTCCACACATAAAGGACTATCTGCAGTTGCAGTTTTAGGAACATGGAGCGATTAGAGGCTCTGAGCCACCAGTGCAGCTTAGCTGACTAACTGCAAACTCAGTCTTGAAATTTTGGGGCCAGTACGTTGCTTTTTTCATTCACCTCAGTTTTCTCCTCTTGACTTCCACGAGGGCCGTGGAGTTTGGGAGCTGCAGTGCTGATGCAAAAAGTGCTCCCACCCTGAGCTGTCAGGGCTGCCACCGGCCGCCTGCGCCACCGGTCCTGATGCTCCTGGGACCACACTGCTGGGTCTGTGACAGACCCAGCATGCTTAAAATGCTCTGAGTACATCTAGGGCACCTGCACTTATGCCTCCTGAGTGTCATGTGGATGTGCCATCGGTTAGTGGAGAGGGCAAGGAAGGAACGGCAGCACATGAGAAGTACCAGGCAGGGAAAACAAGGTCTGGGTTAGTGAGGAGAGAGGAGCTTGTATAGCCTGGTGGCTGCAGGACAGATCAAGGCAACAAGTGGAAGCTTGGATGTTCAAAAACAGGGAACCAGAAAGTCTGAGTGAGGGAATTTGCTGAGGAAAAGACAGGTTGAAACACAGGGTGTGACATGGGAAGGCAAAAAAGAAACATGAGGAAAAATGTAGGGAAGGAGATAGAGGGGAAACTAAGCAGGAGGCAGGGTGTAGTACAGGATGAGGCCAGCGTGAGAGAAGCAGCTCCTGAAGCAAACGTCCAGAAGCACAGCAGTGAGAAGAAAAGGGAAAAAGGAAGAGGGGGAAGTTCAATAAATAATGGGTTTTCACATGTTTTACTCAAATGGCTTAAATAGTGGGACCCTCAGCACCAGCCCTTCGCCCCAGCCAGACACAGCTGTGCCACATTCGTGGGTTGCTGCTGGGCTGTTCTCCTGTTTAGATCTGGTCTGTGCCTGTTCCTGAGGTGGTACCGGTACAAAGTTGGGCTTTGCCAGCAAAGCTGTGCTGGCATCGGGAATAGTCTGTGCTGGTCTGGAATAGCATGGCATGCTGTTGCTATGTAAGAGATGACCTCGTAGAAAAGTGTTATGCACACATAACTAGGCTGAGCTGCTCCGCCATCGGCTGCAGCATCCATTTCAGCAACTAATGTACAAAGAGCTCAGTTCTCAGATGCAACCTAAAGGACTATAATTTTTTAATCTCATTTGCACCCCAGAAATAGAGATTATTGACACATTATATCTTATTATCTGCTGTTTCTTCTCCCCAGCAGTTAGTCCTTCTCCCTGCTACCCCACTGCAGCCGCTGCCTCTAACACAGAAAAAGGTGCAGAACGAACAGTGCCAGCACAGGAGAAAAATGGCAGTGCCGAAAATGAAGGGGCAGCGGGAGAGAGAGGAACATGGGGAAGCAGGAGGCAGGTGTTTGGGAAGCTACAAGAAACTGCAGAAGTGCAGAGCTGCGTGCTGTGGTCTGGGATTGAGCTCCAGAGGCAAGGAGGATACTTCACACAGACACAAACAGCAGTCACGGGGATATTAGTGTATTTAGTGTTTGCATTGTGAAAGTCAGGATGGCACTTTACGGTTATAAAAACCCTAGCCCTGCCCAAAAGATATCTTTACAGAACTTGTTTCTGTTCCCAACAGGTCTAAAACTAACGAACCATATGTGTATTTTAACATGTTCTTTATAGCTGTCTGAAATTTTCCAGGGAGAGACCATCTTTTAAAAAGTGAATGGAGCGTGTCAGTGCCATAGGCAAGTGTATTGATAGTAAAGAGAAATACTAAATCATCCTCCGACATTTTAAGATGATAGCTACTGGTTTAAATTTTAAAAACAGTCCAGGGACCAGCTATTAGAGATACTTGTCACTGCCCCTCTTTAGCAATCTGGGCTTTGTTCTGGCTGCTGAACTTTCGATATCCTCAGAAGATAAATTTACAGTCTGTGTCTGCTCAGGGGGAAGATTATTAAACAAGCAACCCCAAGCAATTAAATAAAACCTTAGCTATATGCAATCATTTTAATTTAGTCCTTTGATATTGTTCATCTGATTAAGTTCTTTCCAAACAAACTGCACATAGAACTTGGCCTAGGAGGAGCAGACTAAGCCCATATGTATCCTGACAGGGGTGTTTATTCGAACAGAGTTATCCCAGCCTTGCTGTGTGTACTTGGGGATGCAAAAGGGCCTGGGGACAGGAACTTGGAGAACAATAAGGATAGAGAAACTTAGAGGAAATAACCTACTGGGAGAACGGGAATGCCCTGGGAATAGTAAAACCAGTCAGACAGGAAGAAATGAGATATTGGGAAGATGCCCACGGAGAGGGAGCAAGAGATGCCCACGGAGAGAGGTTTGGAGAGGAGCAGTGTGGAGAGAGGAGCAGTTTGGACAGGGAAGACGGGGGCTGCCAGCACAGGGAGGGGAGGAAGGCAGTCCCAGGGGTGCAGCACCCCAGTGAGGGAAGGGATGCAAGTCACACGGGGTGAAGAGGAAGAAACCAGATGGCCCTTAAATAAACTTTTATTCGGAGGCCAGCAGACCAATATTTTTGGCTGCAGAAACATTTTTTTCCTTCCCCATCTTGCTGGACAGGAGCAGATGGAGAGATAGGCCTTGACCGCTTAAGAAATTCTGGCTGAGTTTGAGATGCCATGTCTGTCGCGTCTGTGGAAACTCACCTGGCTGCCTCGGAGCTCCCTGCCCCTGGCCCCAGGGTGAGCATGGTAGCCCTCTGCAGAGGCAGCAGACGGGTAGCAAGCAGCTGCAGGCAGTAATGCAGCCCTTTCTGCACCGACGGCCTGACTGCAGCCCAGGCGCTGCTGATTTTGACTTGCTACTCATTAACAGGGTTCAGGCAGTGCCGCAGGACCAACGAGGGTCAGGAATGGGGACACTGCAGCCGCTCAAGCTCTGTCAGCATCTGCTCCCCCTGGGCCTGCTGGGACCTGTGGCCTCCCCGTGGATGGACCATCCCGGAGCCCTAGCACCCTGCTAGGTGGGGCCCTCCCCGCTGAGCTGGGTGCAAGGGGACTGTTCTCCCCCCGGTCAGGTCTCCCTGAGCCGGAGTGGGGGGAGACTTTTCCCTACCATTCTAACCTGGTCCTTAGTAGTAGGAGCTGGGCAGGATGGGTGTCCCCAGCCTGGGAAAGAACAACTTTTGGGGTCCCAAACTACCCAAGACCCTGCAGGGAGGGTGCCAGGAGGGACAAGAGCAGTGGGGTGGCAGAGGAGGGGATGCATGTCCAAGCCACCCTACACATATCAGGGAAGATGCCTCAGTGCTGGCACTAGGCCCTCTCAGAGGGGACCTGAGACACTGGTGAGGGGCTCACAAGGGTGCCAAGGGAGGGGAGCCCAGGGGTCGGTGCCACCATCCTGCTCCCTGCATACTGGGTATGGGTACTGAGCGTGCAGCCTGTTGGGGTGGGCATGCCCGGCCGCCAAGAGGCACCCTAACCACGGGGCGACTGGGGTGGCGAGGGAAGGAGGGAGAAAGAGGGGGTCCCCCATGGTGAGGTGAGGGTCTCCCAGGAGGGGAAAATAATCCCTCTCCTCGGCGCCCCTCCGTCCACCCCCCGGGCCGTGGTGACCAGATTGGGGGGGGGGGGGGGGGGGGGGCGCTCCCCGCTGCCAGGGGCCCGTGGGGGGCCACGGATGAGCCCCAGGGCGGCGGGGGGGGGGGGGGGGGGGGGGGGGCGGTATTTGCGCCTTGCTGTTTGCTTCCAGAGCTGCCGGGAAAGAATCGTCTTCTGCAGGATAAAGTCCCTGTCTGCGCGGGTGAATTGCCTGTGTCCAAAGTCTACTGGCAGGAGGCTGGCTGCGGCAATCTCCGCGAGAGGGATGACTTTTACAATATATGGGCTGATTGCAAATAAGTTACTAATAAGCCGCTTTGGCGTAAGAACGGCTCTATGCATTATTTCCTAAGATCTGTTTATTTGCAAGTATTTCTTTCTTTCTTTCTTTCTCTTCTTAAAAAAAAAAAAATCGTTTGGGAAAATAAAAAAAAGTACAGAAGTTAATATTTAGACATTCATACTATTAAGTAATAGAGCTATAAACTCTCAAATACGGCACTTTCATTTTACTTAACAATAGATAACACAACAGCGACAGTGAAACAGGCCAAACAAAAGCGATCACCAAAATTGTTGTGACAGTACAATTACCCGGCTAGGAAATTTATTCAATATGCTTTACCATTGCATTGACACAGCAGGAAAAAAAAGCCCAAATGTTCAGAGAATAATACAACAAGGCAGGAGGTATTTGGAAAAAAAAAAGGGATTTATTTTGAAATACACTTTTAAGAGATACTTTTTGCCTCCCCGATTTGTTATCGATGTGCATCTGACACGACGATACAAAACAAACAAACGAAGAAAACCACATTCTGTACAGAGCTCTAAAATGAGCCGCGAGTATCTACAAGATGAGCTTTACGCCTGGGTGGGGGTTGGAGAGGGGCCCGATCCTGCAGTCCGCACTCTCTAAACGAGTTTCGCAGACGTGTGGTAGGAAAGCTTGGCCCCGAGTCTGCGTGTGTGTCTCCGTGTGTGTGTGTGTGCGTGTCTGTGAGTTCCTACAACACAGTCCTTGAGTAAAATGGGCAAGTTGGAGCTGCCGGAGCGGGCGCGGGTCCCTGGCTGCTCTAGAAGTCCTGCCGCGGGGTGTGAGTTAGACTGTGCCGCCGTAGATCACAGTTTCGCCTGAACACTTTGCCGCACTGCTCACAGTTGTAGGGCTTGATGTCTGTATGGGTAAGAAGGTGAGTTTTCAGATTACTTCTTTGATTAAAGGTTCTTCCACATGTGGGGCATTTGTGTGGAGATTCCTGTTCAGATTTGAAGCAAGCAAAGGATTAATCCTTCACAAACTGCCTGGTTTAACGTATTACTGCACTTTTTCTTATCGCAACGCACTACTTGAAATATCGGGGTTGGCCACGAACGAGAGCCACCGCGGGCGGACGGCACCCGTCTGCTCGCCCTCTCCTGCCCCAAAAGGGTTATTTGATAGTTCTCGGGCCGTGGCATTTTGCGCTCCTGGGGCGCAGGGAAAGCGGCCGCCGCGCCGTCCCCCTGCTCCGGGGCTGCCGCTGCCCGACGGCGGCCGCCACGGGCCCAGCGGGCGGGCAGGACGCTCCGCACCGCTCCGCACCTCTCCGCACCGCGCCGCCGGGCTTCCCCGCCGCCCTGCGCCTGCCGCCGCCGAGGCAGGGCTGGAGCCCTCAACGAAAAACGCCTCGAAGCGGCGGCGTGGACAAAACCAAAGCCGGGACTCGCTCCCCGCCGCCAACCGCGTCCCCGTCGGCTTTAAGCCCGTCTCCCGCGGCTGCCGGTTTTACGCGGGACGCCCGCGGCCGCGGAGATAACCGCCGGCCGCGGAGATAACCGCCGGCCGCTTCCCTCCCCCGGGGAAGCACGGAGCCCCCAGGAGCCAGCGCCCCCTCGCTCCCCTCCCTCCGCACCGGAGCCCCGTGTCCCCGGCAGCCGCCGCCCCTGCCCGCGGCGGGCCGCGCCGGCTCCGCGCCGGCAGGACACCCGCGGAGGAGGTCGGGGAGCGCCGGGCTCACCTGCATGTGTAGGGTTTTGTGGACCGCCAGGGTCCTGGACTGGCAGAAGCCCTTCCCGCACTCCTGGCACTTGAAGGGTTTCTCTTTGGAATGGATGTACCTGGAAGGCAACCCGAGGGGTGAGCGGCGCTGCCGGCAGCGCGGAGCCCTCCCGGCCCCGCTCCCCCAAACCCGGCTCCCCCCAAACGCTCCCACCCTGCTCCTCCTCCTCCCCGCCCCACCCCACCCCACCCCCCCGTATAATTCTGATTATGGTTAAACTCCTCTACCGGTTCAAAACTTTTACAATAATTCGTATCGAGGCGTGATTGCACTCTCTGGTGACAGATCGGGACAGCACCTGCTCCGCCGGCGGGACCCGAGCCCGCCTCCCCCGAAAGCAGCGCTGATCCTCCGCCCGGCGGCCGCGGGGTGCGGAGGTGGAGGGGAGCGAGCCGGGGAGCGCCCACCTGCGCCCCGTCCTCTTCCCCGCACCCTCCAGGGCCGCGCTTCAGAAGCACAGTAGCCCCGGGGGCTTCGCCCCAATGCGGGTGCCCGTCCCAGGCAGAGCGCGGGTCCTGGCTGCCCTCCACGGCCGCGGAGTCGGAGGGGGGGTTTCTGCTGCTGCCTTCCCGGCTCAGCCCAGAGCTCCCGCAGCGGCTCAGCCTCATCCGCGCCCCCCCCCCCCCCCCCGCCCCCGGTCCGGCCCCGGGGGCGGCGGTCCCTCACCGGTGGTCCCGCAGGTGGTCCTGCCTCCGGAACGCCTTGTGGCAGATGTCGCAGGTGTAGGGCCGCTCGTCCGTGTGGGTCCGCTCGTGGATGAGGAGGTTGTAGGACTTGGTGAAGTGCCTGCCGCAGAACTTGCAGATGAACTCCTTTTTCGTCTTGGAGGGCAGGCGGCCGCGGGAGGGCTTCCTGTCCGGGGACAGCTTGCTGATGCCCGAGAGGGGCGAGGCCAGTCCGGGGCTCAGCTTGGCGAGCTCCCCCACCTTGGGGGGGTCCTCCTGCGTGGCGGCCACGGCCAGGTTAGCAAAGTCAAAGCGGGGCCTGTCCTTGTGCAAGGCTGGGAGGACGTGGGCGATGGCTCCTTGCTTGGGGTGAAAGAGGTGCGTGGCGAAGGGGAGCGCGGGGAAAGGGAAGCGGGAGTCCACCAAGCCCTGGGCGGCCGCCATCTCCGTGATGGTGGAGCGGGTGATTTCATGCACATTGGGGTAGCCCAATGTCCAGTGGTTCATGTGCATGGTTTGCACGGCGCTGAGTCCATACAGACCTTGCAACTGGTCCACAGCTGCGGGGAAGGTGTTCACAGCCTGGAGGAAGGAGTAATTGGTGAGTTGCAGGGACGGGTGCAGCGGGATGGGGGCTGGCAGAGCCTTGCTTCCCATCTTCCCGGGGCGGGCGGGCGCAGGCCGGCGGTGCGGCTGGTGCCTCTGCTGGGCTTTCGAGACGGGGAGAAAATCCTGGGAAGGAAGAGGGAGAAAGGAGGGGAAAGAAACTTTTACTGAGAGCGGCGTGGTTCCCCTTAGCCGAGGCGAGCGCAGCGGCAGAGACAGGGAGGGAGGGCCAGGCAAGGCTCCGGTGTGCTGCCGTGGTGCGGCCCCAGCGCCCCGCCGCAGCCCCGGCTCCCGTCCTCCGCCACCGACCGACCCACCGGCGCGATCGCTTCGAACGGAGAAGCTAAAGCGTAAAAAATTTTTTTATATTTCGCTTCCAGAAACACCCAGCCCAAGCTAAAATAAAAAGGAGGAAACCCAGCGCCGAGCCAGCCGAAGGCGCCACAGATACAAATTAAACGAATCGTGGAAAAAATACACCCGGAACGCAGCCGGGGCCGGCGCCCGGGCCGCTCTGCTCCCCTCCCCGCCGCCCCGCCACCGTCCCCCCGCAGGGCCCACCGCGGGGACCCCCGGGGCCGCCTCCCTCCGGCCCCCCGCGCCGACCTGACCCCCGGCGTCGCTCCCACCCTCCGCCCGGCCTCCCGCGGGCGCGGAGGCCCCGGCCCCGACCCCGACCCCTCCTGGCTGGGGCCTCCCCGGGAAGGAGCAGGGTGCTCAGGAGAGCCGAGGCAGGCCCGGGGGGCGGCGGGGGGGGCTATAAACCCCGCGTTTATCCCAGCTCGGGTGCTTATTTTTCTTCCTTCAACAACAAGTCATTTATCAAGATAACCGAGGGAGAGAAGAGGCGCTCCTGCCCCGCACGCACACCTCCTACCCAGCCCCCCGCGCCGCAGGTCCTAAATAAATCCACTTTGCGTCGAGATCCCTTCCAGATGGCCGGGGCCGCCCCACGCAGCCCGCCCGGGCCCGGGCGATCCCATCGGCGGCGAGGAAAGCAGCCGGTCTGGAGGCCTCCCCGGCCCGCCGGGAGCTACCCCCCAGCCGGCCGCCTCCAGCCCGCAGGGCCGGGAAGGGCGAGCGCAGCCCCGGCGGGACGGAGCCGGCCGGCCGAGCCCCCGCACCCCCTCCGCCGCCCCCCAGCCGGGAGCTCAGCCGGGGCGGCGGGGCCGGGAGCTAATGAGCGGTGTGTGACTGTCAGAGGGTTTCACTCAGACCATTCAACCGAAACCGCCGGGCCCGCTTCTCCCGCCGCCCGGGGAGACCCCTCGGCGCCCCGGGGGAGACGCTCCCCTCCCGCGGGGCAGAGGGGCACCGGCGCGGGGGTCAAGACCCTGCCCTCTCTTTTTTTTTGTTTTCGGGGAGGGTTCACTTCCAGCAGTCAGGCGGCTGCCACGACCCAGAGGAGCGGCGAAAGCAAGCGCCGGGGTCTCTCCGGGCCTGTAAACAAGAGGTAGGGCCGAGGGTGCCCCAGCACCTCCTGGGATTTGGGTGGATGGACTGGTAACGCGTAGTTTCCAAAATAAACAAGGCAGCCCCCCGCCATCCCAAACGAAAACCTCCCCCAAACAACAACAAAAATAAAGGAAACTCTCCGAGCGCAGAGCCCGCGCCCCGGGAGCGGCGTCCCTGCCCCTCCAGGCCGCCGCCGCCCTCCCTGGGGCCGCACGGCTCGGGCCGCTCCACAGGCACCGTGCAGCCTGCGGGCGGAAAGCGACGCTTCGATATTTTTCCTAAAATCCTTTTCCTCTCCGTTTGTGGCACCGCACTGAACTGGCCCTCCGGGGGAAAAAAACCAAAACAAACCAAAACAACAAACCAAAAACCAAACGGGAACGAGGTTGGGTGTGAATTGCAGTGTTACCCACCTCTGTTTTCGTTTTCCTTGAATCGTGGCTCTCCCGGATTTCCTTCGCTGCTGCTCAGTTTTTCTCGTTTGTGATTGTATCGAGACCGGGGACAGTGTTATCGATACGACCTATTATATATGGCGACCTTTTCTTTTTTTTTTTTTTTTTTTTTTTTTGGGGGGGGGGGGAGTGGTGGTGGTGGTTATATATAGAGACTTATTTTTAAAGATGTCGTAGTGTGAGTTCCTATTCGCTTTCCGCCAGAAACCGACACAGAGGCAATAAAATCGCTTTTCTCTGGCTGCTGCCGCGGCTCCTGCCTCCATCCCGGCTGGCTGCGGCGGGGATTCGGGGCACCGGCGATGAGCTACGGCCGGGGTAGGGACCGTATTTCTGCAGGGCAGAGCTTCGTCTTTTAGAGCCGCGTTGGACGGCTATGTGCGGGGATGTCACTGCACGGCGCTCGTTTTCGTGTCAAAGAACCAAGTTCGAAAAACTATCCCGAACACGAAATCCGTATTTTAACGCAGAAACTCTTAAAACCACGCTGTTGCCTGAACCCCGGTACATCTATTACTATTTGTACTCGGAGGTAACTTTATTAAAAACTATCCAAAAAGACTAGAAAGTGCCTTCGTGCGTGACTTTAAGACTACTTATCCTAAAGTGCGGGGGGGCAAGTCAACCAAAAACGGATGTTACTTAAACTTTGGCACTTCCTTTTCCCTTTCCATTCAGAGCGCCTAATTAAATTAAGCCCGGTGCCTGGGCAGTACGCCCCTCTCTACCTGCCCGCCTGCCGCCGACCTGCTGGCCCGGCCGGCGCTCCCCCTCCGCCGCGGCCGGGGCCGTGCCCCGAGGGCGCTGCTGCTGTTCCCGGGGCGCGGGTGGGCCCCGGGGCGGCTCCGCGCCCCGCCAGCCTCACCCGGAGCCGCGGCCGGCTCTGCCCGCGCAGCCAGGTCTAATTTCTACGGACCGAGGGCTTCTCCAGCGCGACCCGCGGGGCAGCCCCGCAGTCCACGCACGGACCGGCTCGTCCCCGCGAGGAATTCCGCGTGAAGGCCACCGGCCGCGCACTCCGAAAGGCCCCCGCCGCCCGGTCCCGCACCAGCGCGCCCGCGGCGTGCGGGGGGGACCCGCGCCCCGGCCGCCGCGGAGCTGCAAACTGAAAGTAAACCCGGAGGCGCCGCGCTCCCCGCCGAGGGGACGGTCCCGTCCCCCCACCGCCCCGGGGGGCCCGGCCGCGGCCCCACCGCCCCGCTCCCGCCGACGGCAGCGGGCAGGGCGGGCCGGGGCAGCCGCTTACCTACCGCAGCCGGCTGCTCCTCCCGGGGCACAGCCGAGGCGGCGGCCGCGGCACCTTCACGGAGACATTAGATCCACAGCGCGGGCGCTCAGCGGGGCCGGGGCCCGGCGGCGGCCGGCATGGTGCGGAGGGCTGGGCGGCGGCTGGGAGCTCTGGCTGCGGCCGTCCCGGGGCCCCCGGCATAGACCGCCGCCACCCGCCCGCAGCCTCCCGCCTTCGACCCCGGCGAGTCTCGGCGCGAGTCTGAGCCGCCCCCTGCCCGGTCCATCACATTTCAGCGGTGAGTGGCGTGGAGCGCTGTCCCCGCCCGCCCGCCGCCGCCGCCGGCCCACCCCGCGGCGCGCACAGCCCCGCGCTCGGGGCCGCGCCGCTCCGCCCCGACGGGACGGGACCGCCCCCGGCCCGGCCCGGCCCGGCCCGCCCCGCCGCGCCGGCCCCACTGTTTACTTGTGTTTGGGTAGCAACTGGGTTTTAAAGGGGCAGGACGCCCCCCGCCACCACCCCCCACCACCCCTCCCCCCCGCGTCACCTAAGGTGACTTTTCCCTCCGAGAGCGGCCCGCCGCCCCGCTGCCGGCCGCGGCCGCGGGGATTTGCGCGCTCCCTGCGCCCCAAGCGCCCGCCGTGCCCCGGCCAGCGCGACACACGCGGCTTGACTTGCTTAAATACCTAAAAGAGATCCCCCAAATCCAGACCGTGGGGGTTTTGCGGGCGCCCACCCCTCCGAGGGGACCTGCAGGTGCAGGTGACGCTCACGTCCGAAGGGCTCCGTGGCCGTCGCGTCTGGTCGCCCCATGGCCCGACACTTCAGCCATTCCGCTCTGCCCTTTAACTGAGATTTAGGCGCCTAAAGGCAGATTCAAAGGAGAACCTATGCGGAGGTATCCCCGTGCGTGGTGACTAAGCACACAATCCCTACCTGGAACGGGCAAATAGTTTCGAGAGCAGTTTCGATTTATTACCGGGGAATTTACTGCTAAATGGGGCCTCTGTGACCCTCTTCAAATTTCTTGATTAAAGCACTGTCTTCATTTTCGTCGTTCGCTGCAACACGATTAGTTGCATACAGCGAATTTGGGTTGAATTTTTATCTGTAACGTTATCTTGTTCTGTGAATTACTTAAATCACATGCTTGGGGAATTTATTGTATAATCTGGGCTGGAGATTGGGGGTAGGCTTTGAGAAGTATAAAAAGATATCAGAAGAAATGGCATTTAAAACCAGCTTTGAAAAACTTTCTAGGTAGAGTCTGTATCGGTTCATTCGAGCCCGAGGAAGACAAGAGGACACAAGTGACGTCTGCGTCCGGATTTTTTTCTCCTTTTAGTATATAGGAGAAAAAAAAAATTAATCAAGGAGGGGGAATAGGAGTTGGCAGAGGAAGGTTTGGAGGTGTCCCCTCGCAGGACAGCGCAGCAGAGGCTGGCGCTCGTTGGAGCCCGCGGCTGCCGCCGGCCGCCGAGCGCTCGGGCTGTTTTTCGTTTCTTTTCACAAAGTCCTGTTTCGAAAATGCCCTATTTTAAATCTCAGTAACCCCAAATAAATAGTATTTCTTCTCTTGAGCAGTGAGGACACCGAGGTTCATAGTTCCGGGGGAAGGAGCGATTCCCCCGGGCCGGGGGTGAGGCGGGTGCGGGCGGCGACGGGAGCCTGCGCGGGGCGAGGGCTGGGCGGCCGCGGCCGGGCTGGGGGGCTCCGGCACGACGCGGCGGGGGGAGCCGCACGCCCCCGTTGTTTTGCTTTCTCGAGCGAGGCCGCTTGCTTCGGGAACGAAGCGGAAAGGGGACTCTAGAGTCGCATTTTTCGTCCCGCACTGCTGTTTTGCGGACGCCAAGGAGGATCTCCCCGGACACAAGGATTCGAGGGGGGGTGTTTTGGGAGAACCGTCATTTTTTACCCTTTACAGCAATGAAAAATAAGTCGAACTTGGGGATGGGGGGGGGGGGGGAGGAAAACAACCCACAATCAAAACCACATAACACACCCCCCCCCCCAAAACAAGAACTACCTCCCCAAAACCCAAACGGACCAGGCAACGAAAAAGCCCTGGAGCAGAGGGAAGTGGGGAGGGGCACGGAGCGGGCAGAGCCGCTGCCCGCGCTCTTTGCTCCCCGGCCGCCCGCGGTACGTTTCGCCACCGGGCAGAGCCGCGCTCTCCCGGTGCCGGCAGCGCGGCGGCAGCCCCGCAGGTCTGCGCTGCCAGGAGCGCCCGGTGACCCCGGCCCGGCCCGGCCAGCAGGTGCGCGGCGAGAGCTGGCGGCGAGACCCGCCGGTACCGCCGGTACCGCCCGGCGCCTCCGCACCCGCCGGAGCTCGGGCTCGCTCGGCCGTCGAGGGGCTCCGCGGCAGCGGGCGCCCGTCGAGCAGGGGTGACACCACAGGGGGCACAGGCCGCCGGGTCCCGCCGGAGCCTCGCGCTTCCGCGTCCACCCCGGGCGGGCCCCTCCCGCCCCCACGGGCCTCCCTCCGCCGCCCGGTGCGCGGGCCGCCACCGACGGACACCCCGCGGCCTGCGGGGCACGGGCGCTCCCGGGCGGGGCAGGTGCCGCGCTCCGCTTCGGCGGATCCCGCCGCCGCTGTGCCCTGGAGGGGCGAGGGGCAGGGCCGGGGGGCGCGGAGCGGCACGGAGCGGCGCGGGGGGGGCGGGGGGCGCCCCGAGCCCCGCGACAGGCGGCAGCGGCGGCCCGCGGTGTTGCAGCGCCCCCTGGAGGCCGGCGCGGCGCCCTGCCCGCTCCGCCGCCGCCGGCGGCCCCGGCCCGCTCGGGGCGCGTTGGGGCGGGCGGCCCGGCGGCACCCGGCGCGGAGCTCTCCCCGCGCCACCCGGGAGGTGGGGGCCGCGCTGCCCCGAGGAGCGGGGGGGAGGCGGCGGAGCTTTCCGCGGGCGCCCGAGCGCGCACCCCGCGCCGCCGGCTCCCATCCGCGCGTCCCGCCGGTGCCGACACCGCCGCGGTCATCTCAGCCTTCCCCCGCTCTCTCTTCAACACCCCCTCTCCCCCAAAAAAGTACATCCAGAGCGCTGGACTCCGTCCAGGGGAGCAGGGAGGCAGGCAGTGTTTGTTCGCGCTGCGAGGAACAGATTAAGGCAGCCCTTCCGCTGGCAGCGCAGCTTGCGGCAAACCTTGACCACTCGCCCCGTCCTGAGCACAAAACCGCACCGGAACACACACACGCACACACACACACACGCACACACAAACACACACGTGCGCACACACACGCACACACACGCAATGAGGCCCCGCGGCTCGGCTCGGCGGCCCCTCCCGCGGAGCACCGTGCGCGGGCGCGGTGCGCGATGCACGCACGAAGCGGCTCGGACCTTGGCAAACCGGCGCTGTCAGGAGCGGGCGGCTGCGGGACTCACCCCCGCTACAACGAACGGGGCAAAATCCTCAGTGGGAGCCGGGGGTGCGCCCGCAGCCAGCGCCGGGAGGGGCGGCCGGCAGCGGGGTCGGCGCGGCCGGTGTTGCCGTAGCACCGACCCGCGGGGGTACCTGGGCCGGCTCCGGCTCGGACGGGGCCCCTCAGAAGGGGCCGGGAGCAGAGTCCCGCACAGGGCGCCCCGACGGCTCCCGCCGGCCGCCGGCTCGGGGAGCGCTGCCGCTGCGCGCAGGGCAGAGGTGCCGCTCGTCAGCGAGCGCGCCCGCGGACTCGGGCCCAGCCCCGGGCTGCCGCCCGCCGACGGACAGACCGGTGCTGCAAACGGCTCGGGCTGCACACCGAGGACTTACTTAAATCTTTTTTAATTTTTATTTTTTTAAGGAAAACAGTGACCGCCCGTCGATCTGGCACCTGATTCCCGCTGGTGTTTCTTGGTGACTAAATCATCACCTACTTCACTCAGATTTATTGGGGTGGGATTTTTTGTTTTGTTTTTAATGTGCCAGTGGGGAAATGCCAAGGTTTGACAAGCGGGCGTAGGCGGCCGGAGGCGAGGCAGGCTCCGGGGGACACCGCCGAGGCAAGTCCCGCTCCGCATCTCCCTTTCCCCCGCTCAGAATCGGATCCCCGTAAAACATCGCCGCGACCAATTTCCATAAAAGAAGAAAGCAATTAAGCACACAACGACCTCAGCGGTCTGGGTCTCGCCCGCGTCTCCCACGGGCGCGCAAACCCCGCCACCCCCTCGCTCGCAGCACCTGCCCGCGGTCCCCGGCCGCGGGGCTGCCCCGGGGCAGCGGGGAGCGGGGCGAGCCCCTGCCCGCGGCACCGCCGGCTGCCCGCCCCGACACCTCCCCGGCGGGCAGCACCACGGCAGCCAGCCCGGCGGGCGCCCCCTCCCCGCCTTCCCCTCGGTAGGGAGCACCGAGCCCCAGGGCAGCTTCTGCTCTTCAGCCGCCGTGCCACGGCTACCCCGCTCCCGGGAGCTCCCGGCCCCACGGCGGGACACGGCGGGCCTCACGGGCGCACCGGGAGAAGCGCCAACCCCCCCTTGGCCGAGGCCAGCTTTGCCGTTTGCGCGGCGGTGGGGACCCCCTCGTCCCGCGGAACTTGCGCGCTGTGCCGCGGTGCAATTGCGCGGTGCGGATGGAGCGAGGGAGGATGCGGCGACGGCTGCCGGCACCGCGGGGACCGGGGCGAGGACACCGCCCGCTGCGGTGCTGTCTCCTTGCCCCGACGGCGGGCTCCGGGCCCGGGAGAGCCGGGGCGGCCGCGGGGGCCTCTGTGGGCCGAAGGGTCGGTGGCGGGGGCCGCTGAGGGGCCGCCCTGCCCCGGCCCGAGGGCGGCGATGCCCGTCTCCCGCCGGGAGAAGCTCGCTCCCTGCAGGCGTCCTGCCCCGGGGCGAGCCCACCCAGCGCAGCCCAAAGCCGGCGGCTTTCTCCCGCTCATCCCGGCCTGCCGCCTGCTGACCTCCTCGGGGAAGGCGGGGAGAAAAGCCCTCGATAAACGGACTTCTCTAGCCTAAAGCAGTCCTTCCCCCGCCATCGGCCACGAGATGTTTTTGTGGTGCCTGAAATGAGCAGCTGTCAAGACATGAAGAAATACAACGTGCCGTACCTTATTAGAGTTTGGTTTAAGCAACCCTTTGGCTAAAGCCCTTCCTGCCGTCAGCGCTGAAACACTGAGCAGGGCTGTTGCCTACAGGCAGGGCTGGAAGCGCAGACACCCATCGCACACGAGTGGGCCCCTTTCCCACCGCTCCGTACCTCGCCGCCCCCCCGAGCAGAGGGTCCCCAGGCTGGCAGGCTTTGCTCCCTCTCCGGTGGCGGTATTTTACCTCTCTTGGCAGACGTGCCAAGTGACAGCCCGCACGGGCTGGTGAGCTCCGCTCCTGGGGAAAAGGGGGTCTCAGGCACTGCTGAAGTTCTGCAGCTGCCTCAGGCTGGAGGGATCATGAAGTTTGCAATGTCTGAGCCAACTGTTAGGGGGAAAATCTAAGAGAGATATTGTATAAAAGCAATAAATCGGTTTAAGAAACGCAGTTGTACACTTGGTTGCATGCCTCTAACTCACCTAGGACATGAGAACTCCAAGGCAGCAGAGAGCGGGGCCCATACATCTTGTCCTGTGACGTATATTAAATAACTCCATTTCCTTTTAAGAACTTTCTATATCCCAGTGAATAACCTGATTTTCACAAATAAAATTAATACTATAGGGTGAAAGTCAGCAAACAACAGAAAAGCTCAGAGGGCTTTTTCCAGTTGTAAACATGCAGAATCCATATGGTCATTAGATACATCTGTGGGTTAAGCACTGATTTGTTTATGCAAGCCTGATGCTTACGATACTCTTAAACTGGGACTACTCTGTCGAATATATGTACACTGTAATCCCCTTTTACCTACCCTCTGCATGTATGTTTCCTGATTTCAGTATGCATTCTCGATGTGTAAACTGTGGCGAAGGGTATGTTATAAACCAGGATACTACAGAGCATTTCAGATATTTCCAGAGCATTACAAGCACGGTGCAAGCATATGCAAATCATCACTTACAGATGTGCACAATGTCTGTATTAATCTCTGCGTGTTTTTCCAGTTGTTTGTGGCATCTAATTCAAAGAAAAGGACAATAATGGATATTACGAAAAAGTACCAATTGTTCCCAGGCAGACTTGCCCCTAGAATCTCCAGACAAATATTACTGATGAAACCCTGCACTTCTTAATAAAATCAAGGTCTTTTGAAATTAAGATGTTGAAGATTCCTGAAATACAAGGAAGTCGAGGGCAAACTTACCATGGTAAGGCATGTGAAAACTCTTAAAGGCACTGCCAAGGCTGAATACTACCCTGTATCTCTATTGGGTATTATCCAAAAAAGCACTTAAGTGCATGCTTAAGTTCATCACTACCCAGGGCAGTACCTAAGCAGGTGCTTCAATTTCTTTATATGCCAAAGTCACCTGCTGGATGTGTGTTTTACCATTGGTTTAAAAGATCTCCTGAATCAGGGCCATTATTTTCAGATTGCCTCCTGAAAATAAACAAATGAATAAAAGCTTATAAAAAAACCCAAAGCAGTTACCATTCTAGGCAAGATTTTTCATTGTGCCTGCTTTTGTGCCCTTTTCCATGAGTTAAGTTGTTGGCACTCAGTTGTCTGTTATGTTGTTTCTGCCTTAAATGCTGGTGTTTCCCTCAGCTTCTCGTGCTGCCACCTCATAGCACCACTGTGTGCACCATCCTGTTGGGTGAAAGGACAGTTGCTCCATCACGAAGTTTGTGGATGTGATGCTGATTGATACACCTTGGAGATTTTTCAGAGCAGAACAGTTTGGATCTAGCTTGTGGCATGGGAGAAGGAGCCCTTGTTCTCCATGAACTCTCCATAGCCACTGTGGATCAGGGCAAGATCACTCTGGAGTACAGAAAGCCTGCACAGTCAAAGCAACAGCTGGCAACAGGAACAGATCAGTTCAAGAATATGAGCTGGGCAGGGACTAGTCAGAAGACTTTCTGGTAAAGAATATTCTTCTATTTCTCTTCCCCTTCCTTCTTCCCCTTCCTTCTTCCCCTTCCCCTTCCCCGTCATGGCAGACAGTCTCTGGTCTCTGGGTATCATGAGCCAGCAACAGACACAAAGCATGTAAACCCAGGACAAATCTGAGTTGGAATCCAGCAGTGGATTTCCACCTTCTTTGCTCACAGACTCCTGTTTTTGGTTCCTGTGGTGATACAGGTCCCTGGCATTCCACTTGCTCTCCTTAGTTCCCTCTCACAGACCCTGCAGAAGCATTTGAGGGACCTACACAAGCCGGTAAATAGTAGGATGAAAACTAGTGAATGGATGTTTCCCCTGTTTTGTCCATACTAGAGGGCACGGTCCATCTCATAAAGAATATCAATGAGTATTACAATCTGCCTTGTTTGCATTAACTATTTGACCTGCTCACCCTTGATAGGCTGGTGAAAATTATTAGTTGGTTATGCTATTCTTTCAAATGCCCCTTTGGGAACTGTTTCCAGGAAAAATGCAAATCCTATTCATTTCAGCACCAGAACCCATTTTCTCACCAGAGAAGTGCTGAAAGCTGAGGACCTTACACTGCAGCAGAAACAGAACTGGCTCAAGGCCTCTTATTTTCAGCTTTTCAGATCAGTGAATAGGGGAAAGAAGATACTGTCAGCCACACTACAAACTTTCTGATGATTACTGGTTGGTCAAATGCAACCAGGAGATTTTGAATTTCACTGTTGCCATGAGTCTGCCTGTCTCTGAACTGCTGGACGGAGCCCAGCTGCGCAGGTACAACACTGCTGTTTCGGGAGGCTGGGTGTGCGTGGACAGGAGCAGCAGAGACCCTGGGACAAGGAGTGCTTTGGAATGGCAACAGTGATGGAAGTGAGGATCAATAGTGTCTGTGAGACCTGGGGCTTTCAGGGAGCCTAGGACAGTGCCTATGGAGCATTGTGAGGAAGCCTCCATCATTAACAGAAATGCTCAGGATGGAAAAATCAAAGCTGATTATAATAAGTGAAGAAACGTTTTCTGAATCCAAGAAAGGCCCACAAAAAGATTCATGAAGCCACCTGAAAGGATTCTTGAACAAAATGATCTTGTCCTTGAACTCTTTGTGAAACCTGAAAATAGAGAAGTCTCCGTGACTTTGGCCAGAGGGCTTTGCCCAGTGTGTCATGGTAAGAATTTCTACTGGAAGAAGCATTAAATAAATATAATACAGTGTGTTTATTTCAGTGGGAGCTGGTATGAGAGTCAGTCGGTGGCCACAGCATCATCCCTGACACTCTTGAGATCTGAAAAGGAGACCACCGATAAAGGTCATTAGCTAAGGTCAAGCAGGGTCAACCCTGACTTTTCTCCTGTCTCCAAGTAGACAACTCTTGAGCAAATACAAAGCTACAGTTATTGAAGAACTCTTAAACAACTACAGTAACAAAATACAGTGGAGTCAAAACTGCAGATCTGTTTTATTCAAAGCACAATATTTATAGATGACAGATACTGAAACGCAGCAGAGCTGGTTTTAAGGACTGTCCCTGTACCTAGATAGTGAAGGCACTCTTGAAAGCATTGTGTCTTTTAAACCACAGCGAGACATAAATTTAAGTTTTTCAGAAAGAGTATTTTCATTGCTAGAGCTTGGTAATTCCTATGTGCTTGGTAAAGAAGAGTATTAGAAATACTCAACCTTTTGTTAGAGTTACAGGTGGAGCCTGAAATGCTAAAAGGCTGTTCAAAGCATCACTTAAGTCTGATCTAGTTCAGCATTAGTCTAATGTTATTTTTTCCCCCCTCAGTGGTTTCAAGAAGATATATAAAACCAGACCAGAGCTGATGTTTACTTTTACAGCTAATGGTTCCTCAAATCTACAAGAACTTCTAAGGAGTAGATAAAAGCAGCTGCAAAAGTGATCTAGAAATAAACATCCAGAAGAAAACATAACTGCAATCAAAGTTCCAGCTGTTCTCGTCTTAATTCTTATCAGTATTCTTTTTAATCAGGCGCATTTTGAAGTCAAAGGCTTCTTTCCAACAGCTTTTGTCCATACATATATATATGTGTAAGTCCCTTGAAATATTACAGAAGTTCTGGTTCACATCAAAATAGTGTACATTGTCACTGAAATTATTAATTTTCTTTTCCTCATCCCCCATGTTCTCTCTGGGCCCCTCTCTTGCATCTGGCATGTGTACTGATACTCAAGATGACAAATACTGATAACTGCGAAGCTGCAATGCTGCATACTTCCATAAGGCAAAGCTTAGCCAAAGTTAGTCATTGATTTATGTCCCATATTCTGTTCAACAGTGCAAGGGTTTTTTTTCTAATTCCATACCTTTAATCCTTGCCACCTTCAACCCAGTGTGTGTTGAATTTCCATCTTATTGTTGCAGCTGTGTTTCCTAAAATGAAAGTACGCTTCTTGAAGGCAGTGACACATTCTTAAGTTTATTCACAGATTTAAGTGTTCAGTTGTTCAAAGACGCCTGAACTCATTAAAATGTGATGGTGTGGGGTTTTTGCCATATTAAATGGTTGATAGCGAGGTTTTAAAAAGCAAATGAGGGATGTTGGGATGACTATTTTTAGTCAGCCCAAATCTGTAGAAAGTGTGGTAACTTAGGCAGGGATCACAAGCCCAGGGTTTTCTTTAGCAAAGATTATTTACAAAATACACAAGGCGGAAAAAGCTCTCCCACACATAAAAAGCCTTCTGCAGGTGTACAAATGGAAGGAAACAAACTCTGCACTGTCTATGTACCATGTTACTTAGGATGATTTCATGACCCACAGTAGGAGACGGCCCACAAAGCAGAATGATTTCAGAAGAATCTATATGCTTACCAAAAGGAGCTGCCAAAGTTAAGTATTTTTATTATGACCTTCACTGTTTTAAGAGAATACCCAGCTTCCCTGTGCTCTCCCATGGAAAACAGACCAGAGGCAAGGTGCTGTAAATGTTCCTCCAAGAGCTTGCAAGCAAGCCCTCCACGTTACCGTCCCAACTCCTTCAACAGCTGTCTGTGAAGGATTACTCTGGGTAAGCTGGTGAAAAGGACCATACCTTTGCTTCAGCCATCTCAGTTCAAAGTCTGGTGCAGTAACTCAAACCCGCTTTTATCGTCTTTAAATGCTAAGAGGTTTGTGTTTTCCACCAGAGCAGCTGAGACATGTCCCATTCCAGGAAAAGGCCAAGAAAATAGCTGAGAGCAGTAACAACTTAAACCCCTGCAAAAAATCTGCCAGAGGACATCTGTCAAAGCCCAAAGAGTTCCAGTTATGTATGATTTCATTTGATCCCAGAGGCTAAATAATGTACAGGAAAGATTTAATAATGTTATGCAGATTGGAAATGTAAAAGGAACCAAATACAATGCCAGTTTGAAAAATCTTCATGTGCTCATAGCACTATTACTGCTGCACAGTCAGAAAACACAGCTTGAGCAATAGACTATGATAATAAAATTAAAAATTGGAATTTCTAGAATATTTACTCAGGTGAGACTATTTGATTAGAAAAAGATGACTTAATGTTTTCCCTCTGCCAGGAAATTATCAGTAGAGAGCGCCCCATTCCTGTTTCCGCCACATCAGTTCCATTGCCATGTGAAATACTGGTAGTGAAAACGTGGTAACCAAGGATTGCTGCTCACAACATTTCCAAATGCCAGTGCAAAGGAGACTTCAGCTACTAAAAGAACAAAAACGGATGGCCCTCAGCTATAGCTGCTTGCAAGTTTGAGTTACAACGTCTGACTGAACTAGAACTGCTGAACTACAGGTATAGTCCCTTTTGCCAAGTCACTTCCAGAAACAGTAATTTCTGGTGGAGAGGGGAAAGAGGCAGCTGGAAGGGTGGTGTGAACAGCCACCACACGGTCTGCCAAATGGTATCTGTCAAATCTTCTGGTAGCGTAATGGTCCAATGCCATGTGACACAATTTAACTACTGGCAAAGCAGGGATTATTAAACAGGATTCTTAGCCAAGGATGGCTATGGGCTTCATAATTTAAAAAACAACCTGAAAGCAGAAGCAAATGGATTCTATCTGCTAATATCTAAAAACTTTTGTGCAGCCTCTTACAAAGGAAGCAAGTCTAATGTTTCCTAGATTTCTTGAGGCTGGCACTTGTGGTGGTCTTTCTTTGGCTGGTGCTTTTATCTCCCTTGGGATAGCGGTTATAGTTTTAGCAGCTGAAAACTTATGCTCACCAGTTTTTCTTTCAGTGGAAGGATCTAAGACTTTTCCTTCCAAGGTTGGGTCTTTATTTGCAGGGAGTTCCAGCAGGTTTCTTAGGTTTCTCATTTCCTCTTGCTATTTCTGCTCTCATCTGTTTTGCAAATGGCCACCATAATGTTAAGCTTATCTAATGGCCAGGCCTCGGGCTGGAAGAGCGCCAGCAGCATTCTGAAAACCAGTCATCTGAAAGTATTCAGAGGAGATGGCCATCACCTTCCCCCTGAACCTCAAACATAAAACTTTCCTGATAAGCACATACTCCAATGCCATGAAAAGCAAGAGGTTGCTCTTAAATTCACTTTAACCAGCTTCCTTGGGTGACACTCAGACACTCTGCTGAATTAATCCCACTCTACAAATAATACATTCTTTTTTTTCAGTGTTTGGAAAAGATACTGGTTGTACATACACACAGTATAGGGTGAGTAGCCCCGTGATGGCTTCACTGTCAATGCAAGTTTCATTCTACAGTTGTTTCTCCTTATTTTGTTAATGGGGATCCTTTTTTGCCCTCACTGTCAGGGTGTAGTCCAGGTCCATCTACTCCTGGCTTTTGACATCAGGCATGGCCATGGCAGATCCTACCATAAGTGAGACTTCAGGGCTTTGTCACTGTTCTTGTTGAGAAAAGTGGCAAGGGTAGAACAATTTTCTTTCCCTCGGTAAAGGGAATTCTGCAAAAATGCAAGATTTCTTGGAGGTCTGTATGTGCAGACATACACAGAGGACAAAAATCTCATGGATTTTGTTATTGACCTCGGTGAATTCTGGATTTTATTCAAAAGGAGGAATTCAGTAAGAGTACTGGGTCTCCAATTTAGAAACTTGCGAAGAAGCCTAAAAAACTGCCCAAGGTCTGCATAAGACACTCTGAGGACACATAGCAATAAAGACTGATGTAAGAGCTAATGAGCTTAACCTTGCAAAAAGAAAAACAGAAGTTTGTCATCATAACATTTATTTAGTTAAGACCTGAGAAGGAAGAGCTGAGAGCAGCTCCTATATATCCTGTAGGAGAACCAGCTCTGTAGGAATGGGGTCTGTGTGAAAAAATCATCTCTTGTTTGGACTTCTGTTTCCCCAAAGAGAAGAAATTCTGACCCTGTGGGAGACGATAGAAAAATCAGGCCGAAAGGAGGAAACTGAAGTATGAAGACACCTACTCACCAAGAGACTACCCTCTGGCGTAGCCTTGTTTTGGAAAGAGGGCTGATGATAGGAAGAGAAAGATCTGCTGGCCACTGCAGTGTCTGTCTGAAGGGCTGATTCAGTCAGTGCCGACAGAGAGAGACCTCCTGAGAGCCTGCTGGGAAAACAGTGTTTCCCAGCTTCCAGGGATCCTGCTGCCTCAGCGCTGTGGGATCTGCTACTGACCACAGCAGGAAGGCTGCTGAGTCAGCCGCTGAGCATCAGTCAAACACTTTCCACTCTGATATACCAGAGGATGCAGGAAGCAGGGAGGCAGGAATGCATGATGAAACTAGAGAAGGTATCAGAGTATGCAAGGTAAAAGACTTTCTGGAAAAGAAAAAAAAAATCATACACTGAATACTGGTTTATTAGACTACATAGTATAGCTTATTTATTTTGAGTAAATAAGAACATATTTAGGAGGAAGCGATATTTAAGTGATTTGAGTAAAATATTAAGCTTAAAACAATAGATACACAGGCGTAAACTGGCACAGACTTGTATGGGCTGTGGGTCTGCCTTGGCACAGTCATTTGTTGATTAACCAAACCTTCTTAAGACTGAGGAATCTGAATAACAGCAATGAGGCTCCCTCCAGCTTCTAACTTGTGTGATAAGGTCCTGTGCTAGTCTTCCTGTCCTAGGACTAAAACAAACAAACAAAAATAGAATTTCTGGAATCCATTGCATTTCTGAAGGTTATTATTTAAAAATTAGACTGCAAGAGATTATTATCCCAGGCACACCACTTTAGAACAGACTTCCTAGAAGCATAGCAAGTTTAGGGAAAACCTCTCAAACAATCCCCCTTACTGTAAGACACCTGTTCTCCTTAAAACACTTTTTTTTTAGTGGAAGTCACCCCAGCTGAATTAAATTTGTTTCCCTTGGGCCTGCATTTTCTTTAGCCAACACAACAGCTGCACCATGTGGAGATGAGCCACAAGAAGTGTAACAACACATGTTTGTGATTGCTGTATCAGCTTTGGCAGATTTAAGTGCAGAGGTCTTTAGCTGCCTTCTATTAGAGAGCCAGCTTTACAATATATACAACATCTTGCAAAGTAGTAGCAATAATATATATAGTTTTATGTATTTCTTGTACATGCTGGTACAGTAAAACTAGAAAGGAACTGACTATTACTTATAGCTATAAATATTGTATTAAGCACAAACATTTTCTTTTGCATGTAAAAGTAGGAACAGAACAGGAGGATGGGTTAACTACAATAAAATCCCCTGAGACCCCTGTGCTAGCTGTTGTTCAGTCCTGCAGAGACACTCAACCATTCAGAATGTGCAGTAACCCTGTTATTTCAAAGCTGCAGTAAATTTAATCTCTCCAAGAAATTGCTGGATTCCTGGAAAATAATGCATAATCTTGGTTCAGCGTGCTTTTTTTTTTTTTTTCTCATTTCAAGAACAGGTGCCAAAAACTGGCCTTGTGGAGCCTAATTCAATATACTTTAGAACAGTTTTAAAGTCTACTTTTGAGGCATTTAATTAAGAACTGTTGAGTATCCCACACCCGTCAAAATGAGGTACTTGTTTTTGAAAGGTCAAGATGAATGCCAATAATACAGCATAGAATCAAGCATTTGTGTTTGTAATGTGTTATTCCTGCTACTTTATGTATAAGTAGTGCTGTACATATTTGTGGGTATTCCAACACAGTTCTGTGGCTTTAACCTTCCTGCACATTTTCTCACTTCAAATTGCTGTATCATTGCATATTGTATAATATGCAACATGTATTATACACTGATATTGTAATGCATTATACATTAATATGCAATGCATATTATACAACATCGCATAAGTGTCCCTGTGACTCTGAGCAGCAAGTTTTCCCACTGTCTAAAATTTCAGATGCTTAGTATATATTCCCCAATAAAGGGACCACTTTTACACTGTTTATCTTCTCTGACTGCATTGTTTCTAATCAAATGAACCTATGACATTATTAAGAGGTTACGTCAAATAAATGGTAGTGTCTAATGTGATCTGCCTCCAATTTTGGCCTTTCCTCCATCCTCCTGGGAGATGATTTGGGCCAACGATGGAAACACTAGTCAAGCAAAAATCTACATTTATATTCACACTCCCATGAGCAAATTAGACGGGACTCTCTTTTGAGAACTGATCCCCAAAGTAGTATATTTGAAAGAAAGACTCTGTTGATGCTAACGGATTTTGGATCAGGTCCTAGAGACATTCTGCCTTGTTTGATACTGCATAGGGCAGGGATTTACTGTCTATAATCTTACTGAAGGAGAGATGCAGTATATATTAAAACATGTAGCTTGGCTTTTTTCTTCTGTTTCACTTTTCATTGTTTTACCTAGTATTCGAATTAGCACACTCCTTTTAAAATTAGCTTTAAGGAATTTAAACTGCAGATTGTTCATCCGGTAAGAGCAACTTAATACCACTACTATAACAAATTAGATCATGGAACTGCAGAAGAGCTCAAGGATGAAGCAATAAAAGTTGTGTACCGGCCAGTTCAAGGTTACACAAAAACATTAAGCTCTCTCTTGTTTAGAGGACATTCAAATGTGATATATGGACACAAAAGAAGTAATGTCTTTAAACCTTAAAACGATTAGCAGTTTTACTCTGTAGGGATCTATGGGAGGAGATGGACTCCACCCTGAGGAAGATAAAAGACCTCAGTTTTCTCAACTGGAAGGAGTGATTCATTTTAGGTGGAAGTGGTGTGCATGTGATATTCCTCATGTGGTAAATTAACTGTTTCCATTAAGAAAGCTCCTAGCATATGGAATTGCTCTATTTTCCTCTGGTCTGCGGAGAAAATCATACCACCAGAACATTTTCTTTTTGCTAAACCCAGCCTGGGTAAAAATGGGCAGTGTTGATTGTTCTTGATAAACTCTTTTTTTGCTATTAAAGAAATCCATTCATCTTCCACTGGTTTTCTGCTTGCAATTAAGAAAATTTATTTTTAGTAAAGGAATAGGGGGAAAAGCTTAGGTCTCAAATTTAATGGGGTTCATTAGCTCTCTAGATAGTAACTTGCTTTACATTTTCCTGTGTTTTTATAGCCTGATCTATGTACACTCAGACACGTCAAAGTTTTGTTTTCAGCAGAAAGTCCCCTTGCTCAGTAGTGACAGTAGTTTAAGTGCTCATCCTGGCTAGCGGTGAGGATGCCATAAAACTCTCCCTTATTGAACCAAACCGAACCTGATTAGAGGAGACTGAAATCAGTTCTGTGAAACTTTATTTGCTGCTTTGCTGCCTCTTTAGTACACGGGCTGCTGTGGAGAAGGCTTCCTGCTGCTTTTAAGAGCAGAATGGGAACATAAGTGCAAATCTTAATCTTTTTCTTGATTTGAACATATTTCTACTTTCTACAGGATCTTATCTTGTAATCAGACCCACTACTTCACAGTCAGTCATGAAATGGCTGTTATGCCACTGAAATTTTCTTGTGAAGTTTTAAGACTAGAATTATATTTAGGCTTTTTTGGGGTTTTTTTGTGTGACTGTACATGTTATACGAGTAGCTTATTTGGATGTGAATTATGATCTTCTGGCATGTTTTGATTGGGAAAGGTTGGAAAAAAGTAGGAAACTGAAATTTTGTGGTTTCTGGATTTTAAAGCATTTAGAATGAGTGATTCTTCCACATGCAGAACACTTGCTTTATAATATCTATGAAGCAAGTTGGAGATGTGTTTCAGAAATAAATAGGAAGGGTTTTATTAAAAAAAAAAAGCAAGCTCTGTAACTGAATAAACTGTAAGCATTTCATGGCATTGCTTTTGTAGTGCTTCGTATTCACAATGTGCTTTCCAGTTGCACTGGGTTCTCCTTACCTGTCATTTGTTGTTCTGTACTTGTGCTTACCACCTTTTTATAATTCTCTTCAAGCACTTCTGTGAAAGGCCCACAAGGGCAAGGAAACCTCTTTCTTTAAATCTGAAAGAATAGGTCTTGTTAGCCTCTTGAAAGCATTGTCCCTAAAAATAAAAAAATACCCTAATCTTCCCTAAACATTTCTGTCATGTACTCCTCAAACTCTCAGCTCAGGAGCTTAAAGGAAGATCGGAAAAAATGCAGCCTTCGTGGCAGTGGAAGCCTTGGGCAAAGGCTGTGTGTATTCAGGCAGCTGAAGTTCGTTTAGGGTAGTACTTGCTTCACCAAGTAATGACCATTCTTTAGTTATTGATACTAGTTTCCATTCCTAACGCAGGCATCAAGCCTTGCTAGTTAAATGTTATTTATTTATTCTCCAGGGTGTGAGCACACTTCTTTGCAGACTGGAGAACAGATGGTTGCCTCCAGAAAGAGGGGGAATATTTTTGTGTAGAAGGGAATCCAGAGTAACCCTCAGTATTACCACAACAACAGTAATTGTTTTACAAAGCAAAATGAGATTTTTTTTCAAGTTGATGGTAATCTGTAGATCCCACGAGCACAATCAATACAGCTGTAGTACAGACTGGAATATCTTCTGTGGTTAACTGTAAATAGCAACTCTGTATCCATGGTTTATTTTTACCATAGTGTGCTATAATAGGAAAAATAGCAAATGGTAAGTCTATATATAGCCTGTTACTAAGACTGTGAGCTAAATGGTTAGTCAACAGAAAAATCCTATCCCAATCAACAAATGTCTTTAGGTCTAGTAATACTATTTTGGATACCAAAATGATGTATACTAGGCAGTGAGAGGAATTGGAGCAGTGCAGCTAATATTTTACTATTGCAGATTTTTAGTGCTCTTTTTAATGTCAAGTCAGAATTTTGTGAACCATGCTGATTTTAATATAGTGGATGTGGATGACAGAATCTGTACCTGTATTTCCTGACTATTTATTTTCTGCATCTTTCTTTTGCTGGACCAGTAAAAAGTCAATTTCCTTTTATGTGACGTTAATTAACCCTTAAGGTGTGAATAGTTCAGGAAAAGCAATAAAAAACAATTGTTATTTATTCCTGAGCTTGATGAACAACTTGCTTTTAAAAAGATCTAAATTTTAGTCCAAACTTGAGGATATGCTGTTCTTTTATATTTCATTTATAACTACTTTATGACTGACAGGGTTAGGAAAGTATAGAACAAATTCTTAGATAAGCCTTCAAGGTTACTTCACATTAGACATGATAGGTAGGAAAAAATACAGGCAGAAGTCAGTTTTTCTTATCTTCTGTATAAACAAGCTGGTATTTCATTCAAGGCCTTTTCCTTAACTTTCAGCATACCAGATCGCTATCAGGCAGTCACAGGGAGAGACATGCAAACATGTTGTTGTTGACTATTTGTCTACTGAATTTATGAACTGGTTTCTAAGGAAATCAGGCTTCTGCATTCATTCTGTCTTTGTGCTTGCCTGCTGTTCCTTGCTGCCGTTCCTTGCCTTTCTCCCCTTCACAATCATTTGTGACTTAGCTGGCTAGTATTAATCATGTTTGACAAAAAGCTGGAGGTCTGTAATTATAGTAAGTTCCTATTTTTACAAAACTCATAGGTGATGGGTAGAGCAGGGATTGCCCTGTTTGGGGGGCTGTCCACCCCATGGCAAGGGAAAAGTAAGGGAAACTCTGTCCTTAGGTGCTGGGTTTGGGACCACGCTGTGGACTGACTTGCAGCCTTCTCCTGCGAGATAAACAGCGGGTTGTGATGCAGACACAGGATACCTGTAACTCCGTGGGGTAACGTCAGGGTGGGCCAAGGCACAGTGAGGTATCAGTATCAGGAGGGGTTTTAAGGAGCACAGAGCTGGGGGCATGCTTGGGGGTCTATGCGGGCAGTAAGGATACTGTGGGTTTTGGGGTGCCGAGGGGGTGAATGGAGCTCCTGTAGAATGATACAGGGGACACTGAGGGAGAGAACCAGTGAGGACCCTGTGAAAGAACTGGGGGGCTACTGTGGTGAAAGGGTAGAAAGCATATGAGGAAAAGAGGTAGGCTGTGAAAAGCGCCGCAGACGTGATTAAGAAGCAGGGGTATTATGTTTGGAGAGTGCAAGGTGTTCATGACATGTATGTCTTGGAAAACATGTACTATTAATTCTGCTGTTTTCTAGTAGTGCCATGTATTAAATGAGCCTGATCGAATACCTTCTGAAGTAAATGCTGCTTTTATTTGCTACCAAAGGAACCAGATAAGGTCCCTACTATAACATTCATAATTTATTTGCATGATATTTATGAATGACTTTGAAGTATATATTTAGAATTTAAATCTTACCATTAGTAATACCTGTTAGAAACTCAGACATGAGATTCTCAGGTAATTTTTATCCTTCTCAGGTTTATTATGAATTATGAGCAACTGAGGCAGGATTGACATCTTGGAACTTTTTGGTTCATATATTTAGGGGCTTGGGGACTCTTTTAGTTTGTGGTTATGCACCACCTAATACTTGTCCATGCCCTCATGATTCCTTTTTCCATTGCAGTATAAGTAATTATAATATAAATGTTTTCATCTGTTTACAAAACTACATTATAATATAAAATAATTATAGTACTCAAAAACTAAATATGGTCTTCATCTATCCTTTGGTCTAAGGAATTATATTTGATGTTGATGCCAGTTCTGCAGAAAAGGGAGTCCTAATGCATGCTGATAAATTGGTGAAGTGGATGAAATACTTTAGAAGAAAAAGAGTAATCCAGTTAGTTTTCTCCTATATTTTTAAGATTGGGCTACATTAAGCCTTTTCTTACTCACCTGTCTTCTTTGCAGTGTTATATAGTTCCACTGTTGGAAGAAATCATGGGAATACTCATGTAGATTGTCTGCAACTTCCTCATCTCCATGGTGTCTAGACACCAGCAATCTCATAGTATATTCATGCCTCCAGAACATCTAGACTTCCCTTGCCTGGAAAGCCTGAATGAGGTAGTAGAACAGAGGGAGTCTGTTTTCCCTTTCAAAGTTCCTTCTTTGCTGGTGGCTAGGTACAGTATTGTAATGAATACCAAATCAGTGTTATAATTCACAGCACGGTTCCCAAATTCATGTTGAGGGAGAAAGGTAAGATAGTGTTATTTATTCCAATATCTTTGACTAAAAATAACATTTGAAATTATATGAGATGAATAAAGTGATCTTGAAAAATGCCATGGTATGTATGTTATCTTCTTATTGATATTTTAGTTTCAGCATGAATGTACTTAGAAAGTATTTTGGCAGTTGAACAAGGCCTAACTGAAACTTCTGTGAGAAAGGCATGGAATTAGACTATATTTTTTGGCACCATCTGCCTTGCTAGGTTATAAACCAGGTTACCTAACTTTTTCTGTTTCAGGCATCTTGGTTTTTTTCATACTTTTCCTTCTTCCGTGGCATAGATGGAGGACACTCCTGTCCCCTTCTTCCTCGATTATCAGGTAGTCAGGGTATTTTCTAGGAGTTGGGACTGTGGTCTTAAATCATTCTGAATGAAGAGAGCAAGTATCTAAATCTGCTATTCTTGGATAAATTTTCTTTAGACTTGCTCTTGTCAGCTGTTGTTAAAGAGGGAGGGAGAACTGGCAGATTAGGCTGTGTAGCCTAACTTTTCCCAGAGAAAGAAATATATGTGTGAATGGAGAGAGGGAGCACTTCTTGGTTCCCTTTCTTTGTCTTGCTGTTACAACTATAACATAGTACTGGTATTTTGTCCATGATACCTTTTCCTTGCTTGAATGTATAGTTTGTTGCAGCTTTGACTTGAGGGAGAGCTGGAAAAAACCTGCCTCCTCTGAAATAACCCGAACAAAATATTGCCTTTAAGATTTGTGTTAAAGGATGTGGAGACAGCCTCTGCATTCCAGGAGTATCACAGCCAAATGGGGATGTCAGGCTTCCCTTCATTAGGTGAAATTGGTGAAATGTAAATAATAGTTGGTCAGTCGGTATAGCCAAATACCCTGTAAAGCAAAGTTGGGCACTAGCCACATGGCATCTCCTACCTGCCTGATCTCACTTGTCCTAGAACTGGGAGATGGGAAGTCTTGTGGGGTTCCTCCCCTCTGCTTTCTAATGCACTCACACTGCACTGCATCTGAGGCATCCGCTGGCTCCTTCTCCTGGGTGGTTTTTTTGGCATCTCCTACAAACAGTTGTCTATGGTATGGACACATCTGGCAGTACTGCTGGTGAGCCACTCTGGCTTGTGGGATGATACTTGGAAGACGTCTGCATTAATCTGTTGTGCAAAGGAAGATGTTCTATTGCAGTTTTTCCATGACTCAGAAAAACAAAGAAACCTAAAAGGTCATATGGTGGCGTGATTTGTTTTATGGGTTCATTCAATATTGCCATTGTGCATTTAGCCTGACCACAGTGAGTCAACTGGATTGGATTGACTCAGCCAAAGTAGAGGACTTGCACAACAGTAGGATTTCAGTCATTCAAAATTTCCTTGCTAATGCACATCAAAGAGATGAAATTAAGTACGGAGTGTGGAGTTTTTTTAGGTGGTGGTGGGGGGTGTGCTGTTGTACTTCTAAAATCAGCTTCAAGAGGAACTTGGGCATCTCAGTATTTTTACAAATCTTGCCCAAGTGTTTTACTACCTTGAACTTCCATTAGTTAGGCAAATAAACCTACTTTCAGGAAAGGATACAGAAATTGGCTTGAACATTTAAGCTCTTCTTGTATTGACTTGGCTGGATCTACTTGGATGCTTTGTCAGTTAGTATCTTAAACTGCTACATAAACAGCAGAAAGTCAGAAGTTGTAAAATGGAGAAATTGCAGGTAACTGTCACACGGTACACAGTGGCCTAAAATCTGCTTCTTGAATAATTACGTGAGAGCTTCCTGTGGCTTTGCAAGGTAACTTGTATGCTTTGGCATTAAAAAGTTAAGCGTCAAGTGCCAGCGTTTTTCACCTCAAAGCTGTACTGTGTCACCCGAGCCAGGTGTGGAGAGCAGCTCCCCCGTCCTGCCATGACTAAGTTCAGACTTTCCCTCTGCGGTGCTCTGGAGCCAGTTGTCCACATGAAGAGATTTAACTTTTCAAGGAGGGGCTGGACGCAGCTCAGCACCAAGCCCGGCTGTCCTTGGCTGGTGCAGACAGGCGGATGAAAGGCGCAGGCCGCCCGGCAGCGTTGCCCCGAGGCGACGGGGCCCAGCGGTGGCAGCGGGGTAAGAGCTCCCTCAGCCTCCGCCTCAGGCGGCGGCTCTGCCCCAGGCCTGCCCTTGCCCGAAGGCCCAGCTCCAAGAGTCGGGGCATAAGGTGAGCATGTGGGGGAGGGACGGCTGTCCTTCGCCCCGGCGGCGCCTCAGGGCCCCGGGTCTCTGTTTCTTCGCCTCCCGGTCTGCCTCGCCCGGCCAGTCCCCTCCGGCCGCCCCTCTAGCAGGACCGGGTAGGGCAGGTTCCCGGGCGGACTACACCTCCCGGCGCGCCCCGCGGCCGCGCGGAGCATGCCGGGAGCGCGGCGCCTCAGCCCCGGCGGCGGCGCCGCCGCCTCCATGTTCTTCCCCTCCCGCCGGCGCGACACCGCCCGCCCTTCCCGTGGTAGGGTGGGGCCTCGTCCCTCCCGCCGCTCTGAGAGACTTCCGCGCCACCCAATCAGCGCTTGCGGTGGAGCGGGTTGTAGCCACTGAGAGGCGCAAGGGGGCGGGCCTCCGCCGGCAGCCGGGTAGGTAGCGGTAGTGGCGGTTGCCTGAGAGAGGCCGGGAGCGGCGGCGGCCAAGGGAGGGCGCGAGCCCTGTTTAAAGGGCCAGCGAGCTCGCAGCGAAAGTTGTGAGGAGTTTAGCGGCTACTGCTGCGGTGGTTCCCAGGGGCTCATCCGGGAGCCCCCCTCCGGACGGCGGGGTCGGGGGGCCAGCAGCGGCATGGAGCAGGCAGCGCCCAAGAGGTAACGACCCTCCCTGGCGGCCCCTTCCCCTGCCGGAAGCGAGCGCGGCGGCACGGCCGGGGTGAGGCCTTGGGTGAGGCCCCCCGCAGGCCTCGGGAGGCTCCGGTCCTGAAGGCTGTGAGGGGGGCGGCTGGACAACGACGAGGGTTGGGACTTGCTTGGCGGCCCGAGGGGTTGTGTTCCGTTGGGGAAGGTCTTCTGTGTGTGTGGGGTGTCCCCGAAATAACCGTCCTGGGTAAGCGTCCGGGCGGAGGCAAGCCCTTAGGGGCTGGTTGAGTTCCAAGAGGAACATCTTAATGTGAAATGAGGGGAACTTCGTCGTCGAGAAGAGCCCTTTGTGGCCTAGCGGTCTAGTTCAGGTCTGTGGAAGAAACCGACATATGCAGTTGTTGTTATCTTTCCACATTAGAAAGTGCCCTTGTGTCCTGCTGGTGGAGGGATGCTTGTGGGCGTGGGGGTTGCATAGTTGCGTTTGCTAATCAGGGAGTGGGAAGAGGCAAAAATCAAGAGTATTCCCACAGTATATGTATTTTCTGAAATACATAGGCTATTTGGTTATATTAATTGTTGTGTGTGGGTTTTGGGTTTTTTTGAGCATTTATCATTTGACTTCTTTTTGTGTGCATATGTAATGATGTGAAACCGTGAACTTTTGTTTTAAATGTGACACTGTCTTCTTAGTGCACAAAATAATTTTGCTTTAATTTTATGGGTATATTTAAATTGAAGCAATCTTTTCTTGGATATAATTATAAACTATATAGAATGTAGTTGTGTGGTATACGGAATGTAGTTACGCAGTTTACTTACTATCTTAGCACTCCAACTATTTTACTCTTGCATCTTGTTAATTTAATGAAAAATCTAGGGAGTACACAATACATGTTGGTGGTAGAAGATAGTAATTCAGGTTTTACATTCTACTTTAAAGGTTTTCAATGTAGAATGTAAATGTTTTAAAATTCTTTAAAACAGCTTCATGGAGAATGACAGGACTTGAGAAGAATGCAGTCTTGAACTTACGCTGTTTTCTCCTCCAGTAATACATGAAATAACAGTTTCTACTACTTGAAAACTTTGACCAAGAATTGATTTGTAATTGTTGTGCAGAGTGGTTTTAGCAGGCAGTGGGGTGAGGAGGGACAGGCCTGCACTGTAGTTTCAGGCTGACGGTGCTGCATGTCTCAAATTAAGGAAGTAGGACGGGCACCAACAAGGGTTTAGGAGAAGAAATAGCAGTGTCTGAGGAGTAATCATCACTACCAGCACCACTGCAAAGCCTGGGATCTGGTGATATCAAAGGATTGAAAATAAAACCTGAGGTTAACATAACCTACAAGACTTTTTTTGGGAATAATCCGGGATTTGCTCTAGCTTTATTACCTAGCTGGAGGTGTGTGTCTGGCCTAATTGAAAGTGAGGAGCTGTTTAAATCCTTAGATTCAGTCAGGAAGAACTAGAAAGCTGATGAGAGAACTTCTAAACTCTGGCATGTTTTTATACTTTCCATGTTTTTTCAAGCTTATTTCTGGAAATTTGAATGTGATGAGAACTTAATGGATTTGTTTCTTTAGTGAGAGGGAAGATTTGAACTCAGGTTTTCATAAGATTTGAATGGAGTTTTTCATAAATGTGCACACATATGCTTTATCCATTGTTTTTTACAGTTTTCTGATTGTTTGGCATTCACTACTGTTCTGCTAGGTCACCCCTTTTTTTCTGCAAGTCTAGAAGGAATATAGATTATTTTTTGAGGGCTGAATTTTTTGATGCCTGCCTTGGATGCAGTAGTGGCTTGGAATGGATGCACCATGTTTACTTGGCGAAATAGATGTGATCACTAGGCTCCTTTATTGGTGCCTGTTGTCCACAGGAGCAGTTACTGACACGGATCTATTGCCATGATATCTGTAGTGCAAGACGTTCATCTAGAGGTAGCAAGAATTTCATCTGAACACTTCAAAGCTGCACGGATGTCCTAGAATTCCAGAGTTCCCTTATAGATATAGGGCACTGTTATTCCCAGCTTCCCTGTAAATCTTTAAAACAGCCCTTCAGAAAGTAGCAGTGATGATGCCCGAGTGACAGGCTAGGCCACTGTGGCTTTTCATGGGGATGCTGTCAAAATCGCTAGCTTTTCTTGTTTGACCAATGTACTGTAACAAAAGACTTCCAAGGAGGAGCCCTTTTCAGAATAATTTTGTTTACTTTTAAAAATAATTTCGAGTAAGTGTTCTGATTTTTATACTGAACAATTTGTGCAGTACTTGTCACAGTGTTTTCTTTCATCTGAATTTCTGACCGTATTTCAGAAGTGCTTTATACTTCTTTCCCTCACTAAGGAATTCCACTCTTGAAATAGTTACAAAATTTGCCTCTGAGTCTTGTAATTTTCCCGTTATTATTGTTGCATTTTTCTGTACCTGTTGGCATACCCATCTATGAGGAGATAGGTCACATACAAGGGAAAAGGAAAGTAGCTAGAGATGGTGTTCTGTCAAATACATAGTTTTTAATTTTGCCCATCTCCTGCATGCTGCCACCAAATAAAAGGCTGCTTAACAAGCATGAAGTATGTTAATTAAAGTTTTCCACTCCTTTCTTTAAACTCAGACAGTTTTAATTGTCACTGAGATATAACTTTTCAAGTTTTGTGGGAAGGGAAAAACTTTTTTAAAATACGGACTGTCTGTGAAAAATAGGCTGGTTTTAATGTTCGTGTCAATGGGCACTTAAGGTCATAGTGATGAAAATTAAGTTCCTCCTGAAAATGATGGGATGAAGGTGTAAGTTTGCTTGGGTTTCATTGGTAGAAAACTAAATGTAGGTACACAATACAATAATGTAAGCTTGCTTATACTTGTGTGAACAGTGTGAAGCAACATAAATGTCTCAAGGCTTTCGAATGCCACCTCTGTTTCTGATGACTGCAGTGATTTCTCTTACTTGCTTCTCTTTTAATGTATCAGTATAATTGATCCCAGCCATTCTTTCTAAATGTTTCAGTGTGGTAGTTCTTCTGCAAAATAAACCACATATATTCATGTTTCATGCAGCAGCTGTCCAGTTTTCCATAACTCATGATAGTAATTGATGGAGTTCTAGTCTTTAGTTCTGCTTTATTTTCCTTTGTAAGCTTTCAGGTTTTTCTTTATGCCTACCTCTGTAGCACATCACCAATTTATTTTGTAAAATCTGTGTGTAATGACTGTAGGACACTAAACTCATACTTTTCATGTTGGGGTGGGGGGGGGAAATGTTTTGCTCTTTCAGGTCCCGGTTCAGATTTTTTCTGATCTTTATGATAGGATTGGTAGTCTTGGGTGCCTCTACTGTTTTCAGGTTTTTCTGCATTTAGTTATGTGGAGTTTTGCTGATGTACTCAATGACATGTAAGATTCTGGTCATGCTAAGTATGAATGTTTTCTCCCATCAACTGGATTTATAAAAGTATAAATTTTTTGCTAGGGTGTATTTTTCTTAAGAGACTAGGTGTTATGAGAAAAGTCAAACCTGCTGGAGCAAGAAGATCCTTTTGACAACTGTTGTTGTCCCAGAAGTGTAGTTTGGTTAGTCCTTCTGCTTTCAGGAACAGCTTTCCTTCTGGAAGCCTATTGAAATAGCCCATAGTCACTACCTGATGATTTTCTAGAGCAAAAAAATCAGAATGACTTTCTACCCAGCTTTTATACTTGTCTTCTACACATCTCTTTTAGACTTTCTCATAAATATATATATATATATATATGGCACTTGTATCCTGTGGCCAGAATAAAACAGTACCTGAATTTACTGATTTGTTCTGTTTTAAACACTTGTGTTAAAGTAGAGGACCCATGAGGGAGAGGAATGAGACACCTTTCTCTCTCATTATTCTTGAGCTCTTTGTCTCTTCAGTTATGCCTCCCTCCCCCCTCCCTCATATTTCTGGTCATGCCTTAGCAGATAAGTATTTTACTGGGTGCTCATAGTATTCATGCCCCATGTAGAACACTTTAATGCTTTTAGAAAAGCAGTGATCCTTCTGAAATGTTTGGTTCTATATGTCTTACCTTGCACACTTTCAAAGTGTGGATAGGAGGACACACACAGAGATAACTCCTGGTTAAGAAGCTGATTCTGAAGTCTTAGATGTGTTTCTCTGTCCCAAGTTTTCGTTGCTTGTTTTTAAGCAATATAATAATATTTCTAGTCTTTTCTTCTTGTATTCTAATTAGTGCTTTACAGCCAATTACAACAGTTATCATCTTCCTCATGAAGTTTTCATAAATGCTTTCTTTATTCGATCCTTTCAGGGTATCTTGCATGCTGTTCTGTAGTTAAAGAGCTGGGAATTCTATTAAGCTTCTAGAAATAGAAACCATTGAGCAGTCTGAGTCATTAGAATCTTTCTATAGTTCAAAGACCTGTGATGTTAATAGTGTCACTTCAACAGGGGACCTAGCATCTGTACTCTTACAGTGTATTTATGAAGGAGTGTGAAGTACTTTGAGCCATGTATTTGGTGATGAAATTCCTGAGGTTGATGTATCTTTCTTCCTCTAAATAGGTTTAGCATTTAGCTGCCTTAAGTGTTAAGTATTATTGGGTCCCATAATATGTTTGTCAGAGTTGGATAATGTGAAAACAGTTGTAAAGCTACAGAATGCTTATTTCTTTGGCCTCCAGGTTGTCTCTTTAAGTACTCCAGTTAATCCATTACTTCACAGTGACAGTGGTTTTGATCAGTTTATGGCTGTTTGTGATTGTTTCCCTAACTCTTCTCAAGCACTCCCAATGCCTTGGTGTTAATGGTGCTGGTTGAACCCTTTTGGTATGGAGGGGTTTTTTTCCTTCTCTTCCTTCTCATTTTAGAAGGCATTGCTCTTTCAATGAGCAGGTGGATATCTTTGGTTGAGGTTACTGTATGTTTTCCCTTTGCAGTTACTAAAAAGTTCAGTCCCTCTACTGTTCTGTTGAGTACATCTTCTGTTATGCAGCTCTCTGATCAAGTGAGAGACTCAGCTAATGGTCATACTTTTTCTATTTTGAGGCTCTGCTGGTATTGTAAGATTGCTGTGTGTGCGCTTTTTGTTGATGACAAGCAGATGATGATTGCAGTAACTTACTCTGTGAATGCTGCCTTTAAGGCTGTAGGTAATCTGATCAAAAAAGAAGCAAAAATAATGATTTGTTTCTGTAATACATGCAAAATCTCCCCCCCCCCCCCCCCTTATTTTTATTTGTCCCAATTTACACTTGCTCAGTAATGTGCTTCTCTGCAAAACTTAAGTTTCATCTTTCTGCTTTCTAGTCTCTAGCAGAGAGGGGGTGAAAAAGAAAGCAAAGTTGTTATGTGTTCTTGTGTTTGATTTGTAGGTCACTTTTGCAGACCTTATTTAGCTGCTCTCATTTGAGTTTTCTGCTGATTGTCTTCATCTTCCTGAGTTGTGCCTTTCCTTTGCTGTGGAGATTTTTATTTTCTCTTAAACACGCATGCTTTCCAACTTCCTGCCTGTTTGCTCTAGCAAACTGCATGGTCTTTGCAGCAGTTCATGCACCTTTCCTTACTGATTGTGGATGCTTTTTGTATTCATATAATTGCTACATCTGTGAAATAATAGTTCTTTGACATTCAAACGTGTACGCCTTCCCACCTCCGCCTTGCTTGCTTTCTTTATCACCAATCCATATGACCTGTGTGCTTATACGGTTACTTTCATTTTTTTGTCTTTACTTAGATGGTTGGCAGTCATAGGTCTCTTCTGACTCAGGAATTTCTTCATCAGTCATTTCACTTTAATTTTTATTGGTTCTGTATATCACAGAATTGCATCTCTTAATATCAAGGAGTTTCTTTAGAACACTGTCTTCCAATGTTACATTTGATAATTTTTCTGACCGAGCCCCCCTGCCTTCCCCTATTTGGTATTCATTTCCAGGAAAGTGTCACAGGATAGTATATTTTCCATAAGTTCTCGATGATCTGCTGTGCTTCAAATTTTCTTTTTTTTTTTTTTCTTTTTCCTCCTCTTGCATACGGAATGCATTGTGTATATCTAACACTACAGCACTAGCTACTCTTCCGCTCATCTTCTACTTTAATAGTACCCTTGGCTATCATGTAGAGTTAACTTCTTATTTCAATCTTGTAGCAAAATTCTCTATAACTTTTAGGGTGAAGGATTTACATGTTGCAGCCACCCGGCCTCACCACAATGTGTGTATGGTTATATTTTCCTGAGCTGTTCAGTGTCAGCTCCGCTGCAAGCTTGCAGCCAAGTTGGGTTCTGAGATCTGCCAGGAGCCTGGGGGGCTGGATAGATGGGAATGCTGGAGACTGGGGAAAGGCTAGGACTGCTGGTAAAGGGCAAAGGGTAGTGGTAAGAGTGGGTTGGAAGAGCTGGGAGAACTCATAGGGTGATACTGAGTGATTTGAGACTGTGAGAGAGAGAGCGAGCTGGAGGGCAAAATATGGTGGTGTTACGTAATTAGGGATTTTGTTGCATCTGTCCCTATGTACATTCGCAAAGATGTAACAAGGGACTGCCCCAACAACTCTTAGAGTACTCAACTCTTGGAAGTTCAGCCTTGCAAGTTCTGCAACCACCTGTGAAGGTGAAGTGCTACCACATGTTTCCAGAGTCATCTTGACTCTGGGTTCTGCTTTTAACTTGATGTAGTTCACTGGTTTGAGCGGTATAGTTTAGAAAGTGGATATTTCATGTGGGTGAAGGATTGGCTTATACTTTCTTAGATAACGACGTAACGTACTCTAGGCAGTAATGAGCATGTGTTTGCGTGCTAGCTGCTTTTTGATGAAAGGTGAGCTTTACTGTATTCTTTGGCTGTTTCTGCTTTAGCAAGGGAAGTGGTTTGGATGGTGAATTGCTCCCATGCTGTTTTGAGTTGAGCAAACATTAGTGGGAAAGTGATGATGACAAATTGTCATAACTTTCTTCATCTTATGATGGTTGATTAAAATTTTACTACTGCACTTTAATTAGGCATTTTATTTTCATGAGAATATGTTTTTCTTTATAATCTTTTTTCTATCTGCTCACTTGTATGAAAGTTTGCTTGAGTTCTGTGTCTTCCCCCCCCAAACAAACAAATAACTTTTGTGTTTCTTTTAGCAAACTGAAAAAGCTAAGTGAAGATAGTTTAACTAAGCAGCCTGAAGAAGTCTTTGATGTTCTGGAGAAACTTGGTGAAGGGTAAGTGCAGCTATTTATGAGGGGATGGGATCAGAGGGAAACAGTATATAAAGCATGTGTTGGAATATTAAGTTACAGAGAGAGTGAGTGTAAATGGCCTAAGGAATTCTTCTCTAGACAAGTTTTAATAATAAAGCAAATACATGCATCAGTAGATTTATATGCTTCCCCAAATGTATTGATACATTTTTGATGTCCCTTCTTTATTAAGGCAGCAGAGGTGCTTGCACCTGTACTGGAGTTAGATACACTACGTCTTGACAAAGATTCATTCTTCAGAGGCACGTCTTCCCTGAGGTCCTGATAGAACTGAATTCTTTGCAGCCTGAAAAAACCCTCAAACTTCTGCATGAACATATGGCTTCTGTGACTTTTTAAAGTTTCTGCATAGTAGAGATAAGAAGCAGTTTGCCTTGTTTAAAAAAAAAAAAATCTCTTTTATTTTTAGGTCTTATGGTAGTGTGTTTAAAGCAATACACAAAGAGTCTGGACAAGTTGTAGCAATTAAACAGGTCCCTGTGGAGTCAGATCTTCAAGAAATAATTAAAGAAATCTCCATAATGCAACAATGTGACAGGTAGGTATGTCAATTCAGCTCCCTTTCCAAGAGTCTGTGTGAACATGTATTTGTGCTTGTGAATATAGCTGAAACGTATACAGCTGCAAACTTTTTTTTTACATGGAAAATTAAAGCACTCTGTGTTGGATAGTTTACTTAAAGGAACCACTTTGCAGACCTCCTCCTATCCTTAGCTTGGATTGAAGGAAGTACAAATAGTGTACATAACAGAAACTGTTGAAAGAATTAAGTATTTGATTCTGCTTAGAATTCTCCATACTTGCTTCACTTTAACCTTCGGGCTTGTCAGTGCAAGTAATATTTCCTGTAAATGTCTTAGGCCTTGTGAATTTGAAGTTACCTATTTCAGAAGATTGATAAATATGTTTCTAGCATGAGATTAAAGGCTTGCAGTTAACTTTCAAAATAGTATTATATTGGTTGGCTTTTTCAAGCAGGAACATACCTTTTTAAAAGTGAACAATCTTGTAGTAGTTCTGAAGGACTGTTACTTTACACTTGTTCACAAATGATACCTTATGATTGTATTGTAGGAATCAAAGCCTTAATATCAAGTGTCTGCAAGGATGCAGAAATAACTTGTCATTTCCTCTCTTCTATGGAGTTATCAATTTTTTATTTCTATTTTTTGGGGGGGATAATCTTTTAAGGTTTTGGCTGCAACTTCAAAGTCAGATTTGCTAGGGTGAGTCTTTATTCATGCCTGATCAGTGGTACAAGAGTCTACTGTTTGTGACTCTGAGTGCAAACAGGAAGGCTTTGCACTCTAGTTAGGCAAAAATTTCCTTAAAATATTGATTGCTTTAGTCATTAACTTGGTGGATTGTATTGTAGCAGGTAGTCTGTTATTTCTCAACACTGCTTTTGTGGTGTGTTGGTGTTGAAGTTCTGTCTTTAAATGAAAAATTTGCTCTTGTTTGGCAATGAACAGTAGTCATTACAGATTTAAAGATAATCCTTTTAATGGAGTCTGAATTAATTCAGATTTCTTGCTGAATGTTTTGCTCAGCTATTACATGGAGCTTGATCATACTGCTCCACAGCATCTTGTCTATGGTGTCATTAAGGAGGAGAGAAGGTCCAAATATTTATCCTTAAATAAATATAGTGATAGAGACCTCAAAATACATTGTATCTAGCACATGAGAATGCAGCTGGTTTTCAAACTTCTCTAGAACCTTTGCCTGCAAGCCTTGATCTGAGTATTTGTGACCTATGAACACACTGGACCTTGTAATCCATTTCCTTCTGGCACTGACTGCTCTGAACACTAGAAGCTTGTTAAATGTGTAGGCAGAGGAATGGGGGGAAAAGGAAGGATTTATGTTTTTTCTCCACATTCCATGAAGATGTGCGATAACCTTATTCCAGGTGATACTAAAAGGGTTTGGGCCCCTTGAGTCTTTTTCAGGGCTCCTCCTTTTTGTCTCTGAGACTATTTTTGTCTGGCCAATTGGAGTTTTGTAACAGGTACAGATTAAAAAGGAAGCAGGAATCTTGTTTGTCTGCCTAACTGTGGAACTAGATTTGATCCCCAGAGTAGGTCCTCAGCTCTTCTTGTGCACTGGAAGAGGAGTTAAAATATGTTTACTTTGACTCTTCTTCTTGTTGTGCTTTTAACTCTTTTCATCTCCTCTGCTTCATTTCTCTTCCCTTACGTAATGGAAGACATTGAGTAAATTGGAAAACATCACCTTTATGAATTCTCAGAGTTCTTCCGTGGGGTCAGTGATAGGATAGCGGCCCTTAGTCTCTACACAGTCTTGAGCCATGTGAGCTGACTGGAAGCAGTGGTATAGGTTGTAGTATGTGTATGTCTGTTAAGTACTAGACTGGGATTGAAATGTCCTAGTACTAGACCAGGACTGCTAAACAAATGTCTGTGAAATATACTGACAAAGATACTTGAGAATCTTCTAAATTTTTCACCTTTCTTTCTGTACTGTGCTGCTTGTGACATTTTCATTCTTGTTCTAGGTGGGCCTACTCTCCATCTTATTCCTGTGTCCCCTGTCCTGCCCTCCTTTTCTCTGTCCTTGTTCTTTGTTTCCTGCTTTTCTTTGAACAATGTGTTGCATTTAGTATCTACTGGACATGTACTATTGTGTAACTTTTTTAAGTGTAAGAGTTCAGAATTTTAGAACACAAACTTCCTTCACTGGACAAGATGCAGCCATTCTGTGGCTGAGAAGAGGGTTGGGCTGCAACTCCGCACTATGTGCTTGTATGTGTCATGTGCCTTTGTGCAAATACAGTGCTGTGCAGTACTGATGGGAGGGATGATACACTTTCTAGTACTTTATTTTCACATGTGATGATTCCTCAGATATTATAGAAAAGCACTGAGCTGTTGCAGCATCTCAAAGGAAAGATGATTAAATCTTAACACTTTACCTTTCTTTCTTTTCCATGTCTTTTTCTAGAACTAAGGGGAAGAAATGTAGGTTCCAAGACAAGCAGTTAATATGGAAAAGGCTGGCCCATGTAGTTAACTGGGACAAAGCTTTAGGCAAATGTGAATGGTGTTTTGAGATTGCACCGCCCTTGATGTTTTGAAAAGATCATCTTGTCCTGATTTGTAATAATACCCAATTTTTGCTGAGAATACTAGCACAGTGTAAGTCCAGCAGAGATGGTAATGAAAAACAGTGGGTTTTCTTCAGAAGAAGTAGTAACCTTCCTCACTTCAGGAATTTATAAGGGGCAAGAATGGTATGTTGTACTTCTAAATGGTAGAGATTTTAATTAGTTAGGAGGGAATTGACCCACATTGCCTTCTGTAAAGACAAGTTCCTATACTACTAGGTCTTTAATGAAGTAGTTTGCTGATAGTTTCGACCTATCTTTTATAAAGATAGCACCATGTTGCAGGAGGCAACCATAGGTCCTTTCTTTTTCTTACATCAGTTTTCTTACAAAAAAATACTGCTGCCAAACATGCTGATCCTAAAATACAGTTCCTTGCTCCAAAACAAAATAGTGTTTGATTTTTTTTACCTCACAATGCAGGTGTTCTGACCAGAAGCCACTGTCTGAGATCTCAGTATCTTACTTCCTGACTTTGTGGGAGGTGGATGGCAATCTTAACTGTAACCTCCTTTGCTTAAGTTTCTGCAAAAAAACCCCAAACTCCAAACTTTTATTTCCATAAACACACCATCTAATCACTTTTCTGAAGGATGATCCTTGTTATGTTTACCACATCTGTTCCTGCCTTTCTTTTGTAAGTACCTCCGAGGAACCATTATGTCAAGTGACAAACTGATGAGTAGCAAAGGAATATGTTCTGTTTATGACAGTATCATCTCTTCACATGAGACACTTCAATATGAAAATGCACTTGCGAATCCAGAAGTCTTGTTCAAACCAACACTACATTTTGTTTAATATGGAAGTCTAGTTTTGTACTTGAAATAAGTTCATGCTTGCAAAACCAGAAAAACGTGGGTGAGTTTTCATGTTTTTTTGCTCATGAGAGAAGAAAACAAGGTGATCTTTTTAAGAAGGGAAGCATTCAATAACTTTGAGAAGTTGAGAAGAGTTAAAAATTGAGAGGCCTTGGAGGAGTGAAAAGCAAAGCTTTATATCAGAAGACTAATGTTTGGGAAAACTATGTCTGTATTTGAAGATGACTGAAAGCTTGTGATGTAGTAGTGCCTTTATAATTTTATTAAGCAGTCAGACTTTATTCTAACAAGGCATTGGTTAAGCTAATCAATTTAAAAATGTCTTTGATTACACTTGCTCTGTAGCTGTGTTAGTGTGTGTCAAACTGTAATTTTTAACAACACTTTTGATGTGTTTTTTTTTTCCCCACACTAAGAATTCATCTATTTATCTAACTTTTTTTTCCCGTCTAGTCCCTATGTTGTCAAGTACTATGGCAGCTATTTTAAGAACACAGATCTATGGATTGTTATGGAATATTGTGGAGCTGGCTCTGTTTCGGACATTATTAGACTTCGTAATAAGACGGTGAGTTTTTTTTCAAAAAATGTATGGCATTTATTAAAATTAAACTATGAATTAAGACTAGAAGCCAGAATAAAAGTCAGACAAGATCTTGTCTGATGCCAAGGAGCATATCTGTGCCTTGGTTCCTCAGGAAACAAACTTGTGTGGTTGCTCTGACTATCTGTTTGCCCATTCCTCTGTGGAGTGATCATCAGCAGAAGCAAATGCATTTTGAAATGTGAAGATCCTGTAAGTTACTCGAAACTTACTGCTTTGTAAAAAGCAAAACAGTGTGTGGCTTCTTCCCCCTACCCCTTCCACCTCACAGTCTGTCAGCAGGCCACTTAGTACATGCATGGTTTGGAAACAAGCATAGAATTGTCTTGCTCCCACTCAGTAATTAGGGAGCATGAGAAGTAATCTGTGTTACTCAAGGAATGAGAATGGGAAGGGATGCCAATTAAGTAATGTGAGAAGAAACCAAAATGAGGGTTGTATGGAAGAGTCTTAATGGGCTTATAACAGCAGTAACATGGAGGAGGATGCAAACCTGTAGGAAACAGGCTTTGTTAGTTCTACTTAAGAAACAGCTTCTCTGAAGAATGTTTTGTTGTAGATGTCAAATAATATTTAGTTCCTTTGAGTCCATTGTTTTCAGTAGTGGGCTGTAACATAAGGTATTAATTTTACCAACAAATACTGTGAGATGACCCCCTACTTGCTAGCTCTTTACATTTTGTAAACATGCCCTGAAATGTTCCTTGCACCATACCTGGGAGCAGAGAGAAAAACAGTATTTAGGTTTAGAAAACAGGGCATAATGGAAAATGGAATTAGACTTATTGGGAAGTGGAGGTGATGTTCAGACTAGAGGGAGCCCCTTTAGAAAGGGTGGCTTGCATCAGGGCTACTGTAATGTTGAACTGATGACTGGGAGAACTGATGATTGGGGAAAAACCAAAACCAATGGGAGACTGCTGGAGTTCTTGCAGCCTTAAAACCTGGTGTCCTTACACCAGTAAGCTCCAATAGAAATGGTGCAAGCTAGTCCAAAATTAAAAAAAAAAAAAAAAATTCCATTTAAAACAGGATTTAGAAAAATGAGCAAACTTGTGTGTGCATTGATAAAATGCTAGAATTTTTTATTTAATAAAGGTGTGCGTATGTATCTGTGTATTAAATATATCAGGCCATCTAGTTTCTCTTATATCTATTTTAGGATATTGACATAGTAGAGCTATTAGAGATTTGAGGGAAAGAGATGTTTGACTCAGCAAATGCATTACCAATGATCAGACAAACTAACTTTTCTACTGCTGTTTGTGGCTAAAGTTGATGATTAAATAGCATAAATTTTATTTTAAGAAATAGAATAATCAATAAATACATGGGTACATGTAATGAGGGTAAAGCTAATGTACCTTTTGTAAAGGCGCTTCATGCAGCATATGCCTAGTAGAGCTCTATAAAGGAGTTGTTGGGCACACTAATAATACTGGTTGGTGTAAAGTTATACAAAGCACATCTGCATGTGCTTTGTACTGAGAAGTTTATGGACACCAGAGGGTGTCCGAACTTCCACACCAGAGGGTCTTCAAGTAATATACCCGTAGTGGAGTAAATGAGGAGTTCTGTCATAGATGGGTAGTTGGTTTAAATATAAAAAAGAGGGTATGAGTAAAATGGCCATTTTGGGAATACTAGATGGAAATAAGTATTGGTTTAACTGTACTTTTCACAAGAAAAAAAGAAGTATCTTCACTTGGAAGTGAGGAGGGAATTGATTCTTATGTTGTCAGAATGTTTACTGAATAGGCCAAGACACACAGGGTTATGTGTTCTGTGATTTTTCCTGAGCTGTCAAATGAAGACTGTGGCTGGGCCAAGGAAAAGCTTACTTCCTGCTTCTCCATTTGTAAGGAAAAGAAACTGAGGAAGAGAGAATTGAAGTAAGAACCCATACTTTAATGCAGTGATTATTAGGGTCATCATTTGGACTCGATGATCTTAAAGGTCTCTTCTAACCTAAATGATTCTATGATCATGTCAAAATAAGTCATAGGAAAGATGGATGTCCCCTCATATTTGGGGAGGAAATGCTACTGTGCGTTTGCCCTTGTTGCTTGTCTCTAAAACGTAATAACTTACTGATCTTTTTCTATATCTCTGTTTCTCCTACTTCAGAAGTTTTGTTATTTGTCTAGAAAGTGAACAACACTGGTCTTTGCTCTAATGGATGAAAAATGAGGGAAGCGGAATTCAAAGTAAAGGAAATCTTTAGTAACTGTTGGGAGCCTGTTCATATAGAGAGGTTTTCAGCTTGACAGGAGCATGTTCTTCAAGAGGCCCAAGCCACTACTTGAAAGTTAAATCGACCCCTGGAGTTCTGCCCTGGAGTCTTCTAGCATGCCAAAGAGATCAGCAGCACCAGAGCAAGCTTATGATGCCTGTTGGCTCATCTGAGGTGTGGTGTTCATCAGTCCAGGGCAACAAAGTTGTATATGTAGTCTTGTCTGCTTTTCCCAAACTGATTTGGGAGGTACATGTATCTTATACAGTCTGTGTGTTGCCACCAGAAAAGGCGGTTCTGCTGTTATCCTCCAACCTGGCTGATCTGTTGCTGCCTTCTCTATGCCTCAGATGTGGTGATTGTGTGGCTGCAGGGCAATCTTGGCTCAGCTTGATGGGGGTACTTTTTCCTCTCTAGTCTATCCTCCCCACCCCCTTGTGCGCTAGCTCAGGACTTACTGTGGCAGCACAGTGGCTTGATCTGATGTGAGAGAGACGTTAGGAATGAGCAGTGAGGAAAGGGAAGGAAAAGAGGGAATGAGACTGACTTTTTCAGTGGCAGCTTGCAATAGAATGAGATAATTACAACGTGAGGCAATACTTAGTCCTGCTGGCTGCTGTTAACATATCAGGGAGTACTGAGACACCAGTGACCCTGCCTCTCTACTGATAATTTAGGGTGCACTTGCTCATCGACTGATCATGATTAGCTGAGTCATTCTAATCTGGTCTCTTTTGGGGATCAAATTCAGATGGCTGTAGCATACCATGCAGTGGCTATGCAGTGGATTTATGACACAAAGCCTTCTTGTTTGGGACACTATTGTAAGTAACAAGTGTAGCAATGTACGACTCTACTGGTGCTGTTGGGTCCAGAGGTCCTGCACCCTGTATCTAAACGGTGACTTCCTTTACGTACCAGTTTATTTGTCTGTTACATATACATTGCCTCATGTATTCTTACTGATTATCTTCTGCCACGTTTTCTTAGCTATTACTTTTTTTCATGTGTTTAAGCTCCAGTAATTCAAATGAATAGTTTATCTGAATCTCTAGATACTGTGTTTGAATGTCCTTCTGGTTTTGTTTTCTCTATATGCTACTGTGGAGGTCCAGGGCAGGCCTTTGTTACCTCTCTGGGCTGAAGGCACTTTGTTCATAAGAATGTTATTTTGCAGTTTTAAGCAGTCATGTTTCTCAGTAATTTCACAGTTAAAATAGTTTGAATTTGTAGGCCTTTGCTGCACATGTGACTTGCAGCTGTGAATTGGTTATCTAAGGCCTAATAACTCATGTTTTCTGTTTAAGTAGCATCTATCACAGTATAACTTCCTCAGTTGAGCCTACGTGGATTAATTAGTAGCCAGCCAGTCCGTACACAAAGACTGAAATTGCTTCTGCAATGACTAACCTGTTTAACTGATTTTGGTGGTCAGAAGTTAAGACAATAGACAAGTCCATCCTGGATATACTGCTGACCATATTCTGTCTGTAAGCCTTCTGGGAGGTGAACTGAATCAATAGGCTAGTCAGCTGTGTTACTATTCAGAGACTGGTCTTTAGGCCAAGACTCTTCACGTCCTTTTCTATACAGCCAGACTGAGGAAGAGGAGGAAAGCAGTTGATCCCAAATGTCCTGGTTGCCTTATTCTGTGTCTAGCCTTACAAACCAAGGTAGTCTATACTAGCTTCTTCAGTGCTACACGGAGATTATTGCTTGTCTAAATAAACTCCTTATTACGTCTCTGAATGATTGACTGTTACATAAACAGTGGGTGGCATTATCTCAATTTTTAGGAACTATTTTTCCTTGGCTCTTTAGAGTAGCAGCACAGGTTCCTTCAAAAATGGGTTGTGGTGTCTGAATCTCAGAATGATAGACCTTTCTTGCAACATTGCAGTTAAACAGTATCCATCTGCTTGGAAATTAGCTCATAGGAGAAAATTAGCTTTCATCCCAGGAAAAAAAGTATTTGTGTGCCAGAAATAAGATGCATGTTATGTCATGAAAGAAGAGCAAATTACTACATTGTTACTTGTCTGTTTCCAAAATAACTATGTATCTACATGCAAATAAGGCTGCCAAAAAAAGCATTCAGAAGTTGAAAGTTTCAGAACCAGGATTGGCCATGCAGCATCCTCTGGTACATGTGCAGTGTGAAACACTAATTGTCCTCTTTTCTCCCTTTTTCTACAGGACTCAGTGTTAGTGAATCATGCTCACTCAGTGAGGAATCACTCTATATGCTATTAAAATAGTATATAATCTGAGGTCTGGTATTTATTTGCAAAATACTAAAGGGCTTGCTCTGAAGACAGAATTATCTTTCCCCAAACTTTTTGACCTTCATCTTTCCATTAAAATAAATACTGTTATTAATTAGTCAGATACTGCTGTGAATATCTACAGGTCAGTTCTAAGGAGAACTAGCTTCCTGGGTGATTTCTGTAGTTTCCCACCTAGATTACCCAAGGTAGGTGCATAAAATATTGGAGATCATTTTGTGGGCAGTCTTAAAATGGTAGCTATGTAATGTTACAATGCTAAGCATTTTATAATTCACTGACTTTCTGTTTTTAAAGTGTGCTTCTTGGAAGAAAGCTTACGAAATACTACTTCAGTTCTAATGGCTGTATTTGCTGGGTTTCCCAATGTTTATATTTACTACTGATCTGTTTCTGCAGTCGAGTCACTGCTAAAGGCTGGGAGGGGCTATAATATGTTGGGGACAGGGACGGATAGTATTTTCAAGTTTTTTTCTGATATGCAGACTATCTAGTTGCATATTCAACAGATCTCCTTTCCCTCTCCCACGTTTCAGAAGGCAAGTTTGGGGAGACTTTAGGAGAATGGCAGAAGTTGCATCCATGGTTCGAAGTCAGCTACTAATTTTTAAATTGGAGGTGCTAAAGATCTTTCAAAGAAAAGTTTGTTAGAATTACTTAATGTAAGCAACAGCATTTTTTCTCCTCTTGTATATAATTTTCAGTAATGCCAGTTTTAAGTTGCTGAAACAATAAAATGACCATGCAAACACAGAATATAAAGAAATTTATACTAATGTCTTTCAGAGGTAGCTGTTTAAATGAATGTTTAATCAGGTCAGTCCTCTATTGGTACCCCATATACACTTCCCATCACAAAACACTCAGTCTTACTCCTGTTATACTAAAGGGTGGAAGTTTAACCTTATTGCCCACCTCCCCCCCACACTCTTTCTCCTCAAAGAAACACATTGTTTGCCTTGGAGAGCCAGAAATATCAGCTGAATTGTTAATGTCTTTCCAGTTTGAGTCAACCTCTCTGCATATAAAATTCTAATCCGGGCAATAAAATTTGTCTCAATCTAAGGAATTAAGCCAAGTTTCATTAAGGTCAGAACAACATATCCTTCTTCCATATATATTTTATTTTACAGTAAAAGAATCTGTGTTTAAAGTTGAGATGGATTTATTGCTGTATATTATTGTGGTGAGGAAGTGGAGGAAATGTCGGAAAACTGCAGGTAGAAGAAAGTTACTCTGTTGAAATGGGATGTTTATTTTAGAGGTGGTGAGGGAGGAGGTGAACATTGTGCCACTGATTTGAAATAAGTGATAATTTTAGTTTGGAAGGGACCTCTAGAAGTCATCTAGTTGAATCTCCTGTTCTAAGGAAGGTAAACTTTGAAGTTTTTAGGTTGATCAGGACTTTGTTCAGCTGAGTTTTGAAAATCTGAAGAGGGAGAGATTCAACAGTCTCTCTCTGCAGCCCCGTGAACTTTTGTGACTAACTGAACGTCCTTTGTGGCAACTCATGACTGTTGCCCATTCTCTGTTTTCTCTGCCACTCTGTAAAGTGTCTTCCTCTGAGAATTTTTTTTAATCTCCTTTTTTAGATTGTTTAAAATTGCATTGAAGTATCCACTCATCTTCAGACAAGACAAACCTTGTTCTGTCAACTTGGACCATCATGTGCTCTAGCCCTCACTGCTGAACTCTCCAGTTTGTCAGCATTTCTTTTATGGTAGACTGAAACTGGGCAGTGTTCTACATTTGGCTTTACAAGTGCTAAATAAAGGGGAATATTTACTTGACCTGACTTGATGACTGTGCTTTCCTAATGAAGACCAATATATGGCAAGCCTTCCCTGGTGTGAGGGTATGTTGCTGACTCTTGTTCAGCTTGTCTACTGGAGCCAGCCCAGAACCTCCCCTGCAGCAATGCTAACTGCCCCATTGATCCTCATGCCATACTGTTCACGGCTTTGGGTTCTTCTGTCTATGTGGGGGACTCTGCCTTTGTTGAACTTCCAAGTTTGTTGGCAATCTAATTCCTCCAGCTTGTTGAGGTCCCTCTGAGTGGCAGCCCTGCTTTTTAGTGTATTGATGGATTCCTTCTTGTTTCATGTCACCCACAAACGTGATGGGGGTGTGTTCTAGCTCATTGTCCAGGTTGTTGATGAAGATGTTGGGAGTATTCACCCTAGTATCAACCTCTGAGGAATATCACTTATAGCTGGCTGTTGGTTACATTCTGAATCACCGTTGACCCTGTTAGTCTAGCCAGTTGTTCTTCCACATCTTCTCCATGATGCCCCAGATTTGGCTAAAAAGATATTATTGGAGACTGTGAACAGCCTTTGTAAAGTCAAACTAAATGACATCCTCAGCTCTCTCTTCATCCTCATAGGAAAGTGGCCAGGTTAATTTGGCCTGATTTCCTTCTGGTCGACTCGTGCTGGCTGTTTCCAATCACCTTTTTACCCTTTGTGTGTCTAGAAATTAGCTTCTCTGAGGATTTGACCCATAATAACCTGGGGACTGGGGTAAGCTGGCCAGCGTGTAGTTCCAGATCAGATCATTCTTGCTCTTTTTGAAGATGGTGTCATAAGGGACATCCCCTGATTGCTGTAACTTTTAAAAGCTGATAAGAAATAGCCTTGAGTTGGCACTAGCCAGCTCCTTTGGATGTGTCTCATATGCTCCCATGGACTTGTGTTTGTCCAATTTACTAGAGTAATTCCTAACGCATTCTACTTTACTATTAGGCAGAGTCAACTGAGAGCCACAACTGGCTGAGAGCCACAGCCCTACTAAAGACTGATGCAAAGAAGATGCTTAGGAGACTTCTGTGTTGTTTGTCAATAAATTGATCACCCCATTTAGCAGGAGGCCAACACTCTTCTTGTGTGTTTGTTTTTCTTTCTTCTGCATATAGACCAGTACAAACTCTCTTGCTATACTCTGTATTGCTGTTCAGTTTCAAACCCACTCTAACCTTGGCTTTTCTAATTCTGCTTAGTATCCAGGCAGTGCTTCTTCATTTGTCTTTAGTAATCTGTTCCTGCTTTTTGTATGCTTTGTTTTTTGCACTTTAGCTCAGTCAGGAGTACCCAGTTCATTGAAGATGGGCTCCTGCTGTGGTTGATTATTATCTTGCATGTCAGGAAAGACTGTTTTCATACTTTGAGGAGGCTGCCCTTGATGCTTAACCAGCTCTTCAAGGTTCCATTGCCCTTTAGGGCAGCATGCCCTGAGATACCACTTACTAGGTTCTTTAACAAGCTGAGGTTTGCTATCTGGAAATCTGGTTCTGCTACTTATCTTTGTCACTTCCCTCCATAACTTAACTTCCACCATCTCCTAGTTGCTTGCCAAGGCTGCCTCTGCCATCCCTCCTGAGTTCTTGCTCTACTCATGAGTAGCTGGTCTAGTGGAACACCTCCTGCAATGGGCCTGTATAGCACCTGCAACAAAAATTATTACTGCTTACTTCTGCATTTTTTTTTTTTTTGTACCCTGCTATGTTGCCCTCCCAACAGGTATTGGGGTGGCTGACACCACCTATCCCACCCCTGCCTCCCTGAACAATAGCCTGTGATCAGAGGCTTCTTCCGGTGCTGAGGATGACTTCATCTGCTTCACCTTCTTGATGGGATGGTTTGCAGCAGATGCCATGATGGCATCTACCTTTTGGGCTACCCTTCTGATTTTGACCTATAAACTCTCAACAAGTTTAAGTGTTCCACAGCAGAGCTGCATGTCTGTGTAGAGTTCAACCCTGTCCATCCTTCCTGCTTGTTGCTTGTTAGGAGCCTACATCCATCTCTCACAGCTTGCTAGTTGTGTGAACTATCCCATTGTGTCTCTAATTCCAGTGTCAGTGTAGCTCTGCAGCTGTGCACAGGCTGTATACTTCTGTACCCAGGGTTTCATATGTACCCGTCTGTCCTACTTTCTCTCAAAGGGAGTGAGAAAACATCCTCTGCAACCTTGTCCAATATGTGCTTCCCCATTCTCTGTTCCTCTGCTTACCTGAAGGCTTTGGTTTCTGTTCTCCAGTGAACCTAGTTTAAAGCTCTTCTCACTAGGTTAGTAAGCCTGTTGGCAAAGATATTCTTGATCTCCTTTGTTAGATAGATCCCATTGTTTTCCCCAGTAGTCCTCATTCTTCTGAGGATCCTGCGTTCATAAAACTACTAATGCTTTGCTGCTGTTAGCAGGCCTGCTGGAAGGTAGTGATCTGCAGATGCATCTGATTGGGGCTTTTCTTTCATCTAGCAGGATCAAGATGATGATCACACTGAATCTTATACACTTAATACAGATTTCTCGAGGTCCCCTTGGTGATGCTGTCAGGGTCAATGGGGATGGTGTGAACAGGTGCGTGGTTTGTGAACCAAGTGATCTCTTTGCAAATATGTTTAATATAAAGGTAAAGTTGTTTTTAAATAGTGACAACTTAAACGAATGTTTCCTGTTTGAAAGGCACATGGTTCTATTATTTTAACTGACCTGTGGTTAGGACTTCCATTAAGGTTCTTGACCTTATTCACAGTGCTTTGTCAGAAAAACAGAAGAAAAAACAGAAAAACTTTGAAGAACCAAACTAAATAAATTGTTGATCACAACTGTGTGTAGACATGACAGATGCATCTTGTTGTTCTACTAAGTCATAGTTAAAATCTGTTTTCCTATGTTATCTGTATTTAGTGCAGTGCTGAAGAGGCTCTGTACTGTTCTGCATTACTTCCAAGGTTGTGCTCAAAATCTGGTTAGCCAGTTTAGTACATCAGAGATGTCTTACAGAAAGCTGGAACTTGGTAGTGAAGAATAAGGGCTGAGGAGTCAGACTTCCATATTCTAATCAGCTCTTTATCTCCCTGTTAGTACTAGCTAATGTTGAGCATGTGACCATGGGAGATGCCTGTGATTTCCTGAAATAGTTTTCCATATAAGCCACTAGATATGTTTTAGATAATTTTATGTTGGTGCTAGGCTATAGTAATTTTCAAACTACGGGTAGAAGACTCTGATTTGTTAGCACTACCGTGAATTATCCAGTATAAAAATGCTAATATAAGGAGAAGATGGGGTCTGTTGCATTCTATTCAATAAACATTACAAAAGTTATGTTACTGGGATCAAAACACAAATCTGAAAAAATACCAACGCTAATCATCACCTTGTGCAGTGAATGATCATTGTTATGTTTATTGTGGCCTATTTCCTCTATGACTTTACATGCAGCATGACATGGGCTCAGTAAGAAGAATGACACTTGCCACCTCACTTCTTTCATGTGATCCTATGTTGTTACACTTCAGTAAAACTGGTAATTCTCCTATGGTAGTGAGTTCTTATTCCATCCGTTACTGTAATTGAGGTGTCCCCTTAGTTATAATATAGGAGGAAGAAGGGATTATCTCCATTAGTTTGAGACAATTACTGAAAGTCTTAGACCAAACCTTGCCTTCATAAGAAATTTAGATGTCATGATTTGGTACCTCACTCAAGACAGGCTGTGATTTTGTTTGAAGAGTACTGTCTTCACACAGAGCATGCAGATCTGCTCAAAAAAAAGTCTGAAATGTAATTGCTCTGACAGTGAAGCTCAAGGAAAGTGACTTCAGAAGAGTGTGGTCTCACTGACGTTTGCAGCAGACAGCGGAAACCAGAATCTAACGTTGACTTCAGACTAGAGCTGCAACCCTAACAACTCTTTTTCTCTCTGAAGCTTTCTGCCTTAATTCATAAATTATACTTCAAATATCACAAGTGGGAAGAGTATCATGGTAAACTGTCATCTCTTCTCCCCTGCTTATTTGCTCATCTCTCCTGCATCTCAGCCTCTTCGTTAGTTCAGCGTTGTCTTCACATAAATGAAGACTAGGAGAGGTATGCAAATATAAGATTGGTGATGTTCAAGCTTCATAGCTTCTGGTGGAGAAATGATTATACCATGGTGCCTTTATTTGCCATGAGATTGGATTTACCCAGTGGCTTGACCTAATCGGACTGTTTAGATGCAGTAATCTGATACTTCCTAGAAGCATCAGGCTTAATGTGCATGTATTACTTAGTGTAAAAAGAGCAGCTGGGAATGGACTTAGGCAGTTAAAGCAATTCAGCTGACCCAGACCCCTTCAGAGGGGCCCTCAGAAAGGAGAATGACTGTGAGCAGAGAACCTGTGGATGAGTTGTCCTAACAGCTGCATGGATTAGGTAGTGTGTAGTAGACTGCATAAATGCACCCTTAAGTCTCCCTTGTGCGTGGCATCCATAGCCAGTTAGATGTGAATATGTGGATTAGCTGGTCTGCTAATAGATGTGGAGCACCTGAATTTGCTGCTGTTTTGCTCCAAATTTCTGTTTTAAAAATGGGCTTCATAGCTAATGTTTTTATGTAGCCTGTAGAGTTTTTCACCTTTATCACTGACATTCATTTTAATATATAACTTGCATGTGGTTTTGATGATGAAGGATTTGAAGCTGCTTCATGGCTGACTCATATTCAGAGGGTAGCACCAACCCATCAAAGGGATACTGCATACAGAATTAGAACTAGTCAAAGATACAAAGCAGATAAATGTTCCACAGGATTTTAAATAAGGTTCTTGACACAACTGGAAATCAGATACAAAGTAGAATGATAATAACTGTGGAATTATACTAAGGTGCAAGGTATAGAGCGTACTATGCTGATGGAAGAATGGTGCTGTGTGTTTAAAAGCTCAGAATAAAATAAACCAACTGTTTTAACAGGAAACATAATACCCATATGGTTTGATCAGGAATAGTACGGTATAAGAACTATACATCCAGACCAGGATAGCAACATTGACTGTAAAGTATTCCTAATATTAAAATGCTAAATAGTTTTGTTTCTTTTAATTGTTTTGTGTGGTAGTTATCAGTGGCATTACTTGTATGTTAACATCAAACTACTGTTAGAAGTAGAGTACTGGATATTAAGTACATGGCAAGTTGTGTGCTGTGACATGGCATATTATGGGCTGATTCTGTACTTTAGCTGTGTTACCTACGTAGGCCTACAGGCACTGTGTTACCTACGTAGTGTCTTTTAACCTTCCTTATGAGAAGAGCCTGTGATTTAGGGTAAAGACGGGAGGAAACATAATTAGAAAGTATTTTGATGTGGATTTTAAGAGTTTATTTGTGGTTTTGTAAGAATGAGTGAATAACTGGAGGAGCTTTGGATCTGTTTTTGTATACTTTAGTCTGTTGTTGCTTCCAACAATTGGTAGGTTCAAAAAGTGTATCTACCTTACCTATTCCCCCAAATTGCATCAGGCTTATGTTTGTGTCAACTAGTCTCTATATGATGTAAAGAAGAACAATATGGTGTCTTTTGTTGTGTTTAAAAAAAAAAAAGTATTTTCATATATTTCTCAATAAATCATTTTTTTCATATTTTGTGTATATGAAGACATAAGCTGTTGATGCACTTAGGTAATCTGTCTTCAAGAATATGTCCTTTTAATACAAGTATATAATGATGGAATGCACTGTAAAATCCAAACAGGGTTAACTGCTATGCTCATCACACAGGAAAAACCAGAATAGAACAGAACAGACTATTTCAGTTGGAAGGGCCCTACAACGATCATCAAGTCCAACTGCCTGACCAATTTGGGGCTGACCAAAAGTTAAAGCATGTTGTTAAGGGCATTGTCCAAAAGCACTGACAGGCTTGGGGCATCGACCACCTCTCTAGAAGCCTGTTCCAGTGTTTGACCACCCTCTTGGTAAAGAAATACTTCCTAATGTCCAGTCTAAACCTCCCCTGGTGCAGCTTTGAACCATTCCCGTGTGTCCTGTTGCTGGATACAAGGGAGAAGAGATCAGCACCTCCCTCTCTGCTTCCTTAGGAAGCTGTAGAGAGCGATGAGGTTGCCCCTAAGCCTCCTTTTCTCCAAACTGGATGAACCCAGAGTCCTCAGCCACTCCTCCTAGGATGCCTTCCAGCCCTTTCACCAGCTTTGTTGCCCTCCTCTGGACACATTCAAGGACCTTCACATCCTTCTTAAGTTGTGGGGCCCAGAACTGCACACAGTGCTCAAGGTGAGGCTGCACCAACGCTGAATACAGTGGGGTAGTCACCTCTTTTGACTGGCTGGTTATGCTGTGTTTGATGAACCCCAGGATGCGGTTTGCTCTCCTGGCTGCCACGGCACACTGCTGACTCGTAGGGAGCCTGTCTCCCTTTATGCATATCTGCTCTTCAGCTACTCCTCTCCTAATTTATACTTGTGCCCCGTATTACTCTGTCCCGGGTGCAGAATCCGGCATTTGGAATTGTTCCGTTTCATGCCACTGATGATTGCCCAATGCTCCAATCTATCTAGATCTCTCTGCAAGGCCTCTTGTCCTTCAAGAGAGTCAACAGCACCTCCCAGTTTACTATCGTCAGCAAACTTAGTAATGGTGCATTCAACTTCTGTATCCAGTTTATTGATAAAAATACTGAACAGATCTGTCCCTAGAATTGAACCCTGAGGAACACTGCCAGTGACTGGTTGCCAGCCAGACATAGCCCCACTCACTACAACTCTTTGAGGTCTGCCATTCAGCCAGTTCTTCACCCAGCACACTGTGTACCTGCTTATCTCAGTTGGACAACTTGTCCAGAAGTATCCTGTGAGGGACAATATCAAAAGCCTTACTAAAATAAAAAAAAAAACCCTACATCAGCTGCCTTCCCTTCATCCACAACATAGGTGACCTTATCATAGAAAGATACCAAATCAGTTAAACAGGACTTTCCCTTTGTGAACCCATGTTGACTGTGCCTCATGATTGCATTGTTCTTTAAATGCTTTTTCAGTAGTACCCAGTATCATCTCCATAATTTTTCCAGGAACTGAGGTTAGATTAACAGATTTATAGTTTCCTGGGTCTTCCCTCATGCCCTTTCTATAAATTGAAATGGCACTGGCTAGCTTCCAGTCAGCAGGGACCTCTGATATGAAGCTTTAAATGCAGACCAGTCAACTAAAACAAACTACCCCGATTTATTCAAATTGGCATAAGTGTACCTAATCCTGCTGTATGGAATAATTTAGTTGTAAATGATACTAATACAAGAATCACAGAATGGTTGAGGTTGGAAAGGACCCCTGGAGCTCATCTTGTCCAACCCCCCTGCTCAAGCAGGTCTATGTAGAGCTGGCTGCCCAGGGCCATGTCCACGTGGCTTTTGAATGTCTTCAAGGAGGGAGACTCCACAACCTTCCCTGGCAACATATTCCAGTTCTTGGTCACCCTCACAGTAAAAAAATGTTTTCTGATGTTGAGAGGGAACCTTGTGTGTTTCAGTGTGTGCCTGTTGCCTCTGGGCCTGTCCCTGGGCACCACTGAAAAGGGCCTGGCTCCGTCCTCGTTGCACCTTCCCTTTAGATATTTGTACGTATTGAGAAGATCCCCCTTAAGCTCTCTCTTCTCCAGGCTGAACAGTCCCAGCTCCCTCAACCTCTCATCATAGGAGAAATGCTCTAGTCTCTTAATCATCTTTATGGTCCTTCATTGGACTCTCTCTGGTATGTCCATGTTTCCCTTGTACTGGGGAGCCCAGAAGTGGACCCAGCACTCCAGGTGTGGCCTCACCAGTGCTGAGCAGAGGGGAAGGATCACCTCCCTCCACCTGTTGGCAGCACTTGGTCTGATGCTGCCCAGGATATCATTTGCCTTCTTTGCAGCATACAAAATACTTAAATACCATGAATGTTGTGCAAAAACATCTGCAAAAGACAGTTTGGGTCTACAGAAACAGTGTAACTAGAACTTTTTGTACAATGCTTTGTGTGTCCAGGAAGGGAAGAAATGCAGTATGTATGGCAATGTTTGTGGTTTTAGAAGTATATTTTGGAGAATTTTGTATTTGTGTGAGTGCTTTCAGTGGTATGCATAGGTGGTGTATGTTCTGCAAAAAGTTTAAATTGCACAAAAATCAAGAAATTAATGATTTTGAAAGATTTTTTTGAGTCTTTTTATTTTTGTGATTCCATGGTAATGTTCATTATGGCAATACATTATTTTCTGAAAAGGTAACTTTGTGCAAGGGGAGTGTACTTTCTTGGCTTGTTGAGTAATGCTGGAAATTAATTTTAAATATTATAAGATATTACAGTTAAATGTTTTGTCTGTGTATTATTATGCATATACTTGACTGTGTTTAGCAATAATATAAGCAGGAATTACTTTAGTGACTGCATCATGCTATATAGATGATTATTATATAGGGGTGTGTATATATCATCGCAGAATGGTTGGGTTGGAAGGATCCCCAAAGATCATGTAGTTCCCACCCCCCTGCCACGGGCAGGGACACCTTCCACTAGACCAGGTTGCTCAAAGCCCCGTCCAACCTGGCCTTGAACTCTGCCAGGGAGGGGGCAGCCACAGCTTCTCTGGGCAACCTGTTCCAGTGTCTCACTACTCTCACAGTAAAGAATTTCTTCCTCATATCTAATCTAAATCTACTTTCTTTTGGTTTAAAACTGTTACCCCTCATCCTATCTCCCCTCCCTAATAAAGAGTCCCTCCCCGTCTTTCCTGTAGCCCCCTTTAAGTATTGGAAGGCCGCTATAAGGTCTTCCTGGAGCCTCCTCTTCTCCAGGCTGAACAACCCCAGCTCTCTCAGCCTGTCCTTGTAAGGGAGGTGCTTCAGCCCCCTGATCATCTTTGTGGCCCTCCTCTGGACCTGCTTGCAGGTCCATGTCCTTCTTATGTTGGAGGCCCCAGGGGTGGACACAGTACTGCAGGTGGGGTCTCATGAGAGCAGAGTAGAGGGGGAGAATCACCTCCCTTGACCTGCTGGCCACACTTCTCTTGATGTAGCCCAGGATACAGTTGGCTTTCTGGGCTGTGAGCACACATTGCTGGCTCGTAGTCAGTTTTCCATCCACTACTACTCCCAAGGGTCTCCTCAGGGTGACTCTCAACCCACTTAGCCCCCAGCCTGTATGTGTGCATGGGATTGCCCCGACCCATGTGCAGGACCTCGCACTTAGCCTTGTTGAATTTCCTGAGGTTTGCACGGGCCCACCTCTTGAGCCTGTCAAGGTCCCTCTGGATGGCACATCCCTTCCCTCCAGCGTGTCGACCACACCACACCACACAGCTTGGCGTCACCTGCAAACTTGCTGAGGGTGCACTTAATCCCAACTGTCCTTGTCACCAGCAAAGATGTTAAACAGCGCTGGCCCTAATACCGACCCCTGAGGAATGCCACTTGTCACTGCTCTCCACTTGGACATCGAGTCATTGACTGCAACTCTCTGAGTGTGACCATCCAGCCAATTCCTTACCCACTGAGTGGTCCATCCATCAAATCTGTGTCTCTCCAATTTAGAGACAAGGATGTTGTGCAGGACAGTGGCAGATGCTTTGTGCAAATCCAGGAAGATGATGTCAGTTGCTGTTCCCTTATCCACCAACTCTGTAACCTTTGCCCTTAGTGAAGCCATGTTGACTGTCCCCAGTCACCTTCTTAATTTCTGTGTGCCCTAGCATAGTTTCCAGGAGGATCTGCTCCATGATCTTGTCAGGCACAGAGGTGAGACTGTTTGGCCTGTAGTTCCCTGGGTTTTCCTTTTTTCCCTTTCGAAAAATGGGGGTTATGTTTCCCCTTTTCCAGTCAGCGGGAACTTTGCTGTACTGCCACAACTTCTTAAATATGGTAGATAGTGGCTTAGCAACTTCATCTGCCCGTTTCCTCAGGACCCGTGGATGTATCTCATCAGATCCTATGGACACATTTTATGAAGCACGAGTGGGTGAATCTAGGACATCTGGAGTTTGGGATTGCCGAGTCTCAGAACACATATGGTAGAGTAAGCCTGTTCTCCCTTCTCCCTGTGCTTCCCTCTTACTGTTGTTCCTGATAAACATGACTCATGCTCTCTGCGTAATTCTTACAGGTGACATTCATTTGTATGGGCTTTTCTGATCACTGTATGTATTTTGATTGTTACTTAACAGATGTTACTTAACATCCTGTTACAGGATGGAGTCCCCATCCCTGGAGGTGTTTAAGAGGCGGGTTGACATAGTGCTTAGGGATATGGTGTAGTTGGGAACTGTCAGTGTTAGGTTAATGGTTGGACTGGATGATCTTCAAGGTCTTTTCCAACCTAGACAATTCTGTGATTCTGTGAATACTTGTTCTAGATGAAAGTGGGCAGGAAGTTATATGCCTATCTTGCTATACATTTGTCAGTGCTCAGGATCATTTCTTGCTGCATATTCAAGATTAAATGCATGGAAGTCTTTTGAGATTCAGGACATTGCATTGTTTCTCAGCTGGGGTGGATCTGGCAGAGCTCTAGCAGAAAGCGTTACACTCAGCATGTCATAAACCAGTCATGATACAGTATTTGTTAATAGCCAGAGCTTAAATTGCCTGTAGCGTGAGTCTTCAGATAATCACAGTTTTAGTGTACTTCACCACAGAATTATTACCTCACATAAAGACAATTTTCATTTTCTCCAAATATCCTTCTGACCATACTTCAGTTTGTCTTACAGTTGATTTAAAGTCCCTTTCTTGCTTGACTGCAGATCAGGTAGATGGTTTTATTCCCTTGGCACAATGCCAGGAAAGCTGTCTTGTTTGAGCTGTGTATAACAGGGTTTTCAGTTCTCCTGATATACAGTCCTTTGAAGCAGCAGAGCAGTCAGCATAAAGTAGCACAAATAAAGGCTTTGAGCAGTGTACCACTGAATAGAAACACTGAAAGATCTTGGAGATAAATGACAGGCGAAGAATGCATAATGCACAGCAGAGGCAGTAGCTGCTTACTGTGGAGCATGGAGCTAATGCCACCATGAGTTTCATCCTCTGCTCTCATAAAAAAAGGATGTCAAGTCACTGTGACTCTTTGGGTATAGCAAGACATGCATTTATTTGGAAAGCAATGCCAATTTGAGCAGCTCCTACTCTGCTACATCCTTGTTGACTATGTCGTGAATTGAATTGGGGAACTGATTTGTTGGAAAAATAATTTGGCAGACAGGTTTGTTTTTAACAAGGGTCAGTTACAGTTTGTGCAGTGGAAGGGCTGACACACTGGGAATTACTGCTGTAGGTGGCAGTGAAAGGAGGGACTGGAGCCTGGTGCTGCTGTTTAGATAAGTGTATGTGTAACTGTGCCCTTGGGCTCCACGCCCAGGTTTTATGAGACTGGATAGAAGCTGGAATAGGGAAGTGGTTCTGTTCGTTAAATAATTAAAACATGTTATAAGCAACTCAAGTGTGGATAATCTTGATGACTAATCATTTTTCCTTTCTGTTGAGTCATTCTGTTGGCTTAGAGTGATTATGTGTGGGTTTTTTGTTTCTTGTGGGCTTTGGTGGTGTTTTTTTTCTGGAGAGAGGTGTGGATGTGTACCAACACTTTCAAAACTGAAACTGGAAGGAATTACTATTGCTTAATTTAATTTCTGTGTAAGGTTGGAAAAGTAGAGAAAGAGGGGAAAAATGCAACCCAGTGTTGCAGCCAAATTAGAGTATTCATCTTCAATTTTGCAGTTTCTTGCATTTCTAAGAATGTCTATTTGCTTAGTTCTTATATTAAAGCATCCATGTACTGTAATTGAAAAGCGTTTCAGTTGCATGAATAATTTCTTTTGTCTTTTCTTGAGAAATTGCATCTCATGGAATGAATTATGTGTGTTTTTGCTTTTATTCTAGAATAAATGTTGCTGAAAAACTGAGAAGTGTTCTCAGAGGGTCTGGTACCTGCAAAAGCTTCACTCTTGCTGTTTTTCTGATAACACTTGTTCAGGAGCTTGTGTGATCCTATTATGTTGACCTAAAGCAATGAAGATAAACTGTGCTAACTGATGGCTTAGTAGTCCATGTAGTTTATGAAGCAGATAAATGAAAGTATATCTCAATTATTTTTTACTGTATTATATTTTCTTTGGTAATGAAATGTCTGTCAGCTTGTTGCCAGTTGATACTTGCAGCTTATTGAAAATTTGTGATGGTATATGAATTCTGCAACATATTAAAGTAGTAACTAACAGAAGCATTTTGGACTGCCCAGTTTACACTACCTCTGTATTTATACTAGGCATTTAATCGTTGATAATTGCTTAAAAAAAAAAGTCAAGCAAAAGAGTTCTTAGTGTTTCCTTTGTGATGCTTTTACAGAGTTCAATAAATATTCCTGTTGTGATTTTTTTTTTTCTTCAAATTTTCAGTTTTGTTTCTCAATTTGTATTCGGTTACTTGACTAATGTGAGAGTACCTTTCCATTCATCCTGACTGAAAAATAAACGGCAAACATGATGTGACAGAGAGCTGGGTATAACTGCGCAAAATGTATTGTTGACTTCAGGTTCTAAAGAGCCTCAACTCTTCTATCTTAATTCTCAGAAGTAACTGAAGGCCATGCTGTTATGTGACTGTCATAAAATACATTCAGGGCCAGCTATGTTAAGATTTCTGTTAGTTCAATTGTACAACTTTATAGTAATTATAGCATAGCTCATGTGGATTATCTACTCAATATTAAGAACTAACAGGAAACCTTTGCATAGACAGCAAACTAATTAACATGGTTGGTAGATATTTTAAAAGAATACAGTATTTGTGGTTGGCATAGAAGAGCCATATATTCAATCTGATTGTATTTTCCTATGAGGATATCATCTATCAATTGTCAAATGATGCAGGTAATTTAAAAAGAACCCAAAAGTTCAGTGAGCCTTCATTCTCTGCATCAGTTGGCAACAAGAAAAGAATGGTGTAAGAAAAAGTTGGTAGCGTCTGGTTGGCATCCATTCTCAATCATTTCTGTAATTGTCTACAGTTAAAGGAACAAGTGATAACAGTTATTGACACCTTCCAGCATAAGAGTAGCCTGACATCTTAGTTGTCCTTTTTCAGGGCTGAGTAGGGTTTTGGGAAGGGCATTGGGGAACACCTGTACAGGTGTAGTTCTACAGCTTTGTGTCAGTATGGAGCACAGGCAGAGTGACAAATACTTATTTTCAAAAATTAGCATTTACTTACATTCCTTACAAAATTAAGTTACTAACCTCAAAAGGAATGGCTTACTTGACAGACTTCAGTAAAATTCTGTAAACTTCTTGGAAACTGGGCATTTGTATTTCTGCATGCTGTATTACCTCCCTACAGATAATAAGTAGCAAGCTATCCCTGACAAATATATTTTTTGCAAGCTTTGTGATAAATAATTATTTGGCTCTTTTCTGTACACCTTTGTCCCTTGCTTGTTGCTTTGTGTTTTTTTGTTCTTGTGAAGAAGGTCTCATGAGAAACTAATAGTATAATTAGAAATAGCTGGTGGGCAAGGGCTTGATACTACTAATTGTAGACTTATCAGGCATTTCATATGCAGGAATTTGAGAAATAAAGAAAACATGGCATTCCTTTCATCTCTTTCCAAATGTAGGACTGTGCTAGTTTGTTGGGCAAACTGTGTAAAGAATTTAAGGGCATGGATGTTTGAGGAGTAGCACTAGCTTTCCACAGTAGAGAAAGGGCTATCTCTTTTTCCAGGGAAGTATTCTGGGATGTGCCATCTGGTCCAGTGGTGACCACCATTACCTTTGTTTTGTCAAAGGTAATGCGTAACTTGACAATTAGTATGTATAATCTTAGTGATAAAAGTATTAGTTGTATATTGTAGAAGCTGTGCAGCAGTCTTTTATGAAGGATGTCAACATCTAAAGAGTAGTAAGTTTTGATTGATAAGCAAGAGAATATTGCATATTCTGCCATCTGATCTGTATCAGTCAGCTCCTTCTCTAGTTTTGGAGCTTGCTTGCTCTAATTATATTCTAGACCTGTAAGAATCTAGCTATATGGATCAAGTTCGTACATCAGAGTTTTGAATTGTAAATGCTATTAGGTGTATTCCTGTGTTAAAATACCAAAGATACGTTGTCTATATTATCTGTAATAATCAGTATGAAATGATCATGTTTTAAATAGTTCAAATACATAGACCCTTGTGTATACCTGAAAATGGTTTTATGTTTTCTTGCAGCTAACAGAAGATGAAATTGCAACTATTCTGAAATCTACTCTTAAAGGACTTGAATACTTGCACTTTATGAGAAAAATACATAGAGATATAAAGGCTGGAAACATCCTTCTTAACACCGAAGGACACGCAAAATTAGCTGATTTTGGTGTGGCTGGCCAGTTGACAGTAAGTACCTGTGGAAAGATCATTTAAAAATGCTTTAGTGCTCCTAACCATGTTATTCTACTTTTGTCTTTTTCTTCTGCCTTGAATTTTGTGTCTGAGGAGTGACTAGTGGTAGTGGTAGAGCTAACATTCTTTATCATGATGGGTATTTAATGTATTGTAAGGCTATTTGGTTTTAATTGTTTATAACCCAGTGTACTTCAAGTGCCTGATGATCTCACTTCAGACTTCTGTTTGAGGTTTGTGATCATTGTCACTTGTTTGGCTTCTCTAGGCTGATGGGCTGAATCTGCTTGGTCTTAGTTGAAGGTCACTACCATTTGACCTTTGGGTGGCTAATTTAACTTTTAAATATTGAATTAATAGAAAAAGAATCTGAAAATAAGCATCTCTGTTTTAATTGCATAAATAATATAATTACAGGACACAATGGCAAAACGTAATACTGTTATAGGAACTCCGTTTTGGATGGCTCCTGAAGTAATACAAGAGATTGGCTATAACTGCGTGGCAGACATCTGGTCCCTTGGTATCACTTCCATAGAAATGGCTGAAGGAAAGCCTCCATATGCTGATATTCATCCAATGAGGGTAAGTATGTGTGGTGGTCGTGGTGGTCTTTCCTCGTTTGTTAAAAAAACCAAAAAAAACCCCCCAAACCTCAAAAACCTACTGGAATCATAAAACTGTACATTTATGGACAAAGATTTTAAGGCTACGTTTTTTTTTACTTGCTGTCTTGCTTTTTATTTACTGCAGTTTGCTTGTGTTTTAAGACATCCCTGTAAGGTTTCAGAATGATTTTATTTCCACTTGTGAGAGAGCTAAAGCAATAAGTGCTTAATTGACTTGAAGGCACCATATAGAGCCTATTCCATATTGTACCTGCACTTGGAGGGTTCCATAACCAAGAGGCCATCCTCCTTTGAAAAGCAGTTTTGAAGTAAAGATGACCTAAGGAAGGATTCAGGATTGTCCTATGTGAGAACTGCTAATATTAGTAACCCAACAGTTTTTATTTATTACTGACTCTTAAAGTCTGCTACTGAATTAGTTTACTTCTTGCAAAATAAAATGTAAACAGAATTAGTTGCTTTATGAGAAGCAGCAGTTATAAAGGAATTACTTGGTGAAGTTCATGGGGAACCATGTTTATCTAGGAATAACTGTTGCCACTGTTAGTCATGCTTTTATTTTTTTGAAATGAACTATAGAATAGCTACACTGATTGCACTGAGCATTAATAGATACTCTGTTCTTGAATTGTTTATAACTAAAGCCCAGTCGGTATTAATAAGGCACTTTATTTTGCTAAAAGCAGTTTTTTTTCATCTCTGTTTTGCTGAAAAATGACATTCACACTAGATTATTCAGTTTTCTTTTGCTGGTGCCTCATATATCATGATCTTAATATACAGAAGCCACCACTGTTGAAAGAGGAGTTACTGTTCATATGATTACTGTAAGGTGACTCATATATGAGTTCAAGTGTATTTAGTGCTGTTGGGTTCTTGATTTTTGCTTGTGTGTGCTTGTTGGAGCAGAGAAGGTTCCTGAAGTTTTATGGCAATGTGAAGCTTGGTTAAAGCTAGTGTTTTGCATTTAGAAACGTTACATAATTTTGGAAGCAAAGCTTAGTAATTTTCCTGCACCATATTTTTTTTCCTGTGCAATTAACTATTTAAAAATTACTGTTCAGACTGAAAATACTCAGATGAAAGCTGAGAACAAAGTAAGTATCTCTGAAGCTTATTTTTGATGGGAATTTAAGATGAAATAACATTTAAAAAATATTTTGAAGAACTGTTGATTACAAATTAAATACATTCGATCATGCTGGGGGTTTTGGTTGTATTTTTAATTACATTAAGTACATTCATTTTAACATTATTACATGTAGTTACACTAGCTGCTGAAAGGCGAGGACTACATTATCAGAGAGGATTTTTATATGCATGACAATAGCTGCTTATAAATCAAAGGTCACTGAGTTTGAAAGCTTGTGAATCTGTTTAATTCTTGTAATCAAATGAATGCTATCAAAGGCCAAAGTAATTTAACACAACAATTCTGGATTACATAGAACATGTGTTCTTGTTAATAAATAACGTTATGGTTTTTAAGGGCTTGTATGCAGTTAGTACTCTTTTGTATATCTGATACCTACAGTTTTTCTTAATTTTTATTAGTGAGTTGTTACAGTGGTTAACAAGAAATACACAGATTTAAGTTGCAATAGTTTTCCCAGTGTCATATGATATAGCTTCACAGGACTTTTGGACATATGTAGATGCTTTCTTACTTTGCTTTAGTTGTGACACAGAATTGATACAGGCAAGCATGAAAGCTTGGGCAAATTTTCATTGCTTTTTCTAGATGTTGCTGGAGTTCTGTGGTATTTATGTAAGGCACAATTTTGTAACTTGGGAATGCATGTTGAAATTACCATGTGCACTATTTTGCTGTAGGCTGGTTGGCACTGCCACAAAGGTAATGCACTGCCAGTAGGCCATTTCCTTGTCAACTGCATTTACAGCTTAATAGAAATATTACATGACTTCTTTAAACAAGTGTTTTGGCAGAGAGGAAATAGCAGATTCCATGCAAACAAGCATAGCTTCCTTTGCTTAACCACACTCTAGCTACTCCAAAGAATTGTACTAGTTTCAGCTGGGAAAGAATGAGAGGTGGGGGATGCAAAATGGAATTTCATGTAGAGGGAAAAACCAGCAGGTTTTCTCTGTTTAAGTATTCCTGATGTATTTGACTGCATCAGTGTTGTCAATGCTATTTCATTTGTTCCTGCTGCAAACCTGAGTTCAACAGAACATGCAGTTGTCATACTCAGTTTGAGGCTTAGAGGTCAAGACCATTTGCCAGCTCAGTAAGTCTAATGCTTTATTCACCTAAGAATTACGGAATGCCTCACATATTTGATGTCCTTTTGTGCTTTTGCTAATGATGAAAAGTGAAACTTCTCTATTTTCTCTGAGTTTTTCATCAAGTAGTGTTTTCAAGTAGTTTTAAAGGAGGAAAAATACAGACATCCTCAAGGTTGCCCTAAAATGTGGTGATACAGCCACTAGAAATAGCAAGAAGTTTGCTGATAAGTCAAAAATTACTCAAACCTAGATAATTTCACCATCCAGCAGGGCTAAGAGCATGTTGATTGCAGTAGTCTGTGTAGCAACCAGGGTTAATGTGGCTAACAGTGTTTGCATCTGCCTTTGATTGTTCTGCTGGGATGAGCAGTTATGGATTTATAGTGAAGCTAATTAAAGGGGGCTTCAGTGTGGTTCTAGAGCAAGACTCAATCTCCTACTCTGAAGTTGCAGTGATGTTTTAACAGATGTGTTCCCGTGTCCCCCATTGACTGCGGCATGTATGCTGTCCTGTAGTGATAAAAGTATTTATGTCCTACCGCTGTCTGAATTTAATTTAAACCATTAACTACTTTGTTCAGTCTCTCCTCTTCATGCAATATCTGTCTGTATTATTTGTTTGTTTCTAAATTCCTCTTTTATTTTATTTTTTTTAATGTATAGTGGAAACATAGAGATTGGCACTGTTGTGCTTTTTGGTAAAAATTGGGAACATGCTTTTGAAATATCTTCCGTGTTTGCTAGAACTGAACCGGAGAAGTTGTAGAGTTGTAGAAGCATGTAGATGAACAGGGGAAGTGGGCTGAGTGGAGTTACTGCCTTTGGTCACAGCCATGCAATGAGCCTTGTAGACCAACTGTAAAACTGCAGCCTGCTTTTTATAAAATTTGGTCTTCTTTGCAAGGTCAACACTTACTGTCAGGTTGGTGTGCTTCAGATAAATGCTGGTAGTGCTCTTCAAAAAAAAAAAAAAGAGAGAGAGAGAAACCCCCTAAACTCTCTTCTTTCATGCTTATCAGTCAACTGCAATAATTCATGTTGCTGTGGTATGGAAGAAGCTGGTGGTAGATGTGTTTTTCAACACCTCACAGTATTGGCCTTTGTTTCTTTATGGTGAGGTTTGTTGAAAATGGACATGTGGGCATCACATGTTCTGCAGTGAATTGGAGGAAGCCAATTTGAACTGCTTCCATTGGCCTTAAGTCTAATCATGATATTTACTTTTCCATGGCACTTACCCAGATTATCCATGCCTCCTGCTTAGCCTGTGTCATTTCCACCCTGGGCTAATCTGTTTGTAATAACCTCTTATTCCTGATGTAGTTTATAACAATCTACCATTTCCCAGTTTTTTATTCTCAGCATATTGCATTAAAACAGGGGACTGAAGTGAGAATTACTGCTGTGTGAGACTGTAAGATTCAAGGAAGGTGTCATGTTGAGCATCACTGTCTGATTGAGACCAGTTTTTCAATCATTGAGAAAATAGTTTCCTCTAATGCCTTTTGTGCCAGAAGCTGAGGAGAGGGAAAAAGAAAAACTACTTCTGGCGATGTCAGATGTCTTTCTGTATAGTCACTCTTGCATTTCTTCTCTCCAACAGATGGGATTGTCTCATTGGTTTCTGTCATTTTCTTTGAGAGTTCACCTATCTTATCTCAGCATTACTGCTCTTAATTTAGAGTGGGTTTGTAAAAGTATGTTAAATGATTTTCTTATTTTAGTGCTTTTGCTTATCTTTAGAAAAGAGTTTTAGTTAACTTCTAAAAGTCCTTTTCCTTTTAAGAACTTCCTATGAGATACTTTTTGTTAATTTGTAACGAGATCTTGCCTGCTGTTTCTAGATAGAGTGAGCTAATATTTAAAGAGATTTAAACTATGGATTTTTGATTGTACGTTACTGTTTATTATTTTACTACCTCTTCAAAATCTTCTGGAAGAATGTCAGTGAGCTGTGGTGGGACTCAGAGTGTGATTTCTCAGGGAGTCATAATTCCTCAATATTTCTGTTGTGCATTCTGTTATGATAGTTCCCTTTCAATTAAATATCCTATGTGCTTTTAGGTGACCTACCGTATTATTTTAAAATAGTTAAATCTTAAGTCTTGAAGAAAGCGTGTGAGACCCTAACACATCCAGTTCTTTGAATGGCAGGAATGCATATAGATATGATTTTGTAGCCTGTCCTACCTGTATGGACTTTTTCTAGTTGGGCATATCAGCTGAGACAAGGTGTTAGACCTTCCATGGGTAAGTGTCCCCCCACAAAGCCTCCCTCCTTCTCCACCTCACCCGTTCTTCCATCTTTAAATGCTGTTGCCATGATACAGCTGAACTTCATGGGGTAAACTTCCAGTGGCCTTCAGTTTGTATGCAACTGCAGGCAGGTGTTGCTTCATAATATATTTGTCTCTGTGCTACTATTTATAGCCAGAACTTCAAGTAGGTGTTATAACTTTATTCAAAAAAAAAAAAAATGAGCACAGTTAATAGCAGACAGTATTTGTCTAACAGAAAATAAAGTATGTTCTCTATATAGATTGGGAAAAAAAGAAAAAAAAAAGTCAAAGGAGTTGCTTCCCACATAAATCACTGCAAGAAATGTAACTCCATATGGTAATAGGATATGTAGCGTTTTTTTCTTTGAGAGAGTGGCACTATTATGTGGTTCAAACCAGTTGCACCTATGCTAATACCAGTGCTGATCTGGGTATTATATCTTTGGTAGTGTTCTTTTTTTGTTCAGCAACTTGCTTTTCTGGGTTGAACTCTAAGGAGGTGTGACTTACTTAAATAAACCCTTAAATAAAAGAGTTCTTAAAAAAGAAAGCTTTAAATTTTCATTTAAATATGCTGCTACTTCCAGTGAGTAGGCAGCCTGTCCACCTGCTCACCTGAAACGTGAAGCCAGATAAGATACTACTTTGAGCAGTACATTTTAAGAAAAAAGTGCCAAATGCTTTTTCATTTGGGATTTATTTAACTTGTCAAAATAAACATAGGTATTTATTTATTTATTTTTAACCTTGAAGAATGGTCAATGTTTATGGTGTGTGAATAGACCTCTTTACTTAAACTGCTTCTGGTGTGGTAAGGTATTGCTGAGGTGCAGACCAGTTCCTAACACCCTGTTCATGACTTGACTCCTTTCAACAAGGCTTCTGGAATTGAGAGATGATAAATGTTGGGCAAATTAAAGTAAGTAATTGTGTACATTTCAACTTGCAGATCTGTGTGTATTCCATTTTTTGTGAGCAAATACTTGGTGTGTGTACCTAAATGAGATATTTGCAGACTTTGATAGAACCTTAACATCTAGATATTAGATCTGCTTATCACCAGGAGAGTTGCTCTTTCTGTGAGTTCAGATGCACATTAGTGTTTGCTGTAATTGTAATGAGATTTGGACTTAGCTGATTCTTTTGTCAGCGTTCTTTAATAGGTACGTAAAATTATGTTTTCTGTGGGTTGTTATATGTAACTTAACTTGAGGAAATACATTTATATATTTTCTGGAATACAATTAAAGCAACTGTTAACTATTGCAGCAATATCATTTCTGCTAGGTGAAAAGAGCCGGTTTTTAGGTACTTGCTAATTGTGTCAGTTTGTCAGTTTTCACTATGGTTGAGTTATTTTTAGCAGTGGATTGAAACTAAGTGAAGTGCAAAACTGTAGTCCTGCAGAAAAATCATTGTCAAAGTTGCACTTGTGGCTCCTGGTCAAGCTGCTCATAGAGCTGCAAGAGATCCTGCTCTATAGTGGGGTTTTTTGGGGTTTTTGTGTGGGTTTTTTTTATTTTTTTTTCCCAAGAGATATGTGAATCTCCAGACTTAAAGTTATGATCTATGATTTTAATTAAAATATGCTTGGTGTTCACTTATGTATGTAGGGTGATCTAGGGAGGGTTCAGGTGTTTTCCTCCTCAGGCTCCTCTTCTTTGTGGAAATGCTAAGCATAGATACATAGTACCCTTTGAACATAACTTCTTTTTTAGTACTTAATGTCTGTAGAATTCATGGAGGAAGCGAATTTCAAAAGGATTTGCTTATTTGCTTATGAAAGCCCTCATATGGACTTCCTGTAGAGGAGACAGTGGGGAGTATTCTGATGAGTGAGGAGATCAACCCAGGCAAGTGCCCCCAGGGTATAGTCTAGTTTCTTGTGATATAGAAATTTAATTCTTTCCATTTTCCAGCATGCCTAGCATAGAATTTTAGTAAAAGTTCCTATACACCATGAACAGCTTATCCAAAAAAGGTAAACAGAGTTAAAGAAATAATATGTGAGTTGGCCTCAGACACTGAGGACAAGTTTAGAGGTGTCCGGTTGCAAAACATATGAAATAAACCCTGTGTTAATTTACTTATTTTCTTAAATTGCAGTCGATAATTCATTGCTTCACCAGATTCAGTTACATGTATCGATCCTCCTAAAGAATGATGTGCTAGCATGGCAGCGGCCATTTTCTGAGACTTCATAGCTTGCTATGCAAAGGGATAGTATGCTTAAGATCAGCCTGTTTCATGTGGAAAGGAGAGTTTTTGTAATACTGTTGTGAGAGCAGCATAGGAAAAATACCATTTGTCCTCTGGCAAAACTTACAGATGATAAAAATTTTCTCCCTAATACTCCAAGGAACTTTTGGAAGAGGTTTTCCACATTGCTTTATCAAGAGCCTAGACTTCCTTCTCCCCACAGAAAAAATTGACAGATCTCTCTGATTTATGAGACTCTTGAGAGAACAAACCACATAAAAGACTCAATACATACATCGATTCAGTTCTCTTTCCCTAGAGATTTGCAAAGGGTGCGGAACCGGCCTGATGATCTGATTTCTTTTCATCAAGATACTACCTCACCAGTATCTGGTTCTTCACAGAGAGGAAAAATGACATAGAGCAGGATGTAAGGAACAGAAGAAAGTAAAAGATGGGGATAACGGTAAACAGGGTTGGGTTGAGTTCAGCTTTAGAAATCCAGAAGGTTCTACTGAGATAAGACAGCAGAAGCTATGTGAGGTCTGGAAGAAGAGTTCACTAATGAGAGGAAATCAGTGCTTTATAAAGGTTCACATTCATTAATATGTGTTTGTCTAATCAGCACAGAATGATATGACATTAGCATTGATACACATACTATGAAAACATTAGATTACTTGAAACGTGTACAATGATTAAATTGGAGGATAACAAGGCCCTGTTCCCATCCACATTAAAGCTTTTGAAAAGTCTACAATCTGATATATGTAATTGTTATCTTCCTGTAGGTATTGCTTTTCTTATCTACTCTTCTTTTTTCTTGCATCTAACTTGTTTTTTCCTTCAATGAAGAGACAGCTTGAAAGTTCACATAGTAAAACTGTTGCAATATAAATTATTATTTTGTTGCAATATAAAGTGCAGTTAAAAGTATTTGTGGTTATAGAATCCAACATAAATACTTCACTGTGGTTTAGAGAATGAATCTTCACTCCTTCATATCGCTAGAATTTTTGGAGGTAGAATAAATAATATGTTTATTACTGTTATAGGTATAAACTATTTCAGTTTTTAAATTATACTGTGTTTGTTGGTTGCATATGTGCACAAAAAGGAAATGTTAATCTGTGTAATAAAGTAGCAGAAGCAGAGAATATTTGAAATTTGGACTGGAACTGGAGTTTAATTTGAATTAAATGGAAAACATTTATTTCATGCTTCTAAATGAGGCTTTAATTAAAATTAAATTAGTTCATCTTTTTAGACTTACCCCTGAATAGGAAATTTGAAACATACTTTAGTTGATGGTTGGTTTTCTCTGACTTTGATTAATCACTTTCAAAGTAAGTGGAGGATCAGTACAGTAATTTTATAATTACACACAAGTGAGTTAACTTGAAACTTTAACTAACATAACTGTAAAGGAAGTTTGATCTTGGTTAGTTTCATGTAATGCTGTGTATCTTTTGTGTATGATTCAGATTCTTAGAAGTGTTAATCTGAAGAAAGGACCATGCCATGATACTACCCGCTTATTTGCAAGATACTTTAATAGGGAAATGTTTGACCTGGGAATATTATTTTTCAAAGATGTTGAAACAGTAAACAGAGGCTGAATGAAGCCATGAACTTGATGGAAGGATTCTTGATGACTTGCATGAGCATTGCACCAAGGCCTACATCTATAAGCATTGTTAAAGATTATTTGATAGAACTGTTAATGTGGGTTAAGCCAGTAATGTATTCAACAAACCTAGCGCACCATGGGTTAATTTTATTCTCTGCTGCTGAGATGGCTGCTTTCTCTCTGGACAAATGTTAAAAACAAACAAGCAAACAAAGCACCACCAAAAGAAAAGCTCATTCAGAAGTTTTAAATCACTATAGATCTGCTCATTTGTGATGTTAGTGGAACTGTAAACATAGATCAAAGTGCAAAGTAAAACTATTTTGCAACTTGAACATCTCAAGAAGATTTTATTTGAAATAGGCAATTGGTAGTAAATCATCAAGATGTATTAAAACTAGAATCACAATTTTAATGTTACAAGATTTTATTTCATTTTACAGACTTATTTGAAAAAGCCTTTCCATCATTTGTATACATCATTGTACACGGAATTTATGCAATTTCTTTTTAACTTGCACTATGGACTTTGAAAATTATTCAGCAAGGTGTTTATGTACAGACTTAGGAGAACTTCTTTTACTAAAAATTCTACAATACCCTGCAGGATATTGTAAAATATACCACAGATTTCAAAACTTTTAAGTGAAGAGCTATATATATTTACTACAGATGCTTCCCCTTATTTCTATCATCTTTCAAGTTCCAGGATTAACATAAAATATACAAGGTTAATTTTTATTCAGAGGTCTGGCAGCTAACTTTATTGAAGAGAAGGGAATTTGTGTATTGCTTTTAATTGAAGGAGGTCTATTTAGATTTTTGTATGTGACTAGTGTCTTGTTAAGCCAAAAAAGAACTCAGTAAATAATTTTAATAGGTTCTTGGAAGCTTGAATCAACACATATTTATTGAAGTGAATTATATGTTCATTTTTTCTTAAACTTTGACATGTTTTCTGTCAGTATAGCTAGTTGACTTGGAAGTACTTTAAGGAGACTTGACTACTATATTGCCAAATTCTTAACATGTTATTACACTTTTTAAAAGCAAAAGTGTATTTACTTGGGTTTTAGTTAAAGGGATATTTATTTGATTTTTAATCATGTGGGAGAAAATTTCAGTCAGATTAAGATGAAAGTATTAAGCTTCTATTGCTACTTACAGAAAGATTTTTAAACACTTTAAGTCTATACTTTGTTTACTTTGTAAAAATCCTAAAATATTGCTTAGATTGAAAGGACGGTAAAATTTGGAATGGAGAAAGCTTATTAAGACTGTAGGTACCCTGTTTCTATCTTGGTATTATATTGCCTTAAAGTGTACACTAGGTCATTTTTAAAGAGGATGATGCATATTTAATGGGAGAAATTTATTTATTTAGAAGGAAGGGTTGCCAATCAGTCCAAATTTGTTTCAGTTAAAACTTGATGGTCTAAAGACAACTTATAATCCTTTTCTTGTTATAAAGTATTGTCAAATTTGTAGTAGTATCAGTTAAAAAGTTTATGGAAACTTTGTTTTAAGGTGGTTTAAAATAGAACTAAATCTTTAATCTGTGTTTGATGGCACCTGTTTTCATTTTGTTTCCCTGGCAACACCAGTGGTATCAAAAATTGCCTGTAGACCACCCTGGTTTTAGAGAAGAATGAAACCAGCTTGTCTTTTCCATTTCAGCGTTTTATTTTACTGACTAAATACTTAAGCAAAGTTCTAACACAGAGTCAGTCGTTTGTGAACTAACTCGTGTGATTTGGGTATACAGTTTGTGATTTTTGTATTATCATTTTCTGTATTAATGCCAGTTTGTAGTGTTACATTCTTTTAAAAATGCATGGCGAGAGACTATGTAGGAAGTACTTTTGATATGCCATGGCAGAAAAAACTGTATTTGAAAGCTGTATTGTCTACCTGCAGAAAAGTAGAGTAAAAGTTCATAGTTTTTAGATAGCGTGGTCTGTTTTTAAAGCTCTATTTATCCAAATTTTTATTCTGGATGTAAGTTCTCATTATTGACATTCCCATGGGAAAGAGGTAAAACCAACACAAGTGTTACCTCCAGATTTGTGCTTTCTTCTGTGCCTCTTTACCATATCTAAAAATTCACATTGGTTATGAAGATGATACATACGGAGTTCCAAACACCTCAAATCTTAATGCATTATCAGTTTCTAGTTTGTGTTTCAGAAAAGCAAACATGGACATAATTCTTGGAAATACTGCTTATGATTACCTGCCTACTTGAAAAACATCAGTCCTTTAGATTGAAAGCCTCTGGTGTTCCTTGTCCCACTGAAGAAATTAGGAGATTAACTGCCTTGTAGTCTAAATTTAATTCCACTCTTTATTTCTGAATCATGCAGAACATTTAAATTACTTAACAACACATTCTTCACTGTTCACAAAAGGTGTTCTTATTAGACCTGCTTTTGCACCTTGGCTCGCAGACTGATTCATGCAAGAAGGGGTCAAAGCAGGCTGTTGCCCTTTCACGTTAGATTCATCATATATTGTATATGTGTGTTCTTAAAACATGATGCAGTTACAAGCATATCCTTCACATCAAAACTGTATCTGTTTCTGATTCAATTGCCTCTTGGAGGTGTTTTGTTGGTAGATTAAGTGATCCCTGTGATTATTATTTTTTACATCTGTGGTTGAAAGGTGATTTAAAGAAGACTGGCCTGTATTTAGGCAAGCTTTGCTTTCAGCAAATGGTGTCATACAAATCAATTTCCTCATATCTGGAAAAAAGGAAATCAGTATTTGGTGCCTTTGAGGGTTATTAACACTAACATTAGGTTATGTACAGATAGGTGGGAAAGAAAGTTTTAATGAAAACACTCCCCCCCTTCATTTTTTGTTTCCTTCTCTTTATCACCTTTTCCTTTGTAAATATTTTAACACAACTGCAGAGCAAGGGTAAAATTATGTTTCCAAATAATAGTGTTTGAACTGTGGTGTTAACTTCAGATTTAAAAAAATCATTAGGAGTCTATATTTCTGACTCCACATCTTTGGCAATCTTTACAGATACAGATTTTGATACAGCACATTTTGGTTTCCTGGGGAACTTGAGCTCATTGCCTGGCTTTTTGTAGAGGTTTTTCTTGTCCCCTTAGTACTTTATCTTCTTATGGATGAAGTCAGTAGGTATAATGTTCATTTTCATAAGCCATTAAGGGCCATATGTATCCTCCAGGTAGTTTCATGTGCTGAGTGCATTCTTTTCCCACTGCTGCTTAATAGTCTAGGTAGGATGTTACCTTGGTTACTTACCTATATTTAGAAAATAAAAACATGGCTGGCTCAGGTTTCTTTCAGACCTCAAGGGAACTTATTTTCCATAAAATTAACCTTTACTGTTAATGGAAGAAAAAGGCCTACCCTAAATGTCATAATTATGTTTGTAACACAGTTAACTCATAGCAGTTATCAGCAGACACATGATGACTGGATGGAGACTGGTAACCCTGGCAATTACACAGTAGTTTTTTTTTTACCTGTTATAACATTACTTGGATCAAAAGTCTCTCTTGGTGCATGCTACTAAAATAAGCAATTTACCACTCCAGAATTTGAGTGATTGACAAAAGTCTCCACCTTTTTCAGTTTCCTTTGACAATTATGTTTTTATGAACAACCTTGCAGAGTGACTTTACAGGCAGTAAACTGGATTACTAGGGGCCAAGACACCAAATCTGGAGCTAAAGACAACCACTGAAAATATCTTCCTTTCTATTTAAATTGGAGAATTGTTACCTAGGCTGAACTGCTGCAATAGTCTTACAAGGTGAGGTGACTTCTGTGTTATTCCCTTCAACTAGCTTCTTTTTTGCTTCTGTGTTACGAATTGAAAACTTGTCATTTCATGATTGCTAAGCCCAAGACAGCCTTTAATAAATAAAATAAATAAATTAATTCTTAATTTGTGTTTCATTACTTATTTATAAACATTCAGGGAATGTTAGTATTAAGTTTATAAGAATTTTACTAGGCTTTTGACATTGAAATGATAGGTTTGGGTTGCTGTTGAGACTTCAGAATTTATTAACAAATAAAGATTATCATCTGCAAGGGAAATTTGTTCTACAGAGTAAAATGTTATGTTTCTAATGCCTTTGCGTTTCAGCTGGTGATGGTTTAAATTATGACACCCAGTCCTGTGCCTTAGGGCTTGCGATTCTGTAACTTTTTTCAGATGCATCAACTAAGCATTGCCTAATTTGTTATGAAATTGAAAGAAAGGTTGTTCAATAATTCTGAGTTGTGTTGCTAACATCTGTTTCCGATAAAATATTGGTCATATGATAAGAATTTGAAAGAATTATGTGATTACTGGTTTCAAATAACCATCCCAATGATAGTCAACCAAAGATGGCTTTTCATTCCTTGAGAGAGTAATTTATATGCATGGAGTGTTAAGTCCAAATGGCAGAGAAATCTAATGCTGGGTGGCATGCGAAGGTAAGGCATGTTGGTTTTGGATGCTTGTCTTCATGGAAACTGGCAAATTTATGAGATAATTTTTACATTTTCACTTCAATTTATCATTAAGTATATTTATAATTTAATTAAGGAAATTGGTTGAGTATTCACTACTAAAATGAAGGTGACTACTTGTTATAACAATTAATATATGTATACTTTGCTTTTTTATTTTTAATCAGTATTTTTAATACATAAAACAGCGGTTCTCAAAAAAAGATTTTGTGTTCTTTGGCAGACGTGGGATGCATTCTCGAAGTGGAGGGTGTTTGATGGCCCTTTTTTGAGCCAGAGTAATGGTTGGCTGGTCCCCCACTGTAAGTTAAGGCCAAACTTTGATGCTTAGTCTATGTTGCTAAGGTCAGGCAAGATCTGCTTAGAACTGTTGTCTTTTTTCTGATTTCCACATTAATTTTCCTCTCTTCTACCTCCTCTCTTATCCCTGTTGCTTTGGCTAGAGAAAGGGGAGCTCTCCAGCAGGCAGGAGAGAAAAGGTAAGTAAAGACAGAGGGGTGAAGCTTGGCAAAGTCTCCTTGTGAGATTGCAGTTCTGTTTCACACAGCTTATCTTTCTCCACGTTTGTGAAAATTGTGTGTAGGGATTTGTTTGAATTACATTTTTGGTTTCCCTATATGTGGGGTTTGCATATTAGAGGAAGAGGACATACTGCACCTGACTTTAATTTGGTATTTTTTATGACTTAGCTGCAGTGTGTTAGGAACTTTAGTGAAGATGAGAACACAGCCATTGCGATCTCTTCACTGAGGGAACCTCTGCTGTCAGATTTTTCAGTAGTATTTGTTTCAGTATTTTTCAGTAGTATTTTGTTGTCTCCGCATGCCAGCTTCCTACGAAAAAAACCCCAGCAGTTCTGAGATCAGGGTGTGCATGTGAGTAGCTAGTGGAATGTACCTGATAGATTGTAAGAATTCATCCTTCCTTAACTGCTGTACCTTGTGCACATGTACTTCGGAGTTATGCTTCATCTCCAATGGGGACAGTCTTGATAGGTAAATACATGCAATCTTGTTCCCAGGCAGAGCAATGAATTAAAAAACTATATAAAGATAAATAGATGGTCAGGAGCCTCAGGATTTTCAGACAAAAATGAGCGTTATATTCTTCCTAATTTCTTTCCTGTGGTTGTAAGCTACTTCCAAACATGTGGAAACCTGCCTCCATTGAGTAGAGATGAATAAAACAATGAATTTTTATTTTTAGTGATATTTTTTATATATATAATATTTATTTTTACTGATATTTTATATATACATACACACACACATATATAGAGTTAGTTCTTTGAGAGAGATATATGTGTATATATAAAATCCATATATATCTTTCAATCTATAATTAGAAAACTGTATGTGTGTATATATATGGAGTTAGTTTTTTATATACTGGGATATATATGTATGTATATATCTCTCTCAAAGAACTCCATGCACACACACATATGTACGTGAGTTCTTTGATTATATATGTTTGCAAATAATGCCCTGTTACAGTTGGATATTTTCAGGCAGGCAAAAAAGTGCAGATTTATTTAATTATTTTTTTAATCTCCATGTTTACCAACACTCAGAAGGCATTGTTTGTTCAGTAACTTACATGATGTCTTCTTGCTGACCACATGTGAACTGTTGGTGTCTATATAGCTCTTTACGAAATGTTTATGCCTAAGAGCTATGATGAACTTCAGTCTCTATCTGATACTAACCTGAGGCTCTGTCAGTTTTATTGCTAAGAATGGGTGCCTTGGGAATGCTAAACTAGTGTGTAGAAAATGTTTGTTGTTTATACAGGTCTTGTTATACATTCCCAACATTAATTTGGTGTCAAATATGTCCTTTAGAGCAGAATTCATCAGGGCTTCTAGTAAATCATTCTGTATTTATCTGTACTGCTAGGTAGATTCACATGAAAACATTTTGACTTTGACTTCTAGTCATTGGATATTGTCATATGAAAAATATAATTACAGGTGTTGAATCTCTGAATGAGTTTATCCTGAATTTATCCTATCTAAAACTTTTCCTGCTGTTCTTAAGAGCAACTTTTTAGTTTAGTCTGTGCTTGAATTTCAACTCAAGCAACTGAATTATTTGTTTGTCTTTTCTTTTTACTTGGTTCCCTTCTAAATCATTGCTTGTGTCAGTCTAACATAGTCAGGCATTACAGCCGAGCAGTCTCTAACAGGCATGCTCACACTCCCTCTTTTTAGTTTTCTGCATATAAAGGAAGGGTGGAGGAATCTCATGTCTCCTGTTGCTTTTGTGTATCAGCTGATTTAGGATCGTCTATGGAGTTTGCTACTGCTTCAGAAAAAGGCCTGCTTAAAATAGGTGAATTTTTCTTCATTTTTTTCAAGTGAATGCTCTTCATTCTGGTTGGATAGCTTGTTTAATCATCTTTATGGCATTCCTAGCTATATTTTTATGTTCCCTTTAACTTATGAAGGCTCATTCCCTTTTTCAGGGGGAATATCCATTTATGGACAAAGATGATAATTCACTGGACACTGGACTTGTTGGAGGCCTTGGTTATGCAGTGCCTGCGGCTTTGCTACAGGAAAGGCCCTTTGGGGTGTGATGGACTTTTTTTGAATCATTGCTTCAGAACATCATCCCGTGTAGCTCCTTGTCAGGAGTCAAGAGAAACTGCAGGAGGAATAATCAAGATAGCACCCTCTGCGCTTTTTGGTCTTGATGTTTGTTCTAGAGAAACACCTGCTTTGTCACTTGCACTCAGTGCTTTCAGGCTGAGTGCCATGTTTTCAGGTAGAGCACCCAGCCTTTCTCTACCTGAAGTCTGAGCCAGTAGTCTTCCGCAGCTTTTCATCTCGTGTTGTTTTCCAATTCAATTGCTGTCATTTCTGATTTTGGTGCACTTTGCAGCCCGTTCTTAGGCTAAATGTGTAGGTTTGCAGAGGGAAGACGTCAGCTCTAAATACAGTGATAGAGGAAACTGTTCCAGAAAAATTTAAGGACTAATAGAGTTGTAAAGTTTGTAGGTACAGTCATGGCACTCTTAATGCAAAGTCTTATGGTGACCCGGTTTTATATTAGCATATTGATTTGGTCTGGATGAATAGGCTGTATGTCTGTAATTTGCGTCCATGCTGTGCTAGCTCATAACTGACTTCGATAATATGTCTGAGGCTCAGGTTACCTGGTGTGGCTTAAGTCTTCATCCTGTTCTAACAAGACCATGACACTATCATCCATCTGTCATTCACATCAGAAACTTTTGACATAAGAGCTCCTCTGTGGCCTGAGGACATTATATTTACATATGACCAAGAGGAGCAATCTCCTAAGATGGATCACTTTCTCCCAGATGAGTGTCAGTCTCCTGAGGAACACTGACAAAGGAAGGATGCAAGAAATCAAGCGAAGTTCAAATCCCTATGAAGCTGTTTGTTCATTATTCTGAACAGCTTCTGACAGTTGTCAGAAAATTTTGCATCTGGGACAATGTTTCAAGACTTATCCTTTGAGATGGGGGACTTCCAAAGGGAGTTCTTTTTCCTTGGGAATTCACAGGAAGTAACAATTCTCCCTATTCCTTGTCAAGCCTTTTCTTTAGGATTTTTGTCATTTGTGTTACTTCTCCACTTATTGGCTTCCATGAGATGCTAGTTTTCTTCAGTCCTGCTGTATTTGAGTTCTAGGAGCTCTATTCAGCTAGGAAGTGTGCTGGAGCATACTTGAGGTGTTCAGAAACCATCTGGACGTGGTCCTGGGCACCTACATCTAGGGGGTGCTTGAGCAGAGGGTGGGACAAGATGACCTCCAGAGGTCCCTTCCAATCTCAACCATTCTGTGACTCTGTAGTATCCCTCAGAAATTCTTCTGAGTCTGTGGTCATTTGCTTCCATCTGTACATTTTAATAGTCTTCCTTTCTGTTGACCTTGGATCTGCAGAGGAATGGAGCATTTTGATTTATTTTGTGACTCTTTCTGCAGACTTTTATTGTGATTAGGTTATTATTTTCTTATGTTGGGAAGCTAATGAGCTGATACTTTTTTTTTTTTTCCCCCCTCAAAATTGCATGCATCCCTCAGCTAACATTACAGATGTCAGGCATACTTTATTTTTCTATTTGCTTATGAATATCTCTTGCCTCTATTGTCTCTGCTATAGGGAGCTCTTTAGATACTATTATCTCAAGCTGGGGACCACCATGTTGGATAGAGGAATTTCTGTGAAGCTGCTTGAGTGGAGTGAATACATACAATTAGAGCAAGAGAGAGAGGTGAGATCTTTAGCATTTTCAAAGTGTGCTTTTCTCAGATCTGCAAAGCCTTCACTTGATAGTTCCATACATGTGCTGTAATGTACTGTGCCATTCGGAGGCTGTTCAAGAGAGATGAGTCTTGATAAGATGCTCTTTGAGATGCCTTTCATGTGAACTATGGAGTTTACTAAGTGAACAGTTATCATATTGCTAGAAGAGCCAGCAGTATGAATGCTAACATCTGTTGAAGGAGAGAGTAAAGGCCATTTACATGTAACTGTATATGTCTGCCATGTCTTGAAGAACCTTTGCATTCAAAATTCCCTCCTTCTGCCTTGAGGTCTTTTTGTATAAACTGGGGACAAGCTGCTAGGAATTAAGGGTATGATATGGCCCATTTATATGATATCAGCATTTCTAGTCACTGCTTCAGCCATTGCTATATTGTTTGCATACTTGAGTGATTGCAACAGCCACATTGCTAAACTGTAATTTTTTCTAGTAATATAGGCTGTAAATCTTTGTTCCCTAAACTGTTTGTGAAAGAATGTTATTTCTGTGTGTACCTACAGTAACAGGGCATTGCTTTCAATTGGTTTTTTTCTCTGCATTGTCAGCCATTGTAGGGGAGCTATGATACATGTCTTTGAATGGAAAGAAAATGCAGTAGCTTAAACCAGACTCTAACAAAAATTTAGAAAATGTGATTAGTAAGTAAGTGTTTGGAGAGGGCAGTACAACACAGACCACAGATTAGAACCAAAACCTATAAAATTTTGTCAGCATTGCAATAAAATATTCCAGGTTAAATAATTTGGGAATCTTGATTGATGCTTGCTGTTTTTCTTTATATTCTCCCTTCAGATTTGTTTAAAACTTGATTTAAGCAAAGAAATTAAGATGCAAGACCAATTCACACCATTATGGATTTTTATCTCAATGTCTGTATATCTTTCTGTCCTCAAAATCTTACATCTTATACTATGAGCTTTTTTCTTAATTACATGGAGAAGTTTTTTTTCTAGGTCTTTGATACTGTAGAGTGATATCATGGACGTGCAACTAAGCAGTTTATCTGCATGACTTCTGTGTATTTCCCGTAGGGTGTGCAGTATTTCAAAGATGATGTCCAAGTCTGGAGGACATTTAATTAGCATTAGATTCCATTAGCATAATGGCATGTAATTAGCATGTGTTGCATTATGCTCCTGTTTTGTATATTGGGTGAAGTTTGTTAAAAGCTGAGCAGATCATGTTGGGAGCAAGTAGAGATAGGTACAAAACCTTGAGATGATACAAATAATAACTAACCTGCATAATTCAGTGTGCTATAGAATAAACATTTAACTGGGCTACTATTTTATAATACATATTACATTTTACTTTAGCATTGATACTACTGTTTGGGAGGTGGAAAACTTCTGAAAAAAAAGATGCCAAATCCAGACATGGTTAGAAAGAATGCCATTGACAGATTTGCAGTCAGTTACACTAAGTCTAACCTGATGTTTTATTTAGTAGCATAGATTTTAATTATAACTTTATAGCTAGTGTTTTTGTCAGAAAAGATTCAGCCCTTGATCATGACTAAGACATTAACAAAGACTTATTGTTTATTTGCTTCTCAGAGATAAGATTGAGGGTTTTCCTAACCCTCTGGAACTAGTTTCTCTGCATTATCAGTAAAGGTTATTGTATGGCTAATTACATGGCAGTTCAGGTTGATTTAAGAATACAAATGTTATTGCAGAAATAGAAGAGGCTTAGACCATTATTATTTTTAGTTTTCACTAAATCTCCAGTACTATGTTTTTCTTTTTTACTGTGGTAAGTTCAAATGAGCAGGCTTGAAAAGGTTAGTTAGCCACTGGGGATATTAAAAATAAAGTGGAAACTACATTGTTTGTACTTCTTAGAATATTAAAAATGTGGGGGTTTTGTGTTTTGTTTTTTTAAATTGAATGAAGAAAGAGGAAACAACAAAAACTTCTGGTGAGTCTGTTTGTATCTATCACCTCAGGGTGGGAAAGAGATGGCTTTTAAATTAGTACATTTCAATGTGAGAAATCTAGAAGGCGTGCAGGAAAAAAAAGGTAGTTTTTAGCTTCAGTTCTGAGTTTGATGTTAGTCAAAATGTAATTCAAGCAATTGTGTTCTGTAGCCACTGTATGACCTACCCAGTGGCAATCAGCCCCCTCTTTTTTTCTTTCTTTTTTTTTTAAAGCTAATTGGCTCATGTTTAGCTTACTAAATGTCATCTGGACTCAGTAAAAAGCAAGTGACCTGCATTGAATTAGTGTAATTGTAATACAAACAGAACATCTCATAGTTTTGGTCTTATACAGGAAAAGAGAAAGTTGGAGAGATTTTTCAGTTTGATAAATAAAACTGAAGATACGGGGAGCCAACTTTGGCTCACAGTTCATTTTACCTTTTTACTATATTCTTTTAAAAAATAATAATTGGCATTTGAATTTTGTCTGTGTGTTTTCTCTTTGAAACATTTTCCCTTCTTGAAGAATCTTCCTTAGGATGTATGTCCTGCCAGTTATTAAATCATGACCAATCATTACCAATTCCAGTTTCAGAATATAATACCATTTCAGAAAAATAATTTATTTTTGATCTACCTAGCCTGTCCAGGATTTGGTTTATTGTTTTACCTCTGTCATTTGGTAGGATTACTTTTCAATGCCACTATGTAGTTAATATTTTTTGCTTTCTGTTTCAGAGAGCAGTGGTTACACCTACCAAGATAACAATGTGCCATGAAGAACTGAAGTATCAGTTCCAGTGGTATATTTGAATTTTAACTCTGACTTTGATCTTGTAGTTGTATTATTCACTTTGGTTTAAAAGGGGTGTTATTTTTTAAAATGTAAGACTAGTGTCATTGCGTAAGTAATACTACGCCTTGGTTATACTTCTCTTTTCATTTGGCCATTCAGATGTCCAAATTTTACTTTGTGATGCTTCCCACTGCTTGTGTCTGCATCATGGCCTATGGAGTAGAAAAAAACTTAGATTTGCTGTAGCAACTGCATTTCCTTACAGGAAAAGATGTAGATAACTTTTACACTAATCTAGCAATGAGATTAAGGGACTACAATGTAAATTATATTTTTATGAAGCTATTAGGGAGAATGTTAGAAATACTAGTTAGACAAGGACAGTAACACTGTTCTCTGTATGTACCTGGTAGCCAGGAAAGCAGTGCTGTGGAGTCTTGTATTCTCTTAGTACCTTGCGTGTCAGTGGAGCAGAGACAAGAGAAGTTTTCCTCCTTTGCTTGAAGGTACAAGAATTTAATACTCAGTTACTCTTTCATAGACTAGAAAATCTTCTGTAATTAATTAGACATTTCAATTATTTCAGTGGGATATAGGCATTCAATGTCTGGAATATTGTAATCTGTCAGTTTAATTTTGATTCTTATTTTGAACACTGCAAGTGAATGGGTCACTTTGTGCTTGTGGTTGGCTTTTGCTGTCACTGGTTCATCTGTTGCCATTGTAAATGGTGAAGTAGGAAGCAGCAAATGTTGTTGTGAGCATTGTTCCTTTGTATTTCATGTTTCTTCTGGTAAACATGATCATTCTGTTTCTATATTTAGGCTGACCAAACATGATAATTGTCTTTTTAAATTTTTTTTTGTTACCAAAGTCACCTTTGGACATCCCAGTGAGCTGTCAGCCACTGTATGCTTTTAAATTCACAGCGTGCAGATTGTTTTTCTAGCAAGACTATCTTCCAGTTGTGACATGACTAGATTAAATTCCTGCGTTCTTTTGTGCTACCTGTAACCTCTCAAAGTATTGACACTTAAATGTAAGTCTTTGCATAATCCACATAAAATCAGAGCCAGAGAGGCTGTTGCAGGGAGAGTGAGCAACCTGTGAAGGATGTGTGTGGAGTTTTATTTCATTTCATCTTTGTGTAATGCACTCTTCTACAGAATTTTTAGGTTAGACATTTAGAAGACATACTATGTCTTCTGAGATTACGTGATTAGTGTGAACACAGGGCAGATGAGGATGGGGGTGGTGGTGGAAAAGATCTACGAAACACATGCCCAAATTTTGATGATACAATTCTGAAACTGTGTTTGTCTGTAATTTTTGGTAAAATACAATGACAAATTCTGGAACTTCTCAGGTAGTTTATTGGAAGATTTCCTACTTTGTAACCTGAATATTCTTTGTTGAAATTTAAACTCATTAGCTGCTCTTCTGTTCTTTTTAGACTTGGAAAAAAAAGAGTATTTTCTCCCTCTTTGAAGTGGCACTTCACATGTTGGAGACTGTTAACATGTTTCTCACTATAGTCACCTCCTCTTTCGACTAAGCAATCCTAATTCATTCAATCTTTCCTTTCAGATTGTGTTTTTTAAATATCTAAGCATTATAGTTGCTCTATTTTGAACTATCTTCAGTTGGTTCACATCTCTGCAAGTGCAGTGCCTAAAACTGAACCCAATACTGCTGCTGGAGGTCTAACGTATCCTGAATAAAGAACTACTACTGCGTATTTCTTGAATGCATTGTGTCATTACTACTGTGTGTGGTTATGGCAGAGGTTTCACATTTAATGTCCAGCGAGTTTACTACAGCTTTTTCTCACAAATATAAGTTACTTACCCCTTGACTCTTTTTAGGAAGAATAATTGCAAATACAGTTTTTCCACTTCATGTCTCAGTAAAGTTAATATATTTCTGGATGTAATCACTGTCTCATTTTCTCAGAAACTGCAGAAAATACTGTGGGAAGAAGAGAAAAGATTTTATTATTAAAGTAAGCTATATTGTTGTTTTCTTGGAGGGAAAGTAAGTTTCTTAGTCTGGGTAACAGAATTGGAACCTTGTAGGCATTATGTTTATGAATTTTCAAGAGTCTGAATCAGGAGTAAAAGAAACTATGGTGAAAGAAGACTAAATTAATCAAGAGTACTCCCTGGACTCAGTCATTTGCACTTTCAGAACCATTACCTTGTTTTGTAAATGATAAGAAACTAGTTTGTTCAAGTTTAATGCTGAAAAAAGTTGTGCATGTTCAAGACTCATGTTCTAGATATCTCGGATTCTGTGAAAGGGGGATAGCAGAATGCTTCCGTCTGAGAGAGGTACCAACATTCATGAAGACAGCTTCTTCCTCTTTTGATTCCTGGACACCTGTGTGGCTGGGAAATATCCTTTAGGCAGTGAGTTGTCTGGCTCTTGAGCAAAGATAAGCCATAATGTATACCTTCATCTGAGAGGTTCTTAAATGTTGGTGAAGTTCCCTGAGGGTTATGGTAGAACCTCAGACTGGCTAGTGGTCTGAAGTGGCCCCATCTCTCTGTTACGGTGATTTCCTCACAAAGAGGAGGTGTTGCCTGTCACTATCAAAAGGAAATTTTCTCCTATGCAACTATGTTTAAAAATACCTTCTTTTCCAAGTCTCTGTCAAGTAAAAATTGAATTAGAAGGTTAAACCACTACATCAGATACTTCTTTCAGTCTAAAGACAGATTAATATCTATTTCTGGTTTTCTACCTTAAAAAAAAACCCCACAAAACTCTTCTCTCAAAGAAAAAAATCTTACAAAAACCCTTATGTGCCTACACACATGCACCCATCTTTCTCCTTCTGATTAAATGTATCTTGCTCACCCCATGCTGAGATTGAGGGTACTTTTCAGAACAGCAATCACAAATCAATATTTGTCTCATTCAGGTTTTCCTTTTGGTGAGTGAAATTGTTGGAAATATGGTCCTAGATGGTGTCTGAATGCTGCAGTTCCTTTCAGGTGTTTGAAACTCCTCTTGCGTGTGTTTGTAAGACTTGCTGACTTTCATTGCCTTCTTTTCTGGTAGTGTTTGGATTTTTTTAGTCATTGTGATTTTTTGGGTTTTGTTTTTATTTTTGTCCCTGGACACTAAAAATGTGGAGACTTGTAGTTATTGTGGATGTGAACTTTCAATATAACCTTTCAATAAAATGTTACGAAATTATACTGTTTTGTACCTATAAGGGATTATTTGCAAGTTAGGTATTTTCCTCTGAAAACTCCTGTGTATGTCAATTTAAAAAAAAAAATTCAAAACCTTTAGCTGCCTGGGGTAGTTTAAGGACAAAATCTTGAGTAGCCTGAAATTATTTTTGGTTTCAGTTAATTGCTTTAAAAATTGTGTAATTTCACTTATCTAAAACACTCTCCCCCTCCCACCCCAACCCCCCCCCCCCCCCCCCCCCGAAGAAACACCAAAACCACAGTGAAGCCGAAGAACCTAAATGAGACTGCAGATATTTCCAGGCTTTATTTTTCATCTCTAAAGACTTTCAGTAGGCATTTGTTGTCCTTTTTTAAAGACTTGCTATCTAGGCTGAAGGAGGGGAGAATTTTGAGGATCAGATTGCTGACCGTTTCTTCTGTTGCAACTTCACTGACATCAGTGAGTTCATAACCTTGTAGATGCAAGGGGAGCTTGAATGTTACCTCTCTAAACAAAAAGAAAATGGGAGGACAGTGTTCAGTTGAACTGCAGAATTCAAGAATATTTTGTGCTGAAGAGTTGGGTTCAGGAAATCAAAATAGCCCTACTGGGTAGAAAAACTCAAACTATTCCAGTTTAAAGTAGAAGATCGAAAGTTGGGACAAGGTAATAGTTGAAAAACCTACAGGCAAATGTCATGAAATGTTCCCTAAATCACAGGGAATTATTTAAATATATTGGAAGAAAGCCTGGAGAAATGTTGATATGTCTGCTGGACTTGAAGGGAGAGGAACAAGAAATAAGCAAGCAAAAGAAGGCCACTGCAGATAAACAAAGTTGTTTCTTTGCAAACAACTCCATCAAGTAATTTGCTGAGTTGCTTCCAGATCTCTTTGACTAGTACAAGTGATGACTTATGAGAGAACAAGAAACTTTCAAAACTGAAACAAAGCAAAAAAAACCCCACCCTGGATAAATTGGAAAATTAACTGGCAGTAGGACAGCATGTTGAGGTGATATTTATGGGAAAAAATTGATGGTAATAAATATTTTTATTACTCATCTGAAAAAAAGGTTTGATAATGAACAGACATATGCAGATGACATGATCCTTTTAGATGAGTTAGCAGGGGGAACTTGCTCTTTGTCTTGCTAATTGGATAACAGCCAGTGCAATAAATTCTGCCTTTTTGAATATACCAATGCAGATTTGTCTTGGGATATGGTAGAACTTTAAAGTTATGATACGTGATGGGATTTAAAAATCAGTTGTATAAGTGAGCTTGTTTAAAACCAGTAAAAGAAAACCCAAACTGAATGAACTTGTGGCCTTAGAATGCTGACTTCCTCAAGCTGGTGTCACAGAACAGACGATCTGCAATATTCTTTTGAAATTTAAAGCAATTTTTTAAAGGAAGTATCATACAATCATAGACTATTTCCAGTTGGAAGGGACCCATAAGGACCATTGAGTCCAACTCCAACGTTTAGTAGAAAGAGTAAGTTCAGAGGTGAATCTTGAGGCACAGTTCTGTTGCGTGACGGTGCTAACAAGGCAAGGGTTGATTCTTTTCAGTAGATTTACAATTGCGCTTACTATTGCAAAATGTTTGAGATTAGTATCTTTACATTCTTGACCTATTGTAACGCTGTCAAAATGTTATGAACTTGCTAGCAATAATAAATATACAGGTCAATATAAATGGCTTATCTTTCAGTAACCCATCTTTGCTGTTAATCATGTGATTATTCTTTCCATTATTTATTTTTTCTCTGTGTTTATTGCTTTATTACTTTACATCTTAAGTGAAGCATACTTTGCTTTGAACAGCAAAGGTCATCATTCAGGAGGGAAGCTTGTGACAGTGATTGGCTGTTAAACTGCTGGGAAAGTTCTGGGTTTTGTTATTTTGTTGTTGTTTTTCTGATGTTTTATTTTATTTTTTAAATAGCGTTAATATGTAAGGTGTCTGTCATTTTATCCTAAAATATTTTGAACGTCATTTTTACTGTGTGTAGTATTGTATATGTGATTTAATCAATGGTCACTACTGAAGAACATTGAGGTGAGCACAGTAGAATTGCATGTTAAATGTCACATATATTTCCCTTCATTAGGGTGAAAAATTCTGTATCAGTTATTGTTTGTCCAGAAGTTCTCTGGACTAAATCTCCACTTAACCCTTCCTGCATTTAGGCCTTTGTTGATAATTCTAGCTGTGCTTCGCTGGCAGCTTGTGAGGCAGGTGGGTGTAACGGTGTGGCGTTCTCATTCTGTTACTTGTTTGGATGAACAGTCATTGCTAACTTGCAGTGAAGAAAGTGCCTTTTTGGTTGAACAGTGATAGGAATCTTTTAAGTTTTTGCTTAATGCTGGAAATGTAATTCTATTGCTAGGAGTAGGTGTTTTTTAATATTTGGTATTATCAGTTTTTCAAATTTTGTGGAAGGGGAAAACTTTCTGTTGTGATGATCTAGCTTTCAGAATAATGTAATTGCTGGTTTGGTTTTTGCTTGTGTTTTAGTTTGTTTGTTTGTTTGTTTTTTTATGTGTTTTTTTCCTTTTTTTTTTTTCAGATGGCATTTCCAAACATTTTTCTTTTGATAATTCATTATTAAAGTCAACTGAAAAATAAGTAACTTGAATGAACATTTTTTTCCCCCCTTAATTGGTAACAGCTTCTTCAATGTTTTAGCTTAAACCAAAAATGTGTTTTAGCTAAGATGTAGAAGTTATATATTGGATGGCTAGATCAGTCTGGAGTATTTATTCACTGAACGTATCTTCAGTAAATGCTTTTTATGACACACAGTTTCAAAAAGTGTTGTGGTAAATTAAGAGGATCAGATTTTTTTGACAAGTTTTGTCTTTAATTCAGAGTAAATTGTTCAGTTTTTCCTGTGCAAAATTGAAAATAATGCTCTGTTTTAGTGTGTTTCTTCAAGGCACTTCTTTGTTAAAAGTGTTGTCAGGTATGAAACAGGCAGTGAAAATGAAACTAGCACTGCATGGGCCACTGGATGCACCATTTTGATTTGAGTGGTTCCTTCTCGATCTCTGTAGCTAATGTTGCCCATGTTGCTCTTGTCAGTGAGATCAGTAAAGAGCCCCCCCTGTAGCGTGCCCCCACCCTGCAAAAAAAAAAAAAAAAAAAAAAAAGGAAAATATAATTGAATGAGTGGAAATGGGTGTGTGACTGGGGTGACTGAAAAGCCACTTTTTTCTTTCCAAAAAGAAAGAGTAAAATTTGGTATTGTTTGCTTCAACAGAAGTAATATTTCACACAGAAAGATAATAAAGCTTTTCATACATTTTGAATCCCACATTCAGCTTCCAGTTAGGGATATTGAGAATCTCCTTGGATCAGGTATCTGATAGATGTCTGATGGAATCAGACCTGTTTGTAATTCTCCACAAGAAGTCTGAGCACACTAGAAGTTCTTCACAAACTTCTGTGTTTGCAGATGGGAGGAGGAAGCTGGTGTTTTTTCGGGTGCTTCTAACAATTAAATTTATTATCTATACTGAAGCAGATCATAAACAGCCTTCCTTGTCTTTAAACACATGAGGCATTGTTCAGTAACCTTGGTTTTCACTGTTACAGAACTTTGCAAAAAATGTTGTTGTGACAATATTGAGTTGTGAATTAAAAAAAAACCCAAACACCAAAACAAACCAAAAAAGCTCAACAAAGCAAAACCAATGTACAACTTGCTAGTGCCTCACCCTTCTTGTTCATGCTGCTGTTTCATTTCTAGACATCTGTTGAATTGTGTAACTGAATAATTAGTGGTGTTTCAATAGCCTTTTTGAAGGCTATTCAAGAAGTGAGGGAAGTTTTATGACATGTATCACAAAGAAGAGAAAAATGTGTCACTGAGCTGATTCTTTGTTTCTAAAGTTAATAAAATGTTACAGCATTCAATCTTTAACTCCCCCAGCCTTAAATAGAATTTTATACTCTAAAATGTGTTACTGAGTTTAAACGTATTTTGGAGTTTGTTTTCTGCAGTAAATTAAGTAGTATAATTGTGGTGCCAAGAACTATGGAGTCACAAACTGCCTGTGGATGACTTGTATCTTTACCCTCTTTATAGAAAAGATTCTCCTTAGATTCTAGCAATGCAGCTTCACAGCATGAAAATTTATAAAATCACCTCAGTATAAAAATCTTTGCTCTCTCCTTCAGTAGCTTTCATGATACTGGGCAATAACACTAAAAGTTAATACTTTCGATTTCCTGCTATTTACTACAAGTCACTTATGTCAACTAAGCAATAGAGATAAGTTATACAAGGAGCTAAAACCCAAAAGACGTAGTACCTCTACCAAATTACTGTTGATCATTTAATGTGTTCATGGGCTGTGTGAAATACAGATGTATTACCCTGACTGACTGGAGGAATGAGCTGCAAGGATTTTCTGATTAGGAAATTCCAAATGTGGTATATGAGGGTCTCATTTTTCTTTTGGCGTTTCCTAATTCATCATCATCACCATAATTACATTTTCATGCCAATAAAATTGCCCATAAAAGAACGTTCATGAAAAAAATGTTTTCAACCTGGACTTCATTTAAAATGCTAGGTCCTTTAAGAATAATAAAATAATGTGCTGACTGGCGCAGTTCTGCTCTCATTTAAGACCTGGTCCTCAGTCCAATATTCAGCTTACCCGTAACTGCTGGTTATTGGGCAGGTAAGTGCTTACAGGCAACAGTTACGGTGGAAACTGTGTTAAGATTGTCTGGTGCCCAATTCAGAAGTGGCCAGTGAAGGCTGCCCTGGGTGATGTATTTTCCCCCCATCTTTTTTCATCTATATGCTGTAATATGCCTTGGATTCTGGTTTCACTGCAGGGTGTAGAATTTACCTTAGAGCAGTGTATGAAAGATGGTTCAAAGTAGAGTTGGGCTCAAGGTGTAGAGGTGGAAGGGCCAGTTCAGGACAAATTTGAATTGGACTCTCTCTTACAGACAGGTGAAGACAACACTGATTAAGCTGCCATGGTCCCTCAGTCCTGAGTTCTGACATTTTACAGCTTAGAGATTTTTACTTTTTTTTTAAAGGATGATTGAATGGTTAAAACTGAAGGCTGAATCATACAATCTAACACCTTGGCTGCATATTTGATGTGTTGCTTGAGTAAGATTTGCCAGTCTGTCTCAGACATGTAAGGAAATGTGGAAGGTGATGTTGAAGGTGAGAGAGAGAGAAGAATTAGCCCCGGCTCGTTCGTAGTATGTCAGAGGTTGCCCCCTCTGTTGAACAATTTCCTCCTAATGTTTCCTGCAGTTGTTACTGCCAGTTCAGCCCATGTAATTGTATGGATGATAGCTTATATTTGGTTTTCATTTTAAGCAGCAGTTGCCTAACACTGGCTGTATGAGCATTGCCATCAGCCCTACTGTGAGAGCTGAACTAATACCAATAGCTGTGGGAAACTCCTACAGAAAATGACAAGTGGAGTGGAGGCAAAAACTACTACAAATAATAGTTTGGGAGAATGCAGGGACTGGAGAAATATAGGGTAAGAAGAAAGAAGCATGAAAAAACCAAGTCTCTTAGGTTTTCTGCTTCCCTCGGCACCCGTGGAATAGAGTGACTGAAACAGCTTACTTTGTTTTAAAATAGGACAGAGTTCTTTTAGGATAGAAAAGATGTATTTGACAAGAAATGGAAGCAAAAATGAGGAATAAGTTCCTGTCAGATAAGCGTTTTGTTTTTATTCCTGGAGATTTGGGACTAGCTTTATAATTCTCTGGTGATTGCTTTGCAAGCTTCTTGGAAGGAAACAGAAGTAGTTGGAAGCTAAATCATAGACTATTTTGAAAGAGGGAGGGAGCTTAACTTTTATGCAGAGAAATACGCAAGCCAAAATGAGGAAGTGGAGAGGGAAGATTGAATTGAAAGCCAGTATTTCAGGCTAGTTAACGAAAGAGAGTGCTGAGAGCTGGGAGAAGTACACACTAGCAAGTGCATGGTATAATTAATAAGTTGGACTAAACATTTGAAGTTTCTATATGAAAACATAGTTTCTATATGTTTTCTTGTATTACAAAAATGCATCTAATTTTTTTTTTCAGCTCATGGCTCGTGTCACATATCAAGATTTTAAAAAGCCTACAGTTTAAGCATTAGTTAAATATATGTTTTTGAAGTAGGTATTTTCAACAAACATACAAAGCATAAATGTGGATTTAGGACCCTAACTCTAGCTCTTGAATATCTCCTTTTGTGACTTTTATTGCCTGCCATAAAAGAATGATTCATGAATTCCCTCTTTCTTCTCATTGTCCTTTGTGAATTATAAAGAAGTCACTTCTTTGCTGTGGTTCTTAACTGCTGTGTAGTTGCTGAAAATAGTTGGCAAAGGCAAATAGTTTTCCCAGAACATTGGAGCTGAGTAGGACTCTGAAACTAAGCTTTGCTTACCTGTGGAGAGACAGGTCAGTGTTTATTCTCAAACAGGAGGTATACATTTTGACACCACATAAACAGAAGTTACTAGTCTTCTGTTACAGCTGTGTGTTTTCAATAGCTACTGCAGAGCTAGCTGTTAAGAGTAGCTAAAGATAAGATTAAAAGTCATCAGTTCAAAGTTCAGAAGAGATCATTACTTTCAAGGGCAGAAACAGGTTAATTTGTTAGCCACTGCTTTATACCAGAAGGACTTCACTTGTACTGACAATTAATCTTGTATCAAAAGTGAAGTAGGTAAGGCTTACATAATTACAGGGTAATAAAGTGCCATGTTTCCTATCTGAGTTCATATACTAGTTTGGCATGCCTGCCCACTGAAAAGATAAAGCTATTGTAGCATACATCTTTATTAAACAAAATGCCCAGGTCTCCTCTTGTAATTCTTGTATTGGGCAAATAATGAAATGAGTTTTGTAAATGTTTAAGTATTTGAATTAAAGCAAACTATTCAGTACTGAAATAATTGTTCATTAAAATTATAGTAAACAGTTTTTGCATCATTTTGCATGGATTCTGCTTTTCGTCAGCGTATGAGAGGAATTTTAGAATGAGGGTTTGAACAAGTTAAACCAACTTTCAAAGCCAGTCAGACTTCTTAAGAAGTTATGGATAAAATCTCAGGACGTTCCCTCTTCCTTCTGCCTGTGTTTCAAAGACAGGCTGAAGCTTCTGAAGCTCTACTATGTTAACAGTGTGCATAATCTCATTTCAATTTTTTCCCCTTTTCTCAGTACATATTTCTGCCTATACTTGTAGAAAAACAAATGAAGAACTTCTACTCCCTTTCACTTTGGAAAATGTGGTTGAATTGAACCTTGTTTTAGAAGAAAATAGTAGCTTATTACTTCTGTCAATAGACATAGCTCTGAAAAGTGTGTTGCTGTCATGTGTAAATTGTAAGCAATGCATTTGGGATATTACATACAAGAAGTTCAAAATTTCCCATTATTTTACAGTAGTCTCTCAGAATTGTACTGCTTTTTTTTTTTTTCTCCTCTACAATTCCCCCCCTATAATTAGAGGAAAAAATCATAAAGAAAATAGCACAATACATTTATAATCTTAAGTAGGACAAACATTTTTTTATGTAGAATGAATCTTTTTTCGTAGTTGAAAAAGTTGTCTGCATATGGTTCTTAACAGTGTGAAATTTCTGTTATATAGGTAAAGTGTTGCCTTTTAAATGTCAAGTAAATTCTCATTGCTAGTAGACAAGTTACTTGATTATTTTAGGTTTATCATCTTTTTGTGTTGTTTTAGGTCTTTTAGCATATGTTTCTAAATCTTATTAGGAAAAACAAGGTTTAAAACTATGTCTGAAGAATTATGAATGAAGAAGAAAATATCAATCCTACCAAATTTCCTAAGCAATTCTCCTGTAAAACTAAATGCAGTTAAGAGAGGAGAAGGTGAACTTGGCTTTTCACAGCAACTTTATATGTGTCTGTTTAAACAAGCAATGCTGTCATTTCTACTAAGAATTTCTGAAAGAACAAAATCATCTCTCGAGATAGATAAACAGCAATAGATAAAATAAGGAGTGATGTGCTCAGTGGGGTACAGTTTAAATAGAGAAAATCTAATGGGAAGTAGCTACATTAGTAGCACATGGATTTACTTCCTGAATCTCGATCTGAGTGGAAATCCTAGCTTACTTAAAATTTGTCTTCCAGATTCTTAGCCTGATAAGAAAGGTGGATAAAGCAATTTATTTACTTGGCTTCAGTGTTGTGATGATGTGTTTTGTTTAAACTTGCTATTGTTATTTGATTTTTATCTAGGCTATTTTTATGATTCCTACAAATCCCCCTCCAACCTTCCGGAAGCCAGAGCTCTGGTCTGATGAATTCACAGATTTTGTGAAGAAATGCTTAGTGAAAAATCCTGAACAAAGAGCTACAGCAACACAGCTGCTACAGGTCAGTATTTAAGTTACTGAAGAAATGCAAGTTTTATGGCTTTTTTCCTCTAGTGTCAAACCAGAACTGTTGTGAAAATTTCTAAGGGCAAATCTCATTTTAACTAGTATCATGCTTTATTTCTTTTCCACTTTGTGGTCTTTTCTCTGTCAGCTCCTGTATCTCTACCCCCATTTTATTTGTCCTTTGCTGCTTCTAAAAATTAATTGCTCTTTATATAGTTTAGGGCTGGTTCTTGCTATTAAAATTGGATCCTTGCTTTGTGGTTAGAGGCCCTCAATAGATCTCAGGATTTAGGCAAGTGCTAAGTAAAGGAATTGAGCCCAGGTTAACCCTCTGTGTGGACCACCCGTGGAGTATACTCGATCTTTCCTTCTGGTCATGTCAAATTAAGCAGACAGGTTGCTCTGTGTCCTAGAAGGGTCTGATGCAAATGGACAGTATAATGAGTTTGTTGTTGGGCTGAGTTATACTAAGTGGGCTCTTTTAAATTCAAGCCGCAGTTGGTGGTGTGGACCTATGGAGCCAGGGCAGGGTGTGCTTGGCTTTCACCCACTTGCTGACCTGAGCTTCTCATAGCTGCAGAAATTTAACAGTTGCATCTTTTTGGTACTGAGATAGACATAAAGCAGAGAAGTTTCAAAGAACTACAAAAATAAAACAGGAGGGACTGATCTATCAAGAAAGATTTAGTCTTTGTGAAATGGACATAATCTTACAGGAGCCACACATTTTACTGTGTGGGGGAGAGAGAAAATGTGAAGAAAGTTTTCTCTTCTGGCCCTGTATTTGTGTTATCCACTGCCTACAGGGCTGTCATAATAAGCCTACAAGTAACTAAGAAAAAACAAAGAGCAAAGGTAGTGAAGGGAGGTGGGGGGGGAAGATTTCTAGAAAAATTATAATATCCATGATGATTGAAATGGAATCTAAAATTTCCTGTAAGTAAGCTTGCTTTGATAATGAGATAGAAGCGAAAATTTTGCTAGGTCTTCTGCTCCTTTTACTTTTCTGATTCCTACTTCATTAAACTTCTGGATAATTTAGTGTTCTTTTATGCTTTTCACTGCTATTGGTAAATATTATTCTTAATTTTCTTTGTTCATCAGTCTACATAAGAATCTGATATTCTGAAATTTAATCTGTAGGATGCTCGTGCTAGATTTATTTTGTCTCTAACTAGAAATAGGCTCTTTTAAAATTTAAATTCCAGTGAACTCTACTACAAGGAGAACGTAAACATTTTGCAAAGTAGTTTCCAGTAATAGATCATCAAATTCATAAGTCATGTTATGAATATTTTATTTTCCACACTAGAACACTAAAATGTAGACTGCAAGGAAAGTAAAAATTGAAAGTTACAGATTTTTGTATGCTGGTGGAATCAGTACGTGAGAGCTTAAAGATTTGAAGTTTATATGGTTAGCTGAATGCCGGCAGCTGGACAGAAGAGACTTGCATTAATGTGTGCAAGTAAGGAGAAGAAAAAAAAAAAAGCGCTTCAGTGTTCCTCTTTCCATGTGCTTACTGGCCAGAAAACCAAATACCGTGTCAAGCACAAGTATGTGTTGCCTTTTCCCCCAGCTGGAATCTGGAGCATGTGTGATGGAGCTGGAGGTGCTGTGGGTGTGTGTGAGTGGGAATGAAAGTGCTGCTTGTGGGGAAAGATCATGGAGGAAAAAAGAGAGTAATTGAATTAATGTATCAAGGGAGAAGATAGGTAATAGGTGTAGGACACTAGGCTTCATCAATTCTGTTGTTCGTGGAACAATTTTAATATTTAATAATACATTTCTGAGGTGCTTAAAGTTACATTTTTGCCTAATTGTATTTGCATATAATGACACAAAACTCAGAATTTTTGTAAGAGCATGTGTTTACTAGACAGCTGAATGTAAATGGTATCATGCACATGTTGCATTAATGGAAGAAGTAATGTTTTAAATGGCCTTGGATTAAAAATTAATCTTCCTGCTAAAAGTAAAATATTTTTTTGCTTGTTCCACATTTCAACATCACAGATCAAGAAATGTTTTATGACATATAAAGTACAGATCTGTTGAAGTAGGCAGCCATAGTTACTCTGCTTCCAGCCACTAATTTATGCTGTCAGTTTGTTAAGATTAATTAAATTCTGTAACTGAATATCTGAAAAAGTTTGTTTTTCTATGTCAGACAATCACCACTCTATTTATTTGCTACGTACTGCATGTTGCCTTTGGAAAATTATATCCTTAACTGTAAAACAGTTGTTATATGATTACATTTCCCAAGGCTTCCAGTTATAAAAAGTAGCTAAAGTAAAATTTTAATTAGGAAGTAGCTAAAAGATATTGTATGTTGTGTTAGTGTAGATTTTAATTATTGTGTAATGCAAAATACTATTTATCACTGCAATCTGTGGTGTTGAATAATACTCATAATTACATCTGAAGCATAACTATTGTAATGATGTTAAATAATTTAATGATTTTTTTTTCCTAGCATACATTTATTAAGAATGCTAAGCCAGTTTCAATTTTAAGGGATCTGATCACTGAAGCTATGGAGATAAAGGCAAAGCGACACGAGGAACAGCAGAGAGAACTAGAAGAGGAGGAAGAAAATTCGGTGTGTACCTTTTTTCCTATAACTATCTGTACTTGATAGATGAGTTGCTGTTTTTCACCTACTGTCTGCACTTGTGTTCAAATACTTTTTTTTACCAAGTTTCTACCTGGTTTTTAGCCTATGAGGGCTAAGTACTCCACTCTTATTTACGATGAGTAATGCTGCTGTGAGTAATGCCGTATGAGCCAGCTTTCAGCACTATTCCATGAGATGTCCTTTAGCACTCTTCCGCGAGACGTCCTAGTAAAAAGTATTTCTAGGAGATGGGAAAAGAAACCATGTCAACTTCATCTGTTCAGACTAACATTAAAAAAACCCCAAAACTGTTAAAGTTCCACTTTCACGTATGGGCTTCTAGACAAGTGGTTTACTTTTCAGTTCAGATCACATAGTTTTTTTCTAGCTTTTTTTTTTTTTGGTAAAGTCTAATACACAGAATAGTTAGTTAAGAGGCACAGTAAGTAGTGATTACAACATGGTTTGAATCAAGTTGTGCCTATGAAGTGAAAATGGTGACAGCATTTCATTTTCATATGATGTTGTCAGTATATGTTTGAAGAGAGAATCAGGTCATGTGATAAATAGGTTGCATTTAGAATTGTTGGGCAATGCTAGGAATAAGTCAGTGTTCCTGGCATTATTACTCTCCCTACATGATTTATTTTAGGGGAGTCTTGTGCAATGCAGCAGTATGTGCTTCAAAGCAGTGTATTGCCTCACATACAATGAGAACCAAGGTCATTCAGAAATAACACACAGGGAAGATGGAGACTGGAATGTCAGTAGAAATCTTACAGCTTTGAGCAAACAGAAAAGAGCAGTGCAGTAATGCAGTCTGCCCTATCGCAAATTGTAGAATCCTTGTTACATGTTACAGTGTTAGGTGATGATCTATATGTAGAAAAACTTTTCAAGCAGATTCTGTGGAGTATTTTGTATCCCAACAGACAGTATGTTCTTTTGTTTACTGGATGTTTTTCTGTTCTAAGAGTATTGATAACTTGTTGTTTATAAAGACGGTTTACTCTGGATTGTATTTGCTTGGTCAGTAATAAAACAGGCAGGGAAGGTTAGGATTATTTTTTCTACATTAGGAATTAGGATTATTTTTTCTACATGTGGAAATGTGTGACTTGACATGCAGGGTTGATGTCAGTAACTTGATGTACTGAATAGTTGATCTCTGAAGAGACTGATTTATTACTGACATAAAAAGCTAATGTCTTTACTAGCATGCTTTCCTCCCTACTATTACCTTCTGAACTGTAGGCCTCAAACACTTGGGTGTTGTTGATGTCTTTTGCATTAACACAAAATTAGGTATGACATCTATTTACTTAGTCTGAGGATTCAGATGGGGAATAAGATTGCCAGTCATGGACGAAACAGTCCCTGCCAGCTTGGTATGTGGTGTACGCCTTCCCCCTCCCGCAGTTGAGTGGAAGGGTACAATGCAAGTTTGGTTCACCTCAACTGAAGAAGCATTTAGCAACTCCTCATGCCTCTTGCATGGGTCCAAATTTCAGAATGTAACACTGCACTTTTCACCCCCCCCCGACTCCCACCCTCCCAGCACCTCCAGGATTATTCAGTGTTTAGTATAAGGGAACCTCAAATCCAGGAATCCAGGATTGGGGCAGGAATCTGCTATTTGTGTTACTATTGCAGTAGATGGGAGTTTTGACATGTACTTTTGTGGTGTAGTCAGGGAACAGGTTATGAGTTAAAAAGACAGCGAGAGTCTGCTTGTCACTAAAAGATCGGTGCCTCAAATCTGAAAATAACAGAAGTATCTTTGGTTAGCAGGGCTGAGAGAGCAGAATCACAGAATGGTTGAGGTTGGAAGGTCACCTGGTCTGCACCCTCTACTCAAGCAGGGCCACCTTGAACTGGTTGCCTAGGACCATGTCCAGACAGCTTTTGAATATCTCCAAGGAGGGAAACTTCACAACCTCCCTGGGCACCTCATGCCAGTGCTTGGTCGCCCTCACAGTAAAAAAGTGTTTTCTGATGTTCAGAGGGAACCGTGTATGTTTCAGTGTGTGCCTGTTGCCTCTGGGCCTGTCCCTGGGCACCACTGGAAAGGGCCTGGCTCTGTCCTCTTTGCACCTTCCCTTCAGATATTTGTACGCATTGAGAAGATCCCCCTTAAGCTTTCTCTTCTCCAGGCTGAACAGTCCCAGCTCTCTCAACCTCTGATCACAGGAGAGATGCTCCAGACCCTTAATCATCTTTATGGACTCTCTCTGGTATGTCCATGTTTCTCTTGTACTGGGGAGCCCAGAAGTGGACCCAGCACTCCAGGTGTGGCCTCACCAGTGCTGAGCAGAGGGGAAGGATCACCTCCTTCCACTGTTGGCAACACTCCTAATGCAGCCTGGGATACTGTTAGCTACCTTTGCTGCAAGGTTGCATTGCTTTTAAAAACAAGTGCAGTTGTAGATTATGGAAATGGTAAGTCTGTAATTTTTTTACTTATACTAATAGAATTTTAGGGGCTGTAATCATATGTCAGTGCATGAATCATCAACAAACCCAGAACCAGAAGTCAGGCTCCGCTTGAAGAAATGGCTCTTAAATATAAGGCAGAAGGTCAGAGTGGATGAGAGAGAGACACAGGCAGAGGAGATACAAGATTAGTCAACATGGGAAGCTCAGCATTAACATGCCTTGCTCATTTTTTTATCAGGATCATGATGTAGGGGAGTTTTAAAGGACAGTGATGACAGTCTTGCACAGGGCTAGAGGCAGCCCTGCTGGTAGTAGCAGGGGACCTGAGAAAAGAATAAAGGGGTTTGAAAACTTAACAGGTCAGTAATGGAAGAGGCCAATCTGAGACAGAGCTGACTTCTCAGTACAGAATGAAGTGATAGAATAGGAGAAGGCCGTGAAAGGGGGCTTGTGAATGAGACTAGTTGGCTCATAAGAGAAAGGTAGTAGAAAAGTAAAATGAAGAGCAGGACTTCAGTGTAATGAAAGACAGAAGAGAAATTGAAAAATGAACCTTTGTAGTTGTATTACCTCAAGTGGAGGGATCACTAGATGAGACTTTAAAACGACAAATATGCAAGGATGAGAGAGTCTGGATAAAAACTTTAGCAATATGGATATTTTGAAAACAAGAGTGTGTTTGTTAGGTCAAGCCCTTTGTACTGCTGTACTTGTAAAAGACTTCAGAATTATTAAAAAAAATCCATTGAACATCCACATTATGCTCTATAGTGTCCTTGCCGTTAATTATTGATGTTCTTTTACACATAGTTTTATCATCCTTAGTAATTTGGTATGTACTCCTTTTTAGTTTTCTATGCTGATGCTGACTTACAGGCTATAACTGATTAACTGAGACTAATAAATAATACCAAATGATGTTTGCAGGGGATGTTAAGAGAGATGGATCCTGGATATTGAGTGCATAATATATTGCATTTGGACATAACTACACAAGCCCTTGCAGCTGCATTTTTGAGCTAAGTAATTTACTTCCTCAGCAAGATCAGCTGGCTGCCTCTATGGATGTATTTTAATGCAAAGTAAACTTTGTGAATGATGGACTTAAAGTGACAGCGAAGGTTGGCTGAATAGAAAGCACAAAAGAGATTAATGGTATCCCTAACCAGGATAAAACTATCCCTTAATATTTTAGAGCATAAGATAACACGTTTTAAGAGTTCAAGTGGTGTGGTTACTGCATATTGCTGAGCGGTGGTAACTGCTTGAACTACACATTCTAACTCTGCTTAAGAGGTTATTGTAACTGTTTTTCTTTGGGGAAAGAAACACAGAAAGAAAGACACAGCAAAGGTTAATCCTTACAATTTTGTCTGGTTTATTTGCTGGGAGAGAGGTCCCTCAGTAGGCTAGGCTGTAGTCAAATTCATTGTGGGCTAAGGTAAGTCAGTCTGTCTTACATTTACTACAGACCTATGTGTGTGTTTGAAGCAACAGTAATTCAGAGGATGTGTTTGCAACGCTGTGGTAAGGTGGTTGAGAGTTTAACTGTAGTTTTCAGCAAAGGCCAGCTTTGCTCATGGCAGAGAAAATGGATATTTTTTAAAAACAGTTTGCCTCATTCTTGTAGACTTCAGTAGGGGAAAGGAATAGATCTCTGAGCCTGGGGGGAGTTCCAAATATGAAGACCACGTGTAAAGATAAGAAGATGCTAGGCCACTTGTAAGTGGAGCAAGCAAAAGGGAAATACTAGCTAGTGCTGCTGGCAAAGTGGGAAGTGACACTTGTCAGTGTGATAATTTCATATTTTTTATCCTGATCATGGATAGATAAATTTCATTACTCCTGGAGAGGTTTTGTGCCTTCTTTCCCTTTAGCTCCATCAGCTTTACTGAATGAATACTATAAGCCATCATGTATTTACTACTGCAAAAATATCTTGTAATGGACAAGAGGGTGTCCAGGTATTTTTCCTGTAAGGTTTATACTGAATAGTTAAACTTTTGAAAAAGTTTGCTGTTGTAAAAAGATTAAGTAAAAAGGGATTTTTTTGTTCCTATTTTTAAAAAGATTTTTTGTTCCTGTTCTTTTATGGTGTTGCGATGTTCTAATTCCCTCAATTTTCGTATGTTTTTATGATGCTAAAAAATAATCTGTGATAAGGTTTGTAATTAGGGTGAAATTTTTACTTTTATTAAAACTGTTGATGTGATATTGGTAGTAAGTATGATTTTTGCTATCAGTAAATATATGCCTTTGATAATTTTGTATTGCTTGGTAAGCCTTGAGTGAAAAAACGTTTGGAAATACTTAGTTTTAATAGAAGAAGTGAGGGTAGAAGTGAATGGAATGAAATTAATAATACTGATGGTGAGGTGAGGAGGAGGGATTTCCTTATTGACAAATACAGTTTGTCAAAACACCATGTTTGGTAGTGACCTATGAATAGCTTTCGTGTTGTCACAATGCAAAACTAATCTTGTTCCGAACTGGTTTTAATAATTGTTTGGTTGTAATATGGACTTCCCATGTCTTGCAACTGAGTTTCAATGCAGTATATCATTGTCAGAAATTCCAGATACATTTGAGAGATGACACCAGCATCTTGTCCAGTTGTAGTCACTAAAGGTTCTGATCAGTTAAAAGCACAAAACCAGCCCAACTAGGAAACAGCAGGGCAAACTGTTACTTTTTAATCAGTCAGAGAAGTTTTCTATACCATGTTTCCTGAATGCATGTTATTCATGTACTGCATGCTAGAAGACTCCTGACAAACATGTAGGTGTGATTGAGGCCTAAATTAAGTGAAATTCTGGACAGCACAGAATTTAGTTTTTAAAGCATACTAGACAGAGATTGATGAGTGGATCCACAAGTTATTAAAGGAAACCAGGATAAAAACCAGAAGGATAAAGTGAAAGCATTGGAATATTTGTGTTTGTCATTTAAAAAAACCCTAAAGAAACAACAAATCCTCCAAAACCCCCCACTTCAATTTGACATAATGCTTAATTTCAAAATAAGCTCAAAGATGATGTCTTTCATTTAATTTGGAACTTGTTCGGGGAACTGCCAGAAGAACAATAAACCAATTCTTTTTACACTTTTAACTGAGTGTTTATCCTTTCCCTCCTGGAAAGGGAAGACAGATAATAATGAGTGCCAGCTTGCTATACTGTAGTGGATGAAGTCAGCAGTCCAGCATTCAAGTGTAAAGATAAATAACCATTGCACATTCCTCCTTCTTATGTACCAGTTTTCACAGAACCCTGAAGAAATACAGGGATGCTTGTGTGTAGTTTGCATGGCTACACATATGTACAGTTCAAATGATGGTACAAGTTTTGATAAGCCAACATGCAATGATGGCAGCAGTTCTAGAACAAGATAATGACAGTCCCTATGTCACCTTGTGTAGTAGTACAGTAAGTCATGCATCTATTTCTTCATATTTTAATTTCTATAAATGTTTTCAGATTGTATATGGAATTGGGAGTCACTGTTCAGTTGTAAATTAATAGCCACCTAGCACATAAATTTTGGAAAATAACACCTTAAAAGTAGATTTTCCCCAATGTGAAGTCCTCACTGTAGAAGTGCAAGGCAGACTCAAACCTGGAGAAATGCACACCTGAAAACAAGAGCAAATATTGATGTTAGTGTTAAGTAGAGTCTATCAATGTTAAAGGTCTCTCATGGGCAGTGAATTGAGTCCATATACTGTTGAAAAAGAATGGTTTCAGTTAACCTGTCAGGGGCTTGAATTTATTGATCTAAACCCCCAAGAATTTCCTATGTAAAATGTGAACAGTTGTGCTTATTACTCACTGGTATGTATTTTGGGACCCATCAAGAAGAAGGGTGTAAAATGTTCTGACTATGATGTTCCTTTTGTTAGGAAACTACATTTGAATAAGTTTTTAAAGCTTTAATTCCCTTTTAAAGCCATATATGTATTGTAATGGGCACTCAGATTATAAGAGATTTACGTAACTGAAAGTAGAATGGAGAGGAGTGTGTGGTTTTGGAGAATGAATCAGAAGCAAAGATTTCACAGTTAGGTACTTAATTTTCAGGATCAATTCAGGTTGTTTTTCTTCAAGTGAGGAAGAATCACATCCCTAAAATTGATTCTTATTTTTCATTTTTACCACTGTCTGTGAACATTTTATAGTATGGGAAGTTGTCGATTATAATGTAAATATTTTTTGCTGTTCAAAGCATGATATTATATAGCTAAAAATAAATGGCTTGGTTGAATACAGTCTTCATGACAGTATCCTTCCAGAGATATAATATCATTACAAATAGTGCGCTTTGAATTGATTTTATGCCTGTTATAAGAGCTGCTCGTGTGATGAGAATGTCTTCTGACAAACTGACATGTTTTGATAGGTACTGAGGTAATTGTACACATTTTTTTAATTAAGCAAAAATTGCGAGTGGTGTATTCTACAGAAGGTTAATCCCAATATCAAAGTTTAAATGTTAGTTTAGGCACTACTAAACATGACCAATCTCTTCTCTCATGCATTTTTTGAAGTGTGATGTGAATTGGATGCTGAGGCTGGGCAGCTGTATTATGGGAATGTAAAGTAACTCGTTGCCTGGCAGCTCGCAGGAAACATGTCTAAATATTTATTTCTGTGGATCTTTAAGGGAATGAGCTAACAAGCAGCTCTTCCTGTATGTTTTCTTTTACATTTTAATGTCTCTATTATGTGAGGAATGCTTAATCATTTTAGAATATTCAGGCAAGGAATTACTATTTCAGTACTCCATTTTTGTTTTTCTTAGACACTTAGTGGTTGACAACTATCAACAATTTAGCCAACCGTCAGTATGTCTATATGTAGGCTTATTTATTAATTCATACAAAAATTTCTTAGGTTAATCATATATTAATTATGAGAAGTTGGCATCTGTCTTTTGAGACCTTAAGAAATAATTGCTATAATTATTCCTTTATATTTTTGCAATATTTATATAGTTATTTTAAAGGAACTAGTGAATCATTTGAGTTATTCCATATTTTAAATCTGATACACCAGGTGATATTTTTCTGGAGGTTTTTGTATTTACTTCCATGCATCTTTCATGTGTTTGTACATGATATATATCTATGTGCATGATATATATCTATGTATCTGTCTCTATATCTATATATTTAACTTTGCATGACAGTGTTAAAACTTTCTGTTTTCATAACATTTTTTTTAAGCCAAAGAACACTTGACATGTGCTAATTAAACTTGATTGCAGTCCTTTAAGTGTCTTGAAGCTAGAAATATGTAAAGATGACTTGGTCAAATGAAATATAGCTACCCAAGGGACATAAATAGCTTTTAAAAAGCATATTGTTAAAATCCACGGCAATTTATTTGAATGTGTGCTGAAAGTTAAGTCTTTATCTGTTTTTCTGATGGGTCTAAGCTTAAATGAGTGCTCAGTATTAAGCATATACTTGGGTTGTAGTTGGGCTTTGTACATGTTAGGAACTTTTACAAAATCCTTGTTCTTGATCAAACTATATTATGTGTTTATGTAGCTACTACAGTGCTTTTACAAAAAGATAGCTGTGACTACAGCCACGTTTTTCAAAGGTGATGATGAGGTGTTAATAGTAAATGAAATTATTTTACAGGATACTAAATTTTGCCAGCATGTAAATCTTCCTTTAATGTATTGCAGCCTAGTCAGCTGTCTCTGGTGCCCTCTAGTGTTCTTTTTACATGGACAAACCATAGTTAAAGCGTTTTTAAAGGCAAGCTGCCATATTTGCTTGTCATACTCAGTTTTTTCTTTACAAGTCTTCATTCCTTTTTTTTCCTATGAATGTTAGAAATCCAACAAAAGAAATCCGTTAATCTTTATCACCTCGGGTCACTTGCTTCTATCATGATGTATACTTAGGTATGATGTGCAAGGCCATCTTTTCTGAGAAAACTTCTCATGTGAGGATGAGATCTTTTATGTTACAAGCATATTGTGAAGTCTTGTGTGTTGCTTCTGCTGAAATCTTTTTGAATTTGCTGTCCTGATAATCAAGACTCTATGATTGTGATGTCATGCTTTAAGGGTTGGTTTTGTTATTCTAATTTATTTTGGTAAATAAAGAGATCCAAAGATTTAGTCCCATAGGGTTACAGGGTATTGGCAATGTTTTATTTCTATTTGCTTTATGTTCTGGCGTTGTTCAGAGTTCCTGTAGTTTATTGTCATTTTTGTAGCATTTCAAGAGATATTAGAGTTCTCATTTGTGTGTTCTTTCTGTTGCTGTATAGTGGTGTATCAGAAACCCCTTTCAAAGAAAAGTTTCATGCTCATTACTTGTGCACAAGAGAACAACAGACAGTTTAATTCCAGAGTTAGCTGTTTTTATTACTTGATTCTTGGATCTGTTTTCATAAACACTATGAGAACATGACACTTAAGCTTTAATACCTTATATTTTTTTCCTGGTTAGAATTGAGATTGTGTTTGTTTTTATTTAATCAGTGAGTTTACCTTTTTTAACAACAGAGATCAGAAGTTCTACATCAATATTTACAAACTGTAAAGCATGAATCAGAATTTGTACGAAGGTATCACTTTCATCTCTCATGTAAATGTGCACTTATATAACTTGGATCCACTGCATATTTGTATAAATTTACTTTTTCAGAGCCACTATAGCCTATTGCCATATTAGCTAAATCTCATATTTGTGAGAAATACTGGAATGATAGTTCTGGAAGCAATCTGTCTTAACCCACTAAATTAATTATTCTAGGGCATGCCCAGGCCCTGAAAAAGTTTTATATTGCTTTCTTTCATTACATCATTCCTGATCTGGGGAAAACACTATTGATCAAAATTGTCATGTACTTCCCTTTTTGAGACAAGTATTCTGTTAGTACTGAGGTGGGTTTTTGTGATCCTTAGTCTTGTAGGTACTAGAAGATAACTGTTCTCTTTGCTGAAGACAATAGTAAGATAAAGGCTTTTGACACTCTTAGACTGGAAAATGAATACTATTCTTTGGAACAAATCCAGATACTTGATTTGACCAAAGAAATAAAATATTTTTTAATGAAGCAGAAGTTACAAAAATCATCACATAGGACTCCATTTCATTCTTGTTCATATCGTTAGCAATCACTTTCTTTCCCTAACTTATAAATAAAACTTTTAAGCTTCAGGAATAGGTTTGTTTCATTTCTGTTTTCAGTTTTAGTAAGTTTAGGACCATATGCACTGCAAGTGGATATTAAAATTAGTCCAGAAAATCTGCAAATCAAATGTAACTGTGCCTTAAACTCAGAGATTTACCTGCCTGTATGTTAGAGATGCCACATTTGTAGTGCTTAATAAGAGAAATAGCAGTATGTTGTGAGTCAGTTTTGCAGTATATTGCAGTACTGAAAGAAGCACTTAGAAATAATAACTTAATTGTTCTGGCACTTTTAAAATGCAATGCAAAAAGACACTTTTGGACTTCACTTTGACTTCCCTTGTTAGAAAGGGAAAAATAAAAAAGTAGGAAACACTGGGGTTAGCAGGAACACTGTCTGGGGGGTACGGGAGGGAGTAAAGAAAATTAAAGTTGCCACCAGGAGGAGCAGTACCAAAATATTCTCATTTATTTACTGGCACAGTCCTCTAGTGCTGTAGCTGTAAACTATCTGTATCTTTGGGATTATTTTTTCGGTGGGGTACTAAATACAGTGTTTTAGAGTGCAAATAAAAAACCCAGAAAGGATGCAAATGAAGAACTTTAACATTTTTACAAATTATAATCTGGAAAATAATGATTCTTTTGACATTTGTAATTTTAATCCCAGATTTAGGTCTGTATCCTGATTTCGGTATGTTATGCTGTTAGCCAGACTCTCTGAATCAAAATTAGATCTATTTTTGTGTCTCTTAGTTGAGATATAATAGAATAATTTTTGGGAGCTGCTGTATTGGTATTGCTACTAACTGTATCACTCGGGCAATGTAGCTGGCTCGTGCACATATATCTATACTAGAGGCAAGTTGTCTGCTGTGTCAGGGAATAACAGGAAAGGAAAGGAACAAGTTCAGTGAGAAAGTGTCAGACCTTATAGGGTTTTGAGACTTACGTTTATTTTTTCTGGTCTCATCCTGTGTCAGTGTCATTCCCCGCCCCCCCCTCCCTTACAAGTCTCTCATATTTAAAAATTTAAAATACATAAAACAATACAAAGATTAAAAGGGGAAATGTGAGTGAAATCTTGTTTTAATGTTACACGTAGCAAAGTGCATGATATTTCTAATGGGCAAATTAAAAATAAAAATGTTATACAATAGTCTTTCAAGATGTGTAGCTAGAATATTTTGCTAATCAGGGATAAAGTTCATTTATAAATGAACTCAAGTTCTGACACAGCAGAGGAAGTGCATGCATACATGGTTATAAAATTGGTGAAAGTAGCATTTGTACTTTAAATACATGACATAGAGTGACTTCACAGTGATGGGTATTATTTCTTATATAATCAACAAGCAGAATGTTCTAGATTTTTTTTTTCCTCCCCTTGGATTTTGCTCATACAGAAAATGTGTATAGTCCTTCACATTATTCCTGAAATTCTGTGGTATTATGCATATAATCTAAATCAAACTTTGGAAAGCTGTGTGATTTCCCATTAAGGTTCTCAAATATTGTTATTCCATATGAATTTTGTAATTCATTAACTGGATTGTCATTAGTTCTCTGTTTACATTCCTGGCCCATTATTGTCACCAATCTAAAATGCTACTGCATATCTTCATGATATTAGCTTCCCCACCCACTTAGTGGTTAAGCATGTACTCTGTAGATACTTTTCTCCATAGTATCAACAAGTTACTTTGTTCATTCTTGTGACAGAAGTTTTTAAAGAGAACTAGATACTTGAAGTAAGCCAGGTTGATTTTCTGTTTGTGGTGGACTTCCAAATTATTTTGGAGGATTGTTTAATAGCTAAATTGAACTGAAGTCTGTCATCTTGAGTGCTGTAATGTGAGGTGCTGGGCATGATACTTAGTTAAGGGTGATCAGCACAAATCCTTGGTGACAGTCCATTGCAAAACAACCAAATTGCTTTCTATAAATTGTGGTACTGATTTTGGAACCTAGAAAGGTATAGTGGATCATGAAAATCACCGAGATATTCAAAACTTGATGCTGATGTGAAGTGGGTGTGTGGGCCGCGTTTGTGTTACATCCACATCTGCTCTGCTATACATCTGTGAGAAAGAAGAAAGCTTTTATTCTTCCTTTATATGAAACATTTTTTATTTTGTAATGTTTTTTAAAGTTTTAAACCTGGAAGTCTAGCAGTACAACTAGGTCACATGAAGATATGAAACTAATGTAGAGGCACCTAAATCATGCTGCTTAACTCTGTTTTTTTAAAACGATCTGCTGCATTCTGACAAATGTTTCTCCATAGGATGAAGATGAGCTGGACTCTCACACCATGGTGAAGACCAGTTCAGAGAGCGCTGGTACCATGAGGGCCACAAGCACAATGAGTGAAGGCGCTCAGACAATGATTGAACACAACAGTACTATGTTAGAATCAGACTTGGGGACCATGGTAATAAATAGTGATGACGATGAAGAGGAAGATGGGACCATGAAAAGTATGTTGTTAATTTACTTTCCTTTTCTTTTAATAATGTAATATGTTTTCTCATACTGCATGAGAATGTTGCATCATCAGTGGCTTTTAAGTGTCAAGTTCTGTGGTTAAAACAGGGGGAGAGGGGTATTTGTGTCTGTAAGCGCTCTTTATAGTTTGTGGAGAAAACCGGGAGATTCAAAGGAGAAGCCTGGTTTTGGTGTTCTGCTAAGTCCCTCTGGACAACTCTAAAATTAGCATTCTGTGAATTCTCCCTTCTACTGCTTGTCTCTTGCTTTTTGTCTTCTTTCCCACATACATTTGGACCAGTTTCTTGGGAGATAAACCGAAGTGATGTGACTATGTGAGAAGCTGCCACTTCAGTGACAGTGGTTCTGGGAACTCATCATGACTTTCCATAGGGTCAACAATCAGTACATATCTTGCTGCAAAATTGTTTTGTAATTCCTGATTGATTAGCAAAATTTTATTTTACAAGTGAGTTGTTATTATTTGAATGTTTGTTGGAATGTAGTTCAATAATGCTTGATTTAAGGCAATGATCAAAAGATTATTGAAGCCTACGTAAAAAGTCTAAATTGACTTTAGCAGCATGTGGGAGAGTATGTAGCAAAGAAAAAAATTGCAAATGTTTTGAAGTATAAAATTACAAGTTACACTGAAATATGGATAAATACATATTTGTTAAATAGTTGACTTATACTTACATACTGATGTGCTCATTATTTGGCTGAAGACTACTGCAGAATGAGGCCCACTGAATTTAATAGAATTATTTGCTTGAATGGGCAGCATTGATAGATGGATCTAACTTAAGCTGTAGGTGCCTGACTTCATGAGGCACAATGTAGTGTTTACTCGAGGCAATTGTTTGGGGCCAGTGGGGAGGGAGGTAATATATGAAACTAATGTCTCAAGAGTGGAAATCAGTGCCAAATAAATAACTTGGTAGAACACTTTATAGCAAACAAAGTTGCATTTGTGTTTGCACATATATGCCTGATATAATTTGTGCAAGATTAGCTGGAAGTGCAAAGCAGGAATATGTTTTCTTTCTGGTTTAATGTACAGCAAATTGGAAGGAAGGAGGGGTTTTGTTGATTTTTTTTTGGTTGGTTGTTTTTTTTTGTGGTTTGTTTTGTTGGTTTGTTTGGGGGTTTTTTTTAGTGTTCTCGGCAATGAGATGGCTAACATACCTGTTGATTAGTGATTAGTCTAAGTAGGATGATTCACCTTATGAAAACACTCAGTATGTGCTTCAGTTTGTTTTCATGCTGAAACAGAGTATTTGCTTATTAAACTGTGAGGCTAATGGAGGGTTGGTACAAGCAATCTCAAAATCATCAATTTCAACAAGTTAAGGAAAAGATGAGTGATGAAAAAAAGAGGGAAAGATATTACAATAAAAATTGAAGTAAAGGATAGTAAAGTAATTCTTAGGGTGGAAGTATTATGTAGTGTTTAGTGCAGTTTCTGTGAAGCCTGTCAAATCACTTCAGGCTTAATAAGCAAGTTCTATGTAAGTAGAATACCAAATCGCACAACGCTATCCATATAGTTTCTATATATGCTGAGAGGAAATTCCTGTTAGTGTGCCGAACAGATCAAAAAAGTGTTATTAGGTTTGCACTGCAATCTCTTATCTGTGTCCTATTTCCTATGTTGCTGGAGACATTGTTTTTAAAATGTACTGTTATTTCCAATTTTTAATTGATTCCAGTAACAATCTGTAGTTAGAAATGGAATTACCTTTCTACACCTTGGCATTTAGTATAATTCTTAAACACATTCTTCCTTCTTGCAAAATAAAAATATATAATCTTTGGGACAGCAGGTTTCCTTCCCCTCCCTGCCCCCATAGGTGACTGTCTTGAGACCTGTAACTCCAGTGAAGGAAAGCCAGCAAACTGAAGGTAGCCTGATGGCAAGTGACAGTTTCATCATTCCAATGGCAGGCAACAGGTTCGGTTCCAGCACTTACTTGCTGTACTTTATTATATTTTGCATTAGACACCCACTGATTAAAAACTAGAAATCATTCAAGGATGGGACCTCCATATCTCTCAGCTGAAAACAAATATAAATCATGTCCACTGTAGCTGGTCCTCCTCTGGTTCTGTGATTCATGTGCTATTGGCTGAAACAGGAGCAATAGCAATTGTCCTAAATAAATGTCACCAGGAAGGGATGTACAAATCCTTGCTCTCCCTGAGAGGCAGACACAGATTTTTGTGCTTATTTGTGCTTGTCAGAGACACAAGATTTTGGAGATTGGTTGCTTTTTCCAACATACCTTTATAAGCAAGGTGGGCGCTTTCTAGATGTTTGTGTGATTTGATGATAATCAGAACAGGTAGCTTAAAAGTACTCTTTGATACTTCTGAATAATAGAACATTGCAAGCAAGAAGCTTGGAGAAATAAACGTAGTAAACTAGGGAAGAGGGATTTAATTTCCTTCCTAGAGACACAAAATATTTATGACAAACTTTTTTTTTAATTGCTCTTGTGTTTAGTTTCATGTTTTGTTTCCTTCTGCCTTTTGTTTCCCTGCTCAAGGACAAAATAAGAAACAATAATAAGTTTTTATTTATAAGTGCCCATGCTTAGAGGCCTCTGGGAGCTATGACAGAAAATAACTAAAACCATACTTTTTTCACAAATAGGGAATTGTGCCCAGATAAAATTGGGATTTGGAACAAAAAGAGGCCTGTCATCCTACCCCAACATACAATATACAGCCTAGCAATAAACAACATTTATGCCTTCTTACTTAGTTTGCCTGTGCATGCTCTGAGCAGAGACTATGCGGTATGTACCTGGAAGGAGGAAAAAAAATGCAGAATACAGAGAGGTGGGACGACAGAGCTTAACTTTAGGAAGTTTAACGTGGAGTGGAAGAAAGAGTGGATTGATGGAAGGTAGTACTACTTTTGTTCAGGTGCCTGGATTGTACTTATCTTCATGTAGAAACTTTTTCGTATCTCAATTCAGAGACCAATGTTCAGACCAGCTTCCCTGCATTTCCTTTGTGGCTTTTTGGCAAGGCTTAGTGTTAGGGCTTTCTGATGCACTAAGAGTACTTCTGATTGTTCTCCTTCCTCCTTTTCATTAACACTCCCCCCACTTCTTTTTTTTTCCCTGTTAAATTTATATTTGCCGTCTGCTTTGGACTGGCAAACAAGTTGCCTCTTCTTGCCATCTGGACTTATTCTGGGATTCTAACTGTTGCTTCAGACTTCAGTGAAGCTTCTAGATAGCTCATGGCTGGTAATGAATATTAAAAGAACAGTGAACTTAATGAGGTGGCATTTGACAGATAGAATGTAGAAAATTGGTCAGGTTTTTTTGTTTTTACTTTTTGCCCTATAAGACATGAAATGTTTTAGGTTTAGTCAGTATAATTCGTGAACACATTCTTCCTTCTTATCAAAAAATCTTTGGGACAGCAGGCTACCTTCCCCTCCCTCCTCCCCCATAGGTGACTGCCTTGAGACCTGTGTCACCAGTGAAGGAAAGCCAGCAAACTGGAGGTAGCCTGATGGCAAGTGGTGGTTTCATCATTCAGCTGGCAAGCAACAGGTTTGGTTCCAGCATTTACTTGCTGAACTTTCTTGTGTTATTGTGTAATGGGATCCTTGATTATAGCAGGACATACACCATGCTGCAGAACATACATTTCAAAAGGACAATTAAGGAGTTAGGTTTATTTGTTTATTATTTTTTAGTGATTTCAGTGTAAGAGATTGTACCATACTATAAGTCAGTCCCCTCTGTGATAGGAGGTGGATGCTTGGGTAGCTCTGGAGTGACGCTTCATAACTCTTAGAAAGCCTAAGTCTCACAGCTGTTTTTTCAACTGAAAAGCAGAAGCTATTGATATGTGTTTTATACCAACCTATGACCCAGGTCTCACATGAATTCAGTAAGGAAGCTTAATTATGGGCTGGTTTCAGCAGTGCTGTAGCCTGCGTGTCGATACTTCATGGATGTAGTCTTGTTCAAGCATGTGTACTGTGCCCACGTTAAGACAATTTGCTTGATGCCATGTGCAGGTGTACTAGTGCTTTACTCCTTTATGTATAGAAAGAGATGACAGGTGTTTCCAAGCCTGTTCCAGTCCTCAAGCCCTCTCATGAGATTAGTAATAAAGTTGTTTATTTATGTCACTAGTAGTAGAATCTTTTACAAATGGGAATTTTTTTCAGAGAAAAACATCATGTTGCCAATTCTGCTTCAAGAGCTGTTACAAAGTGCTAGCTTAACATGGATTTTCTTTCTCTTGCTGAAAGCAGAAATAAAGTATAAATCAGCTGGAATGGACTAATGGGTTTATAATAGTAGTGTAATTGAATATTTTTTCTTTTTCTCCAGAAGGTGGAAAAATAGAACAAAACCCAGTTTTTCAAGTCTTATTCTCAGGAAGCAAAGCAATGTTTTGTGCTGGAAGCCTTTCCCCATTAAAAATCCTTTAAACTTGAGTTTATAGTCCTTCAAAAAGTCTGTGAAGGCTTCATCTGGTTGAAAAATATGTGGATTTTCCATTTAAACAGCAGTTGCAATTATTTCTGATAAATAGGTATATTATAAAACAAACAAACAAAAGGCTGAATGAGGCCTGAATTTGAATGAAAACTCGGGTGTATAAGTCACTGTGATGTGAAAACTGCAAACTTGGTAACAACTTTGTTACACAGCTGTCTGTAGTCCCACATATTTTAGATAAAACCTTTGGTAGACTCCCAGCTGCTCTGGCCTAAGGAACTGGTGATCTAGTTTCTGCTGATGCTTCCTTGCAACTCAGAAGCTAAGTACAGTGACCTCTAATTCTCTGAGGTGATTGTCTAATAGGCATGTATTAGCAGCAGAACTTGCCCACTTGTAAAATTCAGTCACAATTTCTACTTAAAATATGGCTGAAGGAGGTGGCTGTGACAGCTTTCTACATGGTAGTTCACTGTTAAGTGTGCCTGGCAGAGACTGAGGTCAGAATTCTAGGCTCTTCTCAACCTTATTGCATTCAAAGCTCCTGTCTTTCATTTCCCGGAAGAATTACTGCCACTGTGTTGCAGGCCACCTTGTGTGGTGAGAAAGTAGTGGTAGGAATGTATGAAATATAAAGCCCTATGTAGTGCATGTTGTTGTATAAGCTATTGTACCCTTTGTAGTAGAGGTGATAGTCCAAAGAAGGCTAAAAGCTGATTCCAATGCAGCTTCTCACTCGAGTACTGACAAAGCATTATATTTTGAGGAAATAAAGATACTGACAGGATCTTCACAGAAGCACTGCAGACAGGAGAGCCTGATCCCCTGACTTTACCAAAGAGGCAGCAGCTGGAAATGTTCATCAATCAAGTGGCAGATGGAGATCCCCAGGATGGGGAAAGCTGTGGAGCAAAAGTTTGTGGCTTTTGGCAAAAGAAGGAAAGCTTGCATCTGTAGATTTGCAGCTGAGGAAGAGGTCCAGTGCCCTGGTAGTAATGGAGCGAGAGAAAGGAAATTGTTAAAAAAGCCCTCAAACCCCCCAAAATAAACAAACAAAACACCACCACAGGGCCAGCCCCACAACACTGAAAGACTGCCAGGGCTTGTCCAGTGCTTAGACTATTGTCTCCTTCTACACATCCACGTGGATGCGTGCCAATGATACTGCCAGAGGAGACCTTCAGAGAGACCTCAAGAGTAACTCCAGGGTTATGAGGATGTTCTTGATCACAATGGTGAAGGGAAAGCCTTTGAGGAATGAATAGGTCAACACTTGGTTGTGCCTCTAGTATTGTTGACAAAGGTTTGACTTTTATGACCATGGGGCCCTCTTTGAGGATCAGAGACTGCTGTGGAGAGATGGGTTCCACATGACAAAGTAAGGCAAGAGTTTTTGTCAACAAGCAGGCTGTGAGTTAGCCAGACCAGCATGGGAGAATGTGTATGTGGCTCAGCCCAACACAGAGTATAAAAACTTAACAACTAACAGCAGAACTTTTTAATGGATTTAAAATCAATTTAATATTAATATAATACTTTTCTGTTGGAAATACATTACTACAAAAGCATTTTTCTTTATAGACGACATCAATTGAATTTGATCAAAACATGCATTACAATGGAATGTGCATCTCTTCTTATTTTTAAATGTGTGCTTAGAATTATTTATTTTAGTTACAATACAGTTTTGAAGCAGTGTGATAGAGTTGGGGTTGTGTTATCATTGCCTCATTCATTTTATCCGGCATACTTTTTGGAAGAAATTCTCTTAGCTAACTATTTGGGGACATCCCCATTGGCTATATCTCTATCAGGGGTATGTCTGAGGTAGAATGTATGTTTTCAGTGTCCATGGTGGTCTCTGTGTTCCATGATTTGCCAGCAATTTCTGCTGTTTTTATTGTGGCTTTCTTCCCAAAGCCCTCCTGAAGTCCCACAGGGGACAAGTATAGGGATGATAAGAGACTGATATTCTTAAATGTTGAAACTGTGTCAGACGTTTTAAAGCATGATCATCTCTTGTTGAAGAGTAAAGAAAAATGAGAAGAACTGAAAAATTCAAATCCTCCTAGAATGAAACAGTCTATTCCACAACAGGTTTTCAGGGCAAGTGTGGAGTGATATTTATTGTGCTGCAGATTTTTTGTGGCAAATATATAGCTTGTGTAAAAAGTAACTTACTGGATATTTGAGTGAATTAATTGTCCTTAAAGGAATCCTTATGTATTGTACTTTTAAATTTCTTGGTTCTCGAAAGACAGTTGACAAGATACTATTACTCTGTTGTTCATGAAAGTTAGAAAAAGTGCCTTCAGGCCAAAATGATCTTCTAATAACCTTACATTTTGCAAAAAAAGTGCAACCTACATCAGTTTGCTCTGACATATAGAGCCTAAATGTTTTATAAAGTCAAGACAAAGAGGTAGGAGCCTTTATGGGGCCTTTAAACTGGTAGATGTCAACCTCTCCCATTTTCCATGAATATTAACTAAACTTGTACTACGTTAGCTAGAGATCTAAAGAAGAGTCTCTTTTTTCATTTATTATTTGTAAATATATAATAAAACCTTAAAAATAAGTCTTTAAATGAATACTTCATTTTTTTTGCACTGGGGAAAAAACAAACCTTGAATCACCTCTGGACCTGTTGTTTTGCAGGCATAGCATTTCTGGTTTTGTTTGTGAGGTTTTATATTTGCAGTGAAGGTAAGCAGCTCTTTTTCTTGTAAGTGGGTTAACTAACTGCATACTAAATTGGAATCAGAAGTGAGTTCTAAATTCTTATTTATCAAAACAAGTAGAACAAGTCCTCAAAGTGTAAGATAGATGTGCTTTGCTCATTTTGGAGTAATTTCAGTCCTGTTGACCCACTTCATATGCATTTGACAGCAAAGAATTTGGAGGAGTTGGTTTGTTTTACGTATGTAGACAGTCTTCTATTACATATATAAGGAAGATATTTATAATTAGCTCTCAAACTTAAGAGCAGTGCTTGGAAAATCTTTACTATTTTCTGTTACATGAGAGGGGGGAGACTATCTTACCTGTAATGGGCCAGCATTTTGGTGCTTAGAGTTTCTAACAGTGACACTGGTAATCTTCTTGTTTATAAGTATGTCTCAAAGATGAAACGTAAGTACAACCATCTCAGCAGAAATAAAAAATTGGTTGTGAAAGGCCAGCGATGTGGTGTCCTACCTTTTTGGTACAAATAGTTTCAGGGGTTTTAGGCAGCAACCAGCAAGTAATAAAAGTTTGTAATAAGAAAATGCATTGTATTTCTGTTTTTAATTCTACCTCCTAGAGCTAGACAGTAGAAGAACACATTAAAAAAGCCAGAAGAAGTCTTACTAGAACAGAATAATGTAGAAAAAGCAGAAAGAAAAGAACAAGTAAATCAATATGCTATAAAAGATGGCAGTACAAAAATAAGCATTAATGAAAAAAAAATAGACCACTATTAATCATGCAGCAAAATTAGAATTAGTGAAAAAAATCTTTAGACAGAGGGAATGAGAAGAGATGATGAAATAAAAGGTGAAAGAGGAGGGGGAAAAAACCCACTTAGTGAATTAATAAAAACAAATGTAAAGCCAGATAAGAAGATCAACAAGTTCTAGTGACTATGTTAAGCACAAGCTCAAAAGATATTTCCAGTGGTTTACCTTTTCATTTGTTCAAACAACTAGTTCAAATAAAAATTTGTAATTATTTTATTATGCTTATAATTAAAAAGTATAGTTCTACCTGTGGGTTGTGTTTTGGGATTTTCTTGGGGGTTTTTTCCCAGCTTAGTTATTTATATCTGTCATCCTGTTTCATGTTTTACTTGTGGAAATGTATTTCATATTTCTCTATGTGGACTGCATTACACTGCAAGCAAGTACACATTTCATGAGTCAGTGCTATGCAGAACATAGTCTCTGAGGTGACAATTATGTAGAGCTACTAAAGCATTTCTTATGTTTTATGTATTGTTCTATATAGTAATTAATTTGCTTTGAAATCCCACAAATAAAACCAAATTTCAGTCATTTAGGGTTGTAGGTAACTTTTTTTAGTGTCATGAAAAGGATAACAGAACGGGAGTTCATGCTGATGTCAGTCTGCTTCATAGCTTTTGCAGCTGCATAGATGATGACAAAAATCCCTCAGGGTTTCCACACCATGGAGATAGGGTGCTTTGCAGCCATCTGTAGAGTGAGATCCCATTAATTTGTTGAGAATCCTCATTGGCAATGAATTTAATTAAGCAGTGTCTAGACACAGTTTGTGTAGTTGTTTTTTGCAAGTTGTTTTTCTAAATACTTTTTAAATTGCACCTTTGGTGAAACTGATAGAACTCTGTTGCTTTCCTACAAGTGCCTGTGGACCAGGCCTTGAAGTTAGGGGCATTCAGCACCCAAAGGGATGCTTAGCACCTTGTGTTATTCAGTCTCTATAACAACAAATAGATATCGCATGAAGTAACTTGTTCTATTATTTGTGTGTGCAACTCTGAATGTCTTGAACATTTCTCCACATTGTATCTTGGTACAAAAATATCATTCTTCGGCTATGAGCTTTTATGCCAGAGATCCTCAGGGGACAAATGGAGACTTGCACCACATACAGATGACTGTACTAGTTTCTGTAAAATCCAAGGAAATTAACAAATGGAGTTTATTTTATAGTGCAGTAAGTCTTTAATCTTTAAATAGTTTTAACTTTTTCTTTCTTTTTTCTTTCAACTAAGGAAATGCTACTTCACCACAAGTTCAAAGACCTTCTTTCATGGACTACTTTGATAAGCAAGATTCCAAGAATAAAAGCCCTGAAAACTGTAATCAGAACATGCATGAACCTTACCACATATCCAAAAATGTTTTCCCTGATAACTGGAAAGTCCCTCAAGATGGAGACTTTGATTTCGTAAGTACATTTTTATTGTTTACTTTCTTGCATGCTGTTTATTTTGTATGTGCCAAAAATAGTTAATCCCTTTCTATAACTGTGTTAATACAAGTAAAATAAGTAAACTTTCAAGAATACCATCCACTTATTTAATCTGAACACCTCATCCTGGTTGTTGAAATAAGTACATTTGCTTAACATGGGACCTTTTTAATGAGGAGTGGTATGTGACTGTATGAATATACTTCTTTGTAACTACTTTTTTTTTTTTTTAGAAGTAGTTTTGGTTCTTTATAATGTATGTGTTATATCAACTTCAAATTTTGACCCAGTTCTATTTTAGAGAAGTAAAATAAATTGCTGTAGGCATGGAATATTGTTGTCAAGTTTGCTGAATATCTCAGTTAAATGCTAAGCATTTTAAACTGGATTGGAGCAGTTTAATCAATCTCCTTGGAGATGGTTAAGATCACCTACTGTTTTGCACAAGCCAGCTTGTTGGTCATATTCCAGTAGTGTACATCTTTCTACATAGAATGATTCTATCTAACACTAGTATGTCTATTTTAGGGTGGGGTTTTTCCTCCTCCAAAATATGTGTAGTTTATTTCTTTTTGCCTATGTTGCAAATTGTAACAGGGGCAAAAAGAAAATGTTCCTAAGTTATAGGTTGCTCTTAAAGTGAAATAAATAATTACTGTTTAGAAACTTGTAGATAACTAGATCTATTTTTTACCTTTGTTAATTTTTACATGTTTGAATGAAAGAATTCAGTTTATCTGTTGTAGATTAAACATGTTAACTGCAGTGCAGTAGCTAAATATGATCACATGGCACCTTTTTGAAAGTACACTTGGGATTTGGAGAAAAATGTTGTGTTTAATTTTAGGTGACAGCTGTAGGTGTGGGATTTTTTTCCCAGTTTTCACTTACTGCATTTCTACAAAAAGCTGACTCTTAAATTTAAACTACTGGAGTAAAGCCAGTTAAATAGCACAGAACAAGCTGTTTCTGCTGGAGAGTTTTGATTAAGTTGGATTTTGGTTTGGGTGGGGTTTTTTTAGGCTTTTTTTTTTTTGACCATAAAATGCAGTAGTCGTCATCCTGATAACTAACAAAATAATTCTTTGCACTATTCATTGGAAAATAACTGGCTATTATTTAAGTGGTATTATAGCGTCAATAGAAATGCCCTTGAAACAATTTAAAATTCACCCTATCTTTTGCATTACTTGTTAAGAAATGCAAACAAAAAAGATTCTTCTTGTAAATGCTAAGATCCTGATGCTGTAAGTGCTTATTTGTTAGTAATTTGCACATGGATAATCCTGTGGAAATTGTTGACATTGCTTGTACATATGAAGTTGCCTTCTTGAAATAAGAATTTGTCCTAGAACCAAACCTGAGGAGTTCTGATCTTCAAACACTTAACTGCTCTCTTTGTTGTAGGCAACTACTCTCTTTGTTGCTAGTGGTTTTAGACCTGCAAGTCAGACTTCAGAATCCACAAATCACAGAATGGTTTGGATTGGAAGAGACCTTTAAAGGTCATCTAGTCCAGCTTCCCTGCCATGGGCAGGGACACCTTCCACTAGTTGCTCAAAGTTCTGCCCAGCCTGACCTTGAGCATTTCCAGTGATGGGGCATCCACAACTTGTCTGGGCAACCTGTTCCAGTGTCTCATGGAAGTTACGTGAAGTGCAGTTTATCCTTGACTTCTTAAAAAGACAGCGTTGTAAGGCTTGTTGCTACAAAATTATTCTGATTGAAGACCAAATAGGATTTTAAAAAAGGCAAATGACTATTCACAAGGGCAATGTATGTAGTTGGGGGAGAGAATTGTTCTAAGCATGATGAAAGCCAAATACTTCCATAGATAAGCCAGCATAAGAAAGAGTTTAGGAAGACTCTTTCTTCAATGACAGATGTACTGCTTCAGAGCAGTCCACTCAAGAATACATTTCGCTGAAGCTGATGTCACAGAGGATACTGGTTTTAACAGCCTGCTGGTTTGAACCATAGGCAATTATTATTTATTTATATATTCTAGAAGCACTTCTATTTATATTTTAGACAGCAAGTGGCAGTATTGGTAAGTGGCCTGCAAGAGACTTTCTGAAAGGATAAATCAGTGGGCAGCATGCATAATATATCGTCTACTCTTTGTGAGATCAACATGAATGTATTCAGTTGCTGACATGAAGTCTATAAATGATTCATGAAAGGGATAAATAATGGAAACTTTTTGTACTAAATAATTCTAGTTTGTTTGGAATTAGCCTTAATGGGATCTAGAAAGGGATCCTAAGAGTAAATGCCAGCAGTCATAATTTTATTAAAAGAAGGGATTGATACACTAGAACTAAAAAATAAATGATTAAAATCTAACTAAGTGCTAACATATTCTAATAGTACTCCAACTTTCTATGTAGAAGAGGAGGGACACTGCAAGTTGGAGGTCACCAAACTCACTTGCTGAGTGATACCGTTATTCTTTCTTACCTATATACCCTTGTAAGCCATACATAGCATGCCAGTGCTGGCAGCCAACAAGCACTTGTGAGCCAGGGCAGAATGACAGTGCCATGCTAAGAAGATCTGTTCAAGTGTATCGAACAGAAAGACTTAGAAGTTTATTAGTGTATGTGTCTGTTACAGCATGAACTAGAGAAGCAGAAATGCCATTGAGGTGGAAGGGAGAAGGGACAAGGAAAAAAACAATCCTTATAAATCCCTGCAACTAATCAGTTTGCTTATTTCTATGTATAAGGTGAGACCTACAGAACTGGGAGCTAATTCTTGTGGCCAAATGCTGTATTTGCTTTAGGTCACAGTGATATTTTATCCTATTCCTAATATATTTTACTGTTTAATAAAACAATACATAGTTATTTATGTATAAATACATATAATGTAGATATGGCAGTTAGTCTTACACACTTGCTCCTGGTTTTAGATAATGTAAATAAATGATACAGGAAACTTTTCTCATAAGATGGATAAATGAATGTATAAAATAATGCAAAATGAATTTAGCACTAGGTCTGGTTTGAAAGTTTTTGTGTGGGCATAGTTTTCTGCCCTGACGTAAATGTTTTAAAAACTCCTTGCCAGTAAAAACAGAAGTACAAGACTTTTCCAAGAAAATAAGATGCTTTGGTCATCAATCTGAGCTTTAAAAAAAGTAATTTTAGCAGTGTTTTCTTCTGTAAGTACATATTTATGCTTTGTTTTTCACTGTTGAAGTACATCTGTTTCGAAATTCAAAATTTATTTATCTTTCACTAATGCCATATAGGAATTTGAGATCCATCTCTGAGTGTTGGTCCTGCAGGCCTTCAGTTCCGTGATCAATCTGTGCTGGTTATTGATGTAATGTTCCATGAACTGATGAGAAAACATTGCCACTGCAGACCTCCAAGTTTTACATTGTATTGAATGAGCTATATTGCAAATAACTTTTAACTACACTTAATTCTGGTACTGTATAATCACCTTGAATATTACATTACATTATTCCAAATTTACCCTGTTATGTATGCTCCAGGCCTAAGGTGCTGTTTTTCATGCATAAGAGGTGTTTGGGGTTTTTATACTACATTTCTTTTTGCTTTTAAAAAAACCAAAACCAAACAACCCCAAACATTTTTGAGCATTGTTTTTTCTGTGTCTAGGAATTTGTTTAGGCTTGCATTTTGGATCTTTGTTTTCAGTTATTTTGTTGTCCCATGGTAAATTCTGCAAACCAAAAGTATGGGTCTTTTATATCAGTGAATCTTAGGGAAATGTATTTCTGGGGAAGTACTTGTTTTGTTTTGGTTTTTTTCCACTTCAGCCTTTGAAGCTTCAGGTATAAATCTCACAAAAACTAAAATGATGTTTATTCAAACTTCAGCTTTTATATTAAACTTTTAATATATATTTCACACTTGAGGATCATTGTGGATTTTCACTTTCAGTGGATACTATCAGACTATAGGCAATTCTTTTACACATTTTCATTATTTTTAAGGGGCGAAATTAGAGCATTTTTTTAACCCTAATTCTGTCAGTTTTATTTGGGGTTAAGTGATGTTTTATTCACAGCAAACCTTGACGCCAGTAAGTCTAATCAACAAGATACTACTCATTGTGAGGAAAAGTGCCATAATGTATTTGAATAAGTAAAGATGCAGTAAAACTATATAGTGTATGGGTGTGATATTCATAGAAATGTCAATGATGCATGGTATAAGCAGCTTTTCATAATGAGGCTTAACTGTTTAATAAGCCAACTTTTAGTCTTAGCTCACAAGTCAGCAGTTTGGATCAGAGTGCTGAATTAGAGCAAATGATGTGTTTGTTTTGACCATCTAAGTGACCAGTCCTTTTAAGAACAGTTGTTTTTTATAGATATTACGTATTCATATGACCATGTTTCTATTACGATAGCTTTGTTCTTTCCATGGGGAATGTTTTCCATGAGATATGTACATGCTGGAGAGAGCTGTGTATTAAATGAGCAGTATAACTGCAAAGTGTTGTTGAAGCAGCTTGCTCAAATTTCTTTTTGCTCTTCACAGTTGAAGATTTTGTGATATTTTGTGTAGCATTTATCACATTTTTATGGGCATTATAGAAGATAGTTTTCACCAAAAAACGTGAACTTAAGTAAGCAAGAAGTGCTTGAAATTTTTATCATGTGGGGGAAAACAGGTAAATCTTAGCTTGATAGATTAATGTGCTATGTGTATATGTTAAATAACCTGCTGCTTGCATTTTTACTATATCATGACATTTTACATCTCATTAAGATAAAATTGCTCTGTAAATCTTTCTACCCCCTAGTAATATGTGTTAGTGTGGGACACGATGTTAATAAAGGATTTACATGAACTACAGTGAGGTGATATCTAATTGATGATAATATGTGAATTAACATTACTCAGATTGAGTTGCTAAACTTCATTTACACTGATTGACTGTATTATTTCATTTTAAATGAGTCATTTACTTTTTGTTATGAGATGATAAAATGTAAAAAGGCAACTCTGTTTATTATAGCAATGCTAGGGTAATGATTTCCGTCTTTAGTAGAATTATTTCAAAACAAGAATGGTATCCAGATTGTTAAATATTAAACAGTGAACATGTAGATCATGTTTTGCAGTAACTGCAATATCATGTTTAAGTAGATGCATTTTGGGTGACTTAAAGATTCTGGAATAGCAACAAAAATTTAAAAAGCCATCTGTTACCCTAGGCAGAATATTTCCCTGGGTTTCAACCAGAACAAATACATTAGAATATAATCATTGTGAAATAATAGTATTGCACATATCGAGCACTTTAGTTAGCCTTTATAATCATATAATATCACAATTGATTTGGTAAAAAAGTAAATACCATAAAATGACTGAAGACCACATAGAATTTAATTAAAACTTCAGTAATAAAGCTAGGCTGAGTTAGCTTCACTGGAAATACTTCTTTGTCCAAAACCTTGTCTGGGTTTACTTTGATTGTATTTAAGCAGCAGATGAGTTTGTTTGGTACAGTCTTCTTCTTTCTAATTAATGGAAGTTAAATTATTTAATCTATTTTCAACCATTTGAGATTCTCCTCTAAGTCATTTGAAAGTTTTACATGAAGTATTAACATGTATTCATTTTGGTTTGTTTTTAATTAGTTGCTTGAATATCATGAAGCATTTCCAGATGCTGGCAGGAAGAAAGTTTTCTTAACTAAGCATATACGAAACTCAGGTTTCTGGGTTTGCATGGGCTGTATGCATATGAGATAAACAGAAGGTTATTTACAATGTCATATAGTTAACAAAAATATTATTGGTGTTGGCAGTCTGCATGCAGAATTTTATTCATTTCAGTTCAGAGATGGCTAAAAGAGAAGAGACTGGAAAATTAGTATAATGAATATAATATGTTTTATCTAGCTCATTTTGTAAGGAAAGTGTGAACCTCAGCAGTAGAGGTTTTCTGTACCTCTTATAATAGGCAGCCAATACAGAAGCTTCCTGTGTCTCGAGTGGTTATTTTGAAAAATGAAAGGTGTGAGGGTAATTCACTGGCAGAGATATTTGTATTAGGAGTTCACTGTGGATGATTTGCAGGTCATGGTCGTGGTTTGTTAAACTTATCAGGCAACTGTTCAGGCAGGCGATAGGGAAGGTTGTGCCAGCCTGACATATAAACTAAAAATGTATTGTTGGTTGGTGGTTTGTTGGTTTTGTTTTGTGGGTTGGGTTTTTTTTTTTCCATTAGGCAAAGAGAATGGACCAACCTATTACACTTTAAAAACAACCCAAACCACTCTGCAAGCCAAATACTGATGGATTTAACTAAATCCAGATTGTATATTCTGACCACAGAGAATTATTTTTCTTGCAGAGAGCAGGGGAATACACTACCTGAGCAGTGTTTCTCCAACTGGTATTGAACATATGATCCTTCCTCTTTGAATATGTCCTTTCCCCTATTAGTATAGAAGTAAATAATTGATAATCAAACCTTTGTTTAGGCTGTAAACAGAATCAATCCTTTCTGTTTATCTTAAATTATACAATTATTTTAAAGTTTTTAGTCTGATCACTGAGTCAGTCATGCCAAAGTGCCAGTGCTGTACTTTTGCCGTTTTGGAAGGTGAATCATCCCATCTGACAAAGATATGATTTTTGTATCCTGAAAAAGCATAGAAAACACCCTTCTAGGCCAAAAAGGTTTTTGAATTCTTACATGTGAAAAACAGAACCAAAGATTTTTATTTATCATTGACATGTCATAGGAAGATAAGACAAGAACTCAGGCTTGAATTGCAGCAATTTATTTGAAGTTAGGTAGTAAGAAGAATGTCTAGTAGGATAACAGTGTACGACGGCAGATTGGCTCAGAGAGTTGCAGAAGTTGCCATTATTGTGAGTGTTGAAGACCTGGTTAGATAAACATGTCAGAAATAGATTTGGTGAAGTTGATCCCACTTCGAGCAGAGGATTGTTGTAAGTGACCTCTGCCTGTAAAAGTTTCCGATGGCCTTATTTCCTATGGCTTTTTAAGCTACTGCTGGGGCTGATGTTTGTAATCATAAAAGTCGTTGAGAACACATAGGTATGACAAATTCATGCTCTCAAAAATAGTGACATACTTAATTTGTTTATTAGGAGCATCAGTATTTTGGAGGAGCTAGACCTTGGGTGACCTTGACAATTTTTGTAATTAGCAGTCAACTATTACTTCCAAACATGAGTCTGCCTCTGGAAAATTCCAGCCAAGATTCGGTCAATAAAACTTAACCGTGTTTTCTCTCATGAAAGTTTAAAGCATCCCTGCTGTCTTATAGTATCACGTAAAATAGTTTCAATGTGCAATTTGATTTTTAATTACAGGATAGTTTCTAGTGAGAAGACACATTAAAACTTATTTTTCAGCCAACTTTCAAATTCTTAGTGTAGAGTTAAGAGTGAAACTACTTCAAAGAGTTTAAATGCTTGCATCATCTAACCCCTTTTTTTTCTCTCATTAGCTCAAATAGAGAGACTGAAGTGTAGCTCTAGTGTATGTATTCAGTTATACAGCAGGTCTGTAATTTGTGCATAGTTTAAGGAGAACAAAGAAAAGAAGTGAGTGAAGCTGATGAGCTGGGGCAGTGCTGCTGGTTTAAAGTAACATCTTGTTACCTTAGTAACCAGTTGTCTGTACTAATATACCTCTTCGAGATCATTGTGTAATAGCTAAGTAATGTGTATAGCCTAGAAAGAGCTTTGAAATACTTGGAAAAACCAGTTTTGGCTGGACAAGTTTTAGATGATCCTTTTTTGTCCCTCAAACCAATTCAGTTTCAGGTCTCTCTATTATTTTTTCTCTTGCAAAAAAATGGGGAGTGGGAGTGGAGATACTTAATCCAAATAGTTTCCATGTTTCATGAATCACTGTTAATGTCAAGAAAGTGTACCACACCTTTGTGTGTAATGTCAGATCCCTAAACTGAGCGCTGACACCAAGGGGTGCATGTTCTCCTTCAGGGTTTCAGCAGAATTCTTTGAAATCATCTCAATGACAGTACCATGAAAATTAATCACCAAGAAACAAAATCTGTTCTCCTACTCTTTGCTATGATGGTTAATGATAATGAAAAGAAATAAAAATAAAACTTGCCTCAGGAGAGTGGGTGATTGGAATTTTGCAAGACTGTTTTAAGTTAATTTTTTTAACTCCTTCGTTTTAAAGAGGATTTCCTCATATGGTTTGGTAAAGAACATGTGGTGGTTTTTTTCAGTTTAGCTTTTTTACCTTTTTTTTAATTTTATTTTTACTGGATTCATATAGGAGCATGAGAACTTGTCAGATAGGATTCTAGCAATTTAACAGAAACAGAATTTTTTATTAGTTCAGTGTCCGTGTGGCTAACTCTCAGTAATCAAAAAGCTTGTATTAGATTTCTGTGCCTCATGTTTTGATCAGCAGCCAATAAGTACCATGTGTAGACTATATATTAAGCATAAATGTTAACAATATTTCATAAACAAAATACTGGAAATTAAATGGCTGACATCTAATACTATCGTGCTTTATGAAGAACAGAAAAAATTTGTGTGGTTTTTGTTTGCAAATAAGTTGTAGAATTTGAAGAAAGACTTCTGCATTAAGGTATTGACTTCAAAGAGGGCTCATAATACTTGGAGTTCTTTGTTATTTGGAACTTATATCTTCAGATATCTGATTAGGTTGGATTTAGTACACATTTACCAAAACCAGGGATTGCCCAGAATATCTTGGTTTACATGTAAGTTTTATTTCCTTTTCTTATAACTTGCATAACTCAGAGATAAAAGGGAACTCCTATGAAACTTGAAATCAAAATCTATATTTCTGTAAGAATACTTTATTATTCTTGTTTACTTGTATTTTAATGTGTGAAATATATACGTTAAAATGATCTGAATATCATTCTTTTACATTAGAGCTTTGCCTGTAGATGCCTTATAGCCCACGTTTACTTTTGTTTACTGGGGGTTGTAGCATTCCTATGCACTAGTCATTTTATTTTTGGTGAAAAAGGTGAGGCTTTTTATAGAGATGTGTGCTGTGTAAAGCTGTAAACTAGCTGTTTGGAGACTTGATTTTTTTCATTCATTGTTGTTGTTATATGTGTCATGATAAAAGTGTGCCTCATAGATAGCACCTGTACTTAAAAGTGTAAAAAAACCTATGTAAAATCACCCAGAGTGGAGGGGAGAGGATCCAACAAAACCACAAAATTAATTTGGTAAGTTTTTATACCTATTTTATAGTGTTACATGAGTAAGTGCAATCCCAGTACATAAAGGTGCAACTATTGACAAACTCTCTATAGTAGGGTTAATCTCAAACTTGCTAAAGTCAGTGGCAAAGCTCCTACTGATGGCAATGTTAAATTTAGCTGCTCAGATTATTAAAGGAGTTGCTTTCATTGGTGTGCCTAAATGTGAAACTGTGTTTAGGTTTAGGCTTAAAAATTTCACAGCTTAAATTGTTTCTCATTATTCCTTAGTTTAGGGCAAGTATGACTAGTTCCTAGGAAACAAATATCTGGAGAATTAATGCTTATTTAGCATCTGCTTAAAGATCTTGGTATTGCTTACATTTATGTTTGTGTTGACAATAGGAGTTGTACCGATATAAGAATACTAGTAAGAAAATTTACTTTCTTAACCTAAATAAGATGTACCAGGATAAAATTGCTCCATAGGAAAGCTCTAAAGGTACAGCAGCATGATGCTTAGCTGAGAACCCTGACTGCATTTCCCTGACAATTTTTAGTGTGCCATAGTGAGAACTGAAACAAGTTAGCTTAAACCATTTTGAAGAATTTCACTCATTTTACTTTGCATTGAAGAAGACTAGGGTCATGGACAAGGTTAGGTCTTCAGCTGAGAAGCAGGAACTTTGCAAACTGTGCAGCCTTGACTGCATGGTACTGTATGACCATGCTGTAGCGCTTGTAGATGTGAATTAGGTGGAACTTTCTAAAAACATGTTTGAATTTTTTTTCCCTCATGGTGTCACTACAGCCCAATATATTTAGTTGTTTTTTATGTTTGAATATTCTTCTTTCAAGTAAGAAGTGAGGAAAAAATGTTCTTCGAAGACACTTGCAGACCAAACTTTCCCATCACCTCAGAAAGTTCTCTAGATCCAAGAAGTTCTCTTAGTAAAAATGAGTTGTCCCAAAATGACTATCTCTTTTATTTTGTTGTGTCCTCTTTGATGACTGTGCTTTTTGGTGTAGAGAATTACTTTAAGAAGTGTGTGAATGGAAGAGGAAGCTTTCTTACTGGGAGCTCTTGGGCATGGGTCCCACTGAAACCTGGAGGAGGTTGTTATATTTTTTTGAAGGTAGTTTTTCATGTGCTTCTAGTGCAAACTTTTGGGTGCAGTTTTTTCCGCAGTGTCAGTTGGATTATCACTTTCACAGAATGATAATTTATTTTTTATTGAAGTTAATCATTAAGATTGCCATTAACTATAGTCACATGTTCTAAATGCTATCCACACACAAGAGGAATGTGCACTCTACAGAGATGGATAATCACCTCAAGATGAGAACTATTATCCTGATAATGTTCACAGAGATAGAAATGTGGTATTTCCATGGTGCTTGTGATGTGTTTGTATAGGGTGGAAATGGGCTTTTTATTTTGCTTTCACAAAATTAGAAATTTCGTTGCTATTTCTGTCTTTTTTAAAGAGTTTCCATTAACTAATAGAATACCACTGTGAGTCAAGATAAAGAGACTGATGTAAGTAAGCCTACATTCAGACAGATTCAATTAAAGTAATGAAGACATTAAATTAAAAAATGAAACTGACACTTGTCCTTTGGGATTTTGCCTGTGACTGATGATTCACTGAGATGTGAGCACCTGTGTGTAGCCCACCTTCAATGCTGCTTCAGAGAAACAGAAGGATTAAGTAGGAGTGTGTTGATTGTAGTGCAGCTTGGTGTGTACAGAATCACAGAATCATCTAGGTTGGAAAGGACCTTGAAGATCATCTAGTCCAACCGTTAACCTAACACTGACAGTTCCCAACTACACCATATCCCTAAGCGCTATGTCAACCCGACTCTTAAACACCTCCAGAGATGGGGACTCCACCATCTCCCTGGGCAGCCCATTCCAACACCTAACAATCCGTTCTGTAAAGAAATGCTTCCTAATATCCAGTCTAAACCTTCCCTGGTGCAACTTGAGGCCATTACCTCTTGTCCTGTCACTTGTTACTTGGTTGAAGAGACTCATCCCCAGCTCTCTGCAACCTCCTTTCAGGTAGTTGTAGAGGGCGATGAGGTCTCCCCTCATGCTCAGCTGTTTCATTTGTTGTTACTTGAGCTGGTTAACTTCCTTGTCACAGGTTTCAAAGAGACCTGGCTTACAGTGGTTGTTTTTCCCTACATCAAGTTCTCTGACAACTGCTGGCATGTTTTGAATGGTACTATAACATAGAGCCTTTTGAAGGAATGATATTAAGGCCAAATAATGCATCTTTCACTTACACTCAGCGGTTCACAGGATTTAACTCCCAAATTGTGCAGTGCCCTTTTAGTTAAAAAACAAAACAAAAAAACCCCAAAAACCACAAACTGCAAACACTTTTCAGAGTAAAGAATATTTGCAGAGAAAAGAGATGGAAAAGAGCTGATGCCTCTGAAGAGGATTTCTGAAGGATTTGGGGGAAAGAGCAGCAGGTGGAGGGAGGCCAAACTCCATGTTACTTTAGCATCCCCATGGCCTATGGAACTCAAGAGCCTTGTTTTCTCCTTTCTGCTGACTGATGACTCTATAGCAACAGTCGACTGATCATCTCAGAGGTGGGCTAATTCAAAACTACAGGGGAAAAGAGCGACATTGGAAACAGTGGTTAGTTTGAAACTACCTGACCCGTTTTCCATGTATTAAAGAGCTGTTGCTATGGCAACAGCAGCTTACTGAGGACCAAGCACTGCTAAGTTTCAGAGGTTCAGCAGTCATGTGTGCATGGAGGGGCTGTATCACTTCCAACGCCAAGCTGTGTTCCCTGCATCCACCTCTTTTACAGATACCTGTGCTACCCTAGAATTAACACGGATACTTTAGAAAACATATTACCTAAATCCTAATGGAGCAGTTTACTAATCTAGCTCGATTTCAACTCTTCTTCCTTTGTTCACCTTCTTCATGTTATTGCAGCTTCCCAAAACAGAGCACCTCCAAAGAATGATAGTTGCCATATCATATGGTCCTCAAACTGTCCTGTCACCAAACACCATGATCATTTTGTTCTGCTATTCCATATCCCATGTTATGGAAGTCAGCAAACATAAGTTGTTTGACCATAGGTTAGAGAGAAATTAATTCCAGAGCTAAGATGACTTCACTGAAAAATAGCCTGACAGTTTTAATCAGTGAATTACTATCTGAAATGCCTCTGCTGCTGGCAGTTGTCATTATAACATATGGGGGAGAGAGGATTTTGCAGATGGACAATTCAAGAAACTATTTTACAGCTTTAAATTGAAAATCAGTGCAGTGAACTTCACCTGGCATCTGGAGCGTACTGTTCTTATTGTGAAAACTGTCACTTAGTAAGTGGACAACAGTATGGTATGCTAACAGAAATGTTTGATTAGTAGAGATGTAATCCAATTTTCGATTTAGTGCAGGTTTTTTATTACAGAGTGAGAAAAGTGGCTGTAATGTGATCCATGTCTGAAACAAAAGTACGTTCTTGCCAAGCACTAATTTCAAGAGAAGTCCTTGCCATAACTGCCCCTCAGATTCACAGGAGTAGTTGGGAGCCCAGTGAAGCACCTTAGCTATAGCAATAGGGGAGCCTCTGCCTTACTGAGTGGGAGCTATGAGAAGAAAGAACCCTCTAGCTAGATGCTTTTATTTTCTTTTATTTTTTCCCAAATCTATTAGCATTATTTTGAACTTGCTCATGTTGAGCCTTGGATTGAAAGCATTAAGACCAAATATGACGGAGAATGTTCATCAGTGATGCTTAGTTTATTGGTTATCTGGGAAAAAGTGATGTGATAATTGTGAAGGATTCTCAACTAATCTCATTAAATACAAAGAAGAGTTAAAAACCTGTGTTGAGGTGGTGAAATCAAATGCTCAAAAGTTAGGGAGTGAGGTTGCTTGACCCATTATGGGCCCATTCTTCAGTGGAGTTTCAATATAATTAAAGAATGAGTTACAGTGTTTAAGTATAATAAGGAAAAAGTAAAATTAAGGTTGCTTAAGGAGTAGTAAGATGTTCTTCCCTAATGTCTTTCAAGTATTTGACTTAACATTCTTTCAAAGAGTTTTATACATAGAATCATAGAATGTAATTTCATATCCATTTAAAAGCAAAAGGAGGAAGAAAACCAACCCTTATTCCATGCAAGCACAACAGCCATCCACTACACAACATTGGTGAGGTTTAAACACACAATTGTTAACCACTGGTACCCAGATCACAGTGTCTTCAATTGTTAGAATAGGTATGCTGACTGGTATAGAGAGGAAATCAAAAGGGGGAATAGATTACTAGGAGCCTGGATGAAGGGAACAGGGAAGGGAAGGAAACAAGGAAGATTGATGTAGTCTTTTTCCTGCTCATGGGATAGGATTAATATGAGCTGGTCCTACAGAGGTATTTCTCTGAACAAGACACAAGTGTCTTTGAGCACCAGTTGTGGCAGAGAATCAGTCCAACCCAGCATTCATATAATAGTGCATGTGTAACAGAATTTCCCAGCAGATGTGCTACCATGCATACTGTGAGATGAGAATAGGGACTGATTAGGTGAGTAAGACTTGTGAGTTCAAGTATCAATTATTTCTGCTTTCATGAGAAGTGGAACTAGCCTTAAAATGCTTTTAAAAAGGGAGTTGGACTAGATGATTTTTAAAAGTCCCTTCCAACCCAAACCATTCTACGATTCTATGAAAACTATGAGGAGGAAGGAGTGACAGCAAGAACTGTTATGGACTGACCATAACCACTCACCCTCCATCCCTCTGTGTTGCATGGGGTGGGTAGAAGAGTCTGTAATGAAGGAGTGAAGTTGAGCCTGGGAAAGAGAGGTTGCTTTAATGGTTTTTTGTTTCTCACAAATCTATTTTTATTGGTAACAAATTAAATTTTCCGCATGTCAAGTATGTTTTGCCCATGATGGGCAATCCACCTGTCTTAATCTTGTGACGTGAGCTTTCTCATCTTATTTTTTTCCCCCCTGTCCTGCTAAGGAGGGGGAGTGAGTGAGTAGCTGAGTGGACATTTGGCTGTTAGCCAAGGTTAACCCACCACACCTGGCAGGACTCATTTCAGCAGTCTTCTGGAGCTAGAAGTTAATCTCCATCTTTGACATAAGGATAAGTTTTCTTGGTCTGTATCAGCTCTTCTTTATCTTTTCCTGATACAGCACTTCTGTCGTGCGCCATAGCTCAGTAACTAAGAAGCACCATTGACGATGCCTGCTTTATTGGAAAGAGCACCAGGTCTGGTTCCCCCTCAGTGATCTAAATCACAAATACCATCTGTCCTACAGTTAAGATCACTTCAGTGAGTTTCTACGTAACTGCTCACACTTGCCAGAGACAGAGAGTCAGTCTAGCTGCTTTTTCAGTTCTTTTTACAGAACTGTCCTCAAATTGCCCTGTATCACATGTACAGAAGTATTGCTTCCAAATTCCTACTCATTAAAGTCGGCAGCTTTCTCTGGGACTTCTCAGAAGAAGGCCTTGTTTGCAGTACAAGGGCTTCAGGGTGGCCTGAACACGTTTCTTGGCTTTTCGCTGGAGTGACTAGCGGTCCTTAAAATTATGATCAAGTTGGAGCTGGCTCCGAGCCTTCTTGGTATTTTGCATCAGCTAGATGATTGGTGAGTAGGTATACTAGTGAATGTTTAGGTCTTACAGCTGGTAAAATTCATCAGGCGGGCCCACGCTTTGTTCAGATACACCCCAAAGGGCAGTTGCGGTTAAAGAAATTGATCCCACCTGGCCCATCCCACCTTGTTCTTCACTGTGGCAATAAGAGTATTAGGAACAATCTAAGCCTCTGTGTGTCAAGAACACCAAGATTTGTGTGAACAAACAAGGAGGCATGAGATCTTCATGCTCTGCAGAAAAGATGATGGTATGTGGAATTGATAGATCTAGTATCAGATTCATATTGGCTATCTATTTCTTGAGATCACTGATAATTCTGGGTAATGGAGACTGGAAAACTGTGAGTGAGTAGGCTTCAAGAAGATACTCAAGCCAGTTTTCTGGGACCTGAGATGCTTCAATGGGCCTGTTTTTCCTGATAATGAAGAAGGTTATGATAGTCAAAAGACTAGTTTTCCCTAGCTTCATGAAGGCAGTTTTTATTTTAGAATCTCTTCCACCTCTCCATGATAACAATTAGTTTGGGGATTTCAGCCTTACTGTCACAGGACTTGCATTGTCTGATTCCTTAAGTCTTAGGCCAGATTGTTGAAAGTCTGATCCTACACTTGACCCTCTGAGAACTTGCTTCTCAAAAAATGTTAGGAAGTTCACTATATGTACATACACAGCCAAGTGAGCCAGTTTTGGTGGGTGGTGGCCAGCTTTGTACTCATCCTTTATGTTTTGAGGGAGAGGTCTCATTCCCCTTGATCTGGATCATTTTTTGAAAACAAAAATAGCAGTTGTTCTTTAGGCAGTCTTCAGGAGTGCACCTCTCTCCTGGAAATGTTTTCATGACATGCTTCAGTGAAATTTCCCAAGAGCTTATTAATAGGAGTTTTCTGGCTGATCTAATGAACCAGTTTTTTAGTGAGATTTTAATGTTGTCTCTACATCCCCTTGTGGATCATCTTGACGAGCTTATGGCTACATGTTCACATCTTCATTTTTCTAATTCCTTTAGTGAAAATAGTCTCTTCTAGTGATTACTGCGTACTTGGGAAAATATATCTTGAGACATATTGGCTTGCTTTCTGTTGGAAAAAACTGTATAAGGATGTACTTTCTGTGGTTACTGCAGAGTTTGATTCAAGCCGGGAAATCAACCTGCCTGTGTTCTTACCAAAGTCATGCACATCCAGGACTGAGACATCAGATATTTTTTATTTTTTTTAAATTTGGATGAGAAGGTTTAGGAAGATCGTTCAGCTTTTCAAATGAATGGCAAAAACGCCTGTTGCGAAATCGTGTAGTGGGAATAGCATGCTGGGTCAGTGTCATGGTTTGAGCCCAGAGGGCAACAGAGCACCATGAAGCCACTCACTCACCCCTTCCCCCTCAGGAATGGGAAGGAGAAAATAGAGCAAAAGGCTTGGGAAGCAGGATACGGACAGGGAAGGATGACTCACCCATTAAAGTCACAGGCAAAAGACAGATTCTTTGGGGGAAGAAGGAAGAGCGTCAATTTAATTTAGACACTAACAACAACAGACAGAGTAGAACAGTGGGAAGCATTACCACACCTTAAAAAAACCTTCCCCCACCTCTCCCTTCTTCCTGGGCTCAGCTTTGCTCCCGATTTCTCTACCTCCTTCCCTGCAGTGTTGGAGGGGGCAGGGAATGGGGTTGCAGTCAGTCCTGCAGCTCCTTTCTCCTCAGTGGGAGGACTCCTCGTGTTCTTCCCCTGCTCCAGCATGGCGTCCCTCTCACAGGAGACAGTCCTCCATGAACTTTCTTCAACATGAGTCCTTCCCCCGGGCTGCAACATTTTCTGAACTGTTCCAGTGTGGGTTGCTCCTGTCTGTTGCAATCCTCCCAGTGCTGAACCTACGACACTGGGGGCTTCTTCTCATAGAGTCCCGGCCTTCTTCAGGTGCAGCCACCTGCTCCAGTGTGGGGTCCTCCATGGGCTGCTGGTCGGCATCTGCTCCACCAGTGACCTCCATGGGTGGCAGGGGGGTTGGCCCTGCTGTCTCATCGCAGGCTGAGGAGGGTCTCTGCACCAGCGCACCTCCCCCCCTTCCTCCTCCTTCCTTCTACTGACCTTGGTATTTGCATAGGTGCCCTCCTCGCAATTCCTCCTCACAACTCCTACTCCTCCTCCCAGGTTTCATTTCTTAAATATGTTACCACAGAGTCACAGCCACTGTTGCTAATTGGCTCAGCCTTGGTGCAAAGGTGAGTCCAACATGGAGCTGGGGGGAGCTTCGAGAATCATCTTGCAGGGAGCCACTGCTGTAGCCCCCTCCCCTGCTACCAAAAACCCCACCACACAAACCCAGCACAGTCAGGATCTACTGTAAGAGGGCTAGGGTGTGATTCATGTGCTTCCACATGAGCCCAAGTGTGCTTCAAGATCTGAGAAATGTGTCCATCCTTGAGAACTGCAGATTTTTCCTGATAAATTCCATACGCGCTTTTTGTAAGCACAGTGCTGTAATGGAGGGCTTCTGGGCATGATGCAGCTCTTGAAAGTGGTTCATAAACCTTGAGGAAAACAATGACTCTATGTTTCTTCACCAGTCAGCCTGTTGATGCAGCATGTAATAGAACTTCTTCAAAAAGTTGTGTTCATGTGTATATTCCTAACTCTACCTGAAGTCCCATTAAAAGTTACTTGGGACTCTGGGTGTGAGGAACCAAGGATGCATATGTGATGTACCAACTGGTAAATGTGCAACCTTCACAGCGTGGCCTTGAGTATACACACCTATGAATATTGCAAAGGCAAAAAAAAAAAAATCTTGTTTATTATTTTGCATACAGCAGCATGTTTCAAAGATGTTCTAGTTACTGCTCAATAACTTATTTTAGGTGGTAGTGTATATTCTTATTTATAAAAAAGAAAAAACCTATTGAGAATTAAACAGAATTTCAGGAAGTATAATTGAACATCCACTAGCTTAATGAAATAAGCAGGATTAAGGCAGAACAAAACATAAGTTTAGAAGAAACTTCTACTTGAAGAATCTTACATCTAAATGTGTGGTTCTTTACATAACAACCACGCATTTAAGTTTTTGGATTGTTAACTTCACACACTATTGCAAGAAAATGAAAATAACAAAACCACCGTGAGGCTGCAAGTCTTCTGGTAACATTGGAAACTGTAATGCTTGTTCTCTTTCAGTGCCAGGTTTATGGTTTTGATTTCCTATCTGGGCGTTTAGAAGAACTGGGATTTTTTTTCAGTAGTAAGGCATTCTGGGACAAAGATGAAGGGAAAAACTTCAGCAGCAATCAAAATCAGAGGAAAGCTTGGACTGTGGTTATTCTCCATGGCAATACAATCTAACTGTAACTGTATTATAGAAGCAGAATTGTGGAGGTAAATAGTTGGTGTAATATATTGAGTTATACTTCTATATGCTAATGTGACTATAGATGACATTCGCTTTCTCTTATTTCAGCAATTATGATATTTTGGTTAAAACTGAAATTCTTTGGATATCCATACAGTATGAAAAAGAGAAAGAAAGACTAAAAAAGATGGCTCTTAAAATTGGTTAGAGGGGGGGTTTTTTGAGCTGCTGCTTTCCTTCTGTTGGAATAGGTGTAAAATTCCAGTCATCTGATAACTACACAAGTAAAAAACCGAGTCAAAAACTATTTTACACTTTCCTATGTAAGACTAATGATAGCATCTGCAACCCTTGTTTTAAATGCTTTTTCTTGTTTTTTAATGCCTTCCCCTTGCTTATATACAAACAGATTCACCTTATTCTGTCTCTTCCTTCCACCTTTACCTTTATTGTAAGTGTTGAGTACAACACTGTGGGATAACAGTTAATGAATGAATGACTAAATCAAATAATTTGTATTAAATTAATCTCAGATGTGACATATCACAAGTTGCAGAGGAAGTGTCCTTTATGTCAGCTATATATTGCCAATAGATTCTCTGTCAGCTGTGATTTATCACCTTTTCTGGTGTGAACTCTGAAGATGTGTAAACTTAATTCTGATTTAGTTAGATTTTCTAGCCAGTAATTTGTACTTACTAACTACTTAAGCTTTCTTATCTCTGTAAGATATCTGCCTTGTCTAGCTTTGCCCTCTGAGAATTCATACAGACCCTCTTTGACTCTCTCATCCCTCTTCTTTGAAGATATCAGGCTTCTACCTCTGATTCAAGCATGGCATTGACTTAGCTTAGCTGTGTTAAGTTGTAGTTTGCAACTTGTGTTTATAATACCACTTCTTCAGTCAGGAGTCTATCTTCAATTATGTAAAAAATCTGCAGGGTCTCAACAGTAGTTTGCATCTGCCACTAAATTGTGGGTAAACAGGGTTTCCTTGAAGAAACCTTGTATTTGAGGAAAACTTGCTTCTGCTATTAATTTGTGGGCAGGCAGAATTTCTCCAAAGACATGTTGTACCTGAATACACTGCTACTTGAGAATCATTGATTTCTGACCTTAGTTCTTTGGGGTTTTCCTAAATAATCTGGAAATACTGACTCTTTAAGTTGTTGGGAAAGAATTGTACAAGTTATCTTCTTCCTTCAAATCAAAAGCAGGTAGGTCCAAAAATATTGTAAACATATGGTTTTCTTGCATAGGGTATAAATGGTGACTTATGTAGACTGTCATTATTTTTTTGTGGGCTTTCAGAATTTTTATTTTGGATAAACTTGAGTTTCACTTTTCCTTTATGTTTAAATGAGCACCTAACTTAAAGAAAACATTGTCACAAAACCACACAAGTCCACTGGTGATATCCATTACAACTTAAAATGATTAGAACAATGATTTATTCTTTCTGTGGTTTCTAAGCTGCTTATACTTGGGATGTGTTGACATGGTAATTAGAGTATGAGTACATGTAGAGGTCATCTTAAAGTAAATTAGTAACTAAATAATGATTCCAACATTTTCTCTTCTTGTGTACTACTGTATTATTTTTATTTAGTAAGGTAGTTCTGGTCCAAGCTACTACTAATCTGAAAAATGAGATATTAAAATTACTTGGTAAACAATCTTTTCTGTATTCCTACTAAAGTAGATATGCTACCAAATGCTTTTTCCAGACTAGCTTAACACGTCTGAAGGTAGTTCCATCACTTTCCTTGGGGGCCTGTGCCACAGTTTTGTAGTCCGACAGTGTCCCGATCCAATGTCGGGGGAGGTTTTGATATGATCCCAAGAGCGAGATAAAGACACAAATGAGGTCAAATGCCATACACCCAAAACAGGGTTTTATTATTAAAAAAATGAAAAGGGGTAGCGATAGGACAGAATGGAAGGAAAAGACAGAGATAAAGCAAGGGTGCGGGATAGGGCTACAAGAATAGTCACCACCATGGATCCAGCGGCGTCCCGTTGGTCCTCAGTCTTCAGTTCTTTGGTGGTGGATGCACACCGCGCAAAGTTTTCTGTTGCCTTTTAAAGTTTATCGTATCCGCTGATTAGCATATCTGCCCACCTTTAGGTTTTTTTTCTCTGGTCCCACAGGTTTTGTTGCATCTGGCTTCTGGGCAGAAACGCTTGCCTCTTATCAGTTCATTAGCAATGCATGCATGGAGTCTGGCGTACACAATAGAGCCACAAATGGCTACAAGCTGGAGCCAACTTAGTACACGTCTGCCCTTTTGAGGCTTATCTAAGGAGTCCGACAATGCAGCCGCAAAGAAGTGGGGGGGTGCATCCTTCAATACACTCCTGCTTCCCTGGAGGACATTCCCCAGATCAATTCACAGACCGCAGCAGCTTCTCTTGGAAGTTTGCACAGACACAAGCAAGTTTCAGTCTCTCACAGACAGCTAAACAACATTTTTTGATCTTGAGTTTGAAATTTTGTGATGTTATGCCTAGTTATAGCTCTTTGAACAATCTTCAACAATTCTTCCTCCTCCAAGGAGGAATAACTTCTTCAAATTATATAGGTTATTAAATCTTCACTTACATGTCTATCTTTAGGAGAATATTGCACAAATAAAATAATATATGCCTGTGTGTATAAATACCCACCCCAGAAATTATTACAAAGATTTGGAGTTAATTTCTACTTGGAAGGTCCCTAGAGCATAACCAAGTTGTCAGTAGCTACCAGGAATATGACTGGTTCCCCCATGTGTTGATTCTGTACTTGCATCATGCGCGTCCGCAGGTGGAAATAGCTGATTCTTCAGGAATAACACATCTGTTATCAGGCCACTATTTTTAAGGTGTGACAAACCATCCTTGGTTCTAGAGCCACAGCACAGGAACAAAAATACAGTAACTACCTTGTAACCCCTTGACAACAGCCAGGGGAGATTAGTTGGTCCATGTGCCATCTTCCCAAAGGAGCTACTTTCTCTCCCTATACATTGAACAGACTCTAGACAGGCCCAGAGAAAAGGTTTTTGAGCTCAGAGTCTTTCCTTTTGGACACAAAGACAAAGCACTGTCAAGTTAAAAACCAATCAACCAAAACCTCTCTGTTTCATGTGTGAACTGTTTTAAGATACCATGTAAATAAATTATTGGTTTCACAGAAGGAAGAGGCTAGCCACTGGCAGACAGCAAGGAATTTATCTTCAAGGATGCTGCCAGGGTTATTAAAATAGTTGTGTAGCGTAGAAAGCATAGATGGAGCCATTATCTTCAGTCTCGGTACTTCATTCTTGTAATACAGCGATTTGTAGGAATGCTTTTTTAGAGTGATTTTCTGCTTTGACTACATTGTGATGTCTGATGGCTGGTATTAAGGGATTGAAAGAAGAAAGTATCTTGTACTGTATTAAGATAGGTTAATTAAGTTCATTACTGGAAATATGAATGCCAACTTAAGGAAACAGTCTTTAGGATTGTCTCTTGATTCCAAAACAAAAGAAAAAGAAAATAAGATTGTGTACGGATTTTTAGGATTGCGTTCTTATTTTCACCATAAATATGCCTTCTTGCAATACTTCTGACAAGTTTATTGTGCTGTAATTCTAGCTATAGAAATGATTAACTGTGTGCTTTGAACAGTTCACAGACTAATGTCAGTTTATTTGGATCAGATTTAATTGAACAAAAAGGTTATCTTAATTTGCCTGTGTTGTGCTTGTAAAATGGTGATTTTTTTTTTTAAATTTTTTTTTCTTCCCTATCTAGGGAAATACTCTTAAGGAAAAACTAATACTGTTTTTGATTTGCAGATAAACTGCATTTTAACTCTTTGTGCCCATTCATTTCAGAGTTCATGAGAACTCAGCTATATTAGAGCATTTTACCCTGCATCATCTCAAGGCTTTTTCTCCAGATTACCTTTTTAACCACTGGTGCTTACTTCATTCCTCTGTGCTAATGTAACACACCCATTTTGCTCCAGGTTATGTTTATGTCACTAGTGTTGTTCGACAGGCAGGATTATCTTCATTTCAAACTAGCATAGCCATGCCAGATCTGAAGGGAATGAAACACTGTTTGAACCTACGACAAATTATTTTCACGGTATGTTAGTGGGTGCCATTTTTTGTGTGTTTGGCATAGCCTATGTTGTAAGAACAGGATTTTCTGGTAGAGCTAAAGTAATGTAACTGCACTGGCAGAGACTTTTTTGTTGAGAGACGATGGTGAGAAGGATTCAGATCTGAGTATTTATTCAAGGAATTTCTTAATTATAGCCTTGTAGTGGAAAAATGAATAAATGCTGTTGTCAGGAGAATGGTGGCAGAGAAACAGAAGGTGAGTGATTTCACAATGAGTTCATAGCAGAGCAGGAATGAGATGCAGGAGTCCTGCCATCAGGTCTCATGTGAAGCATAAACTTTGCTCACAACCGTATATCTCATCTCCACTTTCAAGTGATCAACTACTTTGTGACAAGCTTATGTCATTTAGGTTGTGTCCTGGGCAGTTTGGAACGTGGCAGGCAGTGGAGTCTTGGTTTGGATGCTGTTGCTGTTCAGTTAAATCATAATTAAATTAACTAACATCTATTACATATAAAGTTTATGTTGTAAAATATTTTCTTACTATGTCATTTCTTTTAATATATTTATTGAATTCCAGCTGTTGGGTATTAAAAGTTTGGGATTCTTTTCTCCTTTAGACAATCACTGTCATCTTTATTTCACCAGCCAAGTAAATTAAGTGGTAGATGTTTGTCAGCATTCATAACCCTGAATATGTTTGCTTATCTATATAAGATACTTTCATATGAATTTGTGTAACCTAATGGTGGGTGAAGAAATAATTTTCTCAACAAGCATCTACCCATTCAGACCTACTATATATGCAAAACACTCTAACTTTCTTGTCATCTATGTTCAAAAGGTTGGCTATGTCAGCAGTGATAGTAATCTGTTCTCATGCTGAAACATTGTCAGCATTTCTAATAGCCAGTTTCTCTACCCCTTGTGTGTTGGAATATTCTGTTTTAGAAGTGCGCAGTGGTCAGCAATACAGAACATCGACAGATAATTCTGAGAGTACATCTTTGAAAGCCAGATGTTTATCAATTAGCCAGTAGTTTGGTAGATCTTTGCTGAGCATGCTTAAATTTTAGTTCCTGTTTTTAATACTATTATTGACATCGTTTACCTCAAATACACATTACATTCGCTGTGCTGGAATGTTGAGGTGGGAAGCTCTAGGGCTGTAATGATGACCAAAGTCATGAGTACAAGAAAATTACTAGAAATCTTTTGAAGAGAATGTGTACTTAAATTATTCCTGTACTAAAATGAATTTGCAATGTAAAAAAAACCCAACATAATGTAAACTGATATATGATCTGGTTATATCACAGAAATTTTAGGCTTTATTGAATTTTGTTGTAGGCATTAAATCCTGTTGCCTTTAAATCCTGGATGCTTTATTAAATATGCTGTGACTAATTTCTCAGCATTACTTGGTCACAAATAGGAGTAAAAAACCTGTATCAAATATGCAAAGACCATTCACTAATATATTGAAGCATTCTTGTAAAAACAATTTGTCACTGAAACTCTTCAACACAACTGAAGAAGGAATTTAAGCACATACTCAATTTCAAGCAGGTAAGTAACCACATTCCAGCAGTAGGATATCTAATGTGTTTAAGTTTCTTGGGTCAAAGCTCTTTGTTGCCTCCTTTGTGATATATCGTCATTGCTATAGCTTTGTGTTCCCTTTGTTCATAGTTGCGATACTCCTACAGAATCACTGGTTTCTGAAAAAAAGTTGTTTCAGCTTTCACAGGCTGCTGCTTGTCAAATCTAGGTTTAGTATAGTCCAACACATTAAAAATATCAGTAGTGTGAATTTGGTGTTTACCTATAGAGCTGTTTATAGCACTATTGAAATCTAAGAGGGATTTGCATTAATAATGAGGAAAGCCATAAAGGGTGTGTACAGATGTTTCCTAATGCAGTAAGTCTGTTGCTCTAAAGGCATATGATCACATTTGGAAAATTGCTATTGCATGTCTTGGCAGTTCGTTAAAAACCGAAAACTTAAAGTTAACCAGTATTTTGATATACTAAGTTCAAGGTCACCTTTTGTTTAAATGATGTTTTGTTTTCTGTAATTAGACCATGCCAGGTGTATTAAGTATGTAATTAAAAACACAAGGTTTGGCTAATTCAGAGTAAATGAGAATGAAATACAAGGTCATTATTCGTCTCTAGTGAGACTCCAGATGAACAGCGCACATGGAACTATTTAAAAAACATTTTGCATGGTCAAAAATTGCTTTAGGTTGCTGTCCATGGCTTTTAAATTAAACTACTCACAGATTTTTACAAAAGTACCTGTAGTGTAGAAATATGTTCCCATGCCTAGTGTTGAATTTGAATGGAAATAAAGTATATATGATGTACAATTTTATGGCATAGATTTAAAAAAGAAAAAAGAAAAGAAAAAAGGTAGTCAGAGAGCCTATGAGGCATTCTGCAAAATGTTATTATGGTGAACTTCCGCTGACAGCCACAGTACCAAGTAACTGGTTCAAAGAATCCGAAATAATGCCTGAAAGGGAATGGACTACTTTTGTGCTAGTGGGCTGAAGTTCTTGCTCTGTAAATACTCTGTGTAGTACAGCAGTGGCAAATTTCCACCACTGTACTACACAGTAATCAAACCTTAATGGAGGCAGAATTCATCTATCAGTGATGATACTCATTGCTTCTGCACCTCTGACCTGCTTAAACTTCTCCTGAGGGCCCTGCAGTTCCCACAGTGTGGGATGTAAACTACAGATCTGACCAGTCCAAGGCAGAGCCCGTGGAAGTTGGTTTAACCAGAGAGACTTTCATGGTCTTTCATCTCCCAACGTTAGCATCCTTTTTTTTTGTACCATGTGTATTTTGAGAAAAGTTAAGTTGAAGACACATATGGTAAACTGTGCTGTTTCAGTTTCATATATGCAGGTGAAATCCTCTAGATTTGTCTTCAAAAATTAAAGTAGTCCAAAGCTACAGAGGTACATAAAGTTTAATCTAGTACTTAAAAAAGTGATATGGGCTCTTGGGATTTTTGGGGGGGTTTGTGTGGAGTTTGTTTTTTGGATTTTTGGGGGGTGGTTGTTGGTGGTGTTTGGCTGGTTTTATTTTTAGTTTTTAAGAAGAAAATGAAGTTCACGCTCTAAAATCAGTCCCTTTGTAATACTGTAAATTGGCCTCACTGAATTCAGGTGAAACAAGGAATGTCTGTGCTTTGTTTTCATGGGCTTTGATATTTTGAATATTTCTATGCAGTTAAAATGTTAAGAACTAGATTGTTTAGAGTTACACATCTTTTTTTTTTTTAGAACTACAATGTAGTTGGAAAGGCTTTTCAGTGAGAGGCCCTGTTCTTCACAGTTTGTATCAACATCTTCACTCTTTCAAAAGTGACCAGGAGTTGGAGAGGTGCCTCAGAAGGACTATCAAGAGTAGCCAGCTGTGTAGAAATGCAGTCACCAGAAGCAAGTTGCTGAGCTTCATGCTTATGCCATGTTTCCTGAGGTGGAAGTTTCAGAACGCTTACACAGAATGGCTGCACAATACCTTTTGCCATTTGTATTTCTGTAGAGGTAGGTCCAGAATTTCAACAAGACCAGAAACTGTGACAAGTGGGTCAGCATAAGGGGATAATTCTTAATCTTCTGTTTATATCTTGTTATCTATTTTAGAACCTAGGGTTGTTAAATTCCCAGATGAGGAAGGAGGAGTACCATGGTGTTGCTGGGCTGGTTTAGTTGTAGTTATGGGAATGTGATAAAGTTTGAAATTACCTTCACGTCAGATTACTGCTGATTTTTCTAAAGATATCCTTATTTCTTTTCATAGTTTTGCCTTCCCCATGTTTACTGCTACATAACTAATCCTGTTTCCTATTGTCTGTGTCCTATTTTTTTTCCTTAATCTTATTTTCTACTGAAAAATGAGTTCATTATTTTTGCAGTTTGTCCTGACAACCTTGGATCCACAAAAGTATTTGTTTCTTGGAATCTGCTGCCAAACAATTGCACTGGTTTCTTATTACATGATAATCCTACTCTTAATTTGGAAAGTAAAGCAACTGGTCTAAACTGTGCGTTTTAAAGCCCATCTCAAAAACCAAGCAAAAGTGATCGAATGTAGCTGGGCTGTGTGGTACTGATGCAGTCAGCAGCATGTGCTGGAGCTGTTGTAATTGATGGTAACCTACTTCAGCTGCCAACACTCTTCTGCAGCCCAGAGGCTATACAGCACTGGGCAGTGAAGCTGGCACCTACCCTTTACGTGTCCATCTTTAAGCTGATACATACATACACTTCTGTATTGGGATCTAACAAGGCACTGGAGGAAAGAGAATCTACATGCATAGACCTACAGCTATATATGCAGGGTCTGTAGCTGTGCAGCTCCAGCAGCAGTCCCTGTCTGGGAATATACAGTCCCCTTCACAGAAGTGGGTGTTGGTGCCAGAGCCATGGGAATGCCCCAGGCATGTACTATTACCAGGCCATGATTTACAGAAAGCATACTAGAGTTTTTCAGCTAAAAATTGACATGAGAGCTTGCTATATGAAACTACTGACTCAGGAGCTTGGTGATCCTGCCAGCTGCTTTTTCAGGACTGACTACATTAAAAACATAAAAAACAAGAGAAAACCAAACAAAAAACCCCACAAAACCAAGTAGTTATCAATTTGGAATGCAGTGTCCCTGAGAATATATAAACACATAGCATAAATCATATTTCAAGTAAGATCTGGTTTGCCTGTTATTATCAGCAATACAAGTTTCTTCAACTGAACAAAGGTGAAAGATTAAAATAAGACACATTCCATTCCTGAAGTTAAATGAAAGCATGTTTGTGCTTGATATGATGGGAAATAGCTTGAAGAATATTTTATTCTTAAGAAAAGAATGGAAAGAAAGAAAAAAGGTATTTTAAAGCTGCCAAGAACTTTGTATGCAGGTGGTTATCAACTGAGTAAGTGTCAGGTATTTAAGTGAAAGCTGGCTGGCTTATCCATATGGGCTTTTTTATGAGTAGTTTTATTTTTTCAGCTGATTGTGCCAGCAAACTTCATGCTTTGTTTTGCCTTGTTACTCATCTAAATACGTGGTAGTTAGTGCCAGGCAGTCCGTGATCACAACTAACCTTTTGTGAAAATTAACTAGAATTGCTGTGTTTGATGCATTCATGAACATAGAATATATATTTTTATGTATGAGTAATGTCTTGCATACTTGATACATTCTTTAAGGGAGTTTTTCTACTTGCTGTGGTGGTTGCTGTTGAATCTTTGCTACGTTTGTACATAAAAAAGCATATGCTGATTTATGGGGAATAAAAGTACAGAGTAAAAATGCTGCTTTTTATTACTTCTGTTAATAGCAGCCATGTCTACTTTTGAAGCAGGCAAGAGAGAATTTTGCTGTAAATACAGCAGGACTTTTTATCAATTTAGGGAGATCTACAGGAGACATCTCAGGAGGTTGGTAAATGTCTTAAGATCGTTTTTGGTAAATGTCAGGTTCATGCTGGCACTGGTACTTTAGGAAGTTCATATCTAGATGGACAATCGTAGGAATCATTAATGGAGAGTTTCCTGTCTCTATTCCTTGCCAAAATTTCCTTTCTATTTCTTCCTTCTTGAGTGGATATACTAAGCGACTTCATGTTTTTTAGTATAGAAGCGGTTCTAGTTTCTGTCTGTGGGAGGCTTATGTGAAGAAGTGATATTTTACTTTTACAGTATACATATTTAAAGGTTAAACTGAACCATGTTCAGTCAGAGCTTTGTTGTTGACAGTAACCATCTCAGACTTGTTCTATTTTGAAATTTTCAAAGCAGTCACCTGAAATTAGTTGAATCCTTTAAATTAGCAATGATGATGAGATACAGGGAATCTAAATACAATCAGACTGCACTTCAAACTTTGTTTCAAGAAAAGCCATCTACGTTACAGGATAGGTACTGTGATAGCTCATCACATGGTCCTAGATTGTGTACTCCCCTGGATGGCAGTGAGTGAAAACCTCCCTTTCTCCACTGCCTTTGGTTTGCCAGGTTAAGGTTGGGAATAATCTTAGCCTGTCATTTTAGTAACACCTTTTGACTTCAGTGTTACGTGTTCATAGCATGAAGTAAAACTGAATGAGGTGGTGTAGTCCCTATCAGTAAAAGGTGTCATTACTTCAGGAGTAAGATACATTGTTCTTGCAGTGTTGTAGAATCTCAGTATTTGGAGAGTTTTAGCATGCTATGTGGTAGCTTACTTTGCAATACTTGCAGAATTTTTTGCCCTGTTTTTTTATATTCAGTAGGTCCACATACGCCTTTCAATTCATAAGACAGAGAACTTCCTAACATTCACTTTGTGGTGAAATGTTTCCTAATGAGACTGTGATTGTGACTTAAACTTTTCTGGTAATTACTTGTGTTGTTTTTAATGATAATCAAAATCTATGGTAAAAAGTGAAATAACAATTTCTTCATTGAAATATTTTAATTAAAACATTTTTGTTGAAGTGTTAAGATTTTCTTTGCATTTTCATCAGAGCTATCACAACAGTTGTGGACTCATGCTATTCATATACTGCTTTGAAATTTGTCATGTTTTTGATAAAGTGATGCTTTTACACAATGGTGAGAATATGTAATGCCAAGTCACTGGAGGCTTTTCTGAGAGAGAAGCTTCTGAATGCTTCCAAATTCAACAAGGGGCTGCCTGAGCAGTTAATTGAACACAGGTCAGGATCTCAGCAGTAACACTGAAACAACATAAAGGGTGGACTGCCGGTGACACCTTAAACTTTTTATCCAAAGATGGTATTTCTTCCTCTTCAAGGGTGTGTAGGCTTTTTAGAAATATGTTTTGTGAGTTAGATTGTGTTTTAAAATTCATTGTTGTATAACTGCAGTGTTTTAGTAGATCTCCATCTACACCCACTATTGGGGCATAATTCACATTCTTTTTATAATGTGAGATCAAATTTATATAGAGAATAAAAGAATCCATGATACTAGATTCTTGTTCTATTTCTTTTATTCCCTTTTCATTTTTCATTACATTTTTAGTTTATATTAGGAAAAGATATAAAAACTTAAGAAATTACTGCAATAGTTTATTTTGTAAGATGGTGTTAAAAAGTTTTCAAAAGCACATATTGTGTAGCCGACTGACAATGTCTGGTGATCATACCACAGCATTTACTGTGTGCATTTTGCATTTAAAAAAACCTTTGTGAAGTAAGAAAAGAGTTTACAATTGAATTTTCAGAGTCTGCTGTTCCCAAACCCACGAGAAATAACTGGTACAAAAGCTTTGCTTGCTGGTATTAAATTTCACTTGCAGCTTGTTGGATTTTCAGATCCCCTGCCATTTTTGGTATAGATAAGGCAGTCTTGTTTCACTGTCAAATATGATGTGAATCCTGCCTGAAACATGCTAAGGATACACCATCTCTTCTGAAGTGCTGTGAACACCTGAAAGAGTGTTGGTTGCCCCCCAGCCCTGCAGAATACCCCACTGTTGTATTTAAATTACTTGTTTACAGTTCTGCTTGCAGACTGAATTTGAGGAAACTACTAATCCTGTTGCCAGAGCTTTGGGGGAAATATTTTATATAATTAATTCTTTAGTAGTTGTAGTGTATAAAATCAATTTTATTCACTTTGTCACAAAATCATGGCCATCTTTCATAGATTTTTATTATTTCCCCCTCAACCTATATTTATCCAAAATGGGATACTCAGTTTTACTGTGCATTTTCTGTTAACATTTAATCATATTGGTGTTTCCAATTTTTGATTACCCTGTACAAAGAAGATTTTTGTGCAGTCTAGCTGTATATTATTTTTGGTCTGTTCCCTGAGGAAATGAGACTTATGTGATTGTGCTGTTTGTCCTGATAAACTTTGAGTCATATTGTCCAAATTTGACAAAGATGGAGGTTTCAAAGGAAGTTAATTTGCTACAAGTTTCAATGCTGCTACTACTACTACTAATTTGCCTCTCAGAAGAGGGATCCAGATCAATACCTATGCTGAAGTATGTGTTGTGTGCTGAGGTTAATAGTTAGCTGTTGTCTTTGGCCTGCTGGTGGGTTGACCTTGGCCCCTATATCTTGGAACCAGGGATAAATGGGTGGCATCTTATCCCAGATTTATTCAGGAGATGGGGGTATGGAAAGAGAGAGGCATGGCAGAAGGAACAACTGCTCATTTCTGTTACTCTCCTTGTATTGATCATAGCACTCAGGTAGCCGGAGAGCTGAGTCAATTTGGTGTGCTCAAAAAACAACTGACACCCCCTTGTCCTCCCCTCCCCTCTTTCCCAGTTTGCCCTGCAGCTGCAGAATTGGTAGTTCTCATGCAAGGAAGTGGTCAGGAGCCCAAGGGTTTCACACTGCAGGACTGACCCTTTTGGCTACCTCCTGTCATTAGATCACATTAAGTGTAGAATGAAGCTACTTCCTTAATCTCTACCCTTTATTTAGACTGCTCCCAAGATTCTTGTCTTTCGTTTAGTTGCATCTCACCTGAACTAACTTTTTTGTACAAGAATTCCCTTCTTTATATAATGGTTTCCATATGTCTGCTGAATCAAATCTAAATTTACCATCTTTGGTTTGAACTCCATTTTAATCCCATCTGCTTTTTTGTCCTTCTTTGAAACAAGAGGGATATGAAAAGAAAGTGTTTTTCCTTGATTATGCTCTCAATACAAATCAGCAGATAACATCCAAAAAGGAGTTTTACTAGAGAGAAGTTTGATTTTTGGCTTTGTTAATTCTTTAAACAAAGAGCTGTAAATGTATTATTTCTTCTACTGTACACAAAACTTTGATTTTGACTGTTCCATGTGTTGATTCTAGCTTTGATATAGAGATATATGTATAACATTTATTTTTATTTTAGGAGAAATAAATGAATTAAAGATGTTTTGCTCATAGGTAGGAATGTCATATTATCCAGCCTGTATGACTTCCATGTTAAACAAAATTCAGGCTCCAGGATGTTTTCTCTGAAAGGTCGCTGGAAAGGTGAGGAGCAGAGATGGAAATGATATCATTTCATGTTTACATTTATTATACAGTGCAGTAGTGGGCTGACCTACAGGAAAATAGATCCCTACATTTGAATTTCTTTGTAACTTCCTAAGTCAATTGTTAGTTCGTTCTGCTGGAGGGAATTTTAGAAAACCATGTAGAACTGGCAGCAATTTAGCTATTACTGTATTCTGGTTTTGAGGGTGTGGTGGATTGACCTTGGCTGGATGCCAGGTGCCCACCAAAGCTGCTCTATCACTCCCCTTCCTCAACTGGACAGGGGAGAGAAAATACAAAAGGCTTGTGGGTTGAGACAAGGACAAGGAGAGATCATTCACCAATTACCGTCACAGGCAAAACAGACTCGACTTGGGGAAATTAATTTAATTTATTACCAATCAAATCAGAGAAGGGTAATGAGAAATAAAACCAAATATTAAAACACCTTCCCCCCACCCCTCCCTTCTTCCTGGGCTCAACTTCACTCCTGATTTTCTCTACCTCCTCCCCACCAGTGGTGCAGGAGGATGGATTGAGGTCAGTACATCACATGTTGTTTCTGCTGCTTCTTCCTCCTCAGGGGGAGTACTCCTCACACTGTTCTCCTGCTCCAGTGTGGGGTCCCTCCCATAGGAGACAGTCCTCCACAAACTTCCCATGGGCTGCAGTTCTTCACGAACTGCTCCAGCGTGGGTCCTTTCCATGGGTTACAGTCCTTCAGGAACAGACTGCTCCAGCGTGGGTCCCTTCCACCAGTCCTGCCAGCAAGCCTGCTCCAGCGTGGGCTCCTCTCTCCATGGGTCCACAGGTCCTGCCAGGAGCCTGCTCCAGCGTGGGCTTCCCACAGGGTCACAGCCTCCTTTGGGCATCCACCTCCTCCAGCATGTGGGCTCCTCCACAGGCTGCAGGTGGAGATCTGCTCCACCATCAACCTCCACGGGCTGCAGGGCACAGCTGCCTCACCATGGGCTGCACCATGGGCTGCAGGGGAATCTCTGGTCCAGTGCCTGAGGCACCTCCTCCCCCTCCTTCTTCAGTAACCTCAGTGTCTGCAGAGTTGTTTCTATCATATTCTCACTGCTCTCTCCAGCTGCAGTTGCTGCTATGCAGCAACTTTTTCCCCTTCTTAAATAGGTTATTCCAGAGGTGCTACCAGTGTCACTGATGGGCTCGGCCTTGGCCAGCAGCAGGACCATCTTGGAGCCATTTAATATTGCTTCTGTTGGACATAGGGGAAGCTTCTAGCAGTTTTTCAGACACCACCCCTGTAGGCCCCTGCCACTACTGAAAACCTTGCCACACAAACCCAATACATTGGGCTTTTAGCTATTCATATCATGCAACACTGCAGTAGTATAGTTATAAGCAAGAGATTTAAAAAACAAAACAAGTTTCTGTCATAATCTCTGCTGATTTTTTTTTATCTCATGTGTTTTAATTTTCTTAGAGGTTTCAACTAATCTGCATGTAATCTGTTGGAGAGCATCGGCAGTATGCCATATAACTACGTTTTGATTTCCCCACCTTAACTGCCCTTTTCTATTTCTCCGCCTTTTCCTAATTCCGTCCATGAACATGTTTGTGCCTAAAATTTCCCTTAAGGTTAGTGCTGACACAACTTGTTCTATTCTTATCTGTTTCTATGGCGTTTCGTCCTGTGTTGCTCGGTATTTTCTTACACAATTTTCTATGGTTGTTATGGCAACAATAAATAGCAAATTTGTCAATTTTCAAGTGATACTGCTTTCAAAATTTTGCATGGTATTAGATTGCTGAGCAAGAGGTGAAATATTTTCAGCATAGTTAAGCAAATTAATATGATTAACTTAAATTGCCTTATAGTTTTGCAATGTTGCTGCTTCTAGGCAAGGTGTGATGCTACTTGGGAGAGTATAAATAGAATACATTTGTGGAAGTAGGAGAGATTGTTGAATTACTGAAACTACTTCTTTGTTATTCTAATGGCCAGGATCTGGTAAATGTGACTGGCATTCTAGCAACGTCATCATTAACCAGCTTAGTAGGCAGTTAGTTCACAATTACTAGGGTTCCCTGTGGTATACAGACCATCAGATGGCATAACTACAAACTCCCAGAATGGAAGATGTTTGGAGATATTAATGTCAAAGACAATTGAGATATTTCTCTAAGATTGTGTTTAAAGCAAGAGGAGATACTCATGAAGGAGAGAGGAATGTGGTTTGAGATTGAAATGGGTGAGGGCTGTAAGAAGCCAGTATCTCTGTAAATGAGTGTTTAAAGTCAGAATCACTAATGAAAATGGAAGCAATCAAAATTACTTATTTTAATAAATGAACTGAGGAAGTAGGAATATTATAATGAAAACCTTATCTTTTCAGTGTTGTCAAAAACCCCAACCCATTGCCTTCTTCGTGTCTATAGCATTCTTAAATTGTTAGTGTAACTTCTCAGATGATAGGATGCTGGGACATCTAGTTTTTGATTACACTCTGATTTCAGACCATAAGAATGCAAGGTCTCCAGCTGTATCAAGCAGCGGTGCAAGTCTCAAAGGCAGTAAGCAGAAGAAGAGGTATAATTTTCCCCCATCCAAACCTGAGCTGTCAGTGTTTCTTCTGGGAGAAAAGAGTTGGCTAGTCGGTCCACTGCTCAATATGTGTGGTAGTTCAACAAGGCAGTTTGTATTCAAAACTGTAACAGCTTTTCACAAGATGGTGGCTTAAAGCCAAAAGCCACTTCTCTGTCACCAGTAGAATCTACCCAGAAAAATCATTTGAGTTTCCAGATGAAAATACATCTCTTTATTTTTGGGTGGAAAGGGGAGGTGAGAGGAGACCACTGCTAGGGACTCTTTTTCTGAGGTTCTTGGGATTTGTTGCTGTATGTTAATACCAGCTTTTAAACTATTTGGTGCTGTTTTCTGCTTGTGACAGGATGTAATCATCATAAAGACATTTAGAATTCCCCGCCTCCCACATCCTTCTGCCACAGAAGGTGAATTTCATTAGCATAAATTCAAGAATGTGTCATCTATTTATATGTCTTTCTGAGAGTAGGTTTTTTTCAACAGTAAATCCTAATGCCCGCATCCAGACATGTGCAATAACTGGATCAAGAAGTAATCCATGTGCATTGCTAAATTAATATTTAATATAGAAAGTCCAGGACAGATAAGCAACCTTTTAAACTCTAAACCTATGTTCCCCTATATTTGTTTGTGCTTATATATGCGCATCAGATCTGTTGGTGATGAGGGAGTTGTTCACACCTTCTCTGTTCTTACGAACACTGAACAATGACACTTAATATGTGACCAGTCCTATTAATTTGTACTTTGTCTCTCTTCAGTGTTATGTCTTTGAATGCAGGATGACATTCAAACTGAGGAATAGATGTTCTGTAAGCAGAAACCCTAGTGATGTATTCTAAATAAATTGTAAGAGCATTTAATAACGTCAACGTTTATATTTTTGTCTTTGGAAAAGCGTTACTCTGAAGATGGACAAAGCAATTGAACTTCTTTTACTAGGCACTGTAAATTGAAATAAAATTTTCTTCGGCTTTTAATTATTACTGAAAGTGCAGTTGTGAAACACATAATTTTATTTAAAGATGAGCCTGTATAGCAGTTGACTGCACTGAGCACAGATTTTGTTTTGAGTACTGACACCTTGCATTTGAGGAATGCATTTGTCTGGCTCACATTTTCCTTATCCTTTTTATATGGTCTAGGAATGTGCTGGATGGATTGTTTGGCATGAGTTGGAGCTTGATGGGAGCTCTCATTATTTCCTGCCCTGGTAGTTAGGGTTGGAAATAATACAGATGAGGCCCTTGGTTCTACTTCCAAATCATGAATACTAAATCAGTTTTAAAACCTAGATTAAATTCTCAACAGTGGTTTTCTGGAGAGGGATTTAGATTTGAAGTTACAGGCACTTGAACAGTATGGATGTTCAAGTGCCGTATGTATAGTATTTTCATTGTTGATATACTATGCAATGAGTAAGATTTTATAATTATTTTCCTTTTCTTTATGGATTTTAAATCTAGAAAACTGAAACATGATTGAAACCTAGATAATCACTTAAGAGATGAATTGGAAAACCAGCGGAGAGACCCGAAAGATTCTACTGAGACTTGGATCACATCATAAGTGTTTACAGAACTCGTACCATTCCCTAGTTGTGCACTGTATAATTGGCATAACTTAGTCCAGAGATGCAGAAGTGGAATAGTGAGCACTATAAATTGGGACTGTCATTAATGAACAGTGTTGGCACAAAAGCTTGCACAGTACCTGTTTGCATTGAGTAATAAATCACAATTATATCTGCAGATGATAATCTGAAAAACCTAATTAAACAAACCAGTGTTGTTCTGTACCCTGTGACAAAGCAAATAGATCAAATACTGTAGACCTTCCTAGGAGATAATACTGTGAAGGTAAGAAAGAACTGTGCTAATTTTTGGCTTGATGGCATTAATGTTTGAGTCATAGAAAAAATATTTAATAATAAAATATTTCTTTGGCAAATGATTTTGGCAGTTCTGGATTCAGTAAATGAACATGCCACTGAATCATTGAATCTTGTTCAACAAATAAATGGAGTTTCTAAACTAATACAGAATGAGCATCACACTTTTCACAGGGTCGATTGTGTTTTAGAGAACAGAATTAGATTATGGTTAAGTGTACTGTACAGTATTGAGAGAGCCTGGATATCTTGTTCATTAAGATAAGAGTGATGTGCTTTTTTAATTTAGTATTGCTTTTAGTTGTATGTTGGTACATGGGCTTCTTGATTAATGTGTTTTGACATGAATGATTATCAATTATTATCTTGTTCTGTAGTTTCCTACTTTCAGGGTATTTCTTAGTATATTACTTGTAGTGAGAGTAGCCTACTACATGTCTGTAAAGGAAAAGATATTGTATATTATTTAAAAGCTGCTAGATAAGTGGTGCTATTTGATAGATTATCCATTTCTGTATTTGTTCACTTATTTTAGGTCTGATTTAGTCTGGATTAGAAGCAAGACAGTAGCTATCTACTAGATTTAGACCATCGTAAGGTTGATTTCATGAGCATGGTTAAAGGTTATTTGAGTGTTTAAGCTGTGTTTCACAAATGTGGAGCTGGTTCATTTTGACAAAAGAAAAACTAAACCCACTTTAATGAACCAGCTGAAACTCTGTAGTATCTGTCTGATTGGTATGATTTGTAGATAAGAATTCAATAGAAGGCAGCATTAGGAAGAGTTAATAAACTATTGTTTAAGGTATGAAGAGATTTTTTTTAAAATCTGCTCAGTTCTTGAGCACAATAAAAAAGTTTCCTAAACAATTTTAATTATTTTTCATAACAGCAAAGCTATCATAAGCAGATGAAATCTCCAGCCCTTGTGGCTGGTGAGCTGCCGAACGTGATGCAGGATTTAGAACAATACCCTTCTGTCGTCCAGGGACTCCATGGGCTGTGCCACTGCTATTGGGAGCCCAAATCTTTTAGTAAACTGAGTTCTTTCAGTGCTTAGGAAAACTGTGAACCACATCAAACTAAATAGTTACTCAAGCAGTTCTGTGGGGGGAAAAAGATTTCAAAAAAATTATTGAGGAAGGAGTAAAGAAAATTTGGGGAACTATGGACTGAGACACATTCTATAAAAGCCAGCAGTGCTTCTGTAAAATCTTTGAAGTGGTACAGAAAATGAAACTTGGTGCTGTCTAGCAAAGATGCCAGTAGCCTCAGGCTGGGGGATTGCTTCTCCCTTCCCAGATCACTGCAGGTCTCTATGTGCAGTGTCCACATGCTGTCTCTTGGTGCTTAAGCTCAGGTAGGCTTGGCTGTTGTCCTCTCCCTGATCCCTCTCCCAAGGCGGTAACCTGCGTGTGCCTTTCCTGAGTCGGGGATCTCTTCTTTTACCTGCTGCAGCTAACAGCTCAGTTAAATCTCTCTGCTTAGCCCTGGCTTTGTTCAGTTGCTGCATTCAGATTCTGCTCTTTCTGATGTTTTGCAGGCCTCTCTCATCTGATGTCTCAGTTTTACTGTCTTTTTGCTGTCATTGCTATATTTTCTTTCTTCTCCCAGGGAATAAGAAACCTAGCATTTGTTGCCTATAAACATCCCTAAGTTTCTGGACTATAGGATTTTTCCTGTCCATCTTGTACCAAAAGTGGTTGAAACCCACCCTCTCTTTTACATGACTACCAGAATGCTTTCTGCATGAAATAAAACCCCGCAACCAGTATGTCTATCATTTTTCCGTTTATTAAAGATGATGTGTTATTTTCCTAGATCCTTTCTGAATTGGCTGGTTTAAACTGAACTGAATTTTCTTCCTTATAAAGAAAATAACTAAGTCAAGGTTGCCCAGCAAATAAGATATAAATTTGCGTGTGTATTTTGGGTTGGGGGGATGCGTCTCTCCTCCAACAGACTTTTCCTGTTAGGAGAATTTAGTTTTTCTGTGTCTGTTTTTGTTTTAGTTTTGAGTATCAACATTTTGTACTTCTAAGAAACTTGAGATTCACTTGTATTGTCCCTCACTAGGACGCTAAGGCTTGAGGTTTAAGGTTTAAAATTCTTCTAGCCTCTTCCATTGCTCCTCAGGTTAAATGCTTTTCTGGGTCTGGTTTTAACTTCAAGGTTATTTCTGTGCATGCATGTATCTTGTTGTGTCATAACTCATTATTTAATGAGTTTCCGGTTTTATTTCTATTTTAAAAATAATCTTAAATGGAACCATTGAAGAAAAATAGCTTTAAATGATATCATTATGTATTTCATGAATCTGTAGATTTTGATACAGCTTTCTTTTTAACCTCAGGACTTCTATGTCATGTTACTTATGTCTTGTAACTTTACTTTTCAATATAGATTTGCATTTACAAAATATTTTAGCAAAACTGGGAACATCTTTCATTTTTTATCTTTAGGATGTTTGGGGATCTTAACTGAATGGTTTTATTTTTTAAAATGTCTCTCATCCCAGATAGTTTATATCTTTGTTCTTAATACAGCTTGCATTTACATGTAGTAATTAGTAGAATTTTACAAAAATGTAATACTGTTCTTTTCTGAACATTTTAAAAATGATCCTCTTGTGGAAGAATCATGTAAAGGAGGCAGTGCCTTAGCTTGAGAAAACTTTTGAGTATGAAGGTAACATTTGGGTTTCTGTAGCTGAATGTTAACTGCAGTTTTCTGAAATGTGATACGGTGAACTCAAGGGCACTGTAATGTACCTGCTGATAGCTGAGCTCATTATGAAAGGCAACTAAAAGCACTTGCCCTGGAGAGCTACAGATTAGAGATAAAATGCTGACTTTTTGATACTGCATACTTAGTACACTAAGAGCTCTAGCTAAAGAATCCCTTTTCATTTTAAAACTTTATGTCTTTGCTTGGTAGCATTTGAAAAGGTGTTTTGGGGTTTTTTGTTTGTTTTTTCTTCACATGCTTTTTTTTTTTCTCCAAAAGCAGAAAGGACTGAGGGGGAAATCCTGTATATTTTTAGATCAGGTGTGATAGCTGCTTTGCTATCAGCACTGTGTGGGTATATTTGCAATCAAGTTTAAATAGCATGGTGAGTATCCAGATGGAGTGTTTTTCCTAAGCTTTAGATTATTTACTCTGCTGGGAGCTCCAGTAAACATTTATAGTATTCTTTAGGGCTAAATGTACCATTAAGCTTGAAATGCCTGGTATAGAAAATCACAGTATATAAAAAAACCCACCAAGATCTTCTCTAAGGCATTTCAAACTGAATTTTTGCCTGTGATAGTCTAAAAGTAATTTTTAATAATGTCTGTGCTGAATGATGCAATTCTAAAGAGAAGTTGATGTGCTGTGCTTCAGTAGACTCAATTGTAAGCATGTAATATAACAATATGTTCTCTGCAAATGACATAGGAAAGAAGGAATGGTATGATTTTTTTCCTTCTGTACACTTTTAAAATTAAATTTATTTATTAAACTTACCTATCAGATACTAAAGATTTGATCTCACAGGTGCTTATTAATGGATGTTTACTAGCTGCCAGGTTTCTGAGATACATTGCTTGCAGTTTTTTTCCCTGTGCTTAGATTCTTCTGTGTTTATTTTAGTGAAAATTATATACCTTGCAGCTACATGAACATCAGCTGCTATAGTAGGTAAAAACAATGTAAACGATATTTGTACTGCTTAGGATATGATAAAGCATTAATACACACTAAATGACTGGTTTTGTCAGGAACTGGTCAAAATTGCAACTGGCAAGAGTTAGCATTATTACTAATTTTACACTTCGCTCCGCGATGATCTGTGCTTTTTCTTAGATTTCAGTTCCTGTAGTCAGGATTGTTCATTAAAGTTTTGGCTACTAGATTTATTTTTTTTTTTCCCTGAACTTTTTAGCCTTTTTAATTGCAGAAATATTTAGGTTCTGGCTACCTCCTCATGACTTAGAAATGAAAAGGGAAATAAAAAGACACTCCTAAAAACCTCTTATTTTAGGAATCTAATTTTTAAGGGCAATTTAATGAAGGTGAAGGACCCAACTCATGATTTCTGAATTTTAGGACTGGCAGTACTTAATGTGCTCGGAGGAGAGCCCTGGGCAGTATTCAACAAAGGTATGCAAATGATAGTATGCACTAATGCTATAGAAAACTCTTTTTTTCCCCTTGGTGGTTTGCTATTGAAATATAACTTTGTATGAAGCTAGGAAAAGCCTTCTAGAGCTGAAAAATATTGATGGTACTGACTAGGATTTAGCTTTGTGTTGTTAAAATGACATACAGTTTTAACATCTGAGCAGACAGAATTCTGCTAATGAAAATAGGAATTAATCATGGAACATTAACATACAATTTTATCCCTAAAAAGACTTTTAAAAATTACATGAAGTTATCAGTCTTTAATTTTCTTGTAGTGCTATGTGTTTATTTTTCCCCCCAAATGTTTAAGAGAACTGCAGTTGTGTGGAATGAACTTTGACTTTTGAAAGTTAGGCTGTTGGTCCTTCTCATAAATTTTCAAAAATAATGATAGTAAATGAGGTCCTTTTTATATTTGTATAACTCCACATTTTGGGTTTTGCAACAAGGAGACTTGCTCTTCAGACATCCTGAAATAAATGCTTTCATTTGAAGATCCCCCGTCTGAGTTTGTTTCCTTGTGATTGATTTGCCCACTGTAGTGACAGCAGGAGTGGGGATGGCAGCTTATACGAGGTCAGCATGATTTGCTGTATAAGCAAACATAGAGCAGTTCTCCCCCCGCTGCTGCATGGGAGCAGCTGAACAGACGACAGTAACCGTGGAGTATTTCCTTGCACACAAGCCTGAGACAACTACTACGTAAGTGAGATTCATGGATTTTGGGTGTGAATTCATAGATAAGAAAAATTGATCAGTGAGGCCCACCTTGTACCTTTTGGATCCTGGCTCAAGTCTAACTTTTCATACTAGTAAAAAAAGAGTTTGAAGTAAGCAGTGGAGCTCATTCCACTAGAGAAAAGAAAACTCCGCTCAGCAGAGGAAAGGGAACAGCTGGAGGGAAAAAGTTTTTCTTACCTGAGGCCACTAACATCACTAAACAATCCAAGGCATGCGCTGGTTAAATCTTAGAAAGTGCTATAGGCAACCCAGTTTTGCAATTGCCATAGAAAATTATTGTTGTTAGCCATTCTGTTGATAGTGCATATTGTAGGAATTACTAGCAGATGGGAAAATAGATGAGTCAGAATACAGTATTAGCAATCCATATTTTTTTAATCAAAGGCCTTTAATAAGGCATGTTGCATCTGTAAGATTCGTTTAAGCAGTTGCTAGGAAGAATTTGTTTTTTTCAAGTAAACACAACAAACTTGATACAGATTATTTTTTGATTGAATATCTATTTTCTTAACAATTTAAATCCTGAAAATACATTTGCTTGTTTTCATTGCACCAGCTTAACGGCAGTATTCCATAATTTAGTTTGATAGACTGGAGGTTTGCAATGGTAACTCATGCATTATGGAATTACTAATGAAATCTAATTTGATCATATTGAAAACATCACAGTCCTAGAGCTTTTATTTACCTCTGTTAGCTGTCAAGGGTGGATCAAGATTATAGTGTGCTACATCCACCAAAACTTTGGCTTTCGCCCCCTGACAAGTTTGGATGGCTATGGATATGTGCTGGCCAAGTGCGGCTAATGAGTTCCAGAGTCTTTCCCAGACCCCTTTGCCTAAACCCATGGACCACAAGCACCAGCGAGTATCTCAGATGCTTGTCCTTCCTCCTGACTCCTGTGCTGGACACAGGTGGAAGCCAGTCAGGATTTGCATTGTACCCTTTGACTTGATGACTTCTGAGAGTCCATTTTTGGTTGTACCTTATCTCCTTCCTTCTCAGCTTATAACTTGGGTCTGTAGACAGGAACACATATATATTTTCCAAGTGACCATTTTGGTCTGAATTTTTGTCAGTATTTGATTAGGGTGGTGAACAAAATATGTAAAGTACAGTGTGGGTCCTCCTGCAGGCAAAAGTAGTATTGACAAGTAGTATTTACTGCAAGTAATTGTTCTTTGGTTTGCTGAAACTACTTATTCAAATGAAGCTGGTCCATCAGGGATGCAATAAGTTAGACTGAAAGACCAAAAAAGAGAGAAAATTGTTACACTTCCCTTGCTGAAGTTTGGTTTTGGGAGATGACTGCATCAGTATGTGAGGAAAGAGTTCCGTGTGTGTCACTGTTCAAAGACATGTTAAAAAAGCAATTGACCTGAAAACAGTATTGACCAGAGTAAGAATGTTTTCTGCATAGGAAATAGTCTTCTGATGAAATGCTAAACTGCACTGTATTTGACCAACCTTGCATGATAACACTGGGTTATTTTTTCTTCAGCTACAAAACATAATTACTGCTTCTTAAAACCCCAGATTGATTAGCAGTGGTTTGTGCCGCCTTCATACAAGGGGAACACACCTGTCTCTGGAGCCCTGTAGCTCTGACCTGTGCTCTGATCACAACTGGATCACTTCATGCCTGCAGCTGCCCCAACTTTTGGATCTTTACTGTATCCCAGTTTAACGAGGATGGTCACATTAAGAAAAGCTTGCTAATGATTCTTAATCTGTTGTGCTGCTTTTTAACTTCTAAATATAGCCTTTCTTGGAAAAGTCTCTAACCCTATTATGAATAAGTTGAAAAATGAGCCAGCAGGAGGTAAATGAGTGGTGTCCCATTTGCTAGAAGTTTGAGATAACGTACACCAGGTTCCCAGACTTACTGATCTAAGCGTGTGGCTGAGTTGCCTTTTCTGAAGATTATAACTGAAAATTGTAGTTCAGTTAAAACGTTATGCTTTGATTCTGTGCTGGTTGTCCCAGCTCATCGTGGTACTGCTGAAAGGATCTTCTGCCACTGGAAGCTTGGGTTGATGGAGCTCCTTTCTGCACGGGTGCCTTTCTTCCACCAGGACTTCCCCCTGCATCTTGTAGAGGAGAAGGCAGAGGGGAGCTGCTGGCACTCAGCTCGCAGCACTGGGAGCTCGCCCCACAAGGATGACACTTAGCTGGTCTCTTTGTAGGCAAAGTCGATTTCCTTTGCTCTAGCAAAGCAGAGTAGAGAATTTCAGTGGGGCTTCTTTAGGTGTGACTGTGTGTTGAGAATCCATCAGCTTGTAAAAGAAATTATTCAATGTTATCTGGCTCTGGAGATGGTTTTGCTTTGTTTTTTTCCTTGCTTCACTTATATATTGTAACTCTCTCTAGGGATTAGGTTAACAAATACACCTTTCAGGAGAAAAGGTTTTTTCTGTTCACACCTAATTTTTCTACTGGAAAACTGAGTATGCGTACCCACTCTAAAAGACTTGTATGTGTGTGTAAAACAGATGCACACACTTTCTGAATATTATATATTATTGCACGTAATTGATAGATTTGTGGCATTATAACTTGGATTTTGAACTCTTGCTTTCTCAAACCCATGGATTACCTGGTGATCTGAAGGGTGCCAGTGAAAGCAAACAGTTTTACCAGAAACTCCATTCACTGAAGACCTCCGTCTTGGAGGTGGCCCATCTTGACACTAATTGCTGTCTGTTGTGTGGTTGTGGGTGTTTGATCTCTGAAAGAACGTGATTGATTCCATTATTTGGAGTGGCAGAAATTGAACTATCTATCATTGGTAGACAAATATGATCCTGATGACTGAATTGCTACAGTTTACAGCTTTTAAAAAGCTATCAAAATATAATTTAAAGCCTTTTTAAATTCCTGTAGCTTACACAGCTGAATGCTCTCCTCTCCCTTCCCATTAATGCCGGTAGCCCTAGTAGTTACAACAAGAAACTACATGGGAAATTATTTACGGCAGTTTAAATTGCAAACTGGTTGTAAGTGAAAGTAAATGAGTGCTGAGCTCTATAGGTTTAAGAATTTGAATCAACATATTTATCATGCAGGGGAATAAATTACATAGGAATAATTAAATATCTTGTTTGAGATATTTCTGCACATCTCATTTGATATATTTGCTGTTGCATTCAGTGTTTGGACTTCTGCAGGCTCTTAGGGTTTGTGAGGTAATATCTATAGCACAGACAGAAGTCAAGAAAAAATATTTTTAAATTTACCAAGGAGACATCCATGTACACGGACACACACACACATATCCTAGATTCAGCTGTGGCTGATTAAGTGGTTTTTGCATCTGATGTCAGATAGATGAGACCTTCATAACTCAGTTTTCAGTTTCTTAATGTCCCTGTTTTCTGTCATTTACTTCCTTTGAATATACCGAGCATCAGCCATTCATACAGATGAGTACTGTGGCTCCCTGGGTCCCCTGGGTGACGTGGCTGAGATCATTCTGAAACGTTCTTATTCTCTGGTTTTAAAAATTCATTCTCTTTATATTTTAATTTCCATCCCAGCTGTCTGTGATCTTTAAAGAATATTTAATTCTGTTTGCTGGCTCTGTTTCATGATTGAAATTTAAATAAAAACTCACCCATCACATTCTTCTCTGACAATTTATAAAAAAATGTTTTTCAGTGCAGAATAATTGTGTGATTGCATCAGTTGGCATCTATTCTGTGCAGTTTAAACCTGATGTCTCCAGTGGTGAATGAGAGGGAATAAATGGCTATGCAGGCTGGCCCAGAGTGGGTAGGAGACTTCATCAGTGGCAGTTCTCACAAAACATTTGCACATGAGATAATTCACAGTGCCTTCCTTAGTCCGTTTGCTGGTCCATGGAGCCCATGGACCTCCTGTCACATGTGCTAAAAAATGTGGGTTTACTGCTCCTCTTATCTGTGCTGTGTTGGGATCAGTTAAAGGGAGGAATCAGCACTGTCATCTCAAATCTCTCTGACACTTCACTCTAAAAGAATATCTTCACTGTAAAGCGTCTGTCATGTGCCAGTTACATTTACTAATAGGTTAAAAATTAAAGAGAATGGTGCATTTTTTTCTTTTCTTTCTCTGAAAATGGAAAGCTGTTTTTCTGCAAAAGTCTTGGTGACTGATGAATCATAGAATGGTTTGGGTTGGAAGGCACCTTAAAGATCATCTAGTTCCCACCCCCCTGCCATGGGCAGGGACACCTTCCACTAGACCAGGTTGCTCAAAGCCCCGTCCAACCTGGCCTTGAACACTGCCAGGGAGGGGGCAGCCACAGCTTCTCTGGGCAACCTGTTCCAGTGTCTCACCACCCTCACAGTGAAGAATTTCTTCCTTATATCTAATCTAAATCTACCTTCTTTCAGTTTAAAACCATTACCTCTTGTCCTATTACTATACTCCCTGATAAAGAGTCCCTCCCCATCTTTCCTGTAGCCCCCTTTAAGTACTGGAAGGCCACTATAAGGTCTCCCTGGAGCCTTTTCTTCTTCAGGCTGAACAACCCCAACTCTCTCAGCCTGTCCTCACAGGGGAGGTGCTCCAACCCCCTGATCATTTTTGTGGCCTCCTGTGGACCCACTCGAGCAGGTCCATGTCCTTCTGATGTTGGAGACCCCAGAGCTGGACACAGTACTTTAGGTGGGGTCTCATGAGAGCGGAATAGAGGGGGAGGAGCACACTTCTTTGATGCAGCCCAGGTATGATTCCCCCATCCTTTCTTGCATATATCAGATGGGAGAAATACAGTAAACTAGATGATAATTGCTTGGGAAGCAACTCTTTCCCTCCTAAGAAACAAAAGGTGTCATTTGTCCTTGGGAGAGACAGACATTGCTGCTGAGCACATCTGAGGTCTCTGGAACTCATACAGGTCTAAGGATTTTTGGTCCTGGAAGATATTTTGACATCTGGAGTTTAATTGTTATCTCTATTAGGAATCTTACAGTTAAAATGTTGTAGCATGAAAATGTGCATCTTTTTCCATATGCTCTTCTATGAATTTCTGATTTGCACTCCCTCTTTATTATGACTTTAAGTTATTTACTGTCTACAATGTAGTCTATTAGTAGAAGTCATAATGCTGGGGTTTGGACTGTATGTAGCAATATGTGTTGCTAATTTATATGCCTCAGATGCTGATAAAAATAAAGATCAAAAGTAGTATTTAATTCCCTAGGGAAAACAGATCAGACTGTTGATGGAAGACTGCCCTAGATTCATGAACAAAGTATTGACTCATTAGTAGGTTGATTCAGAAAATGTTTTCTTTTTTTTTTTTCCCCCCTGAGTTAGGTGGTGTGCTTGTTGCAGTGTCAGAATATTTGCAAACAAAATATAGATTATCCCTTTCCTAGGGTGAAATTATTTGTGCTATTTGGAACTTGTGGATATTTTTCACAGTTGGTGAAGATTAATTGGCACATAGGCAATTCTGACAAAAGAGAAATGCAGAGAGGCACTAGACTTCATCAGGAAAGAAATACATAGGCCAGGCAAAGGAACGTATTTCAAATGTAGATCCTTCCCTGCAAGAGCAGGTGGGGCAGTAGTGCCTGATGTGCCCCAGTACCTGACAAGACTCCAGCCTTTATTTGTAGCAGCCAGCAAGCCAGCGAAGTGATGTACTTGTTACATGACCCGTCATTTTTAATGAATGAAATGTAATGACCTGTTTAACATTGTGAGAAAATATTTTTAGAAAGAAAAGATCTTGGTCAAAAGTAACTCCCTCCCATGAACTCAGGAAATTATTTCATGTATTATTTAAACACTCTGTTAGCAATTTGCTTTGACTAGTTCTGGCAGCAGTCTGTTGGGGAAAGACAGGTGCCTTGTCATTCTTACCAGAAGGTACCTCTAAATATCTGTCAGACTGTTACTTTACAGCAGCTGTCTATTTTTCAGGCTTCTATAAGAGACTGAAGTTCAGTAAGAAGTATTTGATTAAGCAATATAATTTATATACATAAATATAATTGTGTATACTGTGGCGTGCTTTTTTTTCAGCCTAATGAGTTAAACTCCAGCCCTATATTTATTTGCAATCTGTTTGCAAGGTATGCAAAGTGATTTTTTTTTTTTTGTTTGTTAATTAAATGTACTGTGTGTGTTCCTGTTTTCATATGTTGTTAAATTATTTACTGCAGAGCATGCTCAGGCTTTTGGTTATATAAACAGTTAAATATGTGTATACATACACTCAAAGTGTGTAAAAATACTGCAACTGTAAATTAAAAGGTTATGAAAGGTGATGGCTTTCATTGTTGTTGTAGACAGTTTTTAATCTTTTTTGTGGTTCTGTTTTGTTTGGTTGGTTGTTTTACAGTTAAAGAATCTGAGTTTAGAAGAATTGCAGATGCGATTAAAGGCTTTGGACCCTATGATGGAACGAGAAATTGAGGAGCTTCGTCAGAGGTACACTGCAAAGAGGCAACCTATCCTAGATGCAATGGATGCAAAGAAACGGAGGCAACAAAATTTCTGAGTTTGTTTTACTTTCAGAGATAATACTATGAGTCAGTGTGGACACTGGTAACTTTGTAAGTCTGAAGGAATTAGATTATGAGAGTTTTCAAAAACCCAAACTTTTGAATTTTCCTTCACAACCAATGACAATTGGAGCAGTGAAAGAACATACATATGGTGTTCTGCAAAGGCAGCGAAACACATTGCCACTTGTTTATATTTTCAGATGTTTAATGTAATAAAAGTTTAATCTGTTTCTTCCCAATCTTTTTCAGGTGTATAGTGGTAACTTGGTGTTGTACATTAGGAGTTGTGTTTTGGAGCACCTGGAACGATTTCTTGATTGTGCAACACTACAGAGCCTTATGTTGCAATATATTTTCCTCCCACTTAGTAGCATATTTATTGTGTAATCTTTGGTTATCCTATTTATTTTATGCTTGTTTTCTTTTCTATTAGGAAGTATTAGGATAATATTGTGGTGAGCCGAGCCAGATTAGATAAAATTGGTATTGTAGTATAAGAAGCTCACCACTGTATTATCTTTTAAAACTCCAATTTCAGCAAGCATCCCAATTCAGGACAGCACTTGAATATGTATCCCACCCATTCATATCAGTAGGATTTAAGCATAAAATCAGTAATAGGCACATGTTTTTCTGCTCTCCTGAATCAGGGACTGTGGCTGTAGTTGAGCGATACAGTTGTTACGCTACAGAGCATTCTTTTAGAGAGTATTTCTGTCATTTTTACGCACACTGAATGATCTCTCATTAAACAAGAAAACAAGTGCCTAATCAGTTTTGATTTTCCTGTTATTCAGGAGAAGCAGTACTTGCAGTCACTCCTTCAGTGTAAATCTCCAATTGCTATTGCAATTCTGACCAGTATAAACCTCTATTTTGCACCGTAGTTTTATAATGAAGTAACAGCTACACTTTCTGGATATGTTTTTCATTCATTTAATTTTTTATCACTGTGTTGAGGGGAAAGGGGAGTTATTAGTGGTTTGGGTTTCGTTTAGTTTCACATTTTAGATACAAAGGGATAGTAATTTAAAAGCCAAAGAAAAAAAAATTGAATACTTATATATAATAAGTACTGAAAAGAAGCAGTGTTTTGCAGTCCTCTGAGGGTTTTGTCCTGCAATTGCTAAACATTCAAAATTCCTGTAGTCTTCTGTGGTAGGCTTTGGGGAATCACAAATGCAGGACTAAGCTCTTAATACCTTTTTACAAGTTCTTCTGTCTGGTTTATATTGTGAGATATCTAGTAGGTAGAATTTACAACATTGCAAGAAATATTTCAGACTTAGCAGAAAATGTGATCCACTTTCTGAACAATCTACTGTGTGCTCTATTGATATATTTACTATTGTTGCCTTTTGTGTAAATAACTTTACTGTGATAGTCATACTTCTTTAAACAATACAGCTGAAAAGATCTTTACATTCAACCTTCAGCTGTTAAACTCTTAATGGTGACTACTGTATGGGCATCCTCTGTTAAATGTTTTCTGGAAGTTAGTAATCATCTCATACCTCTTAATATTTACTGTCATCATGTGTGGACCATGTAGATGGAACAGTGCAGATTTTGGAAATGGTGCATTATATCATAAAGCTTATGCAAAAGAGAAACAGAAGTTTTTACAAGATCAGCATATGACTGCCATGCTGGGACCAGAACTTGGGTTTGAGCTGTATACAGCCACTGTTGTCATTGTCATTCTGTGTGTGTGTTTCTGTGCACACTACGCTCTAACATGTAAGCCCTAGAGTCAAATAAATTTTACCTGTGATTGTTAGAACATCCTTACCCTCAATTCTCTTCATATTTCTTAAAGTAATGACTATCCCTTATGAAAAAGAAGAACACAGAAGATCCATAAAAATTACTTTAGGCAAGATAAAATGTACCTGGTAGTCTTATGCCTCACATTTATAAAGTGAAATGATGTAAAGTAAAAAATGGTATAATCATATCACTGTGTCATTAGATTATAATCATAATGCAGCAAAAATAACAGCACCAACCTCTCCCTATTAGTACAGTTCTTATTTATTTAAAATGAATTTCTAATTCTTGAACTTCATTCTCAAAAACTCAAAGGGGGGTGTGTGTGCGTGTGTGTGTGTACATGTACTCGTGTAGGTATACACACATATATAGGCATATCTATATATATAAGAAAAAATATAAACCAGATTTAAACCATCAGGAGAGGAGCCTAGCTTGCCTTTTCTTGGTGTGCCTTTTAAGCAAAGTGTCATTGTCCAGACACTCTTGCTTGCATCATTAGCAGCTTTCTTTTCCCTTACTCTCTTAAATTTTTCCCACCAAAAAGAAGCCTTTGATTTTGAATAATGTGGCTTTACAGTGTAATAGCCCATGTAATAAAATGATCACAATTTTCATATTTTATGTGTTCTGAAAACTTTAGTAATGCAGTGCACTAAGGATGAATTGCCTATCCAGAGGGACTCCAGTAAAGGGCTGTTTTAGACTAGAGCTGTTGCACTCTGACCTGTGAAAGGTATCAGAAGATAAAGGACATCCTTTCTTCACTCCTGATCTGTCTGTATAAAAACAACTTGAATAAATTTTGTGCACATGTATGCACACAGGTATGGATTATACATGCAGCAGAAAAGTCTGAAAGCCATGGAGTAAAATAAAAAAGTAAACAAGCCACTTAAAAATGGGTGAAAAATAGCTTCTGATATACTGTAAACTGGGTAGATATAAGACGTTTGTGACCAAAGAATACTTTCACCAACTAATATAAAACTAGTGATGTGGTGCAGTCAGTGTAAGAGTTGTCTTTGGCTTCAGAAGCCAGTGTATTGGGCTCTAAATTATGTGCAAGTGTAACACATAGAAATAGGCTTTATACTGAGAGATGGATACAACTTATTTTTTCTTTCTTCTGTTTATATAAATGAATCAAATAATCCATGTTGATGACTACACATTTCTACTGGAGGATGAGCATCTCTGTAAAGGAAAGCTGATAGTACGATAAATAAGACATTTTAAAAGCAAGCCTTGCGGGAAATCTGATAGAACTACTGACAAGTTAACCTTCAGTAAGATTTTAACCAAGTAATTTCTTGTTTGCTTCTGACTTTGTATGTTTAGGTTTAGCAAGTAAAAAAAAATTTTGAAAAATCATTACTTATTACTAAACATTTGTAATAAAAGCTAATTTTTCATGTATAATTGTCGTCTTGTTGTTCATTCTAACTGAAGCTAAATTATGTTAATATAACCATTAATGTTCATTTCCATAGTCATCTCTCATGCTTTTATTTCCTTTCTGTAATGCTGTGAGCCCAGCTGTGAGTGCAGAAAACCACATCTCTCAAAGTCAGCACTGGAAAGGATCTTTCCAGCTCAAAACATTGCTGCAAGCTCTAGAAGTCTGAGGATCTCAATGGAAGAGTATCAGCCCAGTCTAAGGACAGAAGGCCTCAATCCTTTGTGGAAGTCTCTCTCTTGGCAATCTGAGATTGCTAAAGGCCTAATGCTGAGAGCACTGAGCACCACCCCAATACACTGGAAGTCTTCACAGACATCCTTTACTTGGAGATACTGGTGGACATCAGCAGCTTTAGGTGCTCCTTTGATTTTTCTAGTTTAGTGAGAACAACAGGTAGTGAATGGACCTAATTAGGAGAAGTGAATACATTTAATATCTCAGATTTGATGCCATCACCCATTTCTTTTCTGATTTTTAAAAAGTATTCTCTAAGAATTTGCCCACAAAGACACTTCAGTAAAAGGGACTCCTGAACAAAACTCCTTAGTGAGCCATGGTGTGTTTGAAGTGATGAAATTCTACTGCTAATCTGAATTAATCAGACAATTACTGGATATTATAATTATTACAATAAATAATAGCTTGCCTGTATCTGCCCAAGTATACTCAGGTGAGAGTGCACAGTGGCTCAGGCTGCTTCTCCATCCGGTGTGTTGAACTTCCAAATATAAATACGGCTCGTCGTGAGTGAATCCGTGCACAAGTATGTGAGAAGAGCCTTAGTCACCATTAATAGGCACTGGTGCTTCCAGGCAGAGTGTATACTGTGCCACTTCTGTAATCACTTCGTGTGCACGCTGGTTTATTGATGGGATATGATGAGGGTTACATTTTCTTTTTAAGTGTATACATGGTTATAAAATTCATTAAAAAGACTGACGATGTTAGGAAGTCTTTATTTCTTTGCATTCATAAACATTAAGGGCTCCAGCTTACTGTGGCATTACCTTCTGTACTTCCAAGGGCGGTGATGGACGTTCTGTCATGTCATACAGCTGGCTGGGAAACCGGCTTTGGGCCAGTTCTGTACCAGGCTGTGGTGCAGCAGTGTTATGCCCACTACTGCCAGTGAAAGGCTGGGCAGTGTGTGGTGTTTCTCACCATTGTGTTGTGCCAGGTGAAGTAATGGCTTAATCTTTTGGGGGAAAGCCAAAATTACATTGATGATTCAGTGTAAAATTATTAAGTTGCGCTTGGGGACTTGCCCTGTTAAGTTTGTTTTAAAATAACCTTTTCACAAAATGTGTTTCTCCTCTCTGTTTGGTGTATTCATGATGGAAGGGGGACTACCATTTACACGGTGTGCCCTTGTCCTTTTTTTTGTTTTCTTTTGTTTTAATTTTTTAGGGTTTTTAAAGAATATTTGAAAATTCCCCATATTATGCTTTTTCTCTTCCCCCTGCTCAGGAAGATGTATGTGGGCATTACGTTTAAGAGCATCCCCTGAACCAAGTGTTCTTGGGACGTTGTGCACAAATGCAAATGTTAGCAACAGCTTTTATTCTCTCCTGTTCAGAGATCACTGAAGTAAAGTCTCAGCTGTCTTGTTTTCCCTTCATTTGACAATATGGGATGTTAGAGTCTAACCAAATCTTTCAGAATATTTGTTAGTCCCAGACAGACTAGATATGAGGTACTTTTTCCCATTCTTTGCTTCACAAATTCCTCGGGATAGATTCATGCTTAGTTTCACTAGGCCTTGGAGAGTCTTCTGGGTTAGAAAAGAGCTATATTTGTCACAGAAACAGGAAGAAAGAAAGCATTAAACATTTTTTTCTTCGGGGAGAAAAGAAAAAGCATATGGCATTTGCCCCTGGCCAGTTTGCTTATGAGGCTACTATGGGTGTAAGGAAAAAAAATGCTGGCTGGCTGACAAAAGCAAATCAGGTAGTCATCTGTGTAACTTACTGTTCTATGTTGCTGTTTCACATCTGATTTTCTTCCATTCATGTTTATTGTCTTTTATGTTTCTGCTTTATTTATTCAGTTGCCACTTTTAAAGTTAGTTTTAATTTTTTGAAATGTTATAATTGGAAACATGCCATGACAGTGCCAAGTAAATAAACCTGGAAAAAAAAAAAACCCTAACTCACTGAAAGGGTGGTGTTTTCTCCTCCTTTCCTCCCCAATGCCTTTCTGGGGCCATGGAGGGTTTTGACTGCAGATGGTATTTGTCTCTGCATGGAGAGACTTTCCATGCTCTAACCCTGGGCAGACATGGGTGGAGGTGGTTTTGACGGGAGGCCTGAGTGAGCTGTGCACCTACTCAAGATGTCATGTAAGTGGTGTGCCCTGCTGGGAACCACGGTCCCCCTCCTACTCTCCTCCTCCCATCCCTCCCACGCTGCAGTGGAGACACTGAGGCTCCTGCAAAGTGTGAGGAAGAAACACAAAGCAGCAGCTACCGCTTTGCCGCCCAAAGCCTTAGCATGAATCTGGAAGCTGTTGATCAGCACCCGGGTAGCAGTGTGCTCAAACCAATGCCTGCTTTGCAGGAGCCAACTCCTTGTCTCAGGGCCAAGGCCTTGCCATGGTGGCAAATGGCTTTTGATGCAACTTTCCTTTGTTGGCAGAACTGCAGCATGGCCATGGCCCCCAGTGCAGACGCCCGCATGCCCACACCAAGGTATCTCAAAATCGCATTTAACCCTTGGAAAGGAAAAAGTTCCTTGTGTCTGTTTTTATACCAATGAGGGAGTTCCTTGTGTCTGTTTTTATACCAATGTACAAAAAATGTTTAGTGGCCCTTAGGAAATTATCTCAGTGCAGTGGAAGAGTCTGTAACGGCATCAGCCAACGATCGCTCTGTGCCCTACGCCAGCATGTTTCTTAGTCCAGTAGCACTATCCCTTGGCCTCCCAAGTTCTTGCTGTAGGCACTGGGTTTAGCTTTGCTAGAAGTCATGGTGGGAGCAGGAAGTTTTCACGTGCTGCAGGCAAACAGTCAGGGTCCTTGCCTGGTGCTGGTACTTCTCCAGTGCAAACAGGCCTTTCTAGAGGCCACAGAAATTTCAGAGGGGACAAACTGGACAGTAAGCAAGGGGCTGCCTGGAGTCAGGCAGCAGGAAAGCATTGGAAAGAATTAAACTAATCTGATTCTGGGCCCAAATGCTGGTTTTCTGTTTGTCACAATGGGAGAAAACAGTAATGGTATTTATTTGTGCACTGCAAACCCCAGCGGCCTTCAAAATTTTTTTTTTTAGGTGTCATAACTTCAGAAATCAGATTTGTAAATATAAATGGCCACATGGTAATGTATCTGGATATATTTTTCTCTGTCAAATTAATTAACCTGTATGTTCTTTACTAAAGACCCGGACTCTTCTCCCTGCAGGTATTTCTTCTGAGGACAGATATTTTATATTACAGTATCTCTCCCTAGCCAACTCTGAGAGGAACATAGCCCTCCTAGTCCTGTTTCTCCCCTCAGGGACAGTATTTAGAGCTGACCAGTGTAATCGTTCTTTCTCTGTACACAGGTGTGCGCAGACACACACGCAAGCACACCCCCTCTACCTCCTATTCATCCTTTCATTCCCTTGGTGTGACTGAAAGGACCGATGCACAAGGAGATGGCCGTGGCCCTCAGATGTTTATAACACTGCTTTTCCCCATCTTTAGATCTTTCTGCCGCTTTGCACTCCTCCTGGGCTTCCAAAGCCTGCATGGTTACTCTTAAGGAAAAACTCACAGCCAATACATCAAAGAGGGAGACCAAAAGCTTTTGATTTGATTTATCTGACACTAAGCCTTTAGTGTGATGCATCAATTGATATTTCATTTTTATTACAGTACAATGGGGTATACAGACTTAACAGCAAGAGGTGTCCTTTTGATCTCTCATCACACATGAAAACAGGTGTCATAGTCCAGAGATTATGGAGGTCAGAGATTATTTGAAGAAGGATTAAGTAGGGTTACCATTTTTCTTAGCAACCATATCCAAAAGCATGAGATTCTTTTTAAAATGCAGACCTTATTTCAGTCTGTAGATAAGTTGTATTTATTTGTCATATACCAATTTTCCCTGCTGAAACTATGGAAGAAGACTAGAATTTTTCAGTGTTTTGTATCAAAAAAATGAGAAACAAATCAAACTCTGTACTTATAGATACAATTAATAAAATAACTTTTTCTGAGTCTTCTGAAATCCAGGAAAAGTTTTGGCTTGTTTTTCATGTTAGTTGATCTTTACAGAATAAAGTTCTTGAGACCATCCAGAAAATAATTAGGTGACTGTGATTTATAGATGCATATAAATGCTTAATCCAAACCCAATTTACCCCTGAAAGTGAACAGAATTCTCTACTGCAGTAAGTGCTTGTTCAGTATTTCAATAAATACAGCTGAAATGTTGCCCTGACTCATTCCAAGAGTCTCTCTCATCCTGTTAGAAACTCTAAAACAGCCAGAAGTAACTTGGTAACCCACTATGGGCATGCACTAGAAAATGTTGACGGACTATATACCTGTTGTATTTTTTCAGCAACATCCTGCTAATTGCATCTACTGCTGATTGCTCAGCTTTTATAGAAATACATCAGCTTTTGGGACCATTTATATTCCACAGTGTAATGTGGCTGGAATCGATGGCAATAGTGTTGTATTAGATTCAGTAAGCCTAGATCTCCCAGTTAGTGTAATTATAACTCTCTTGTTGACACCTAGATGTTGAAACAGCCCCCAAATATGTAATTATTGGGATAAATAAGGAATTGAGGATTTCTATGATCATAGGACCAGCAATACAGTATCCCAACAATTAATGCAAATTTATTCCAAGAGTGGGTATAAGTTTGAAGCCTTTTAAATGTAGTTAACATTGATTTATTCAGCCCATCAACTGACACAATTTTTATACATTTCATAGCACTTATCTTCAGTTACTGCCTCCACAAAAAGCACGACAGTTAGGTCATATCTTGCAGCTAAAGTAGGAGGAAGTCTTATTCGCAAAGTGTTTGACTAATATTTTATTTTGTGGACAGATGCTGAAGTGTTTAGTTCAGCTCTTCACTCTAAAACGAGGAACAATGATTTGGTCATACTTAAGACGAGATTACTGAGCCATCCTCCAGCTTCTGTCCTGATTGGTGGAAACGAGGCTGCTCAGGGCTGGATGGGCACCGTGCTGCAGACCCAGGCAGCGGCCGTGTCCCCTCATCACAGCAAGCGACAGTAGCTGCATGGCCTTACTTTCCCAAAATACTATGAGGCTGCCAACTTTGTGTTTAGAGCTCCCTGTTGCTGACCCGAGTGAGGGCAGGGTATGCCTGACACCTCTGGTTGTGCTTGAAAATTTGGGAATCTGAACTTTGGTTGGTCCAGATCTCTAAATGAAACCATGCAAGACACGGCTGTCCTGTGCACTTTGCAGGGAAAGCATCTGAACACTCTTCCAGCTGTAGCTTTGTTTCCCATTCAGGTTTATTCTTTTCTGGACTGTATAGGATTAATGTTTTATCTAACAAGACAAAGCCCAAGTAAACTAATCTTTCATTCATCGTGGCTTTTTTCTCACCTTCTCTAGCAGGGTGGAGCAAAGCATTCTGCTTTTTCAGTTGTGCTTTCTCAGGATAGAAAACTGCCAAATATCTTGTTTCAGGAAACATTAATTGTCTGACAAAGCCTTTTTCTTCTATATTCTTGGTATGTCTAGACCTCTCTCTGAATCTAAAGGGATTCTTAAGAAAATCAAATGCACCTAGAAACACCTGCGACCCCCTGTTCCCAGCACGGCTCCCATCTCCTGGCATCTTAAATGGTGTCAATGCTTTGAGGCTCCTGCCAAGTGTGAGGAAGAACATGTGCATTTTTGTGTGGTGGTGGACGGGCCAGTGGAACAGCTCACACGAAGAGGTGTCCCATGTGCTCTCCAGCACTGCCCTGGTAGCACTGGTGAGAGCTCCACTATGGTTTCAGTTTATTGTGCTTGGGGAACACGAGAACCGGGAGTGGGGCTGCCCTCGCTAACAGAAGTATAAGGAAGAGTCAGTGCATTTTTGCCACCAAAAGCATAAGCAAAATTGCCCTATGTTTATAAAGCATTTCCAGCACCTCAGCTGAGAAGTCCCATGTGAAATCCAACTGTCAAACCTGATAGTTCATCTTCCAGGCTGAATATGAAAGGATCTGAGAAGGAGCCGCATCCTGACTTCGGCCGGTTGTGGGGGCCAGCCTTGCCTCTCCCCTGACCGTGCAAGAGAGGGGGAGACACAAAAGGGAATTGGATGGGGATGACCCACACTTCCTGCAGGTGCTTGCAAGCAGCACCAGTCTCTTTCCAGGTTTCAGTTGTCTTCTTTAGAGCGTGCTCCCACAGGGAATACTGAGAGCCACTTCACTGGAGAAAAATACATCCAGGGCTTCTTCCTTTGGCTTTTCGGGGTAGGGACTGAAATGTTAAGAAAGGATCATACTAGCAGCGACAATAGGAAGCTGTGCCTTGGTATGGAAAAAAGTAAAGAAACAACACAGAGAACAGATTTTTCCCAAAAGTAAACCACATTTTTGACATGTTATCTTTTGTGATACTTGGAAAACCTAACATACGGTGGTGCTAGCCCGCAATATGGAGTGCCTAGGCACTGGTACAATAGAAATAAATTAGAATTTACTTGGTAATGAAATGGCTGGTCATTAAAGGGGCTATGCTAGGGTGTTGATGTTCAGAACATTTCCTAGAATGGCACAGAACATGAATTTCAGAAATAGCATAGTAATTTAAAAGGACAGTTTTCACTGAGAGTTGGTGGGATTGACATTCCTAAGTCAGGAACTCCAACCACTCATTTTGCTGTGTTATGACCCCACCAGACCATCCGCTCATCTATGTCATGGGGGCTCCAAGAATAGCCACGTCAGGATACAGCAAACAGATAGAGAGGGTGAAGCAGGAGGTACAGGACTTCGGGTGGGCAGAGCAGTGGCTGCTGGTAAGCAAACTGTGATGTTTGAGAACCACTCATCTTCCAAATGTGATTAAAAGTTTTCTTTGAAGGTCAACAGTATAATCAGTGGCATAGTCTGCTCAGAACTACACAGGCTTGTGCACCACACAGAGCACCTGCGCATGTGGTGACAACAAGCAGATGTTGGACTGTGCATCTGAAAGTGGGCAGCTGTCTTGGGCTGCTTTAGATATGTAGAAGAAATTGGCAGATTTATAGCAGACTTTGTCCAGTCCCTGAAAAACTGTTTATTTCTGAACAGGGATCAGTGAGAAGCCAAACCCCATTGGTACCCTGAAAGAAAAAAAAGAGTGGGAGGTGCTGATGTTTCTTCTACACTTCTGTGAAGCTGAAATGTTGGATTTGTGCCACTGCCTCCTATAGCCAGATGCATGCATTTATCCAAGTAAGGACTTTCATGATTTAGGGTTGTGTGTAAAGGGTGAGGTGATGTCAGACAAACAAATTTCTACAGTGTCCAATAGGAGGTCAGTGTGAGTCTCAACACCTGTGAGACAATTCTCCATCCTCTGTACTAGCAGGAGAAATAAATACCAGAGCCAGACCTTTGCCAGCAGTGTCATGCTATCTTGGGAAACACTTTCTAGACTGTTTGAGGTTGCCTCCTACAATTGACAACCCATAATTTTATATATATGAGAGGTGAAGAGATCCACAGTCTTTAATGAGGGTGATGTTTCTCAACAATTTCAGTTATTGCTCTGAAGGCACAGACATCATGGCTGTCTCTGAATCAGCTAAGCAGAGAACTGTTTCTTTGAATAATGTATTGCCCATTGTTGTATTGTTAACCCAGTAAATTATTCTGAGGTGAGAAGCATAATCCTTTTTTTTTCCCCTTTTTTTTAAGGGAAAAGACAGAGTCAGTAAAAGATACTTCAGAAACTGGATGGGAATATTCTTCTAGCCCTGCCTAAATAGTGGGCAACTTGAAAATAAATTACAGATCAAATTAATTTCTAGTGTAACTTAATGGGAAGCCAGGTGCATAAACTGGGGAAAAAAAGAAGAATAACATGATGAGAAAATAATAGTTCTGACACAACACCTCACTGAGGGGTATGAGTGGTGACTGTGGGTTGAATGTTGTTTGAAAGTACCATCAAAGGTAGATTAAAGTCAGGAGTATTGTGAGAGGAAATGGATAACTAGCACAGCAAGAACAGTTACTCCAGGGGCTTTCTGCTGCTTGTATGTGCACAGCTGGGGCCTCTAAGGATGGGGGTTGTTTTGGAAGAGATGAAAGGTCATGTCAAGTTGATTTAGCACCCATAAGTGCTATTGGTATGTTGCTTAGTCCCTAATCTGTGAGGTAGAGAACAAGAAGCTTGCACTATTTGCTCAACTGAAAAATGTGGCTTCCCCACCACAACCACCAATTAAGAGCATTTTTTAAAATAGAAATCTAGCCTGATGTGTATGTTTAAAGGAAACCTATCATCACAATGAGATCCAGGCTTCTCTTTGGTTATAATATATACTCAGAATATCCTGCAACTTAAATCAGTTCTTAATCCCTGGTGAAATAGACTTTTTTATGCATTTAATTTCCATTTTGTGGCACAAAGCTGAGTTCTTGAGTGTGTTATACACTACTGAGACAAGAAACGCAGCACAAAGAGCACCAGATACAGTAGTTCCCTGCAGTCTCATAAAGTTCTGTACAAAAAAGTACAAATACTGGAGGTATTAAAGTTGGAAAATTAAACACAAAGTTCTTTGTTTTTAAGTTTGCAATGTGAAATAGCTCATGCTATATATAATATGTGAGGAAAAAACAGTCTGCTTTCAAAATGGATGAAGTAGTCTGCAGGGAAAGAGAGAATTAGCAACTGATGAAAGTAAGTGAATAATAAACCAGGCAATAATACAAAATCTGAACATACATAAAAAGCTTAATCACAGTCTATATATAGAGTTTACATCTCAGGAAAATAATGTAACATATTGCTTCTCAAGGACATCTCCGACTCTCATAATAGCCTAGATTTGTACTAGAAATCAAGATTCTCTAACGGTTTATTCCTGGCAATAAAGTAAGTTGCTTCATTTGAAATGTTACCATAATTCTCATTTAAGCAATTCAAAGCTCTCGGCTGAAAGAGAGCAGGAGCAGTGTTTTCACTGGTGCCAGGAAGGTGACTGTCACAAGGCAGGAGGAGCACATGCCAAGTGCAATGTTCTTCATTAAACTGCACATCCATAGTAAGCAGATTTCTGACCACAACAATTTTCAAGTTTCAAACACTGGAGGAAGCGGCCCATTAGTACTCTCATCCTTCATTTCTGACCCGCTGTTTTATAGAATTGAAGATGCCCTGCTCTTACAAAACAGTGATTGAAGTCTGGCAAAAGTACTGACTACTCAAAAAGTACACCACCTCTTCTTCCCACTGAGGCTTTGGAGAGATTGAATTTTTCCGTCAAAGTGTAAACATTTTTCTGTAATTTTTATTTAATGAGAGCTGAGGATTCTCAGCACTTACTGGCTTGAGCCCTGGAATAGAGGTTACTTCATAAAATGGCAGGAAGGGTGTGCCTCATTCTTCCTTACCTAGTTATTTTGTGGGAGCTAAGACAACATTACTTAAATCAGAACAACTGTTATCCTCCTCAGTGAAAAATTCTGTTAGTCATAAGCAAATATTAAAACTGCTGTACAAAGCAATACAATACCATACAATGTCAGCTCAAACAGATTAAATCTAAGCAGAAGTAATGCAGAAAAAAAAGGCTACATCCCCTAGGATAGTCAGGGGAACACAACTTGCAAAAAGAAAGCTAAAAGGAAGCTTGGCAGGTATAATCCCATGAAAATAGGCATGTAAGGGCATATGGTTGCTGTCTATAAATACACCATGCATGCAAACACTAAGAGGAAAATGAAATATTTAAGCTAAAGAACAGTGGTGGCATGAGAAAAAAAAAAAAAAACAAAAACAAAACCACACCAAACTGATATAAAGCAGCCATTAATAAAATGATGCTAAAAGTTGCACAAGCTTTGGAGAGCAGCACAGCTCTGGAATGCTCTTCTGGAGGAGGGGGGAGCAAAAATCTGACTACTTTTAACATGGAGTTAGTTAAGTTTATGAAGGGAATTCCTATGTACTGTGTAAAGTCATTGTCATGATAATAAGAACATATTAAATTTCAGTACTTTATTTATTTAGTGTCTTTGATCCAAAGCACTTATATAAAAAAGCAATAATGAAAATTCCTTTCAGCCAGTACAATAAAAGTCATAATTCCTTGGGGTATTTCATTTTCTTTAGTAAAATGCAATTTGGACATGTTCCATTCAATATTTGCAGAAATGACAGAGCATCAGCCCTATGAATAATAATAAATCTAGAACATAAGATAAGCTATAGGTTATTGAAATGATGTGTTGCAAATTTTGGATCCAACCTTTGCAATGCTAAACTAGCAACAGCTGAGGAAATTTGTGACTCTTTGGCAAGTTTACAGGTCTCTTCAAGTAACTGCCCTGAAAGTCATTGGTTTTCAACTCTGTGAATCTACTGCTTGTGAAACTGAGACAAAACCACTGCTTGAAGCTGGATTCTCTGAAGGCTCCCAGCCAACAGACCTAGTGAGAACTTGCAATGTCCTTGACATCAGTGGGAGAGTTTGCCACCCTTGCAGCATGTAACCCAACTGGAGTGTATGCGCTGTGCAACCCCACCTCTTCCTTCCCTTATTTCTTTCATCGTATTTCAATCCAACAGGCAACCTAGTGCTATGCCATGTTTTGGGTGGGTGTTTGTAGGTGTATGATAGTTTACACACATGCAATATGAACCAGGAAAAAGACTATTGAATTTATGCCTGTGACCCAGCAGAGAACTTGAACCAGCCCTCCAGAAATGAAAACCTTAGCAAAATGTTTCAAGTTTGGCCCCCTAATTCAGGGTATCTAGGTCTACTTTCAGGGCCATGTATATGGCTCTTCAGTTTTCAGGGACAGCAAGCAATTTCTTGCCTATTGACTTTATAACTTGTGCAGGCTATGTAGAAATCTCCAAGCATTTTATCTGGTAAGGTTAGAAAGGACTCGTCTCCCTCTCACTTGATGGCCTAAATCAACTACTAACTGACGTGAGGGTGTTCAAAGGAAATAGTGTGTGTCGGGTAAATTATTTCACGCTGTGTATTCTGTGATCACTGGGCAAACAGGAATCTGATCCTGGGTGCTCAGCTTTCTGGTTTTAGGTGTAGTTGATATAGCAACAACAACAAAAGATCCAGATCAGACAACAACCTCTAGTAGCCTAAAAAAAGGGAATTACCTATTCACACCATATTTGCTTTAGTCAGGCCACTCCTTGTGCTATGCAAGCAGGCTTCCAAACATGACAATTTCAGCTTTAGTATGTTAATTACTCTTCGAACTAGTTTGAATTTATTTTCTGAACCTCTCTAGTCTTCACAAGTAAAACAAAAAAAAAATTAAAATAATAATTGGAACATTATATGTGATAAATGGGGTGGAAAAGCAGTAGGATCTGAACAGAAATGCTGTTCTGCCCACTGAGTGCCAGTAGTTTGTTTTATAGCACAGATCCCTAGAAGTATAGAGGGAAACAGTGGCTTCTGCCTGTTGGCTACAAGTATTTGATTTCTGTACAATTGTGTAAGGTAAGAGACTGAGCACTGAAAAAATAAGTTTGTGCAGATTCATGATTACTGTTGAAAACCCAGATGATCTGCTCTCTCACATTTTTTTTTTTTAAAAAAAAAGTACAGGCCAGCCCTTGAAAGGATTTAAATCAACTACGTCACAGAAGTAGGTAGGAGGATCTGCCCACAGTGAGTGCAGCATTAAGCTCTTTTTCTTTATTTGTTCCTTTCTTAGGGAAAATGTGACTTATAGGTTTTTTTTTTTTTTTTCCTTAGAGTTTCCTTGGCAGAAAGCTTAATGGAATTGTCTGCCATCAACACCTGCTTTCAAGCTTTCCTGATAAAATTAGATTTTATATCTCAGCATCACATATGGCATCTTTATAATTAGTCTTTTTGCAGTATATGAATGTCAGTTCCTAAAATGCTGCCTGTACTGTTCATGTGGGGATATTTTGCTTCATTAAACAAATCCGCGTTTTTCATTGGAGCTTCTAATTGTTGAAAACCCACAGTTTTGTGTGTCTGATCTCAGAATCATTTTGACGGACTGAAATATGACATATCTTCAGCTTCACTGGAACCGAGCTGCGTGCAGATCACTTCTGGAATGGGAACCTGAGATGTCTTCATGGGCCTCCATACCTAGAGTCACTTGTGGAAATGTAGTCTTTGAATATGTAGTTATCTGAAAATGAGGGGTGGGCTTTTTCAGAGGGCTCAGTATTGACCTAATCTTGGAAGCAGAGGTAGGTCTATGCTTAGGAGCTTCTGAAGAATATTACCATACGTAACATTTCAGAACAAGAACACCCAGTTTTTAACACAAACTTCATTGAAACCTGAAGCTCAGAGGTGTTTTCAGACATGTGACGATCAGAATTACCAGTCAGAAATATGGGAAAGAGTGTTCCCATGTCAGTGATTCACGGGTGATTGTTTTAAACTGTTGTAAAATGCACGGGAAGTCCTACTCTAGTACAGATACCAGTATAGGTGATAGGTGATTTTTTTCATTACTCGTGTCACAGCTGAGAATTTTTATTTCACTTGGGTACGTTCATTTCTCTGCTCAGATGAGGAAATGCACAAAGTAACAGATCATCACTATACCACTAGCACTAATGTAATGGAAGTGGTAACATTTGTATGGAAAAGTCAGCATTTAGTACCGATGCAACAGGATGAAAATGTGCAAACTGTCAACTTGTAATAGAAATGTCTTTAGTATCTCAAGTGCAAAGTTAGTGCAGTGTCAGCAACACTATTCTCTAGGAAAAAAGAAGACAAATAGGAAAACATTTATAATCATAGCTCTTGATATCTCTCATGCAAACTGCTGTCAAACTTGTACACTAATGCAGTGAATCATTCAGGCTCAGCTCACTGGGGGTGCTCCTGCTCATATTGGTAAGACTGGCCATTAGGGATTTAACTTTATAAGCATAGTAGTCCCTTAAGTTGACTGACGGAACTTCTTTCATGCCATCACCAAAATCACAGCTTCTCATGGCACTCTCTAACTGCTTCTGACGCCTATAAAAGTGGGAGAATTTGTTGAAGATCAGTGTAATGGGAAGCACTACCACTAGGATACCAGCTAGGATGCATGCAGATGCCGTCAACTTGCCAGCAGTGCTCCCTGGCACAACATCCCCGTAGCCAACTGTGGTCATGCTAACGGTAGCCCACCACCAACAAGCAGGGATGGTGGCTAACCCCTCATTCTCTTCTTTCTCAATGGTGTAAGCCACTACTGAGAAAATGGAGATGCCAACAGAGAGGTAAAGTAAAAGAAGCCCCACCTCTCTGTAGCTATACTTCAGGGTGGCTCCAAGAGACCTGAGACCTGTGGAGTGTCTAGCAAGCTTTAAGATGCGAAAGATCCTCATGAGTCTCAGCACTTGTGCAACCCTGCCTAAATTTGCTAAAGTCGGACTGCTTTCCACCACCAAGTTGACAATTAAGGTAATATAAAATGGAAGGATAGACATTAGGTCAATTAAATTCAGGGCATGCTTGAAAAATTTTAAAAAGTCAGGAGCTACTGCAAATCTCGCCACCAGTTCAAAAGTGAACCATGCAATACCAAAATGTTCCACGATTTCAAAGCGAGGGTCTTCCTCGGGGTTCCCGTTGCTGTCAACAATCTGAAAGTCCGGGAGGCTGTTCAGGCACATAGTCACGATGGAGCCCAGCACCACTACTATTGAAAGGACACTGAAGATTCGGCTTAAGACTGAGTACCCAGGATTATCCAAAGCGAGCCAGAGCTGCCTCCTGATGTTTCCAAAGGGCTGTTTGTCAAATTTAGAGGCATCATTGTAGAATGCCAAAATCTCATCAAATGAAGATGTGGTACTTTCCTGGTCACTTTGTTCCTCCCATTTCTCTTGGTCTGGCTCCATTTTCCTCCCATGGTAGCTGTAACTGCAGCAGGAGTCTATAAAGAATTCATTGATTCCCCAGTATTCAATCTCTTGGCTGAAAGAAAACACGCAGAGTTCGCCCATCACATGGAGCTTGCCGGTGTTATAAAAATGTAGCACATAAGGAAAGAGCTCGGGGTTCCTGTCAAAATAAAATTCATTCTTGGTGTCATCATAGTCGTCGCAGAGCTCCAGTATTGACTCCTTTGAGTGGCAGCTCAGCAGTTTGCCCAGCCTGGTCTCAGGGAACCTTAATAATGTGTTGGATCTCATCTTTTTCTTAAAGCCTCCAACGTTGATGCTGATCTCATTGTCTTCAAAATTTGCTTCAGATAAAGCCTTCAGGCTCTGCCCTGTCATAGTGAGCTCCTTCCAAAGGTGTATTGGGAATGAAAACCTAGGATGCAATTGCACAGAAAATCGGCAGAATGAGCAAATGTACAGCATGTTCACCTATTGATGCTTGCTTTCTTTTCTTTCTTTCTTTCTTTCTTTCTTTCTTTCTTTCTTTCTTTCTTTCTTTCTTTCTTTCTTTCTTTCTTCCTTCCTTTCTTCCTTTCTTCCTTTCCTTTCCTTTCCTTTCCTTTCCTTTCCTTTCCTTTCCTTTCCTTTCCTTTCCTTTCCTTTCCTTTCCTTTCCTTTCCTTTCCTTTCCTTTCCTTTCCTTTCCTTTCCTTTCCTTTCCTTTCCTTTCCTTTCCTTTCCTTTCCTTTCCTTTCCTTTCCTTTCCTTCTTTCTCTCTTCCCTCTTTTCCCCCTTTTCTCCCTTTTCCCGTTTCCCCCTTTTTGCCTCTTTCTTTCTGTCACCTCCCGCTGAAGACACTGAGGGCGGCTCCTTTGTTCCGGCCGCAGGCTCCTGTCCCTCCCCGTACCCTTCACCTGGGCTGCGGCTGTCGCTCCTCCGACCCCCCCCCCCGCCCCCCTCCATTACTCACGGCCTTTCTGCGACCGGGTCCGCGCGGACCTTTCCCTCCCTCCCTCCCGCCGCCCCCCGGCCCCGCCAGACGAGGACACCCCCGGCTGCCGCCGCCCGGGTTCCCGCTCTCCCCCGCGCCGCTCGCCCGGCCGCGCCTCAGGGGCCGGCGCCCTGCGCCGCCGCCCCCGCCCGGGGCTCCGCTCTGCCCCGGGGGCGCCACCGCCCAGCGCCCCGCTCGAGCCCCCGCCGCGGGGGAGCCGCCCCGCTCCGCTCCGCGCCCCGCTGCGCCCGCCCCTACCTGCTCTCAGCGGCCGCGGCCCCCCGCCGGCGCGCCCTGCTGCCCCCGGCCCCGGCCCGCCATCGCCGCCGCCCGCGGGGGCCGCCAGGGCTCGCCTCGCTGCCGCTGCCGGTAGGGGTGCTGGTGTCGGTGGGGGTGCCGGTGCCCGTGGGGGTGTCGGTGTCGGTGGGGGTGCCCGTGGGGGTGCCGGTGCCGCTGTGGGTGCCGGTGTGGGTGCCGGTGGCGGGGAGGGCGGCCCCGCCGGCCGCGCGGTGCTGAAGGGACAGCGGCCGCGCGCCACCCCCCTCAGCGGCGGGAGGCGGCGGCACGCGCGCTCGTCATGGCGACGACCCCCCGCGGCTGCCGCCCGCCCCCGCCGCTCCCACCTTCCCCCCGACCCGACCCCGCCGGCCCGATCGGGGCTGCGGTCGCCGGACGGCGGCGCGGAGCCGGGGCGGGCGGGTGGGCGGCCGGCGGGGGGGGCTGGCGGCCGCGCTGCCCGGCTGAGGAGGGGCGGCCCGGCGGAGCCGGTGTGCCGGCGGTGCCTCCGCTCGCTCGCTCTCGCTCCTGCCCCCGCGCACCGGCGCCGCGCGGGGACGGCAGCGGCGCCGCAAACTCGGGTTTCCTCCCCCCCCGCGATCCTGCCTCACGCCGGCTCCGAGCGGCGCAACTTCCCGAGGGGGGACGCCCACCCACGCCCGCCGTGGCTCTGGGCACCCGCGGACCCTCTCCCGAGGGGGAGACGCCGAGGGGGGACACGCCCACCCCGGCCACAAACCCCCTCGGCGCTCTGGCCCCTCACCCTGCCGGCGGGCGCCGCGGGAGCCCGGGCAGCGGCCGGGGGAGAGGGGTGCGGGGTGGTGCCGCTGCCCCCCCCCCGCCTTCCACGGCACGAGCGGGCCCTGCCGCGGCCACCCACGCTGCCCCCACGCAGTGTCCCTGGGGGGCCTGAAAATACGAAAGAAGGGGGCAATTCGGTGTGAGGAAAGCGAGGTGAGGCTGCCCGCCGTCCCCTCAGATGCCGGCTAGGAACCCCCGACCTCCCCACGCAACCTTGCCCGGCCATTTCGGGAGGAATAATCCTGCCAGCCTGCACCTGGGGCGGGGCGCCTGACCTCCCTGCGCTGCTGCTCTGGGCGGGGGCATGTGGAAGAATGTCTAGTTACGTGGTCACCCATGGCAGCGTGGCTGCCCACGCTGGCGGCGGCTGTGGGGAAATCTCCCTCCTCTTGCTGAGCCCGGCGTGAGGCCGAGTTTCCCCGGGGAGAAGCCCGAGGCTGGCAGCTGTGGGACGCGGTGGCCGCCCCTGCGAGCAGCAGCGGGCTGCGCACCTGAGCACCGACGCTCCGAGGAGGACGGTGCTTTGAACCGGGCTAACCCGCCCTGTCTCCTGCCAGCCGCCCCGTGACCACCTTCTCGCTCGTGATCCCACGCATCCCACGCAGTCCGGCTCCTGGAAATGCATTGCTGTCAATGCTGTGCAGGATTAGGGGGTGCAGGGGGACCCAGCCTCCTCGCTTGCGTTCCCCAGCCCTGGCAGGGTCCCGAGCGCTCCAGCCCTAGGCATCGCCCTCGGCTTGTTCCTCAAACCCTTGGAGGGGGACAGAGGTTGTACATCTCACCTCCAGCAGCACATGAGCCCTGGTCACAAGGACCCCCCCCCCCCCCCCCCCCGGTATGAAAGAACAGCCCTATAAGAGCCCAGGTAACTGAGTACAGACACGGAGTCGGGCAAGTAAGTCCTGGTGCCTGCCAGTGGCCGGGTTGCCAAGAGCCTGCTCAGCCTTCCTACCTGGGGTGTTGTGATGACCCCACCACGTCCCACCAATGCTGGTGCACTGTGTGACCGGAGCCCCCACGCCTCTGAGGACACTCCCACAGCAGTGTGCATGGACCCATAGCACCCACAGCCCCCCAGGGATGCTTCAGAAGATCCGTGCTTCAGGGATGCTACAGATGCTGCCCCTGCTTGCCTTTTCTTGGGTGGTGCTTGCTCCTGCTTTGCTCTCCTGCTGGTGAGTGCCTCCCGCCTCCCTTTCCCGCTACGGTCCTCCGGCGTGTCCCTCCCTTAGCTGCAGATGCCCTGGGTTGGGTCCCAGCGTGCTTCACTGCATGTCCAGTGGCATCTCACGGGAAGTTGAACCCACACTGAATTATGTGCACCAGGCTGCCCTCCTGGCCAGGGAAAGTGCTGCTGCCTTTCTATTCAGTCCCCCCAGCTCTTCTCCTCCTGGGAAGGGGCACACAGGAGGCAGAGACTGCACGTAACAGGGAGGAGGCTTCGCAAATGCAGTGGTAACCTGCACTTTTCCCTGTAACAACGGCTTCTCATCTCCAGAGAGGCAGCTCTCCTGCTTCCCAGCAGCAGCATAGTTGTTAGGTTAGCTTGTGACAGCCCCCTCCTCTCAGGGCTTTGCTGGTGAACCACTCACTGGGGAGCTCTAATTACACTGGCTTTTAATGCTCGGGGCAAGGGATGGCAGGACACAGGGCTGGGAACCACCACGTTGGGATTTCCGAGTTGGATGCCCCCACCATGTTCCCCAGGGCTTGGATAGATCACAAAACTTCTCTGCTGTAATTTCCCACTTACTGTTAGGAGAACAAAAATAACTCATATTCCTTAGTGACGTTGCAAGGAATAGCGAGTTGCTGCTGGTGGTGCATTCAAGTGATGTCTGTGTGTTTTCACCAGCTCTGCGCTATCCTAGGTATCTAGTGAGGGCTTTAAATATACTGAAACATCTTCAGCAAATTTGTAAAAAATGTATTTTTCATTACTTTCCTTTCTTATTCTTAAATTAGGTATTTTTTCCCTAATGCTGCTATGGAGGAAACCACGTGAAGATAATGTTTAGAGGATTTTCAAGCTTTTATATATTGTTCTCTCCTTCTAAGCCACTTGACTAAGAAAAAAGATTATAGGCAGCCTCATACTCATTCATCCATCTCTGTTCTTTATCTACCCTGGAAAAAAACACTGGTCACTTTTCTAACCTCTGTTTTCTCATTAAAAGGCACAGTGAAGTAATATAACTGCGTAAGGATACAACTGCCCCTAGTCTAATATAACTGCTCCTGTAATTAGGGCTAATTGGCTCAGCCGGAGCATTTTTCTAATAAGGCTAAAATGCTTCCAGCACCCACGATAGTAATCCAAAATCCATCTGAATGTTTCTGCAAGGCATGCACTCTGCTCCACAGCCACACAAGCAGGTCTGTTGCTGACCTAGTGTTTCTGCCTTTCCAGCAGTATTACAGGATGAATTGCTGTGGATGTGCCATCACTGGTGGAATCCAAGGCAAAAGATCTGCTTTGGTATGTCAAAAGGAATCATGTATGTCATTTTGGCACAAAGTGAGCTTGTGATGTGTCAGATAAGAGCAAATTTTGGGATGCACTAATAATAAATCAAATAAATATAAACCAACACTTTGTCTCCACTGACTTGTGGACACTTCTTGGACAAGGGAGAATGCAAGAGGAGTGCTGAGGTGGGGCTGGGAGTTTAAGGAAGCATGGAAGAATTGGCTGTTGGAGTGGGGAGATAAGTGGGTGACTCGTATCACCTTAGGGCAATATTACAAAAGCTCAACTAACTTTGGGTCTGCTGGTTATAGTTGTTGACTCTCAGACTGTGTGAGAAAGACAGGGCTTGTTTTATTGGTACATGTGTACCGTGTTATTTAAGGAACATAAGAAGGTGCCAGCACTGTGTAAAAACAGGTTATATACAGGTGCCTGTCAGGGCTGATCTGGGTCCGGAGACAAACCAACTGCAGTGTGTTTGACTATACACCCTGCTTTGGGCTTGTGGTACCTGAACTGTGAGGGAATGTGGACATTATTGCCTTGCTAGTGACTGTCTCGGTGTAGGAAGCTGCCGCCTAAGAAGCCATGTCCTTCAACAACATCTTCAATATGAAATATTGAATAGGGTCTAAAGGAAGATATGGGACCTAAGTCAGTGGTTTTATCAACACTTCCACTGTATGGTGGATAGATTCACTTTGGACTTGACACAGTCATCTATTAGGCTGAAGGTGGAACTTCACTCTGAACTTGATGCTTACTGGAAGGTCAATCTCTGGCCCTGGAGCCAGATTCAAATGTACATTCTTGTTGACCATTTCCTTTTGCTCCAGATAGATTGGAAAATCCTGGAGTCTTCATGTGTTAGTTTAAGATCAATAGCTATGATCTCTTTTTCTTTGCAAAATCTCACAGGCAGCTGGGAGCAAAGCTGAGACCCTTTCATGATGGCATTCCTACTGCCACAACTATTGACTGTGGCCAGTTGGTGAATATGTTTAAAAGAAATAAAAATAGTTTTGCACATAATGCTCATTTAAATATTGGAAAAGGACTGTTGCAGAATATTGCCAAATCTAAAAGAAAGAGTAAGTTGAACACGGATTTAAACAAATTCATAAATGCTACATCCCTCTCTAGATATTTATCCAAATAGATCATCTGAGTACAGCCTGAATTTGACAGAACCCCTGACTGAGACAGAATATTGCAGAGGAGGGACCCTTCTAAACACTCTGTGTTCTTACCCCCTCATGTCAGCAAGGTAGCCGTTCTCATGATGCTTGGTTGCTGGCAGTCTATGGCTGGCTTTTCCTAACTGGTATAACAAAAGATGAAATTAGCCCCACTGCATGATCTTTCAGCTGTTTTCAAACCTCCCATAACAACAGGCAGAAAAGAAGTGCCATTTGTTTATGAATCTGCTCATTCTGTAAGTGCCCTGACTGACATGCCTGCTTTTCTTAGGAGGCAAAAGCTTTGCACAAGCTCCTGTGACATTTGCAGTATAAAACTGGGGAGGGAGGAGACTCAAACGCTTTGCTAAGCTAGAAGTATACAAGGCAGTGATAGCAATGTCTGAAAACAGACCTCCACTGTGATGGAGTGGAACTCCAGTGGAGCACAGAAAGGCCATCTGGCAGCTAAAGAAACTGAACCATGTACTGACCATGAACTGAACATTTCATTTTGGCTGACAGCACCTCAACAGAGTGACAAATACTGATCTTTTGTGGTGCACTGATTGCATGAGCAACGAAGTTTCACTGTGAAGACTCTGCAGCATTATGACTTTTGTTGTGAGCTGACCTGATTAGTCACTGTTGTGCCTGTTCCACCTGATTCTTGACTATGAAGGACACATGATAATATTTGCTTTTGCAAGCCCTCTGGGGAGCATTGTCTTTCTTAATTAAATCACCATATCCCAGAATCATGGAGTGCAAGGCAAAAAAGGATCATGAGATAATTGAGACTTTCTTTTAGTATAGATTGCAGAATATCAACCTTCTGTCTCCTACTGAAAACTAATGTCTGGGATGGGTTAAATGAACCACACCTACAGACCCCAATGGCAATATATTAGAGGAGGCTGCAGTGACTATGTTTACATGAGCATTTTACTTGGGATCGGGATTGTGTTTTTGAAGTGACCCTCTTGATCAGCTCCACTACCTTGATTTTGTTTACGTTGAGTCTGAGAACTATATGTCCTTTGGATGAAAACAACACAAAAGCTGAGTAAGGAGTAAGCATTGCCAGTAGCAATAAGCAACAGGAAAGAAGGGGTTTCAGAATCGCACTTTTGGATGTAAGATGGGGACCTAATGCAGTTCAGTGGTCACTTTCCCAGCGGCACTGGTGCATGGAGATGGGGAGAAAGAGGATCTTGCTTGGATCCAGGTTATAGCTATTAGTTTTAAATTGTGACTGAAAAACCTAGTTCTCTGCTGTCAGTCAGCTGACTTGGAACATTTGAAGGCTATTTCACTTGCATTTGGAACCTACCCATGTGTTTCTTTCCTTACACTTCTCACGCTTCTGTGTATCTAGAAAACAAAGCCATGGGAAATCCAGCTACAGCATAGCTCCTCTGGGCAGATCCCCAGATTTGATATATTGTCAGTTGATTTGCTCTCACTGAGAATATGCCTCATGCTTAGATGGTGCAGTCTGTTTTGTCTCCATTTTTCTCCTGTGCACTTTTAAAAAAAATGGGTAAATGCTACTTGCTCTATGCAAGTGAGAAAAAACTCACACAAAGCTAATCTGGGCCCCTTATTCTAAAAAGAATAATTGAGATAAATTCTTATTTCCATAGGTATATTTATTTGTGACATAGGAATCTCCATCTTAAATAAAAAAAGCCAAGTTGAACACAAGCAGGAAGACCAGTCCCTACTTGGAAACATTTTACTCAAAAAGCATGAATATGAGAAAACCCCTCCTAACTCACATCTATTTCAATCTGTGAGGAAAACTGATTTTAATTATGAAACCAGCATGCAGAAGGGCAGGAGAAGCCTCTCAAATTAGGTGACCCAAGTTCACAGGCTGTGCTAACTTCCTGGAGCAACAAGGGCCATATAATACTTTACACAGGTTTGTAAGCTTCAGTTCAGGATTGTTCAGTGTTGCAATGGTGGGCCAGCTGCAATGTTGTGACCATTGCCTGACATGTGGATCAGTATTATCTCCTTCTTTCTTGTCAATTGCTGACTCTTTTGGGGGAGTTTGGAGTTAGGAGACCCTTAGGTAATCCTGGGTTTCAAATAAACGGTAACAACACTAAAATTGTAACAGCCAGAAGAGACTGCTTCTGCTGCCAAACACAATTTCTTAACCCAGTGACTCCCCTCCCAACTCTTTGGACAGTTTTCTGATGGGTGTCTGATTCTTCTCATCCATATAGTCACATCATACAGCATATACCCTGCCATGAGACCTGCTCCACCACCCTTCACACCCTGTCAGCACAGACCTCAGCAGCACACTCTTTGTTCTGCCTGGCCTGCCTCAGGTGCAACCTAAGAGTGCTCTGCAGAAGGGTCCAGCCAGGCAGCCTGGCCTTGCCTTTTGTTGCCCAGCCTCATCACTAGGCATATTGGCAAAGACAGACTGATAATTTCATGGCTGTCATCCACACAGAGTGAGGCTAGTCTGCAGTGGGCCGGGTAGAGCTTAGAATCATAAGCATCTTAAAAAAAAAAAAAAAAAATAGGGGAGCATAAGAGAATGTTACACTTCGTCTGTCCAAAATATATTTATTTTACAACTGAAAAGCTTAACGCCCAGCTAGATCAATAAATGAGATAAAACACATAAGCAAAGGAAATGGAAAGCGGGCATACTGGCAACATTCCCTGCACCTCCCAGAGGTGTTTCTGCAGGGACAGATCAGGAGATGCACTATCTGCTTTCCATGCCTGAGTTGCCGCTGCCACCCCTCACTGGTTGCCCAAACAACTGGATGTTGCAACATCTGGTGTCTGCAGCCATATTCTAGCTTGAGAGAAAGCTCTACTGGATCTTTGGCTGAGGTCGTAGAGATTTGAGTGGAAAGGTTTCAGGGAGATAACATAAGTACTAAGACCCAGCTCTGACCATAGAGGACACTCAGGAGCTCCAGCCCTTTCTCCCTCTCAATACTTGTGCAGCTCAGCACAGATTCAGAAGCCACTGGTTCCTGCCTCCTAAACATAGGTCTCAGTTTCTTAAATATGAAATACCAGCATTGTCTGTTCTTTATGAAGCCACCCAACATCAGATCCTAGCTTCATATTTCTTGTGAAGGATTTAGCTATTGCACTGGGGGCTCCAGTGTTCACAGTTCTTCAGTCTCCACTTTATTTGTACCAGTTGCTCCACCAAGAGAAGAGCAAAGTTTGCCTATGAAGTCATCCTGAATGTGAAGCAGCTTAAGGGTCTTGGATGACTGAAGAAATAGCAGCATGGTCCTCAAAAGGAATGGTCCCAAACTGGAAGCACGGGTACTCACTGCCCAGTATCACCAAAAGGGAACGAGTGAAAGGCACATCACACCTAGACAGTTTCCTGAAGCTTCCCAAAACAGGTGCTGTGAATACTCTCTCCCAGTTTGTGTGGACCACTCACCATTGCTTCATAAACCACCATGTGCAGAGTTTGCCAGCTGGAAATTTAAGGTAAATCTATCTCTCCTTGAGATGTTTGTAGCAAATACTGTGTTCAGTTACTGTTGAATTACTCGAGTGTGTCCAGAGAAGGGCAATGAAGCTGGTGAAGGGTCTGGAGCACATGTCGTATGAGGAGTCGCTGAGGGAACTGGGGTTGTTTAGTCTGGAGAAGAGGAGGCTGAGGGGAGACCTCATCGCCCTCTACAACTACCTGAAAGGAGGTTGCAGAGAGCTGGGGATGAGTCTCTTCAACCAAGTAACAAGTGACAGGACAAGAGGTAATGGCCTCAAGTTGCGCCAGGGAAGGTTTAGACTGGATATTAGGAAGCATTTCTTTACAGAACGGGTTGTTAGGCGTTGGAATGGGCTGCCCAGGGAGGTGGTGGAGTCCCCATCCCTGGAGGTGTTTAAGAGTCGGGTTGACATAGCGCTTAGGGATATGGTGTAGTTGGGAACTGTCAGTGTTAGGTTAATGGTTGGACTGGATGATCTTCAAGGTCCTTTCCAACCTAGATGATTCTGTGATTCTGTGAAATAGCCTGGAAGGGCATGAGAGATACATGACCATTACATGCTGCCAACAAAATATGTTTCTGTAATGGTATCACCTCCAGCAACTTCTCCTTGTTTTGGTAACAAACTAAAGAATGAAGAGAAAGAAAGATTTTGTGCCACATGGAGCCTTACTGTGATTGCTATAGTTTTGGGGTTTTTTAAATTCTGCTTAGTGGAAAACAGACAGTCTACTTTAATCATTTATTCTTTAAAAACTGTCTGCAAAGCAAAAGGAATTTAAAAACTGTTTCATAGTCTGCATAATGCTTGTGTCCCATTTTTCAAATGGGAGAGCACCCCCCACCCCTTTAAAAATACTGTTTGAAGGAACAGTCCATCTCTTGAGTCATTAACTGTAACTTTGCAATGGTAGTACCTTTCCTGAAATGCATCTCAAAAGCAGTTTGGGCTGTCATTTATCCTGAAGGTTGGACTTGCCTATCTGAGGGTTTGATTCTTACATGCCTCCAAATATATTCTGGTTGTTAAGAGATATCTCACCAGTGGATGAAGGATCAAGAAACTATTTCCTTTGGATTTGATTCAGTTTGATATTTTGGGATTATATTTAAAACAAGAACAAGCCAATTAAAAAAAAAAAAAAGGATCACTAAATAAGATTCTAATTAATGTTTCCCACTGCTATCGTGGAACAAAAGGTTTTAAAGTTTCTGAAACATGTTAGGACATCTGTGCTCAGTTTCTATACACAATGCAGAAAGTCCAAAACATCATGAGAAACCTTATTCTGAAGGGATGCCAGTCCAGATCCATGCTCTGAAGAGCTTCATATGGTTCAGATCAGTTTATAAAAATGCCTCTGAACTGTTTTATCCTTAGCTAACATGATTTTAACTTCAAATTTTTTAACCTCAATTCAACAAAGCACTTAACGACACGCTTAATTATAACCACCTCTGGTTTTCAGAATCATGCTCTTCTTTGCTCTCCTGGAGTTTGTTATTCCTATAATAAATAGTAAGAGGAAATAATGAAGGAATTTTTTTCAAGAGCCTTTACTATGGAATTAAGAGAATATAGCAGTAGTTTAAACTTCACTATTCGGCTTGCTGACTGATTCATTTAGTATGAATTCGAGTGAGGGCCAGCATGTTGTGAGCACAGGAAAACCTGAATTCCGTTTTGTTTTTCTTTTCAAACTGCTGCTTTGTGGACCAGTTCTGAACTTTGCTGCAGTTGGAATATTACATTAACCAGCTGCTGATCAAAGACTTCACTGAATCTAGGTCAGGTCTAATTTGTGAAGCTCGCAGAGTTAGTCACTATGGCAGCTTTCTGAAAGGTACAGACAGAGAATCCATGAGCTGTGGGAACAGAATTACGGGGCTTCTTCTCACCATCAGTTTTAATGCAATTTGTTTTATTTCCTTTTCCAGGAGTTCCTTTTTCTCAGAGGTCCTAGTAACAGAGATTAAATGTGACAGCCACATCTGTTTTAGGAAATTCTTATGGAGATATCAGATTGGTAGCTGGCTCAAGTGATGTTAAAAGTGAATGCTTCTGGTCTGAGCAGGTGGTCTATCAACAGTATGAAAAACCTGTAGCCTTTTATAGTGACTTTCATCTCAGGATCTCAAAGTGCTCTATAAATATCAGTTGATCAAGCCTTACAACATCCCTGTGAGGTGATCACTTTGTAATTGAAGGGAGTGGGTTTTATGGCTCAGAAGTTTGCCACTGGCTGTGAAATCCTATTTGCAACTCACAAAATTTGCTGCAAGTACAGCAGATGTATTGCTGCTGTGTCTGGAAATAAGAGCTGTTTGAGATGTAGTGGTGCTTGTGCCACTGGTACACAGGTTCTTCTTCCCTTCTGATTTGCTCCACTGTCCCCTGTTCTCCCGTCCTCATTTCCTGGTGCCCCCTGCCAAGTGCACACACTAACCACACTTTCCTTTGGATATCCACCTTGTGCCATATTTTCCAGATAGAGCTTGACATAGATGCATGCTTTGCAGATTGTTTCTCTGCAGTTCCTAGGACAAAATGTGTGCTAAGGTGTACTTCAGCCGGTTTTCTCCCAGATGTAGCAGTGGAGAAAACTGCAGTGCTCTCCGGTCTCAGTATTGTTGGGGTAGATTTAAAGGGTTAACTTAGCATCACAGAGACCACGTCAATAGGCAGAGAATGCCTGACTGAGCAATGTCCTGCCTTGTAAAGCAGTGCCGTCTGCCCTACAGATGGGCTGGAGCATAAGGTTCACCAAGGGCATGTTTGCTTCAGTGAATATTACTTTTGTATTTCACAAGAAACCATGAACAGGCTTATTTCAGAGCCCAGTCATAACATGACAAATATTATCTGTGTGTATGCATCCACGTATATGTGTGTAGGCACTGCTTATATGGTAACCACCAACACTTCTTCTTTAGGACAGGACTTGGGTACAAAATTAATCTTTTCTGTGGTTTGTTTTGTTTATTTGTTTCTATAGATGTAGAGGTTATTTATGTTGAGCACACTTTGACTTGCAACGAACATACTTAAAATTCAGCCATATTCTAGCTCTAATTGTGACCTCATGGGACATAGCCATTTGGGCCCTCCAAAGACAGTGTTACTTCCTTCAGTAAAATTTGTGATGGGGGGGGTATGGGGGAAGATCAGTATTTCCAGATGAAAATACACCCAGTTTCTTGGATAAAGACATGAGTCTTTATTGCCTGTGTGATAACACTCAGGTTATAAATATCAGCTTTTGACAATGTCAACACACAATCCCTGATGCTGGCTGGTAAATCCCGGTTTGTTTTTTTAAACATTCTGTAAAATATGGTTGCCATCCAAGGCTGAAAGGAGAGTCCCTGCCAGTGTTAGTCTGGAACTTGTACTGCATTTTATACTTCTTAGTATAGTATTAGGTTGAATATATAATAAGGTTGAAAATACCAACTCTATCCCCAGTCAATAATTGCAGCACAAAGAAACCTTAAATGCAAAGATATTTGAGGTTTTTATGGTATTACACCAGAGAACTTAACATCAGATTTTCAAGTGGTTATAATTTTTAAATTTGCTTTGTAAAGGACTTTACCTTCCCTTCTCCGTAACAGTCAGCACATCTGGATCTCCACCCTGATTGTGACCTCTGGATATTGCCATAATAGAAACACTAAATAAATGTAATTATTGATAAAAAGTGGGCAGGTTATTTCTTCCCTTGATCTGTAGTTTAGAAGATTTCCATGGACATGGTTTGTTCCTAGTCTACAGCTACCAATAGATCAATACAATGACCAGTGTGTGAGGATAGTGTCTCTAAATTAAAAAAGCTGAGGATTCTTTTCAATAACTGAACCAAAGTGACTGAGTTCAGCTTTCAGTTAATTTTCATTTTGGCTGTATCATGACATACTACAGATTTCTTAGCAAAAAGTATTGAATGATCAGATGGAACCAAAAACAACCTAGCAGAAACTCGAAATTTTGTTGGGGGAGAGGAAGCAATCAGGAAGTTTACTACTGTAAAAGTTTGTTCTGTACCCTAAAGAGGGGAGCAAGGAGAATAGTTTCTCAAAGATTAAAATGTGTAATAGCAGGCAAACCTTTGTACACTCAGAGCATCCAGTTCTTGACACAGCAAACAGTAACCTAGAAACATATGTGGTGAGCAATAACACTCATAAATCTTAAGAGATTATGTGTTCCTAATGTGAGACTTCAGACTGATCTATTTTGTTAAGTGCCAAACTTCAGCATGATTCAATCAAGTTTTGCTTAATCTGAATTTATTTACTCTTTGTGATGATGATTCATTGAACATGTCTGTGGTCCAGTCTGTTGAACTAATTTATCAGGCATTTTGATGGACTGGTGATTTGTCTTCTCTGAACATTTCATGGTTTATTTATTTATATCATCTGGATTGTGTAGAACAAGAACTGCAGTTCTGCTAAGAATTAAACATTCCTCAATGATTCCTTTAGTAACAGGAAACACTCTCTAGATAGGTATTCTTCTTGTGATGTAGCCAAATAACTAAGCCAGGAAAACTTCTCTTATCTACAGATCAAATTCCCCTAAATAAATTACTGTGTTAACATGGTTAGATTTTTATTAGAGGCACAACCTGGCAAAGATGGAGGGATGTGGTGAGGTTTCTCTGTGCAGGACACAGGGGTTTTCCTGGAGGCTGGTATAGGTCGTCCCAAGAAGAAATAAGACACAAGGGGTTTGCTTGCATAGCCCAGTTATCATGCCAGTACTGTGCTGTGGGACATTCTCACACTAGCTGTTCTCTGGCTCTTATGGATAATGATAGTATGAGACAGGTCAGGCTGAACTTCAGCATAAGTTGGTAACTTATATACATTCCCAGAACTGTACTTGAATTGCCGTTCTCTACTGAAATCCGTGTCACTATGATGACACTGTTGTGGCTACTTGTTAAAGCTAACTTCAGAACAGATACAAGCAGCTGGTATGCCTACCTTCAATGCAGGTGCATTGCTTTGGCCTTCTCTCTTCCAAGGGAATATATCTCATCAAGTGATTTTCAGACAGACTTCCAACTCTACCTGCGAAGGAATTAAAGAATAAACACATGGAAGAGGCAAACTATTTCCCAGAGTGGAAGGTGCTGATTTTCCATGGATGCAGAGTAAGGGTCCTCACTTTTCCAAAGGGATGCAGTCTGCAAGGTCTGGGCTCCTCAGTACAAGACATATAGACATAACTAAAGTGAGTCCAGTGAAGGGCCATGGAGATGTTTAAGGGACTGGAGCATCTGACATATGAGGAGTGGCGGTAAGAGCTAGGGCTGTTCAGCCTGGAGAAGAGAAGGCTCCAGAGGATCTCAGTAATGTGTATAAAATATCTGACTGGGTGAAGAGGTGCAAAGAAGATGGAGCCAGTGGTGCCCAGCAACAGGACTAAAGGCAAAGGGAACAAACTGAAACACAGGAAATTTCACTAAAACATAAGAAAAAATCTTCTACAATGGAAGGGTAGTCAAACACTGGCACAGACTGCCCAGAGAGGTGGTGGACTCTCCAACCCTGGAGATATTCAAAACCTGGTTAAACACAATCATGGGCAACATGACCCTGCTTTGGGCAGGGGATTGACAAAGGGTTCGCCAGAGGTGCCTGCCAGACTCAGCCATTCCATCAGATTAAATTAAAAAATCTCAAGTGTTTGTTAGTGCAGCTTTTCCTGACAATTGACAGTGGTGGGCAGAGTATTTCAATGTACCAAGTAGATGTTAACCCTCTTGACTCTTAGGCACATGGTGTTCTTCTTATGAGCAGCCAAACAGTGGATATAAATTAAGATCAAGCACCATTAATGGAGCAACAGTACTAGAACTAGTGTACTAGTGGTAGTAAATGTGTGCACAGGTATGTAGCATGAATATCAATTGAGGTTGTAAGAAGAATAGGGAAGTGATTCAAGTACCAATTAGATGTGCTTTATTTGCTGCCATTCAGGGACTGGTGTTCCTGCCATACTACTGAGCTTGATCAGTGGCATCAGATTTTGGTCCCTTTGCTTATTGTTGCTGTTTCGTGGGCTACATCAGCCCTGAACTTGGCTCAAAGCCTCCTTAAGAGTTGTCTCATTTAGGAATTTTGCCTAGTCATTAGAAAGAAAGAAACTGTAAAAATCTGATGTTACGTGGATTTATGCCATAAATCACTGGAGCTGTAATGATCAGGCAGAAATGTGTCCTTTTTTCCTCTGATACTTTCTTCTGGCCTCCCAATGTACTGCCTTGCTTTGTAGGTTAGCTAGCCCTAAATAAAAACCCGATCAGTTTGTATCTGAGGACAGTGAAATACATCTGAGATATCCCAAACACATTTGGCATGTTTAAACACATCCTTTCAGCTTGTCTTCTTTCACACAGCTTCTGAGTGATGTTAATAATAATATCATTTATTTTGGATGATTGATTCTGTGATTCTTGCTTCTACATCCCAAATGCAATAATTCCAGTCTTGGCTTCTTTTCTTCTTCAGGGAAATGCATTAAACTTCAGTTATTCTAGATATTTAGAACTGGAAGACGAAGACCCATTTGTATACAGGTCTAAAGTTATTAAACAACTAGAGGTATTTCAGATCTAATTGTTTTATTAATGCCTCTCTGTTGACTTTGATTGAGGTAAGAGATTTACATTGCCAAGAAGAAGAAATGAATGGGGTCTTTATGTATAGACATATGTATTAGATCATTTGTGAATTTTTAATATGGGAAACCAGCCATACTTAAATGATAAAAAGTATTTGTATAACACCACTGTTTCTTGCTGGTGTTACTTATCTGAAAATAACTCTACAGGAGTCAGTGTAATTGGAAGTATATAAAACCTGTGGAAGATCAGAATGGAGATCTCTGCTTTCAGTCTTATTTTAGATTCAGAAATCAGCACGGGCACTATGCACAGTTTCAGGAAGAAGGTACTTAGCTTTCCTATCCAATTAGAGATCCACAGTGGGTTATTTGTCCCTAAGATCTATGGAGACAAACGTAGCCAACCAACCCCCTTTTAACAATATGGCTTTATTTTTTTGTATCTGGGGGATAGCTGGTATGCTGGTATACCTATAAAATTAACCAGACCTGACGGAAAGAAGCTGGAGTGACAGAAGGAGATGGCAATTTGTTTCAAGAAAAGAAGATGTACCACTGTTTTTCTGTGTCTGAAGATATGCAAATGCAAAAACCATCTGACGATAACAGTGTATTAGCAGCTCTGCCAGCGTCTCTCCACTCACCCGCTGAACCGTGCTGAGGATACAAAAGTTCCAGTTCTGCTGTTTACCCAGCTGTGTATCAGCTGGTTCCATATGAGGAATTTGTCTTTCCAGTTTGCTTTTGTAAAAGCCCAAGAAATTACTTGAAACAGTAAAAAAAATAAATTCATAGGAAAAGAGCATAGTAATTGCCAAGCCAGACTAAGGAATGCCAGAACTAAAATTGCCATAATTCAGGTCCGTTGTGTGCATTATCTTCCAATTTCTAATTGCGTGACCACAGAGTGGTGGGTTTTTTGCTTTTTCTTTTTTTCCTTCCTGCAGAGGATGGACCTGCTGTGGGATGAATCATGGTTACCTCATTGCAGAAACTGTGGAATTTGGAGAGTGATGGCAGAGGATTTCAAGATAGGAAAGGATTGTACTGTGGTTTGGGAAGCTGAGTGTTGTCCTGGTATTGGATTTTGTTGCTATTATGGATTTTGTTGTTATTCTCCTGAACATCATTCCTATGTAATGCTGGACTAGTTACTTAACTCAAAACTTTTCACAGATGGTAACTGATTTTCTGGAAACCCTGACAACTGGAATCTGATATGGGATGTGCTGAATACTCACTATTATGGGAACTGTGCTTTGAAGATATTTAGATGCCGAAAAAAACTGTTCTTAAACATGTCAAATGAGAAACCGAAGTCTATGGTTTCTTTTGGCAATTTTGACTCAATGACCCTGAGTAAACATAGAAGGTAATACTTCCTTCTCATTTTCAGGAGCCTTGGGAAGAAAAATTGTCAGTGTTTGTAGAACAGCAGGATCCTGCAGAGGAGAAGACCATAAAATTCCTTTTTTGGGAATAAGAAGCTGTGTTTCAACACTGTGTCAGATGATAGGTGCCATACCTAGAATAAGAGGGTAAGATTATTCAAATATTGATGCCGCTATTTTTGTGTAGTGAATTAGCAAAGAACCATAGCAAAGGCTTTTAAAGTTCATTTAATCTACTCCCCTGCCTGAAAGCAGGATCAGCTACACCTAATATATTCCTGTTAGATACTTCTTTAAGCTCCAGTGACAGAATTTTCACAATTGCATGATTTTCCACCGCTTTATTTTCCTTACCATGACAAAGTCTTTCCCAGTAGCTAGCTGAAATCTCCTCTTTGCTGCACTGCTTGCCCAGTCCTCAGGGGAGAGGGAGGAAGGTTCATCTGTGGAGCTGCCTTATAGTGCACACGTAAAGGGTGCAGAACTGAGATTATCCCTTTATTTCCAAAGAGATTTAAAAATTGCCCCAGACCAATGGTCTGCAACACCACAGGCTGGGGGGGTTGACTGCCTGGAGAGCAGCTTGGCAGAAGAGGACCTGGTGGTCCTGGTGGACAGTAGGCTGGCCATGAGCCAGCAACATGCCCTTGCAGTAGAGAAGGCTAACAGCCTGCAAGGATGCATTAGGTAGAGTGTTGCCAGCACATTGAGGGAGGTGACTATTCCCTTCTGCTCAGCATGGGTGAGACACGTCTGGAGTGCTGGGTCCAGCATTAGACTTCCCAGTACAAGAGAGATATGGATATAATGAAGCTGGTCCAGTGAAGGGCCATTAGGATACCTAAGGGACTCAAGCGTCTGACATATGAGAACAGGCTGTGAGAGCTGGGGCTGTTCAACCTAGAGAAGGAGTCTCATCAATGTGTATAAATACCTGAGGGAGGGAGGTGTAAAGAAGTTGGGGCCAGACTCTCCTCCATGGTGCCCACTGACAGGACTAGAGACAATGGGCACAAACTGAAACACAGGAAATTCCACTAAAACATAAGAAAAATCTTCTTGAATGCAAAGGTGTCAAGCACTGGCATAGGCTGCCCAGAGATGTTGTGGACTCTTCAACCCTGGAGATATTCAAAACTCTACTAGACACAATCATATGCAACATGATCCTGTTTTGGGCAAGGGACTGACTAGACGATCTCCAGGGGTGCCTGCTGGCCTCAGCTATTGTGTGATTGGGTGCCCCTAGGAGACATATGTAGAAAGCATGAGCTTGGCATTTAGCTCCCGCATATTGAAGGTACTGTGCAACTATTCTTTGCACTAAAATTGGAGATGGCTGTTTCACTCATGGGCTGTCTGTATAATAAGGGGAATCAAGGTAGAAATACTTAATGTTTGAATACCTTTTATGATTCTGTATGGTGAGAGTTATCCCTTGCTCATGAGGATCTGGAGTTTGGGTGCCTTCCCAACTCTCTGCAGTAAGGTGTAATTGTTGTTTTTTTTTTTAATTTATTTCCATCCTTGTGTAGTTTTTCCAAAACATTGACTATTACCTAGGTAAAGAAATACAGCTTGTTTCCAAGTCTAATGCTTCCCTCACCAGTGATGTATTAAAATGCTCCTCACTTTTGTCCTTATCTTCTACAGACAGCTGGGAAGCCAGTTCCCAGTGTCATAATTTTCAATAGATTTCTTTTCTCCTTCCCTTCAGCCCAGAGCATGATATCTCATTTTATAATGCATTATAGCTGTTTGTCTGGGGTATGGATTTATCTAAATTAAGGGTAATTTTCCAGTATATTCTGGACATTCTCATGGCACACAAAAGTGGTTTAACACCTTAAAACAATGATCCTGTGAGATATTAGTGCTAGATTAACCTACACCATAACCAAACCTAGACCTCAAAATTCCCTTGCCTTTTCCTCTTCACCCTCAGATTGCTTAAATTCCTGAGCCACATTCCTGCACATCTGTCAGCCAAGTTCCTCTCAATCATCAGCTTTTAGTCCTGCCTCCAGAGCCATCTGAATCCATACCATGCTAAGCAATCAGTTTTGAAGTTCACAATCCACTCTGCCACCCTGCCCTTTTCTTCTGCTGAATGTTTTTCAGATTCCTTGTGCCTCCTCCCTTCTCCCGAAGAAGAGAGTAAAAGCATGAATGGGAGGAGTTGGTAACCACTGCTCCCTCTGCTAGGCTGTGTGGTTAGGACATTCTTTGAGGAACTGGAAGGTGTGGGGTCAACTTCAGTCTGGCAAAAGGGGCAGAGAGCTCAGATCTCTTCTTGTCACTGAAAAATAGTACAGCCCCTGATCTGTGACGTGTCAAACTCCCTGATCTGAACCTGACTTTTTCTTAGGTGGTACCTGCTGGCAGGTCACTTACTTTATTTCCTTGGCCTCTCTCTTTGTTTTTCATTAACTGTCCCCTGTTTTTATGAGGATTTTTTCCTTCCTAGATGACTGTACTGTGATGGCAGTTTAGGGGAGAGAGAAGCTCACCTCTTCTCAGGATTTTACAACAGATGAGATGTCTTAGCAGACGAACCCTTTTATCTGGACTGCAGTCACTCTGGCTGCCATTGCCCTCTATATCCATTCAGTCTGTCCTCTCAAAGACAAAAAACCTGTTTCCTAGAGCCCGTTCTCTCACATGCTTTTATGCAAGCTAGTTTTAAGGGATTCAGAGAAAGAAATGTCAGACCCCTCCACAGGTAGCTGTTTCGCAGGGCAATATGGCTCACCCTGTCAATGAGTCAGCCTATATTTCTTTTAGCTTGTTTCTGACCCTTGTTCCTCCTCACTCCATAAATCAGTCCTCCTCCTCCTCTGTGATGTTTACACTGCCCAAATAGATAGAGGTCCCCAGGGTGGTTCCTCACCTCCAGCAGATTGTCTCAACATTAACGCCTGAGCACACTCTGCTCTCTTTGCTCAGCTGTCATGCAGCCAAACTCATTGACTTAATTCGTCATAAATCAATAGGTCCAGATACTTACCCTCTTGTTTCCTTTGGGATGAGTCTGCTCCACAAACTCACAGCCAGTTATTAGGACCTTCTGTCTCCCTTCTTTAAGCACATTTCTCCACTTCATGTCTGCATTTGAGGTTGAGCTTTCTCCTGCAGACTTTTGCCTTGTGCCCGTCCACTTGGCTGTTGTTTTGTTTTTTCCAGCCTGTCTAGGTTTCTTTATGTTTTGTGTCTGTCCCCATTGGTTTACACAACACTTTTCTAATTCATAGGAGTTGTTACATCAAATATAAATTGAATGAATGTGGTGTTTACTGCTTCCTTCCAGATCATTAATAGACATTAAATAAAACCAGACTTAGAGCAGATTTCTAGCCCTCCTTTCCTCCCCTCCCCAGACCCAACCCATGCCCCAGATATTCTCCCATCAGCTCTTTATGTTCATGTTTATCTTTTGTTCCTCTTTGTTTATGGACTCACAGCCTGTGTTCAATCTCTGTGACAGTGCTCATTTCCCAGCCAACTTGCATTCATTTTTCAAGTCATGTTTTGTAGCTGAGGCTTTTCTCAGGACTGGCTGTAGGCTGCTTCTTCATTCCCTTCATCTGCTGGTTTTGTAAATCAATAAGAAAGGAGCAATCATGTTTGTTTGGCAAGATTTAGTCTTTATTGACTCTCTGGCGTGACTTTCATGCTGGTACTAAGCAAACGCACCATCACTGGTGATGGGGGATGTGTTCCCTTTTGCACCAGCAATGAAAATTCCCTGTGCTCTTCGCTGCTTATTGAATTTATTAATCCCATTGTATTTATTAATCCAGTCCCTTAACAATGTAAAAGATGGGTCATGATGGCCAGCTGGTTGTTCTTCCATGCTGGCTCTCATCTACCTCCTACCAGCAAATACTTTATTCATCTGCTTAGGAAGGTCTCAAATTTGTAGCAAGAGGAAAGAGATTGCCATTGACAAATTCTGAGAAACAAATTGTGACTGATCTAGGAGGGTGGAGGCAGGAGGGAGATTCATGTGGTTAAAATGTCATCTCCAGCAGAGCCAACATCCCTCCCATATTGCAGTAGGACCTGTAATATGACTGCTGCAACCTGCTCTCTGAAGGCAGGATCAGGTAACCGGACCTCTTGCACCTCATCACTTGTTGTTGGCACTCCACAACATGCTGCTGCTGTGGCTCAGCTGTACAGACTGGTGCAGAGAAGGCACTGAGTGGAGTCACTAGGATCTTGCAGGAGAGACAGGCATGTGGGGATTAGCATCACTGAGGCCTGATGAGGTTATGAGGAGAAACACTGTGTGGGATTTCCATTCCGCTGTTAGACATTTCTGTTCATTTCTCTGAAGACCTTCAGTGCTCAGAAATGCAAGCAAAAAAATATTTTCTTTCCACAATAAATATATCTCTCTGTTTTGCCCCTTATCTTAGGGGCAGAGTTCAAGCCTTTCATTACAAAGAAACAATAAAACAGTCCTGGTCAACTTGATCAGTGGTAGCTCAGCCCAGTAGTAGGCTACCTACTACAAGTGTTTGCTGGGTGGGCTTTGGGACAGAGGATTTGCAAAGAAAGAGGCCTTTCAAGGTGAGCAGGGTACATGGATATTTATGGATCTTGAGTAAGAAAAACTGATAGGTAGTATAGAAAAAAACCATGAACTTTCAGATCAGGGGAATCAATAGAGGGATTCAGAAAGGGCAATGTGAGCAGAGATATGGGCCAATGCCCATTGAAGGTGGGTAGTATGACCTAGTATTTGATCCAGCATTGAGCTGGGTAAGAAGCAGGGCCAGTGACCATAGTCCAGGCAGGCTGATATCGGGAATTTTTTTGTGCAGTGGAACCATGCTAAGTGACCAAGTGGAGGGTGCAGGACCCAAGGAAGGGTTCTGTGCCTGCAACTCGGTCAGTAAATTAAATGCGTGCAGGCTGAATCTCTGGCACTGAAGCTAACTGGCACAGGAAGGGCCTTAACTTTGCTTAGCTTCCAAAAAAGGATGACTGCATGCAAACCCTAACTTGAGCTACATCCCAAATCATGCCTTCAAACTGTTTAGGAGTGTTTGTTGGCGCAGACTCAAGGCACGACAAGGGTTGTTCTTACAACCTTACAGTTACTGTGATTGAGTTCAGTGCCTAGGAACAGTCTCTGGTGCTTTTCCATTTACTTACACAGATGGTGCTTTATACACAGCAAGGGACAAGACAGAGTGTAGGCCGGGGTTTGGAGCAAAGGTCTGTCTCCAGTTGCTACGACTCCATCACTCACAGACACACACGCATGCCCCCAAGTCTCCTGTGGCACACATTGGATCCCCAGTAAGGTCAAACACCAAGCCTACACAGCAACTAGCCCTTGCATCCTTTTGTCTCCAGTTGCCTCATGCACAGAGACATGCACACACACATGTTGCTTGCACACACACAAAAACAAGTCTCCCAGTTGACCCTGAGACCTCATGGTCTCTCCAGGAGTTGGCCTGGATCTCCTGGTGCCTCCAGTAGCCAGATCCTCCAGTGGTCTCACTCACAGACATCCACATACCCAGCCCAGGGTTATGGCCACTTTGATACTTAGCTCCCAGGCCACTTCTACCTGTCGGCTAGTCCAATTTGGTATTTGCTAGCAATGACACACTGTCATACAAACCCTCACTCTCTGGAGTTGATGGCACTCCAGCCACAGGGGCCCTTATAACTTGTGGTCCAAATCCAGTTGCTGGCACTTAGAGATCCATACACACTCATGCATGCAGGAAAGGGTCCCCTCATGCAGGAAAGTAGAGATGGAGGTTAAGAAGAAGACAGGACAGGCTGTGCTGGTCAGGTGCAGGGCATGGCCCAGCAAACATACTGACCAGCCATGTGTTTACATGCAGCCAGACCCTTTTATTTCCTTACCCTTCTCTTTTCTCATGCTTATTCCTCCAAAACAATCTTGACCCTTCCCTTTTCCCATCTGTGGTCCTTCTAATCATCCCACAATAGGTCCCATACCTCTGTCTCAGCCTGGAAGGTGCTCTGGAGATCCCTTCCATTGACTCACCTTGCTGGGTGTGACCCCTGCCCCATGGGACTGATCATGCCTCAGTGAAAGCCCCCAGAAGGTTTGAGTCAGTGTCTCTGTTTCTCCAATAACAAATCTTAAAGAGCACAAAGCAGAATCAGAATTCCCTGATAAAAGTCATGTTTTAGAAAAAAAATACAGAAAAAAATAACAGGAAACTGTGAAGGAGTGTATGGATGCAAAAACTTACAAAAAAGTCAAAATCTGTTTACTGACTGATCTGTACTGACCAAGACAGAAGGATGGTTGGACTCCTCCTGAAAGATTGATGTTTAGCAGTCACGTCAGCAAGACAGGTTGTGATGTAGGAGTCAGCTCTGCATCATTTCCACAAAGACAGCAACTGACTGGGTGCTTCTGGGTGAAACCAGAAGTGCCTGTCTAAATTCCAGCACACTGTGTTCCACAACCAACAGTATGTTTTCCTTATGTCTGTATTGTCGGGACCTGGATATAATTTTAAAAGTTTCTCAAAGAGAAACAGCCAAGCATTGGCATTCATCCCCTCTGACACTGCTCTATGGCTAGGCAGTGAACAACTCTAGCACATCAGGTTTCATGCCTCTTCCTCTGCAACCTTGTGAGGAGGACAAGCAGCGGACTGGTCACCTTGTGAAGCACTTTTTGGAAATGTTGGGCAAGGAAGCTGCTGGGATGCACATGCATGGAGGTGAATGAAAAGAACATTTCCTTACCTTGCCTTGCACCATTGAATGCATGGGTGGGTTGTTTTTTGTCATTTGAGTGAGGAAGCAGAAAGATTATGGACCTCTCATTGCTCTGTTCACAGGTGTCACTGTAATGCTGGAGATACTGATTATTATGAATGAGATCTGGATCTCTTGGCCTTAACAGAAGTCTCATTGTAGAGCCACATGCTTTCTGCAATGATGCTTCAAATGATAAGGGCTACAGTCTGAAGATACTGCTTTTGTGAATGAAGGTTACTGGTGATTTTGTCAGTCTTATGTAAAAAGCACATAACCAAGAGAGCTGTAGCTGCAGATCCACTGACTGAGGAATGAGGACATCAGGAATTTTTGCTCTTTGGCATAGGTAGCATAAATGTTGCACAGAGATCCTGGTTCTTGGATTACATGGGAATAACCATGCAGAAAAAATCACATTTCCATTACTTTTAGGGAGCAGATTTCCAGCTTTATTCTTCATCTAAGTGTGTAGCAGGAATAAGTGTATTAGGGTAAGGGGATGGGTGGAGTGCTCTGTCTTCCAGTGAATCATTTAGGAGCTAAAAGCATTAAATGGTACTAAGCTTCTCCAACTCAGTTTGAAGCCAGATTACAACAGAAGATTAGAAGCCACTAACTAGTCCCTGCTGTCCCTGCTCCTCAGTTTTACTAAGTAGTCTCAGCTGCTATGGAGGATCTGGACTTTTCTGTTCACAAGTGAAAAATGTTCTCAAGGACCATGCTTATAAAGGCACAAAGCATCAATTGCACCAAGCCACATAGCCTAAGTGCTCTGTTTAAATGGATAAAGCCACCCATAGTTTGAATGACATCTGCAAATGTCATTAAAACGTTACTCTTCAGCCAACATGGTGATTCTAACGAGAGGGTTCCCAGTGCAGACACACAGCATTTGAGAGCTGCCAGTGCAATTCCCAGCCCCACACACTATGCCGAAACCACATCTGCAGTAATGACACCAGACTTGGACGGCTTGGTGTGGAAAGTTATGGCTAGCTCTGGTCTCCAGAGAGAGGAAAAGGGAAGGGTTTAGAGTGACTTTGCACCTGTGAAACAATGTGCTGCTATTACAATGCCCAGCACCAGCCAGTCTTTGCTCCAGGGAGGCCTGGAGTGCTTTAGAAAGCTTTTTGCAACAGCTATGGTCGCTATAAACACAAACGAAGAAAGCAGCTATTAAAAGATTTTTGAAAGGCTCTCTGTTGGTTTCTGCTCTCTCTAGCTGCCTTTGGAAAGGTTAAGGATGCAGTGAATGCCAAATGATAAGCTTTGCAGTCCCTGGTGCTCCTGAGACCTGAAAGAAATCTGCTGGTAATTGTTTTAAGCTAATGATTCCCTGCAGGTTGATTGGTGCTTATGTGCTGAGGGGTGAGAGGCTGTAGTTACAGAAGTTATGAAAACAAATTGCCTCTGTATTAAGGAATGCCAAACCGCCTGCTCAGTCTAACTCACTTCTACATTTTTTATTTTAAGGTCTGTTTGCAGACTCAGAGCTTGGGCTCTGCTGATTAAATAGCCCCCTGCTAGGATTTACTGGAATAAATCCCTGAACCACAGTAGGGCATTGATAGCAGGATACTGTATCTCCTAGTTAAATTAAGGGGGACTTCAATGTGTTGCATTTAATGCAAATCACATTGGCTATTAAGTTCTTGGGAACTTCCTTCCCTTGGAAAAATAGGAAAAAAGATGATATTTTCAACAGATGGGAATTGTGTTTAGTCCCCGTCTGTGACTAATCAACTGCCCTGCAAAGGTATTAGACTTGGTTTGGAGCTGGAAAATCACCTGGTCTCCAGAAAAGACAGAAAAGAGACTTCATTCTGGGGCTGGATTCTTCAAATGACTTGGGTACATGGGCCCTGTCTACATGGATCTATCGGAGCCAAAGCACAAAATGTGGTTCCCAAACACCCCAGCTCAGTAACTAATTCTAGAGACACCTTAGGTCCCTGGGGAAAGGTGAAAGAAAGGAAAACTCCTGCTGGAACTTAGAATTAGGTTCCTAAAACTAGAGGGGATGCCCAACCCTGTTGTGCAGTGCCTTTGCAGAGCATTAACCATGTGTGCCTGCCTGGACAGCAGTGCAGGCAGACACAGGCAGGTTGGAGACTTCTGGCTTTGAGCTAACTGGCACACAGGGCTAGGAACTGCCTATAGCTATCCAGTAGGATAAGCTGAACCAGGATGTCCTAACCCTAAAATCCTGAGGTTAAGACATTTTACTTAGGCTGCAGCCTAGAGTAGTGTCTTCAAGTGAAGATGGGTGAGATGTATACCATTCCCCTGTGTTGGGTTGAGTCTTGGCTGCCTTGGGCAGCGAGTCACAGCCCCACAGTGTGTCACCAGTGTGCCACCAAACAGTGCTGCCCCTCAGGGCTGTGACTCCTGCAGGCTCCTCACTGGTTCTCCAGGGAAGCTGGGTCCAGGAGCCCTGTGGCAGCACCAGGCTCTCAGCTAAGATGCTTGCTGTACAGTGCGCACAGTAAGACTGTCACCTCCTGGGACAACCAAGTTCTTCTGAGGCAGAAACCTGAGCTGGATACTGATTTAGAGTTGATCTTAAACAGGTGTGTTTGAATAAAGGCAAGGTCTGAAAGAAGACAGGGGGGTCCTCTAATGGGGGATAGTTCTTCAGAGCATTATACAGAGTTAAGTTTAGCAGCCCACCCAGACCAGGCAGAGGAGAAGAAAACTGCTCCAGAGAAGGGATTCCTGCACCGCCACGCAGCCTAATGACCAGTGGTGCAGTAGGCACAAGGTGCTTTTCGGGAGCACCTTTGCCAGAGAGACCAGGTCCTGCCTGAAGCAAGGCATTAGGTTGGAAAGTCTAATTCAATGACAAATCCTGTGCTCATGTGGCCACCTGCCCTCAGCTGAGCAGAATGCACCTTGATGTTAGTCATGGACATGTAGCAAGTTAACTCCAGAAGGCAGACTGGGAGCAGGTGGACCTGCAATAGATCCAACACCAGAAGCTCGGGCAGGCTAGCAAAGGAGCAAACTTGGAGAAACTCCACTTGTTCATGGTAGCAGGCCCAGTGAGGTGGTGTTGGGGCTGTGAGTCCTCTAAGCCAGAGACTGGGTTAAGCCAAGACTAGACCTGGGACTGCCCAGCACCCACGGCAGCAGGTATAAAGGGAGATGCTCTGCTGTCTTGGTACATATGTGGAAGTAGAGACCCAAAAAGTAGGAAATGAATGTATGAAGATTTGGGTCTTTGACCATGGCTTGTCCTCTTCACTCCCTGTACCAACATGAGGAAAATGTGTGATTTCAACCTTCAAGGTGCAGTACTGGCCATTTTCAGTTTACTGGGAAGCTGGCAAGCTAGGCAGAAAAGGATGGATTTGGATTTTCCTTTAACTCTTCCTGCAGAGCTGAGAGGAAAAGTTCCTCACAGACCATTGGTCCCAGTGACTGTGCTGCAGCCCCAGTGACTGTGACAGGAATTCCCCAGCAAGTCCAATGCACATTGTGTCAAACCCTCATAAAAAGCCCTCTACAGCAGACCTGTCCATCTGGCATCAGCTATGGAATGTCACTGCAGGGACTGACGGGGTAAATGTATAGCAGTGGACTTGGTTCAAACATTCATGTGCTTGTGCCATCCACATGTTCAAAGGCAGAAGACATTCAAGTGCTCTCCATTGATCACATGAAACTCACACCTGAGAATGGGCATCTACCCAACCTATCTATGTGGCAGGTGATTTGGGCCTCAAACAAAGTGTTAGGTCCAGGCTTGGCAGGCAATATAGACCTAGCACCTAGAATTCCAGTTTCCTTTTGAAACAAGGATTCATTTTATCAGTCTTATTTTTGATGGTCCATCAGTAAAAGTGCTATTCCTGTTATTATTTCTAACATCATGTTTTTCATCATTACCAGCCTATGCATTAGTTCTAAAACAGTAGCACGAGCCCTGAATTTTTTCCATCATGTGCAGGCATTGAAATCATTCTGTAAATGCCTCAGCAAATAGGACACAAGCTTCCCTGGGAACCTGTGCATTTTATGTAAGATGAGTATGTGATCATTTTGAACTCAAAGGCTATTTTTGTGATGTGGGGGAGAGAAAGGCAGTTAGAGCTGAAAGCCTGGATGATTTCAGAGGCATGCTGAGCTTTACCAAAGGAGGTGAACTTTTCCCCTCTCTGGAGCTTCAGTGTAATCACTGTTACATTTTCTGACGAAGCCAGCATTGGGGAAATATTTGTTATTAACTGCTGAGGGAGGAGACGCACATGAGATACCTACATACAAGAAGGTGTTCTTTTCCTGAAGAATTTAAACTGATCAGAGTGGGAAGCAAAGTCTTGAATACAGTATTATTATTCAATCTGTTGACATGAAACCTGCTCTTTCAGAATCAGCAGGACCTTCACAAATCTTGTAATAGGCAACTGTTTCTTAAAATAATGTAACACAGGCCAACAAGCCAATTGAAGGCAAGAATGGTAGATTGCCTACATATTCATGTTTTTCTTTAAAAATTACAAATTGATTACACCCCTCTCTGAGAAATATTCCTACCTATGGCAATACTCTTTCAGCTATATCTAGCTGTAAGCTTCCAAGTCAAATAAGCTAGTAAGTGCATACACATTTATGTTTCTCTTGGTAATCATGACCTTTCCGTAGTATTCTGCAGGCAAATGCTCTAGCTGTCAGTGATATAATACAGATGCAAGTTTCTCTGTCAAATAAAGCTGTGCACTAGACATGCAATCTCATTGCTCTTGAAATAAAATCAACATGGAAATATTTTTATTTCTACAGTAACTTAAATTAGCAGAAAAATTGCAACTGACTATAATCCCCAAGCAACTAAATGGTATGCATTTTGGAACTTGCTTCTCTAATAAATTGACTACTACAATCAATATGGTCTGCATCATCTACATGAAAAGAGTGCTTTCTTCCCATCCGTACAATAAGGCACATAATCACCTCTGCAGGCCAAGAAATCCTTCGGCAAATGTACAAACAAAGAAATAAAACAACAGAGACTCAACAAACTTCTGAACAATTTCTATCAGTGATGTTTTTGATGGTATCTGTCACCTCATTTTAGATTTCATTAAGTGATATGTATCGCTGACCAATCAAAACTTACGGTTATCCATTTCAAGAACATTTCTCTGCCTATTATACTTGTTAGATGAGGTAAATTTTTTAGCAGCACAGTTCATAGATTTTTAAGCCTGGAAAGGACTGCCAGCTGAGCCCAACCTCCAGTGTATCTCCAGCTTTTCAATTACTTCCCATTGCTTCTGAGTCCAACTACTAGGGTTTTTTTACTAAAATTTAGCTTGCAGAAAGGCATTCAGACTTGAACAGGGGACATTATGAGAAAATTATGGAAAATCCATCCTTTCCAATTTTTTTTTCCAGTGGTTAATTGTTCTCATTGCTAAGGATTTGTGCTTTATTTCCAATGTGAATTCATTTGGCTTCAACTCTCATCCATGGTTCTTGTTACACTTTTCTCTATAAAAATGAAGTGCCCCTTCAAATTGGATATTTTCTCACATTAATGTGCTTGTAAATTAGTTCTTTGTCTTCTTTTTTTAAATCAGGCTGATCTCTTTAAGTCTCACAATATAAGGCATTTTCTTTGTCCCTCCAATATTTTGATGTCTCTTTGCATCTTCTTCAGTTTTCCAGAAGCCTTCTAAAAAACTTGAGAAAGAGAATGCCTATGATACACAGTATTGTGTTTTCAGTGCACATACTCAGTGGCAGACTTCAGTTCATCTTGCTCACTGTCAATTCCTCTACAATATTGGGAATTTCTGGTAAGGTATTTGTTTACTGGGATCTAGTCTAAGTCACTCATCCCAGACTAGGATCCGTCCTGTCTGCAAAGATTTGCTCTCTCTTCCTTGTTCAGCAGTATATAATGTAGAATTTACCTGTATTAAAGTGTATTTAGATAGAATGAGTGCAGAGTCTCAGTCTTGCATAACTGTCCAGCCCACACAATTATTTACCTTTCTGTTACTAAATATCTTATTAGCAATGATTTTATGCTTCCAGATCACTGGTGAAGATATCAAACAGTGCCAGGCTCAGCACCCGGCCTGACAGAGCCTTAATAAAGCCAGCCTGATTTGATAATGGCTGTCACTATCATAGCTTGGTTCCTCATCAGCTTAGTGTTCACTTTATTGATATTTTCTAACTCTATCATCAGAGCATTGTGTAACACTAGATCTAGTACCTTGCCAAGGTGGAAGTGTATTATTATTCATACAGATTGCCTTTACCAGCTGAAGATGTGACGAAAAATAAACTGGGGTTGTTGGAAAAGAACTGTTCTTTACCCATGTATAGTTGTGAACTGGCTGAATAAACCTTGATCAGATCTAGAAATTTGAAGTGTAACATTCCCTCACTCTGTAGAGAGAATAACTGCTGAGTGTGTATCTTAGTGTGGTGGTCCCAGCCATCTGAGAGCATCTGCACCTGCCATCATGCTCCTGCTGCTCGTCTCACTCTGCTTCAGGAGGCTGGAGAGATGGTGCCACTGGGGACCAAGCTTTTATTTACATTCATTTCAGTTTAAGAAGAGGAAGCAAAATGGGGTTTTAGGCCAGCATAGTGCCTGCTTAGCCCCGGGATGGTACTTTCTCATCTGTGATTGCCTTTTGTAAAAGACACTGTGAGTCTCCCCTGTGAAATGTCCTCTCCTCCCCCAGGAGCCAGGAAGCCTTAGACAGGCTATGGTAGCCCCATATGTGTCCATTTGGTGACCTTCTCCATTCTTCCACAATGATATTCTGCAACTGGAAAAACTGCATCTGGCTACATGAGCCAGCTTTAGGTTAGCTTCAGGATGCCAGAGCAGCTCTGATAGTGCCAGTGGAGCTGGAATTTGCTCTAGTGTAGAACTTGGCTAGCAACTGCAACAAACCTTTGAATGGCCAAAAAAAAAAAATGTATGTGGGTTGCAAACCATGTGAAGACCCTTCTCTTCTCTTTGCAACTTCTCCCCCAGATTTGATGATTTCTCCTTGATGGCACAGCTCTGCTCTTTTCCTTTGTAATGGAAGAAGCCTATTGCTAGTTTGTGGGTTTCTGAAGAAGTGTCACCCTTTGTTGCTCATGTGCAGCAATGATATTAAAAATAAACCAGCCAGTTGTCATAGATCAGAAACATGCATATGAATTAGAAACAGACAGTAAGCAATATCTGGGAAAACCTATATCATCAAAAGCTTAGAGGGTTGTAGTCTAGTTCAGTTAGGTCACAGGTGAAGCTTTTTGAATATAGGATCAATAAATAGGTTTGTATGAACTGTGAATGTATTTTTAGTGAAACAAATTTTAACTTGGATTTAACCATTTTCCTGTAGAATCTGCAGCCCAAGTCCTGCCACGCTGAATTACTGTGGGAAAGGCAGGAGAGGAAATTGAGCAGAAATGAGCTATAAACAGAAATGAAACTAACTCAATTATTCTAAGTCCTGAGCCTGAACATAAAATGGGTGCCATTAAAATATGGAAATTTTACACCATGGTCTCTTGGCAAAGTCTGGGGAATTCAGAATATTCCCCCCTCACAGAAAGTTCAAAAGTACTGATGCTGACAGTGATTATTCAGCATCGAATGCCGTCTTCTGTAGAAGTTACAATACCCTATGATGACAATACAGAATATTTATATATATATAAAGCAATGTGGTACCTCTTCCAAAAGCTCAGCTCTGTGCAGAAGGACTTCGGTGCTGAGAGCTTTTCTTCAAGTAGGAATGTGATGTGAGGGCTGTGGGAGAGGTTTGGAGGGACTGCAACAGGATCTCACCTGATGTCAATGCATCTTACTGACTTATCTGCTCAAATAAGTTATGCACCCATGAAGTGAAGGTTTGTTTTCCTCATCCATATGACAGACAAGGGAAGGTATCTACTAATATAATAAATTCCTACAATAAGGGGCAGTTGGCAACCAGACTGGGATTCTGTGAGTAAACTATGTGTTGCTCCATATTCTGAGTTAGTGGCAAAGCTACTCTCTGCCATGGAAAAACTCGACATATGAAACAGTGCTGCCAACACTGATTTTGACACAAGTCTCATCATATTTCTGTTTTTTTCTTAGAGCTGGAGAGAAAAGTAATTGAGTGAGAATCTTAGTCTTTACTTAAAAAAGGGAGGACAGTAGAGGAAAAACTCAGAACGTGATGCACACACATCCTAATGCCTCAGAAGACAGAAAAAGAAAAAACAGTGAAGGGATTGATTGATCTGTTAAAAATCTCCTACTTAAACTAATTTCATGATTTCTATTTTGTCAGCATATCTCCCGAGTGTTTGACAGCTTTGGGCAATTCAGATGCTGCAACAAGAAACCAAATGGAAAGCAACAGGGGAACCTCAGTTAGCGAACTACATTGTCATGGGCATTCCTACCAGCCCAGGTAAATGAGCAGTTTGGCTGTGTTTGCATGCTGTTTTTAAGCTAGCATCTGTGTTTATGGACACTTGGGGAGCAGGTCCATGCCAGCTGGATGCAGGCCAGGGTGCGGCTGCTTCATCTGTGGCCCTGACTGGAGCCAAACCCAGCCAAACCCAGATCCTCCTTGCTCTGGCCCTGGTGCATGTGTGGTGTGCTGTGGGCTCATGTAATACCTTGGGGCTTGCAAAGAGTGAAGAAGGTCTGAGGGGACAGGCTGGAGTTACAGAATGTCTTGGAGCTTTCCTTGCATGTAAAAGCCAGGAGACTCCTTGCAAGCTTGCCTGACACTGTGAAGCTGCTCCTGCAGGATGAGCTTGGGCAGAGGACCCCAGCTCCCTCCACCAGCAGCGGGCCATGAGCCTGTGGGAAACATGAGATGCTTGATCCACAAATAGTGGCTGTACTGGGACTCCCTGTGATAGCTGGTTGTGGTCCTGCCTGCCTCTTGGGCACATTGCTATACCTCTAATGCCCATCTCCGCGGCCCCTGGACTGCACAGTCCTGCTGGGACCAGAGAGGATGCTTGCCTGTGACAAGGGGACAGTGGGGCTGCTGGGTGAGTGTTCCCCCTTTTCCACTCAGGAGGCACAGAGACACAGACTGTGGGATCCCTCTTCAGGCATGAAATGTGGTGAGGGAAAGGGATGGCTACAAATCAGTCAGCTTGGGTAAGGAAATGAACTCATGGCCAATAATAGTATCAAAAAGACAGTAGAAAAATTACAGCTGCAAGTCTGGAATACAACATAAACACAAAATCAACCTTAAAAGCCCCCAGAGAGAAGTGCAGAGGTGCCTCCACCCTTTTAGGTTGTCAGCAAACATCTCAATGGCAAAGCAAGTGTAAGGCATCAAAATGCACTCAAAACTCTGCATCCCCCCAGGCTCATAATGTATACACCTCATAACTCAAGAAACACAGCCACCAGCTCAATGGGCAGACAACATTTTTTAACCTCTTTCTATATAATCTTTTTTTTTTCAATAGGAGAAAAGAGGTGATTGGACTAATGTATTACTAGGGTTCATTAATTTGTCTCCGCAAATGGGAAGATGAATCACAAACTCATACTCAGTTGTTTTCCAAGTAGAAGAATACATTTAAAATTTTCCTTACACAAACAAAATTCATAGGGCCAAAATTTGATGGTTGCTGCTGGCAAGTCTCTTCCAATGAAAATAGGTGTCCTTCACGTGCCGAAACCCCATGCAGAGCCAGAGCCTGTAAGCACAGTGACTTGCACTTCTAAGTCTTTCTGTGCAGGGGCTGCGATCACAAAATCTGTAATATAAGGACCGTATTTTGATTTACAGCACAGTGAATAATTGGCAGCGACTGTCTTGCCTAGTGAAGGATACTGGCCTTCCAAGTAGACTTGCCCCAATGTTCCTAAATGCGTTCAATGTGAGCTGCTCATGCACAGATGTCTCTGCATCGCTCTGGCTTTGCTAGCTCGGTTGGAAGCAATTAATGATGTTAGTGTTTGATGCTCCAAATTCAGGCTGCAGAAGTCTCAGGAGTTTCTTTCCTCCCTCAGAGCGAATGGTTTGTGTTGTTTCGAAGCCCCAGTTAAAGGAAGCATTCAAGCATGTGCTGATCGATGGATGGAGCCGAGAGCAGGCTCCCAGGGTAGATGTGCGCAAAACTGAGTTCTTTGTTTTTTCCTGTAGCATTTGCTGACGCTGTCCCATTCTGGCTCACAAGCCTGCAAGTACACTCATCGGCCAAATTCAGTGCTCCAGGCAACTTCCTTACCAAATTTCCCAAAGATTCATGTTCCAAAAATCTCATCTTTCAGCTCTGAAAAAAAGGATGTTTATAGTCCTCATTACTGTGGAATAATGTGAAATATGTATAAAACATGTCAGTGCTGTCTTTAAGTCTTTGTTTCTGACAAGTGGAGCTCATTTGAGACTGTAAATGCTCTGAAGACCATGGATAGATTCTTGACTCCCTGCTCAAACAAGCTTCGACTCAAGATCTGTGTGTCTTGGACTACATCTCCACTGTCTTGTAATGGCAGTCTCAGGATCCCCATCAAGAGGGGCTGTGCCAGCCACTGTTACTCCTACCCTCCTTGGCACGATCAGAGGTACAGCCTGCACACATGCTCTAGGAGATGTTGGAATACGTGTCCAAACACAGCTGCACAATGACCCACCAACAGACAGTCTTGCAGAAGCAACTGGCCAGTGGTCACCATGGCAGCCAAGTGACCCAGAGATGCATGGGCTGATGAGTCCATCATCCTTCAGACCTATGTAGACATAGACTATGAGATTAAATGCCAAAATCATGGGCAAGACAGATGAAGATTTGAGCCCACAGTCTACTGAGAATGTAGCAAAGCACTTAAGCAAAGGAGCAGTCCAGCAAAACACTTAGCATGCACTTAACTTTAAGCCTGTAAGCAATTCATTTTTGAGTATTCATAACTATAAGGAATCAAAAGAAGAAAAGCTGTCCTATATTACATTGTTGAGTAGATTCATAAGCCTGCAGTATAATGTTCTGAGGATGGGCATATATTTTCCTTCTTTATGGAGTGAAATGAGACTTTCCAAAGCTTTAGAAATGTCCTATTGATAATTATTAGATTGATTGGTAGTTATTGAGAAGAAAAGTAAAATAACGATTGGATCTTTATTCCTCAAAACCCACCAGGTAAAGAGCCACTCTCCTTCCCCAGTGCTCTTGCCAATGCTCCCTTGTAATACGGCATACCACAAGTCTGTGAATATATAATACTGAAAGAAACTCCAGTACTGTGCAGTGTACGATCCATCCTTGTATATTTAAGCTGTATGAGTCACAGTGCATTTAGAGATCTCCTTCCATGTAAGTGTGATCTATTTACAAGCATGCGTAGGTTTTCAGAGTTTCACAATAGCTGGCAGAAGAGCATAATTTATCTAAAAACTCTCATTTTGTTCTGGCCTATTTGCTAGTCATGTGAGTATAGCTATTTTTTTGAAAATACAGTGTCTGACTCCAAATTCAAAGTAAAATTTTGATCCTGATCTATCTGAGGTGCTTTGTTTGCAAGAAACTTTCTCCTGACAGGCCTTTGACATTCATCAATGGGTGTTTTAATGCAGAATAAATGTAAATTTCCTCCTTGTGTTTCTTGTAGAATGTGGTATATCTGTGTACTGTGCATATTTCAGAAGTCAAGGACATTTAGGCAAATAAAAGCCACTGGATTGTGCCTGACACAAAGCTGGTAGAGAATATAACTTTTATGAGCCTCACAAGATTAATTTAGACTCAGAAATCTTTATTATCCTCATTCCTTTGTTGAAAGTAATAACTGAAACCACAAACTACCATCAGAAGAACCACCCAAGCAGTGAGTTGGTCACTGGCAGATCTTTTATATTAGACCACTGGGGCTAAATTCCATTTATGTTTCTGTGCCTGATGTTCCTGTTGACTAGCTCCAGGCAGCTGGCTGCTTACCGCCTTATTTAGGTCCTATGAATCACTCACTGAGGCTCCCCCACTGCCGTAAATAGATAGGTGAAATGTAGGCTACAGGTTTTTCTACACCTACTCAAAGACAAGGCTGATTTCAGTGCAGCTGTGTGTGAGTGTGGGGCTAGGTCCACACAGCTGCTGGCTCCCTCTTCACTGACCTGTTTGCACCTACCCTTTCTTGAAAGTTCTCCATCTGTGTGTCATCCCAGTGATGTTCTCTCGGATAACAGCAACAGGCAAAGGCCTCCCTCTTCACCTCTTCCTTCTGAATTATATCAGATTGTGTAAAGTGATGAGCTAAATTAAGAATATGGAAATTCCAGGGTCATATGGAAATAAAAAGGATTTGCGTTGCTTTGTGAAACATTTTGAGATGTGTTGTTGGAGCATGCTATATACAAGCTAGGTGCTATTATCATTATCGATAACTGACAATTCAGCCCAGAAAATAAATTCAACAAATGTAGCATTGTGCAGAAAAGTGGAGCTCCCACTTCTGAAGGCTTTGTAGATCACATTTACATTCACAAGAGATGCTCCTAGAATATAGGTGCCCCATAGATTGAGATTAGTATTAAGTAAAACATAACAAAATAAAGAACTGCAATGGAGCATCACCAGTCATCTCTATATGCAGTAGTGGACAGTCTGTATGGTCAACTCAGATATAGGCACTGATTATTCATACCAGGTACCTGACTGGATGCAGTGGGTTCTGCCTAGATCCCATTTCTGGATGTATTTCTGGGGTGTAGGAGGGTGCAATAATAATTTGTAGGCAGCTCTTGCCCAAGTACAGAAGGGGGACACAGCTTGGGTGTGTACCTGGACCAAGATGTTCAAAAGCACTCACAAGTCTAGGAGTTCACATACAACCTGTATATTTTTTTATCAAAAGAAGCAATTTCTGCCCTGGAGTACATGCTCACACCTCACCCTTTGGAATTTGCTCCTGTGTGTCTGATAGCAGAATTTAAAAGCAGCACAAATTTACCAAATGAGAAACCATGAAGAATCCCTCTCCTGGGGCAGCAATCTCAAAATCCCATGAAACAGCTCTGTGAAAACCTCCTGCAGCCAGCTTTGCAGATAGTCCCTCTCTGTGGTTTAGGGCAAGTAAGAGCTGTGCAGTTCTCACCCCATTGAAGTAAATAGCAAATACGTCAATGACTAAGTGCAGCCAAGATTTCACCCAGGAATTTAAGCGCTACAGTGCTATAGCTTCCTTTCCTGACAACTGGGAGAGATGGACAACATCTTGTTTGGGCATATTTAAAAACAAACTGTTGAAGGAGAATACGAGAGTGTTGCTAAGACCCTTCAGACATGTTCCTTATTTGTGCTATAAAACCTGTCACAGAAAAGCAGGAGGATTTGCCTTTGAAGGTTAATGCTCTTTCCTTCATACCCAGTAATAGCAGCACTGTGCTGTAGTGCTTGGAGGGGCCACTCCGGGGAGTACCTCAGTCATATTTTGCCAGGAATAGGGAGGCTGATTTCACTGCTGCTGTTGAAATTGCTCCCTCCCTGCACACTGTTGGATCATTTGGGCTGATGAGGACATATTTTGGGGGATACCTCCTCTTGTACAGAGATGTCTCTTGCTTTTTGGAAAGGACCACCTGTGCTACATGACAGGTATTTACAATTGGGGGTAAAGTGATCCTGTGCCTCCATTCAGGTTCTTCCTGCAAACCCCATTTCTAGCTGATCTGCTTGGGTACTTCATCAGGAGCACAGAACTGTTCCCTAGTTTGTTTCCCTGATACTTTTCAGAGAGTCTCTGTAAAAGTTTCTGAGACTGTGGATATTTCTTGGACAGGACAGAGCTTACCTGCACACAGACGTTTATAGCTGCTGATAGTGCTACCTCAGGGTTGTGAAGAAGTGTTTTGCTTAGAGTGGGATGAAGGGAAATTCCCTCTTCTTCTTGTGAGCGTATGCAACCCTGGGGAGTGAGATTTAAAAACAGGAACTAAGAAAGGATTTTCTGGGACTGCCTTGTTCAGCTTAAAGCCTTGTTGCTGTGACAACTCCATGGCTAAGATTAAGGTATTGGGGTGACTGCAGCAAGACCATCTCATTCAAGTGATGCTGGACAGAGGAAATGGGCAGGGCTATGGTGTTCTGGCTCACGTTTATGTACTGCACTCAGTCTTGGGGATACGCAAACACATGTGGTTTCTTTAGTGAAATGTACCCAGGCCAAACCTCCTCAGGCCTCAGTTACATGAGAACACTGTTATAGCTGAATCTTAATCAAAACTTGATAACTTACCTTAGATCTTTTCCTTTGCTGCACCACTTTTAAAATAGATCTTACCAGGTAGATACATGCAGACATATTTTTACTACTGAGGAGTGTTTAACATTGGAGCAATTTATTTAGGGATGTGTTTCTGTTGGTCAAGTATGTATATGGACGTGTTCAACAATAAATTTAAGACATGATGCAGAGATCAGCCCCTGAGATTTTCTGTATGACACGAGATCCAGCTGAATGATTTTCAAGTATCCTTCCATCCCTATGTCTTCCTTGTCCCAGAGAGAAAAAATCTTGAACACATGAAAAAAATTGGCACACACACACTGTGGATCAAATGAGTTGGGGCCTGAGCGAGACAGAAACCTTTATATTTCTATGTCTGACTTGATTTTTTATGTATTTTCCTGTATGTTATATACTTCTCTTTTCCCTCTCCTGTGCTCTTATTGCACACCAAAAAGGATTTTTCTTTCATTTCCTTGATTTTGAGAATTTTTGTATGGACATGAAAATTTTGCAATATTTTGCTAAGATTTGCGTCATTCTTGCAAAAAGATAGATCTGGTCCAAATCTATTCATTTCCATTCAGATAGCCGAGCACGTAATTCATGTGAGTAAGATTCAAATGCAGTGCATAATAAGACTGCATGCATGCCAGGGAAGGGGATGGTCTCCTTTAGACGGCCTCTTTAGTTTGGACTAGATTCCTCATTTTAGTACTGCGAGTCATTTTAACGTGAGTTTTGTTGTGTCACAAGAGGTGGTCCAAACAAGAGAGTCTGATCTGAGAAACATTTGTAAAATATTGTCTTGGGCCAAATTGGCCTGAAAACATTTCTCCTGTCCTTCCTACTTACATTCAGGAGCTGCAGCAGTCCCACCCTCCTATCTTGCCCTGTAGACAGAAATGCTGGGGCTTGTGTCAGTGCTCCCAGGACTTGGCTCTGCAGTTGGGAATCAAGCAGCGCCACCTGAGGCTCTGAGGGATGCCAGCATCCCTGCCCTGACCCAGGGAGCCAAGACCCCGTCAGAGCCAGAGCGTGAAAGCTTCTCACTTTTTGGAGTCATTAGGTCTCCAGACTCAGGGCGTGCTGCCTGGCATCCCTCCCCCAGCCCTGCAGACCAGGGCTGGCTGCCAGAGGCCCTCATGCCAGGGCTACCTCGCCTATGAGCAGAAGTCCCGATTGGCAAGAGCCTATGGCAGATCTGGCTGGCTGGGCGGGCCCAGCATCATAGACACAGAGAGGGGGGCCCTGGTTTTGTGTATCCTGCCCAGAATCCAGGCAGGGTTGTGCTTATTTAATTTGGTGAAAGCTTGAATGAACAAGAGAGTTTTCAAACAAAAGCACTGCAGGAGTAAAACAAAAGGTTTTCCATGAAGTATAGTTTTGTCAGGAAAATTCCTTGCCATGTTTCCTATGGCTACAGGTAGCTTCTAGAGCTAGCAAGATGCTTCTTTTCAAAGAGTGCACATAGAGTCTAAGATATGGAGCAATGAGCCCTCTTCACTCGTGTCTCTTATTAGCCACTACAGCAATTTGTATTACCTTTCTCACCTCCTGCAGATTTCTGAAAGACAAACTAATCTCATCATGATAGAGCCTGATCAGTCCAGACCAAATGCCTTTAAGACCAAGGAGTTGCTCTAAGAATTCCTTCTGATCCTGAAAGGTTTGTAATAGAAACCTTTTGTAATTGTGCTGATCTTCAAAGAAGCAATGTGAAAATTCATGATGGGGACGACAAGCCACAAGAGTCGATATTTAAAAAAATATATCATTTGCCAGGGCTGCCAGCTGCTGGCCAGACAGTGAATTAGCTCCCTTCCTGAAACAGAGATGTCCCCCATCTGCTGAATAAACGCTCCTTTTGTGCACATTTTCACAGCTGAGGTTTGAACCAAGAGCCTTGTGGTCTGCAGACAGCAGCTCCACAAAGACAGCCAAAAAGTTTCTTGCTCTGGACTAGACAGGCAGGAAGCTAAAGCCTTTCTCAGCTGGAAGCATTCTTTGCCTATCTCACAACATCTCCTCCAATCATATAAAAATCTTTGAAGGAGAACATCTCCCTGCAATCCTTCACAGAGTGAATCCACTCAGGCAAGGCATATTTTTGGGAAGGAGCCAGCTTTGCTTGGTGGTCCTGGCTTTTGGCATCCACCATGACTCAGTAGGGAAGAGAGAATAAATAAAATACTATTAAGAAGTACAACAACGTTACCAAATGGGATTGTGCCTTTCCCAATTAGAGTTGTTTTTCCTATCTCCATATGTTGCATATTACAGAGCCCTTTTGTTGGTAAACATATCCATGGCTCCCTGCAGGGGTGCCAGGGCCACTCACCAGCAACTTGGAGACTGAAATTGTGCATGAAGTCCGATATGGCATGCGGAGATGGTCTTTTTTCCATGTGTACTCTACTATACCACAGAGAGGCTCTGAGAAGCTGGAAGTTGCTGGCAGTTGGCACAATGATTCTTCCCCAGGTACCTCTCCCTAAGAAAAAGGAGGAAGGTTCGGAATAGTCTTAGCGATTTTTGTTTCTTTGTATGGTGGATCCACAGTAATAATAAAGCAACTAAACCATTTTAATTTCTCCCTTTTGCCTGAGAATCTCTGAGACCTTACCAAGGACTACAGTAACAGTACATTTGTGAGTCAGGCAATATTATCACAGTTTGTAGTTGAGATATGAAGAAGCAAAGTGATTTTTCCCAGCACTTAGACCAGCACAGGAGCTGGTAACAGGGGCTTAACAACTCACCGTGCATCAGCTGAGCTATGTCTGTGTTTCTGCTCTCAGACCATGGCAGATGCAACTTAACTGTCTTTCTCTGTGGACAAAATCAAGTTGTTACCTAGCCTTTAGTGGCAGACTTAGAGGTTATAAACACATGTACAGACAGTTACTGGGGCTTAGCTGTTGTGTGATTATCTGCATATGATGGTAACTTGCTTTTGTGTCTAAGCTTTGTAATCACCTGGCACGTTGTTGGCAGAACAGGCAATAAAATTTCCAAATCCTGGTCCTTGGAGCTGTGTTTTGAGCACTGGCCTGTCAGTTCATTTAGTGCTGCAGCAAAACAGGCACAACTTCATTACAAATCTTGAACATGAACCACAGGAGACTGAATTTTCTAGTGTAGGTACAGTGTGGGCTTTGAAATCGGTGTATTTTCTAGTGTAGGTACAGTGTGGGCTTTGAAATCGGATCTGTTTCTGACTCCAGCTGTTATTTCTTTAGCCTTTCCTGGCTAACCGAGTAAAAGCTGATGGGCACCGGAAAATTTCTTTGTTTTCTATTTCTCCATTAATTGCTCTGAATGTGTGTGATTCAAGAGTGATGTAAATCATCATTGCCACTGCACTCTATTTATCTGTTTCTTCAGCAGGCTCTCATGGTAACCAGCAACTACTGTATTTAAAGAATGCACTGTACCACACCTACTCGGTACAGCACTTTGCTATGGAACAGTGAGGGAAAGAGAGAAAGAAAGGCAAGAAAAGACAAAGACAAAAAGAGTGAGAAACTGATGGAGGTAAAAAAAAAAAAAAGAAGATGGAACCTCATGTCCTTTATCAGAAGAAAGGAAAGATTAGATTTATTTCTGGAGTGACTATGAATACCAGATCAGCTAACTGCAGTTTAGGAGGTCTTTCTATATAGTCTACCCAGTCCCAGTTATTTTAATTCTGTGTTGCCAGCTGGCCTCTGCAGAAATCTATTCAGGGTTCAATTCTAAACAGTAATGTTTGGGAAAAGTACAATCTAAAACAGACAGATCTGTATGTGTTTAGGTTTTGCTTTCTTTCCACTTTTAAATATTAAAAATTGACTCCAGCTGTGGGGTAAAGTAACGCCCAACCTATAAAGACACTGACAAATAAATCACAATGCAATTTGCTGTGCATTTTCTGAGGTCTAAACACCAGCTCTTGAAAGGAATTTTCCATGATTACATCTTGGGAAGATATCTTCACTACCAACAACTCGTTTGACTTTTATACTTCTTAAAAGTCATCACATTCCAGCAGGGCCAGACCCTGCCATTACTTCTCTGGCACATGTCTCAGGAGTTAAATGAGCTATCTGATGCTACTTAGGACATATGCAAAGCTTCACTATCCCTAGCTAGCACATTGTTAACCAGAATAGCTACCTTGTGTTTTTATAATCCACTTTTTACAAGGGTAAATCGCTGATCGACTGTTCAGCCCTCTCAGCTGATCAATTCTACTTGAGTCCACTTCTTTGCTGTGTCAGGTTTAGGCAGCCTTGTCTGAAGTTAAAGCTTTTATTACTGTTCATCTCAAAATCACTGAATAACAGAAGGTTTCCCACTTCATCAGGGTGCAGCCCAGAGCAGTCAGGTTCAGCTCCTGAATTCTGATCCAGCTCACCCTGGCTCATTCTGTGGCCTGCAGCAATCACTCCTGCCTGTTCTACATTTCATCCTCAAAAAAAGATAAATATTTAGTGTTTGAGAAAGGAAGAAAAAGATGGAAATTCCATCCTAAAGGCACCACACTTCTTTTTTTCAGGGAACAGCCATTAATCCAGAGTCCCCTTCATCTGCACAGCCTGGGTAATAATCTAGAAATAGCTCTGATGTTGATATCATATTTTTAAAATTATAAATTAACTTACAATTGAAAAAAGCTGGCTTTGAACCAAAACCCCTTGAACTATCCTATTTCAATTATTTACAAAACATTAAAAAAAGAAAGTTTCTGGCCATTACCCTATTCCTGCCAAAAGTTGCAATGTAAACTTTTTTGTGGGGAAAAATAATTAAAGCAAAAATTCCTGACCAGCTCTGCTCTGCATGGCATTTCACTGGCGCTTACTTCAGATCAGAAAGTTGGTCTCCCCTTGAGAGCCAGCCTGCGGAAAGCCTGTCCCCACCAGGGAGGGGATTTAAGAGGTTCCTGCTGTTCCTTGCCTCCAGCTACGCTACCGCTGCCTCTGTGGCACTGGCTCAGTGTTTTGCGTAGTTTTGTTCTGAACCAGATCAGTGAAAAATAAAAAGAAAAGTCTCTGCTAAAATATGCTTTTGTTTCTACCAGATCAGTTCCCTGATCCAGGCAAAGTTTTGCATTTTCCTAGTGAGGGGAATGGGGAAAAAAATACTAGTGGAGACGCTTGGAGCCTCCTGCACATCTGCCTGGTCACTGGAGGAACCCTAAAGTGCAACTTCACTTTTAAAACACATCACTGGGCCCACAAACAAGTTGTTCTTGTCCCAACACCCTCCCTGTTCAAATACCTGCACATAGGTTCACTTGTGGGCAGTGTCAGACCATTCTTCAGAGCATCACCGTCCTCAGGTTCAGCTGAATCTTTTTGTTGGGGTTGCTGGACCTTCTTACCCTCAGGAGGAGTGCACACACAAGCTCCTCTTCATCTGGAAATGCAAAAAGGAGAAAGAAGGGCATCTTCTTCAGCTGAATAGAAACTACAATAGGAGAATGAGATAACTATGAGAAAGGCCCCAAAGCTGTTGCCAACAGCAAGAGTTACAAAAAGACCCAACCAAACCGAAAAGGTTTCAGTGAATGCAGCTGATGAAGAAGGTGAAGAAATCCTACCGAAAAGGCTGGAAAATAAGAAGTTTTAAACAGATGCACAATGTAATTAATAGTAACAAGGGGACAGTGTGTTAGGACAAAGCACGGGGGCGGGGGATATGTATGAAGTTTATTGTGGTGGGTTAGATGTTTCATGTGGGAGAGCTTAATAAAACTTGGAGAGCTGAAGAATTATCAAAATCAATCTCTAACCAGAAGCAACTGACTTTGAATTGTGGCAATATCACAGAGTTAAGAGAGATAAAAATACCTGCTTTTAAAAGGAGTGAGGGGTGGAGAAAGGGTCTGGAATTTTATAACTCAGCTTTGTGATGATTTAAAGTTATTCAAATAAATGCATTTATTTAGGAGCACCTAGATGGAAAAAATATGATAAGAAACAGGAACATGGAATTGTCAAGAACAGATCATGTCAAAATAATCTACTTTCCCTCTTTGAAAAGAAATGGACATCATGAAAAGGGGGAAGTAGATGTGATCTACCTCGACTTTAGTAAGATTTTTGACATTTTTCTATAAGATGTTCTCATGCAGAAACTCAGCAGTCTGGTTTAGCTGAAACTGCTAAAGGGAGGATGCATAAATATTTGGAAAATGTAATTAAACAGGTACTCAAAAAGTAGTTCTCAAGAATGTGCTGACAAACAGGAATAGTTGCATGCATGAGGTTTCATAGAAATCTGTCCTGGGCTTGGTACCATTCTGTATTTTCATGAATGATTTGAATCATGAAAGAGCAAACATGCTTGTGAAATTCACACATGACACCACACTGGCAGGCTCTTTGGGGGCCAGGAGAAGACTTTAAAATGATCTTGATAAATTTAAGAAATGGTCTGAAAGCAATTAAGTGAAATTCAATAAAGGCAAGTACAAAGTCTTAGACTTGGGAAGGGAAAAATCTATCACACAAAGACAAAATAAATGCAGGAATGTCTCTTTCTAAAAATAAGACCATTTTTGAAGTAGAAACAACTCAAAATTGCAGTCCAATTTTCATGAATCCCGAGAGCAACGAGAGTGTCAGGTAATGAATGGGCACTCCTCTAAGACTTCAGCCTTAACTTTTCACCTACATGAAAGATCACAGAGGTTCTCGTATTTCCATTTCCTAAAAGATGGGGAAGGGGAAATAGGCTGGCTTTGTTCTCCCCCAATGCTGGGACTCTTCCTTACTGTGATACTGCTATAAGTTAAGTTGCATTTGGAAACTCTAGGAGGAAAGAATGAGGAAAAATATATGCCTTTTGTTTTCTTCATAAATATCAGTACATCAATATCAATATCAAGAGCCTCTCTATTTTCCTGGATGATAATATCCTGCCTGGCCACATGGAGTTAAATCAAAGCAGGCTGTTAGTGAGAAGCTAGCAGGAAATGAAACAATGTAAAGCCATAAGTAAGTATAGATGTATAAAGTCCCATCAAGGAGAATACCAAGAGTCCCTGAGAAAGCGACGTGAATTGATCAATGAGAAAATGGCCCTTTCCATGTCTTTGAGTGCACACCAGGATTGTAACCAGAGGGAGATTTTGTTTCCTGCTGGGGAGGCATGATGACCACCACAAGAAATATTTGTCAGACAGCAGCTCTGTTATTCTGCACCAGTCCCAGCATGGGGTCAAAGGAGGCTCTACAGAGAGATCTTGACAGGCTACATTGATGGGCTAAGGCCTACTGTATGAGTTTCAATAAGGTCAAATGCTGGGTGCTGCACTTCGGCCACAACAACCCCCAGCAGCGCTACAGGCTTGGGGAGGAGTGGCTGGAGAGCTGCCAGTCAGAGAGGGACCTGAGGGTGTTGATTGACAGCCGGATGAACATGAGCCAGCAGTGTGCCCAGGTGGCCAAGAAGGCCAATGGCATCCTGGTTTGCATCAGAAATAGCGTGGCCAGCAGGGACAGGGAAGTGATCTTACCCCTGTACTTGGCACTGGTGAGGCTGCACCTCGATTCCTGTGTTCAGTTTTGGGCCCCTCACTACAAAAAGGACATTGAATTACTCGAGCGTGTCCAGAGAAGGGCAACGAAGCTGGTGAAGGGTCTGGAGCACGTGTCGTACGAGGAGCGGCTGAGGGAACTGGGGGTGTTTAGTCTGGAGAAGAGGAGGCTGAGGGGAGACCTCATCGCCCTCTACAACTACCTGAAAGGAGGTTGCAGAGAGCTGGGGATGAGTCTCTTCAACCAAGTAACAAGTGACAGGACAAGAGGTTGCGCTTCTTCCCTCAAGTTGCGCCAGGGAAGGTTTAGACTGGATATTAGGAAGCATTTCTTTACAGAACGGGTTGTTAGGTGTTGGAATGGGCTGCCCAGGGAGGTTTTGGAGTCCCCATCTCTGGAGGTGTTTAAGAGTCGGGTTAACAGCGCTGAGGGATCTGGTGTAGTTGGGAACAGTCAGTGTTAGGTTAATGGTTGGACTGGATGATCTTCAAGGTCTTTTCCAACCTAGATGATTCTGTGATTCTGAGAGCAACAGACCAGGAGGATGCTGGCGTGGAAGGCAGTGTGAGAAAGGGCATCTGGAAAGAGCTGCTGCGGGATAGGCACCCACCTGGGGAGGGCAAGGGGCTGCCTGCCCTCTGCGTGTGCAGCGAGGAGGCAGGAGCTGGTGCTCTCACTTGCCTTTGCTGCTCTGCAGCCCTGTGAGAATGAAGAGATGGAGCTTTATTTTAACGATGTTAATGATCTTGACTCCCTCAGGCCTGTTTACAGTGACAACATTTTACATATCCTAGCTAAAGCTAACTTGGCTTTTAGAGCAGTTGCCACTAACGGGGCTCCTCTGGTTAGCACAGTGGGTTGGTTCACCAGAGAGTGATATGGGAGGCTTTCCTCACAGAGCAGGATGTGCTGCCTATACCTTCCTCCGCTCCCTGGGAAGTGGTGACCTCTGCTTCCTCCACTTTGTGTGGTGGGGCTCTGCATCTGCTGTAGTTTAAAAAAAAGCATTCTAGTGGATATAAAGGGCGTAGGCATTTCAGAGACCTTGGGAGTTAAGTGAGTGTAGGAGAGAGCATGTCCTACACAAACCGGCTGAAGACTACGCAGAAAGAGAGAAAGGGAGAGATGGTGCAGCACTGGAAAAACTGAGCAAGTGGCAAATGTTCTCCCTTTTAGTAAGTGAGTAAGCAATAAAAGAAGATAAATACAAATTCACTGTTTTAACTCAGAGCCAGCTCTTGCTGTCTTCAGCGTGCGGGCTGTTCCTGGGCACTGCAGCCTCCAGCATCATGCAGTTTTAATGATGCCTCTGCAGGCACACAGACAAATCTTGAGGAGATCAGTAATTTTATACAGGAGGACACATGGGTTGCTACCGTCTCCTTTGTAAGCTTTAAGAAATTGATGGCAGTTTTGCAAACAAGTTAAAGATCTCAATATTAACATGACACTTAGAGCCAATCAGCAAGTAATGCCCTCTCTTCCAAGGATGGCAATTGATTAAAATAAATGCTTTCATCAGAAGTCCAAACAATCTCAGTATTAAATCCAACTACTCTGCAACAAATGACACTTTTTTCTCTTTGTCATTACGCTGTAATGGCAAAGTATTTTACCTTTTATTAATTTCTCTGGGTTTGATTACATTATCAGTCCCATCAAGGTTATCAGCTGCCACCCAGAGAGAACCAGGTTCATGACAACACAACTGGCTGATAGAAGTGAATTGTGGCTGTGCAGTGAAAAGTGACAGTATTAAATCAGTATTTGCTGTCTGAAGAGAGAAGCTATTTGCAGAGGAAACTCATTCCTCTGCAGAGGTGTTTAAATGTAATTCAAGCATTTAAGATTTTGTGGATGGGTGATTTTTACTCTGTGTGTATTTACCTTCTATCCCACTGACAACAGCTGAGGAAGGAGATCATTGCTGTCAGCTCTGACGTATCAAAGTGCCTTTGGAGAGGGAAACATCACCTGTGGCTCCCATGTTTGCTGCCAGCCTCCCACGGCCCTGTGCACCAGCACGGCAGGTAACAGGGGCACCCGCACCTACGGCTGGGCTTTCCTCGCTGTCAGCAAATGTTGCAGGGGTGGAGCTGAGGCCATCAAGCAAGAACCACAAGGCTGTAGTGATGCTTGTAGCCTGGCAAAGAGACACTGCGGATTCATATGACATAAAGGGAGTACATTTTACTTGCAGTTGTGGGTAGGACAGCACTGCAAAGCAAACACCAGCCTTTCTTCTTATAGCATCCTTTTCTATGTCCAGGTTTTCTGGATTTCCACCATAAACACAAATATATGGCCCCTGCTAGTTGCAAAATGTGAGAAATCCAAGTGTGGGAGTCAAGCAGAGCCTATCAAATGCTATGGGATTCAGGTTTCTTAAATTCTCCAGCTGAGATCACGGTTGTATTTGAGGACAATGCTGTCCCTGGAGATATGGCACTTCAGGCTGTTGTGCCTTTGCTTGCCAACTCTGAAAGAAAAAGGATAAATTAATGGCTTCTGTGCTGAGGGTGTGTTCAGTGATCTACCTAGCTTGGAAGGAGTTTGCTAAAAGGCTCGGTTCTACAAATGTTTCTTGCTACACTACTGTGACATTGTTCTGACAGAACATGTTGGCTTCCTATCAGTTAGCTAGGAAAGAGAAAAACATCCTAAACCAGGCTCTTAACTCTAGGTTCAATTCTGTCTTTGAGGAGCAAGTAATTACAACAGCTTCTGCTTTTATTTACTCAGGTGTAAATCAGTTGGAGTCAATGGAGCTTTATGTAAGGAAAAATGTCACAAGTGAGACCAAACAGATCAGATAATCCCTTAGTCTCCCTGCTGACAGGGTGAGGTCAGCATTTGCTTTAGCCCTTGCACCATACCAACTGGAAAGTAGTATAATCTTTTTTCCTCCTGCAAAGTGCATCCACGTGGCAAGACGCTGAGTACATCAAAGTCATTTTCAATGTTCCTTTCCTTCTGTGCTCTTCCGTCTCTGCTTCTCTGTCCCTCACCTCCCTGTCCTGAGAGGACTTTTTGTCAAGTGTAAATGTCGAATTGTATGTGAAACTGAGACTGTGATGTTGAAGTAACTGCTTTTGCCTGTTGGAAATTGTTAAGTACCACTGGTCAGCTAGAGAGCCAGGGGGAATGTCAGTATTTGTTGGTGTATACCTTATAAATCACAAAGTAGCTCAGAGCTGTGAGACTGTGTATGTGCCTACACTACATAGGTGAATGTTGCTGCTGAGATCCCTGCAGTCCCTTGCGCTGCTTACCCCTGGAGGTACCTAGTACAACTTTCCAATCCTCAGTGTGGATAGATGTCCTTTTCAGAATCCAGCTGTGTTGATGGAAAAGATGGTCCTGGCAGGTGTCCACATTCTTCATCCCCGCAGCTTGCTCCTGGGGATGCAGGTGGAAGTGCTTTGTAGCCTACCCCAGCATTGGCTCAGACTGGCAATTTTAACTGTTTTAAGTCACCCAGGATGATTTGGACTGTAGGAGTCACCCAGGGTGATTTGACCTTGTCTGTTTGGAGGGACGGGGATGCTCACATCCCCTTTGGTGCTAACAGAAGGGAGGACTGCAAAATCACATCTGTGCCCAGAGAGGCAGGCTGCATGCAACCTTGAATCTGAACAAGTGCGCTAGCTTAATGGAATCCATTTAAAGCTGCCATAATTAAGCTTATGCATCTCTGTACCTGCAGAATAGCTGTGAAGTCTCACCTGGGCTTGTTACAGTTGCATTAAATTGGATTTGAAGCTCATGAGAAAAGAGCTTGCACCTTCCTTGCACTGGCATCTTTGGACACTTTCGCAATACTAGCAACTGAACCCAACATGAATGTTGTTTGTTGGCCTTGCAACTGGAAGGAGACACCGGTGGGATGGTTTACACTAGAAAATTACATCATGTTAGAACATGTTGCTTGAGACTCCTGGTGGCTACCACAGTGTAATCTCCCATCATAAACAAGGCCTGTGAGACAGCTGTTGGGAGGACGAGCACCAGTGGACTGGCTGATCCTGCTCTCGTCTGAGCTCCCTGGGCAGTGGGCGACTCAGCCGCACACCACAGGGGCTGCAGCTGGGGCAGGGCTGAGCCCCAGCCCTCAGCATCATTCCAATGGTATGGTGCAGGCACACTGCGTAGTTTTGCTTGCTGGCTATAAGTGCCAAAAAGCTTTTTTTTTTTTAATGGCCTTCAGAGAACTAGATCATGCTTTTTTTTATTTTTTACAATCTCAAAACAAGCAAAATCTCCGCTCTTTTCCTAATAACTTTGGCAGGCTGTGACCAAGATCAGAACAGGAAAGTGTCAATTAATAGGCTGTGTATGCTCAGTTCTGTGACTGAACGGGCAGTCAGTGCTTTTAGGCAAGGAAAAATATGGCAAAACATTTTGCAGGCTTCGAGGCTCCACTATTTAAAATCTAGTTGCTCCAAAAGGCAAGGGTTCATTGGCTCTCTGCCATTAGGCAGCTACGAAGAAAGAAAAAATAACACCTACAAGACCTGTTAATTTAAAATTTAAATGGGATCCTATGGTTTAATTATATATAAGGAAAGGTTAAATACAAAGGATAATTGGTTGTATTTCAGATTAGGTTAATTATTCCCAGGTCATGCCAAAGTATTCAGTTCTCTCTCGTATCTCTTCAGTCACCCTGTGCACATGCTGCATCCTTTTACACAGGGCCTTGATGAGGGGTGGTGGTCGTGAGACTTCTCACACCAGATTCTTAAGCAAACTTGAAGTAACATGTTATTTTTGCATACTGTAGTGTTTGCATATTTTATAGGGTGAAATAGGAGATTTTTACATCAAGATAAGGGTAACTGTAAGCAGAAAAACCTATAAAGCTAACCCAGGAAAAAAAAAGTTTAAAAAAAAGTCTTCAGCCAGATCAGCTCATGTCTCTGATTTTCCACAGGGCTGCAGGATTGAAATGAGAGGAGGGAAGGAGGGTGCAACCAGGGCCAGGGCAAGAGGGATCTGGAGAAAAGGAAAATCTCTTCCGGTAGTAGTCCCTGTTAGATTGCTGTAAATCATCTCTGAAACCTCAGGATCAGTCACATCTTCTAGAATCAACTTTTGTTCTATAATGAAGTTTGGATAATTGAGAGATGAGCAGAGGAAACCTGGATTACCTTTGGAATTGAGAAATTTCAAACATTTAAAGGTGGTAAAGCAGGGACAGTCCTTGACATCTGCGATGGCAGGAAGACCACTTTGGACAGAGGGCTCTCTTGCAGTGCAGCACAATCCCTGGGCTTGCTTCCTACACATAGAATCACAGAACAGTTTGGGTTGGAAAGAACCTTTAAAGGTCATCTAGTACAACTCCCCTGCAGTAAGCAGGGATGTGTTACACTAGATCAGGTTGCTCAGAACCCCATCCAACTTGTCCTTGAATGTTTCTAGGTGTGGGGCATCTGCCACCTCTGGACAACCTGTTCCGGTGTTTCACCACCCTCATCATAAAAAATTTCTTCCTTATATCTAGTCTAAATCTACCTTGTTTTAGTTTAAAACCATTACCCCTTGTCCCATCGCAGCAGGCCCTGCTAAAAAGTTTATCGCCATCTTTCTTACAAGCCCCCTTTAAGTACTGAAAGGCTGCAATAAGGTGTCCCCGGATCCTTCTCTTCTCCAGGCTGAATAATGCTAACTCTCTCAGCCTGTCCTCGTAAGGGAGGTGTTCCAGCCCCCTGATCATCTTTGTGGCCCTCATCTGGACTTGGTGTAACAGGTCCGTGTCCTTCTTATGCTGGGGACCCCATCACTGAACGCAGTACTCCAGGTGGGGTCTCACGAGAGTGGAGGTAGAGGGGGAGAATCACCTCCCTTGACCTGCTGGTCACACTTCTGTTCATGAAGCCCAGGATACAGTTGGCTTTCTGGGCTTCAGGTGCACATTGCCGTCTCATGTCCAGCTTTTCATCCACCAGTACCCTAAAGTCTTTCTTGGCAGGGCTGCTCTCAATCCCTTCATCCCCCAACCTGTATTGATACTGGGGGTTGCTCCAACCCAGGTGCAGGACCTTGCGCTTAGCCTGAGAACTCCTGAGGTTCACATGGGCCCACTTCTCAAGCTTGTCCAGGTCCCTCTGTATGGCATCCCTTCCCTCAGGCATGTCAACTGCACCACTCAGCTTGGTGTGACCTGCAACTTGCTGAGGGTGCACTTGATCCCACTGTCTATGTCATTGATGAAGATAATAAACAGTACTGGTCCCAGTACAGACCCCTGAGGGACACCACTTGTCACTGACCTCCATCTGGACATTGAGCCATTGACCACTACCCTCTGGATGTGACCATCCAACCAATTCCTCATCCACTGAATAGTCCACACATCAAATCCATAACTCTCCAATTTAGAGAGAAGGATGTTGTGGGGGACCATGTCAAAGGCCTTACATAAGTCCAGATAGATGACATCAGTAACTCTTCCCTTGTCCACTGATATAGTCGCTCCATCATAGAAGGCCACTACGTTGGTCAGGCAAGACTTGCCCTTGGTGAAGCCATGCTGGCTGTCTCAAATCACCTCCCTGTCCTCCATGTGCCTTAGCATAGCTTCTAGGAGGATCTCTTCCATGATCATCCCAGGCACAGAGGTGAGGCTGACAGGTCGATAGTTTCCAGGGTCCTCCTTTCTGCCCTTTTTAAAATGGGTGCAATGTTTCCCTTTTTCCAGTCTCCGGGGACTTCACCTGACTGCCACGACTTTTCAAATGTCATGGAGAGCGGCTTGGCAACTACATCAGCCAATCCTTCAATAACATCTCTGCAGCACTAATGGTCCTGTGGAAAGCAGACAGTGAATTCAGAGCCTTTGGTGTCTGGATGAAGTGCCTCAAACTGATAAGTTTTTCAGTATGACATGTACAAAGCTCCTACAAAGCCAGGTCCCCATATAGCATTGCTATATGAACTACCCAAAATTAAAGCCTATGAAACCTCTAGCCACTTGAAAGTCTTTGTCTATCTTTATGCTCCACTGGATAAATAGGAAGAATAAACTGTGGCTAAGAGTTTAGGCCTTGTAGGGATACAATACTTGAGCCATCCCTAGAGGAGCTTTCTCTTTACTTAATTAAAAAACACCTCCCTTTCAATTCCTATGTATTTTTCCCTTGTGGTTAGTATCGCACACAATTTTACTGAGAAGCAGCTCACCATAAGCCACTTCAAAGATAACACTACATTTGCAAAGGAAGGAATTTCTCTCTGACAGTTCAGCAACACCAGCATGTGCTGGAAAATAAGCATGCACCACGAGAGAGTATGCTACACATGGGGACTCCTAAACAAACAAACTGCTTATAATGTGACTGCACGCAGAGATCTAACATGATTTCTAAGTAGCCGTTTTAAGTTCCTCAGAGCATTGAATCAAACTGCACAGAGCAAAGAGAAATTATTGTTGGTCTTCATGTGAAAATCATTATTAGGTGAAAGAATTATCATTTTGTCATGTTTGTACAGAGGAGTCTTGGTCTGTGCAGGGGAATTGTAGGTGCTATCAGAATGGAAATTTTTAACAATAACAGACACGAAATACACCCTTCTTTGTTGAAAATATGGGGATTAGAGGAATCTGTATTCATACCTTCAGACAACATAAAATTGAGCTACTGGTATGGAACTAATTTGTTACAAAAGCTTGATACGTGCAACATGCTTTTTAAAACCACTGTTGTATCTACACAGGGAACACTTGCAAGCCATACCTGAGGCTGCTGGGTGACCTACAAAAGCTGAAATGCCTGGCAAATATGTTTTCCATTGAAATTTTTCAAATTAAAAATTTGCTCTTTTTCATTCTTTTTTGTCTTTTCTGTGGCACGATGTTCTTTCCTGGACAATTTTCAAATGTTCATTTGGAAACCTGAGACAGAGCCATGCCTTTTATTAGGTTTAATTAAAAAATAAAAGAGCACCGTTGCAAAAAAAAAAAATCCATTTTCCAAGCAGCTCTATCAGTGCTATGACTGCTAATGGTAGGAAATTCACATTCAGTGATATGTAAGGCAAAATTAACTAAAGATTATTTTAGACCACTTTGACCTGAATGTCTGTGCAGTGCTACAAAACCAATTAAAGTTGAGTCCAACCCAGCAGCCTGCTGCCCCAATCCCTATTGCCTGCACCGTACAGCTCTGCAGTGTGCCAGGCAGCCTCCTCAGCAGGCTGTAGCAGAAGTTGCTGTGCAGCAATCCCAACCGAAAGCTGAAATACAGCGTGTCCCAAATCCCTTTTCCCTCCTGGCACCAGGGATGGGCATGCATATCTGGACTGGGAATGGCTGTGACATTGGCACATTGCTTGCCTGTCCATTGGGATTTCTCATCTCCCAAGCTAATCCTGCAATATTTTTAGCAAGAAATTAGATTTTTTTTTCTTCTTCTTTTTAGTAGTCTTTGTCTACATTTGGATTTTCAAAAGTAGCAAACAGAGGAGCTGTACAGGTTAAATAAATGCAATCTCAGAAGTCCACCTCAGGCTTAATGGCATAATCTCTAGTTTGCTGTTCCCACATCCCAGGTCAGAGCGGAAAAGGGAGGATGTACACATACAAAAGATTCATCCTGAAAACACAAAAATAGAAAAGACAGGGGGATGAGACAAGACTTTACAGAAATGGCAAACACAGCTTGCATCCAATGTAAAAAGTTAAGGGAAACCTGTTATATCCTTCAAACTCCAAAATACCATTTCTCACAGAGAATCTAAATCACCCTCTAGGAAAAAGGGAAAAAATAAAACCTCCTCAAAATGTCAAAGACCTAAAATCCCCTCAGGCTTACAGTTTCTATCTGTATCTCAGCTATTTATAAAACCAATCTCCACGGTTTCTGTCATACATTTCAGTTACACATGCCCTGAGCTAGCAAACTAGTGGATACAAACCTGATCTATATAACCATGGCAATAAGTGAAGATATCTGTGCACACTCTAAAGCATGCTTATTTAAATAACAGGAATTGCTGCATTTGATTTATAAAGAGATGAGTAGGTTTCTGCATAAAACTCTGCTAATAGTTGAAAAAACCTGTTCCACTATGGGCTGAAAATGGGCTCTCCCCACCCACACATGCATCTGGGATTTGATCACCGACCTTTAGGAAAAACCCACAAAACCTATTCTGCCTAGGAAACTATATTACAGGTCAAAGGAAAACCTTGCAGGCTTGAGGTTTAGGTGGAATCCATTTATTCCACATGTGCAAAGACTGGATGAGGAATTGGAGGATCCGCAACAACTAAACTGAAACCTCTCCATGTGTTACACACATAAGCCACTCTTGATTGAAGTCCTGTAAATCTTTTCCTTAGATAATATGTTTCCTTGTCTGGTATAGCTTGATTTCAATTTATACCGTTCTTTTTTTCTTTCCATCATGTTCAAAACTATCATAAACAGTCTGTAAACTCTGTATCTCAAATGGCTTTCTAATAATAAAAAAAGTATTTTCAGAAGAAAGATCAGTTCCTCATGTCTAAGTTGAAAAAGGGACACTGTCACGGAGTCTGAGGTAAAAAAAATATCTGTTCATCTTAAAATTACTATAATATGGTAAAAAATATAATAAATATAGGAAGGAATGTTCTACAGACTCTAAATAAGGAACTAAATTTCTGGCAAGACAAGAAATACTTTCCCCAAAGGAAGTTAAAACTCATGGACTGTCCCTGATGGAGGTATTTTCTATATGAATTGTTTTTAAGAACTTGAATACATATTCTAACAAAAATGTCTATGTCTAGAAAAAAAACAAATCACGGCAAAATATGTATTTTCTTCACTAATGAAATTAGCTTCTTCTTCAGTGAAGTACTTAAAATCCATCATTTATCTGAAGAAAATGTAACATCCCCCAACAGATACCCCTGGAAAATCCTGTTTACTTATACCATGATAGTATTCCTCACCAAAGCAAACACCTGCACTTCTGCAAAAAATGCTTCAGGGATCTCTACTTGTTCTTTCAGGAAACATCTGTGTCAATACCTCTCAGTGAAGATGTTGTCTGCAAAAGAAATCCATTACCATGTTCTTGATTTATTATTATTTACTGTTGTGCTGTCCAAATGATCCCAAGATTTTATCCCCATCTCTGAAGATCTGTATAGGTTTTGTTTGCTTGGATGGTTTTACAAGGATAAAAGTGGCATTTCTGAAACTCTGTAGTGAGTATTGCTGTAGTTAAAGCAAAAAACATTGGACTTTGATATCTTTGACATTTATAAAAGCTAGTTTGTAATCAGGGTAGCTTATCTGTTCTTAGAAGGCAAAATGGTACATTTATGAAAACAGAACTTCTAAGGAAATAAACCTATTGAATCTTAATTTAAACACAAGGGCATAAAAAGTTTTTGTCCTTTGTAATATGAAGAAAGCTTCTTTCCAGCACTCCAAATATTTTAACAAGCAATATTGTGTATATACAAGCTTTGTGATATCAATTGACTGGTTATTGAAGGTATCTGAGCTCTTCCCTTGCTCCCAGCACACTCACACACACACACAGACATATGTGATACTCATGTTAACAATTTTTTTCTTGCAGGGAAGAAATCACTGTGCTCTCAGTCCAGTTATCCTGGAGGTTGCCTCAGGTTATTTTAGATTTTATGTTTAATATTGAAGGTATTTTACAGATTTACCAAAATACCATAATTTTTATTTTGAAATCACTTTTTTTTCTGAACAGATCCAATCCAGATCGGACCTTATCATACTCTGTTTCAGTTCACTGCCACCATATGTAAGTGTTGTCAAGGCTGTAATACATAAAGTATCTGGCTCCAGGGCTGGTTTCACTGTGGTTTTGGAATACAGTTTTTATAATATGCAGTTTCCTTCCTGTGAAGTCAATGGACTATTCAGTAGAATAAGGTTTCTGAGGCACAGGTCACATCTTCAAAGGCACATAGGCACCCAAATCCTGTTTAAGGAATTCCACTGATTTGAAGCAAGGTGCCTGCCTTATCCTTTTCAAAGCCAGGGGGATTCCTGAAACTGTAGCTAGAGCCAGGTTAAACAGACAGTCAGGTGGTCCCCTGATAATCTCATGACTACTTGTTCCCTAGCCTTATGGCTAGGCCACTAACACAAGACATGCCCTTCTTTAGGTGAGACTCAACTGATGCAGAGCCATCCTCAGATTGTTCTAACTCATGCTGTGGATGACATTGAAAGACCTGATGGATTTTTTGCCCTTGGATTGCTTGAGTTTCCATGATGTTACTGCATACACACATGCAGTGAGCTTGCTGCACAGATGGTCTGCATACACATGCCTCTGGCATGGATATCTGATGCTTCTGGGATGCACCAGACTGGCTGAGCGGGGGCAAGGCAGCTGAATAGCATATAGGAAATGTCATCAATAGTGTCCAGAAGCACTGTGCTTTCTGTGTCTTTTTTATGAACATGCAACCTCTGAAGCTGCCCCAAAGCATCAGATCTGCTGGGTTGGTGTGTGGTGACAACAGCACATGCCTTCAGCAGAATTTATCTGCTGCAGCACAGTAGCCACGGCTGTGAAGTCTGGAAGGGTGCCAGTGCACTTGGAGCTATTGTACTGGACCTTCAACCAAAGCTGCTGTACACCCAGAAAGTCAACGAAACACAGCAAAATCCCCAAAACTAAATAAAATCTCTAAGAGTGAAAAAGAGGACATGTGCTAGAGAGCTCAACTGTATGGCATTTTGAATGCCAACTGCAATGGAACATTACTTTCCTCAGCTGCCCCTTGGGGTCTGGCTATCTTATTTGGACTTGTGCTTTCTGATAGATCAGTGTTCTCTGATTTATTGGGATGTGTGTGGACAATGGCAGATTTAGGTCAAAATTTACAGTGGCAGAATAATGGTTTCATCTCTTTACATGTTGATTAAGAAAAACAGTTTTGAAAGGGCCTTTCAGGCCAGGGCTACACTATAAAGCCTTGTTGCTTTAGCAGTTTTAAAAGGTGCATATGACTGGAGGAAGAGGAAAATGTACAATGTGTGTACAAAATTTAAATCATCAAGCCATCAGGATGTTTGGTTGTGTTGCAAGTCCTGCCAAGACAGGTAATAAGATGCAGGCAAGAAGCCTGGCTGAAGGTTCCCAAAGATTTGCCCTTACTATGAAGAACTGTGTCATTGATTTCAATAGGAGAAAATAGAGCCTTTGTATGCATAATTATAGTTTAAAACTACGTATATAGTTTAAAACCTGTTTTGAGCAGGTATTAAACTGGGTGATCCAAAGGACAGCTTTGGCTTTCTGGCATTTGCCAGGAAAGAGTATATCAGGAAAAAAAATCACACCACAATTTTCCTGTTAGTCATATTTTTTCCCCTAAGTCATCACCAACCACTCTCTGTGCCCATCTCATTGGTGAGTTCTCACGTCCCTACATAATCAGAGCAGATACTTCTGCAGGTGTATGTTCCCTAACTACACATACAAAAAGCAGGTCTCTGGATCCCCATCAAGTTACCCCCACCTTCCCCTGGATCCAAGGGAGATACAGGTCTTTGGACCTGTGCTGGGAAACCCCAGGGAGTTGTAGACTGGGCACAGGGCTGATCCAGGCCTCTTGCAGGCCTGTGGATGGGGAGAAGGGGTGAAGGGAGGGTAGATGGACACCCCCCAAGAATGAAAGAATAGAACAGATATTCAAGGAAAACCTCACAGGCAATTTCTTCCAGCTGATCCCTGCCATAATTTTTCCCACAGAAAAGCTGATCTGGTACATCATTTCCATGAGACAGAAGGCTGTTTTATCACTGCTCGCTTCTCAGAGGTCTTAGACACTTGCTTTTAATCATATAGTGAATGCTGACATCTGGTGGCATTCAATAACTAAACCTTCATTAAACAAATAAGTTTCGTTTTTAAGAAGTGTGCATTCTTATTTTCCCTTAGTTGGGTCCAGAAACAGGATTTCTCCCAGACCACTTCAGACTGGGGATTAGTCTTAACTCACACGTTCCTGGATCTCTTGTGAGACACTTACATGGGCACTGGCCTTCAGACAAGGAAAGGATGGTCAGCCAAGGGAGCTGAGTCTGTTCAAACACAGTCATTCCAGCACAGAATGGAGCAAACAGCAACTTACCATTCCCCATTCTGAACACAGAGAATCACTGCACTAAAAAGGAGTGATGCAAAACTACTATGGGCTTTAGCAGGAACAGAGCCACTGTAAAGTCTTAGATGTTAACACTTCTGCAATTTATTTTATCTTTATTTCAAATTGGAGAAAAAGAAGCAAAATGGCATGTATGAATAGCGAGTGAGATGTACCAAAACCTTGTTTCATGGCAAGTGAGAATAAGTAGCATGAAGTCAGCTGTCATGGTTTAAAAGATATCCATGATGTAGTTGTTCCATTAAAATTTGGATTAAAATCATGTTTAAATTTCATTTCCTCCAGTCCTAATCCTGCTTTTGATTAGTTTTAAGAGCAGTTGATGGTCTTGTGATTTGAAGATTTTGCATTTTAAATTTTGTGTATATGGTCTGGAATTTATGTGAAATTGTGGGTTTGATCTTTGACCTCTGTTTACTACAGTCCTGATTTGGCACTAATTTGATAGCAAGCCATAAGGGCCTACTGTAAACAAGCTGCTCACTTTACATAGCTATGTTTGGCTCCTAAATGAAGAAGTATGTGTGGAATATACTTTAGGTACTGTAGCCTGCTAAAGAAATAATAAAAAACACATCACTGCTTAGCTCTCCAGGTAACGTTTACATTTGGAGAAAACGTGAAAGTTGCATGCCTAATAGAGAGAGAAAATGCAATTCTTATCCATCTTAGGTTTGTTTGTTTAAAATTGTTCTTTAAAGTAATTGAGAGCTCAGGCCTTCTCTTCTGAAGTCAATGGGAACTTTGCCATTGATTTTAAAAGTATCAGGATTAAGCCTAAATTGGTAGGGTCTAAAAGGCAAAAATGAAAATGTCCGAAGTCTACAAATCTCTCAGTGATCCACCATCCAGAAAGGAAAGACAAAATCCTTCTCCAAGGTCCGTAAGGTACATCTTGATTCCAGGACTCCTGTTTTTCGTACATTTGTAGACTTCAAGACAGAAAGCAACTTCCAGTCAAGACTGTAATTGATAGCATATGGAGTAGTACATACTTGCACCGTGGACTTGTAAAGCTGCTGGGGGAAGGGAGATGAAAGCTGCTTGTAAAAATCAACAGACTGTCTGTACACATCTTCCACAAGTTGTCCTGCGCTAACACTACACAGTATACCCTGCCTGCAACCCACCCCAGGCAGATTCCCCAGCTCACAGGTATGCCTTCAGGTATGGCCTTGCACACAGGAACTGACCCAGCAAAAGTCTGCTTGCAGACATTTAACTCAGAAACATACCTGATCATCCTGCACAAGCTTAGCGCTTTTTGCACTAATCTAACAGTAGCAGCTATGTCCTCTGAGCAGCAGATTAAAACAAGGTCTTTAACTTTCTCCTGTATCACTGAGTTGGGACCATCCATTCCAGCAGTGAACTTCCCATCACCTGGGCTCTATCCTCACAATGGAGAGCAGATGCTGGTGGGAACACCTAGGTACCCTGAAGGAAGGGCTGTTTTCCTATTTGGCAGAGGAGGAAACCATAACCTCTTTCATTTTCTGGTATAGGGAGTCTTGGTAACTCTGACCAGAGCCCAGTAGTCAAGAATGTGGACTCTTCTCAGCTAAGAATGTGGTTCATCTACAGTGACGAAGTGTAAGCTCAGAGAAGTGATAGGACATGGGCAAGCAAACACAAAACGCCCTCTTGTTTCCTCTTCAAACACCCAAGTGCACTGAGTATTTGAAATGAAGAGACCCTGGTGCCAGGTCAAGCTATCCATGGATGACTTCAAGAGGCTAAAGCAACTAGAGGTAGGAAACTGCATAATGCTTCTGTTGGTTTATGTGGTCCCAGTATCAGACAAGACAGAATTCAGGGAGACATATGGATCAAGCACTGTCTGAGATCATCTGAACCTGAGGTTGACAAAGCACTCATTGCAGTCTCCAAAACCTTGTGACCCAACAGAGGAATATTATCTTATTTTAATAGAGACCCGTGCTTGGCCAAAGAATATCAGATAGATATATACATCATCACAGAATCATCTAGGTTGGAAAAGACCTTGAAGATCATCTAGTCCAACCGTTAACCTAGCACTGACAGATCCCAACTACACCATATCCCTAAGTGCTATGTCGACCCTACTCCTAAACACCTCCAGGGATAGGGACTCCACCACCTCCCTGGGCAGCCCATTCCAATGCCTAACAACCCGTTCTGTAAAGAAATACTTCCTAATATCCAGTCTAAACCTTCCCTGGCCCAACTTGAGGCCACTACCCCTTGTCTTATCCCTCATTACTTGGTTAAAGAGACTCATCCCCAGCTCTCTGCAACCTCCTTTCAGGTAGCTGTAGAGGGCGATGAGGTCTCCCCTCAGCCTCCTCTTCTCCAGACTAAACAACCCCAGTTCCCTCAGTCGCTCCTCGTACGACATGTGCTCCAGACCCTTCACCAGCTTCATTGCCCGTCTTTGCCCTTCTTTTTACTATCAAAGTAAGGGAATCCATGCAATTAAAACCCACAATAGTCTCTTGTGTCTCCATTGCTCAGAAATAACCCAATCTGTTGAGAGCCTGATGGGAACCACTAGAGAAGGTAGATGTCATTTCTCAGGCTGTGTAGCCCCTTCTCTTCTACCCCAAAATGACTGGCAATAGAATGGGAAGAGTCAAAGATTGCCACCCTGCAGATTACTCAGTTTAATCAACCTTGAGCTTTTCTAGCAAACCAACTCAAGCAGTATCTACTCCATCTTCACAGGTGCTGTGTGCTACCCAGCGGGACCGAGATGCTGCTCACAGGGAGGATCAGTCCTGTCCTGATTCTGATGTGGGTCAGCCACCACAGCCAGGCACAAACATATTGTCTTTCCTCTGTTGCCTTTGCTGGGTGTAAAGACAGAGCCAGCAACAGCAACTCAGGTCACCTTTCTGACGATACTTCCCCTGAGGTATTTTTTGGACTACCCCAGATTCCCCACAGTATAACAAGAACAACAACCAAAAATACACACGCAGGGAGTCATACATTGTGCATTCTGAACATGTCCCCACTGATGTGACCCTGATTCTGGTGCCAGATCTCTGCTGTGCTGTTTTGCTAATGTATTGTGGTGCCCACTGAAAACACCTTATATTTCCATGGTTTTGAAGTGGCTGTAGTCTATTCTGCTGGCCCACCCTGCTTTTGAGGGACCCTCAAACAGAACTCGACTTTAGTCAGAAGCTTGCAGCACAGCTGTACGCCACTGAAAACTGGAAGTAATGTTCTCAGTCAAAACGTCCTGCAGATCCCACCTTCTGCTTCCACTTTATGGGACATTTCCGCAGAATATTTTAAGCGTCAGTCCCAAGGGCTTTAATACCTTTATGCCAATAACCTTGGCATCACTTTCAGCCTGAAAACAACAATGCAAAAGTATAGGGACATTTGCGCATACTGAGTTGGTTTTGCTAATGGAGGGTGGTAACTGAGCAGAAATAGTTTCTAAAATGTTGTTTACTTTCTTAATCAGGATGGTTTACAATGTAAAGAAAGGTTAAATTCATCTGTACAACTTTGGGCTCTTACACATGCAAGACAATCAGAGATTTTTGATAAATAAAGGATGCCATAAGAGCCCCTGGCATGGTTAGACGGAGTGGGCATGTCTGGACCTTGTGTGGAACAGCGATCCGTCACTGTTAGATCAACTTCAAAAGCAATTCAACAAGGGCTCCACGTAGACAACATTACAGAAAACCTGTTCCAATAGCTTTCTTATGCAAGAGAAAACCACAGTCACATTTGTATTTTAGGCAGTGAACCAACAAGAATGAAGAAAAACAACAGCAACTGTCCTCAAGAGATATTTTGGGCTGCTCCTCTCCTCCCACTCCCCTTACACTCTTTTTCAATCTCTTACCAGTTTGTGCATTTTTGGCAACAGAAAACCATACTGCAGAGGTCACTGGCAGGCTGGTGGGGACTGCTGTGGCTTTTGCCTACCAAAACCAACTTCCCCAGCCTGGGGAAGCATTGACCTCTTTGCTCTCCGTTTTGAGCTGGGGCAGAGGTGACTGTGGGTGAAGGAGGCAGAGGAATGGGAGAACTTTCCTCGGTCCAGCAACTTTTGACACCAGTTGCTGCTTTTCCTCTTCGCCTCAGGATCTGCTATACAACAAGTGCAAATTGAGGATGACAAATAAGAACATTAGCATGGTGTTTCTGCTCAAATGATCTTCCTTGAAGTAGCTGATGTTGACACTTAAATTGTCAGCAGACTTCCAGTTTAGGCTCCAGTTAGAAGAATGGGTCCATTCACGCTTCCCTCTGAGCTATTGTTTCAACTCTCTCTAGACTGGGCAAATATCACTGCAGCAGTTTACACTCCAGTTCTACTTTAAAGGGGTTTTTTGCAACCATAACCCAAATTGCCTAGAAACTTTTTTTTTTTTTTTTTTTTAAATGTAAGCTTAGACTCCGGAGAATAATTACGCAATGTTGTAAAAATAGTTTGCAGCAATTTACATAGCCGTGAAATATTGGAGCTGTTTTTTTCCAGTGTACCTATGTGTACATGTCTGCAGCTAGCTCCAGTATTTACAGGGGACTCACTGGAACTGTGATCACAGAAACTGGTATTTCAAGTTAGGCAACACACATGAACAAAACATTTCTTGTTATAAGGCAAGGTTTTGTATTTTGGGGTGTTATATCACCACTAACTGAAGCAGCACCTTGCCGCTTTTGCCTTTCCTATATCATCTTCTGGGTGAATTCCAATAACATCCTTGTGGTTAATGCAGGCATTGGTTATGTAGTCAAGTAGGAGAGTATTAATTTAACTTCAGTTTCTTTCCTGTAATTGTGTGTTCCTTCCATTTTCAAACAAGTTAATCATACTGAGGGGCTATATCTTCATTTCTCTCTCTGCAGTCAACTTTGCTGCTGCTCATTTCTATTAGGCAGCATATCTCCTTGCCTGCTGTAACCTCAGTCCCCAGACTGTTCTCCTGCTCGCTGACTTGTTCTCCTCTCTTGATGCATCTTGCTGATGGTAGAACCACCTGTCCCACTGGAACTAAGTAAACAATCCTACTTCTTAAGAGCAGGAGAAAACTCTGCTGTAGCAGGTGGTAGAATAACTGCTCGCTGATCCTTTTCTGCTACACTAATTGTCAGGACTGGACATTTTCAAGCCCAGCTGACAAACAGGATAAACTAATACTGCCCAATACTTCCAAGGTACAGTATGAGATCTCTGGATTGCAAGCAGTCATCTTGCCCAGAGCCTGAAGATGCAGTGGCTTAATTCTTCCTTTCTATGCTTCTCTAGAAACCTATTTCTGTCTCCCATGTAATTTTGCCAAGCTCCTACCTTGCTAGCTCCTAAGGTCCTTTTAAGGAGCTTTTTTAGTTGTTGTTTTCCCCAGGAGAGCTTAAGTGATCAAATCAAAAGTAACAGAGTGAATTGATAAAGCCATAGCCTAGGAACAAACCCATTGCCTGAAATCTCTGCAAAGAAACTATTCAGGAAATACAAGTGAAGAATATATGTCAGAAATAAGAATTTATGCAAGTGACTACATGCATACGGGAACAACTTCCAACCCCTGCAAAGTAACAGTGAGGAATTAATAACTGACCATTAGATTTAGGCACTGATTTGAAGGAGTTAATTTCCCAGGCTGCCTTTTCAGAGCAGGGTGGGGCATTAGGGAAGTCAGAGAGAAAAAAAAAAGCTACCTGAATGCCCTGGGAAGGAGCAGCAAAACCTTCTGTCAAGCTCCCCTTTCTCTCCTATGCTACAATTACTCCCCAGCTGACGGTGTCCCGATGCCCTCGGCTGCACACACCTGTGTGCAGAGTGACCCACGCCAACAGCCTTTCCCACACCAGGAAGCGAGTGCCACACCCCCGTCCTGCTGCTTCTCCTCACAGCCACCCAGCCCCACTGGTGTGACAGCGCATGGCATGGCCAGTGGCCGGGGCATGAGGGCAGGGACATGGGCATCCTCCCTGTTTCGGAGTGGGCATCCTGGAACACATCCTTTGGGGGGGCAGGCACTGGGAGCGGGACCCTCTCCGGCCCTTGGTACAGCACACACAAGGTAAGTGCCTGCCGTGCAGCACCATGCTGGGGCCCAGGAACATGTGGGCTCGGGGAGAGCAGGGTAATCATTTCAGCCTCTCCCCACTGTCCTCCAAAGAACCCCCTTCCAGTGCCTGTTTGCTGCTGACACCTGCTCCCTCTTCACCTCGTTGTTCAGCCCACGCGTCCCTGGTTTCCCCCTCCAAGCAGTCCTTTCTGAGTAGGAACTGGGCAGAGAGCTGTGCTGTTCTGTGCTAGAGCATCACTGGTTTTTGTCATCGGTGTTTCTGTTGCTGTCAGTTCTGACAATGTATTTGAGCAACTGCAAAAGAGAGACTTGAAGCGGCCCCCGAGAACTAGCAAGTCGAAGCATCTGCTAACAATAAAAATGAATTGGAGGTTGATTAAACCCTTTACCTTTTCCCTGCTTTTTGCTTCACAAACAAGAAGGCATGGGAGGATGCTCAACATTCTTGTTTTTCACTGCATAAGAGGCAAACCACTTTTTTATGATGCAAAGTATTGGTATAAATTGTGCATAAAATGGCTTGCAACTAACTGCTCTCCTTTCTCTGTGAGCAGCCCAGTAGCAAGTTATAGCCCAGGGAAGGTCCCAAAAACTTTCCCTTCTGGATTCTATATTTGCTACTGGGTGGATATCCAGATGTCAGGAGGCATTTCTCAGTCCCGTGTTCTCAGAGGGAAGGAAACCTGTGAATTCCTGTGCTCGGGTTCCTGGAGCAGTAGGACACCTGGTTGATGGCCAGTGGCAGTGCTTCCCAGCACCAGAGCTGGGATCAATTATGGGAGACAAGAGTGTGGAGCCAAGGGTTACTGTGGGTTTGGGAGTTAGGGTCCCAGGGCTGGGAGTGTTTGCAGAGCTGCTGGAGGAAGGCAGCAATGGGAAACTCCCTTGGCATGGGGACACCGACCTCCACGTCACAGTGGTGTTATCAGTTTGCTTGCAAAACATCCCAGCCCTGCTCCTGTACTCCTTGGGGTGGTTGTGTGAGGATTGCTGTCTTTTAAGCCTGGTAGTTTTTTGGGAAGACTTGAATCATTTTTTAGTGTTGCTTGGGTATCTGCAGGTGAGATTGATTTTCTGTGCTTCCATTTACTTGAGTTGAGGCTTTGGAGCAGGTAGTAGGAAACTATGGGTCATGTGTTACTGCCAACCTTCATTTTCCCAAGAGTTAAATTCTTCTGTGTACCCCCATTTTCACAGTTTAAATTTTTGGAAATATCAGAAACCAATTCCTCCCTCCATTCCCAGCTACCCTGGCTGTGATTCAGTGGATCATCCCAGTTTCAGGTCTTCACACAGAGGCTCTTTCCCTTCCCCTTTTCTTGAGGCCATTTCATCCTCTTGGTTTGGTTTGAAGAGGAGCTCTTCATTTTCTGCCTCTACAAGAGACCATAACTGCACCAGCTCTCATCTGCCTGGAAACATCCCAGGAAAGCTGAGGTGAATTGCTTTTCAGGGAGTATTTTTCAGTCCCTTTGGAACCATCAGGAGGTGAAAGAGCAAGATCCCTTTTCAAGAGCCCCTAGATATGAGGGGCTCAGTGTGGCTGCTGGTCAGAGCTACCTAGTGCCATGTCGGCATCAGAGACATCCATATGGGATCAGCAGATGTGACATATGAATTAGGGAAATCCGTGGCACTAGAGTAAGCTTTAAACAATGTCTGTAAACGTGCAGCTCCCTGGAAGAAGTTAAAGTGCCTGTGTCCACAAGGCTGTGTAGTATAACGTCTCCTTGTGCTGACACTACATTTCTTTGGTTTATTTTTTTAATTGGGGTTATTCTGCCACGTCCCTGATCAGGCTAACTGGTGCCAGCTGTCAGCATGAGGGTAGAAGGGGGAATACATGGTCATGGAAAAAAAAAAGGGTGGAGGTAGGACTTCTCCTGTGCATCAGGTGGAGTTAGCTTTGTTGATGTTGCCTGAGGAACTGCACCTCTGAAATCAGCAACACAGGATCCCGTGGTCCTATAGCCTTCCCTGTCTCAGTGCTGTGTTGTATGTCTTGGGACATGGGCATGTTTAATGATGCAGTAAAATCTGATTAAATATGTACTTAGTTCCTGAAATATTTCCTGACAAACTAATATTATTGTAATATTTTTGGGTCTGCTGGGGTAATGAATGTAAGAAGCCACTACATGTGGACTTTGTCTGCTTAACACAAAGTGTATGTAATTGCCTCAGTTTAATCCTTTTTTATTTCCCTCAGCTCTTCTCAAAGGTTGTGTATTTATTTCCAATATTGTTGTTTATGGACAAAAACATTTTGCAAGATTAGTTGAGATTATTATCTACAATGCTGATCTTGATTTGACTTTGTATCAGAGAAGTAGAAAGCAGCTGGTTGAGAATAGTCAAGGAAAGCTCACATGTAACACTTCTTCCATAACTCATGGCTGTTGTGTGTAGTTACTGGGTGTAGTTGTTCAAGTGCAGAAGCTGAGCAGGAGATGGAAATTCATTGCACCTCTGCTTCTTTTTCCTCTTTTGCCTGTCTCTTAATAAACTCAGAGTTATTACTGGCTGCCCAGACACTCACCTCAAGAGATTGTTTTATTTCATGAGTTGTGGTAATAAATCATTTCGGTTCTATATTTGAGGTTTAAAATGTTGACAGCTCTTTCAGATGGATCTGTGGCCTCTTGTCCCGTGACAATATATCACAGCCTGTCACAGGCCATACGGGCAGGTGGTGAGTATGTGCAGCCAGGAAACCTGATCCTTTGAGTGGTCTAATTAGCGGGCAGTGGTGGCTGCTATCAGGTGCAATGAGAAATCCCAGAGATTAAACACATTGCTGTGAAGTCTTTCTATGCTGCCTTCCATCGTATACATGAAATCTAGATTTCATGTGAAGTGTCACAATTAAGGTTTTTAGCTCATTCTGTTCAAGGAGAAAGTCCTAAGTGCAACTCACCCCACCTTGCTAACGGCTTGATGTTTAGTGACATTGAGCCCCAGCAAGGTGGGGGCATGGTTTGATCCCTGTGTCTTCCAGTGGCAGCACAGTCCCTGCTGGTACTTCTGTCACCGTCGGGGCTGCTGCCCTTGTGCTGTGAGGGACCCAGTGCAGGAAGGCATGGAGCTGCCACCATGAAGAGGAAGATTATTTCTCCATTTCCCTTAGCTGAGGAAGCTCCCCAGAAATAGCGAGGGCCTCTTCAGCTGGCACTGCCGCCAGAGAAAAGAGTTATCATGGCACATGCTACAAACATTCACCAGGATATTTTAAGCACTTAAACAATGAAATTTCCAACCATGGTTTTCAATAAGGGAAAGCTCTAGACCAAGCCCATGGTGATTGCACACATGGGTCCCAACCAGAGAAGCTTTCCTCTGCAAGAAGCAATCACCAGATATTATCAGGCTGTTAAAGGTGAAAGCAAACCCTCCTGTTTTTGTTTTTTTTTTTTTTCCAATTCAGGTGTTTGTAGGGGGTTTTTAATGCCGTTTTATCAGTCTCTGTAAGGTACCTTATGCTGCAGTCTGCTCCCTGATGGACTGCAGATGTTAACTGTTTCAGTTTAATCGGTAAACCATTCCCTGAGCATAGGGACAGTAGAGACAAACATGTCCTCACGCAGGTCCCTGCTGCTGTACTCAACTGTAAAGACTATGGTGAAAAGTTTTTCCTCTTTCCCTCCAGCTCCTTATTCTAAAACTGTTCACTGAAAGCAGACAAGGATATTGTTCTCTACCTGTCAGATTTCAGAGTTCACACAGTTTCAGTTTCCTTTATCTTAAGGGGGAATATGTATGGGAGAAAATGCATACTGTTTTCTTAGGTGGGAAATGTGTGTTATTTTCAGCCCTTATAAATCAAAAGGTAGGAAGAAGCCTTTGTTCAGTCTTTCAAATACACCTTTTTTACATCAGTCAGATTACAATGAAGCAGTATTGCAAACAGTTGCTGCCAGTGCTGATGCATGCTCTTCTGGTGGTGTTCTGCTGTCAGGAATCCAGATGCATGTCTATGGCTTAGTCCCCATTTAAATAGGTTCTGCTAGAAAAGGATGTGTGGCTTTGGATCATAAATGCAGGACTGCCAGCTGGGTGAGCTTTGCACCCAAGCTTTCAGGATCTGCCAGAGCTGTAGGTCTCATGTGCTGGAGGTTATGCTCTGATTAGCTTCAGTGTGAGTGAGAAGCTGACATAAGAAAGCAAAATAGAGCACTGGTTAGAAGGGATTACCCATATTTTTTTAACAACCTCATAAATCCATTCTGCCTTGCCAAACATCAACTGTCCCTGCAGATGTAAAGATCACAACGTGTCTGGTGTGAAATGAGCACACAGTTTATATAAACTGCTGCCTCTAAATTAAAGAAAGATCAGCTGCTGCATGGGAACTTATTCATTATTCAAAGGTAAAGGATATAAGTACAGGAGAGCCTTACTCCTTGCCTGTCACCTTGCACAGTACCATAAGCATGTTTGTATCATTGTGACTTTCACATTCCTTAGGGAAATGTAGCTTTTTTCCTTCAGTCACTGCAAGCAGAGCAGGAGTAAGCCATGCAGCTGTTTATCCCTCTGAATATAAAGGAGGCAGGGGATGGTGCAGCAGGTCTGGAAGAGATGCCCTGGGTGGGAAAGTAGCCCAGACTGGAGGTAGCATGCAGCTTTCTGAGCCAGCCTGAGGAGTGACCTGCTTATCTAGTTTTCACTAGGGACTACTCTGGGTCCCAGAATAGTTTAATAGTGTTATTGGCAGGCCTCTATCACCCTGCTTGGGTTTCTTCTATCAAGGCTGGAAGGAGTCAGGTCCTGTGGCAGTTTCCCCCCAGAGCCCAGCATGGTGCTGAGTAGCAGATACAGCAAACCAACCCAGCTCCATGTTTTGAGCTTGGGGCACACAAACCCAAAGCAAATGCTGTTAATGGGAGAGCTCATCCTCCATCTGTTCTGGACACTTTCATCTCTTCAGCATTGCTGGCATAGCTGCTTGAATGAGTGCTTCCTAGCCTGACAGCCAACAGAAGCTGGTGAGCAAAGCCCTTTTATTTAGGCCCTTTTATTTAATTTGTTCCCTGAGCTATTTTTTCCAGATCTCAGACTGTTTTCAATGCTTCCCCTCCCAACAGCTGCTATGGTAAAATGAATTTTCAGTTTTTCTGAGGACATTAAAAAAATGTGCATTTTTTTTTTTTTAATGATTAAGGTGACATTGAATTAAACAGGAGCTTCGTAATTACGTTAATATGTTTTAAGAGGTTTGAGAAAATTTGGAAATTTCTAGGCAATAAGGAACATTACAGTTCTTGTCATTTGTCAGAAAGTAGGATGCAGAAGACAAATGCAAGGAAACTTAAGTCACAAGTTATACGTATCCTACCTAGTGCAGAAATGAGTTTTGCTTTGGACTGCTTCAGAATGGTATTCTACAGAAAGATTGGGGGCATAATGCAGACTCTGTTTGATATCCAGCTCAACCACTGACTACAGGGCTTAAAACACAGGCACTGCTCTTCAACATGGTGATCCAGAGCAACAGAATCACATGTAGTCTGGAGCCAGCAAAGCAGGGTGAGTGCTCCTCTTCCCTTAGCCCTGACTAGGAAAAACCAGGCATGGGACGAGTCTGAATCCCTGCCCTGCTTTAGAGGTGTCTGGCTCACTGCAGTGCTTTGCTCTCCCTGCCCCCAACTACGAGACTACTATAATCGTCAAATTTAAATTAAATTGGCCATGGCTACTCTGTTGATTTTGGTGTCTCACAGCCTTGCCTGGGAGTTGCAGGGTGATGTAGGGTGAAGGTCTGGCTGCTCAGGCAAACACCTGTCTGCTCCTGAGATTTCATGAGGTTGCTGTGTGTATTTAGGACATCACTGCCACCCAAAGAGGTGGTGTTGCTTCCATCCTGAATCTGTCTTCAGCTGCTTCATTTGCCCCAGTGCTCATTTGACTCCTTGATAAGGCAGTTTGTCTGGCTAAATCAACAGGAAAATACTAATTGATACAATTTTTTTAAATAAAAGTTGCCCTTCTCATAAAATCTTACCTGTGACACTGTGGCCCCTTACAATTTTGTGACCCAAAGAAGACTTTATTGCTCTTTGAAGCTGAAGTATGATCTTTCTCTTCCTATGCTCTTGAAGTCTGCTGGATCTGATTAATTCCTGTTTGAAGGAATCAAAAGAATACACGAGTCAAGTAGAAATTTGACCAAACTCAAAACCCAAGGCTTTAGAAAGATGAGCAAACAGCAGATTGTGCACTTCAGTCATAAGGGAGTTGAGGACCTTTGGCTAACCTAGTAACTGGAGGCTGCGATTATTCCATTTGGAGTTTTGGTGACACGTATAAACTGTTATGATCATGTTTGTAATGTCACCAAGGCTTGTCCTAGAAGAATGACATTTGTTAACGTGAACAGTTGTGAGATACACTTTCCGGTCTGTGAGTAATCTGGACTTTGAAACATACTGCCAAGCAGCTTCAAAAGACAGCCAGTTGGTATGCGAATCAATGCCAGGCTTGGAGCAGACATCTTAAGAAACGTGGCAGTGATGTTTGCAGAGTGTGCTCAAAAGTAAATAGTCGGTATCAAACTAAACAGACGTGTACTGCTTAAATTGAGGTTATAGTAGTATAACTCCATTCTCCTCCATGATGTCCATGTTTGATTTACATCTTCTAGGCTACAAGCTTTGGCCTTGTTTGGTGATATGAACTGTTTTGTCCATAATGGGGAAATGAAGAGAGATTATGGAACTGTGATAGAGAGAAATCATGGGATTGTTGGAGTTTAACTCTTGGTTGAGGCACTCAGGGACTCTGGCTATATTCCCCTTCGTATCCTGCTGTGTTCTGCAGAAACAACCCTGTGATGCAGAGGCCTATAGTGAATGCAAGGTCTGGACCATGATGAGAGAAGAAAGATTTGGAGGAAACCCCTCCACATGTGGAAGCAATGACTCACAGCAAAGCAAATGCTGGCTCCTTGGACATGGCTTCTTCATGCTGGCTGAGGTGAAGTACATATCCTCTTGTGGACAAGCCCAGCTCTTCCTGACATTTAATCCCCTAGAACCAAATCAGCTTCATGGGAGCTAAAATCTCCACCTGAGTCTTATCTGACATTTCTGATGTCATCCTGCTCAAAACAAAGTAATTTTGCCAGCTGATATTGTTTCTACTTGAAGCCTTTTTCTTCAACAGCCAAGGATGTCTACCCTGGAAAGATGTTCCTGTGAAAAACAACTAAAATATGGGGTTTATGTGCATAACAGCGTTGTACCTAGATAGTTAACTCCCAATTAAAATCTAGTTTAACTTTTGGGTGCTCCAGCTTGGGAGTAAATAGATCATGACTCCATTTACTTTGCTTTATGACTTTAACCTACTCTTTCTTAATGTTTCTCTCCCATTTTTGTGGGGTTTTTGTTGGGATTTGGGTTTTTTTTCTGCTTTGGAATTGTCACAAGGTTCTTGCATTTATTGTCTTCTAAAGACATTAATCTCTTTCCTTTCTTTCTCCCTCTTTCAGTGACAATCTTTTGCTCCTTGCAGTGAGTAAAGCACCATGAACCTTATCATTCAGTGTCTGTGTTATCATACAGCAATGACTCAGTCATCATGCCAGGGTGACAGAGAGCAAAGCTTGTACTATTTGCAGAAGCTTCAGTCAAAAAAGTAATAACAGTTTTAATCTGATCAAGACTCTAGTTCAATCTCTTAACTATTGCACTAGTTTTGGCCAGATTTAATTTTCTTTGTAATAACTTGTATGGTGTTATGTTTTGGATTTGTGATGAAAAAAGTGTTGATAACATGGGGATGTTTTAGTTATTGCTGAACAGCGCTTGCACAGCATTTTTTTATTTGTCACCCCACCCCACCCCACCAGTGAGTAGGCTGGGGTTGCACAAGAAGTTGGGAGGGGACACAGCTGGGACAGCTGACCCCAACTGACCGAAGGGATATGCCATACCATACGATGCTGTGCTCAGTGATAAAAGCTGGGGGAGGAAGGAAGAGGGACTTTTGGAGTTAGGGCTTTCGTCTTCTCAAGTAACAGTTACGTGTGATGGAGCCCTGCTTTCCTGGACATGGCTGAACTGCTGATGGGAAGTAGTGAATGAATTCCTGATTTTGCTTTGTTTGCACACACAGATGTTATTTTACCTATTAAACTCCCTTTATCTCAACTCATGAGTTTTTGTGCTTTTACCCTCCCAGTTCTCTTCTCCATCTTGCTGAGGGGGAGTGAGCGAGTGGCTGTATGGGGCTAAGCTGCTGGCCAGAGTTAAACTACAACTATAGATCAGAGGCTCCCTGACAAACTAAAGAGCAATGTTTACAAAAGCATGGAGATGATAGCATCTGACTCATGAAAAGGATGATCAGTTCTCCTTCATTTTTTTAATTCTTGAAAGGCAGAACTTCTCTTCATGGCCCCATCTCTATAGTAATCCCTGTCAAGAAGAAACTTTCTAACCATTATATCCTATACTAATGCTAAAATACCAGGAAAAAAGTCAGCAAGTTCTATAAAGAAGAATCCACAGAAGGATTCAAGAGAACAGAAGGAGAATCCACTTAAAGTACAGTTGCTGAAAGATTGATGCTACTCAAAACTGGGGAAAAATTTCTTCACCTTGTTATCTCTTTAAGTGCAACAGAGAACATAAAAAGGTGATAAAGGTACCTAGAAGGGATCATCCAGCTAAACTGACTTCTGTTTTCTGCAGCAGAAGGCAACTATGTAGTAGATGTTTTGGATTCTTGTGAACTAGACACCTACTCCTCATGTCCACACCCACCATGAACTACAAAATGGTAACCAATAATTTAAACCAGGTTACAGCTTGTAGTAAAATGTCAAAATGCACAACTGCAATGTGTCACAGGGAGACAGCTGGGAAAACATGAGCCTGTTGCCTGTATCTCAGGCCCCTGCAAGAAATTTGCATATAATTTCTTTGAAGAGTTTGTTATCTCCAGATTTGTATCTTACAGTTTTGACCAGAAGTATCTGCAAATTAAAAGCATCCAATTGTGTGTTTGTGTGTGTATGCACCCATATACATACATGTGAATATTTTAGAGAGTGCAAGACCTCTTGTTTTTAAATCATCGCTGATAATCTAGCAGTTGTTTATATTTAAATGAATAATGCTGCTAACCAGAAGGTTCTGCCTTCTGGAGTCCAGTAATTTTTTTTGTATTAGGAACATTAGGAAATGAAACAAGGAGAGCCAAGTGCGTGAGGTGCAGGAAGGAAAGCAAAAAACCGATGAACAGCACCCCTCCTCTGCAGGAACAGCAGACTGGAAGGGCCTTTGGGCTGCCCAATGCCCTACCGTAAAATCAAGTAATTCTTTTAACAGATGGATCAAAATTCATTCTAAATTCAGTCAGATCTTTTCTTTTTCCCCTCCCCTGTTGTCACTCCTGTTAGAAGCTGTTCTGAAATGCCACTGGCTTGGAAGTGTCCTCATTTCCAGTCTATGTTTACCGCGGGCCCACATGTGTGACACTGAGGTTCAACAACTGAGCATGTTCACTTGGGTTGTGATGTGGAGAAGCATTGTCTGTGCACATCAAAGGAGGGGTTAGTTATAGCTAACAGGATTAATTGAGACAGGATGGTAGACAAGCCTGCCTTTGTTGGAAAGTGATGCTGGAAAGGTGCATGCTGGAAGGAGCATGTCATCCCTCTCATGAACTCCTCTCAGCGGGTAAAGGGAGATTTTTATATAAAAGTTTTTTTTAGGATTTGGTAAATAATGTATTAAGCTGGCTACATTTCTGTCAGGGTTTTGTGTATCTGATTTAAGTGGTATCAGAAATAGCTCATTTGTACTCCAGCAAGACTGGTACTACAATAACAAGAGGGAATGAGCTAGCTATGCTTGGCTTGGAGGCATGTTTGCGTGTACATGCAGAGCGAGCCATCTCTCCAACAGCACTCTGTGCCCTGTCCTGCAACCTGATGTAACACTTAACAGCACTATTTACTCAGTTGTTCAGATAGCTCCCTTTTGAGCTTGCCTGTCTTTCTGAGCACTGGCAGAGCTAGCTCCATCTTGCAAGGCATGAACTGGTACACTCCAGCTCCCCGTGAGTCTTGTGTCCCCTCCTCGGCTCTCGATTTAGGGGTCCAGGGAGCCACATGATGCACAGTGAGGAGCAGCAAAGCTTCCCAATGTGAGCCAGGCTGTAGCTTCTGGGAATTAATATACCTAGGCTTTGAGTGGTCTGGCTTGAACCTTACCACGTACACCAGGAATTAGACAGGGTCAAAGAGGAATATCCAGAAAGCCTGCTCGCAGGCAGCCATAGAGGAGTATCCCCGAGTCAGCTGGCCATTTTGTGGGAGAAGCTGGTCCGGCAATGATGGCTTGCCTCCTTGTTTCTCCTGAGGGACGTGGAAAATGGCAAAAGTTCGTAATCCTATTCTTGCGTTTCCTGGTATGTAATTTCTATAGTTGCCATGGAGATGTTATATGATGGTCCTTGAGAAAATCTTTCTATTAAGATGTTATCAAATATCACTGAAATTTTTAGAGCCTCTGTTATACAGTGATTGGAGAGGTGTTTATTTGCATCCTAACAGGCAGTATTAAAAAGATGAAATGGTCTTTGATTTTGCAGCAAATTATCCTGGTCTATTCAACTAAGGAACAGTGTATAAATCCATTCTGCCCCTTCCCCATTCTCCTGTTTATTTCTAATTTTGAGATTTGTTTCCTGAGAAAAAGAAATTGAAATTTAAGAGTTGAGAGGTTTGGTTGTAACTCTTCAAAAAGGAAAAAAAAATTACTACTCAAACTGCTTGTTAACAGTGAATGGATATGTTTGTATATAACCTTAGTGAGCTTATCAGAAGTTACCTTAGTATATTTCACAATTGATATTCTTTGTCTCAGTTTGTTATCCATTATGGACATTAATTAATCAGACTGATGAATATAAATAAGATCTCATGAAAATGATTAAAGCATGGAGATGAATAAAAGGGTCCCACTTCTGTACTTTGTTTACCCTCTCAAGCTTCCACACCTTTTCATAATTTACCAGGCTCTCCTTCCAGTCCTTGCAGTTTATTTATTTTCTGGAAAAAGACATATTTTAAATTTGTGAGGTAATGAAAGGCAAAACCTAGTAAAGGCAAGGATGCTGTAATATTCATGAGATAGGAACTTTATCTACTGTGGTCTGGAATCCAGCCTGGTGACCTGTGTAAAACCTACAAACTGTCTTGTCTTCACTCAAGTTTATCCTGACTTAGTTACCAAGTCTCCTCTCTCCTTCTGTTCCTAACAAAGATGTTTCCAAACATTTTAATTCTCTCCTTCTTGTATATTGAACAATGTACTTTTTCTTTTATGTCATAATGAATAAATCAAATGTATTTTCATTACATGTTCCAACACTGGTAATTGCCCTTTTACTCTCACTTCAGCTGTCCTTCAGTACTTCACATGGGCCTGAACCCATATATGAGTATATGAATTGCAGTATGAAAACCATTGAAACAAGGACCTTGTTTTCTTTATACATCTGTAAAGCACTGAGTACAGCCAAAGCTCTGCGAATAATAATAGCTAAATGATAAGTCTCTCCTAATTCCACATGGTAGCTCTTTGAAAAATATGGTTTTTGTTAAGGACTCTAAATTCCCCTTGCTTCAGAGTTAACTCAGAATTGCAAGTTTAGAAGGCATTTTTCTCCCTTTTTTTTAATAAGATCCATTGAGATCTGACAAAATCCTAGTTACTGGAAATAATGTGTAGTTTTTTAAGCGGTATATGTCATTACATTTGTTGGGAACACCTTTAAACCACAAATAAATGCAGAAATAAAGAAAAATAGAAGGAATAGTTTAACTAGCCTTGATGAGTGAGCCAACAACATACATTTGAAGTGGGTTTTTTTCTGCCCATCAGTTCAATTTATAGGCATAGCAAGTTTCTATAAATAATGGCCATGTACCTTTTAGTCAATGCAAATTAAGTTAATCTTTCTAAGTTTTCATTTCACAGGCCTGGCAACTGCAGTTTAATATACATTAGGAAAACATACATATAATATGGATAAATTGCATCTCACTGTATAACTGAGTCTCCAATGTAGATTTTAGTCTGCAAGGGATAAATTTATTAGAATTAGTGCCAAAGATTTAGATTTCAGCCTGGCTTTAATTTGCCACAAACCCCTTACTTTACTTTGACAATAGAAACAGATCTTGCATGTAAAATGCCCTTTTAAAGCACTGCCAGAATGTTGTGAAAAGGTGCTAGGGTAAATAAGCATCAGGTCCTGCATGAGTGCTTGAAGCAGGACTGTACGCAGCAATATGCCATACTGCTGGTCATTTATTTTGAATAACAATATGTTGCCACTTCACTTGGCAAATGGATGCCTACTGACCAATCGTTCAAACCTCCCTTCCCCATACCTGGGCTTGTGTGAGAGTCTCATACGACTGGGATGGGGTATGTCAAGCTAGTGCTGAGGGTGCCTTGCTTGAGAAGAATTTAGCACTTCTTGAACTCATTCCCTCCCCTGTATAGGCCACTGTCACCACTGGCAAACTGTGTGGGGTCACCATTTTAAAACCCTTGCTGTGGCTTGTGAATTTTGATCCGCCTTTACTGTTAAACATTGGCAGGTGGCTTATAAAGAACATAATGCTAATGGGGTATATTTTGGGAGGGTTATTTCAAACCTGGAACAGTGCCTTGCCAGTCTTACAAATAGTTGTTTTAATGCAAATGAGGCAGTAAGGGAACAGGAGACCAGAGGAAGGCATTTCTCAAGCCAGCTTTGCCACCAGGGAAAATGTTGGCAGATCCACAGCCTCAGTCCATGGTCTATGTGCTCACGGACTATCTAGAAAAGACTGCAAAGCTGGCAAGTGACTTTCATGGCTTGTTCCAAAACGTATTAAGGTGAAGGAAATAAAATGTCTGTGGTGTTTTTTTACTTTCTGGAAAACTTAAGGGCAGGATGTTTCTGTGACAAGCCTCATGCATTTGGTAACACTGTAAGAATGAATCAACGGTTTGAAATCTAGGGTCTGACAAAGTGACCTGTGTGTTCAGACAGATGTATTGGTCATGAAGGGACTTGCATTTTATGCCAACAGTTTTGAATATTTAAATATTTTTCCTGTAGAAGTCCTTAGTTGACTGAAGTAGCACCATGGCTCTAAAGTTGTGTCTGCAACTGAATCCCCTCATGGAGGTTTGTCTCAAGACTTATGTGTGGGAAGTCCTGCAGTGCTGCAGATGATATCACAACTGGAAACTCTGTGTTCAAAGAATATCATGTTTATTACTTATAAAATTGGCCGTTCCAGCAGTCCTCTAGCCTCTAAAGGATGTTGAATGGAGACACAGCACAAGTAATGAAGCCTTTTACATGACAAGATGGGAACAGAAAGGTTGTGGTGGCCTTCAGGGCAACATAGCAACCATTTTGGTTTCATAGGGTCATCTATCTTCTGTCACAGGTCATCTTTCATTCATGCATGGTTTTACTAGTCTGACTTATAGTATCCTATTTTTTTCTCTCCTGCTTTGAGCGCTGCTGTATGTGATAGCTCTTGTACATTAGAAATTGCCTGTTGATTTAAGATGCACCCTGATTTGTGAAGTTTGCAGTCTAATTTTCCTCTTTACTGGATTTTTGTTCCCTGTTGTTTTCTTTAATATTGGCATGTCTGCATATGAATCTGTACCAGTTTTGCCATGCTATAGCTGCATGGTGTAACTGTACTTTCATCTCATCTCCCTGAACGGATCCATGTGATATTTGACCTCCTTAGGGCATCATACTCTGCTTTTAATCTTTAGGGGTCTGTCCAGCCCTGGGTTTGGAAGTATGGTGCTATCACCGTATTAACCAGAGCTCATTAACACATGTCAGTCTGGAGCAGGCAGCGCAGTATATATGCCAACAGCAATGCTCAGGTGAAACACGTTGTCATTACAATAAAATGACCTGAGAAATGAGGGTAATTTTTGAGCCCAGACTGCCACTATGGATTTGCCTTGATCATACACATGCATTTTTTCCTTATGTGCAGACACAGGTTTTTTGAGTTAGGCACAAGGGAGTGTCACCCCAACAGCTTTGCCTATGTTTCTCAGGGCCCTGAAGGCACCCACAGGCCCTGACCACCCCAGAGGCTCTCCCACCCTGCCCACAGCCTGGGACCCATTTCATCCCCCTGGGGCCATCAGCCTCTGCCCCATCAATGCCACAGCAGGACTGGTCTCCAACTCCCCACAGCCCTGCCCTGGCCGGCTACAGGTCCTGCTGAGCCAGGCCCACTCCAGGCCCATGTCCCAGCCCAACCTCAGCTGAGGGAAATACTGATCTCTGTATTTCATGGGGAAGTACTGAGACAAGGTGACACATATCTCAGTATTTCCCAGAAAATGAGAAGACCCAAGTTTTTGACCGGTTTCCTGTTCTTAGCAATTTCTGAAACCTGTAAGAAGAGGATTTACTTTTGGGAGATAGTTCCTGTTCAGACACGGGGTGGTCACCACGTTAGAAATCTTACATGTCCCACAAGGATATCTGAGCCAAGCTCACAGGTACCTGATGAAGCAACCACCATGATATGAAAGCAGTCCCTATTCTGGAAAGGACACCAGTGATGCAGGGTGTTGGAAACTTCCTGCTGGAGTCCCTGTCCATGCAGTGTGTAAAGACATCAAAGGGGCACTCGATTTACAGTCTCTGGAGGCAGGTATCATCAGTGCCCATACATGAATCTGATTTTGCACATTTTTTTCGATGATAGATGGAACATGTAGCCTCATCCTTTGCCCACCAGCTGCATGCAAGTTTTACCTCCAGAGCTGGATGGAGACCCCCCTTTGGGCTGGCTCGAGACAAGCCGTGTTTCCTCACTGGGGTGCTGGTTGCCTCCTGAGTCCTGCACAGTGTGACCCCCAGCTGAAAGCTGGAAGTAAGGGGCTGCAAGGGGTTATCCAGAGATGCAGCCATAAGGGTAGGATCAGCTGCTGAATCAAAACTAACTGCAGAGAGACAGGGTTCTCTGCTGGGAGTAGTGTGGATGTATTACAATTACTGATGTGAAAGCAATAAAATGATGGGGTAAATGAGGTGGCAGTTTCTGTTTTCTATTCCCTGCTGTCTCCTTTTTCTTAAACCCTTCATGATGAGGCTCACAAGGCCACTTCTCCACCCCCTCACAAGGGAGGATTTTGTCATTTAAAAAGAACAAGTCATTGGGAGCAGGAAAGCAATTTTTATTTAACTGCTGTTTTATTGAAGCTGCTGTGTGTGCAGGATGAGGGGAGTGCAGTAATCCACCTGTGAAGTGGTCAAACTTTGTGCAAGATCAGTGCTCAGGATTTGATGCTACAGCATCAATACACCAGGAAGGAACACCCATCCCCTCTGCTCCTGTGGGGCCCTGGTGGGGACCATATGAAAGCATTTCCCCAGTGTGGAAGAGGGCTGCAAGGCTGTTTGTGTCCCTCTAACAGTTCCTGATCTCAGCAGAGACATCTGTGCCGAGGTGTGCTGTGACACCTTGTCACACTCTCCCCACTGCTCCCAGTGAGGGGTGTTCCCAGAGCATGGAAAACGCACCGTGTGTGAGAGCCCAGGACACACTGCTGGAGTATCCACTGGAGGATACTGGGGTGCACTGAGAGGATGCAAGATGGGAAGGACCTCCAGTGGCCAGGCACCAGAGGGTATGGGCAAAACCCTTGAGTAATTCTTCTCATCAAACACTTCTTGTACACAGGCCGTGGCACTGGTGCTGTAATACTTAGCACAGAGGGTGTGTGAGCAAAGGGAACCCTCTCACCTCCTACATTCCCCTCTCTGCATCCCCTTGTACCTGTTAGTCATGTCTTAGTGACACCTGGCAGTCATCCAAGCATTTCACCCAGAGCAATTCTGTTGTCTGCTTCTCCTTCCGAGTCTAAGCCTCTGCAGAAATGCATGGGCTGGAGACAGTTGGATTCAGCCGTGTCTCTTAAATAAGATTATTATCATCCATTTGTAATAAGGCTGTTGCCTCTTCACACTTTTGGGGATGCTCTTTCCTAGCCCAGGTACAATAATTCCCACCCCCCAGAGCTTGGTGGACCACATATTGTTCTTATAAACGTTGAGGGACAACAGTCTGCGTGGCTGGTAGGCACTGCCTGTTCATAGGTGCCCAGGGACTTTATTGGAGAAGAGTCATGAAAGTTGAGGCTGTAAGCATTGAATCGGATGTTGCTTTACAGCTTGCAAGCTATAGTTATGGTGGATTATGTTACCATGACCTTGTTTATAAAAACTCACTGAAGTTTGTCTTCTCTACAAGCTAATGGGGCTCCTCACAGCACTATACCAGTGACCTTGAATGGATCTTGAATACACTTACAACAATGTGCAAAGTGTGACAACATTGTGAAAGTAGACAGGGAGCTCTACCATGTACCTGTTATATGAGTTTGCTGAAATGGCATCTTTAAATGGCTGCTTTCCAAAGTAATGAATCCTGCTTCAATGTTTTTAATTTCTCAGCTTCATAGAAAGTTTGAAGATCTAACTGAAAATTAAACATGATGATTAGAAAAGCATTTGGTGAAATAACACAATACATTAAAGAAACTGTCAGCAGAGCTATGTTCCTGGCTCCTCTGTGAAACAGTGGATATGTTAACACATAAGATAGTTGTGTTCCAATATGAACTGTTTGATTGCTGTTGATTTTCCTTGTGGATTATGTAACAGAACAGGTCCGTTCTTTTTAGAAAAGAAGAATACCTGTGTGTAGTGTTCAACTGAGACATGTCTAGGCTTTTCTTTCATGAGATTTAAGAAGGTGTTCTACTGAAGGACAACAAAACCACCTCCTGCACTAGGATGCCCTTTCCATTCCCAGTTGTTTACTACTTAAGCCCTAGTCAACTGCACGTAGATATTTTTTATCAGTTTACTCAGTGCAGCATGAACTCAGTGACTGAAAAATGCAATAATTTGGTTTTGATTGGGTTAGAATGGGCTATCAGAAAACCACCATTATATTGTTCTTAAACTAATAAGAAATACTTTTGTATTTGTTTTGTGATCTTGCAGACTCAGCTCTTGGGAGTTTTACTGGCTGCTGCTTCAAATTTTCTGATTAGTGTGTCTTTGAATATACAGGTATGAAATGATTTCTCTTTATTCAGAGTTGTTTATATTTAGCAAGTAACATGTTACAATTTGTTTTTATGGTGAATTTCAAAATATAATTTTTTTTTGCATTTAATAGACATTCCCTCTCTTTAACTGTAGTTTAACAGTGCCCTGCTGTAGTTGTTGGCAGTATGATAGCTCTCAACCTATTCTGTGCTGTGATTCTTATATGGGAACAGAAGAAAAATTTGTAACTCCTCCTTCTCCTTGTAACGTGCCATAAGAGAAGGCCAGCTGTGACCCGCTTGTGGTCCCACTGGACATCATGTGAACCTGTCTCAGAGTGTCCAAACCTAAAATGGAATTGACCACAAGGTCTTAGGCACTGCTTAATGAAGCAATTAATGTAATTAAATGCATAGAGACATAAAGTTTTTTGCAATATTTGGCCCCAAAACAACTTTGACCAATTTAGTTTTCCTTCTCCAATTAGGAAGAAATAATCTGAGTAAATATTATTTTAAATTGTAAAACCAATGGGAGGTGCTGACCTTACAACTATGGCAAAGGGTTGTAGGATGAGGTTTATAAAATCCTTTCTGTATTAATAATTAGAATACATCCTCGGTAGAAAGTTAAATAATTCATTATAATCTGTATCTGGTAGACTTCATGGTATTTTTAGATTTTCTAACAAAAGTTTTTAAAGCGCAGAAGACATTGTTGTGTAAGTTGTCCAGAAAAAGTATTTTTGCTAGCTTGTATTTTATGAATTTTATATGCCTCATATAAAGCTACTTCTTGCTTTTTCTGTAAACGATGAAACAGAAAGCTATGGAATACGAAATCTTCTATTAATAATAACCCATTTTATTAATGCTGGAGGGTTCTTCAATGATCCCCTTCTATTTTAAGTATGTCTATTTGGAGAATCCCATAGAAAGAAATCTGTTTAGCCAGAGATGGGAGGCAGGTTGAGATGACTGCTGCCTCTCCAGTATGACTTCCAGCCTGCTGACAGTGACAGTACTAGGCAGGCTCTGTTTCAGTGGAAAAACTCTTGTTGGTGAAGTGGAAATTCAGTCTAGCCCATAATAATAAGGTTGTTCAGACTTCATATCTTTGTCTGCTGAGGGTACTGAGTGCCAAAGTGGATGCTTTGCCAGGGGATGTACTGAGGCACGCAGGCAGACTTCTATTGACTTGTAATCATTAACAGCATTTACTGGATTTGAACTATCTTCCAGCTGTTTAGGAAAATGCTGTTTAGGAAAACCCAATAGCTCTGCATTGCCATTTGACAGTTTCAACTGAAACTTTTATTTATCCTTTAAAATAGTTTTTTCTCCATTTAGTAACAATATCTTATAAATATGAATAATGACTTTCCCTAGATCTCAACATTTATTTTCACACTCATATTAAATGGACAGGCCAAACTTCATTGTTCTCTCTTCCTTTCCCACCATGTAGTCAGTTCTCCTTCCTTTCTTCCCTCTAGCTGGTTGGCAGCCAAAGAACAGCCCACCATTTGCAATGTATTTCAGCTGGATTATAAACAGCCTCCACCTAAATACCATCCACACACACTATTATACAAAGAAGGCAGACATCTGGAGAAAGAAGGCTGTAGGGGAGCCGTTGAGCTCACCCTCACCCACCCACCGTTGCACATCTTTTCAATCACATTGTGCCCTCAAGAGTTATTCCTACAAGAGTCTGGGGAGAAACCAGAGCTCAGGATTCAGTTAAGAACTTGCCCTATTTGGTTTTCAGCAGAAACTTGGATTCTTGATTTGAATATTATTTGATATTAATTTCAATTGGATCTTTATCAGGCGTTTGTTTGTTTATAAGAATAGAACATTCAAAATCCTGGATGTTACTGTGAATTCCTGGCCTGTGTCTCACGGAAGTTTGATTTCCTTATGCTCTTTTCTCCTTGGACGGCTAAACTTCTTCCTAGGATTTCATTCCCTGAACATGTTCCACAGCATGAAGCTGCAATAACGTGCTACTTTGTCTCAACAAGAGGAACAACTGAGAGTATGGTGTATCATCACAGATATTACTGTTTGGCCCCTACGCTGTAACACAGCTTACAGAGTAGAATGGGAGTACGAGGAAAATTGTTTACAACTTCCCTGGGGCTCTGCACGGGCACTTCCAAAATCAAATATCAAATGAGGGAGAAAAAAAAATGTGCGTTACCACCATTTATACTACAATAACCATATCATTTGCTTTCCAACTTTTTTGACCCATGTGCAGAGAAGCTGGTGAGGAATCTGAAAAAGGAAAGGATATTCTGCAGAACTAATATTGCATCCTTCCCAATCATTACACCTTCCTGATGGACATTGCTCAGACTCTGTTTCAGAAGACCAGTATGATCAAAGTCAAATTATCTTGTTATATACAGGTTCTTGCTGTACAGGCCGAGAGAAAAAAATTATGACATGTGTCAATGATACCTTCTGCATGTAACAAGAAACATTGATGAAGTATTACTTGAGTATATATTATACCTGTTTATACAATTATAGCTGGTTTTCTTTCTGAAAATAATGCTTTACCTGAGATCGTCTTCTAAGGTCAAACAGGAGATTGTAGCCAAATCCTAAATTCTACTTAATGCATTTAGAGTCCCCTCAACAGCAGATGTGATTAAGTGCTGCCTTTTTCATTTTGAAATTGCATTTCTGGCAAGCATATGTACCATGGAGCAGGGACACTGTGTTGTCTGGTCCCCTTCTTCCAGGTTGTTGCCATAGTTCTGATTCTGTCTCATCTCCTGCCTTTGAGTGTTTTCAGATTCACAGCACAACTGCCAAACTTTGCTTTGAGAGAAGAAGAGAGGTGTGCAATGATAGCTAGGAAGACTAGCTAGTATTCACTTAATATTTTTCATGTTTATTCAGAGATCTAATTTGTTAGTGATTTCCACCATGGCTAAGAAAGCACACATCTGAAGCAGCGCTGAACTAACACAGAGCATTGTGTCTGCAACAAGAAGCCGAAAGTCATGTGTAAAAAGAAAATCTTGACGCACCTGGAATTTGAAGTTGACAGCCCCCTTAATTATTCCACTTTTGTCAGACATAAGAACACAATGGAAGTCTTTCTTTTCATGCCTGTTCTTTATAATTAATTTTCTAGAAATGCGCTCATCTCCGACTGGCTTGTCAAACAGAGCCGAAGCCCTACTACATGAGCAAGCTGTGGTGGTGCGGGATTACCCTTCTGGGCCTTGGAGAGGTGGGCAATTTCACAGCCTATGGATTTGCACCCATTGCTCTTGTCGCTCCACTGGGATGTGTATCTGTCATAGGTGAGATAGTTTGCCATTGCTTGCTTGGGTACATACTTTAATCCAACGCTTGTTTGTGACTAGAGGAATAATACTGCAGCAGCTGCAGCAGGAACACGAGGGGAAAATGTTCATGTTGTGGTTTGAAAATAAATTATTCATATGATTACATGAGCTGACAGTTTAACACAAACCCTCTACCTAATATCCTTTTCCGTAGTTCTGTCTTTTGTGTCACTCTGTGCTCTGCTAGTTCCTGCCAGTTGGTCACCCAGTGCTATACCAGTGCTGCCAGCTCTACAAGCCCCCAAAGCGGGGGGCTGCTGGCATCTTGCTAACTGCACAGAGCTGTGGTCTGATCCTGAGTACCTACAATGTGTTTTCTATGTTACCATCACACCAAGCAGTTTCTGCTGCCTGTCCCCTGCCCATCTACTGTGATTCATGTTGACATGAGCAAACTTGCTTGATTCTGCAGTGTGTGATAAAAAGGACCTATACATTTCCTGAAATGTTTAGTTTATTTATGGACATTATTGAAGTCGTTCATTTGTGTCTTTACGTGTAGATTAATTGGACTTTAGCAGAAGTCTTATCCTTAGGACTCATTTGATATAATCTTACTCTTTAAATCATATTTTTTTTTGCAATTAAGGTATTGACAGGTACGTCTGTTTCTTTGATAAAGAAACATACATTTTAAAACATGTTACCATGCTGTGCTAATGCAAAGAAGAGTGGACAAGGCAAAATTGTAGAGAGGCTGTGAAAACAGGAATACAGGGTGCAGCTATATCCCTTAATCGAGTTGCTTCATATCCACAGCTGAGACACCCACAGCTGAGATATCACAACAGCTCTGCATACACTGGAGTTCATTCGCTTGCTATTGACAAGTGATACCATTTAATGGTCTGTCTCTAGCTACCAGTTTCATGCTTGGAAGTGACATTGCAGTGAGTGATTCTGCATGGGAAGGTAGAAAAGATGAATTATCTTCCCAGTGGACTGCCCAGCTGTGGTGGAAGGAGGCAGCCAACCATATGTGTGTGCAATTTAGCAAAGAGATAGTGGGGGAAGGAAACTGCAGGCAATTTACTGTAACCTTTAATGTTAAACTATTGCAGAATTTTGGAGAATGAGATACAAAGTCACGGTAGTTCACCATTGTAGGAAAGATTTCTCAGAGAAAGGAATGAGATATTACCTGAGATGAAAATGTAAATTAGTATGACATATCCCAGTGTGATTTTGGAGTTATATCTTTAACAGTTGTAGACATTTCCAGATGTCTCTGAATATAAAGGGTCATTGACCAATCTAATTTGTTGCTCAAATGAAATAAAATGCAAATATATAAAACTAGAAAGAAGAAGTGAAAAGCAGTGGGAAGAGAAAAAATTCCATTGGTTATTAAACTGCTACAAAGAAGAGGCCACATTTAGAGCTGATTTTTATCTGGACAGATTCCTTCTTTACCTTTGCAGTATGCAAAGAAATGTTGCATGTTTCCTGCATTCTCCATTTCCCCTTACTTATAACAAATACCAAGAAACTATTTTCCTAACTGTTATATCTTATCAAAATTCTCATCCACTGTTTGGTTTTTTTTTTTAACCAAGCCAAAATGCTTATTCTGGAAGACCCCAGAAAGCATGCTAATATCTTATATTCCATTCCCATATATCATCTGACAGTAACAATTTCATAGCCCAAACAATAGAGATATCTGAAATTTTATTTAGTCTAGCAAACATTCCCTTAAGGAAGGGAAAGTAAAAATTATATAGACAGCCAATTACAATAACAACTTCCCAGTAACACTTCCTACCACTAGATATTTTCCTGTCTTCTGAAATTAAAGCCAGAGAGAGAGCGAGAGCATCCTTTTAATTTTAGAAGAGTTCATCACTTAGGGCATCATCTGCTAACAACTGGGCAAAGAATAGTTTAGGCAGCAGGTCTTCCAATTTAAAAGATCAATAAATATTTTTCTTATTAAGTTGTGACCTGGTTCAGGTGGTGGAGGGTGGACTTTGCACAGTCTAGTTGGCAGTTGTTTTGAGGTATTGTTGAATGTGTGTCTTTCATAAGTTATTTTTTTAAATTAAGGAATTAAGCACTTGATAACAAACTTCAAATGTGTATCTGAACCCTAAGTCCACCGTTCTGATAATAATTTTTTTTCAAATTTAGTGTCAGCACATCCCACATGGTAGGAGCTCACTCTCACTGACATTGGGTACTCAGTACCTATGCTGTACTGAGGGGAAACGTGCTTTGCAGTATGCCCATTCATCTAGGGGATTCTCTGAAGATCTCTGTCACTCTGGGTCTGCATGGAATGTTTCCTTTGCTTGGAAACCAGGGTTTTGGAAGAGGATAAGGCAGACTGGAGTCTCTTTCCAGAATAGATTTGGGCTGTACCCATCATATATCTCCAGACCTTTGAGATGGGAAGCATCCTGGGTCTTAAAATAGATGGAGCCAACATCTATTATGCTCTGCTACCACATTTAACTGCATCCAACTGCATTTTGCACTTAACCCGGTATCAATTAAATAGTGAAAAGTTTGTGCCTTATTCTTTTGAGCTGGGTGCTTCTGATGGCTGGTTTTAGAAAGAATCCGGCACCACAGACCATGAATTGGCATGACACCAGCAGATTTTAAATTTTTTTTCTTAGAATTAAGCTACAAAGACTCTATTTTTCTTCTTGCACAGTGGAAGTATTTCTGTGTGTGGTTGCAATGATGCAAGCTCTACATCTGTTCAGGGTTTTAAATAGTTGGAGAAGACAGCAGTTGTTTTCTTCAAGAGGAGAAATTGGTAAATTTTTAATTTAAAAGTGGAGGAGTAATACATGTTTGATGTGATCATTAAAAAGCTTTTTATACTTAAAAATTAAAAATCATGTTTTACATGTAGCTCGGGTAATTTTAGGCTGCTGTGGTCTTTAGTTCATTGTCTTGCTTTTGCCTGCAGAAATAACTTGGGGGTGGGGATGACGAGAGGCCAAGTAGTATCAGAGATCATTTCTTCTGCAGTTTTCATCATTCTAGAGAGACTTGTTTTACACTTAACTCACTGAGACTGACATTGTGGAGATCCCTGTGCATTTTTATGTGCTCCTTCTAAATAGCTGTGGGGCAAAAAATTGCTTTAGGCTTTGAAAATTGTCCCTGATGGTACTTTAGGAAAAAGATTCTCAGATACTCTAGTAGAAATGGATTTCTCCTACTCACTGTAATGTAACATCTTTGTGGCCCAAGAACTTGGGATTTTGAGAACTCTGTTACTAATGAGAACTGGGAAATATCACCAGACTATTCTCTAAAATACTTCATTTATACTTGTCTAGAAGATGTAACAAAAGGATTTTCAGGGTTCTTCCTTCTCTCTGCAGTGTGTATGTCCTATAATCCAGTTTCTAGAATTAAGCTCACCTTAATGGTCTCTCTTTTGAGCAATTTCTCTGATATTTGGCTTGCTTTTTTATCAGGATATTGGCATTAAGGACAGGGAAAAATGTTTCATGTTTTGTCTACCACTTTTCCAATACTAATATTTAATGTTAGAATTGTTACATGTTCACTGTGCAGGATAGCTATCAAGAGGTCATACACCAACTGAATAAATTCTGTAGTATCTTTCTTTGTATTCAGTGCACCATTAATATCTATCATATAAACTAACAATAGGTTTGAGTAGTCAATTAGCTGTGATGAATTTGTTCCCGGATGTCTTGGGCAGAGCTAACTCTGTTTGACTCTGGCTATGCATGCAGGTATTCTTTAAGTTTCTCCAAATTTGTGTTAATCCTCCCTGACACAGAGCTCTGGCCATGAAGGCAACCCTGGTCCCACCAAGTCTAAATGCATCCATCCTCCTCATACCTGTGCCCTGTCTACCCCAAAATAACTCACAGTAGGTCAGCAGACTGGTTTTCCTCAAGCTCCTGCCCTCACCTTGAGCAAGACAGTATATCTGAGATGTAGGCAGGATAAGATCAAGGAGGTTTTAAGCTAATAGTCTCAGGGCAAGTTGATTCTCAGGCATCATTTGTCTATATGCAGACTCCACCGTGGAGATGGTGCTACAGGCACTCAAAACCAGCTGTGATTTATCTGTCAGTTCCTGCAGAGTGCACATGGACTTGCCTGTCCTTGTGCTTTGTGCACAGGCATTAGCGGCCTGTCCTTCTGTCCCCCCTAGTAGCCCTTTGCATGAGAGAGAGAGATTTTAGTCTGCTCCAAGGCTGTGAGCATGACTCCTTTCTCCAAACCAGGTCCTTTCCTTCTGAATGTGCTTAATAAAAATGCTTGGGCACATTTTAAAATAATTTTTTCACGCTATCCTTCAGCTAAACCACATACCTCTCATGACTGGCAACCTCATCAGTTCAGCCTTTTTTCTTGTCTCCCTCTTAGTGTGCGGCCTCTGGATCCCCTGTGGAAGACCTGCTCCCCATTCTCTCCCCCCTCAACCTCCTGTTCATTTGAGTTGCAGTGATCAAAAGTACTACCTACCTCATCATCTCTCCAGATCTTCCTGACTGTGTGGCAGACTACAATAGTTTGAGTTTGGGGATGGATTAAAGCATCTCCAAGTGCTTCTGTACTGGGATGGTCCTGAATTTCTTTGCCTTAGAAGGTAGACTGAGGGTCAGTCTGCATAAAGTAGATTTAGTGCATAGATTTAGTGCAAAAGCAACTGGGTGAGCTTAAACTGCTTCATTAGATGGAGACAGGCCCTTAAGTTGCATAAAACAGAGTAAATGCTTGGTCTCAATGTGAAATGTTTTTCTTGTTGCACAGACTGGGAGAGGTGCAAATGTTTGAATCATGGCTAGTACTCCTTCTTTGGTATTTCATCCAGACCACCAGTGAAATGGGTACAAAAGTATTCTGCAAACTGAGCTGTTTTAAATGCCTTTACCTGACCAAATCAATTAAGCTTAACAGAATGAACATTTGAGGCAGATATTAAATTTTGTGGTTTTATAGGAAAACTGTTGGACAAGACAGAAGCAGTAAAAGCAATCTATGCATTTATGAGGAGAGCACTAATCTATTTAAAATAGTACATGAAGCTCATCAACTGAAAAGAGGAAAAGATATGCTAATATTTGAAGTTATGAACAGTTATGAAAGGAATTATTTAGTGTAAGACCTGACAATAGAGGTAGAAATACGAGATTCATAAATAGCCTCAGTACCAGGAAAACAACTTAATAATGAAATATACTTATTTGGTATATAGTTTTGGGAAGGAAAAATAAGTGATGGACACTCCTTCATTTGAGTTTTTTAAGCCTAGATTGGACAAAATACAGAAAATACACTCTACGGATCAGTATGTATTTTCTATCTTAATTTCTCCTATTGTGTATTATCCCTTTCTTAAAGAAACAAACAAGAAACAATCCTAACTGCAGCCTTCATGTCTAGGAGGCAGAGGAGTTGTTTTGTGAGCTGGGTTCTCACCATTCAGTGTCTGCTAGTGGCAGAACCCACATATCACACTACTCTTTATTTCTGTTTGTGCTGGAGAAAACCCACATATGGAGATAATCATAAATGATCGCTCTCCTAAGAGAATGAGCAGCTGACTAAGCTATGTGTAGCACCATTACAGCCTTCCCTTAAGGTACTTAATTGCATATCATGCAGAAAATGGACACTTCTACCGTTTTTTCAATTTAAATTGAAATTCACATGCTGCAGTGAATATATATTTATTCAATAATGTGAATATATACTCTTTCAATGTATAGTGACTATATATTAATTCAATAATGAATACAAACCAGCCTGTTTTATGCTGATGTATGAGAAGATTAAATTGTTTCAACATAACAATTAAGCTCCTGAACAAACTTTTTCCCATTTTTTACCCAATAGTTTTTATTTCTCATGATTTTGATGTAGTGCTAAGTCATAATATTTTTATTTTGAAATGCTAACTGTATTTCCAGACTGAAGAGTTTCATGAGCTTTCAGAAAGGCTCTGTCATATACATACAGGTATTTTACAGGATCTATTTACTTCTCAATTTGTGGATATTAATATAAGTATGACTCTATAGAGGCATGAAATGAACTCAAGGATTTCATTAGGATGTGTTGGTTCTGTAATGTTTAATCCTTAACAGATCATCTCCCAGATTTTCTGCCCTTCTCTTGATCTAGCAGGCTATCCACCACCACTCTCAGTGAGAATAGGACCTGTGCCTCATTTTGAAAGAGAGTTAATAATTAGTTAAAAAGCGAAAAATATTCTGTTTCACCCAAAGGATACAAGTCTTCTCAGACAACCAGGGATGCAGTCTTTGCTTCAATGACTTACAGGCTGACAATTCGGTCTTAGATTTTGCATGTGTTGTATTGCTAAAACCAGTGGTTCAAAACCAATGAGGCTTCAGAACAATGATAAATTGCTTGTTTTGTTGCCAAGCTGTTGCCAGCTTATATTTTGACACAATTTTTTTGTCTGCATTTCTGTGTGGTTGTATTCTATTACTGACCAATTTAAAAAAAAAAGAGAGAGACTATTTTTCACTCTGACACAGATCTCAATCTCTAGAACTGTCTATAGTTTTTTTTTTTTTAAGAAAAAAAACAACAGGCAAACAACAATTGCAAAGACGCATTAATACTTTTCAGCACAGCAATTGCCCAAGTTCCTCAGTCTATTCATCTGTAGAGTTGAACATAATGTTCAGTGATTTATTTCCCACATCAGTATAATGGTGTAGGAGGAGAAGGCACATACCTTCTGTGACAGAGGGGAAACAAGAGGACCCTGGCGTGGGAAAAAGAAAATTGGGGCTGGGTGGTAGGAAGTTAGACTCATGCTGGAGTGATGGGGTGAAATCATGGTGAAGGGGAAGCAGGCTACGAGGAAAGTGCAAGTGTGTAACATTGCTGTTAGACCTCGCCTGTGGTCTGAGGGAGGGTGGGAAAGGAGTAGAGTCTGGGGAGCTGAGCACAGGGGTTTTGGCAGGACTGATTTTAGGAGCTGAATATGGGATGCAGTAAGGGCTTTAACTCATATATCTGGTAGGCTTAGCTGTGGCCTCTGGATGCCCACCTTTCTGCCAAGGGTTCAACAGAGTCTTAGGATAACTTAGGTTGGAAGGGACCTCAGGAAGTCCCTAACCCAAACTCCTGCTCACAGCAGGGTCAGCTTGGAGGCCACCAGGCAGAGAGGGGATGGTGGAGATAATGTGTTGGCCATCTAGCATACTGTCTTAAACTGCCTTTTCTGGAGGAGTTAATGTCTTAAGCAGCTAAATACACCTGAGACTGTAAGCCAGAGCCCAAAGGAGTGAAGGAAGATCTGTGAGGGCTGTGCATTTCTCACTGGGCTCCTGAGGTACACATTGGTGCCTGCCATTTGTCTTGCTGGCCAGGGAAATCTGCAAAGCCAGCAGAAGGCAAAATGAGCAAATGCCAGCCTGCAGTCCTAGGGCTCACAAGCTCCCTTCATACCCCTCCTCCTCTGACCCATCATTTCTAGTGAGCCACTGTCTGTGTAAAGATGATCTGCCCTTGGTTTCTTTGATTTACCTTGGTTCAAACCCCCCCCCCCCCCCCAAACTGAAGAACATAAAAGACAATTTAAAGCCAAATTTATGGAGCTTAAAACGCAGAAAATTTAAAAAAAAAAAAAATTAAAATACTTTGTTAGCCACTGTGTGGTAACAAGGTGCTCTCTTGGCTCTGCTACTGTAACTTGCTTAAAATTCAGCCCTGAAGCTGAATAATAGCCAGGGTTTGCCAGACTTCTGATCAGTCACGTATCTCCTCTAGCACCTCATCAGGTCTGTGTAACTGCTCTCTGCTTCTTCGCTTGGATTTAGCCCATTTGCTTTTCTTCCTCACTTGAATACATATAAACTGTTGGTGGCTTATCCATAGGAACAGTTGTCTTTTGTGTTCAGTCTTTCCTGGGTCTTGCTTTCCTCACCTTGGTTTTGCACCTCCCCTCTTACTTCAGTTTTTCCTCCAATCCCAGATGGCCTAATATACGTTCTTAAAACCTTTCCTATTTTTAGATTCATCTATATATTACACATCATACAGAGCATTAATTATACATACATTCTGTTAAGCTCATGATCTCTTGTGCATTATTATCTATCTCTGGAGAAAGAGCTTGCCACATTTGAATGCATTATTAAAGTGGATGACAGGCTGAGTGACAAGTTTCATTATCTGGCTGTGTTCCAGTGCCTCCCTGTGCCCACTGCCAGCCTCAGAGATTGTGATCCCCCCAAGCTGCAATTTGTCATCTCCAGAGAAGTAGGCAGTGGAATTTTGGGCATAACTCATCTCACCCCAAATTGGATGCCAACACTGGCGTTGAATGCTAGATTGCGTTTACCAGATCTCCGCTGAATGCAGAGAGCCCAGACAATGGGGTACTCAAAAAAGAAAAAAAAAAAAAAAGTCCCTGAGGCATCAGTTCATTAAGCAACAGGTCTTTTGTTGTGACAGTGACTGCTTAGGTGGGTGGGCTGAGGTGGGGTTTGGCAGAGCTATGACAGTAGGGAGACAGAACAGTAATTAATTTCTGCACTCTCTTGGGTTGACTGCTTCTTTCCTGGTTTTTGTCCTGTCTCTTTTCTAAACCTAGGTAGCTCTGCTATTACCAGTGTTGCCTGGATACCAGTGTCTTTCTCCAGCAAAGTTGTCACTGAAACACTGAATAAAGAAAACCATGTCAGGCAGCTTTCAGTGAGGCTTTTTTAGTTGAAGATTCTTTTATATTACTTATTCTTTTGCATAGACCTCCATCACTCTTGATACAGTCTAAACTTATGACTTCTGCTATATCTGGATAACACAGACATGATGCTGAATTTCAGTTCTCTGTTTACCTCTTGGTATGAACCTCTCTAGATTTATCTAGAGTACATCTACTATCTAACCACAAATTAAATTTTCCATCAGAACAATAGAGATACTAAGGCAAAGATGGTTGCAAAAAGGTTGAACTGTTATTTCAAGAATAAACCAAGAATTTCATGCTGTAGTCAGGAACAGAGCTCTTGGAACAGCATCCCATGATTTAGGTTCAATGTGTCCCTTCACTGTCCCTCCTGGGCAGAGTCTTTCTCTGAGGTTTCTAAATGAATCTAACATTACCGATGCACCTCTCCCAAAGGCCCTTCTTCATCTCTTACATAGGAGCTATTCAGCCTCTTTTGCTTCTCCTTAGGGGTAGATGCTGTAATGTTGTGTGCTGGAATAGAGCTGTCTCTCCCAGGTGGCCAACAGTCTCATCCATCTTAAGTCCCCTCCTTCCCTCTCTAGCACATGTCCACACTGAGCTGCTGATTTCTAATCCCAACCAGACCACTACTGCTGCTCACCCACCCATTGCTGCACATCCCAAAGAGGGAGGGTTAGGAGCTGGCAGAGAGGAGATGCGAGAGCTGAACAAGGGAAAGCGTTGTCAATGGAAGAGGAGGTCATTTCCAGGTCTCACTTCCATTTGTCTGTTTCCTCATTACAAGTCACTCTAGAAGACCATGGGCAGTGCTCCTGTATGGTACATATGTTGGTTCCTCCACCTGCTTGTTTGCAGACATCATGACCACTCTCTTAGTTCATACTAAATACTACGCTTTTGCAGTGGCTTTCTTCCTTGCAATTGTACTGCTGCTACTTTGCTTATAAGCCTCTAATATATTGAAGTCTAAAGAAGCAGAGTTTTATTGCTCTATGAGGCAATTTGCCTTGAGCAAGTCCATGTAGTGAGTTGGTAGCAAAATGAGGAGTAAAATGGTAAGGCTGATCGGTGCCCAGCTTTCCTGACACTTCCACACATGACTGAATCAGAGCAGTTTAAGCAGTGCCTGCGTGGGAGATGGGAAGGGTATTTCATCTCTTCAGCCACGTAAGAGCCTGCTGGATACGTTTAAAATCTTACAAAGACTGAGGGTTGGTTGGTTGCCGGAATGGACTCCTGGCTGGTTATATCATCATATGGTACAACGACAACAGCCATGAGATATATTTAAACTTGGCCGAGGGCAGCTTTTTGCTATAGCACTTGATATTATAACAAATATAAAAAATGCCTTTATATTTCTGTTTTAGGTAGTGCATTTATTTCTGTCTTATTCCTAAAGAAGACCATGAGGGCTGCTGATATATTGGGTAAGTAAGCGTTTGCTAATATGGACATTTGTGTCGCCATATGCTTAGCAAGCTGTAACTCTCACGCAGCCCCCCACCTTCACACTCCCACTCTCCCAAGCAAGTGTTTCGAGGCAGATACTTTCAAAATTGAGAAGAAGTGACAAAAAGAGAGAGAATCTTCAATGCATGTGGAAAAAACTTCATTCCCAAATCCTCGGCTCTTATAACCATAACTCATTCCTTATGTGTCCTTATTGCTCAAATTTATTTTCGTTGTCTGTTTTTGCCTCTGAGGTTGTATTTAGTATTATCTTTATGAGTACAACACAATTTTAATAAAAACAATGAAGTTATTGAGTTATTCATTCAAATATAAGATTTTTTTTCTTACTGCATAAACGCTGAACAAAAATTTAAGCTCAATTAAAAGTGACAACTTCCCTTTTGGTATTAGTTTTATCACTCCAAAGAACAAATAATCATGTTGTCAAGTGTTTTGTTGGGAAACATGGTCTTTCCTGTAAAAGCATGTCATCTTTTTGTCTGTGTCCAAGATTTTTTTTGCATATCAAAACTGCCCAGCTTGAACACAGTAGTAATGAGAGACAAGCATATTTCAGGGTTTGGGCTTTACACCAAGCCATCTTGGGTGGGACAGTGCACCTGATGTTGCTACAGGGCACCTGATATTTCTGTGGGGTTCCTAGCATCTAGGCTTGATTGTCCATAATATAACGAGGACATCCCAGCTGTTCTCATGAATGTTTTGGAAAGATCTGCTCGGTATTGTTCCAGGACTACTACATAATATTTATATAGGTTTGGGGTCCAAGTTTGCCAGCTCAGCTGCTACATTCAAAAACCCCCCTCCCTTGACTGATCATGTTTCCCTTATGGCCTTATACATTGTGTGTTGCTTTAACCAGTGTTCAGCACTGATTTATTTTATTTCTGTGAGTTCAACTTTGCAAGAAGGATTTAACAATGTTGCTACATTCCATAGGAATGAGCTGTATGATGGGAAATATGGTGATGTTTTTGCAAGCACATAAATATAGAACAGTTCTGCTTTTCCAAAGGAACTGTGTGCAATAGCAGTGCCAGCAAAGCCCTCCGGATGTGCTTTGTTTTGTATCCCTGAGCCTTGTATTCCACACTGATTCATAGGTTTGCCAAGAATTTAAAGATTACTTGAAAAAAAATTGATTAGCTAATATCTTCCTTAATCCAATACAGTTTATGAGCTCAGGATGGGCTCACTTATATCTTGATACCTCGATGAACATCTGTGTTTGTCAGTTGGCTGTCCACAAGGCAGAACTTCCAGATTTTTATTAAAAGCACAATAATGTGAGTTCGACCTTGAAAAGGGGCCCTGGCAACTTAATGGCTGAACAGTCTTTTGCAAATCAACCTTTTATAAAATGGTTCATAGGTCTGCAAATACAACAGGGAGCGGTCAAAATTTTGGCTTCATGACAGCTTCACGTAAGCATTGGACTGGAACATATGTGTTGCACCTAATGTTTCCAGGGCAGGTCCATAGCTGGTGCAGATCTCTGTGGCCACACTGACTTTGGGAGAGTTATGTTTATTTACACTGGTTAATGATCTAGCTGTCTGCCTTATAAGCAACTTGTCCTTTCAGTTTAGGGTAAGTTTCTGTGACCTGGTTTGTGCCTGTGAGAAATACAAAGGATCGATTCTCCTTTGTCATGAACTTGGTATTAGAATTGAGAATATTTGAAAAAACACTGCTTTACTGACAGGCTTTACTGACAGCTTTTCTCATATTTCCAAAATCCTTTGAGTTTTTAATAAAAATTACACTAGATAAAGGCAACCCAATTACCTAAGCCCAGATCTGATTAAATGGACTTAAATTTTCTTCTAGAGACTATTTCCAAATCATCTGGAGAGCAAGGATGACCATGATTACCAAATATTGTATTACCAAAATAATGTGTCTTCTTTAAAGGAGGAACACTGACAGTAACAGGGACATACTTGCTGGTGACATTTGCTCCAAATGTACCCCAAGAGCTCACAGCAAGACGAGTACAGAATTACTTAGTGAGCTGGCCCTTTTTGGTATATTTGGTGAGTATCTGGTTCATACTACTCCTTAAATGAGAAAAACTGGGGCTACTGGGCTTTTTGCAGCATTATGAATTAGTGGCAGAAAAACTGGTCCTGAAAACAAATTGTGTGATTTTCATAAGCAATTCTGGGTCATCACCCTGGTCCCCAAGCTGAAAATATGCTGAACCAAAATATGCTGAACCAAAATATGTCTTTCAAACTATGTGCACGGGAAAGTCACAGTTGTGCAGGATTACGAAGAATGGAAAGATTTTGGATTTTGGTGGACTTGAGGGAGAACCTAAATATTGGCACTGCTTATAATAACTGTAGATGTGTTCATGCCACACTGTCTGCATGTACATCTAAGTTTCAATGCTTTTCTGGAATGTGATGGACTTGGCCTTTTAAAAATCAGGCTATGTATGCTCTTGTTCTGCTTTTTTCTTTCATATCACTCTGGTTTATCCCCATGTTGTTAAGCCTGGCCAAAAGGAGCTTTGTATGGAGTTGTCATGTGGACAGGTGGCCTGCTTTGCTGCCGCTCAGGTTAATCTGAACCTGAATTTTCATTCAGATACAAAACCACCATTTTGATTAAAGTATCTATATACAAACTTCAAATACGTACATCTTCTTTGATGTATTTAATTAGCATCAGGAACAAGACCAGAGTGAGTAGGAGGAATTTCTCTCTCTCTTTTCCTCTGGAATGCTGAAAGTTTGTTCCTCCAGCTGAATGTAAAAGATGCAACATAGGAGTTTTAGAAACAGTTACTTTCTTCCCAGTAAAGTGACTCTCTTGGGTTAGATTATTAGTGCCCGGGCTTTTCCTAGTAGGAAGCTCAGTTAGAAAGCCACTGAATAGACAGTTTAAGCACCTTAATCTTTTAGCCAACCTGCAGTCTTTACATACATCTAATTATCCATGAGACTACTGATTAAGCAGAAAGTACATGCTACCACAAAAAATGTTGGTCCTCTTGTTCAATTTTTTCTGCATTTCTGCATTTTTCTGCATTTCTGCTCCTGAAAGATAGTGATACAGCTCAGTGGAAGAAATTAATGATCATGCTTTGTAAACCACAACATGCACTTTCAGTCAGGCAGTAGAGAGGTTTTTGAAGACAATGCCCAAGAGTTTTGGGGTATTCAGTAAGGGTAGCTTCAGCCTCAGCAAGAGCTTCAGCAAATCCATCTAATCAGCAGAGCGAGAGGGACTTCTTTAAGAGGGGGTTCAAACAGGGGTCTCAGTGCTCACTGAAGGACCTTTCCTACTGAATATCCCCCTCTACCATGCAATTCTACATATAGATACTAAAACAGCCTGGCATCTTAGGCACTGATTTTAAATTGCTATCTCACCCATTTGTGTAGAGGTGGTGGAGGGACAAAACTCCCCATCCACTCCCAGTGACACCATTTCTGTGCCATATGCTGTTCACATTTTCTTAAAACCAACAGGTTGCTGGAAAAGGACTTTCCCCATCTGAGGACTTTTTTGACTTTGTTTCAGGAAAAGTTAGTAAGAACACAGTTGAATGCCTAGGAAGACTGTGCTGTATTGTTCTTAGGAGACATTATGAGGAGGTGGTAGATAACCCCTGGACTTTCTTTCCCCTCTTTTCTCTTTTCCCTGCCTCAGACAGCATCCAATTCTACATGTACAGCATGGGTTGCAGGGAAGGATGGAGCAAGTACACAGCAAATCTTGTTGACTCAACAACATATCAAGCTTTATTTGTTCCTTCTGCTCCCTGAATTCATCTGGTTTGAGCTTCGTCTGTCCAAAGAAGAGGGAGGAGTGAAAGACTCCTCAAGAGACTCTGAGATAGCAGCTTGATTATCCTGGTATGCTGCTGGAAGTTCAAGTAAACCCTGCTGTAAGCATTCTCTTTGGGCAGGGAACTAGCTCTTCATAAATGTTTGTAATATGCCTAGCACAGGTTGGCTGCTGAGATATGAAAAAGTGCAGCAGAAGTTGCAGAGTTTCCAGTATAAATATATAGCAAAGAGACAGTACAGCAGTATAATGCAGTCCAACAGTCTTTCTAAAAGTAGCCCCGAAGTGTGGTCTGCTGAGAAATACAAAGCCCCAGTGGTACAAAATGTTCTGTGTGGGTGATAAACCATCCCCATGTGGCACTCCACTGGCATCAGAAGAGTTCTGCAGAAATAGCCTCTAGTTCCCACATGAGACAACTTTGAGTCACCTTCTGAGACTTTGCAGTAGCATAATCATGTCTGAACAAGAATGACTATCCTAGCTTGTTTTTTTTCTCTTTTGCTTATGTGCACTTTGAGTCACTACAGAAGACATCAATTATAGATGAAGCTCTTAGGTTTCCCTAAACAGAAGCCTAGTGAGTATTGGGTTGTTAATATTTAATCTCTATAAAATCAGGTTCAAAGCATTTCTGCTTTTCCTTCAAAGTGCCTAGAAGACCCTCCTGATTCTTTGGTCTCTATGTTCCTGTATATCCCAGAAAAAGAGTTGAGGCAGACAATGCGGTATTTTGTTCTGGCACCTTCTGGTAATGCTTAGAAACTTGGAAAACATCATGATTATAAAAAAATGTTGATGAGATGTTGGCTTGAGGAGACTTCAGGAGAGATTAGTTACAACAGCAAAAATGATCGTAAGCAGGTCAATTTCTTTCAATTCCTCTAATCAGAATATGTGAAGCTGATATAACCTACGCACTTCCCATTCCTGGACTTTGTATTTAACACTACCACGGCTATCAACTATGAGACCGAGCACTATTTTGGGTAATTCTCAGGAGACAACTGTAGGCAGCAGCTGGGGCACCCCAGAAGGGTTCCTGTCTGCGTGAGGTCCTGTTAGGAGCCAGGCACTCTGCTTGCAGTGTCACTCAATGTGATGGCCTCTCCTTTGCCTTGGAATTAAAGGTGATCTGTTGGTGGGTCACCGAGTGGCAAAGAACCATGGAAGAATAGGTTGGCTGCTGGGCAGCACAAGGTGAGAACTAATTGTTTGAATTTCATGCTTAGTGTGCGAGACTTGACAGAGCTGAGTAAACTTAAATAATAGGCCTGAAAAGCAAACATCAGCTTTCTCCCCAGGTTCAACCACAGGACTGCCACCTATGGCCCCACACCACTGCTGCTCTTGGGGCTGCCCAGGAGGCACAAGTAGCTAAGCACATAGACCTGTGCACTCCTTCCAGAGCTGCCATCAGGGACTCTTTTATGCCCTTTTGATGGTTTTGCTTGGCTGTTTCCTTTCAGAAGTGAGTTCTTGGTGGGTTTGTTTGCTTTTAAACATGGAGAGATCACAGTGAGGCTTTATGGTAACTTTAACAAGAGAAGAGCTGATGACAGGATGAGGAATGACAGAGGACTTATGGACAGAGCCAACAGTGATGACCTGGTTCAGTCAAGGTCGGTGGTGCTCAGTACTACCTGTCACTCTGGGGATCAGAGTGAGGCAGAAGAGGGAGTGGAATGCCAGAGATGGTGTGATGGAGTGGTTTGAAGCCAGCAAATGTCCCTGGGCTTGATTTTTGGATGATTGTTCTTGTGTTGTTTGAAATCTAAGTTACAGGGCAGATGATGGTGCTTCCCTCTATTGGCATTGTGATTAAAGTTGTCTAGGGGATATAAAATGAATCAATACCTGGGGTGTAGCTGGCTGCCTACAGTAGGGTTGTCTCATAGGTTTCTGCACACTCTGTGGAAACCAGTCCAAGGGTCTGGGAGAGGTGATGGGTTTGCATTGTGGGCAGAAGCAGATCTCACAGTGTTGTGTCACCTCATGCCATGGTCCCATCCCATCCTGTGTGCCAGTCCTGAACTGTCATGAAAGAGGATACGTGGGACATCTCTGGAACTTCTTTCTTAGTCTGGGTATCTTTCCATGTGGGGAACATTTATTTAGCACAGCTTTCTTCTATTCTGTTAGCAATTGTTCATTGTCAAAATAGCAACTGAAGCTATTTGGAGGCTGTTGTAGCTGCAGTCTGATAATGTGATACTCCCCTCTGGCCCTAAGATGTGCTTGCCAGTGGTATGAAGAGTGAAGCTGCTACCTTACTTCTCCTCCCGAGTTCCCTCGAACCCCTGTTTTAGTTTTCCACAGGGAGGCCAAGATGAACTCACATGTCTGCAGATCTTAACATGACTTTTGCCTTGGTTCCTGATTTAGACATACCCAGTGTTACACTGTTGAATAAAGCTGGGGAGGCTGGCCAAGTTACTTACTGTGAAACTGAGGCAAAAGCCTCTTTTCTAGTATCTGGTGGCCCAGCCTTCACCTCTGGGTGCAAGGCTGGTGGGGAGGCATGCCAGTCTGGAGGGAGAAGAGCCCAGCACTTCACAAGAGACTGCAAAGATTATTAAACAAGGACTAGTCAGGGAATGCGCTTTTTTTTTTTTTAACCACCACCAAAATGCTTTATTATATTCAATATTTTTTACAAAAAACCCCAAAACAAAACCACTTTGTTGCGTTTTTTTAAAATCTTGTGATAAATATTTGACATTTTTTAAAGAAAGGTGATGTAAAATCCAAATTTATGTTTTTAATGTTCTGAAATGCAATTGTCTCTCAGCTGTCTTTGGGAGCAAGGGATCAGCATGAAGGTAAATAAAAAATGAATTAAAGCATAATTATGTTCTGTTCATATTTTTGAACACTACTAAACTGGGGGAGGTGTGATTGTGGTAGAGAAGTTTAGTAACTGAATGTAACTGATGACTGCTTTCCTGCTGCAGTCACTCTCCAAAATGAGAAATCAGCTATATTACATTATATAACCGCCACTAGTAACTGTTCGGTCACTTGTTTGGAAATTTCATCAGCACAACACTCAGGTATTTTTGAGTCTAGTGCTGCCTTATGGGACTGTTGGTTTAAGAGTGGTGTGGCATTATAAAACATAAAATAGTATGTTGGTGACAAAACCAAGGAGATAGACTTGAGGTTTTTCTTTGACTTGTTTTGTTGTCAAAAAATGACAATAACCATATTCAGTAATGATGACAATCTTATTTTCTCTTATTTCCCCCATTTGATTGCGTTCCAGTATGCACAAATGAACTTCTCTTTCTTCATGCTGTCTCTAAGGCTACCAGGCTTCTGAGCAGCTCTCAGTGCAGAGGTCCATTATCCCTCTTTTTCTAAGTCTGCTGGGCTTCACGGAAGTTTTTGGCTCTTGCACTTGCTGTTTTCTTTAGGCATAGAGGGGTATTTGGGCAACATGGATAGGAGGGAGATTACCCACACTTTTGAGATGGCAAAAGGCAAGAGTTACTAAGGGAATCTACAAAGAGACACATTAACAGCAAGTCAGTAAATTTAACTGTCATCATTTAGCTGTCAGATGTTATTGAAGGAGCAAGTTTGGACAATGCATAGTGTATGTAAAGCTGCTTTGGCAGCTGCAGATATCCTGCAGTGTGTTCTGCTAGTGTGTCATTGAGCTTTTCAAGGTAAGCTCCTGACAGGTACCTGTGATTTGAGAACCACCACACGAAATAAATGTTTTTCTCCTTACAATGTATGTCAGAAAATTTGAACAAAAAGACAATGTTTGGGGGGATTTTTTTTAGTACGACTGGGGAGAAAGACAAAGAGGGTAGCAAAAATAAGCTTTCATGTCACAAAGAATGACACTAGGAATGCCATAGCTAAGAGACTGCTGTTCCTCCAGGTAAGTGCTTTACTTCATAGGAATTATAAACAGAGTTTCTGTAAGAATTATTACCAATAAACATGTGTATCTTTGCTGTCATATTAAAAAAGGCTTCTCAACACTACCAGTGACAAAATATAGCTAGAAATGCAAAAAGAAAAACTAAAGAAATAAGAAATGCTCAGTTTAACTTTTGCTATAATAGGAAAGATAAATGACAATTGATAGTTCAGTCAACTGGCAATAAGGTTTGTTTTTAGCAGAAGATACTTAATAAAGTAATTCTCCTTTGAACTGTTAGAGCAGAGAAAACGGATGTGACATCTCAAAGACTTTGAATGAAGCATTTATTACATAGTTTCACAGCTCTAACTTTCTTCCCTTTTGTCTTCAGATTTTAGGAATTATAATATTCTGCATTCTCCTCTATTTTTACAAAAGAAAGGCTGTGAAACACATCGTGGTTTTGTTAATGATGGTAGCACTACTGGGTAAGAACATATTATTCACTTTAATGTTCCTGTCTGTTACCTGACAATTCCTTGTCACTCAGTCTCCCCAGCTAGTTTAGATTAGGGCCATTTCAAAGCAGTATACTGAAGGAGAATCACTGAAACTGTTCACATGATCCTTACTGTAGTCTCTTTTTGAAGAAGAAAGCTGATTATGAAACATAGTTTCTATGCCTATTGCTGGGACTATTTACAGATTTTTTGAAATTAATATGCTATGTGAAATGGTATTCTGTAGCTTTTTTTAAAATAGCACATTAGCTTTAGATCCTGGGAAAGTGGACTCTTTTGAAACTTTCTTTTGGAGAGCAGGCTGACTGTGAAAATGAGTCCTTTAAAACAGAGCAGCTTAAGACCTTGTAAGCACTCTGTAAACAAATGCAGTGATATGCTGTGACTGTACAGGAACTTTGAATTATCTATGCCTTTTTGCATATGCAACATTTCATACTTTACCCCTTTTCCAGAAGCATAGCAAGAACTCAGTGGGACACTGAAGTTTGACTTCTGATTACCGTTGCCACAATCAATACTCAGGGAAACATTTTATCGAGTAGCTTTCAATAAAGTTAAACTTGAATCAGTTTTGAAAAATGTCAGGAGGCTGTCTCTAAAGCTTGCCCCTTGCAGGCATATATTAAGAATTTGTCACCACCCTGTGTCTTCTGCTGTCCTTGTCTTGTCAATTCTCCATGAAACCCTGCTGCAACACCACACTTCTTTGGTTGAAGTGAAAAGGTGCTTGAACTGTGCCATTGAAGTCAATGGTTGTATTTTCGCTGAGTTCAGTGGGTACATGTATCAGTCTGCAAAGACTTATAAAGCACATTTCTAATGGAGCTGCTCATGAGTGTTTTGATAAAACAGAATTTCACTAAAGTTTGCCAGTTACACAATTTGGATTTAACTGAATGTGAAAAACTCTTACAGATTTATGAACTTTATTTATTTATTTATTTATTAACTTCCTTCAGATCCCTGAGTGGTTTCTTACCCAGCAGAAAAGCTCAGACTTTCGGATCAACTTTTTGGGACAGTCTTCCCATTTAGGTGGGAAATGTCCCATTCACAGTGCTAGGAGCATTAGGATTTGTAGCTCTGCAGAAGCACTGAAGGATTTCAATGCTCCTTGCATGAGGCAGAGATGGAAGAGCCCCAAAAGCCTCAGGTCAACTGTTTGACTGCTCTTGATTTGGAAGAGTGAAGTGTGAGTCCAGCCATCCTCCAGCTCCTAGCACAGAGCCTAGGAGCTTTGGCAGAGCTCGCCTGAGTTGCTCTGCAGCTTCCAACCCTGCCATGAGGAGCTTGAAGGACTACACACTCCTGAGCAATGATCAGGTCCAGCCTCCTTGTTGCATAGCTGGAAGCCTGAAGATCCCCAGATGGGCTTCTACACTTTGCTGCAGTTCTGGCCAGACCCACCATGATGGCTGCCCCAGACAAGGTCAACACATGGCTCTGGGAGACCCGGCCCTTTGGGCTGCATAACCCTGCATGCTTATTTTGTTGTGAAGCCTGCCAGTCCTGATGCCACCAGTGCCAAAGGGACGTGTGGTGCTGCTGAACAGCAGCAGGGCTGCAAACCCATGCACCAGTAGGCACTAACTGCAGTTTGGTGGTCAGGCTGCAATCAACCAAAAATACAATTTCAGCTGGTGGCTGCTGAGGTTTTGGTGAGCATATGCAGCTTGAGGAAAAATGTGTCATTATTTCTGCTCTATTAAAAAAGACACAAACAAACAAATCCTGGTTCATGGGAACTTTTGAAATACTGACATTTCCCTCGAGCAGGAAACCCAGAACTGTGGCTGGCTCCAGTTTCTGCAGCTGTCCTGGTGCCTGGCAGCCGCCACAAAGCTACACTTAGAGCCTTCTGCTTGGTCTCTGACCCTTCTGCTGAGCAAAGTGATGGGAGGGCTGAAAGAGGGCCCAGCAGCTTTGTTCACAGCCATCTGACATGTGCACTGCCCTCGGAGGGTCCTGGCTGCAGGAAGGCTAGATGAGGCTTGGGAGTTCAGTGGCAGTTCGTGGAAGGAGATTTCTGCCTTTTCTCATATCTGCACAGATATATTCCTGGTGAAGGGTTCGTACAGATATCAATCGGATGTAGAAACATTTCTTTAAAGAAAGCGCAGCCTTTGTGTTTCACTGGATATGAGAGCTACTTTCATTATGAAGAAAATGCAGAGGTGATCATAAAATCTGCAAACGTTTTGCTTAGTACCACTCTGCAAGTTCATTTGGTGAGAATTATCTTACCTCATGTATATACTGGGAGTTATCATAAGTTTGGGGGGAAATATTTCAGATTAAAGTGGGATTTCTGAGTTTCCTGCCCTTACAGCTGGAAAGTGACATCATTTATCACAATAGCCTTGGGGGGCGGGGGTGTTCTATCAGAGATAGGAAAACCATTTCCTAGGTTTTGAAACTTATTCCAGGGCTACTTTAACTAAAAAGATCATTCCACTTTAAAAGCAAAACAAAACAAAAAAAGCAACCAAAAAAACCCCAAACAAACCAACCAACCTGCCAAACAAACAAAAAACCCTGATGCTTTCTTTTCTGGTTTGTTAAAAGTATAAGGGATGGAAACCGCCCTTTTAACAGAAACATTTTTTCAGCACTCTTTACCTTTAGTTGGACAATTCAAACTACTAATTTTTACCTGTAAGTGTTCTTTTAAAATTATAATTCTGCCGTGTTAGAGTGCAAACCTCATTTTTTATGTAGGCTGCCTGTTGGGCTTGAGTGTATTTTTTGGCTTTTTATCATACCATTAGCACCACTGCAAGCCAGCATTTGACCTCCTCTGCTCAGTTTTACTGCTGTATTTGTTAAACCACTCCACCTATTTCCATTACAGAGCAAGAAATTAAGTACTTGGTGGAAATTTTGTCATGAAAACAGTGAATTTCATGATGGTGAACAGGATCATCACAAGATGTATGCAACTCTTAAACTTCCCCTGAACTTTTTGACTTGCTATAAGAAAAATGCTTGCAATCAAAACCACAGACCCGAATTTGTTCTTCTTCCCCACCTTTTCTCCCAACCCTTGGCCTGAACTTTTTCCACAGTGCAGCTCTCCTTGCCAATCTGAGTTTTGCAGTTACGGGAGGATGAATCAGACCACTGAAATCCAACACTCCTCACCTCTGGAAGAGGGTGGAACTGGATCCCAGCTGGTGGGCGGCGCTCCTGATGATTAATTACCTTTCTTCAAAGGTCACCTCTGCAGTCTGGTTCTTCTTATCATTTTTAGTTTCTTTTGAATTTGTTACATTTTATTTGCAGGAATCACAGCCTACTGGGGTTAGCTTCAACAAACCAAGAGCACACTCCAAAATGAAATCTAAAGCAACTCTCAGCCCCTTTTCTAAAAGATGTGTATTGCAAGACTTCTCTGAACTGGTGACATATATTTGAATCATTGCTTGCTGTCTGGGATTTGTTTGTAGTGATGCAATGACAGTGACTAAATGGATTGAAAACACACTACTGAAATATTCTATTCTGTGGGCTAAATCCAGTAAATGGTTTTAAGAGCCTGGTCCCTGAAATGAAATGCAGACCCCCGCATTGGTTGTCTGCTCTCCGTACATAACCTGTAGGGAGAGTTAGGTGCTTCAGGATGTGATCCCAGAAGTCAGCTTTGGCCAACTTTGGCCAGCTCCCGTCTCAGCATAGAAATCCTGAGGGTGAAGAGTTATTTTAGGCTGCCAGTGTCACATGCAGGCTGCTATTAGGAGGTGTCCCAGCTGCTTTGAAGAGATAATGAGACCTCTCAGACCTCTCCTGAATAATGCAACATGGGCTCCAAATTAGAAGCTGGAGCTACATAAAGTATGTCTGGAAGATGCAGAAGCTGTTGTACCACCTCCGACTGGTAGTCCAGTGTTTAGGGCATATGCCCAGCAGTGGGAAATGGAACCAGTTCTTTCCTCACCCTGAGTTCAGCCTCTCTCTCTCTCTCTCTTTCTCTCTCTCTTTCACACACACACACACAGAGCCTTGCAAGATTTTATCTGATGTTAACCTCAGCTACCCTTTTGAAAATGGGCAAACTTTGGGTAGATGCAGGGTTGAAGACCTCAGTGCTACAAGAACTTAAAAGAAAAATGCAAAGCACACATGGAGCTAAGGCCACTCTGAGTTTAGACAGTGGCTTAGCATGTGTTTATAAAATCACACACTTGGCTTTAGGTGCCCAAATCCTTCCTCGGTGTCTTTTTAGGCAATGAGACCTGTGGCTTTGACCTGACAGCTTGTCCTCCCTTACTGATGCTCTGAGGTCACTGCTGTGAATCCTGCCCTGCTAATCTCTCCCTTTCCCTTTCAGCATCGCTGACTGTCATTGCTGTAAAGGCTGTGGCCAGCATGATAACACTCTCTGCGAAGGGGAAAATGCAGCTAACTTATCCTGTTTTCTATATCATGATTGTTTTAATGGCAATTTCTTGTGCTTTCCAAGTCAAGTAAGTGAGATTCTGCTTATCACCTAACCTTTTTATTTGACATTTTATCTGTCAGTTTTATTCAGTACAGATACAAGTTGCACTTAAAGGCAATAAATTCCTGGCAGAACCTTGACAGATGCATGAATTGCCTACAGCTGATTGTATTGTTTATTTAGGCTTTATTTCTCAGTTTATAATTGATTATTATTATAAATGCTACCTTCTCTTGCTATCACCTTATACAAGGTCTTCCCAAATTTACTTCTAGTTTTGGCACAGGTCTTGAACTCATTAAAGGAAATTTATGTTTATGTAAATTTTTGGGGGTTACTTTTAGAAACCTCCATTGCTGAATAATCAAATGGCCATGTTTACCCTTATTAGGCCTTTATCTCTTTTCCCCAGCTTATGTCACTAGTCAGACAAAAGAAGAGAGTTTATCCCAACTTTCTTCCTGCCTCTGTTAAATCTGCGTATTGTTCTTTGCTACCCTCTACGTCTGTATCTTTTTAGGAAATAGTTAACTTTCGGTGTGCAGGGGACATCAAAGTTTTCCCCTCTGGCCTCTGGCCTGTTAAGTGATTGTTTTATGCTACTTTTGCAGATTGCTGGGGGTGGCAGCATGGTAAAATACAGCTTGCAGCTGAACAGAGAGTCCATTCCCTTTATGCCGGTCTCTCTGCTTCAGGTGCTGATAGCATCATTTAGTAATCTCATCTAGACTGCTTCAGTGTGAGTCTGAGTGTTTACTTGCATGATTATTTTCCAGTAGAAGAGCCAGCCCAGCTTTCTCGTGGCAGAACATACCATTCCCATGTGGAATCAGAAAGTCCATGCGTTATTATGCAGTGACTCTCCATGGCTGACTCAGGAACTCCCCTGTAACAGATTATAGAGTGATTTACATCCAGCTTGTCTTCGCTGGGAGAACAGCTCAGGGCATTTAAAATAGGAAATAAAAGCTTGGTAAATAGGAAGCTGCTGAATTAAGCTCTCCTTCTTGCCAGTTTTTTCTTTCTTTCTTTTGCTGGGTCAAAATTAAAACAGAAGTGAAATATGCCCATTTCATTCCCTGGCTTCCGTGTCTCTTTCTCTCTTCTCTCTTGGATACATTTTCTAACAGAGACAGGGCTGTCAATCTGAATTTTTCATTTTATTTGTTTCCTCTCTTATTTTATTTGACTGTCATGTGTTAGCTCAGAACAGCCTGTGCTTCAACTTCCTCCTGGATTCAATGCTGGGCCTTGGTATCACTGTTTTAGTCCCTGTGACCAAGTTTGTTGCAAATGGCAGAAAATAATGAGGTGTTTTCAATGACTTCAAAATCCTGACTATCCTGTGGATATGTAGGATTTCTTTATTTTTAAAGCACCATGGAGACTGTTCAACAGTTGCTAAAATAACCATGCAATTACTTTAATGGCTAAAACAGATCCAAGCTTGGTTTTTTTACTGTGCACATATATTGTACCAGTGAAATATTTAAGTGTGGTTCTTTTTATAGGTTTTGAATACACTCTGCAGCCTCCTGATCTTTCTCTTTCGGTCTGAAATGCTCTGTTCACATAACAAAGTATCTGCTGGTGCATCCAAGAGTTCACACTCGTAATTCATCACCCTATGGGTAAATGTTGATAGCTGTGGTCTCCATACAAGTGGGTTAATTGCTCTGCCTTTTTCATCCGTTGATGCAGACTGTGCAGGCTGCTCTGCGGCCAGTGTCTTGGTCCTGCAGGTTTGTGTGCAGTGTATGCTCCTGTGGCCCTGCACGCTCTTGCTCATGATTCTGGTGAGGGTTTGTGTTGCTGTTCTGAGAAGCACAGCAGAGAGTTTCCAACCCAAGGAGCACAGGATTGGAGCCACCTTCCCGGACTTTCCCGGCAGGACAGAGTGTGTCTGGGGTATGACTGCATGGATAAATATACAAATACGTGTTTTAGCCAAGTTGGATTGAGCAGTAGCAGCAATGTGGACTTCAGCAAAGTGAAACAGTTCCTACAAGAAGTTGCGTGTCCATGCCTGTGCTGGACATACACCCTTGCACAACCTGTTTAAATTTGAGTAAGTTATCCCTGGCTGCTTGCAGGCAGCCCTGCTTCCAAGAACCAACGCATACCATAAGCAGTAATACCCTAGCATTCCTCCCTTATCTGTGGCAGACAAATTTTTTCCAACAGTGCTTCAAAGGACTCTCCAAAGACAACCTATGGCCAGAAGAATCCACGCCAGGCTTCTTGCTTTCACCTATTTGTTTGTACTCTGCATAGTCAAAATCAGAAAGTAAATTCAATACACATACGCATCTGTCCAGGGCTACTAGCTATTGTGGTAAGAAATAGTCACACTTATTGTTAAACTGACATAAAGTGGCTTAACCTGACTTAAAGTGCAATGAACCTCCTGTAGGCATGAGGTGCAATAATACTTGTCTTCCAGGTTCTTGAATCAAGCAATGCATCTGTACAAAGTGACAGCAGTTGTGCCCATTAATTTTGTGTTCTTCACCACCAGTGCCATCATTTCAGGTTTGTTTCTGGCCTTCTGCCTCTACAGAATGATTTTCTAAACATAAGGTTTTCAAGAATTGTTGCCCGTGAACAGGAACACAAACCAGTCATGTCTGTCTTCACAAAAAGAAGTTTTTCCTAAGTGACAGGTGTTTAAGTTCTGAAAAATGAGTAAGTTCAAAACTTTTGAAGCAAAATAAAAATACTCAAATTCTAGCATTTCTAGAATTGATATGTATGGTTTACTCTGCCTTGCTGGCTTACTAGAAGAACCTGAATTTATCCTAGCCTCATCTTGACATCAAGTAAATGAGTTTACCATGTGCACACCAGCCTTTCCATATCCGAACTGGTAGAGTAATTTTAACAGCCTGGCAAACTACTCAAATGACAACCAGCTGTGTTTCATAGTAGTTAGTGTATATTCTGTTTCAGAAGGTGGAATTCTAGGTTAAGTGAATGAAATAAAATGACTCCAAAGACTTTTTAAGCATTTAACATTTTATTCTGGGTGAGAACTTTGAACTCAGTGTTGTTAAAGAGGGACTGCAAATCTTGGAAATGGTGCACAGCATAAGAACATGAGCAGGGAGGACGACTAAGATGCTGTATCAGCAATGAGCCAAAATGATCATGTTGTTAGAACATTTATGACTCATTTTAACACACGCTGGGGGCTTTCCTGTCATTGCTGTGCAGGAGTTTCTCATGCAGAGCTGCCATTAATGAGAAGGGGAGTTAGCTTCATGCACAGATTGCCTCAGCACCTGTGTTAGAAGAGACCTACACTTTGTGACTGAGAGGAGACTTGTGCCAAAAGGGGGTTGCGTTCTTGTGACCATATGGGGAATTTGGCCTTGTGCCTCCTTAAAAGATCAAGTACCTATTCAGGAATGGCTTAATAGCTTTGAGACTGGATACACATGCATTTGCACCGGGTTAGTTAAACCAGTGTAGGGCTTAGAAGAACAACCTCTGCTGAATCTTTCTGGGGTGCTTGTAGAAGGTACCTTGTCTTATGATTCCCCCATTTCCAGTTACAGCCTTTGAAGATACAGTCACGCTTCATCTGCGCTGGTTCACACTCTGGTGTTTCTAAGCAAAACTATGCTCATCAGTGGTTTAAAGCTAATATACTTGGCTGTGAATTGGGGCAGCTGAGATCCAGATACACATCTGGTTCTGTCACCTCCACTGCAGAGGTGCTAATTCCTGGAAGAGGGGTGACCAGAAAGAGCTAGTGATCCCTTCAGCCAGAAAGATTTGGCAAACTTGGCTGCTGGAGCCCTTAACTTGGTGTAAACATCAGGGACACAGCTAGTTATGGAAAACCTGTTCCCAATTGGAGTTAAGATGTCCACATGGTCTGTTGGAGTGGCTTAACTAAATCCATGAAGAACCTGTTAGCTATATTAGTATGACTCTGCGAGTAAGACCTTGAGTTTAACCTGCATAAAAACTGTTGCTGACAATGCAAAAAATACCTGCATCTGTGCAGTTACTAGCACAGCACATGCTCCAACCTGATAAACTAAACTTTCTCCAGTCCCATGCAGTATCTTGAGAAAGCCTACGTAGTGGAATATGGACACATAAAGTGAACCCATCACAATGTGTATTAATACCGTATTTGGGATTTTTTTGCTCCATTTGAGCATGACACTGCTCCTGACCCACCCAGCTGTAATTCATATCACTTGGAAGCCAGTCAAGATCTGCAATTCTTGTTTCTGTCACATTCCAGGGGTCATATTTTATCGGGAATTCCAAAGTGCAGCTTTGCTGAGCGTGTTCATGTTTCTGTTTGGGTAAGTGTATCGGCCTAAAATCTGTCCTAACGTTTGTACTGAAACAGCATTGCCTTTCGGAATCCCTTCTTTTCTCAGTAAGAAGAAACCCGTCTTGTTATTAAAGTATTATGGAATAGCCATTATACTAGGATAAAAAAAATTAAAGGAAAGATTGATGTCTGCACTTAGGGAATTTGGAGGCCTGGTTTTGAATCCAAAGATGTAAAAATGTGAGACACTTCTGAACTACTAATCTCATGATGGAATGAAAAAACAGCAGCATGTGTTCCTGCAGCAGGAAGGAGAAATCACTGCTCTCTACTAAAGATCATGTTATAGGGGGTGCTTTTACAACTACAAGAAATCTTCTCCCATTGCTACCTTCCCCTTGCGTGTCTGGCTGGTCTTTGCTGCCACTAAGTGTGGGCAATTATATGAGTTGCTTGCCTACAAGGCAGTGCTATAATATGTCTCCCCAATCTTCCTGTGCTGAGAAAGACACAGCATGCCTGTGGAAAAGTTCAGAGCATGCTAAGAAGCTGTTAACAATAAATGTTTGAAGAAGGGCCTAGGTGTTGTGAGAGCAGAAACCTTCTGCTGGATACCAGCACCGTAACAGCTCTGGGGACAGGTGACAGTTACTTGATAATGAGCGTGAGATGGTTAAAAGCATCTCCCAGAACTGCTGGAGGTGTGTTGCCACAGTACTGTCAAATGAACAGGGATGATAGCTACAGATGTCTTCATCCTCTGCAGCTGGACTGGAGTAGGTGCACACAACCAGTATCTTGTCTGAATGCAGGAAAATGGAGATGAGCAAATTCAACCCATGTATTTGGCAGGCAGGAATTAGTGGTTGTGTGTCCAACAGAGCGGATAGAAGATTTATCCAAGCATAGCAGTTTTTCATTGCTCCTGGCTTACAGCTTGCCCCTGAGACACACAGTCAAATGAGAAAAACAACAGAGATGTTGATTGTCTGCAGCTAGACTGAGTTGTTAATGAAATTACAAATGCTAGAAGGTTAGCTTAGATGCTCTGTGAAGATTTGCTCAGGGATTCAAATGTTGTGGTCTCACACTCACAGGCATCTGATTAGGTATATATTGCTGAAAGTGTAATTTTGCCTGCAGAGCCTTTGGAACTGGTAGTAAAGCTTCAGGGGCAAAAACTAGACTGAAAAGGAGCCCAAGATGAATTTATAGAGCTGCCAGAAACAAAAGCTTCTTTACAAACTGATCAGCTTGGGTTTGGAAGTCCTTGAAAAAGAAACATGGAAAGAAATTCTCATCTCAGATGCAGTGAACTGTTCCTAATGATACTATGCCACTGTTATTTTGCAGGTGTCTCCTATCTTTCCTTGGTGTATTTGTAATTGCAAGAAATAAAAAAGAAGAGCATGTACAAATTCCTTTTATTGACTATGGACATATTCCTGGTGAGTAGGGTTTTTTTCTGTCTCTCTTTAAAAATGAGTTATCAGATAATGGGATGACCTAGGAGACTTGAGTCACAAATGTGCTCTAGTCATATTTAATAAATATACTGTTCCCTTAATTTCTATTCCTGTTCCCAACAGATTTTTCAAAGAATTTTTCAGAGTTTTTCCAAGCTATTGTTACAACCAGTCAAATGAAAACAATGATTACTGGAGCAAAGAATGTTTAAATGATGGATTGGTGGGGGATTTGTTTTATTAAAATTCTTCACAGAATTGTTGTTTTTCCCTTCTCTCACCCCATTTCCTTAGGACAAAAATTGACAGGCAAAATACAACCAGATTCTCACATTTCATGCTATGGCACTTTGAATAATGAAGATGACTCAGTGAAAAGTCAAAGCTGAAAGAATAAAGCACCTTACATGACAATTAACAGGAGGAACACCACTGGAACAAGGATCATCAGCATCATTTTGTTGGACATATTCAAGTATATGTTGAACTCCTGTATGTTGATGAGTCAAAGTATTATTTAATCCTACTTAATTTATCCCATGGTTGTTCCAAATGTGTTCTGAAGATAAAGGAAGCCTTAAGAAAAACTAAATAACCATTAATGAAATGGAACATTCTCCTAATATCAATGCCTCTTGGGGATATTTTTAGAATCTTAATTGCCTTGAAATGCAAATAAGCACAGAACAGGATTATAAAAATTCCCCTTTGAAACCCCTCAGATCTGTGTAGATGCTTAAAGACAAAGGTGAGAAATGAGAAGAATTTTCATAAGTGACTTCAAAGTATTCTGCTATATGTAGAATCCCTTTAAAAATCTGCTCTTTCCTGTTCAGGAGTCAAAACTGTGGACATATATACAGTATACACAATATGTACACACAAAGTATTTTATATTATGTGTAGAAGGAAAATCCTGATTATCTTCTGCCAGCAGATTAATTCTCTTATTTTCCAAGGAAATAAACAGTTGTGGGAGGAGGGGGAAGGAAGAGAGCATTTGCGATAAACATAGGCACATGCACTCATGCACACATTTGAGGTGCCCAGCCAAGGCAGAGCTAGGGAACCACGCTTGACATTTTACATCCTCCCAGGAGAGTCCTGTGGACTGGGCTGGGCTATACTACCTGTTAGTATAGTCTGGCCTGAGATTTAGCCTCTGTTTTCAGGAAAATAAGGTTTTAGTGAAAAAACTGACAAGTTCTCCAGAGGAAATGGAGTAGCCTGGCTCTCTCCTTTGATGTGTCTTGGAAAAATACTCCCAAAAAAGAAAACTAGAGCAACTTCTGCCTCCTTCCTAAACTGCTGGTAATCCTGCATGAGGAAAGGCTGTAAAAAACAGGATCACAAAGAGTCGTGGTAACAGTACAGTTTTTCCTTCATTAAATGGTAGTGTCTCCACACTGGTTTGAAGAGCCAGCAATGATGGGAACCATGGCAATACAGGCTCTGTGTTCAGGTATGGGAGGTCTTGGTGTCCGTCAGTCCCAGCCTCCTGGCAAGAAAGCTTCTTCTGGGCATTCATCATGGGTCTACTTATCCCCACCTGGTAGCACCGACCTACCTCAGCTGGCACAGTGGGGTCAGACACCTCCTCTGCAGAAACAGGTGAAAGTGCTCTTGGAAAGTGTTTGTATCTTGGGCAAAATACTTGTTTTAGGTTTGAATTAATCTGCAGTAATGGATATGGGCTGTAGGCTGTGTGTATTTTGTTTCAGTGGGATATGAGGAAATGAGGTCTCTTTTTTTTCCCAAATAATTGTTTATTTCATTTTAAAATAGGTACAGCTGAAGATCTATAAGACAGTTTCATTTCAAACCCTACAAAGCACACTCAGAGCTGCAGTTTTTCCTATGCAGCAATGTCCCTGGAGCCGGGGCGGGGGGGGGGGCAGTTGTGAAGCTGTTTTCCAACATGGATCTTTTCCAGCTGGCACAGGACGAGACTTTGTGTCTGCACCTTACTTGTACCAGCTGCCTGGACGTGGCCTTCCTTTCCCCTCTTACAGCTTGAGTTCAAGTTTCTAAAGCTTAAAATAAAAAAAAGCACATTCTTTTCATATGCTTTCTCCAGGGAGTAAGGGCATGCCTCTATCTTTCTTTTGCAAGTCAAATTTAAGCTGCTTTCTAAGTCTCAAGTGCGAGTGTGCGCTGAAGATGGAAATAGGAGGCCTACAGGTTTTCATTCTGTGACCTGGGAAACAAATGGGTGAAAGGATTTGGTTTCATTTCTCTTATCTGTTTCCATGACTCAGGAGAGCTGGAAGAGGTAATAAAGGTTACCAGGTATAGGATTTTCTCTTTAAAGTAAGAAATCAAATGTAAAAATCTGTGACAAAAGCTATGATTTATTTTAAACTACTGTATTTTTTTTTGAACAACACTTTTTTCTTCCTATGGGTTTATACAAAAATTCTAAGGGTTAAAATGTTTTATTTAGACTTAAATGTAATTGAGATTAATTTATGGAGCAAAACACTGGTAGGAATTATGTGCAATTAAAAGTTGTGATTTGACATAATTTTGAGATGTGAGCACATTCCAACTAACTAATGTATTACAGGATCAGAAAACTCAGTGATAAGAATTCATTACTGTTCTGCTAAGAAAGGGGCATGATTTATTTCAAGAATCAGTTTCTAATCAATGTAATTTTCAGATTCTGCTTGCGATATTTAGGTTGCAAACATCACAGACAAATGCCTGCTAAAGAAAAAGCTTTTCACTGGAATACAAAAAAGTCCCTGGCGCTCTTGTCTTTAATAATGAGTTATTTTCTTGCAATGTTTTTCCTGACATCAAAAATGTGGGCCAGACATAAGCTGCAAAACTTGCACCTGCAGACTGAACTTTCTTGAAGAGATCCTCCACAGGATCTGAGGAAATCAAACCATGGGAAGGCGTGGTGGGCAGGCAGCAGCTCACATGGTCCCCCCAGGCTCCAGTTTGGGATTTTTGACAGACCAAAACCAGCAGGACTTGTTTAGTGCTTGTTCCACTGCTGGTCACGCTGTGGTAAGAGATGAAGTATTAACTGGCCACAGGCCTGGAAATGGGAGCTCTGGGGTAGAGCGAGGCAGTTTAACTTTTTCTGTAAAATATCAGGATGCATTTACCAAACAGTTTCAGCTGGCAAAAAAATAAATGAATTTTGGACTGGATTTGTATTTCTGCCCATAGTAGGGGCCTGGTGTTCACCTGGCAGGCTTCCTGCCTGCTCCTTGCTACAGCCCAGCTTTTGGTGGCCTCATGTTTTGCATGTAAGAGCACTGGTCACCTAAAACCAAAGGAGAGAGGTGGGACATTATAGGGGCTTGAGCTTCTGTGCTTTGAACCTGTGATTTCATGCACCTGGTGAGCTACTTGAACTGCTAAAAGTCTCATCCTCTTTTTCCTGGCTGTGAGGTCCTGCATGGCCTGTGGCTCTCTGTGAGCCAGTTCAGCTCACTCACCCTGCAGAAACCATCTGCTTTCTAATCCTTGCTGGGTTGGCTCTCTGAGCGGAGCTAACCAGGTTGACTGGAACACATGGTAGGAAGGAGGGGAACTATTCAATTATCTTTCTCCTTCTGAGGAGCTTCACTATACAGCTAGCATCCTGCTAAGCTCACTCTTCATGTACCACTATGCCCCAAATGCAACAGTTACAAGCTTCTTGAAGCACTTTTAAGTGTCTGACTCCTGAAGCAAAACCCTGAGCCAGACTCACTGGGTTGTGCATAGTGAGCATTGAGTGGCTCCACATGGGGCTGAGATCAGCAGCTTGTGGCACCAGGAGTATCCTAAGGTCAACTAGAAGCCGACACACATGTCTGACTAGAACTTAATCTAAGGACATTGTTTTCTTTCCAATGACTGTTTGCTATAAGGTGCATAAACAGTGCTGGAAGGATGGACTGAAAAGTTTTCTGAACTCAAAATGGTCTCCTCTTGCGTTCTCTTATTCCAACTCACTTTATGCAGGATCACTGGTTGCTTGTAGAGAAAATGTTGCCTCTGATGACACTAGGGTGCAGATGATTTGACTAAGCTGTCTTTCAGTTTGCCCTTTTGTTACTGTCCACAGAGGCTTGGCTTTTTTTCTTGTTTAAATATGTTTGTTTATTCCTTCTGGAGAAATCAGCTGGACTGTGTTAGCAACTAGCCCAAAGGAGATAGAAGCTAATTACCATAATTATTATTGGAGGGCCAAGCTGGAAGACTTACAACCTGAGGCCACTTCAAGAGCAAAAGATAGAGAAATGTTTAGCATTCTGGATTCTCAGGAGTTTGAGAAATTCTGTGTTTGCAATGAGTCTGGGTTCTGGGATAGAATTAGTGAATAATTAGTGATTCATCAGTGAATAAATAGTGATTCCATGTATTTTTGTATGTGGTTTTAGTTACTGATTTGGGAGTGAAGGATGACTATTCTCTGCCTAGAGAAACAGAGAGGAAATAAGACATTCCCTTGGCAGATGGGAGATGTTGCAACATTTTGAAGCTGGGAGATGTGTAAAGGCACCTTCCAAGCACCCTGGCTGAAGTAACCATTGAGTTATAACATACAAGGAGGCATCACTGGCAAATACATCACTACATATTAAGCAGTCATGACCATTTAGAAAGGATCCCTGTCCTCTTGTCATATGTTAAATCCATTCAGAGCACATGTAGCTGATCTGGCCCTTTGGCTGCACATAAAGATATTTGTGAAACATGCTAAATGGGATGCCTTGACCATCATATCAATGCCTCTTTGGCATGTACTGTCTCCCATGCATAGCTGTTGCCAGGTCCTCCCTGTGGGGAAATTAGACTGTGTGGTGTGTACACACCACAGGCTTACTCTGATAAGAAGATACAGTACATGCCAGGACATTCCCATGATCTGGGAAGTGTTTATAGAGTACCGCCCTACAAGGAAGTTGTGCAAACCTACAGTCTTAGATTATGTTCCCTTCATTTTGTGATTCCCACCAGAGTAATCAAGGGCAGTTTTGGGTATCCACAGAAGTGGAATTACTGGCACCTCAGGAACTTCCAAGCACAACAGATCAGACCCTAAATAAAGAGTTAGGTGGCTGCTGAGTAGGTTTCTTATTTAATCTAAATCCCAGTTTTGCAGTTAGGCCCCTAAAGTTTGTCCAAGACTTTGAAGGAGAAAATGCATTTAATAGTATAAATCTGCAGTAGCATTTTGATTGCTAATGGGCTTAGGCATTGGTGCCAGGGGAATTGGTGTCAGTTCACAAGGGAATGATAAGGGGTATGGTGTTCGGCAACAGAATCAGAAATAGATTGTGGTGGCAGGAGAGTTTTGCAAGAACACAGAGGAATGACTCCAGGGGACCACTAATATACAGAGATCTCCTGGACTCTTTGTTGACAGTGTCAACAAGGCATTTGTTGACAGTTTTCAAAGTAGAGCTACTGTAAAGGAATAATTAAAAGGTGGTTCTAATGCTGACTGTTTTACATGAAGTCAATGTATCGCTGTAGCCCATGGCACTAATAATACCTTAAACATGAAAAGTGGCCTGTGGCCATTGAAGGAACAAATTTCTGTACTTTGCTAGATCACATTGGGAAAAATAGAAATTACTGATTTAAGCCTCCAGCACAAACATGAGCTTGCCAGCTCTCCAGTTGGAGATTTCCACTCTTGGAATAGGCATTGCCTTGCCTAGATGAAATCTTTGGAGTCTGCTGCCAGGTCTTTTGCCAGAAGCATTAAACTGGTTGAAAGAACAGCACTGTCATTTGTCTTCAGTTTGATAGTTGGTGGGCATAAGTCCAGAGCAGCATGAACACAAGATTAGGACTTTTCTCTCCATTTGAAAAAAATTTTAAATGTTTTTCTTGAGTTTCAATAGCATGTGTACCAGGCCCAGAGCTTTATACTGTCTAATGCTCGTTAATGCCCTCAGTCAAGAGTAAGAGAGAAAGATTGCATAGCACAGAGGCTGCTAATTAGGCAGTTCTTACCTGTCACTGAAGGTTACTGCTGGTAACGCATCATACAGCAATAGAGTACAACAACAAAGCACTTGAGCTTCTATTCAGTTTTCCAAGAACAGCTGTTTCGTGTTTTACAAGGGAAAGGAGCTGAGGAATATGATTTACTATTACTAAGCATTGCAGTTACCCACATGTTTATTTTTTCCAGACAATATTTAACAGTTGACTTACAGGCATGTCCTGACAATACTGACTGGATGCTGGGTGCATTGATGTGCTGCAGGACTCAATGTAGTGGTGTGACCATCAGCAGGTTGCTGATATGAGAAGGCAGCTTGATGTCATCTGGCCTGGCCTCCTGCACAGCTTCAGTCAGGCAACCTCCTCCAAGCACTTCCATGTGAACCCTCTGGCCCATCTGCAGAAGAAGGCACCCCATCCTATCCTACTAGTCAAAGTAGAGGATCCACCAATGCCATTAGCAATTTCTACTAGCAATGAGTCATTGTTTGCTTTTGAACTGTGCCTTACGTCTATTTTAACTTGTCTGGATTTAGCTTGCAGCTATTTGTCTTTTGCCAGTGATTTAAAGCACTCGGTAAGTCCCTCTAGTAAAATACAGTAAGATGACTTGGGCTTTTCACTAAGCCAAACAGACGGGCCTTTTAAGTCTCTCACCATCAGACATTTCTGTCAGCCCTCAAATTGTTTTCTGTGGTTGTTTTCTGTTCTCTCTCCATTTTTCCAGTGTCTGCAGTTGGCCAAATACAGAGTAAAAATCAGATCCTAGCAACACTGAAGAAGTAGCACAGAACTGGACCAGACCCAGCATGCCGTGATCGGGTGCCCGGCTTCCCCTCTTCCCACAGCTGCAGCCCTGCCACCTCTCCCAGGAGGTGCCTACACTTTCTGTAATTTAACAGTGACTGTTTTGCATGCCCAGAGATGCAACAGCCTCAATTATTTTTAGCAATTTGACTTCTGACTGATTGTTGAGTTTGGTGACGGTCCAAAGAGTAGGTGCCCCTGCTCAGAGGTCCCCAGGAGGCCCAGCACAGCAGGAGACCCTGAAACCCTCTGGTCCAGGGGCTGGCACAGGCACAGTGGCACCTGGCAGTGGTAATAAGCAACCTCACAAAGGTGCCCTTTCTGCAGTGCCTGGGATATTTGAGAGCTCAGCCTGGATTTGAGAGAAGGGTGACTCATTCAGTGACTGTTTAAGGTGCAGTAAGCAAATAGGGTCTGGGAGGGGTGCCTGGATGTGGGGAGACTCTACCCAGGTCAGTTGGTCTCTCATCAAGGATGGCGATGGTACACCAGAGAGAAAAGATGCTGATATTTGTCATATACAACAGAAAGGCTTCTGCTCCCTCTGCCCCTTGCTGCTTACAGCCTCACAGTGAGAATGTGTTTTGAAACCAGCAGTCTGAGCACCTCCCCTCCGAGAGGACACAAGAACCTTCTAACATTGAATGGGGCATCCAAACTCCAAAGAGCAGTGGGATGTGCGTGCCAGCCTTGCCCTCTTTGGCTTGTTCAGGTGATCAGTCATTTGCTTGGGCTGTGGATGTCCCCACCATGAGGTGTCCAAGGCTCCTCACAGGGTCCTGCTTCTGGGTGGACCCTGTGCTCCTGGTCCTGCTTTTTCTCCCTGTGCAAGTGACAAGACTTCCTCAGTCCTTTTGGGGATCCAAGTTTTGAAATGCCTTTGTGTTGGAGAGAATGCTGTGGTGCATTTACAGCCCAAGGTCCCGAGTCACAACACAGAGCAAGCACAGATGTTTTGCTGATACCCTTGCACTGTGAATAGTTTGAATTCAGTACTTTGAGATGTTTGGGGTGGTTTTTCTTAGTAATTTCAACTGATCAGTAATGTCACCTCAATTAGCCTGAGGTAATTTGTGGTGGAATTCTTCATTTTTTTTAAAAAAAAGCTGCTTTTAATAGTGAAGTCTTTGCACATAAAAAGCCATGCTGGAGCACTTTGAATGTGATTACAGTGACTCACATTTTTAATGGCTATTTTTTTATCTCAAAAATGGCTTTTTTCCAGGCAAAGTCCTACAAGGCCTCATATAACAAACAAGGGTTACTGCTCTTTTCCACACATAACATGAAAAATATCCTTGAGCACAGTGAACTGCAGCCCATCTGCTGTAGCTTGGCGCGGCGTGCAGCGCAGCTCCCTGACCATTACGCATGGCTCTTGGTAAAGCAAACCACCTGCTTCCTGCACGAGGTCCCGCCTCGAGCCTCCCCAACGCTTCTCCAAGGAGGAAACCCATCCAAACCGCTGACGGGGGATGACAACCTTGGCATTCCTTTTTGCTGCATTTGTTCTTATGCCGTTTGTTGTTCGCTCAAGTGCTCCATGGACTTTCGTCTTCTTTTCCATCCAGACTAGAACAAGGCAGGCTGCGCCAGAGATAAATACTCTTACTTTCCTGTTTATTGCACCCCTTTGCTCTCCAGCTGCAATCAGCAAAGTCTTCATTTGGGAACCCAAAAGGGCACCCTTGAAAAGGAAGGAAAAGGAGAGAGAGAGGTCTTGGAGCAATTTCACTAAGGGGTGATCTGAACATCAGCCCCCTCCTCCTTGATTCAGGGTCTGATGCTTAACTGAGCTGATGCTTTCATGAATCCCTCTTGTGTCAAACAAGTACTCACATGAATTCCAGAAGTATGCCAGATGTGTACTTCCCAGATGCTTTACCTAGACACTTATAGTGCAGACAAACCATAATTTTGAAAAGGCTGTGTTGAGTAAAAAATGGCATTTCTCCCAGCTGCTTGCCATCACACTCCACAGCTCTGCCAGCTGAACAGACTAAAGTCAATACCATTACACAGCGCACACTGAGCATCCTCACGTTGCCTTCACTGTTGATGGAGACCTCTGCTAATCTCACCGTCACTGCTCCAAGTGGATTAGGGACCATTCACATAACCCCCTCCACCTGCTACACTGGGAGGGTGCCCTGCAGCCCTGAGCCCAGGAGGTGGGCATGGCTTCAAAGGATGCAGCGCTTTACCAAACAAGTGGCTTTCTATGGCCTACGCGAGTTCAGCATGCACGCTGCTCCAGGGTGCCTCTTAGTGGTCAAAACATTAATGTGAAGTTTAAAAGTCCAAGTTCAAATCCTTTCCGTCTGAACTGGAGACCACTAGCTACATCTTCGGGAACTGGAAGAACTGGGCTATTGGGTGATGAGGACTTCTGCTCCACCATGACCCTGCTGCTTGCCATCAAGACAAGATGCTTCTTTGCTCCCACATGAAAAGAAAAGAAATTCCGTGCTGTTGTTTTGCTAAGAAATAAACAGATTTTACTACCTTTTTCTCTGAAGAAGTTAAAGTATATTGTTAAACTGACTGATTATAAATAACCATTGACAGAACTCTGAGGTAAACACCTTGTATGAAAAATTTCAGCTCAGATGGTAGAAATTTGGCAGTTTTATGATCAGCTCAAAATGCAGAGAACAAAGCAGTGCTGCCAGCTGTGCCCGAGACCAGGACATTTGCCTTCTTGAATAGTGCTATTTGGAGGAAAAAGTGCTTGTGGGTATGTCTGGTTAACTGAGTACTTGTGTGGCATAGACTAATATCTCACTGGTACCAGCCCTATCATGTGTTCATTAACATGCAACATGCTGTGCCACTTGGTGTTCAGAGTGCACCTTTTTTTTATTTCTTTCTTAGAGACTGAAGTTGTGCAACATGCAGTAAATATCATTAGAACTGGAAAAAATACTTATCTGCTATGCATAAATAAGTCTTCTAATGCAAAATAAAATCACAGCTTCAAATGTGTCATCATTAACCATTGTACAAAACAAAATCACAGCTTAAAAACATATCATGTCTGCCTGGCCAAAAGTCAGGCCTATATTAATTCATTTTCTTATGGTAAATGGTGGCTTTAAACACAGCAAGCCACAGGCAGAGCTACGCTGCAGTTGAGACTGTATGAAACAGGGTAATATGTGCAATACACACTGCTGTAAAGCGTTGGTTAAGATGATCTCAATATCAACCTACAAGAATACAGTTGTGCTAAAAAATGATAGGAACAGTCCTAGCTCTATTTCAGCGAATGTTGGTGCTCATAGATTGCAGAAACCACAGTGGATACCAGAGTCCCTGTGCTTTCCTTCAGCTACTTTATAACTAACAACCAAACTGCTGAGGTGAGCTGGGGGCGTACTAGAAGGCATTCCGACCCTTGCTTTGGGCCTGTGCTTACAACAGACAGTGCCCCAGCACAGGTAAGAGTCAACCCTGAATTCCTGTGTGCTTATGGGTATGGCAATGTTTTGGTTCCTTTTTTCAAAGAATCAAATTCAGTATAGCTATAAAACTTGGCCTCCTCCTCTCTGGAGAAACCACTCCTGCTGATTCTTCCCCATTCCCTCCAATTGCCTTCCATAACAGGACTTTGTGGTATTTCTATGTTCCCTGTGAAGAAAGAGGCAACAGAGCTGTCAGCAGTCAGAACACCAGTTTGAGTCTGCTGCACACATTTGTGTTTGATATCTTCTGCTTACAGTCTCGTCCTGAATCCTTTTGGGTCAGCTCCATATGCAGTGTTTGTTGGGTGCTCAGCAGCACCTGGGTAGGGCCCATGGGTGTGACTGCAGTACAAATAATTCACTAAGATAAAAGGCAGCATGAACAGAAGAATAAATAGGCGTACATGTACCATAAAAATGTGTCTGGAATTATAAAGTTTCCAGCCAGCTCTGGTAGAAGCAAGCTCTGGAATAAGGCTCCAACAAGCTTTACAGTAGAAACAGCAGGAGCAAGAAACCTAACTAGTCTTAAGATAGAGCCTGCAAAATGTATGATCTGTTTGCAATAGCACAGGAGCTTCTGATGCGGAGGTCTCTCCCTGTCTTATGCTCCACAATCTGATGTAGCTATACATTCAGTCATGGCTTCTTGCAGCTATAAAAGTGCAGTGTGAACTTCTGTGCATAGCAGAAATCATCTCCTTTCTGTATAGCAAAGCTGTGAGGAAGGGAAAAGACGTGCATTTGAGCCGAGGCTATGCAGTAGCTGAGATATTCCAGGAGCAATATTTATGCTGGAAAAGCCAACCCAGCCTACTGCAACAGTGGTAGGAAGGGCTCCGGCAGCATCTGAGGTGGTGTCCAGGAGGCAAAAGGAGTTAAGTAATATAAAACTGCTGGCTTTTATTACTAGAACTTTTGCATCTAGTATGCTTCATTCATGCGTATTAAGCACTTGGTGAAAGATGGAAGCCTGATGCAGCAATCTGTCATTGACTCTAAAGAGTACAGACAACGCATGAGGCAGATGCTTTGTGTCTTCCCAAACAAATGAAATAGTGGACACACTTCTCCAAAGCAGTGTTTCTCCATGCTGTTTAAGCCAAAGATCCCTGAACTTTTTTGAGGACTAAGCTGCAGGCTGCTAGATCAGTCTTAATGCAGTGTTCTTTGTGAATAATCAACTAAAAATTGGGCTGCCCTTTGAAAGTTGTGACAACATGTGCGGGGGGGGGGGGGGGGGGGGGCAGTTTTGGGATGGGGGAGATAGTGGGGAGAGTTGCTTTAGTTTAGAGTGATCTCACACACCATTCTCCAAAGTCTTTCAGAGCATGAGTGGTCCCCAGAGCACAGGTTGAGAAAGTCTCCCATGGACACAGTAACATCTGGGAGCAGAACTGCATTGTTCCCTAAAACTGCCCAGCTCATGAGGGATTGCTCAGAGAGCAGAGGGTGGTTAGACCTCTCCATTGTTATTCACAGCTCTAACTAGAAAATAGTTGTTGTCTAATTGTTGTCATAGTGAAGGAAATGTTTAAACCCCAATGCATATGTAACCCATGCTGTTTTTCTGCAAGCATGTGTGGAAAGCCTGAGATGTAAGATCTCCTGGGTGTTCCCATAAACTAGAGTGTAAAATCAGAGCTGATACAGTCAATGCCTTGTACACTCTAACTGATGTCAGTCATGATCAAAACATGTAAGAACTTAGAGGGAGGATAGATTTTAAGGAAAGTTGCATTAGCAGTCACCAGTGTAAGAGCATCCCAAGGAAGAAAGGTGGGTGGGGTCTAGAAGACATGGACAGTAAATGTACGGACCCCTGAAAAGAGACAGGTTTCCTAATGGGTTTCTTTTGTTTTCTGAGTCTGGAAACATTTTCTCAGTGAATGATAGGGGCCTCAGAAATGAGACATAAAAAGACAGTCTAATTAGAATCAGTACTCCCCCCCCCCCCCTTCATATTTCTATTTGAATAGTAATTAAATGTAAATATTGAGGAGTCTCCTTTCGGTACTTACAATGGTCTTGCTTTTCTATTCCTTTTGAGAAGCACTTAAGGAAGATACCTCTTTTCCCTTTGTCAGTAGGAAAGCAATAAAATTACAGTCATCTGAAAAATACTGGCATTAGCCCTGAAAAGGGATAATGCAGAGGTATGTGAAAGGAAAAAAAAAAGGAAAATTAAATTTTTGTTATAGTCTAAGATAACTGAATTCCTCTAAGTGAGTAGCACATTTATCATGATGAATGTCAAAATTTCCAAAGGTAACCTTCATTAAGTCTCTTAAAAAGTCAGCCATCAACACCCACATGGTTCAGAGTCTGCACAGCAAAACCAATAATAAAACCAGTAGGTGTAATAATCGCTGCTGTTCTCTCTCCCCATCACTTTCTTTCTTTATATGAGTACGTGCATGTGTGTGTGTCTGTGCGTGTGTGTAAACCAGACGTAAATCTAGCAAAGAGCAGGAAGGACTTGCTTGTCTCTGCACTTATCATGCATTGATGACTCAAAAATATATCATTCTGGAAAAAAAAGAGGTCTTCCTTCTCCCATAGCATCCCCCCTACAGGAAGAACTTTCTTTTTCCTGCCTAAATCATCACTTAAAACATTTTAGGACTAAAACATGACTAAACCTAAACATTTTCATTTGGAGCAAGCATCTTCCAGCAGGTTTGGGTGGTCATCTGTGAAGATCATTTGGCTTCTACGAAGTTATCTGCAAAGAAAAAAAATGATTGTTATAAGTGATTTCATTTTTTTTTCAAAGATTACTTTCTTGATAAAGTTATACAATAAACCCCTAATAGTTCATTTACAGGCCAGCTCCACAAGACAAACCGACCAGCTACACAAGAGAAACAGTGAACAAATTGGCCTAGCCAAGGAAAGTTTTCCTAAGATAATTAAAAACACCTCGTGCCTGCACTGTGAGAAAGAAGACAGCTTTCAAAATGTTTATCTTCGAGCTAAAAATACAGGTCCCAAGCCTGAGTTTGAAAAGCAGCTGAAAATTAGTTGGCCTCAGAAAGGAGCTGATGCGCAGCTTGGGGTAGGTGGGCCAGGCTGTGAGCACCATACAGGTGGGACCGGGGCCAGCGGGTCAGCTGGGATGTTCCTGGGAGGAGGCAGGCAGGGATGTCTTTCCTCTCATTTCTGTTCAGCTTCACATCTCAGAGAGGCACGTTCCCCTGGTCTCAGAGGCGCATCCTCTGCCAGCTATCTCACAGTCCCTCCTCACATGAGGCTTCCCATTAACCCACCCCAGAACCTTTAGCCTCTCAGTCTGTTTCTCTCTTTTGGTCCCTCCATCACTGGGCACCTGTGGATGACCATGCAGCACCACCGCACAGCTCCTCTGCATCTTCTGTGGACCACCCCACTGTTGGGATATCCAAAATACCCCTTTTTTGCCAACATGTCCTTCTTCTGTTGCTTCTCTTCATGTTGGCTTCATGTAAGTTATTTAGGCAATGGTTTATATGAAAACCTGGGGTGAGAACAGAGATCAACATACAAAAAAGGCTTTGGTTGTAATCTCACTTTCAGTCCCTAACTTTAGGAAAGTGCCATCTCTCAGTTCCAGGTTTCCCAGCACCACGGCTGCTTGCAACTTGGTGGTTTTGTTTATTTTGGAACATTTCCTTCACAAGAAGAAAGGAAGCAAAGTTCAGCCATTACTGCATGAGCGGGAAGTGAAGAAAAACCCTCTCCTCATTACAAAAATATACTCAGATCTCTTCCCTGCGTTCCCTCACCCTCCAAGCAAGACTTCAAAGCAAAAGGCAGTCTCCGGCAGTGACATTTGCTATGGAAGTATGTTCATGGAGTGCAGAACAGTGCCGGGTCCTGAAGGAAATTTTTGTTGTTGACATGATAGTTACAAGGATTTGGTTGGAAATCACCTAACAAGCATGTGGGGTAGGGTGTTACTGTCTCACTCACTCATTAAACCTGCACCTGGTGCATTTATGTGCAGCAAACAGCCATGTGCAGTACTGATGTCTCCAGAAATAAATAGCCTGTGGAAGCCAAGGGTCTGGAGAAAGGGACAAATGCCATGCCCAGGGTGAGCTCTTGCAGATCACAAAACTGTACAGTAGTGTTCTCCCCTATAAGCCTCAGCCCAGCACATTTGGCCATCCATTGGCTGCAGATGAAAGCTTTGGTGAAGCTTGTGGATCAGCACTTCTGCTAGCGCCACCTGCAGATGCTGTTGTGCTACAAAAAATGCAGTGTGCTCCGAAAAGTTGGACATTAACTAGAGAATATGGTCACAGCTGAATTACAGTTTTGAAGACCTGTTTCTCTGAGAACTAGGGAATAACAGAGCCCAGTAAACAACATAAGTAAATGGTGGCCATCTCTTCAGAGAAACCTGAAAGAAGAGTGAAATCTTTGGACAGGGATCATCTCTTATTTGTGTCTCTTACTTTCTTTTGGCTAAGAGTGGCATCTCTTCTTAGTAAATATGTCACCTGTTCTCACTGCATTCATGCTACTAAATGGCTTTGTTGAGCCTGGAGATGGCGGAGAGGCACAGAAGCCCTGATACTTTGCCGGGCCTCTGAGACATCACATCAACTGTATCAGGACTAGCACGTGCATCCAAAGGGAAAAGATTAAAACACTATACTTGTGAAAAAAAATGTTAAGAAACAGCAAGAAGAGTTTCTGAGGCTGAGAAGCACATGTTGGTTATCCTCCAATACTCAAGGACTACTAAACTTACAAAAGACATGCAACATCAGATAGCACCAGTGATGCATCCAGATCATTATCCTGTCTCCAGCCACAAACAGGTGGTGTCAGAGCAAAGGGCAGGAACACCTGTACCTGGTAATTGCACATTGGGTGAAAGTGTTGATAGTCTCCTTATCAAAAGTCAAGGCTTCAAGGAACACATTCTTCTCAGATGAACACAGTGTTGCATTATTGAAACAAACAAAAAAATGCCACCAAATTGTAAGGGTAAACTCCAGGGCAATGTCTCCACGTGCTTATGTGCTTTCTGCTGATGAATGTTCCATTAAAGCCCTGAACATGCTGGACACATGAGTAACCTTGCATACATCTGAAGTTAAGAGGCTACATTGTTTGTTGCATGATTAACAGCTGAGGTTTAGGGCAGATTTGTTACAGCTACAGCAGTTCTGCAGCACTTACTTGCCCAGAGCAAAACAAATACGAAGCTGATAATTTCAGCAGTATGTTAGAGGTCTGTAGCAATACGGGAAAGGGCCAAAATGGATGGTGGCAAATAGTGGGGAAAAGGTCATGAGAAAAAAAATGAGGGAAGTAAATTGTATTAGCAGAAGAACAGGGCATGACCCTACCATTTGGCAAAGTTACAGAAATGTTAACCTTTGGAAATGCTATTAGTTCATTGCTGTTGGAAAGTTGGCTAGAAAGGCAACACTCAGGACTGACTCAGTTCTAGGGTTTCTGCTGCGCTAAGCACAGTAACACATGAACACACCTCCCCTCTCAGAGGCATGCTCATAAGGAACAGTCACTAAATACTGTGTTATTCCTAATATTTTGCTACCCTAGGCAACCAACCACTGACTCCACACGGCATGACACAGCCTGGAAGAACTAGATAGTCTAGAATCAATTTGCTACTCCAGTTGAGCTTGATTTTATGATCTTAACACTTGTAATTTTGGGAAGGAACAAAACATTCACTGTTCCCAGGGTATGTAATGCTACTGGGAAGACATAAATTTTAATTCAGTGCTTTATTTCCCTCGTGAAGAGATGTTGTTCATATGTGCTGCCACAGTTGGGGGTTCCTCTTTTTTTTTTCCTTTTGGTTGCTTGTCCCTTCATTAAGTTGGAACACACTCAGAAGCACGACAGCTTTTGTTTCTATCAATGATGGATGTTATAGTGAGAGTTTTGGTCTGGTTTCCTTGGACCAGGAATTGTTTCACATGAGTTTTTCTGCTGGATGAGCTGGCACTCCTCGCTCCTCCTGGCTCCCTCTCCAAGCTCTGCCAATCACTATTTTTCTTCCTTCAGCATCCAGCTTGAATTTGAAGTGGCAGGAAATAGAGATTGATGGTTTCATTCTTTAGAGGAAAGGAATCAATTCAGAGTGCATGCTGGTGCCCAAAAGAGACTTAGGGAAAAGAAGTGCCCTGCAAGTTTATCCAAGGGTGTTTCAGGGCTTGAAAGTGGAAAAAGAAAACCTATTAAAAATATTTGGTTTTTTTATTTAAATTAATATTTTAATTTATTGGAAAACCATACTATAGAGTTTTCTGTAAGATATATTGCTTCTGTATATATCTGTAAGATATATTTGGGGAAAAAAAACACTTGGATGTCTAAAGGGTCAGAGAAAATATCTGTTTTTCATTCTTCCCCCTTGTATTTTCCACTTGAAAGAATTTTATCATGACAAAAACTGAAGGTACATACAGAAAAACATCCTGTTAACTGAAGGGTGCATATTGCAGTCTATGCAGGTGACATTCTAAAGGAAAAAAAATTTAATGCTAGCAATCAAAGTTCAAAGGGGAATCTTTTAAGGGTTTTTTATAATTTTATGTTTTGGGATAAAAGTATATCCTGTCTGTGAGGTCAGAAACCCTGTTCAGCTCCTGTTTGAGAAGGAAACTCAAACTTCAGTCAGGAGGTTGGCTGAAGCTTTTCATATTTTTCAATACTCAGTGGTCATAACATTTTAAGGACTGAAAAGGAAGAAACAAATACTGCAAGTTGTATGTTTTTCTCCAAGTCTAGATCCCTATAGACTAATTCGTGAAAATATGCAAATTAATTTTACAAATGGATCTGGACAAGAATCAATTTTTAATGGTCATCAATTTAATGACCTTGCAGATAGGTTACCTCTCTTGCTTCTTAACAAACTCTGAAATCTAGCTGACATGTGGAGTTCACTGTTTTCAGTGCTGAAAGGGAAGTTATTATTTTTGGTAGGGGTTTTTGTTCCCATCCCTGAAGACCACATGAAACCTGGCTACTGTCCTGGGACTTCTAGTTCAAGTTATTGTCTTTATAGTCCCTGGAGTTAACCTAATAGCCTGGGATCTTGTCTGTAGAAAACATTTGGAGAAAAATGAATTTATGTTGTATTTCCTGCATATTTTTGATAGCTGCTTGGCCAGACTAACAGCATCCCTCCTTGTACTGTGGGACAGTAATCTTTCAGCTTTTGACGGCCTTTTACAGAAGGAAATCTGCATGAAAAATACACAGTATTTCAAAATGAAGGCCAAGATTTACTCGGAGTAGGACCAAAGTGGAATTTAAAACACAGATAGAGCATAAACATGGCCTTTCCCTCTTCTGTGGTCTCTACTACACTTCAACAGAGAAGTTGTCAAAAAATAAACGATTCCACACCAAATGGCAAGGGCACGAACTCCTGCGGGGAACTCAGCAGAGGACCTTGCAGAAGGATTTGATGAGAACCAGAGTGGGGGTTGCAGACCAAAATTCCCCCACAGGCTGAGGTCCCCTTTGGGGTGCTGCCGAGCTGCACACTGCTGGTTTGAAATACTTAGCTCTTAAAAAACAAGCATTTTAACTAATGAAAGAGATCTATTACTTGAGACACATGCTAATGCTGTGGACTTATATCTAACTCTTCATTTGATGTGTTGTAATGTACTCATTAAAGTGTATATTCTATAGCATGTAGACTACAGAAAATAATCCCAAGGCTACAGCATTACAATTAAAAAACTAAAGTGCTCTAAAATTATAAGAAATTAAATAGAAAAAAATCAAAACAGCAAATGGATGACTACTACTGTTTACACAGGAGACTCCAAGAATTGGGCTTAGTGTTCAGCCAGAGAAATAGCCCAAAGTTTGTGTTGCTAGTGGCACATGTATCAGTTTCCCCTCTGTCTTGTATGAGTACAGGTCTTGGAAAAAACTCCATGTGGGAACTGAATCCACCCTTCCAACCCTGGAAGGGCAGAATGCCTGGGGCACTGCAGGTGAGCCAGAAGACAGTACTTGGTGCATCTTTCTGCCTTGCTTAAAAATGTGAATGACAGACAATCTTCTCCAAACATTATCTTGTTGCAGTATGCTTTTATGCTCTATATTATAGGGAGGTCTTTCCTAGGACTTCCCTTTTTCCGATGTGATCTGTTTTACTGCATCTGCAACATAATTTCCATAGGCTGCAAGAACACATTCCACTAAGAAAAAGGAACTGAACTTGATGCATTTTTACAAGTTAAAATCTAGAATAATATTCGAATTACCTTTCTAAATAAAGAAAACTCAAGTTTCAAACCATAGTCCTTTTACCACGTGAGATTAAAACTACCTCCGGCTTTGGAGGTTTTTGTTTTAAAGCTGTGTAAAGCCTCTTCTGCTCCTCAGGCAAAGAAAATTATTTGCTCCAAGTGAAGAAGCTATTTAAATGTACGTTCATTAGGAAGCCTCTTACCATGTGTGTCACATGTATTTGCCCACGTGCAAGCACTTGCACAGGAACACCTTGTAAGATCGGTGAGCTCTAGCTTTACACCAGCTTGTTGTACAACAAAAAAGGGTTGATTGCATACAATGTGAGAAACAAGCCTTCAGGCAGGGAATTGCTATTTTCCGGGTATTTCTGGTTTTGTTGGACAACTTAAAAAGGAGTAAAACTAGCCTTCTGCATGTCTACTAACATAAAAAAGGGAGGCTTTTTTTCCTTTTTTCTTTTTGGCAAATGGACCCAGAATGCCAGGATCGGGATGTCTGAGCTATTTGTTAGACTCACCCTTCTCCAACATCAAAGGACCCCAGAGCTTCACCATCAGCACGGGAAGGATGGGCTTCCACAGCTTTAGACAGAGGGTGCTGCCACATTGCTCCAGAAGCAATTTCTACAGAGGTTTTTTCTCAGGCTCCAGCACCCATCTCTGCTGGCAGCTGCTGGACATGCTCACCCAGGTTGGGCCTGGTGCCCTGGAAACCTCCTCGGTCCCAGCATCAGGTCTGGGGACACTTTAGAGGCTACGGAAATCTGTAGTTTTAGGGGTGCCAATTTAGAAGTTGTGCCATTGTGTGCTATCTATAAGCATAAAAGGCAGTTCTTAAAGACACTAATAGAAACTACAGCTAATTTTTTAAAAAAATAATTTAATGCTTACAAATCACTTACAAAATACAGTAGCTCAGTGAAAGTCTTAAAAGGACTAATGGAAATTACAATTACTTCTCTTTTAAGACTTTCCCCGGACTACTATTTTATTGATGCACTAATGTTTATTTTCATCTGCTTCTCTTTGAAGAAAATCTGGTTACAGTTCCTAGCCAATTTCGTAAGTTTTTGTGATTTCGTTTGGAAGCCCCTTGATATATTTGCCAACTAATTTACAAGAATTATTGCATTGTAAAACTATTCAGAAAACCTGGATACAATTGATTCCTGTAAGACAAAATGTCTTACAGGAATATAAATTATCTATCATTAACCCCTTAATCCCTACTGGCCTGTATCAAAACCAATTCCACATGCATCTTAAAAAAAAATGTTTAAAAATCACTGCCTTAAGCAACAGCCGATCTGGAAGGTGTATTTTTAATTGCAGATTTTCAATTTGTTCTTCTGTGCAACTACTCTGGATCTTTTGGAGTGCTAAGGAAAAGTAACAGACTTTCACATGTGTGGTCCCTCTTTCTCACCCAGCCCAACTCATTCTGCACAACTGGCTTTGCCTGTGGGTGAAGCTGCCTTCAGTAACACCTGGTACAACCTGGGTAAGATTTTTCAGAAGTACATGTGTGGTATTTATAATTAATTACAACTGTAGACACATTGGATTCATCACTACAGCCACAGTTAAAACAGCTAGGGTGTCTCAAGTGGGGAGGAGGTGGCTTATTTCTGAGGTGACATTTAAGTTCATTTTTGAGTGATAAAGCTCTGCATAACTCAGGTTTTGCCTGTCCAAGTTTGCTTTCTCATCATCCTTTTGCTAAAACACACACACACACACAAAAGAGCCTTTTTGATATTACCCTATGTGTAAAAAAAGAACAAAACCAGAAATAAGTGATGTGTGAGAGTGAGCCCTGACAGACACACGAGTTTTATATGCATGAGCTCTCTCATCCATCACAACCATTGTATTCTTTTTAAAGGAAAACATTTTCTGGGCTAAGAAACAGGACGCTGAGAGGACTGAGCTGAAACAAACAGCCTGTCTCATCCTGGCCCTTTATTAGATCTTCTCAAGATGAAATGAAATACTGAATTGCACCATCCTTTCTAGAAATTACAGCAAATCCTCACATATTTGGATCAAGAAATCTGAGACACTCTCTTCCTTCAGACTGCTTTTTCATGCTCTGCTTTACTCTTGCTGTGTCCTGGATGTCTTTTTGATTTCTATTTCTTAAGAATCGGGCTTAGCTGTGCAAGGCTGTCAGATTAAGCAGCACTGCTGTAAGCCTGTAATGAAAAGACAGCTAAAATGTGTCAAGCAAGCTGATGCTGGTACATTATGCACATCTTGGAGTATCTGAAAAAAAAAAAAAAAACCAACAAAAAAACCCCCAGTCGGTGTAGGCATTTTTCCTACTATAGAAGAAACTGTATTTCTTTAAGAGATCCAATGTAATAAATGAAAGCTGTGTTTTTTCTGTTCCGTTCTTTTGACACCCCTTCTACTTTGCAAACTACCTTGAACTCATTCATTTCATTTTGTCCAGGGTCAAGCAGGTTCTGACTTTCAAAGCTGCCACAAAAAGGTTTCAGCCCATATCTTCTGTCCTTTCCCCAAGTTCTTATCACTCAGTACAAGTTTACTTGCTCTTGCAGGGATCTGACGAGACCAGTGTTCACAAAGAAGAATTTTAGTACAGCTGAGTTGAATTTGCAAGAGGTAAACTGTGAGTGTTTCAATTGCTGACCTCTGGGAAGAGCATTTAGAAACACGGGACTTTGGGCGCTTTGGGTGGGGATTTTCTGCATGTTTTATTTTTGGAAAATAAACAACGCTATTGCTTTTCTCAGTCTTAGCGCTTCAGAAACCTGCCTTTGGTAGTGTACTCCCCTAGCTCTGTTCCCACTACCTACCTCACATGGACACGTTAATGGATCAGGTTTGACATATCTGGCTCTTCCAGATTTAGAGCACTGAAAGGAAACTGTCATGCTGCATTTGACTACCCTCTGTCTGTGTGTGCCATGATCCCCCAAGGCTTCCACCTCCATCGAGCGGTCAGTCACCCTGACAATTATTTACCCAGTTTTTCAACAAGTCCAGCTGCCTTCTTGCCAGGTAACTTCTTCCATTACTTACATGCTGCTAAACAAACCAATTGCCCTGAATGTTTTTAACAAACACAACAATCTGGCCACGGTCACACCTTGCTTCATCCCACAGAGTAATCACTACCCTCTTTTTCACCTACCTCATTTTCTGGATTTGCAATGGTAAAGAATGTGTATCTCAGAGCCATGAGACCCTCAGCTTGGTAGGTCCATTAATCACTGCGCCTGTCTTCACATAACAGGCAACTACCATGTAAGTCATGGTTCAGGCTGGGAAAAGACCCTTCACCAGGTGAATCTCAAGTACTACGTTTATTCAGCTCCTCTGAGGGAGCCATAGGAAGAGCTACAGGAGCAGCATGTTAGCATTTGAGCTCTTCACAGTGCTACAGATAATGCCAGAATTGCCTTCTGTGCTTCATTTCAGCTCTCAAAAACTCTTGCCAAGCAAGGAACGAGAACTAAGGGTTTGTGCTGGTATCCATTTTGAGAAAGTTATCTGGAGGACAGCATGGGAGCTGGAGAGCTTGTGAGAGCTTCTTTGCTGGGCAAGAGCTTCCTGGGTTCCCAAGAATGGTCACATAAAATGCCCACAGGAGCTGATGCAGATGCTCTGGGGTAGTTAACCAATGGGTAGTAACTGCAGTAAGATACAGCCTAAGAATAGATGTGTGCTGCAAACTACATCTGATTCAATATGATGAACACAGACATACTGTCCAGCTGATACACAGATAACACAGGTTTACTTATCCACAGTTTGATTATCTGGTGTTGACACAGTTCTTATGACTAAGTCACCCTTGAGACGCTCAGAATCTGGAAATCCCAACAACAGATAAAAATTTCCTTGCAGCTACATAAAGTCACAGTATTTTTCTGACAAACTTTGGCTGAGAGTTTTGAGCATTTTTAACTTACCAGGCTTGCAGTACATTTTACAAGGAGAGTGAAGTCTTAAGGCATAAATCACTGACTTAAAGGAAAACAACTGTGTAGCGATATTACAAGATATACAGAACAGGATGCACTTGGATTCCAGTTTCTGTTCATTGGCTCACCAGAGACAAGGATCATAAATCAGAAATAGAGAATGGAAATCAAAGAAAAGTAACAGGAAGTGTCAAAATGAAAACCTGGCAGAAATTACCGATAGGAGGAAAAGAAAAAAAGACTCCAGATGTTTTTTTTTTTTTTTAAAAAAAAAACAACCTGGGAAAGATTCAGTGAACAAAAGATCTACAAGCAGAAAAGAAAAAATGATAGCTTGGGTGGGGGGCTTCTCCTCTTCCTTTCTCACATATGAGCCAGGTTTAGTGAGGCAAGAAAATATGTATCTACTAAGATGAGGGAGGCGACAGGGGAAAAAGCCATATAAACATCACCTCCCCTCCTTTCTTCCCATGAAGCACAGCTCTGGAAACTCTGATCCTTGAAATATTTCAAGTTGGGCTCACAATTCAAAAGATTCATTAAATCCAGGATTATTACCATGACAGAACTTGATCAGAGCAGCCAGGCTGTAATGTTTAAGGGGCTCCTCATTCACACATACCTACAGGCTGCAGCACTTGCAGTCACACGGCAAGCAGCGTGTGAATCCCAGCCCTGCGCAGCACCAAGCTTTTTCCTCTGGGGCCATCTGCCGGCTTTCGTGCAGACGCTTCTCAGGACCTTTCTAGGACAATGACTGCTTTATCAGGTGCATGAAAGGTGAGTGATGTTGGAGCAGTTCAGCATGATTTCTCACAAAGCTGTAGTCCAGGCCATGCTGGAGGCTGCATCTTTACATCCTACATGCTGCCAGAACTCCAACCATTGCACACTTCATAGAATCACAGAATCATTCAGGTTGGAAAAGACCCTTGGGATCATCGAGTCCAACCATCAGCCCTACTCTACAAAGTTCTCCCCTACTTCATATCCCCCAGCATCTCATCTAAACGACCCTTAAACACATCCAGGGATGGTGACTCCACCACCTCCCTGGGCAGCCTATTCCACTGTCTGACCACTCTTTCTGTGAAAAATTTTTTCCTAATGTCCAGTCTCTTTCTTTGGTCTGAAGACTTTAAAAAAAAAAAAAAATAAAAAAATCCAGCCCCACTTCCAATACTTCTCTTGCAATGAGAGATGTTCTCTCCCCTTCCCCATGTGTGCGCCATATTTAATGCAACAATAGCCCTAAATTTTAATAATTGTGGGGGTAAGGGACTCTAAACCCTTCCTCCACCAAACAACTCCAGCCAACATTAAGTGATTCACCTAAAACTTTTCCAAATAAAACTGTGAATGAGAGAATTCATTTCCAGACTGACACTTAGAAGTAAAGTCATTAACTGATCTATATTTAATTTCTTAAAGAAACAAGCATAGTCAGTAGACTCCTGAATTAAGAGTAGATTACATTTTTATTTGTACATGATCATTCCAGGGTAATTCTACCAACTGGCATATGTTTGTATCATGCTGCTACTAAACCACAGTGTATTACAAACTCATTTTCAAGCTGCTTAACTCAAGAATGGCTAGAAGCTTAAGGCTATCATTAAAATATCCCAACAAAACACCAAAACCAACACACCAACCCACACCACCCCAGTCAAATCAAACACCTTTCTCCCCTCACCCCTCCAGCATATAAATTTTATGACTGAACATTCATAAACCATAATGTAGCATGAACAAACCTTCAATCCTAGCACATTCCATACAAAAATAATGTTTTAAGGAACAAAAATATCCCCTATTAACAGAAAAATGTATGCTGACCCACCAACAGCAATTTGCATCTGAAAAGCTTATTACCTTTCAAAAAAGTTCTCTCTCTCAGACTGGAGAGACAGACTGATATGCTTTTCAATTTAAGAGCTCCAGTTGCTATAATTCAAGATTATATAGCACGGCTATATTCTATTTGCATTTCATTTAAGCATAGACCTTTTCCACCACAGTAAGTACCCTTCTGCTTTCTGTGCTAGGTTTCTGTACTTAGCTCTGTTCCACTGCAGCCACATGTATTCAGACACGAGGAATTGGGAAAAGCCACTTGCTATATACGCTGGTCCAGATCGCATGCAGTTACACATGAAAGTGCACTGGAAAATTTCAATCCATCTGACCAAAAGATTTCTAAAAGGAAAATAATGATTTTCTGTGTGTTATAGCATCCACTGCTCTGAGGTGAAAAATGAACAATAAGCTTCTTTAGAGAAGATCATGATAATGGATGCATTACTGTTAGAAATCCTTAGCAATGCAGACATCAAAAGAAATATTAGGTCTGTTTATGCATTAGTTATTTTCATGAATAACGCTACAAAGCTTTTTAATTATTTCATAATCCTCAAGACATCGTTGGGGCTCAGAATCTTCTCAAATTTGAGACATACCAGAAAGGCCACAGAAGACAAAACAGACATTCTTTGGTATTTTTGGCATTCTACTGCATTGCAATGATACTTAAACGTCAATATTAAGTCTTGCAAATCTGTACTGTAAAGATGCTGGAGTTCTTAACAAAACGATCCCTTTTTTATCTGCTGGCTGGTTGTGTAACATATAAAGCAGCCCTGTCAAGCTAACAAAACCCAATGCTTCTCCACAGCCCACAGCCAATGAAAAATCCCCTCGAGTGACATATCCCAAGAGAGTTCTGGAGCAGTGGGAAGTAACGTCGGGGAGAGCATCTGCCCAAAGACCAAGAATGAGGTCTTCATGTTCCTCAGTTGCTTCTTTATCTGGAATGCCCAGAGGGTCACCTTCTAGAGCCTTCATGTTACCCTTTTTCTTCTTCTTCTTCTCCTCTTTTAATTTCTGCACCTTGTACTTGAATATGTCACGATGTTTGGGTTCTTGAGGACCACAGAAAAGTTTGTTTTTGCTTAGATGCAGCAAGTCGTCTTCTGTTGGGATACAAATCATGGCATGTAATTCAGGGTTCCCCTTTCTTAAGAGAGACAGGTTGACCCATACAAGAGCCCTTGGATAGCTCATCAAGATTGGCAAAAAGACATCTTCAGTCATTTCCTTCTGTCCCAGTCGAGAAATAAGGCGGATTCGCCGATCCTTACCAGCAGTGGGATAGCACCAGGCTGATAACTGCATTAGTAGTTTCTCATTCCTATTAAAAATTTTTAAAATAAACATCAAGGATAGTTATTAATAAGTAGTACAACAGAAATCCAGTGCCCCGCATATTTGTAGGAGCATGATTAGAAAAAGCCCTGGGGCTTTCTGTAACCTTCCAAGCTGGTATTTGTATTATTCTTAGCACAAAAAGAACACGGGTGAGTGGAATTCGTGTGTGAGGCTATTTCTTCAGAAGGAAACATTACTTGTTAAAACCCCCAAAACCTGTTAAATCACAAATGCTCTAAAACCTTCAACAACATTAATGCAGTTCAGAACTGCCAATATTTTCTTCCCCTGATAACTACACAAAAATGAAAGACTTGCATTCAAGCACTTTCTAAACACTGTTGCTGCCCTCATGCGTTGCATTGCAATGCAGGGGATTCTCCATTTTCTTTATAGACTTTATTACGTAGTGCAAGAACCACCTGTAAAGATGTATTAGAAAAGAGAATGCAAGCTGATTTACACAGCAACAGTTTTAAAATCACAAACAGGAGCCTCTAAAAGCTCCCTCCACCTGGAAGCACACAAAATATACCAACTCCAAGAACACACTAAACTCAGGATAAATTTAAGATAATTCAAGAAATTTACTTCATCTAGTCACAAAGTTTGCTGGACTTCCACTCAACAGCAAATTCTGATCCATGACAAAACTATTTAATCTCCTCACTGTATTTGGATCAAATAATTCTCTCATATTAATAACCAAGTCTGAGCTCTTCCTTTCCCCAATTCAATAATACCCAATAAAGCAGTAACGCCTCATATCCGTGTACCATTTTGACATACCTGAGAACAATAAAGTCACTTGTCATAGTTTCACCTTTCTCACCAAAGTCTTGGGTGCCTGTAACATCCTCTGTCTTTAGGGCACCTTCGGACCTTGTTACTTCCATGGTCTCCTCTACCTCACGAGTCTCAGCGGAAGCTTCTTCGACCACTTCTGCTTTGGGGTCACAAAAGCTATGCCCTTCAGTTACGCAGCACTCAGGGTGTGGGGAAGACTGACGCACAAATTCTCCTGAAGCTTTCATTCTTCCTTCCCAGTTCTTTGTCAGCTGCCCCCAGGGACAGACAAAAGGGGATAGAGTGCCCATCTTGACATAATTTGCCCTTTTTGCAGGTGGACGTCTAAATGATAAATAAAGTAAGTAAGAATGTTTGTTTCCTGGGCCCTTATTCAGTCTCTAGCACTTCAAAAGACTGTCTACTTTGTCCTGCTGGTCTAATAATGTTTTCTGTTTTCAAACCCAAGTATTTAGAAAGTTAACTTTGCATTCCCTTTGCAATCTCACTGAACAAGAATTTTAAAGTTATACTTCCAGACAACACTGCTGTTCTGACCACCATATCCTTTCAGCCATGCTGGATATTTCTATGTACCGTGACTGACACCACCACCTTTTCCTCTGAACTTCTCCTTCCTCCCCCTCCTAGCTGGAAGGGGAACCAACACCAGCTGGTGCAGAGGACACTTCCAGCTACTCCATACTCATGGTTAAGAATTCTGTGTTTATTGTAGTGAAATGCAAACTTCAGAATATCTGGTATTTAAAAAGTGGACAGTGAAATATACCTCTTCATTCACTTTATTCTTTAACACTTAGTACATACTTTGATATTCTGCCTTTGCCTTTTCCTACCTCCTCCCTCATTTGTTGCTAAGGGAGCTTGAAATAGCTTTGTTTATTTTATTGTTATGCAGCCTTGTTATAGCCTTATAACTGAGGATATCTCTGGGAATAGAAAGTTTTAGTTAATTTATATGCCCAGTTTAGCATAGCTTTTCTGTTAAATATATCTAGGATTCTTTTCTTTTTCATATAACACTAGGATTTGAAACACTAGTGAAAGACCTCAATAAATCCAAGTCTAAATGAACACAACAGGTAATTAAGGCAATATTTTAAGCAGTATTCATTTTTTCATTCATGCAATCAATTTTTAAGTTAATATTACCGTTTGAATTTTTCAAGAAGACTGGCTTCCAGCTCTTTGGCAAACTGCATTCCAGCTTGACAGTCTGGGAAATCATTCGGAGTGTGAGGTGTCCTTTGATATTCAGAATGCTTTAAAGCCTCTTGCAAGCCACCGACTCTTACACCTCGATATATCTGTTATAAAAACCAAAACCCAAGAAAGCAATGTTTGTACTGATTCTGAGTTCCTAACTGAAACCAAAACATTAATGCTCCGGAAGCTACTGCCTTAGAAAACTGAAAGTCTGTCGCTTTAGCTTTCAAAAAAATAAACTTAAGTACAGTTTTCACAGTTCTACATGCTCATTTCAACAAAAATGTTAGTCATGCTCTTTAAATTTAATTCTGAAAAACTATCACCAAAACTGAAGAGAATTTCACAGGTTCTGATCTTGTACGTTGCCAGGAATGTCATGTTACTTTGACAAAGTCACTGCCCAATTTATTTTACCTGTACAATAGGTATCACTGCAATTAATCCCCCTGCACATTCAAAAGTGTCAATTTAACTGCAGAAAGACATTAAAACCGCCATCTAAACATTCAAAGCAGGATGCTCCAAAGAGCACCAGAGAAGTATTCAAGCTTAACTCAAACTTTGTGTTTCAAGCTCTCTCCCAAATCAGAGGCAACCAATTTGTTGACAGAGTGGTGGAGATAGCCAAGCTGGAAATGGATTAGCAGCAGGCACCAAATGATTTCTCTTTAGAGGCATATGTCTGTAGAAACGCAAAATCGAAGAGCTATAGCATCAGCTTTCTCTCCTTACTCCCCACTCTGATTTCCTGCCTTAGACTGCCATGTGGGCACAGTTATACCCAACAGAAGATATGGAAAGCTATTGTTTATTTTTAAGATTTTAAGACCAAGCCTCTGTCATCAACCAGTTCATACACACTCTTTTAAAGTGGGATTTTGATCCTGTAATTGTGAATTGGTTACACAATATGAAGTATTCTCTCTAAAATAAATTCCTTTGAACCAAATTACATAATTTCTCATGTTTACTCGCAATTTGGAATGAAAGTCACTTACAAAAGGAATCCAGAAAGCCATGCCCCAGCCCTTTGGGAGATAGATATCCCAGCCACTCCCCCATCCTGGTCGATCTTCTCCAGCCATTTTCCCTGGCTGCTGCACCAACAGTATGGGAATCTTAGATTCACAAGGACCCAAATCAAGGTGTGATCCAGGTACCAATAACTGAGCTCTCATGTGGTTTAAATCCTGAGAAGGAGACATTTCCCGTAAGTTAGTAACCATTTTCCCCTCTTCCATATACCCTTCCAAGATACAGAGAGGAAGTGAGCTTATAACTAGGAAAAATATGCTAGTAATATGCTACATATGTGAACTGACCTTCATCAGGGCATGAAAAATGTTTTTAGAAAAATGAATTAAACACCCTTTTTCTCCCCTTCTTATGCCATAGACCTTGATGGAGAGCAGGTACTGAAACTTAGAGCAAAAATGTACAGCACAGATGAAGGAAGAAAAGCTATTGCAACTTGATATTTATAGATTTGTGCACAAGACTAGACTGAACAGGTGCTTACAGACAGTCTGTCAATACATGGAACAAATCTGAACTACATCCAGGGAGACGGGAAGAACATTTGGTCATGAAACAGTTTCACATAAAGCATGCTGGCACCAAGGCTTTGTCAATCACCAGTTGTTATATTCCATTGTACCACATTAAGGATACATTTATAAAAAAACAGACCATCAGACTGCCTCTTTACATGTCCCTTCTGGATCATCTGTTTGATAAGGTAAATATGACATTTTATGACAGTATGAACACTGTCATATGCAAAAAGATTGTGCCGATAACTGTTATGTACTAGTGTAGTATTTAGTAAGTACTCTGCTTTTTTTATACTATGTCAGCCAGTTTGAAAAAGCACAAAACTAATTTTCATAAAGAGAATATTTACAGGGATGTTTCTGCCATACAAATATTTTCTCTTTTTGATTACAATGGTTCCAAAAGTTTATCACCTCTTGTGACTAAATCACCTTTTTACCCATGCATTTTGTGGGTTGCTTCTCCATTGCCAACGGAAGTGTCAAGATAGGAGATTTCAAGCCTGTAACAACACATTTAAAGCTTTCCACAAATCACAGGTTATTGCCCAGAATGCCCACAACACAGTGTGCTGCAGTTCAGAATGACAGGGATTTATTTCCTTCCAACTTCCACAATTATTCTGTCAGGAGAATCGTCCTGGCTATGACTGAGCAGTGAATGGCCAGAGCCTCTCTGTGCCACTTCATCCCTTTTATCTGTTGCACAGGAGTCAAGGTGATGTAGGAAAATCCAATTCGAAACCCTTCTGATAAATAAACCTACAACTATTTAGGCCTGTAGACAATCCAATAAAGCTTTCTTTTAATTGAGTCATGAACAATGGTTGTGCAAGAGCATTACACAAAGGCTACAAAATAAACACTTCAACTCAGCAGCTGGATACTATGACATCAGGAAACTGCTGCTCTTGGATTTATACAAGTTTCAAGAGTCTTGCTCTATGGACTCTATGGACCATTAGCCATTTTCTCCATGGCAATCCACCTTCTTAGTTACCTGCTCCGAGATTTTATTTTCAGTGACGTTCTTACAGATGTCCTGGTCCCAGATAAAGCTGTGAGCACAGTCTACAGGTACACCCTCCAGGTACAGCTGCCTAACTTTATCATTATCTACAAAAGAAGAGAATCTTCAAACAAAATTCAAACAATGTTTGTTGCTTAAGTATCAAATTTAAAACCACTCCACTATCATAAGTACAGTGAGCAGACAACTACAGAAACGGACTACTAAAAACTTAACAAGCATCACTGCTTCTGGAATATCTTACTATCACATGTTTTTCCAAATACAAAATATGAAATAAACTGGTTTAACCTGGTGTTCTCTTACAGGCATTTCTTATTACAAATGACATCACCTTTGGCAATATAAGTTATATCTCTACTGTGCCACCTTTAATATTCTAGAATCTGACCTTTCAGGCAGAGTGTGAAGCTCAACAGGTTTGGTAAAAATCAGAAACAGCAACACTACAAAGCCTGAAATGTCTGCCTAAGTAAACTTGTAAGAGAAGCGAGGATAAACTTTAAGAACTGCACATACAGGAAATATTTTTATGGATATGACTAGTATGCAGCTACTTATTTAGCACTAGCTTCCCACTCTGAATCTTTTCAGGCTCTGAACTTCAAGGAAGGGACTATTCTTTGCTTATGTCTGCACAGACCAACAGTTGTGTGCGTTACTGAAGATAAGTAACATTTTAAGCTTTAGAACTGATTGTTGAGGTATTAAATAACCTATCTCTTCTTCAGCTTCGCAATCTAAACAAAGCAGAGAAAATGTATACGTACCTTTAGTGATCTATGGATTAAAAGCCTTCAGCGTACAGTATGTAATGCATGCTGATCCATGTTTTTAAGTAAAATAATTCTTAACAATAAGTAATGCAATGAAATTATTAATAGTTCTGTGATTAAAACTTACAGGGACTGCTGCTCATTTTATAATCTACAAGGTCTTACATATTAAACAAACATTATGTGTTGGGTTTTGTTTTTTAAAGCATGGAGACTTTCAAAAGAAGATTCAGCTAATTTTTCTAGTTAATGTTGACAAAGACTTTGAGCACAGAAGACATAGATTATTCAGTGGTACTAACAACACAATAGGTACTACCAAACATAACTGCAATAATTATTTAAAATCTCTAACTTTTAAGATGTCCCCATTACTAAGAGTTGCAAAATCCTTTGAAAGAAATATTAAATATGGCAGCACTCCTGACAGTTTGATGGTGTTATTAAGCTGATACTTGCTATGTGTTCTTGCTGATGAATTATATTTACGTGAGAGGAAGAAACACTAAAGAAGTTGCCAGATTAGGGTGGCATTCCTTCAAATTAAGAATGATACAACTAAAAAGGAAATCCTTGCTAATTCCCTGCCAATTAAACCAGAAGAATTCCTTCTCAGACCAAAAATTAAGGACAAGAACCTGAGCAGGAACGTAAGAGCTCAACACTCCTAGAGTCAAAACACATTCTGTTTGGATATACAGCAAATATCAATGCCTCAAAGGAAGAAGAAAAAGACAGCAACAAAACTGTGTGTAGTGGTGGTGGGAAATTCCTTCCTGATTCTTACAGATAACCAAGGGGAAAGGGCACATAATTACAAGCAAACATAAGGTAAGGGTAGTGACTTTTCTATCTTCTGTATAGAAAGCTTTTGTGAACACCAGAATCTCTTTATGCTGAATTATTTAAACATGTTCTAGTTCCTTCAACTGTAAGTTATTCACTATAACTTCCTCTGAATTTTTTTTTTTTTTTTACCACTTTATATTACTACAGTTCATGCAGTCTATCCTTGTCATATTCTTCGGAGTTCTTTACAATTCCTATATTCTATAGTGGCATGATTAATTTTTTTTTTCCGCTTTAGAAAGCCCTTTTAAGACAGTCTCTTCCCATCACCACAGTCCATCCAATATCCCACTCACTACACTAAAATATCCTTCTCGAACTTGGTACCTTCGTTCTCCTTGATCCCCTTGATCACTGAACTTGGAGAATTTAATCTCTCCACTAAGCATACTATAATTCATACATGAATTCATAATTCATACATTATCCCAAATCCTCACACCAGTACTCTTATTTCTTACCTCTCTCCTGTTTTCTTCAGTCCTCATTTTAAGATTGCTGGGGAAATAACCCTACTGATGAGTAAGCTGCTGATGATAGTGGAAGATGTTAGAGCTAATATAGGAAATAGAAAGTTGTATTACTAAGCACACAAATCTCAGTGACAATCAGCACATTATCTACTTCTGCTGGTGTCAATGGTTGGTGCTTAGACAATACAGGCAGATAGAGAAAGGTTTTATTCCATTTCAAGCTGTTGTTCTGATTTGCGTAGCTGATTATCTTAACAGTCTTAGAAGGCAGGACTAAGAGTAAGAGTTCTTCTATTTCAAATTTTTCCTTCCCTCTGTAAGGAAATTGCAGAAAAAGCAAAAATGTCAGCATTGCTAGGGAGCAGTTTCAGAGCCATACGTACGTAGGGGTGCGTGGTACAAGGATAACTGATGCCAGATACCTAAACTTCTGCAAGAGGTATGTTTACTGGCAAGGACTCAGGCTCTGCATCTGCAGAAGGAATTTTAGCTCACTTATCTTTCATGATGCGTTCTCCTTCTATGCATCTCATTCACTGACTGTTTAAAAGCTCCACCATACTCCATATTGAACAGTTTTTAAGGCAGGGGAATTTGCATTCTCCCATAGAAGACAGTAAAAGTATATTAAAATGTCTGAAGTGTACTTTAAAATGGAGAAAAGAACAACACTAATTTGCACTCATGTAAGCACTGGCTGCTTACTGGAAGTCTTGACTTCCAGAAGGCATAAACCTGCTGAGAAGGCAGTGAAAAGTGATTTACTCAAAAACTTTCTATCCCCCAGCTTGAAGGAAAGAGGACAGTTCTTTGATCAAATCCCATCAGCACATGTCTGTAACACACAGTTTGCACACATGCATATGCATTCAGGAGTGAGAATAACTGGGGAAGACTGAAATTACCTTTGATTTGTTAGCATGTCACTCACAAGGGAAAAACTACACAGGCATATCTTAGAACAGCATTTTGGAAAAAAGGGATATGGACAGATGTGTATCGTTTCACAGATTGTCTGTATGACAATCCACAAGCAAAGATGACAGCTGTAACTTACCTAAACTGTTCACTCATTTGACAAACAATGCATCTTTAAGTTAATAAAGATATCTTATGAAAATCAGTTAGCTTTTATACAATTTTAAACAAGAGAGGCTAAAACACATACAGAATCTGTGAACATATGCAGTGCCATTTCAATCTTACTAATACCAATAGAATGTCCAGGAAACAAAAAGGGGAGGAAAGTGAGGAACACAGCAAGGGTTCCTTTTTATTGCTCAATCAACATGACACATCATTAAGGCAAATGAAAGACTAATAATATTTCTTAAATAAAGATCAGCTCACTATATTACCACATCTGAGTAAGATTACATCAAAACCAAGGCTCAGAAATTGTATGTAGTTCTAAGGCTCATAAGAAGATTTCTTCTTAGAGAAGGGGCAAATTAATACCACCCAAATGGAATTACAGATCTTGCAGAAGTTTAAGAAGTTTGTTTTGGGTGGGTGTTACTATGGAAATGTTGGTAATACTATTGCTATAGTGATGTATACTATAAGCCATGATTAAATTCCTTCCTTTTTTGGTTAAACAAATTTCCCTCCAAATAACTGAAGAGGAGGTACTCTCCATTCCTGAGTCACTCTTGGCAAAAGAACCAGTAGAATTGAGGGTACAGAACTGATTGGAAAAATGCTGGCAAAAATGCTAAATCAAACTAGAATAATCTTTGGGAGGATGTTGCTTTTGAAGAAATTCTTGCTGGATATTTCAGGAATCTGACTTCAAGTGTGGCCAATAACAGGGTCCTGGGGAAGAGTACACTAGAATCAGTATGTAGTGTTGCATTTCCTTACTCTGCCTGCTCCTAGCCACTTGTGACTTACAGACTTCTTCAGTTAGAAGTGATTCTTTTGCACCGAGTGGCCTTCAGTAGGTTCCCCTTCATATATTTAACTGATTTTTTTTAACTCCTGCAAACCTGCCAGGCAATCAAGGAGGCTTACAGGAAAAAGGAATAAATCTAATTGGTGTATAGAGGCAGTGAAACATGCAACAGGACCCCATGCTCCAAGATTACTAACTAAGCTGGTAGAATTCAGGAAGACCTTATAATGGGTCCTGAAACAGTGAATAGTGGCAAGAAAGCATAATGCTTGCGTAGAGAGAACACATTAGACATAAAATGCATTTTTGAGAAGTATTTAAAAAATTTTAACTTCTCTGCTTTTAGCTACTTGAATGAGGAGGCCAATTAAGGCACGGACATAGCACAGGTAGTAGCTGTCACACAGTCAACTATAACATTAGTTTAGGAACAACAGTCTTTGGAGAATAACAGTAGTCTCTCTTTCCAACTGACACCTAGGAATACTCAGGGAGACAGGAGAGCTGCAGTTGGACCTCAATCTTGAGTTTCTCAGGTAGGAGAGATGAACTACCATACCATAGGGTTTCCCCACTGCACAAGTACTACAGATGCAGGAGATTGTGAATGATCCTGTAACTCTTCCCACACAGCATTAGGAAGTCACTCAGGTGGGAAATGTGGAAAACAGCAGCCACTTTCCCTGCTGAACCATTCGTCCCTCCTATTCTCTCCTTAACTGCTTCTTGTAGGAGGGCTGCCCTCTCCTCTTCTGACATCCTTTTGATTTTCTACTAGAAGACAGCTATATTGTCTGTCTTCTTTCATCCTTCTACCTACTCAATTTATTTAGTAGTGTCTAACACCAAGTCCTTTAGCAGAACCTAATTTAGAAGGTATCATGCAGTTTACCTTTCCTTGCTAGCTGAACAAGGACCTTCTCCCTCTCCAAATAAGTCACAGAGGACAGATGCAGTTTTAAGTTCATAATGAAACAAAAAAAACCACTCAGAAAAGAACCAGAAAGCAACACCAGCTCTTCTGAATGTTTGTAGTTTAGAAAATTTTTTGCAAGTGAAGAATAACCCCAAGTAGAAAGATCTTGAAGATGGCCATTTCTAGTCAGCCAAAAGGCATAGGTATTATCTTCCTCTTGACTCCCTATTTTACATCATTACCTCTTTACCATGGTCCTCCTTCCTGAGGGACAACCAGTGGGAGAGAAAACACTATGAGTCATTTCCAATGCCTAGATGCCTTCTGCTGATCTTGCCTTCTTGAGCACATCTTCACAGACATGACAAGCAGAATGAAGGGAGTCAAATTACTTCTTGTAGTTGCTAACTCCTCTACAGCTCAAACCAGTACCTGTAAACAAGTGCTCACCTTACTTCTCAGCAGGAAGGAACCAAAGTAGAGGTCATTTATGCTGCAGCATTTCCAACAGGAACATTAGTGATGAGAAAGTTAGCTGAGCAGAACTAATTAACAGAAGTCTGTTCTAGATACAGAGGGTAGAATAGGAGGATGTAAGAAAATCCAAGTAACAGAGTTGTGCAGAGACATAAAAGACTAACTGAAATAGATGTTCAACCTGATTTAAGTGAAAGGCGAGGCTAGATTATTCTAGTGTCTTGCAAACACACCAAAGAAATAAAGTATTTTCAAGTCTCTGGAACCTTCAACTTGACGTATTTGCTACTGCTTGATAGCTGGCTATTGTGTTTCTCATATTAGGCGAGACAGTCTGTGTCCAGTCAGCTTAACTGAAAATGCCTACACAGCACTGTACACCAACCCCATTTTATACTATATATGCTCTTGCACATTTGTCAAGGACATTCACATCCAACTGAATTTGAATTTTGCACAGAAATGTTGTGTAAGTCAGCATTGAAATGAAAGTTTCAGCAGTCACCCTTGCATCTTTCATTTTTTAACATAACCAGCATCTTGACCATCTGAAATGCTAATCTTGCAATGGTAATTTTTTTTTTTCCAGTGGAATTGCAACTTTCATCATTGTAGGACTATAAACCAGAATATCTTCTTGGAGAAATAAACAGCATCAGGAAGACTAAACATCAAACAGAAACTTTCTAAGTAGCTTTTAGCACCTGGTTGGCCTTGCCAGGATTCGAACCTGGATCATCTGTATGGTCAGACAGAGGCTTCCACTGAGCACAAGACCAGCTTTGGTGCATGACCCTCCCTCACAATTGCTCTTCTAAAACCTGTGCAACTTTCAAGCTGTTTCTGTTCTGCCAGGGGCTGTGGAAAGGGGAAGAAAACATTGTGAAATTGAATGCTAGTGGAAAACAGCAAGAGATAATCAGTAGATGACAGCAAATGAAAACAAAAGTGTAGAGAGAAACTGAATCTGTGGCCTTTGGCAGTTCCACAAGAAGCATAATATAAGCAAGGCATTTTACCTTGGTATTTTTCAAAGTCTGGCATGGCTTTTGTCTTCTTTTTTGGCAAATTGACTCGAGGATCTCCAACAGTGAGGCCCAGTATTGTACCTGGTGGCATTTCTGATGGTGAACTTATCCCTTTAAAAATACACAGATGAACATTGCCATGAAACCACCAATTAAGTTGTGATTTTCTTCTGCACTATTATTTTGTGCATTTTTGCTTGCAGGGACATGACACCACTGTAAGCCAGAGAAGCCATCCAGAGTACTCAATTTAACATGTTTTGAAAACTCACCAATGCTTGTTAAATGTCCAATAACCAAAGACAACAATAGCAGAGTAAGACTTAGTTTGCCGTTACATTTATGCTTAGCACAGAAGTGAGATCACTCTCACAACTTACAGACTCAGTTCATCCTTTGCATTTGGCACATCTCTTAAAAACCAAACAACCTTTGTTTTATACTCATCTTCCAGAGAAAGGGAATTTAAAAATGTTTTTTAAAAGTTTTAGCTCATCTCTGTTTAACTGCCTCACACTGGATAGCTTGAGTAGAGTGTGAGATCTACCAAAGCCAATTCCTTACCTGTTTCAGTGCTAGAAAGTGAGGAGATGTTATTAACTTTATGATACTTTACAACTCAGCCAGATATACAGCTGCTCATTAGAAACAAAAATATATAAAGCACTTTGTGTAGGAGCCTCTCATTTTATTTGTGGAGGTATTGTACAACTTATTGCATTAATTTGATGTGTATGGGGGGAGAGAGTAAGAGTACGTGTCAGACTGTATATCCCATCAGCAATCTCAAATCTAAGTTCATGAAGATAAGAAACAAGATTCAGTTTATCTATTAAGAGTTTGGACTACACAGAGGATTAAAATTCCTTTAAAAAAAACTTAATGTAACATTTCTCAAATCTTTGACGTGCCACAGTAATTACCAAAGCACATGTTCAGTGGCATTACTCTCTTGATCAAGCAAAAAATAAGCATTTCCAATTGAAGTCAACTTATTAGCATGCCAGTTTTGGCCACTAGCATTTAAGGGATTCCCCCTCCTCCCATAGCACCCACATGCCTAAATACCTTCTAATAGCTCAAAGATAGCACTTTGATGTTGATGAAGAGATACTTTTTCAGAGTCCTTGCAGTTTTCTACCCACCAGTTATTCAGTTCTGTTTCTGAATCTGCCATTTCCTGGAAAATAACACATCTAGTTAAACTCAAGTGGTTAATCAGTATTTTCTATCACTATGAATTCACTCTCAGTTTGCCTTAACCACTGCGGTCACTTTCTTCCTCTTCAAGTTTCAAACCAAAATAATTTTTTCCTGATGCAGTCTATTCCTATATTCCACTTTACAGTAATCCCCAATAAGCAGTTCAGTTTAACCTGTGTTCCAAAAATAAACAAAGCAATCCACAATGCTTCCTAATTGTGTCGTTAATTATTTCTTACAGAAAGCCAGAGATTTCATGACCTCGCCATGTTTGCTGCAAGAGACAAAAAACCCCCATTAAAACCACAGCAATGCTATGTGTCAAGAGGCTGACAAAATACTAAGTCCTGGAGAAACTGCATAATTGAATGAAAACACAAAAGTTTCCTATACCTTACACATCTCGTCCTTTAGCTCTAGGTGCTCTAGCTCATTGCTCGAGAAACATGATCTATGGTTTCTTAGAGTATATGAAGTATTCTGGACCTCTCAGCCGAATACACTACTACAGCAGAAACTACACAACCTGCTCAACAGCACCATTGGTTCTATTTTTTTCCCACCCCCACTTAAAATCCAGATAGGAGTTCTTCCTGAGATCAGCGTTAGTCAAAAAGCTTAATATAGAGAAGCTAAGAAAGTAGAAATACATAGGCTAGCCTTTATAGTAAGTAAGGCTAGATAGTTTATGATTCTTTCTAGCAAAAATAAGCTTGCACATTCTAGAAACCTTAACAAAATTACAGTAATATCCATACTGTCAATTTCCTTACTGTTTGGAGAGAAGCAGCTTTCAAGGTCTCTGTAAGGACGGAGTGTGATAATGGGCCAATCAGTCGGTATCTGAGAATCTCCATGGTTCTATCACTGAAACACAAGGAAAACTTCAGGTGAATTTACAATCACACAACACAATTTTTTCCCCAGTACTGTTAAGCCAGAATTCAGCTATTATTAAGTGGTTATGGGTCACAGTTTCTGATTCTACTATGAACAAACCTGATCACAATGCTAGTAGTCTGCGAGATCCAACAGTAGGACTGGAAGGGATCTCTAGTGCCGTCACCAATTATTTTTTTCACTGGCACAGCTTTTTCTCCTTCTTTATCCTCCTTCTTTCTTTTCTTGCCAAGGCTCAGAACACCATCCATTTGTTTTTCCTCTTGAATTGATGTTGTAACAGGCTCAGAAATATAGATTTCTTCAGGCTCTGAACACTGAAAAATTGCTTTTAACTCTCTCAGTATGTCCTTAAGAAAAATGAAAAGTTTGGATTAGGATGATAAGCAGAGCACTGCAAAGCTTAAGTACAGTTTTAAGAATTACACTCCACTATTTTATTTTCCTATATGGATTTAAGGGAATAAACTTCATTCTAATGAAGTCCAGGGCTTACTAGCAAGAGATGAAAGTAATACTGAATGTTGCTAAGAACTTATTCTCACTCAAATTAATGTAAGAAAAACTGATGGTGCACAAAATTTTACTTATTTTTATTTTTTTTGAAGTTCATAGTAAGTATCAGATTACGATTATTTGTGATGAGACTAAACTTAGCCTGTTGGAGGTGCCAGGGGGAAGGGTGTGAATCAAGCAACATCATACTGCAAAAGTATTCTGCAACAAGTGACACTAGACTTTCAACAAGCTCAAACACTACAAAACCTCAGAGGCATGCACCTTCTGTACAAGCGTTACAAAAACAAGGTGCAGAACATAAATATTGTTAGAGTGGAAACAGTCTTACAACTTTTAATTCCTAAAGCCATGTATTATATACAGCTCTTCTACACTTTTCAGAAGCTATCTTCAGCACAAAAAATGTACAATGCATAAAGAAATCAGAGTTCAACTATATAGAAAAAAATACCTGTTTGAGAGCAGGATGCATCCAGATCCACAAATGCCTGTTTTCAGACCCATCCCTGGGTTTCCAAATAAATGTAACAGGACCAAGCATATCCTCAGGATAGCGATCTGCACGGTAAAGGTTCAGGGAACCCTCAAATCTTCCAGACAGACAACAAGCCTCTTCAAATGTTAATCCTAAAGATGATGATATTTATTGAAAAACAAAATAATCTCTTGTTTAAAAAAATTTAAAAAAAAAATGAAATTCAGTCTGGCTGCTGGGTTGCTAATGCTGTACCACATTTAGTGTGGTACATAAGCAACTGAAAATAAGAACATCTAGTCCTAGTATGAGACATTTTAATTATGTTTTTCAACCAAAATCACAACTCGGTATCAACTCTGTTACTACTGTTGAGATTGACAGGATATTAAAAAAGGAAAAGGATGGGTCATCCTTCAGTCTATTCAGAACCTTAACTTTATTTTGAACCACATAAATTTTACCTGTGTCAATACTACATATTCGAGCAAGTTGCTTCAGAAGCTCGTTCTCTTTACCAGTCAACTCCAGGCAACAATAATATGATAAGTCCTGAAACAACAGGATAGTGGTAAAGTGAGAATAACTCTGAAAGTAAGCCTGGCAAGGAAGGGCCAGACAGAGCTTCACAATTCACACTGAAGTAGTAATTCTTCATTCACTAAAATTTGTATCAAAAAGAAACGAGTTTTCTTTTTTAACTTAAAATTGTTAGTTATAGGAGAGCTGTCAGGCATTTCTCATTTGAAGGACCAATCTGCCTCTCAAACCAACAGACCAAAAAGAACATGGAACAAAGCACCTGTCTTCAATAGCATCCTGCTCAGGAAGATGATGCAGGGATTCACTGAATCTCTTAGCTCTTGAGAAGACTGAAGATTTAGTATTTCAGTCATAGTTACCATAAGAGTCTTCTAAAGGTTCATCTTGTTCTCTGATACTCATTACCCTTCATTACAATTATGAAACCACTCATTTCATACTTAGCAGTTATTAACAGCTGACACAAGAGTACTTCAAAGAGACAGAAATATTCACTATAACTGAACAGCTGATTACTTCAGCTTGGCAAAATAACAAAGAAAACAGATAAACGTGGTACCTGAAGAAGGCAGTGTCTTGTCATGGCTCGGTAACAAGCCCTGTAGCTCTTCTCCGTGGGGCTATTTCCTAAACAGTATCCCCATTTCTTTACCATATGAAATCTCTTTGCATGCCAAATATGCGTTTCCAGCCAAATATTCTTTCTTTGCCTGCGATTAAACTCCGCTACCAAATTTATGTGGCGCCGTCTAGCTTTGCGGCATTTAGTCTTTGACTGTTCTTTTTTCTGGTGTACAGCTTTCTCTGCCTGTTTTTAAAAAAGAGGACATGGAAGTAAATCTCAAAAGGACAAACTTCTGTAGAAGAAAAAGGTTGACATATATAAGGATACAAGAAGCACTAGCATCGAGTTATACTTTATTGTGATGTTAGTTCTCCATAATTTCTGAGGCTAACTAACATTTTGAAACCATAATACACAAGCCCCATCCACACAGGCGCATCAAGGTTTGACTGGAACTCATGGATAAACCAAAATAATAAGACCTGCTACTTCCTGTGTGAAGTTTTTGTCCAACATCAATATATGCACATGAACAAATGAACATGACATTAGGAACACCTGGAGATTTGAGCTCATACAGAAGCAGCATGGATTCTCAGATTGCCAGGTAGGACCCTAATGATTTATAATGTGTAGGAGCAAACAAGGAAGGACTGTGGTGATGTGTTGACCAAATTCTTGATAAATACCCAGTCAGGGTCTGAATTATGGGTAAACACATGGCTGGAGAGGAAGGCTTGACTCTCTCAGTGCTTGATTTGTCTTTTTGTGAAGAGAAGTGGTAGAAATAGGGACCATAAGACACACAAAAAATTTCTTAGTACGTCCTTCATAAGCTCACCAAGGAATAGCTGACAATCGACCACTGGTTATAAGAATAGCAAAGGAATAAGAATGCTAGAAGATCACTGCCAAGAGCACAGAAAACAGTGAAGCAACCAATGGATTCTAAATAGAAATGCACAAAAAAATAAAATACATTCCCATCAGACCCATCATTCCACCACAGAGTAGGCAATATAAGCCACTGGATCAATGAGTGATTGGTTCAGAAACACAATTAGAGAAAAAGGGATGTGGCACTGTAGATGAAAAACGTATGTCTTCAAACTTATGAAGAGATAAGAGATGATCCAAATGTTTGGATGAAAATGGTCATGATAAAGAATCTAAGAAAAAGGAAGAAAATGCAGCAGAATCAGAGCAGTTAACTTTGAAGAAGCAGACCTCAAACAGTGAAAACAGGCAGAACCTTTACAAAAGGAAACAGCACAGAGGTATGACAAGCTGCAAGAAAACACGAAACAAAACAGCCTGTGCAAACACGCAAACTGTATGAAAAGATCTGAGCAATGAAAACATAGCAGAAGAAATACACCTGCTCCAGGGCCAACTAAATAATCTCAAAAATCCAAGAATCATACAAGGAGTGGAAACAAGGATGGGAGAATCAGTGTGAGCATGTACAGAGAAGTTAGAAAGCTATCATGTGAAAGGAGTTAAAAAAGCAGGACACAAAAGAACCAGGCATAAACATGAAAGAATCTGGATTATTTAACAAGGATAGAGCACATAACTACACAAAATAGCCCATGCCTCTTCCTTCAGTTCTCAGAAAACAGGCCAAATTCCCTGGTCATGACTAACAAAGCAAAAGGAATGCCAACCAGGAGTAAAAGAAGAGATACAGTTTATGAAGATCCAACAAAACACGCCCTAAGGAACATGTATGGAAGTACCCGAAGCAATTTCTGAATTATGAACGATTATCTTCAGGAACTCAGGGTGGAGGTGGTAAGGTCTCAAACAACTTAGGACTTGAGAAAAAAGACAATGCAAAGGAAAAAAAAATGCAAAAAATATGTTAATCAGCCTTAATACATAGAAAATTTACCAAGCAAACTCACTTGATCTCTTTAAGAAGTGTCTAGAGATGATAAAGTGACCAATGCCAAACATCAGACAGATAATTTCACAATAAAATCCTGCTGAACCAATTTTTAAATTTTTTTTTTTTAAAAAACACACAGGAAGGGCACAGTGAGTAAGAAGCAAGTAACTCCACAGGAGCATTCTGACTAAATGTTGAGATACTGCCACAAAATGAGAGTTTCATAAGCAACCAGGAATAGTCAATTAGTAAGTTGTCCTGGTTTAACCAGGATAGGGTTAAGTTTCCCCAGCAGTGGGGGGGGAGCTCTAGCCGGTTATTCAGATACTATGCAGGAGCTCGCAGGAGCGCGGTGCACTCGTGGTTTTGTACATCGTGCTTCAAACTGCTGTATTTGGTAGCTATTTTGCTCTGTTCATTGCTATCACTATTACTGTTATTGTTATTGCTGTTGTTTGTTGTGTTGCTATTGCATTGTTGTATTAAACCTTTCCTTATTTCAGTCTTGGGGCTTTGTATTTCACTCCCTTTGTGGGGGAGGGGTAGCGGCTGTGCGGTCTCAGACCCCGGCAGGGGCTAAACCATCACATAAGTCTTAAACTGCACGCTTAAGCTGCAACAACTCCAGCGTACCTCCCGTGTTTGAGCTCTAACACATGAACCATCACACCGGTCATGAACAGGCTGTGCTGGCTTGAGGCTGGCAGGGTCACACCCTACAGCTGTGGTGGGGTGCAAGGCAGAAAGCTGTCACTGAGGACTGCGGGATCACCTGGGACCAAAGCACTGCCTGAACATAGCCTCCTGCAGTGGACCCTTTTATCATCACTACTCTAATAGCTTTTCAAGATGTCCAACAATCTCAAAGGCAAGTGGTTAGGGAGATCTACTCAAGCCACTATCTAAAACTGAGGCATTCCTGCATTTTGAACCCAAACGTCAGTCAAAGTTTGAGAACCTGTGTACACAGCGAAGTTTTGCAGATAAGCTCAGGTCTGAACATAAATGTACAGCTGAAAACTGTGCTGTATATAGTGTATCTATCTATATATATGCTATATCAAATAGTATAAAATGTGCTTATACCTCTTTCCTGGCAATCTCTTGGAGCCGCCTGGGTAGGCGTTTAATATTGTGACTCATAGCTCGCCTTCGCATGTGCCTAGGTAGAGTCTGGAAAACTAGAGAGTTTGAAGACTTCTGCGCAACTGCTTTCAACATGGCATTGATCTCAGCAGCACGAGCCTGAGCAAAGGTAGACACTAGAATGAAAAGAACTGCATTAGAGCATGACAAACGGCAAAAATCAAAGAAGGGGTCACTGGACATAAATTACTGAATTCCAGCAAAACATTCCTAGTACATCAGTCTACTGACTTCTTGGGATAAAAGTAAATACTGTATACTATTACTGAATCAATTTCAATTATTTAGATATCTGAACTTAAAGGTATGGTTAAACAAATATTTCTACATGAATGAATCTGAAAGCCCTGGTATAACCAACAAGTCCTGTTTGCATTAAGTACTTCTTTATTAGAGTAGCAATCTTTTCAGATGATATTCAAAGAGATGAAAAAAACCTGGAAAAAGAAGGAAGTAGTAATCATCTTAGACTGCTTTTAAATGATCAAATAAAAATCCAGAGGTTTGTCTTATTCTATGCTTATGGAAGCGTATCAACTATCAGAGCACCACCACATTTTGAAAAGCTAATCTGCTCTCCTAATAAACACTCTGCTAGATGAAAAGCTGTCTTTAATTCACATTGTGGGCAAAAACAGTTTCACTGGCTGCATTAAAAGCAGATGACTGTCAGTACTCATTTTGCTAGTGCACAGAAACCAAAATGCATATCCCTCGTTACAAATAAGTGCAACTTTTCAACTCAGAAATCTGAAAGGACTCATTGAATGTGCTGGGTGTGTGGTGGGTTTTTGGTAGCAGGGGAGGGGGCTACAGCAGTGGCCCCCTGTGAGAAGCTTCCTGAAGCTCCCCTGGCTCCAAGTCAGACCCACCTCTGGCCAAGGCCGAGCCAGCTAGTGATGGTGGCTGTGCCTCTGCGATCACATATTTAAGGGGAACCTGGGAGGAAGAGTTGTGGGAGTTGTGAGGAGGAGTTACAAGGACACCTATGTGAACACTGAGGTCAGTGGAAGGAGGAGGAAGGTGGGGGAGGTGTGCCGGCCTGTGGTGGGACAGCAGGGCCAACCCCCCTGCCACCCATGGAGGTCACTGGTGGAGCAGATGCCAACCTGCAGCCCATGGAGGACCCCACACCAGAGCAGGCAGCTGCGCCCAAAGAAGGTCAGGACTCTACGGGAAGAAGCCCCCAGTGTTGTAGTTGGGTGCTGGGAGGATCGCAACACAGGGGGGTGACCCACGGGAACGGCTGCAGCCCATAGGAAGGACTCAACGTCAGAGAGGGTTTGTGGAGGACTGGCTCCTGTGAGAGGGACACCACGCTGGAGCATTGGAGAATGTGAGGAGTCCTCCCACTGAGGAAGAAGGAGCGGCAGACTGACTGCAACCCCCATTCCCTGCCCCCTGCACTGCTGCAGGCAAGGAGGCAGAGAGATCGGGAACAAAACTGAGCCCAGGAAGAAGGGAGGGGTGGGGGAAAGTGTTTTTAAGATGTGGTAATGCTTCTCACTGTCCCACTCTGTCTGCTAAGTGTTGTTGTTGTTAGTGTTTGAATTAAGTGATGTTCTTTTTCTTCCCCTAATGATTCTGTCTTGCCTGTGACCATAACAAATGAGTCATCCCTCCCTGTCCTTATCTTGACTCCTGAGCCTTCTAGTTTATTTTCTCCTTCCCATTCCTGAGGGGGAAGGGGTGAGTGAACAGCTGCCTGGTGCTCAGTTGCCCTCTGGGCTCAAACCAGGACATTCGTTCCAGTACACAACTACTTCTGTATTTTGGAGAAAATCAGGAAAAACAGAAGAACATAACATCAGTTCTAATTTTTGCTCTTGCACAAAACCAAAGACAGACAGCAAACTTAATCACCAGCAAGTTGCCCTGGACATATAAATTATGACCTTTTTCTTATATACAAACCTGTTATGTATTTTGGCATTTCATCAGAAATACTCTGGCGGCCTCCTTGCAATCCTCCTCTTCCTCTACCTCTCTCTCCTCTGTTTTGCCCTTTTGGAAAATACTGGTCTTTCCTGTAAGAAGGCCCAGATGACTGATTTGAAAATTTCTGTTGCTGATACTGCTGCTCAGAACGAACATCTCCTGGAGGGTTTAAAGATGAAAATAGGTAAGAGAAATGCAAAGCAGACAGAGTAACTGATAGTTATGCACCGTCTTTCCTCACTAGATTGCATTGCACATTCCTCCTATAATATTTAATATTTGTACCTGAAAAAGCCATCAGAAGTCAGAATAATTAAGTTCTTTTTTATAGGAAGAAAGAAAAATTTTGCACTGTCCTGCAGCAAGCCTGCAGTAGATTAAGTAACTTTTCACATTCTGAAAGTGGTACTCAGTCCAGACTTTGCTTCCAATATTCTATCAGACTCAACAGGGAAGACCTGACTAAAATTGGTCTATATAACATCTGTAATGATTTTTACTGCTGTCTAGTCAGGGTTTTAGTACCAAACTAGCAAAGTTAATATTTTTCCCTCTTGCCCCTTGATTTTTTTCCCAATAAGGAAATGTATTCTTGTCTCACTTACATGTAATTCTGTTACAGCAACAAATAAGGTAAGCATGTATGTTGGTGCAGTAAGTTACTTTTCTGGTACAGGCATTGAAATCAATATTGAAATTAAATAACTAAAATCTACAGTAAGCTTTCTAAGGTACAGAAATACCTTTCAAGGGTGATAAGCACCTAACACTACTTCAAGTTTAAGAGGGCCCTGAAGTCTATGTTTAAAGATTAGTTTATATTCAACCTATTCAGTTAAGTCTTGGTTAAGATTTCTAGTACAACCTGATACATGGTTCTCAGGCAGCTCATGTTGGCCAACTGGACTAAGAAGGCTCCAGACAGCCATTCCCACCACCCCACCCACTGCATCAAGATGATTGAGGGAACATGGAGCCATACAGCTCAGGGAGCTTCTCTAGTAAAAATCAACCTGTGTGTCAGGAGAAGTGGGGTAAGAGTCTAAAAAAAATTAGTTTTGAGGTTGATCAGCTTCTGAAATAAGCCTATCCCACTGTGCCAGAAATGCTACCATTGGCATGAGGAATAGCCAGGAGCAGATTCATGAACAGCAGCATCAATTTATGTGAACTTAAATTGGCAAAAACCTCCTTTTTCCATTTCAAATAAGCATGAAGATGAGTTTTATGTTCAGCAGCGATGCTGTGGCAGCCCCGATGCAACCACACATCATGCAGAACTGCAGTAATTCAGACGAAAAAATAATCTGGGGTGGAAACAGAAATTAGTTTTCATGTAGAATAATTCCCTGATCTGGGTTTTCCACATGGCTGAGAGCAGCACTGTCCAGCCAGTGAGGTGAAGGTGAGAAGGAACTAGCTGGGAGAGGTGGACAGATGCTGTCTCAGTCAGCAAATCTGTGCAGACCTACAGCCCAGGTCAATCATGGGAGGGTAACTGGACAGCTATTAACTCATTGCACAAACACACCCTTTCACTATCAAGTTTGCCTAAGAATGGATGAACTAAATATTTTAATCAGAAGATGGAAGAGTGTTTCAAAAGACAGTGACTGACTTAAGACCTAAAGAAAAATGAAATTATTTCAGGTACTATGTAGATCCATAGTTTTATACTTCCTGTTTAGAATTTTTTCTTTCCTGTTTCTACAACATGGCCCTATAAAACCAAGATACTAACACTACAGAAGAACGTTATATGGATGATAATGCATGCTATTCAACAGGACAGAAAAACATAACCTCATAATCTTAGAAGTTTTCCGATACAAATAAAGTTAGAAAAATGTGTTTAATCTGGCAGTACTCCTGTAATGGTATTCCAAAATCTTCAGACAGGGCTGACCATAATTTGCTATGTCATTCTGTCTGCTTAGGAACTCTTCAGTCACCTAAATACATGGTGACACTTAAGCATTTTTTTATTCAACCACAAAAATGCAATTTGTCAACTTCTGAAGGCCTCACAGTAACAGGCCCTGCTCTTATCTATGCTTTTTTCCCTCAAAAATAATATAGGTAACAAAATAAAAGCCTGAAAAGAGGAGGGGGGATGGAAATCAAAGTCTGATTAAAGCATACAGGATGCAGGTCAAAAACACAAAGGAAAAAAGCATCTGGCATGCAGATTGACAGGATCCTTCAGTCTTCAGCTGCAAAGGTCACCTGTGCACAAAATGCTCCAGCAATGACCTAACAACGCTGCCATTTTAGGGAAGTGCCTTGCTGCCTCCTGCCAATACTCTTCCATAGATACAAGCGACAAAAGGCAAATTGGTTTGGGTATGCGGATCTAATGGAGAAATAGTGCATTTATCATAGGGCCAGCAGGCTAAACCACCTCCTCCTGCGGCTCCTAGGTCTGACTGAAAAGAAGGGAGGTCACTGGATGGGGTATAACATCCAAATTCATTTTAAGAATACAAACCGCAGCGGGCGGTTCGGGATTTGTCGTGTAGTCGAAGGAATGACAGAGAAGTGCGTATTAAAGAGATTTATGGCAGAACCAGGGCTAAAGGAGCCAACGGCACAGGACGAAGCCCTTGGGTGCTCTCACACCGGGAACGCCTCACAAGGCACCGGGGCTGCGGAGACTGACACACCCAGCCCTGGGAAGGGGGGACGGACACGACACTGTCCCTCCGCGGTCTCCCACCCCAGCCCTGGGCAGGGGGTCCCCCAGCCGTACCTGGAGGCGGGCAGGCTCTGCTCCCGCCGCCGGGGAAGGGCCCCGACTCTGCGGGAAGGGTGACGCTGGCCGGCTGGTTCCTCATCTTCTTGGCCCGCTTCTTCTCCCTCGCCCCAGACATCTCTGGCAGGGCCCAGCGGGTGCGGGGAGAGAAGGGTCACACCAAACTGCCTTTCAGACAGGCCTGAAGGCGCCCGGCGGGAGCTGCCGAGCCTCTCCGTAGCGGAGGAGAAGCGGGGAGGGGTTGGCGAGCGGTGCGGCCGCGGGCAGAACGACCACCGGCCCCAGCCCGGTACTGAGCGCGGCGCAGTCTCCGGCCACTGCACGCGGCCTCCCGGATCCCCGCAGTGCGCATGCGCGCAGCGCACCCGCGCGCCCACAGACGTTTCCCAGAAACCCCGGGGGGGCGGGGCGCGGGCAGCAGCAGGCGGGGCGCTGGGGATGGAGGAGGTGGCGGCGGGGGGGCTGTGGTGATAGAGATGGCCTCGCTCGTGAAGAAAATAATCAGCACTGCTAAGGGCCCCGTCGCAGTGGGTCCCTACAGGTATGCCTTGGCGAGAGGGAGGTCTGCTGGAAGAAGCAGCAGTGAGCAGGAGCGGGTTTTGCCCGGTAGGGTTCCGAGCAGGTCCCTGGAGGGAGGGGTCTGGGTGAGGGGGGGTCCCCCCGAGCAGGGACCCGTCTCCTCCCCAGTAACCCCCCGAGGACATCTGGAGTGCTACAGCGCGAACGGCTCCGCAGTGCTAGCGCCGAACTTCAGCCTGATGGGGGGGGGGGGGGCGGTCCTTATCGTTTTAGGTGAGGTTTTCAGATGTCTCTCAAAAAGTCAATTTGGGGAAATAATTCTAGAATTAGCGATAAGCAGTGAATGAAAAAACCCGCAAGAGAAAGAATGATTCCTCTCAAGTCAAAAAGCGCTTGTCTAGAATAAAGCATGTTGCATGGGGAGGTTAGCAGTGACTGCTGGCTCTGGAGGCGATGGAAAGGGAAGGCTGAGCCCGCTCCAGGACACGCTTTGGCAGTTGGAGAGCTTGCTGCCTGGGAATCGCAAATCTTTTCTTATTTTGAATGTGACTGTCAGCAGGTTATCAATGCTTTTCAGTCTAAAAACGAACTGCTGTAAAAATATGTTATTCAGTGTTTTCACAACTAAGTTGTTAGTTGCAACAGTTCTGAATGTAATGAAAAAAAATCCCAATTTTAATTGGAGGAAGGTTTCTCTTTGCTATTTGGATGTGAAAAATGTTCAATAACTATAGTAGACTCTATAGCTAAGGTACTGAGGGATTTTTACTAGGGTACTTTCTAAGAATTTTTAATTCTACATTCAGGCTTTGTTTTCCCAATATAAACACAGACTCCTTTGGTTTACACTTTTCCACTTGCAGCATCTTAGTGCCTTCCAGGTGCATTTTGTCTCCAGTACTTTGAAACTGAGATTTCTGAGCTTCAAACTGTGTGTTCTTTATTGGAATTATAAAGATGGAGAAATACAAAGTGTAGAAGCAGAGAGACATGACATGAAGGTTAACTTCTGTAAACAATAAACTGTTGGTGGATTGCAGCCAGGGGCCTGGCATTGCTTGTGGTTGGAACATCAAGACATGGGAAGGCAACAATTCTTTTGCTGCACACACACACCCCACTGGCCTAGCCTTCAGTTTAGCTCCCCACTGCTGTTGTCATGTGCACTCCAACATTATGTGCTTATTAATAGTTCTTGATGAAATACTGCTTATTATGCAGCCTGTTAATTGTATGACAGGTCTAACATCAATAAGTTTATCACTAACTTAGTTTATCAGGTTTCAGTAAACTTGCCAAAGTCCAGTGAGCAAAAGTTGCACAAGAAATAACTGCTACATCTCTGCTGCGGAGTCTGGGCATGGTAACAGAGGAATGAGGGCTTAATATGGAATGAAGAATTGGGATGTATGGGCTGCATTCCTAGTTCTGTGACAGCCCTTCAGTATGCTTTTTGGTGACCTATTTTTATTGTATTTTTGTATTTCCTTTACTGCATCCAATTTTCGGTACTTTGAGATAGGTAGACAGATATGTAAAGAGACAAATGTGTGAGTTTGTTAATGTCTCATTAATGTTATTAAGCTTTTTAAAAAACAGAGCAGAGATGCTGTTCCTATGCTAATCAACACTCATTTGTGTGAAGAAGATCTGATTAACTTTGCAGTCCTTGTCTTTAAGGAGCATGCTTCTTAACACCATCTCTCTGATGGACAGTGTTCTTCTCATGTCATAATGTCCATCCAGTTACACACTTAGGTATATTGAAACCTGAATGACTTTAGGCACGCACTCAGATGTCTGCTGAATCAGAGATTAATGAGTAGCTATGATTGATCCTAGTTATAGGATACATCTGCAGTTAAAGTGTGATTTGGGTTTGTGTAGTTGAAGTTTCTCTGAGCTTTGCTCATGCATTTGACTGCAGTAGAAGTATACCCTTCAGTTGGTAAATTGTTAATAGTCTCAGTGAATGGAGGATTCCACTGGTAAGCGTACTAAGAGAAGGAAGTTGAGGAGCAGAATAGGGGACCCAATAAGACTGCTGCTGATGTTCATCTGGAAGTGGTATCAGAAGGCTTCAGCTTGTTTTTTCCCCAATTATTTGTGATATAGGACTATCTGGAGGCCTTTGTTGGGACAACTGTTTCGTTGTGTCATTTGCTATAATAAACACTACAAGACAATCTCTTTCTTTAGAGAGCTCATACCTTGTTGCATGGTTCTCTGTGCTTCAAACAGAAACAGAAGTTTGTGGTCTGAAAGCCTGTGCCTCAGACAATGCAGGACATGGTAGGAAAGCAAATAAAATTAAAGAAGCATGTCTGTTTGGTTCATACACACATTTTCTATCAATAAGAGTGCATCAGCTAGAAAACTACTTCATTCCCTAATTTCTTTTCTTTAAATGGTGTCGTTTTGTGATTTACTCCAGTTTTGTTAGTTGATGATAGAGAAAATAATTGCCACATAAGATATTTTAACATATCAGGTAAGTTACTGGCTATATTTTCCCCTATGAAATTACAGGACAATGTAGGACAGGGGTAAAAGGAAAGATGGGAATGATGGTACTGTTTGGATTGCCTAACCATAGTCATTTTTCTGAGTCCCTAAATTAGGTTGGTCCCCTGTGAAGTCAATGGATTGAGACAATCCAACTGAGTCAGTCTCAATTAAGAGATCTGATAAAAATGTTCTCTGAAAGAGTCCCTTTTTTTCGCCATTGACATCAAAGGGAAGCTAGCCTCCTAATTTAGATACTTCAGGGAGGTGCTTAACTCTAGTTTGTGTCATTTGGGAGGCTTGTTGAACTGTCAAAACAATGCGTTTTCTTATGGAATGGGAAGAGCTAACACAAAACAAACACTTTCAAAAGAATCTTTCTCTAATTTCTTTGCAAAATATTTGTAATTACCAGCTGAAGAGAAGTAAATTATGTCTTTTGTAATGTTTGCTAGGTAGTTTAAACCTTTGTTTTAATCTTTTAATCTCTTTGTGGTAATTAGAGACATTAATAAGTGCCAACTCTACTTCAGCAAAAACACACCTGACATTTATATAAAAATGTTTTGCAAATAGCTTGGATTCTGCATTCTTCTGAATTAATCGAGCCAACAGGTCACTCAGGTTATTTGGTGAGAGGAGAATGATTGTTCTGGGAATCAGGGTGATGTGCTGACTGGCCAAATTCATGACTCTGGAGGAATACTGCCAGAGAACTAGCGTGCAGGGCTTCACCTCACAGCTGTAACTTGTTATCATGGTGCCTGTTTGAGAAGAAAAATGTTAAATTTTCTAATCAACTCTCATTTTTTTCTTTTTTTTTCTTCATTGTTCTGCAGCTGAGATGTAGATGAAAGGTATTGTCTACTTCTCAAACTAGGATGGAATATTTATCTGGGCAGGTGCAAAAAATGTGTTGTTTTACTCTGCCTCCCCTCTGTGCTATCTGCAATGTAAAAGCTGTGTATCTCGGTTTAGCATTGCATTGCTGTGCTCACACCTTGTGCCTTTGTGAGAACCGGGGTTTATTTTCTCAAAAACAAAGGTATGTGCTTCCATAGGTGTTCTAATCCCAGCTCTCCCAACAGCATCAACAGATTGAAGTGTACAGACTTGTGCATGCATAACCTCAGTCCTCTATCTTTCTGAGATATTATAAACTACTGAAGCAAATGTGAAATGTGCTTTCAGATAGTTAAATGTTTTGATGGGGAAACATTAAACCGAAAATATCACTTCTGTTTTCAGCCAAGCAGTGCTGGTAGACCGGACAATGTACATTGCAGGACAGATCGGTATAGAACCTTCCACTGGTCAGCTTGTCTCTGGAGGGGCAAAGGAAGAAGCAAAACAGGTAAGATGTCTTCTAGCAATAAACTTGTAATGGAGTTGGCATGTGCTTGTTTAAACATGGACTTAAGAGAAATTGAAGAAACAGAGAGAGCACATTTCACATCCACCAAGATGAGGGAAAAGCAGGAGGAAGTCATTCCTTTCTAACCCTGTTATTTTCCACCTGAACAACTTGTAGGTCAGAGGAGGAATCAATATTTCATGTAGGAAAGTAGAAAAGAATCAATGTTTGTGATAAAGGTTCAGATCCCAATAAAAACCCTGGTTTGAATTGGGGAAAGATTTGTTCCCCCAGCAGCAAAGAGGTGGTGTGAGGTAATAGCATGAGATAGAGCTGCATCATGCATTTACATCTAATGAATGGATGGTTTAATATTTGTGGTTTATTAGAAGCTCCCTTTTAGTAATTTCTGATTTTGCTTACCCACTGAGGACTGTTGAAGATTTTCTGGGTGAACTCATACTGTAACATGGATGTAGCCAAGTTACAACTCATATTTACATACTTACCTAAATACAACACAGCTGATAGTTAAAAGATTTTTGTCTCATTTTCTGTTAGGCTCTAAAAAACATGGGAGAAATCCTGAAAGCTGCAGGCTGTGACTATGGCAATGGTAAGTGCTGCTGTGATGGTGGCAAACAAGTTGTTTTTACCTGGATTTTTTAAAAAAATGAAGTGACCTTTAGAAAAACCCCAAAAAACTGTTTGCTAAACATACAGTTTTTATCAACAACTGGAAGAAACAAAAGGAATCATGAGTCTGGGTTAAAACATAAAAACTATATCAACATGCAAGGCTTAGTGATGGGTATCAATGGAACACTACCTTTCACCAAAAGTTTCTGCCCATACTACTAATATTTTAACTCTAACTGGGGAAGCTCAGGTATAGACAGAGCTGCAACTGACTACAGTTGTTTTAGGCATCCTAGGCTTTCCTCCTGGTAAAATCAGGTTTGTATCAATCGTGTTAATATCCTAGGAACTTTTAGTATTTTTCTGGGGGGAGGACTCTTAATAGTGGAGACAAACCAGGATTAATGCTGGCTTGAGCAGTCATGGGTAAAAAATTCTAGCATAGACTATATTTTCAGTCCTTTTATGGACTTTTTGGGCAGCAGATGTTATATATGATATAATTTAGTGCCAACAGTTGGCTTACAACAGCTTTTTTAATTGACCTACTTATCAGTTCTGTGCCTCTTGGAAGAATTGGACTTAGAATGAAATTGACAATGGATTTTTTCAGAGCTGGTCAGGAATGTCTAATTCCTTAAAGTTTCATTACATACTGGGTATTCAGACTTTTTAGGTGGTTCTGTAGGTAGTAGCTCTAATGCTCAATATCTGTTTGTAAAACTTCAGAATGTTTAGAATACTTGAGGGAAGTTTATGAAATAAAAGCAAGAAATGCACTAAAGATTTCTAACTTTTGTATGCAAGTCAGAGGTCTAAAATAACTGCAGTTATGTAATTTCTAGTTGTGAAGACTACAGTTTTGATGGCAGACATGAAGGACTTCAATGATATTAATGATATTTACAAACAATGTAAGTAGATATTTTGTTTCTGTTTTACCAGTATGGCTTGTGGAACAAATTATATTCACAGTAAGCAAAGTGTTTTAATGATTCAGATGATGTAGTTCCAGATTCTTGAGATTCCAGTTGAAATACAACATTTAAAAAATAATTTAATTTGCAAGCAACAGATCAAGCACAGCCTAATTTCATGTGGATTTGTGTCCTACCATCCCACTAAACTCACTGTCATGTGAAGATCAGCTAGTGCTATCCCTACAGGTTGATTTTTCATGTCTCTACCTTGATAGATGCTGTGTTGTCCCTAATATAATTCTACTGGAGGCAGCCTTCAAATACTTAATTTCAGATTTTGTATGTCTGTTTCTTTAAAGTCTATTTATCTTTGAATGATTTGTGGGTTATTTTTATGGGACAGGGCTCATTTTTTATACAAGAATGAGCCACACTGCTCCACTTAAATAAAAAAAAAAGAATAACGCTTGGTTAGCAAAACTGAATGTAGACTGAAATAGGTGGTTCCAATGACCCATATTGTGCAGAAGAATTTGGGAAAGTATGCACATAAGTTCCTTATTTATACAGCTTTGGCTTTTGATTAGATAGCAACGCCTGGTCTTGAATGAAGTTTTTTACTGATGAGTTATCAACAGTCTTCTGCATGTCAAAATTGAATTGTGTGTACATTTAAGCAGGGTAAAAGCAGACCAGCTGGATACTTAGTTTACTTGTTGCCTACTACCTGTAGTTCAAGAAGGCAGTTGTTGCTGTTCTTTGATTGTGAGTTGTTATCCTGCCTTGTCAGTGCAGGACCCTGAAATTACCATTTCTGAGCTTAGTGTTAACTCTCACTAGTAAAACTTTCATTTAATTATGCAAATTCCTTGAAAGTGTTCAAAGTCAGGTTGGACGGGGCTTTGAGCAACCTGATGTAGTGGAAGATGTTCTTGCCCATGGTGGGGGGGATGGGTTGGACTAGATTATCTTTAAAGGTTCCTTCCAGCCTGAACTATTCTATGATTCTAGAAATTCAGCTCTTATATCTTTACCTCTCTTTGCCTCCCCCTGCCCCCATTCTTTTAATATCCTTGAGTGCCAGGCCTAACTGGGAACAGAGGAATAGGTCAAGGGCCTATTTTTCCTCTGCCTTTCTTTGATATGAGTAAGGCTGGCCCCCTGCTGACTTTATGCAAATCTGGGATGCTTGCTTCTGACTCGTTTGGCAGGGGCCTGTTTCTCCCCCTTGCTCTTTCTGTGAAAGAGCCCTCTTCCACTCCCTAGTGTTCGCAATTGGATGATCACCATTCTGATTTAATCTTTCTTTTTCAGCCAAGTTGGTGTTAAGGCCATGCAGTGTCAGCAGAGTGCAAATTATCACTGGCCACTAGACCATAATTGTGGCTGGCTTCTTGATGATGAATGGTAGCTTGCTGAGATGTTAGAGCAGTCAGTGATGAAAAACAAACAACAAGGGGGAAATGATAGCTGGCACAGAAGACTATTTGTCTTGTAGCCTTGAACCTGAAACTCTTTCAATGACTGTATTTTATACAGATTACTTTGAACTGTGTTTTATCAAGCAAAGTTAAGTGAATGGTGGATGTTTCTGTTTAAATTACAGTTTTCAAGACAAACTTCCCAGCCAGAGCAGCCTATCAGGTTGCTGCTTTGCCCAAAGTAAGTGTCACTTTTCTACCTACAAAAAAATTAGTTTTCTGAAATTCCTTACTTCTGAAGCATTCTGACAGCTTTTCTTATTCCAGAATAGCTTCAAATGCAATTATGTTAATGAAGACTCTTAAGTATTTAGTTTTTTTCTAAATATACCAGTCTTATTCCCTCACATGATAAGAGATCTGAATACAAGAGACATTTCTTTACAGTGGAAGATGGCTACAACACTAGAAATGAAGGGTTGTGATACTTAAGTAAGAGTAAAGTGAATTTTCAATATTACTTAACATTGCTAAATTAGTAATACAACTGTCAAAAGTATAATCTCCCTTAGATGTCACTCTGTTCTTACAAGGTTGTGTTATACATCCAATTGCATCATAAAATAGATATATCAAATTCCTAATACGTTTCTTCATTGTTTTCTCACAGGGTGCTCGAGTTGAGATTGAAGCTATTGCCATTCAGGGACCCCTCCAAGATGCTTCAGCCTGACTATAAATAGAGACTGAATATCTGACCACAGCAGTTTTAGATTTAATACTTCTCCCTTACATCCTATTCCTACAATTGACTATCAGCAGTTATATACAGTTGAAATCAGTAAACTTACCAAGGAAAGGTGCTTTCTTCTGGATTGCAGCCTTGGATTCTAAAATATGAGCTTACAGTGAGTTCTCTGCCAGCAAACCCTGAAATCTCTGAGAGTTCTGCTAATATCAGCTGAGCTTGATTGCAGCACAGGGCCCTTACTTTGTGATGGTGACTTGATATTCTGGTATTAAAGTACATGTTTGGGTAAATGTATGACAGTTATATTATGGGTGATCTGGACATGGAAAACTGTAATGATTTGTAATAGAAGGTTTTTCGTAACAATTTTAAATAAGAAAAAATGACAGAAATGGGAAAACAGAGCACTTGAATTGGTTAGTGTACATATTCACTTCTGTGTTTTGGGGAATTTTGCTGGTTTTGTTTCTGAACTGTCTTAAACTCTTTCTTTACAGAACAGATTACTGTTGGGACTCACATTTTTTCATATGGAAGCAATTGCTTTAGAAAGTTAATCATTTCAGAAAGAAGAAAATTATGCTATTCTAAAATAAAGTGCTATCTTTATAGATCAGCTGTAAATTAATTTCTACCTGTAATGTTTTTCATAGCATTTCAACTTTGACTATCTTTTGATTTAAAATGAAACACTGAAAAAAATCCTGTTTAATGAGAATAAAAATTGCATCTGTAAAACTGTGCTAGTCTATTCTGGGACCAAACTTTTCTCTTCCTGATTATGCTTTGATATTCCATTACAAAAAAGCCCTATCCTGCTTATTCAATAAGAAATAACTCAAACCAAAATAAGAAGTTTATTATCTATCTTCTAATAGGTAAGGATGAAAATAATCCTCCAAGACAGGAGGCTTTCAGCTACCATGGCATTACAGTTCTTGGCATTTTTCTCTCTGTCATTAAGGTCCGAAGCATCTGCTTGATGGGGGGATTAAGCAATGCTGAGAAGTCACACTGGTGATGCTAGTAAGTTAGCCCTCCCTCTGCATTTATCTTCTAACTAAGTCGAAATGGATAGCATGTTTTTAATGAACTAGTTTGAAAGTCAGCTATCTCATGGTAGAGTTGATTCCCTGTCCTCCCCACAGCCATATGACTAAGCACAATGTTGGTTTATTTGGGGGAAAATGAGCAGAAATCCTTTTCTGTTGTAGTCTGTCCACCTCAACGTCTTTGTTTTGCTCACTTCTGTGAGGATGGCCATCCAGTTGCATATGGGATGCCGCTGCCACTGTATTTTCACTTTCTTTGTGTGGAAAGCAAAAATAGCTATATACAGCCACTTGGAGAATGTGCAGTTTCAGTGGTAGAAACACGTACCTGCTTTACCAAATGTACCGTGAGAGGGAGTGCTGTAGGCTGCTCCTTCCAGAGGCTGCTGATTGTATGCCAGAGTGCGTGACTGAGTGCTTTAGAAGCTATTTCTAGTCCCATCTCAAGTGACCAGAGTCACTCAATTTTGGTAATCCCCAAAAGCAGCAGTATAGCAAGGAGAGGACATAACACTGGTTTGCCACAAGTCAAGTCACAATACTGTGGGTTCAGCTCAAATCCAAACTTCAGTTCTCCTGCGCGTGTATCATCTGTCTTCTGTGTATAATGCCTACTGATGATCATCTCACATGGTTTTAATCCGTTAATGAGTTTCCTATGGTAAGCATGCAAGAAAAATCCAATCTGGCAGCACCATGTTGCTGTCTGCCTTTCCACGGCACACGCGGATAACTGCCGTGTCTGAAAATCCCCCTGCGTTCAATAATGCCACAGCCATGCTGTGTGAATCATCTTCCATCCCTGGATAAACTGTAAGTGTTCCACCTGTGGTTTCTTACCTTCTTGCTTGTAAGATGTGCTTTCCAGCTCTCGTACTTCAGTTGCACTATTGCAGTAATGTATTTAATATTTTTCAGGCACTCCTGGTGTCACTTTAGCATATCCCAGAAAAGCAGTTAGAAAGCTGTGAGAACAGTCAACCCTACTTACCCCTTCTAGACATGGTGTGAAATGGCCATTTCTCCTGATTTTTACTGAGCTTGTAAATTGTCTTTTTTCTATACAGGTTAATAATGAGACTGTGACAGCAAGTATGTAAGATGTGTGGGTGTTTTACAATATTATATTGCTTTCCCTTGACAAAATTGGAGATATTTATTTTTATTAGAAGCAAGATAATGCTTTTAGTATTTCAAACTAAAGTTCCAAGCAACAGCCTTTGAAAAGTACCTGCATATAAATTCCTACACATAAACTTTATTAGTCTTGGCTTGTGCTCTTGTTCTCTCTCTTTGGCTATACCGTTAATGTGTATGCTCTACAGCTCTAACTCAAGAAGGAATCCCACCTAAGAAAAAACATGACCAGGCTTGTTAAGGAGCTAGTACTAACATGAATATGACTTTCTAGGAAATGTAGAGCAAATGTTGCTTCACTTTGTCAGTTAAGAATAATAAATGTAATCGATGGGGTTAATTTGAACAGATTCCCAATTTATGTTTCTCTGTTACAGCTTTGCTCACATATAATTACTTTGAAATACATTTAACTTATTTGTAGCAGATTTAGTTGAAGTTCACCTTCAGCAGATTTCAGCAGTGTTGAACAGGAGCCAAGTTCAGCCTTGTAGAATCACTATGGTTGTCTCTTACCTCCACTCCCTTACTTGTGCTATGCTGCCTCTTTGCCAACCTTGAACCTAACACTAGATGGCAGTTTCAATTTTTTTTTCTTTGGGCTGGTTTGCCCGTTTGCTGATGTAAGTCTTTTATAGAACTCCTTTGCGTGTCTTCACTGGTACAAAAGGGTGTGAATATACCATTGCTTTCCGCAGTAAGGTACAGGCTGAGACTGAAATGTAAGTGAAGCAACCGAAAAAAATGCATGCTGGAATGCAGCTAACAAGACGCAACCCAGTAATGCCATTAAAAATGTTTGTACCAGTAAGTAGGTGCCACTCTAAAAAAAGTCAGGAACTAAAATCCACTTTTAGCTCTATGATTCTTTACCTTTTAGCTGGAGACCAGTTGCACAGTTTCTTGAATGCCTCAGGCCTACATATGTGTTCTTCAGGTACAGGAATTCTAGAATGACTGAAATAAACTCCCTTATTTACAGCTATAACATAGCAGTTCTTAACATAAACAATAAGCCTTCCATAGAGATGTTTAAAACTTTTATTTTTTTAAGCAGTTATATTATTTAATTATATTCTTTTAAGACAAAAAGAATAAGTCCCACAATTCTCCAGTATGAAAAGCAAGTATTGTGCATATCTCATAGGTCTTAGTTCAGCAAAGTACACAAACACTTAAGAAGTCCTGTTTTAAGTAAGTTAAACTTAGTTAAACTTAGCTTTTTTGTTTGCTAGACTGAGCCACTAACATGCAAAATATGAAGTTGCAATTCAGCTTGTGGCAAACTAATTTCACCATTTAAAATGTTTCAATCACATGTAACTTAAAAAAACAACAAAACAGGTCCTGTATTTCTGTGAAAATAAAACAATACTTAAATTTGCATGTTATACCAGGTATTTCTTTTAGTAGTTATTTTTTCTCCAAATGATTATATTCTATATGGATTAAACAATGCAAATATAAAGCTCAGTACTTAATTTTAATAAAACTCTATTTTCTGTTAAAACATATAACCAAAGTTAAACTGACCTAATCATCTTCTACAAGCACCTTGTTCTTGCTGCAGTTTTTACCTGAAAGCAATTCCTCATTGAGCAAAAGAGCCAACCCTAGCCAGCCAGACTGCCAACTATCTTCTGGACTCCTAACATGCTTATGTGTCTGCATAGAGATGACAGGGTGCAAATTTAACCTCTTCTAGGGCTGTGTTTATTGGTAATTGAAACAAAATTCCTACCAGAACTTTTTTGTTAGCTTGGAAATTGTTTGTTCCTTCAACTGTCCTGCCCAGCACACCCTGCAGCCTGAAATGATTACTTCTACCTTGCATGAAGTTAAGAGCTGAAGATTGTCTAGCTTTTTTAAACAGTTCTGAAGATGGGTTTGTGTTTTCACTATGGTTAAAAAAAAAAAAAAACCAAAAGGCACACTAGGGTATTTTGCCCTATCTCTGGAGGTTTATCTTGTAAATAAAGACATTGGAGCATATCTTCTCAGCCTTAACAAGAGAAAGCTCTCTAAACCACAGATCGATTTCTGCCCTTGGCAATCTCTGTGATATCCCAGGTTTGCAGAGGCAAATAATTGCACGTATTTTGGCCCTTTATGCATAGTGTATGCTTTGGTAGCTTACAGACCCTGAACACTAGACCCCAATGTATTTCTCAAGTTAGGGATATCTTATTTCTCAAGGGAGGGATGTTCACCATACATCTAGCAGTCACATTCTGATCTTGTGGTAATTCAGGTAATTTAACATTTCATGTTTAACCCAGTGTCAAGCATATTTCATCTTTTAGAAAGGAAAAGGAAAATCATCTGTTGTAATTATAGAATGTGTAAGGACCGAAGATGACTGAGAAGGGCTGATACCGTTGAGTCACTGACTGGCTCATCTTCCTTTTGTTTCCATTAGCATTGTTTAATGGCCTGAAAAAATTGAACGGTGAGGTAAGAACGTATATTGTCACCTGTCTTCCTTATAACAATTGTGGTAGACAGAGTGACTCTGAGGTGAGCAGGTTGACTCCTTTGTATCTTCGTATTTTATTTCCAAGTGCAGCCTCCTCTGTTGCTGTTAATACTACTTATTATAGCCTCTTGGTTTACGCTTTAAAATTGCTTAATATACCTGGTCAAACTGCAACTCATGATCTGACACATAACTTGCAAGTAGTCAGCATGGCTCCCCCACCGATTTAATCTCCTGTGTTTGGGAGCAGGGCTGTGCTTGCACAGGTGCTGGTGGCTAAACCAGATTCCCAGCTTGAAGGAAGAAACCAGCCATGAGATGCAGCTGAAGGTGGAAGTTCTTGGGGCATCCTGGGCCCTGGCTGTAGGCCCAGTCCAGTCCTGTATCGCCCTGGGGAGTTCCCATCCTGCTCAGTACCTGTACCCCCACTTCTCAGCTCTCCAAAGTGCATGGTATGTCTGTCATGGAGTGATTTGGGTATGTGGACAAAATGTTTGACTAGCTCTGGATTTCTAATTCCCACTTTAATGTCAATAGACTTTTAATAGAACTAGCTGCTCTTTTTAACTACTCTATTACAGAAGGCTAGTAAAAATAAAAATTGAAACTCTGCAACATCCACCTAGCAAAAAATCCCTAAAAACCAAAAAAGAAAGTATGCATTTTGATTCTAAAAGTTTGTGATGTTGCCTACAGCAAGTTGACATTAAATGAAGCTGACAAGTTCATAAGAATGCTGATAAGCAGAAAACCTTAGATTTAGTGATATAGCCGAGGAATATCAAGTTACACAAAAAGCTGATAGGCCAAGGATATCAATTAGATTATTTAACACAAAGTCAGCTGGACTCAGATGTGCACAAAATTTAGCTCTTAGAGGGGATTTGTATAATTTCCTGGTGACAGTAAACATTTTTGTGAAGTCCTTTTGTACAACAAAACTAATAAAATAGCAACATGTGTGTGCCCTTTTTAGATGACTGACTTCTCCATATTCTACCCCCTTATGCCAGAGAATCCTGTAAACACAGTCCCCAACAATATATAATATATAGTCCCTTTGCAACATTCACTATCAGAACGAATTACTACTCTCTATCTGATCCATAACACCAATTATATTCAGGGCCCATTTTCACAGGAAATTTGTTTGAAAGCTTTTCCATTCAGCCTTAGCTCCAAAATGTTTATTTAGCATTCTGGAAAATAACCCAGACAGTCTCTGACAGCACACTTCTCCTGGAGGACAGCACTACAGGGAAATATAATAGATGGCCTCTCCTTTGGGAACAGGCTTATGTATGTCTCTGGTTAGAAACCTATTTTAGAACCCACAAATGCATATGACACAGCTAAAGACAGGTTATTAATCACCATGAATGTTAACACCTGTGAGGTTATCTTTATAGTTTAAGTGTGCTAGGATTTATAAGACTAAAACATCCTACTCATAGTTAAAAATGCCCTCTTTGTTTTTTGCAGAAGTCATCACATATATTGCACTACTAGCCTTTCAATAAATTTATGTTTAAAAATGGAGAGTGAGCAGCAGACATGCACTTGGGTCCTGGACATTGCACCCTGTATATCTTCCATTTTCTGGAAAACTAACTTCTGCATTTAGTTACAGCCTGGTAAATGGGCACTTTCATCTTCCAGTCCTCTACATGCTATACACTTCAGCAGCTCCATACACTGGTAGTCCAGGCACTCAGAGAAATTGCCTGCATACTACCCTTAAAAAAAAAAAAAAAGCTACACTGTATTCTTTATCCTATATAATGCTGGTTGAAGGTTTCAAAGGTTTGAAGTTATCTGAAGCTGGAAAAAAATCCTGATTGAAATCTGAATGATTATACTCCTGTTGGAAAACCACCCTGCTGTGCTAGCCGTGTACAGAAGGCACTCTGTGGCAGGGAGGTGAAAATTCAGGTATTTCAAACACTTGAAGTCTTGGCAGCTTGACTTCAAAATACAGAAAACTTTTTCTGATGCCTCTTATTCATGTCTGTGGCTTGTGGCTCAATCCATAAAAGTTCTTCTGTTTTCCCAACCCAATAAAATTTAAAAATGTTCATGTGGACAGAAGAGCAGGCCCAGAAGAGGATGTTCATAGAGACATAACTTCTATTCCTTGTTATTAGCTGTCTCTGAAACACATGGAAAAAAATAATTTAACAATTAATTGAAGGTACAACTTGATATTCATCAAATCTTACAGGAATTCAAAGGGAATGTTCCCTGGAAGCATCACAGGATGAAGGGGGTATCTCCCAGATCTGTAAGGAGGTTCTGTGTGGACCTGAAACAGCCCCAAGCAGCCACTGGCTCTGCTTCCTCTTCTCTCAGGCCATTCATATACAGTCTTCCTCTTACATACATTAACATCACCTATGTGAAATCCTGTTATGCTGCAACAGTGTTACGCTCCTCCCCACCCTGCTGCCTTTTCTCTTAACAACTTTTGAAATCATTAGATAATTTCAGTCATATTTGACACAGAGGCAAAGAGCTCATAGACATTAAATCTTAAATAAGGACAAGATACAAAGGGTGTAAATTCAAGTACAGGATATTACATTTAAATGTAAGAAAACCTTTTTTTTCACTCAGTAAATACAGCCATGAACCTCACTGGCTTCCTTGATAGCCTAAAGATGGTGCCCAAGAGAATGATTGGCAGAAATCATAATGTCAGACCATGCAGCTCAAAGTACTTCTTTCTGAGCCAGAAGACCCTGCAAAGACAGGTTGGGAACATGAGAACATGGGACTTCCTTGTAGTGAATGGTGGTATTCCACAAGGCTGGGTAGGGAACACAGGGAAGCTGGGAACTTTGCATGGGAATGCAGGTGACAGGAGAGAGCCATCCAACTGCAGTGACTCTCTGTGACAGAGTCTGACACAAACATTGCTAATACAATGTGAAAAAAAAATCCATTTAGTGGTTTTGAATTCAACATACTTGGTGTGTCACTGAGCATTCCCTTGGTCAGAGATGGACCTCAGTTACCTTTAGAGCAGTATTTATTTTGCACTAGGATCAGCTCATATCCTCTTAGTCGTATCCTCTCAGAGGCAAAGGCTCTGAATGTTTTTGATCTCTCTCAAAGTAAGAATTTTTCCATTCCCTTTAGGAATCTTGCTTCCCTGCCCAGAATCTTGTTTTAGTTCTTCAATATCCTTTCAAGATGGAAGAACTGCTCCCTTACACAACAGCATCCCAGATTTAAATGCTCACTGTTTCATTCTTAACATTGTTTGCTCTTCTTGCCCACAGCTGTTCTCTGAGCTGTCTCCATCGGTACCCTCCTATCATCTGAAATGCATTACAGACATAGAAGTAGGGCTGCTCTTTCTGCTTCCTTACAAAACTGTTGGGGAGAATAATGTCAAGGCAGGTAAATGGAGAAAGTATTTCAATAAAGCTGCAATCATCACATGAGGAAATCTCTTACTCTTTAGGTGCAGTGTGGTGTTCTTTGGGGTTTCCCAGAAGCAAGCTGTGCTTTGCTGAACTCACAGCACAGACAGATAGTTCTTTGCAAAAGCATAGGGGGAACACATTAAAAACAAGTTGAGTGAATAAACTTTTTTGGACTTCATAGGTAAAGGTGTATGGCATAGGTTTAACGATCCTCCAAAAGCACAGTTGCCAGAGACCAACAATAGCTTGTCTTCACAGGCTAGCTTAAAAAGTAACAATATAAAGGTGATCAACTGTTACATGGATGAGAATTAAAGGAAGGTGAGTGCTTTCTTTTTTGATCGCTGCTTATCTAACTCTACTTGAGTAACCACAAGGTCATAAAGGCACATATGTCTTGACCAAACTGCTTGACCACCACCACTGCTCTTCCAGGCTGCAGTGCTCACGCTGCAAACCATTTTCCTTAATCCTGTAGCACAGGTGGGACATGCTGGCTGCTGGCTTGCTGCTGCCAGCTCAAAGGCCAGAGCACATACTAGTGCTGGGAAGGAACCAAAGACCTCTCATCCCAGGTGCAAGAGGTTCATTTGGAAGTCATGAAAGGTGCTGGCGTAAGATATCTCCCACTCTTCCTGCTGAAGCTGTCCTCTTCTGAATTACAGAAATACTAGCCCAGAGAGATTTTGAGCATGGCTATGTAGGCCAATGGTTAGGAGGGAGGGGACAGGGGAAAAGTAGTTTCAGTCATTGCAGTAACGTTCACTGGTGGGAAGGGAGGAGGCATCTGCATTGCCTGCTCATCCTTTTCCACCTTGCGGCAATACTATGGGGTAACCACTGCCTTCTGAGGCATGCAAATACCTTATGTGATGGACTCAAAATAAACGAGTGTGGGATTCTTAGCGAATGTGGAGGAAGAAGAAATAACTTTTGTGGAAAGACCATGATGACAGAATTGCGAACAGAATTTCCAAGTCTGCTAGAAGGACAGTCCTATCCCCTCAAATTCTTCTCTTCACTGGTGTGATGATTTTCCAAAGGCACTTTATTTGGCTTGTGATTTTTCCTTCCCACCATGTGACTGCATTTGCTGCACAATGTGCTTTCATCCCAGCACCACACTGCTGATTTCAGCTGATAAGCAGAACGAGGGGATCTAAAATGACTGTCTGGCATAGAATGGAAATCACAAAGCAGCATTAAGGCATTATCTCATAAAAACAAGCCTGCAAATAATAATGAGCAGAGTCATGATTTTAACATAGGTTTTTATTTTCCAAGACTGCATGTTACAGTCTAGCATTCTCCCCAAAGAGGGATAATTTATCACCAGTAGGACTCAAGTATTAATATAAAGACAACCCATGTAAAAAGAATGACTTCTAATTGATTGCTTTGAAAAATATCTCTTAATGTAAACGAAAATATTTATGGCGCTCTCTCTTGTGTGAAAATGCAGAAAGCAGCTGTATGCCAGCAGGGGGATGACAAGATGTGCTCATTAAGGACCGCACAGTCTTTTCTGTCTCCTAAACAATAACCCGTGTGGTCCTTCCCTCCTCTGTCAACATACCTATCTCTGTCGCTGCTGCACTATCCACAGCTTCTCCTGTTTCCTCTTCTTTTGTTTCAGGCCCTCCACTTACTATCTCACTGAGCAGCTCAGTTTCCACCTCTTCTCCCGTCTCACCTGGGAATGGTAACCATGGAGATCAAATTAGGATCCACTGAGAAAAGCACCAAGTGCCCCAGCTCTTTTCTGTAAACCTGATTCTGCTTTGTCAGCTCTCCAATGCCCCTTACCAAGGTACCCCCGAATGAATCCATAGGGAACAAACAGGATGCTCCCAATTAACTTTCCATCATCCAGCTACACGTGTGCCTCATGCCCGTGAAGTTCTCCTGATGCTTTCACAAAATCCTCTTGATGCTCTATTCAACACACATCATGAGTACTATTCCTGTTCAAATTATTTTTCCTGGATTTTATTTTTTATATGTGCAGTTTTATTTGCATTTGGAACAAAACAGAAATAGAAAACATGGTAACATGCCAGTCTGGCTGAAACTGTGCTTTCCCTGGGAAGCTGCCACCTAATTAATTTACTCACACAGCTACCGAAGAATAAAGGAAAGCAAAACAAATGCTAAGTATCATATGCACCACAGCATAAAAATGGAAGGTCCCTTCTTCATCACATGCCTCAGGGAAAGATAATGCACACAAGCTAAGATATTACTTCTAGCTTGGAACAAACAGGAGCAAAACTCTTCTTCCCAAAAGCCTTGTTCACTTGCCCTGCAAGCAGCATCAATTGCTTGGTGGTCAAAGCCCTGTAACTGCTCTTCAGGCAAATGGTCAGCTGTAAATGTGTTTCCATGGGCATGAGGTCGTACCACAGTGTTCAGGCATACTGCTGCCTCCAGCACTGTGCCCTGAAGCTTAGAAAGAGTGATTAATGAAACTGGAGTTTCCAGCTGGGCAAGACTACATGTTTTACAGGTGAGCATCCGGTCATTTACTGCTTACATAAAATGAGACTTTATTCCAAAGGATAGATGCCCACTTTATGTAGAAGAAACCTCAAAATTCCTTTGTGAAGAGACACAGGAGAGGACAAGCCAACCACCATGCTCAGCTACTGGAATGCAAAGAGTCAGATTTATATAGCCAGCTCAGAGACGTGCACTGCAAAGCCGCAGGGTTAGCGGTAGTGCGTGTAACTGGGTCTGGGCTTCGCACAGATCAGTCCTTCTCCTGCATCTTGCACTTCTTCAAGGCAAATGTGGAGTGAGGAAGGTTGTTGATACCACATTTCCCTGCAGAGAAATACTTCTCATGTACTTTACCTGCTTATTCCCTGAAGAAATGCTCCCCCAGGAAGTATCTGATTCCTCACCGAGCTGCTTTGTACCATTTAGGAGAAATCCGATTCCTTCTGTGAAGTGTTCACCTTCTGCATATGCAGCACATGGGAGACACACATCCTCTGGGCACTAACCCAAAGATAAGCAGAGCCTGCAATCTCTGGGAATGAGCACACCTCCAGCTAAAAGTCCCTCTCACAGCAGGTGGGAATACCTGCTGTCTCAGCCACAGCTGCTTCCTCACCTAGCCTTTCTCCCCAGCTAGTCATCTCCAAACATTTCTGGAAAGCCCAGCCCTATGTCCCTCCACTGCTACTTCTATTCTGCTCATGTAGTGGCCAAGCTTTGAGGACAGACTGGGTATGCCAAGGGTGCATCAAAGAAATGCTTTTTCTTCTACATTCTGGCACGCACTCTCCAACTTCATGTGCACGGGGACAGTTGCTTTATAATTAATACATGTGACTAAGTAATAGAGCCTTTGGTCTCCGCAAATATTAAGGGATGTGTCTGAACCACATAGAAACACAACGTTTTAAATGAGGGGTATGCTGGTGTATTTTACCTGCTAAGAACAAAAAGGACATGAAATGAAATAGCAGAGATAATGACTGGAAATGTTGATTAAATTTATTACAGCTTGGACTTGTGAGTCTGAGGCTTCCCCAGCCACGTTCTTCTATGCCCCACATTGTACAGACTCCCCGGACCAAATTCTGGCTCCAGAAGCTCACATGAGGCTTTCAGTAAAGTCAGAAGGACCCACGCACAAGTCCCTGGAGGGAGAATTTGGTCTCCTGAATTTATGAAAGCACAAATATTACCCTCAATGAGGTGGTCCTCTTCAGTAATATGTACTTTCTTGATGATTTCCACTGCAGAGCTGTCACTGCCCTCTACCAGCCCACTGTCCTCTGCTGGTGCTGGTGATGGCACCCCACCATCTTCTCCCAGTGCTGGAGGTGAAGGCCCATTGCTCTCCTCTCGCCACGCAGATGGCAGCTCAGAGCTCTCCTCCGCTCCTGCAGGCAGGGGCTCGGTGCCCTCTGGTTCCTCCCTTCTACTGACCAAATCGATCTTCCCCTCTACGGCCAGAATCACGTCTCCAGCCTCCTCTCCTGCTGGATGCTTGCTGGGGTTTGTCTCCTCAGGGGCAAGACTCACATCCTCCGCTGGGTCCAACTGTGTTTGGTCAGCTATGGTTTCATGATTGTCTGCAGTCAGGGTGTTTTCACCTGATGATGCTTTTAGTTATGGCAGGACAAGGAAAGAAAAAAGAGAATTACAGATACTTGGTGAGCAGGCATGTAATCTCGATGAGCACAAGCACTACCTGCCAAAGAGCTCCCACCTGGCTATGGACAATACTCCTTCACAGGTCTGCTGCTCTTACACATATCCAGCAGAGGATGGTGCTGCTCTTGCATAAAAAAAAGTTTTGGCTTGATGCACATCATGTATTTTTATATGAAGAGAGCTGACCGTTTACAGGCCAATGTCCTATTACGGTTTGCCTTATGGATCTGAAGTGTGCAGACGGTTTGCTGGTGATGGGACGCTATGCAAGGAAGCCCCTTTCCTGCCCCAAACCATGCACAGAACCAACGTACTGAGCGGGAGGGAGCTGCTGCCCTGGGTTGCATGTGGGAAACTTCTGGTGCTGCCTCTGGGTGGGCTGAACAAAAACACCAAGAAGAGCCTTCTCATCCCAGAGGGTGCACAGTGCCCATTTCTTAAATAAAAAACAGTTTGTCTTTTTGAATACTAAACTATCATTCATAGTATGCTTTGTCTAATAAAACATTCAACAACAGGAAGCCTAAACAAATTAAAACTTCTGCTTCTTTCATCTTTCATCAACTTATTGGCTAAGTAAAGCAATGGCCCATTTTGGCAGACAAAATTTGTGAATAAAGAAATGGCAAAATTACTCTGACAGGTATTTAAGGATAAAAGTTGAAGACTCAAAATGAGCTATACCTACCTATCAGACAGACTTAATAAATTTCTGATTAAATTCAGTTTGACAAGAGATTGTACTTAACCTCCTTCAAAGGAATGTCAGGATGAAACCCCTGGGAATTCATGTACGAAATCTGTTTATATAATAATTACAAAACTGGACAAATTGTATTTTCTGAGCAAATGATGACTGCAGTGTCAAAGCCAGTGAGCAGAACCATATGATACTTCATACACACCTAGATGAGCAGCAAAAAAATGTAATACATCCTGCTCTTAAAACAGTTGCTTGAACACTGCTGCTCTTAGGAAAACTTCACAGTTCTTTTGAGGCATTCAAGCGAAACACCTCCCTGGCAAGCATCACCTAGTTAGTGTGTGCCTACAGACCCAGGGAAGGACAGCTAAGCCAGGAGAAGATCAAGAACAGTGAATCTGGACTGTCAAGACAGAAAGCAACTTTGACTATGGGACACGTAAAATCTCATTTGTACCTGGAACTGTAAAACCATTGAAGGTCCAACCAACCCCTCCAAATTCACAGAGTTATAGCTATTTATAATGCAACTCAAAAAAAGGAGGTAAGCTCAGCTACGCGCGTCAGACCACAGACACCCCCCCCCACCCCGGGCAGCACCCCTGACACCTCTGACAGCTGCCAAGGGGCAGTGGAAAGGGCAGAGGGACCTAGCCCACGAGGCTGCGTTTCACTCCATCAGTGGACATTCCTCTGTGAACCCGCCCAAGCCCCTTTTCAGTCCATTTACACTCAGCCTCCATAACCAGTGGCAATGAGGTCTACAGCCCACTTACCCTGTAAAACACATTCTGGCTAGGTTTAAGCCTGCTGCTAGTGATTTCATCAAGTGACATAGTTCTTATGTAACAAGAAGCACGAAATATATTTTCCTGTTTACCTTCTCTAGATCTCTATCACACTTTATCATCCAGGCACTCGCTGTCCTAACACGAAGCTGAACATGAAACAGATACCCAATCAGAATAACAGCAAGGAAGTCTTAAACTTAAGCTCCTCTAAGCTGTGACTAAAAAAAAGCAGTGTACACTCAGAGACCAGAGACTTGATCTTTTCATGTTTTATTTTTTATCCCTTTAGACACTTCTCATGCCTTCACCTTGCTTGGTACCAGGTGGACAGGGAACACTTAAAACCTACAGACAGAAACAAATGAGCCATGAAAACTAGCATGTTATACAGAGTTTTCAATTGGTGTCACCAATAAAAGAAACAATTCAAACCCATTATTAGTGGGAATCTCCTGCAGCTTCTATAAACATCAGCCCTGTAACTTCCAGCTAGCCCTCTCTTCATCAAGATGTTTTATATAAATTGGATTATAAAATACTGCCATGCAATGCAAGGCCTGCACTGCTGGAAACCCTGGAAGCATTCCTCTCCTCTCATCTGAAATGCAAAGAATTCTCTAATATGGAAAAAATAAATCCTCCCAGTAATCTATTCAATACCTTTAACCCCAAGAAGAATGAACATCATGCGGTAATCTACATTCCTAGGATGCCTTCTAGTTTTGTTTTATTTTAAAATTTATAATTTTTATTTTCCCTGCTGTAGACAATTTCAGCTGGAGAAACAATGAAAAGCACAGTGAATTTAAATGGACCGTGGCTACAGCATTTTTCCCTTTGCATTCTTTCTTTCCTTTCGGAAAAGCCTCACATTTTTATGAGTTACACATTAATGGAAGGAAATTAAATATTTTTTTCCCTATTAACACATTTAGAGAAGTTTCTTTCAAATTATCGTCCTCTTAATAAACTAAATTAGAAAATAACTAATATATCTGGCCAGTAACTGCCCCGTTAATGGAGAACGTTCAGCTGTAATTACAAACTGCACTTTATCATTACCATGACAGTAGTTTATGTATTTAGTACATTTCATAACCTATCCTAACATGAATAGGCCTTTAGACACAATTCCTAAAATACTCAGAATAAATTACTTCAGTTGTTTCCCTGAGCCCTTCAGTGTTCCTGTGCAAATATCTTTCAGTAGAGGATGGAAAGGCAGAGGAATTTGGTACACTGATCAGGTGAACAAGACAGCAGGTAGAGTATAAAGAGATTTCTGCTGGTATTTTCAGTAGGGCTCCTTGGTTTGAAGATGTATGCTGGCTCTGTAGTGGCACAGCCAACGCTCACCCCGTACAACCTGCTATCACCTCTGCAGTCACACACCACAACACTGTGAGACAACAAATGGACAATAAACCCATGCAGAAAACACGGATGCTCCAGCCAGAAGAGCAGCAACAGATGATACTCATAACTCAAGAAAACAGGAAAGCAATGCAGTAAAATGAAATGCAAACAGCTTTTATCTATCTGAAGAGGCCAATATCTGTTAACTGCAGCATTCAGGTCCTTATAAAAGTGTTTCCAAACCTTCCTTGAGGTAGCAAAGAGGTAAGTATGATGAATATGGAAACAAAGTTTTATTTAGCTTCCACTGAATAGCAAGGATATTCTTAGGGAGCATCCTACAAATTTATCCCCTGTGACTTGAGCCAGATCAAAGTCACAAGGGTATTGCCGGTGCTGTAAACTGTGTTTGGTGGATGTACAGATTTTGTAAGAAAAAGGAAGGATGGCGGGGTCAGGTATTGCCAGGTCACTACTATTTTTAAGGGGCGGGGGGGAGCATTGGATTTACAAGGTATTATACAAAAGGACCAACAGCAGGACCTGTCTGTAAATTTAAAAAAAAAAGTCAGCGGAGAGGAACGACGCTCGTAACATTCATTTACAAGCAGCAGCGGCTCACGAAAACATCATCCACGAGGCGTAGCTCTATCGGCAGCGTGGGCAGAATTCAAAGCCGGGACAACCCCGACGGGCTCCTGGCCCACCCGGGACGCCCCCCCCGGGCCGGCACCACCCGCGGGCCAGCGGCGGCTCACGGCAACGCGGCTTCCCACCCCCGGCACGTTCGGCCGGCGCCCCCCGCCCGGCGCGGCCCGGCCCTGCTCACCCCGCGGCGGCGGCCCGGCGGCGGCGGCGGCGGCGGCGGGCGGCGGCTCCTGGGGGCGGCTGCGGGCGCTGCTGGAGCAGCCCATGGCCGGGCGCGGCGCGGACACCGGCGGTGCAGCCTCCTCCCGAGTGCCCGGCCCGGGCGGGGTGAGGAGGGGCTGGAGGTGCCGCCGTGCAGCGCCCAGCGACGGCGCCGGGGGGGCCGCAGGGGCGGCCCTGGCGATGGTGCCTTAAAACACTTCCCCCCGCCCCCCCCTCCCCCGGCCGGCGGGGCGTCCCTGCTCACTCCGGGCCACCCGCCGTGTTCATCCCGCCCTTGAGGCTTTTTTCTGTGTTCCGTGCGGGTGCCGCAAGGTCTGTGGCAGCAGCCGAGAAGGGGACTGCAGGCCTGTGGGGCAGCAGCTGGACACCCGGGAATTTAATCCTGGGTGCGTGTACGTGTAGGTAAAAGTCGCTAGCAAGCTTCGGGGCAGGCTGGCGACGAGCAGAGGGCGAGCCGTGCAGCCGGTAAGGGGGTCCAGGGTCTGGGCGGGGCTATTAGGCGGACTTGGATGCCACGCAGATGTTTGAGGGTCCATGAATGTGGTTGTGCTTGTGAACCTGAGACTGTGGGGGTTCTGTGGGGAACCCCAGTCCGGAGAGGAGCAGCAGGACGGGGCTGTCTGCACGGACGGTGTATGTGAGATGTGCTGCTACATGCAGCGCTGTGCCTTGGCATCCCGGGGGGGTGTGTGCCTGCACGCACAGAGGGGGCTCAGCCTCGCTACGGGCCCTCCCTGCAAACGGGAACGGCACTGGATGCACCCGTGGGGCTGGGATGGGGAGACCTCGGGACTCTGCGGCTGGGAGCAAGGAGTAATCCCTGAGTTGCAGGGTCCCCTGGATTCAGCAGCCACCTGTAACACCCTTACCATCAGCCTTAAAGGTAAAATAAAGATAATATTATTTTTATATTTGCATATAGGCAAATCAGTAGATGTCCAGGGAAGTCCAGGTGGTTTAGAAACTTTCCAGAGAGTAAGAATTAAGAATGTTTGACATATATTTGCTTGCATAAACAGGGCCAGTGTATTTTATTTATTGCACCAAAGACATGTTTCATTATGTCCTTCAAATTGAGTTATCACCCATTCTTCTAAATAAACGTTTTTTATCCATCCAGAAATGTGTCCAGACAAATCATATTGTCTTTGGAGGTTTGTCCAGGGTTTGTTGATGTCCTGCAGTCAAGGTGGAGCAGTAGCAGTAACTCCAGCGGGGCTGCAGGACATATGGAAATCCTGGACATGTGGTATACCCTATGGTATGTGTACTGTATCTGCAGGACAAGTGTCAAGCTGTGGCACACCTGGGAAAGACTGATACAGACACGGTACGTACTGTATGGATATAAGGTGTACCCGGTCAGACTCACGGCATGTGCAATGCACACTGAGTGCACCTCTGTCACTCCAGGAAATCACCTGGCAAACATATGAGGAGCAACACAGGAGGGAAGACACCATGTAAGCCTAAACACGTTAACTTCTGCTTCCTCAGCTTGAGTTCATTTTTAGGACACTTTTTGAAAAAATAGAAAAAACTATAGGCTGTATAGATTTCTCTGTGGCTATATAGAAGATTTCTACCAGACACTAGACAGTGAAATGCTGGTAACTACCATTAGCAAAGCATGCTGCCGTGAGCACAAAAGCAGGAGTGCAACGAAGGGCTTAGCAACTTCAAAGTTAATTTCAGAAATATTTAACGTTCACGCAGCCGGTGTGAAATCCTGACAGCGCTGTGGTGGGAGCTAGGCTGGTTCCCTACACAGCACCTGTGAGTTCCCTGTACAGCACAAATGCGGGTGCCTCAGTGTCAGAGGTGGACGTCTGTGTGAAGACACCCAGGCACCCACCTATTGCCTACCAACTGGGACAGGCTCTGCTGCCACAGATAGCAAAGTAGAAGCATCTGTGCTTGCAAAGGAGTCCCGACAGCTGACGAAGCTGCCTGCAGACAGCACCTATGCAAGGGAGGGATGGCAAATGTATCTGATATCCCACCTTTCTTCTAAGATGTTCTTTCAGAGAACAAGGGAGGGAGGCTGGGCCACCAGGACAGACCCATTGAGCACCGGGCACTGAGGAAAATAAAAAAGAAAAAGCTACATTCAGTTCCATCTCTTGCCTGCGGAGCTTTGTACCTGCTTCCCTCCATATCCTAACCAAAGGGTAAGTTGTGCAGAGTGCAGCTACCATCCATCTCACTGAAGCAGTGGAGAAAGGAATTCAAGATTTAGGAGGCCCGAGAGAGGGAACATGTGTGGGCACGTATCAGCAGCCAAGGGCGCTCATGGGGAAGGTCAGGGCTGCTCTGTACTTCGTGTTCTTTAAACAGGCCTTGGATAAGGTACAGGAATAGGAATGAGAACTCAAGGACCATTTGGCAAGTGATGCCCGGAATCACTAAATAATTTCATGGTCTCCTTCCCTCCTCCCATGGGTAAAGGACAAGTTGCATCTTTTCAGCAGAAAGACTGAACACAACAGAGCTGGTAGCTGGACATGGTAGGACAAGGCTGCCCCTTGGTGTATCAGCTGTATTGCCATGGGTCAGGCTTGGGCAATGTGTGCCCGCTCCAGATCATTTGGCACAAACACATTCCCTCGGGGTAACATGCTGCCCCGCAGCTGCCTCTGTGCCACTGGCCTGCCTTGCTGGGAGCACCAAGATGATCACCCCTCCACCAAAAGTGGCAACTCCCTGGGTTTACCTTGGGGGCAGGTTACACATGCTGATGTAGATCAGGAGTTCACTGTGCAAACGTGAACTAGTGCATGCTCCCTTCTTCAAGCTTCTGTATGTCCAAGCAAACATGGCTGAGGCCAAGACAGGGCTGGGGCTGATGCCAGTTAGGCTTGACCTTTTTATTTCTGCTTTCTAGATAGTGCGTATCACTGTGTTACCATGCTCACCTATTGGCCAGGGTAAGTGGCAGTGATGTGCACTTTCCAGTGATGCAGGGTGAGGTGTTTTGGAAGTAGGAGTCTCAGGGTTGGAGAAGTGTGATATAAGTGTGAGACTGAAAATGAGATGAGGTTCCTGGGTGTGTGACAAGCGGCGGGAGTAGGCAGGGGCAGGGAGCAAGAGGGTACGGGAGCAAGGGCTATGGCAGCAGCAGCACTCACAAGCTATGCCCTGTGCTTGTACAAAGTCCCCAAAAAATGACTGCAAGTGATCCAGCAGCTGCAGAATGATGTTGGCAGATGAAAATCCTTGGTAGCCTTCCCATCCCTTCCCCTGGCCAGGGCCCCTCTCCACCGACTCTGTGGCTTCTCTAATCTGAACCACTGTGGTGCTGCCCCAAATGAAGGCAGTACGAAAGTAGTTTAACAACAAACTAATCAATCATTCTGAATTAGTTATTTTTACAAAGGAAAACTATTTTATTCTGGAATATAAATTGGGAAATTAAAATAAAATGTAAACTGTGAGTGTTCAGGGTTAGCTGTATCACCAGAGGTAGAGCAACAAATACCTATGTCCTCTTACACACAAGCAGAAACACACTTCCAAAAGCAAGCTTTGTAAAGATTTCTCCAAGGTCGTGGCAATTTTTAAGTTTCCCAGGCTATTACTACATGATCAAGCTTGTTTCACTCATTCCAGAGCTCACTGGCTGTTAATAATTTTGAATATTTTAGATATGATTCGTACTGCAGCTATTAAATTTATATCTACTTTCTGATAGACCCAAATCCTGGGACTTTCTAAATCACAGCGGACTTTTCAGAACATTATATTAATCATGAGTTTTGTTTTTTAAACTGTGACTCCTTTTCTCAACTCTTTGACTATTTTGTACAGAAACACCAGTACTGACCAAGCAGTAAAATATTCTAAATTGTTTATTGTGGCAGATAATTCAGGTCAAATGCAAATTTGTGTAGCTCCCCTGAAGGCTGCTCTGTGATTTATGAACTGCAGAGAACTGCCTTCTGAAACCACTATTTTTGTTTTGCCTGGGATGGCAATGACCTTGAAACTTAGCTCCTAGGACATACCTTGTAATTTCCTAGAAAGGAGGGAATCTGAAGATCTTACCAGACTAATTACTATCTTTAGAAATCTGCACCTGTGGATTTCTGCACAATCTGGCCCTTAGAAGATGCAAGTATCTTGTTGTACTGGCACTATATTTAAGCTGGCAACACATACAGGTCTACAAATATATGTATTTATATATATATTTATTTTTATATATGTGCATATACACATACTTCTTAGCATCCTTTTACTGGCTGAAGATATATCCAAGGTGTGCAGATATCCAGGAATTCACAATAAAGATTTTCCCTGTTCCTTAATGAGATAACCTTTCTGTGTTTGGCCCATTTTCCTCTACAGCTTCCTTCCTTCCTTCCTTCCTTCCTTCCTTCCTTCCTTCCTTCCTTCCTTCCTTCCTTCCTTCCTTCCTTCCTTCCTTCCTTCCTTCCTTCCTTCCTTCCTTCCTTCCTTCCTTCCTTCCTTCCTTCCTTCCTCCCTTCCTCCCTTCCTCCCTTCCTCCCTTCCTTCCTCCCTTCCTTCCCTTCCTTCCTTCCCTTCCTTCCCTTCCTTCCCTTCTCATCATAAAGGGTGGCCAAGGAGAGGTTTGCATCCACGTCTAGTGGACCTGTGCACTACTGGGATTCCAAATTCTCAGTGATCTGAAACAAAGAGCTGCATTTGTCTGCCTGACAATACAGGGGATAGTTTGGTGCATGACTGTGTGAAAATTGGATTAACATGTTTGCATTTGCTGTAAATACGATGATTATCAGAAAATACAGTCTGCCACTTTTAATAGCCCTGACAAGTGTAAAAGGAGAAAACAATGGCTGCAGGTGTTCAGACAACATTTTTGTGTAATTGTGCAGAGATTTTGATGGGACTAAAAACGTAGGAAAGAACAGGACTGTATTTTTGCATATTTTCATCCTACCAAAATAGTATACTTTGGTCATATTGGTAAAATAAAGATGTGGCTTTTCAAAAGATGAGTCTTCTTGCTTGAATTGAATCTTGTCTTTCAGGGTTAGCGTGTGACCTCTGGCACCTGAAGGATAGCTGAAGATACACTGCCTCTGCCTTGCAGTGGCTCTAGCAGAGGTTGCAACTTGAAAGTGCCCCCCAATCACAGCACACGTTTCCTGGTTCTTTGCTGGTAATGGGTCAGTACCTGTTGTTGTCTCAGGCACCCAGCAGCTCTGACAAGGAGCAAGTCCTGAGCTCTACCCTTTGCCTGATGATGCTCAGGGAAGGGGGGTAAGCAGGGGTTCAGCTTCAGACGTTCCTCTGCGCCCCTGGCTGTCAGGGTGATTCCCACTTTCTCTCAGGGTCAGTGGTGCTGCTGCTTCAGCTTGATGAGGATCTCAGAAGTTCAGAAAATTTAACAGTGATCCATCCCAGGCTGTGCCACAGGGTGTCCATGTAGCCCTCGTTTTTTAGACTTCAGTACTAATTTTTCTTTCTTCTTTTCTCTTCTCTTCTTTCCAACCTTTTCTCTCAGTTAACTATACACCATCCACAGCAGCACACAGAATTAGCACACCTACCTTTTTTCTTAGTGCCTCATTTTACTGTGATTGGACTACATGTCATTTTTCGAATCGCAGTGAGACCATCCTGTTAACAAGCTGATGGTATTATTACCATTGCATTTGAGGGAGCAATGTTTGGGGTTCCATAACGTGGAGAAAAAGTTGCTTTGGGATTTCTCTGCGGAAACATGTGTGCCTGTGCTGCACAGATGGGCCCACATCTGCAGTATGCCTAGTGCTTATTCCTTGCAGCTGAACTGCTGCAAGAGACCCACTGGTGATCCCAGCCAGCCCCAATATGTGAAGGAGAACACATGAACTTGCTTGTCTGTCCTCAAGTATGAGTATAGGCAGCCATCATGGCTTGCACTGTTGTTTGCTGGCATGCTGGCATTGGTGTCAGTGCTGCCGTGGAGCTCCTTGCCTTATCCTTTTGCCTCCCCCTCCCTGGCTGCACATTTCCACCCCCCGCAGAACTTCACACTGGTTGTGTCAGTACTGCTGTGGGACACGTTACCAAATGAAGCACTGACTTGACTTAAAAAGAACTCTGGAAAAAAAAAAAGATCAGGGCAGGAATTCCTTCAGCTGCCATCTCTACTGAAGTTGATGTATCATGAAGTTATGGCCTCAACTAAAGGCTGTTACTGTTACTGCAGTCATGACTCAGGAATCTGTAATTTCATGTCCAGACTCAAAGAAAATAAGGCTTATTTACTATCTTAGATATTTTCCATTTCTAGATCACTTAGAATTTCTCAGATACACTGAGTTGGTTTCACTTTTCTCCAGGTCCAAAATGATGAAGTTGCTCTCCAATTTTTGGGATGCTCCACCAGTAACTTTTCCCACAGTGCTCTTACTCTCCTGATTCATACCTCTAACTGGTGCTTTCTTCCATAACCTTATCAGCATTTTGGGGGGGATGAGGGTGGTGAGAGACTTCCTTCAAGGTCACTGCTCTCCAGATTTGGATTAAATTATCTCCCTCTCCATTGGAAACTCTGCCCCTGCCCTCTCACTAAGCAAGAGCAGAGTAAGGGCCAGGGTGGGAGAAGCAGTAAGGGAGGAGGAGTGACCCTGCTTCTCCCACGTACTCTCCATTCCCTGCATGCTCATCTTCACTGCCAAAGTGAGCACCAGCCTGTGGAGCAGTTTGCTAACAACTGGCTACGTGAGAAAGGGCACAGCACCGAGGAACTGCTGACAACGGCGACGTGATGGGAGAATACCGAAAAGTATCAAAGAAGAACAAAGAACAGAAGCAGGACTATGTAGAAGGCCTTGCAGAAATCATAAAGGGAGAGATTGGTATTTAACCTTAGCAACCAATGTATCTAACCTTAGCAACCTATAAGGAGCTCGCTTTTTGCAATATGTATGAACTAATTATTGTGGATATAAAAGAAGTGTGAGTACTAATAAAGTGGAGCCTTTGTGCATTAAATGATGGCTGGGCTCCCACTGCGTTCTTTCAACAAATGGTGACCCCGACGTGATCCGTGCCAAAGGACGTGATCTGCTAACGACGTGATACGTGCCAAAGGACGTATAGGGCACCACGAAGGATAAAGACCAGAGAAGGTTGTTCAGGTCCTTAAGCAGCGAGGACGGCGAAAGGCGGCTGAAATAAGAGAAAAGGCCCGCGCCCTGGGTGTCATAAGAGGTGAACCCTGCTGATACGTGCTGCCGAGACCTGGAAAGGCTGCAACGGAAAAATTCAGGTATGGACAGGCAAGCAGCATATGATTTATTTGCATCCTGGCTGACACAACGCCGGGTTGAGGGAATAGATGTAAAAAAGGATCTTCAGGGGCTTTTAGCTTATGGGGTAGAGCAAGGTTGTTTTATTAATCCACATACAGTTCATGAGTTATCGGAATGGCGAAAATTTGGAGATAAGTTATGGGAATTAACATTGAATGATGATAAGACAGCAAAAAAGTTGGGAAAATTATGGAGGATGGTTCATAATGAATTGCTAAGATATCAGGCGGAAAAAAGAGCTGCACAGGGCGCAGTTGCGGCAAAAGAGAAAAACACCAGATATGGGGAGGAGGAAACTAGGTGGCCATTACCGCCTACGTTTCGTGAGCTTGTTTTACCACCTTTACGTTCCGAAGAGACGGGACAGGAAAGCTCAGAACGAGTTCTCCCTACCGCTCCCCCCGCTTCTGCCCTGGGTAGCCCTGACGCGTCCAGCCACACTGTGACGCCGGAAAGCGAGAATTCTACTCCTGGCTCAGAAGATGGGCTGGGGATAGAGATCGCTAAAGAAAGGTGTCGGGCTTGGAATGCATTGGCACGAGAGGGGTTAGAAAAAGGGGATGAGGAGATGACTCAGATGGCGACAGCAATGGCTTTTCCAGTTCAGTTTCAGCCGAACCCAGCTGGTGGAATAAATGCTACTGTTACGGCATTAGATTGGAAGCTTTTATCACAATTGCGCTCTACAGTGAGTTCTTATGGTGTTACTGGTGAACCGACTCGTCAAATGTTAGATTATCTCTGGAGCACTCAACTTCTTTTGCCTGCAGATTGTCGGGGTATAGCAAAGTTAATTTTCTCTCCTAGTCAGTGGTTGTTGTTTAATGCGCATTGGCAAGCGAGAGTGTTAGAATCGATAGCGGTACAGCGGCAAGCAGGAGATCCATTACAAGGGATTACAATGGATGAATTAATGGGGTTAGGACCTTATGCTAGAGTAGAAGCTCAAGCATTGCTCGGTCCGGATAAAGTGAGAGAGGCAATGAGGTTAGTGAGAGAAGCTATAGAGCAAGTGAAAGAGCCAGGCGGAGTTCCAATGTATATGGGAATTAAGCAAGGGAGAGAAGAAACTTTGGGCAGTTTTGTAGATAAGTTGGTAAATGCAATTGAAAGAGCAAGAGTACCTCTCTACATGCAGGGTGCTCTCTTAAAACAATGTATTTTGCAAAATGGCAATCCTGCTACAAAGAGTTTATTGAATACATTAGGAGCAAATTGGACTGTAGAGGAGGCACTTGAAAAGGCGTCATCGATACCCACTGGACCTCAGGCTTTTCTTGTAGAGGCAATAAAGAAACTAGGGGAAGGAATGAAAGAACAGGCTCAGGCTACTCAAAGTCAGGTTATGGCAGCCCTTGCGCCTCTCCAGACTTCAGCAGCAGCAGCAGTTAAAGTGCAAACACCTCAAAAGGGGCAGCTGCGGTGTTACCGATGCGGAACTCCAGGGCATGTACGAAAGAGTTGTACAGCCAGAAATGTATGGTGTCAAACTTGTCGATCCAACTCCCATAATGAGAGGGCTTGCCGCAGACGGTCGGGAAACTCCACACGGAGCGCGTTCGCCGGCCGCCGCGCAACGACGAAAATTGCAGCCGCAGCGCAGTCCTTCAACCCGCCACCCGGGGAAGTCTCGGGTTGGACCTGGCAGCAGCAGTAGATGTTATCCTGTTAACAAATAATCCTCAAACAATATCTACGAATGTACGAGGACCTATCATTATTAATGGGAGAGCCATGGGAGCTTTATTATTAGGAAGATCATCGGCATCACAATGTGGACTATTTGTTTTACCGGGAGTTATCGATGCAGATTATGAAGGTGAAATCTATATTATGGCATATACACTGAATCCACCAGTAAAGATTGCACAGGGACAACGGATTGCACAGCTGGTGCCCCTGCCACAAGTGACTCAAACAATACGACCAGTGACTGAAGAGAGTCGCGGAAACAAAGGCTTCGGATCTACAGGAAGCCTGACCCTGCTAACACTGAATCTGAGTACGAGACCCAGAAAGACTGTTCATCTGTCATTTCAAGGTAACACAATAACTGTGGAAGGGTTGTTAGACACAGGCGCAGATTCCAGCATACTGTCGCCTTCTTCTTGGCCACAAGGCTGGCCGTTACAAGAGCATACTACTACCATTACTGGCGTGGGTGGTTTAACTTTAGCTAATCGAACGCCGCCCCTACAATTAACAATTGAAGGACAAACAGTCACAGCGATGCTTGCTGTAGTGCAATTACCTCCAGGGGTAAACTGTTTAATTGGAAGAGATGTGTTAGCACAAATGGGAATAGTTTTGACAAACGATCACCATTTATTCTAATGGCCATTGCTTGGACTTTCCCGATCCCTATAACTTGGACATCTGACGATCCAATATGGGTAAAGCAGTGGCCACTAAAAAGGGAAAGTCTTGAGCAAGCACACTTGCTAGTACAAGAACAATATCAGCAAGGACATTTAAGATTATCTACTAGTCCTTGGAATACTCCGATATTTGTCATAAAAAAGAAATCAGGCAAATATCGACTTTTGCATGACCTTAGGGAAGTAAACAAACAAATGGAACCAATGGGGGCTTTACAACCAGGTATGCCGAATCCAGCTATGTTACCTTATGAATGACCTATATTGATTGTGGACTTAAAAGATTGTTTCTTTACGATTCCGCTTCATGAAAAGGACATGCGCCGATTTGCTTTCACTTTACCAACAATAAATAGAGAAGGGCCAGATCAACGGTTTGAATGGACAGTTTTACCACAAGGAATGAGAAATAGTCCAACTTTATGTCAGATTTTTGTAGATGCAGCCTTACAGCCATTACGTCAAAAATGGACTAATGTTGTAATTTATCACTATATGGATGATATATTATTTGCACAGAAAGAACCATTTACAGAAACCCAGATAAAAGAAATTGTAAACACCCTTGCAAAGCAAAGATTGGTAATTGCACCAGAAAAGATACAAAAAACAGCTCCATGGAAGTATTTGGGATTGTCTTTGATGAAACAAATAGTAACACCACAAAAATTGACAATTAATTCTGAAATTTCAACACTGCATGATGCTCAGAAGCTATTAGGAGATTTACAATGGCTAAAACCTATAGTGGGCATCCCAAACGAACTTTTACAGCAATTACGACCACTGTTAAAAGGAAATGACCCTGCACAGGTGGTGTCTTTATCAGCAGACCAGAAGCGAGTGCTACAACAGATTATGGATCGTATTACTTCTGGACAAGTGCGTCGGAGAGACGCTGAGCTCCCCCTGGACATACTTGTGTGGATGGGTTCACAACATTTGCTCGGAGCTATTACGCAGTCTAAAAAGAAAACGGGGGAGACATGGGTGCTAGAATGGATCACGCCAGCATTACAACAATCAAAATCTTTACTTCAAAAAATTGAGGCACTAGCAAATTTAGTAAAGAAAGGTCGTGTGCGAGTTATTCAAATAAGTGGAAGAGAACCTCAATTCATATACTGTCCAATGCAGAAGGAAACCATGCAGTGGTACCTGGCAAATAGCACAGCATTGCAGGAAGCCATGTTAAATGGGCCAATGATGTTGTCAACTGATCAATTATCTATGGAACCTTTGAGATGGTTAGGACAATTACATTGGATTGAACAGCCAAAAAGACAGCAGGCGCCGATTCCGAATGCCATCACAGTTTATACAGATGCAGGAAAGAAATCTCAGACAGCAGCTATAACGTGGCAAGAAGATAATACATGGAAACACGAGATATTAAAAGCCACAGCACAAGACACACTACAAACTTTGGAACTGTTGGCAGTAGTTTGGGCGATGATTAAGTTTAATGAACCATTGAATATTGTAACTGATTCTATGTATGTAGCAGGAATAGTAGCAAGGATAGAAGATGCAGAAGTCAGGGAAGTACAAAATAAGCGTCTCTATGAATTGTTCTTACAATTACAGAGGGCCATAAAAATAAGGGAACAACCGTATGCTGTAATCCATGTTAGGAGTCATAAATGGGATATAGGACTTGGGGAAGGTAATGCTCGAGCGGACAAGTTGGTATCCACTGCTGTACATGTTCCCATGCCGAAAGACAAATTAGCAAAAGAAGCACATGACATATTCCACCAGAATGCAAAAGGGCTAAAAACACAATTTGGCATCACGATGGCGGAGGCCACGGCCATAGTAAAAACATGCCCTGTTTGTAGTTTTCACAATAAAGGGGTTGGTATTGGAATAGGAGTCAATCCTAGAGGGACGAAATCTAATGAAGTATGGCAAATGGATGTGACTCACATACAAAGTTTTGGTAGACTTAAATATGTACATGTTACTATAGATACTTATAGCAAATATATATGGGCCTCTGCGCAGAGTGGGGAAAAGGCCACACAGGTAATCAGACACTTAACATGTTGTTTTGCAATAATGGGAGTTCCGAATACTATAAAGACAGACAATGGACCAGCATATGTCGGAAGTCGAATGCAAAGATTTTTAAACAAGTGGGGAGTGAAGCATGTAACAGGGATACCGCATTCTCCCACAGGACAGGCCATAGTTGAGAGAGCAAATGGTACCTTGAAACGTTATGTAGCAAAATATCAGGAAATACAGGATGTACAAGAAAGATTAGCAAAAACATTATTTGTAATGAATCATTTGTGTATATTTGGAGACGCAGAACAACCACCAGCTATGTTACATTATGAAAAGGCAAAAGTAAGTGAGGGAAGGAAAGAGATATGGGTAAATTATAAGGATCCAAAAGATGGATTGTGGAAAGGACCAACTAAAGTAGTAATATGGGGAAGGGGATATCTTTGTGTTTCTACACCAACAGGCACCGTATGGGTTCCAGCGAGATGGGCGAAACCTGCCGCACCTCCCAATGACACCGGAGGAGAGACAAGCTCATCGACAGCGGCTGAAGATCCAGCCTGTTTTGACCCAACTTGAGGGTCTACTCGGACATTCACTTTACTGGGCAACATTGTCAGATGTATGGAGAATTATTGAGGGGTTAAATGGGAATGTAATAAGAAGTGGGCAAAATTGTTTAAACTGCAACAATCCAGATCATCAAGCGTGGGTAAAGGTGTTTTGTGGAGGATGTGAAAAAAGATATTGGATACACCAATCACAGCTATATTTTGGGTTAAGATGTATTAACTGTCGTAACACATGGATTAATGACAACCCACAGAGGGCATTAGCAAGGTTTGCAGGGCAGCCAATTCAAGAGTGTTTCGGTTTGTGGGAAAATCGAGAGTCGTTATCCCTGGCAGCGGCTGTTTGGTGGCTGCAGCATCATAAGCAACGGTTAGAACAGGAATCAAAATCTGCATGTTTACAGACTGAGTGTTTCATACATAGTGCTATTCCTACGTGGATACAGATTGCTCCTCGTAGGTGGGGACAGATGAAAAGGCGTTACGTAGCAATACAAGATAGAAGTACAAATAACAATTGATTAATCAGGATTAGGAATTTACTTGTGTCTCCACAGATGGCAACCTTCATTAAGATCCTACCCAGCGTGATTGGCCTGTTTTGGACAATATATCAAGCTGAAGGCTGGATGGTTTCACAACCTAAACAAAATGTCTGGGTAACTTTGGCAAATATGACACATCAAGAAACCTTGTGCCTTTCTACTGCGAATCCGGAAAATCCATTCTCCACCTGTTTGGTGGGAGTGCCAGTAGACACATGGCCAATCCCACAAACCCTTCAGATTTTCTCTCTTTGCAACTCTCCAAAAAATTGTACAGATAATTGGGATGGTGTATACAGTCACCTTCCACAGGTTACGCAAGAACCCCAAGAGCTAGAGTTGCTAGGCTCTGTTATAATGGATGCTTGTGTGTTTTTTAATTACTCCTATAACACCACACGGAGAGGGCAAAATGTGAATGCAACTAATGCTGCTTATCATAATTCAACTGCTTGGTGCAATTATACTTCGACTAACATCTCACGATCTTTTGCTGTTCCTCTTGCATTACCTCCTGGTGTGTTTCTAATCTGTGGAGATCGTGCCTGGGGAGGCGTCCCATCTAAACTGAATGGAGGCCCGTGTAGCCTCGGACGTCTCACGTTATTAACACCAAATGTGTCAATGATTCTGAATATGACTCGAAAACATAAGCGAGTCCCAAGGACCGTTCATCGGTTTGAAAGTTCTTGTCGAGATAACGTTGAATTCTGGAATCCAGGCCAGATCATAACGGCCTCCATATTGGCACCAGGAGTTGGTGTTGCAAATGCCTTAACTACTTTGAATAAGTTGGGATGTTGGCTTAGCAAACAGACTAACGCTACTTCTTTAGCTTTAAGTGGTCTTTTAACTGATGTTGATAGTGTTAGACATGCTACTTTACAGAACAGAGCTGCAATTGATTTTTTGCTTTTAGCGCAAGGACATGGATGTGAGGAATTTGAAGGAATGTGTTGCATGAATTTGTCTGACCACTCAGAATCTATTTTTAAAAGCATACAGCAGCTAAAGGATGGTGTCAAACATTTAACAGAAGATGATGGATTAGATTGGTTAACAAGGATGTTTAAAGGTTGGGGACTTTCAGGATGGTTAATATCTCTGATCAAGTCTGTGGGGGTCATGATCTTGGTAATTGTGGTTGTGCTTTTGATGTTGCCATGTATTGTCAATCTTCTGCAAAGGGCCCTGCAGAAGACTGCCTCTGCAATATTTTTAGCACAAGTGCAAAAAGAAAACGGGGGAGATGTGGAGCAGTTTGCTAACAACTGGCTACGTGAGAAAGGGCACAGCACCGAGGAACTGCTGACAACGGCGACGTGATGGGAGAATACCGAAAAGTATCAAAGAAGAACAAAGAACAGAAGCAGGACTATGTAGAAGGCCTTGCAGAAATCATAAAGGGAGAGATTGGTATTTAACCTTAGCAACCAATGTATCTAACCTTAGCAACCTATAAGGAGCTCGCTTTTTGCAATATGTATGAACTAATTATTGTGGATATAAAAGAAGTGTGAGTACTAATAAAGTGGAGCCTTTGTGCATTAAATGATGGCTGGGCTCCCACTGCGTTCTTTCAACACCAGCCTGCAGAGCCAGAGTAATACCTGAGTCAGCATGTGAAGGAATTGATCTCCCTGGCTGAGTGTGGCCAGTGGGGCAGGCAGGAGGGCTGGCTGCGGCCATGGTACCTGCTGTTAGTGCTGGAAGAAGTAATGCTGCTTTTCCCAAGGTTGCCAGCGGCTCCCTGGGTCTCTCCATCTTGAGATTTGTTTGTTGGAGATGTTGATGTTTGCTCCTTCCCTCCTTTTATTCCTGCTGTATCATGGCCTTGTCGTGGAGGGGAGCTCAGCATCCCCTGCAGGGGGTGCCTGGGTGCCAAACTCTGCTTGATGTGCCTTCCCCCATGCTTTAATTCTCAAACACCTGCATTGTAAATACCCATTCACTCCCAGCTGCTGATTTTTAACAGACGAGTGGCTGTATAATACTGTTTAAGGAATGTTGGTGGGGCCAAAGCCTTTTCTTCCTTTTAGTGTTGCTTTCATCTGACTTGGGGCCCTTTGCCTTTATAAAGGACATTTTATGGACCACAGACCCCCAGGAGAGGTCTTCATGGCCACAGAAGAGCGATTTGGGGGGTGAGAGACAATAGTGCCCATTTCTGCATCTATTTCCCCCCACTGATCCTTATACCACCCAGATTTAGGGACAGAATTTGGGGTCCAATGACCAAAGTGTCTGTCACAAAAATCTTTAGGAAATGCAGGGTTATTTTAAAAACACATCACTGGGAAGAACTAGTTTTATAAACTCTTAAGGAGAGTATTTTATTCTCTCCTAATTTGAGCGGAGGTTGCAAGGGTACCTTTGAAAACAGCTCCCTCTTCCGGAGCTGTGCACGGCTCCCACATTTTGCAGGATCACATAAAACATGGCATAATCGAAAGGAATTGTACCGAGGACTTCACGAGGCCCACTGAGCTTTATATTCTCTTGCTAGTAATTACAACAAGCAAGAAAAGATGACTGTTTCACCTGACCACAACCAACCAGGTAAAAGTTTAAAGAATTAAAAGCAAAGTCACAATTTGATGGTAGGAATAACAGCAATGCACCTGAGTGCTGGGGCACAGAGAGGAAGCGAAACAAGAAGAAAATAAGATGCAAAATGGAGTTTAGTTTTCAGCTACCAAAGAAAATAAAAGTTTGAAGTACACTTCAAGATTGATTTAATTATACTCTGTAAAGGGCTGAAAATTATTTCAGTAAGTGAAATTGGACTAATAAGACACATCAAAATGTAGCGCTTTTTTTATTATTATTGATATAGTACATATTTATATGTGATTAATCTAGAAATTATTCCCAGAGGACTTTACAATAAAAGATGGACCAATGTCTGAGTTTCACCTGGGATATTTAAGCTCCACTTAAGTTTGGTGATATTTTTTCTAACATACCTTTATTTCATCTTTATCTCGGTGTTAGCAGTTTAGATCTTAATCTAGGTGCTTGAACTAATCTGTCAAAACCTAAGGTTGTTACCCCGCATCTACACAGAAAAAATAGTTGGGATGATGGTGTGCATTTTGACCAGAGGCTGCTTGTCACTGAGAAGGTTATCCTCTTATAAATATTTCGGTAAGGTGTGTGATCATATACCAGAAAAAAGGTAGCATGGAGGTAGCCATGCCACTAGAAAGGCATAACAGTATATTGCTATAAATTATTCCCCCTATTTGAAATAAGCTTTATTAATACAAGCATACTAGAATAACTGAATACAACATGCTTTGGATCAGCTTTTTTAGTTTGTTGCTACATATCCCATATCAGCAAAGGCATCAAACTTCCTCAAGCCAACAGGCACAAGATCCTCCCATGCATGTGCTAACCCAGGCAAACCTAGAAAAGCTTTTACGCTAGCTTTGTAATGTCATAAGAAAATTAAATTCTTCTGGGGTACCCTTCTGGTGCGGTGTGTCCTAAGAGCATGAAGTCATACCAGAAGACTTGCTGTCCTGTGGGTGGACCCCTGGGCCTCCTTCTGAGGTCTGTCACAGGATAATCCCCCAAACTCACACCCTGAACACCCACCTTGCTCATCCCCGCAATGCCCAGGCAGGTGCCAGCTGGAGTGGTGCTCGCTGCTCCTCCCTGCTCCAACCTGGGGTGTCTGTCCTAGGCTGGACACCACTGTCAGAGTGATAACTGTTTTTAGCCTGAAACTGAGAACTTCATGTCATAACCATGTTCATAGCTTGCGCATGCGTGTTCAGCAAGCTAATTTTCAAGCCATTGGTTTCCAGAGCCCACAGGGGCCAGGAGGAGGTTTCCCTGCACTGTGACTCCAGCACAGCAGTGGACAGAGCTGCTCTCATGTGGGCCAAGGCCACCGCACAGCGAGGTGGGAGAGAAGTGCCATTGCCCCCAGCAAACCCGGGAGCTTTACTAAGGACAACCCAAGCTGAACCCACTAACGTGGGCAGTCTCAGGCCCAGAGCTATTCCCAAGCTCAGTGGCACGCTTAATGCTTGAAATCCAGGTGTTTGCTCAGTCTGGGGCTGCATCTCATCGGGACAGTTTATTTATGACCACAGTGCAGAGTTATAGAGGCAGGCAGACACTGTCGGGCCTAGCAAAATGCAGGCACTGCTGCTTTAGAGAAAGCCAGTGTGATCAGCACCTACAGCAGGGTGACATGGAGTCAGACCAGCCTCTGTGTCTATTGCTCCAGTGGCTTGTGATGCCGAAGAGATTTATTTTCTCCATACCATAATGTTCCACATCAGCCCTGTGGCAGAAGTGACAGTCCAGAGGCTCAGGCCCTTTGGGACTCTCCCTGCAAGGGGGTTCCTTGATCAGCACCTGAAGCCTCCGCAAGGCTGTGACGGGAAGAAGGGCATTTAAAATCGCTCTGTGAAACACGGGAGACTGTGCGGCGGGCGAAGGGAGACGGGCGGCGATGCAACCCCTTACCCGCGGAGGCCCAGCCCAGCAGTTATGGCGGCGGCCCGGTTCCTGAGGGCTCGCTGCTCTCCCCCCCCAACCCGTGCTGGCCGCCGTGGCTGGGCGCAGGCGTATTGGCCGGAGGGCGGGGCGGGGCGCGGCGGCTGCGCGCGGCTCTCGCGAGAGCTGCCGCGCGGGGATCCGCGATGTCTTGTGGGAGCTCACTCCTTTCTGGCTGCCCGGCCATCTTGGCGGCGCGTCTCCGGTGAGTGGGGCTCGGCCGGGGCGGCGCGGGCGGGCGCGGAGGGCCGCTGCCGGGTGCTAATCCCTCCCCCCGTTCACTCCTGTGTTCCAGTTACCGCCCGAGGCGACGCGAGGCAGCAACATGGTGGCCGCGAAGAAGACGGTGAGTGGGAGCCGGCCGCGCCGGGCTCACGTGGCGGCGGCCCGGCCTCCGCCAGCGGCGGGCGCTGCGCGGGACGGGGCGGCGGAGGGGGGCGGGTCGCGCTGCGGGGAGGCAGAGTGGGCCCCGGCAGGGTCTGGGGCGGTGGGGGGCCCTGGGCACAGCCGGAGACGCCTGTGGCGGCTCTCAGAGCTCGGGCCGTGCCCTCCTTGGGCAGGCTGCTAGCCGCACCCTGCGGCCGCTTCCCACCGGCTTCTCTGATCTCGGTTCCCTCCTGTGGACTCTCCCGGGCTGCTTACAGGGCCTGTGCCAGCTGGAGGAAGGGGGAGCTGGCGCTGAGTTCCCGGTGCGGCTGGAGCTCAGCTTTTGTATTTCCTGTCATGTTCTTGCCCTTCTCTTAGAGCGACTCTGGAAAGTACGGGTTTCTTGTTGGCTGAAGGTGTTCGTCCTTGCAAATGAATTTACCTGTTGTCATGAGTACCATGCTCTCCCGTTGGGAGTGTCAGCTTGTACAGCGTGTGATTACTTGTTTCTGCTAACTGATATAACGCTACTAGTGTGTGCCCTAGGAAGAGACAAACAGACTCCAAACCTGGCTTAAATTTGCAAGGCAGAAGTAGTATTGGACTTGACTAGCTGAGCTTTTTTGTTTGTCAAATACACCCGGATGTTACTGATTAATGTAGATCGCAGCAACAATGTTTTAAGATGTATTTTCCTGTTATAAGATACATGGGTAAGAAGTATTTTTATGAAGTTGGGAATCACAGAATCACAAAATTGTCTAGGTTGGCAGATCATCCAGTCCAACCATCAACCCAACATTAACAGTTCCCAACTGGCAACCCTCTTGTCCACAAGCTTTCCCATACTTATGTGGTAGGCTGGCTTTTCTTATTCTGCATTGCAAACTATAGGGAAATTATTAAATGATTGCTTGTATTTGGAATTTGTTAATTTCTTATGGTCTCTGTCATTTTGCAAAATGTAAAGTAACATACTATAATCCTTTTTTACATCTTTTTCAGAAAAAGTCCCTAGAGTCCATAAACTCTAGACTTCAGCTGGTTATGAAAAGTGGTAAATATGTGCTAGGATACAAACAGACTCTGAAAATGATTCGGCAGGGCAAAGCCAAGTTGGTCATCCTAGCCAACAACTGTCCTGCTTTGAGGTAAGCAGATATATGAAAAAACAATTCTATGGTATGTACGTCATGTTAATTGCTACAGTGAATTATTAATGCAGAGTACTTTGGCATATTCCAGAGTGCTGTGAAATAAAAGTGATGGATTGTTTGATATATAATGATTTCGCATCTGGATGAGTTGAAATGCTTTCCAAGATTTTTCTAGCTTTCTAATTCACAGAGTTTTGCACTAGTGAAGATACTGTAAGCTTTTCACGCTGTGATAGCATTCATTAAAAGTATAATGGGACTGAATTCCTATGTTTTTTCAAAGTACTGTCTTGGAAAATAATTTTACAGGTAAGAAAACTAGTAATTGACAGTGATTTGAAATATTTGAAGAACACAAAATTTGCTGTCCAAATAAGTTATAAATTTAGGTTCCTGGTCAGTGAAATTGCTTCTTTGAGAATGAAATCTTCACTAACTTCCTGACAATTTCCTTGTTGAATTTCTGGCCCTTTTTGTCATCGAGAGATAGTAACATATTCAAGAAACTAAATGCAGAAAACCAAAATTAGATACTTGAGAAATGGCAGGACTGTTACAGTAGGCAGCATGTTAGTGGGAATCCCAAAAGTGCTCGAGGAACAGTATTGACCACTAGAATCTCCTGGTGGAAGTCACAAGAGAAGGGAATGTAGATTGAATTTTTTTTGTTTTTTTTTTTAAAGCAAGGTAGTTTATTTAACAGCTAGCAGCAGCCAGATGTTTGTTCAGCAGCCACTGGGTATCTGCATTAATAATGGTTGTCATGTATGTACTTTGGCGTAGCTCCTACAGCCTTTTGGAAGTCTGGAAGTCCTGAATCCCCTTCTTCCCTGTAGAAATGAACATGTGTAGGAGCAACCTCAAGGATTTGCACTCCAGAAGTGGGTTTGCCATTGCATACCTTCAGCACACTTCTGGATAAGGGTTCCTGAGCCACAACACAGTAGTGATGCTGTCTGGCAAGGAGCAGATGCGTTTTTCTGGGTGGGAAGGAAAACTGTGTAAAGTTTAAGTGTGATTGGAGCTAAAGCTGCTCTCGCTGTTTTATAGTCAATCAGAATCATTTGTCAGTACTGTAACACATAGTTTTTGAATTTCAGAAAATCAGAGATTGAGTACTACGCTATGCTTGCCAAGACTGGTGTCCATCATTATAGTGGCAACAACATCGAACTGGGCACAGCATGCGGAAAATACTACAGAGTGTGCACACTGGCCATCATTGACCCAGGTATGTCTCTTGCAGTATAGTGACCAAGTGGGGACATATCAATGGTTCCTCTGTTCACCTGTGAGTAGCAGCACTGAGCAAGTAACATGCAGGGATGATGACACACTTTGCTGTTCTTTTCTGTCAGGTTGAACTCTTAATTATAGTTTTCTCTGACCAAGATCCTGTTCTTCTGTGAGTCCTAGGTTCTTAGAACCTGGAATTACAGCTGGTTATGTTTGCATATGGCTTCTTTTACTGCTAAATCCTGTGAGCATTCATTTTGTCTACCTGTTGGTCTGTAATGAGGTTTCAGTGGCTGGGAAGCAACTTTATGGTACATGTTTCTGAGCCCATCAGTTAGAATATGAGCTTGTGCAACGTGCTGTTTATATCAACCTTATTTGACTGATCTTAATCTAAGGCAGGATTGTGAGCGGTTTTGCTTCCCAGAATGATATATACACAAAAATAACCTATATGCAGGTGGATACTAATCCAGGGTTGAAAACTTAAATTAAAAATTCCATTTTAAAACTGTAAGTCTGTGTGTATTTACTATGGTTTGGTAGCACTCTTTGTCCCAGGGTTGCTCAAGTTCCTGATACAGACTGCTCATGAGGTGACTTCTCAACCTCTTTCCAGAATCTTCTAAGAGAAGAATCAATCTTTTGTTCTGTTGAGCAAAATACATACACACGGACTTAACGATTTCTGTAATAACTTTGACCAAATGTTCCCCAAATGACATTGGTTTGAATATGCTGTTTCTTCAGAAAACTATTTAGCTTGCTTGTATTCAAATACTAGCTGTAAACATAATTTTCAAAACGTTACTTTTAGGTTTCATTCTGGGTGGGGAAGGAACTGCAAGTAAATTTTACCACTACGTAATGCGAATATTCTCGCTGTCCTGATATTTTCGTGATCAGGGGAGGCTAGACATTCGCTATATTAAAACTATGCATTGTGTCCTCCAGGACTAGATTGTTGCTCTAGTACTGGCTTTGTAAATGCTAGTGACAGGTACATAATTACTGTAAAAATATTGTGTATGGATTAGCAAAATAGTTACAAGTCTTTTTAATCAAGCCATCAAAATGACTTGTTTTTTTCTAAACAGACTGTATTGCTTTTAAGTTGTTTTATATTTGTGGAATCAGTGTGTTAGAGTGTTTTTTACTTTTTGGCTTATTTGTGAAAACAGATCTTTCTGTGGGTCCTCTTGTAATAATATATTTTTGTTTTACAGGTGACTCTGACATCATTAGAAGCATGCCAGAACAAACCAGTGAGAAGTAAATGCTGTAAAGGTGTTATTTCTACAATAAAACTGGTTACAGATGCGTTTTAAGAAAAATTTGTATTATACCTTTGCTGGTTTTAGGGCACAAACTATATAAATGAAGATTGATTACCACTGCTGTGTTTCCTGTTCTGTTAGAAATAACCTTCACAGGACAAAACTTGCTGGTTTCTTTCTCAGGAAGCTGTGGATCTTGAGAGGTAAGTGGAGGAAGACTTGATCATGGCAAGTATGGTGCCAAATCCCAACAGGCTAGGGCTGCTTTAATTTTCAGTTTTGGAGTGCTAATGCAAAAACAAGGCGTAATGTGAGGTACAGTAGCAAATTTAGGATGTTGGTGGGGGATCCCAGGGGGTTTACTTACATTTGAAAAATTCACACTATTTTTTCCAAGTCAATCACAAAGTACTAATGCAAATTATCCCTTTTGTCTTTCCTTCCAAGAGAATATATATCTGTCAAATAGCAAATAGGATAGCTGCTAGACATTGAAAGTATGATGTTACATATCCTAAGATACCATCTAACTTCTCAAATCTAATTTTAAATTAGTCCCTTTTTTAGTTTTCTGAAGATGTTAAAGACAGATGAGTTGGTGTTTTCAAGTCACTGAGGACATTGCTATCTTTACAGATTTGTGCTTGTTTTGTGCAAGACAGTGCCTGCAGGATGTTCCTTATTACTAGTGATTATTAATGGAGGTGTCAGTGCTTTGCTGACATGCAGTAAAAGAAACACCTAATGAAAATCAGTCTGTACCGGTATCCTTGCAGGACTTGCATTGTGTTTGCCAAAGTATGCTAAAGCACAAAGTACCTTTTAAAGCTTGCTGCTACCTATCCATGCACACTCATTAGCTTATGCGAGATCACTTTATCTAGTTTTGCTGCAACTATTTCTGCTTCAGGTATGGAATGCATGAAGTTGTTTATTTCCATTTGGAGATAGTAAAGAGGCAAACCAATGGGTGTCAAAGCAAAGGAAGAAGTGCTAGTGTCTACCTATTAAACCACAGGTCTGGATCAGTTTAAGAGATAGTTTAGATACTGCTGTTAGTGTGGAAGTAAAGCTAGCAGAAGCATGCTGTTTTCTGCCAAGGGAAAGAAGTAAAACTTCAAGGCATTTCAGTTGGCCAGAATGGCTGGAAGCAATTTGCTGTATTTGTTTGTGTCTTAGTGTTTGACAGAGAGGCATGCAGCTATTTGTATTGCCCAAAGAATGTTTTCATAATTAAAATACTAGTTGCATTCAGGAAAGTTAGAGAATCATTGAATACTGATGGAGGAACAGTAGGGAGAAGTTACATGGTCTGGATGTGATAAGAGAAAAAGTACTTGAAACTTTGGATTGTGATACCCTGATAATCCAGCAGACTTCCCCCTTTGTGCATTTACTTTCATCACAGTTTCAACACAGATGTATGAATTTGTAGTTTTACTTCCAACTGATCTCAGTACTCGTTTGAAGAATATAAGTGAAACCTAATTGCTGGGAATGTTGTCCCACTTGTTTTTGTATATGTATGTATATATAGAACTATATATATGCACACAGACAGGGTGCTTAAAATACTAGCAGAGTGGAGGAGGGAAATGCAGAAAAGCAAGCCAAATAAATTCATACCCTAAAAGTATTTCAAAACATGGAGGTTTCACTTCAAAAAATAAGTGTTTTATTATTTTGCATAGCTTATTTCAGTTGTTTAGTTTTGCTTAATTAGAATTTTTGCTAGTTACTAAATTGTTTATATATATAAAATTTTCAACACTTCTTATCTGCAATCAATGCAAGACAGAACACATAGTATATAGATGCAGGGATTCAAAATAATCTTTGCAACTTCAGACACATGGATTTGTTGTTCTACTTTGAACCAGTTTAAGAAAATAGTTCTGACAAGTTTGTATGTATAAATATACAGTGTAGTATACACTTTAAATTCTGGTCAGTATTTTAGCCTGTTTTCCAAGTCTTCCATTCTCTTCGTCATTTCTTCCAGTAGACAGAAGTTAAGGAAAGAGAGGTACTGATAGGATGCATTAATAGAAGAAGTGTCAGCTGCCTGATTGCTATGGTCTTCTGTTGCTATGTACTTTTTTTGATTGCTATGTACTTTTCTCTTATTTGTTATCCTCTTTGACTTCCAGTAGTTTCCGATATCATACTCCCCTGTATTTTCTTGTTCTGCTTCAATCAGCTGAGGTGAGAAAGCTGTGTGAAGCCCCATTTGTTGACAGGCATACCTTGACATGAAGTTCAGGCTGCAGCTTATTAAAAAGGCCAGTGGTTCTGAAAACTGGCCTCTATTTTAAAGGGAAGCTAAATATTTATCCTAGTTAATGCTGTTAAAAAAAGTTTCACTTAATCACATGGAAAACTAGCTAACAGTCAATTACAAAATAGTACGGAGCTCCATGACTGCAGTAAGAATGTCTGCTGATGATCTATTCCTGCCTTACGGTGATGTGGTGTAGCGTAGGGTACTGTTTTCACAAAGCCAGTGGTTCCAGACAGATGTGGAGTGGAGCAGAGACAGTTCCATGGGATCTGTGGCTGGCTCCACTGAAAATACGAAGCTGTAGCAATGTAAAGCGGTGTACAGCATCACTTTCCTCATAGCACCTCCAGCTGACAGGAATGGTCTGTCAGTGGCAGGAGGTTGGTTTGGTATCATTCACCTGACCACCTCTCTCCAAGAGCCATAGTAAGGCTGGAGCTAGGGGAAGCTGAGAGGAAGAGGGGACCTAGCATCAAGAGGGAACTGAAGGACTGAGGCCCACCTTAAAAGGACTAAGTTATTGCACCCCACTCTGCTTGTTTGCTTAGTGTCTTGATTTCAATGCTTTAAGATCTTGCACAAGGGAAAATGGAGAACCTGGCATATAAAAGTGGGATCTTAGACAAGGGTCTGTTAGATATTGGTTAGGGTAGACAGGCAAATTGAATTGAGGCTCTGAGTCTGGCCAGAACAACCATGTGCCCCCCCACATCACATTGACAGCCCGAGAATCTACCCCCTTGCTAGTAAGGCACAAGAGTGGGAGTCCTGCTTCTGTGGGGACCAGCCTGCCCGTACATCAGGTTTGTGTTTGGTAATTCCTCAACTGTCATGCAGAAGGGATTACTACATGCATGCTAGTGTCATTTGAGGTGCTTTCTATGCAACATCAATGTTTCTCAAGTGTTTACAGAGGCAAAGTTCAAGCAGTAGAAACTGCATTCATCTGCTAGTTAAATGTAGTTGGATACAAATCATTAACAGTGTGGATTGGTCCCTCTGAATTTATGCTATGTAACTGGAGCTAGTTTTGTAGCCAGTTCTCCCTCTCCCCCCAGATCCCTGGTATGGGGACTGGCCAGCAGTCTTCAGCAGTTACCAAGAACTAATATATCACTTGGTATCTGAGCTGCTCTTCAGATAAGACAGAGAAACAAGGTTTGTAATGGAGAGGAAACTGCATAGTTCTTACTCTGTTCAAAGCAGTGATTGCACAGTGCTCTGGGGAGGTGCTTGGCACTGTTCCTGTCAAAATGTGTAGGTCTTTGGCTCAGTGTCAGCAGTGCTTCCATCACCTTGAGTCCCTCTTGGACTCTTAAAAATCACAGGGTTGCCTGCTCAGGTACCAAAAAAGCACATGTTGCTAAGCTCTGCTTTCTTCGATTCTGAGTAAGCTCAGAGTTCCTCATAGCCCAGCTGCCTGAGATTATGGTAGAGAGGCTAAGGCTTCAGCTGAAGGGGGAGGAGTGGTCTCCTTTCTTGTCAGCATCTAGGTTGGAACTGTGTCTAGATAATGCTCTTAAGGATGTGGGAAATTACCTAGAGATTTTTCTCCGAAGTAATTTAGAGGCTTTGGAGAAGTCCCTTCAGAGGAGTATAAATGTTGATGAGCATTTGAAGCACCTAGCAATAACATTACACTGGCTTTCTCCCCCTTGATGAAGTAATTCTTTGCATGGAGTAATTTAAAATTAATCAGGTGATAAGAAGATGATTCCTTAAGCTATCTGCTGAAGGATTCACTTGGGAAGGTGAGCGAGACTGGCTGCTGCAGTTACACAAAATAGCTGGAGGTAAGGTCTGAACTGGCAGGTAGTATTTTTGCATTGTTAACAGAGCCCTCTGTGGTCTTGCCTGCTGCTACAGCCACCGAGGGCTCTGTTAGCCTGACTCTGGACAGACTGTTAACTCCACAGGTTCCTCAGTTTGAAGCTGTTCTTGTATAGGAAGCACACAGTTAGGAGCTGTTTGTATCACTGCACTTCCGTGCAGAAAATAAGTGCTTATAGATCTTGCACACAGTTAAAAAACTTAAATAGAAGATGTGATGTCTTCTTACTATTTATTTGATTAGGCAGAAGCAGCTTTCTTGGAAAAAACCTCAGGAACTTGTTGCATAAATACTGCAGAAAGTTGTATTGCAAATTTGTTCCTGTTGTCTCCTGAGACATCTGGTGGATGTTACAGATAGTGTAAAGGCTACTCTACTAACAGCTCCCTTGAAAAGACAGACTAACTCGGGGGGGAAGCTATCGATCTGCACTTAACTAATTTTCATCTGCATATTTGTTTATGTGATATTAATCAGACCTCAGTCCCCTGAATTCCTCTTCATTTGGAGTATTGTTTTAAATGACTCACTGCATGTGGTGCTTCACCAAGCAGTTCAGAAGGGAAACATCTCCTGTATTCTGATTCCTGTAGCCAGTAAACGCTGTTTTGATACCATCTGAAGAAATAATGCAAAGCAAAGAGTGTTAGTCTTGAATCTGACGTGTCATTTCTTTGCTGTCCCTGAAGAGGTCTACTGTTAGGAATTAGTAAAATTTAAGATCCTTATTAATATTTTGGTCCCTTCTGTGAAGGAGAGGCAGATTTCAAGTCTTAAAGCCTTGCTTCTTGGAGTTTATCTATTAAATAGTTTAGTTTTTCATTACAGTAGATTGATTTGAGCTATGGAGACAGCTTAGACTTGATGTGTGTTAGATTCCTGTAACCTGCCCCCCTTGTCTTCTATGTAAGAAACAATTGTTCTGAAAGGATATATCGCTGGGTGAGTTTTCTTACTTCATTGGTTGCATAGTTCTGGAATGTCACAAGGTTTTCACATTTGCACTGGTCTTTATCTTTTGAAGCTGTTGCTGAAAAACAAACAGTCAAGCATAGGCTAAATGCTGAATAAATTGAAAGGGATGGGGGAGGAAATGACAAGGACTTATAAATGCAGAGCAGGTTTAATACAGCTTCGTGTTCTCAGGTCAACATCCAAAGGAATGCTCTGGGGCAGATTTTGTAAATACTGGAAAATAGCACACAACATTTAGGTCTATATATTTAAAGAGCAGTCTGTATTATTCTAAACAAAGGTAACATGATTACCTGTTGTTCTTGAGTGAGTGTGACTGTCTTCAAAAAGATACTTGTGGTGTACTGCAAGACTGGGACAGGCAATGACATCTGTGATGGCTATCGTGGTTGATTCAGGTCCTGCAGGAAACCCCCCAAAACTCTAAAAATCAAACCCACTTTGCTTAATTATACAATATTTTTTTTCTACTCACATGCACAGAGTTCTCCTTAATTAGTAATCTCACTGATTGCAGTGAGGATCATTCATGGAGAGGACTAGGGATACAAAGATGTGAAGGAATCGAGCTGTTAGGCTGCGTTTACTGTATACATGATACAAGTTGTGGGTTGCAGAACTGAAAGGGAGTTGTGAAGGTTCCTGTGAGAAACAGAAGTGATTGAAAGCTGAACATGCTTTGAAATATCAAGCACAGTATTGAAATACAAGTTTCCCCATGAAGTAATTCATTTGGATGGTGTAAGAAGCATGCAGCCATGCATTTGTTACAGTGAATCTCAAATTTTTTGTACAAAGCAGGTTTGAATTACAGAAAGGAGGGTGGCTTGGAGGAGGGTAAGAAGGGGAATGGGATGAACAGTTCTCCTAGGTGAATTGTTAGGGTTCTCTACAGAAGGTCGCATGAAAAGGCAATTTAGCAATGATCTGGGGAGACAGCAAGATACTGAGTTAAAACAGCCAACCTGAAGGCTGTGGACCAGTCTTATGAAGCCTCCCAGATGCTGGATCCTGCTGGTGAGCTGACATTTTCAAGGCTGGTAGAAAGAAATTGCCAAAGGAAATGAGATCACAAAAGGAGCAATAAAAATGTTCACATTCCCTAGAAGCAGAGATGTTTCTTACCAGTAACTTAGTGTTTGTGTCTCATAACACGTGGAGAATGCTTCATACCTGTGCAGTTTAGAAGAGGTCCAGTGTTGATGGAAACTCCAGGACTCACCCTTCAACTCAGACTACTGGAGGAACTCCTCCAAAACGAGAAGTGCTTTACAAATAGATTAATAGTAGTGAAGCAGTCTGAAATGACAGCAACCTACTTTGTGTCCTTTAGCGAAAATTCTTGCATGTCATCCATCAGTCCTTTGGGGTGAACTGAATAAAACTGCTTGGAGAAGGAAGAAATTTCTTACTCTCCTTCAATTTTCTCCTTTATAATGGGAAACATTGATCAGGGTGTTGGGAGTGTTGAGGTGAGAAGGGTGCAGTAGGGTTTTTATTTGATGCACTATAGTTATAAGCAAAAATACAAGTTCTAATTCATGAAGCATAGTCTTTAAAATGTAGGAATTTATTTCAAACTCCATATACCTATCTCTTCAGTCAAGAGAGAAATGGAAGCCAATTTTATGTGTAGGTGTATAACCACCTCAGCCACTCTGTGCACTACCCCTTTCTTGCCACAAGAGGGTAAGTAGAGGCGGTTTGGTTCCTTAAGAATGGTTCTTTTCTAGAAAATAAAATGCTTCACCTTCAATTAACTATGGAGTTCTTAATGCCCCACATGAGCTGAAGAACATACATTTAACTGCACAACTTGATCAACTATGCCAGGGGAGCAGATGGAGCATCTGGGACTCCCTCCCTCTGAATGTACCCGTTGTTCCTTCACTGAAAGGTGATCGTGCAAACTCTCCTGATATGCCATGAAGGTGCAGTAGGGAAGTGGAGGATGCTTCTGGGCCCTACAGGTTTGTTACAGCTATTGAGATATCTGTTGGTCTAGTGAATTTTGATGGACACAGCTGTGCAAAGGTGCACTGGGAAGGAGATGAGACCCTCTGGGTGGGGACTGGGATGACTGAACATGAGGAACAGGGAATGAACAGAGATGCATGGTTGAGTAAGACCACCAGAGTTCAGTGGGCAGAACTACAGTATTTATATATGTCCAAAAGTCTGTGTGGGAACCACCTGGTGGAAGGAACACAGATTTTGGAGAAGAGTTCAGGGCAGAGAGGTGTGGGATGAGATCCTGAGGGAATGAGTGAAACAAATTGAGTGAGGAGTCTGACAGACGAATGACCACGGGAACAAGGATGGTGAGATTTCCAGTGCAGGAGGAAAGAAACAAGTAAGATGAACCTTGAGTGTTTGACCCTCGGTAATGGTTTACTCTAGAAGTAAATCTTTAAGAGCTGTAGGCTAATGAGGAGGCTCTCTAGGAAGGACAGAGGAACTGACCTGGAAAGTTTGAGCTTTGGATACTGGGCTGGTATAGACAAATAATTAGGATTCAGATGTAAGGGACAGGAAGGAAGACTGAGATATACTGGTAGAAGTGTGGCAGATGGTCTCCAGTTTGGGATGAAAATTGAGCATTTCAGAAACTCCTGAGAAACTGGTTAGGGTCCAAAGATTTCTGATCTCATCACTTCTGTAAAGCTGTGAATAATAAGTAGTGACAGCAGCTAGCTGCTAACCCTAACAGAGTCCCTTGGTGAAGTCGGTGCAGCCAACATAAATACTCAAATTTGTCAGGGAACAATGCTAAAGGTTTGTTTTCAGTGTTCTGTTTTGTAACAAAACCCAAGTATTTTGTTAAGAAAAGACTGTGAGAAAGCATCTTCAAAAAAGCATGTCTTCAAAAGTGTTCCGCAGTTTGGAAGGAGAACAGAATGTTATCCAGGAGGCTGCTGCATACTGTCATCTGATCAGGGTTGGGGTCTTGTGACAAATATAGTGTGTGACCGTGTAATTAAAGGCTCCCATAATGCACATGCTCAGAACAGGGGTGAAGAGGCAGTCATGATGAGTGTGTACGTATTAACGTGCATATTGCTGTAGTTAGTGCTTCCAGTCAGATGAGAAGTGAACATTAACCAAGGCAATGAGTAGGAACTGTCCAACTGATTTCCTCCTAGTAAGAGGCAAAAGAGAGAAACCACCATATTTTTTTTTTTTTTTTACTACTAGTCATCAAGAATAATTAATCAGTAGCTCTTCTATAAGGCTGATGCTTTCTTGCAGAATAAAAGGAAAAAGCCTTGCCCCAAAAGAGATTTGGAGGGCTTCTGCTTTACTTGGAAACATGCAGCCCATCCACAGTGGGGACTGGGGCTGAGAGGCTTTGTCAGTGGAGTCCATGAGGTTCAGAGGGTCTCCCACTGCCCTCTCAGGCTGGAGCCTCAGAAGTCCTCAGCCAAAGACCAAGGCTGGAATAAAAATGAAATTACTGCCCTTGCCTGGAGGGAAAAATTTAGGCTGTAAACCAAAACAGAGGGGGAAAAAAAAAAATGAGCTTTCAGCTTGTGTAACAGGCTTAGAGGCAGAATTTCTGGTGGTGTGAGTTGATGAGCAATAGATAGAGTCCTGGAGTGTCCACAAAACAAGGCTGTGTCAGTCCTCAGTTCACAGGTGTGAGGCATTGCCTGTTGGTGAGAGAGGAGGGGGATGGAAGCTGAAGGGGCACCAGCTCTGCTGTTATTAGAGGTGTAGTCTAGAAACTGCCACAAAGGGGCAGGATTTACTTATTTTTCATATAGTAAGTAACAGTTTTAAATAAAAAATGAACATTGTGGTTGCTAAAACACGGCTGTGGGTGCCTGAAGGATGCATTTCCATCACCGAGCTCTGGGGTTTGCTAGGGAGTGAGAATTACACCAGTTGCCAGATAGTTTTGGCTTTGGCATCTCCCCAAGCTTTTAAGATGACATGCTGTCATCAGCAGATTATCTGCCTAATAAGAAGGTTAATTGAGCAGACTTGGTTTCATACTATCACAGTATTTTGTATTTCAGAAAGATGGAACTAGGGCTTCTTAGGACTGAGAGAAACACAAAGAATATACAAGCTAGGAAACATTCTCAGATTCTTTTTTTCAGATTCTTCCTTGACATCTGTATGAGGAAGAACTGCTGCTTGCCAGTCAATTTTACACAGTAATGTTAAAGAAGGAAATAAAACCTATTTGCATTTAATTCTAAGAAAAACAACCAAATAAAAGCTAGTGAAAATTAAATAATCTTGCACAATTCTAGTGCTATGACTAATATTATTCACAGTGATGTTTCTGAATTTTGCTTCAGGTACCAATTTGAATGTACAAATAATATTGAGTCCTGGGAATGTGTGAGTGGGAGAGACATGCTGTCCTGTCTCTGGCTGAACAGCTTTTGTCCCAGCTCGCATTCCCCCTTCTCCTTGCAAAACTTCAGCTGGGAATGTTTATATCAAGGCTGTTTATGCCAGAGTGAGGAAGGATGCTTTCTGGAAGAAACCTTTCACATTTGTGGAGCAAAACTCAGAGCTCACGCATAACTGAGATCCACTCTTTGTAGCTGTGAATGCATGTTCAATGAACTATTTTTAGTCTTCTATAAATATGTACAACTTTTGATGATTTGTTTTGCTGTGTTTAGGTTTTTTGCCACTGGTCTTAAGAGTAATTTTTAAATTCTCGTTAAGACATTACAAATCCCTGATTATTTTTGCACATTCCTAATGAAGTAGATCATGCTTCCTTGGCAGGGTGGGGTTCAGTGCATGGCTGACTTAACTGTAGAAAAAGAAAAGGGAGGGAGCAATTGATTCTTCTGGGCACAGAAGTGTACTTTTTATGCAACCTTTATGAAAATAAAGACATTTATTATATACCTTTACCTGATGATAGATTAAGGGTAAATATTCCTTACATATTAAAGGGCAGAAAAATTACCATGAGTGACTTACGCCTTGCAATGTCTGACACCAGTGATCTATGACCTATACTATAACACTAGTTGTCCTTTTAAGCCTGCAAAAAAATCTATAAGCATTCGTTCCTCTTCTGTCTCAGTGAAAGTGGAATACTGTTACCTTCACAGATTTGGGCTCTTAGCTCTTCACTTATGTCCTCCATAGCTGTGAAATCCTCAGCATAGAAGAGGTGTTTATATGATGGCTCAGAAGCAATTTCCAGCAGTTCTTCCTCAATTGCTTTTCCTATTCCAATAGCATAGATAATTATACCTAGATTCAAAAGAAATTGCATATAATTATTACATTAGCAGTTCTAAACCCTTGTTCCTCCATGAGAAGTCATTTTAGAGTGTATAAGCATTAGTCATTTTAGAGAGAAAGGGAGAACACAAGAAATGTATATGCTGTGTAACTTCAAAATTGATTTTGAACAGGCTTAATATGCTTTAGCTGTTGAGAGGTGTAGAAACTCACTGCTTTGCTGTAATTTAACAGTTTTTAAGACACAGAGATGACAGTTCCCTGGCCACTACTGATAGTAAATGAACCCAGAAAGAGTACTGTAAAACATCCAAGAGAATCACACAAGTCAGTTTCACAGTTGCACTGTGAGTTCCTGGTTTGTATGTCTTGTGTGCTTAGGGTGCGTGCCATAAAGCTAATTACTGGGGTGATGGGAAGACCTGTTATATATTAGCAAATGGGGTAGAATCCTGAAAGTTTTTTTTTTTTAGAAAAAATTTTTTTGGAAAAATATAAATACTTAGTGTTTCATCAAAATCCTCAGAGCACTTTGAGACTAGATTCTTACACTCTTAAGGGATCCCAGTGGGTTGGGAGGCAGTGCAAAGTCACCCAGACCTATGACGGTAAAGAACAGGGGAAAAGAAACGATTTGTGGGGCTAGGAGAGAAAGACCCTTACAACAGGGATGCCCAGGACAAGCATTTCCCCAGCAGAGGTGCTAGGGAGAAAATAAATGAAGATTTGTAGTTTTCTTCACTCTGAAAGCAGGGAAGAAGGACATGGTTTGCAGTGCTCTCACTGGACAGATTTTAAACAAGAAATGAATACAAAACATAGTGATCTTCAGTATCCCCTTTTTCAGCAGTTATTCTCATGAACATATGATACAACATTTCTCTTTACGTCAGTTCTGGCTTAGAAAGTGCCCACAACTACTGATTTTGTGATTCATAACACAACTGTTAGCTTCACGGAATTTCAAGCTCTTTTTTAAGATTCAAGAGCAGAAGCTGCCTTCTCAGCTGTTTGGTTTCAGATAAAACTTAGGATGAGGAAGTTTGATCTCTCTTTATTATCATGGGGAAATAACAGCTCCATGCTCACTGAATTGCAACTTTAACCCTTTTGCGGAAGAATCCTGGGCCTGATAAAATCACAAAAGTCACATTTTCCAACTCTTTAATATTTAACATAAGCATCTCCTTACTTTGTCATGAATCTGTCTACCACTGTGCTTTAGTCAGGAAAGTAAAACATTCACCAGAAGCTGATTCAATTTAATGAATGGACCAGTCATGCTGAGGTCTGTTGCTTTTTAAAGACTTGGAGATATCAGTGATAAAGCATTTGAGGCCAATTTCATATTCAGCATTACTACATTGCCTAGGCTGCAATTACACAGGGGATGGATTTGGCTTGTAGCATTACAAATATCAGTGTAATCAGTCCCGAGCTGAGGTTTCATTCAGCAAGTAAGCAAGGTTGGCTTGTACTTCTTCCCTTCTTCAGTCCTGCAAATCTCCCATGTACTTTCCCAGATCTCACTAGTTAGCATATAAATCTTTGGTTTTGTTTTCAGTATTTTAAAAGCCACTTTGGTTATATTTCATTGTAATGGCAGTCTTGTTAGCATGTGCTCTTCTCATATCCTTGGATGTTTTTCCCTCTTCTTATTACAGAGAGGTATTAGTCCTGACCAAAATGACACTAATGATGTATCAAGTTATGATTAATATATCAAGTCAATACAACAAGAACAGAAAAAGATGTGCAGCATCTTTTAAAGTCTGACCATTTCCTCTGTTGTGGGCCATCAGCCATGGTTCTTAAAGCAGTTTCTCATAAAATGCAAAATGTTTTGCAGAGAAAAAAAGGGATCCTTTATTTTCTTGAAAAGTTTTGACAATTTTCAGTTGACTCTGCTACACAGCTGAGAAGTTTCTGATTTGTGGTACAGGTGTCCTAGAGGATGGATTTCTGCCCAGACATATTCTAAATTAAAAATCACCAGTTTCCAGTTACATTTCAGCATATCACCTGATAAGACACACAGAAACAGAAGGATAGGCAGCACTACAGCTATATCCTTTTATAAAGAGGACCTATCTTCCTTCCAGAACACCATCAACACTATAAAATTGGCTAAAAATACAGGATATATGTAAATAAAAATATAACATCATCAATTATTACCATAGTATTTCTCAGGAGGATAGATTTCTATTTTGAAGAGACAGGTTGGGGGTTTTTTATTGTATTCTTAGAATTTTTCATGAAGTTCCCAGTGTTCTCAAATCTCTCTATCAAATGTCTACCCTTAGCGGATATGTTCAGGGCACGGCATAGCATGCCAGGTGGGTAGCACCACTACCTGTGGATGGCATGGAACCCCAGTGGTGAGGCACTCATCATGAGTCCTGCACTACAGATGACATACACACATTGTCACAGAGGCTCCTGCGAACACCAAAGACCTGATGTTCTGCTACAGCGGTCACTGTACTAGCCAGGCTGCTATGGCAAATGCTCTCTTGATTAGCACACACGGTACCATATCCATACTATTACTACATCTTATTTCTAACAATATTTGCCTTTTAGAATGAGTCAGAAACATCTCCACTTACCATTTTGCTTTGCTCTAGCAGCCCACTCAGAGACTTCATCTTGGGCTCGTCCGTCTGTAAACACAATGGAGATTCGAGGGACATTTGCTGAAAATGGTCTTGCCCCTTCTGCTTCTGTGAAGCTTCTCTCAAACATTTGCTTCAGAGCCAGTCCTGTCATGGAACCTCGCCCCATGTATTTCATTTGCGATACAGCTTTCTTCATGTCTTTGGCTGAGCTGAACTGCCTTAATGTAAACTCTGTGCGAACTTCAGTGGAATACTGAAGCAAACCAACTCGAGCAGCTTTGGGTGAAATTTCAAGTGAATCCAAGATTCCCGAGACAAACTGTTTTACGATTTCAAAATTATCCTCTCCAAGACTTTTTGATCCATCAATCACAAACACTAGGTCAAGTGGGCCTTCAGTGCATCCTGTGAAATAAGCAGCAGAGTGTTCAGATCATGAAAAACTCCACAAGCTGAGAAAGGGACCTAGATGCCCAGGGAGTGCATAAACTCAGAAGTCGTCTAGAGTACCTTGTTCCTGGCTCATCCAACTTTGCCAGTGTGTCTAAAGATGTGTACAGTCTACATTAAAAGCTAAGAGTGTGCCTATCACCAAGAATTTAACAAAAAATATAGTGAGACCGACTGCTTTGCAGAATACTGCAACTCTTAAAAATACAGCAACAATCTGCAAATTTTAAGAATGACTTAAGTGGAGAGAACTGCATCACTAAAGAACATAGGTAGGATATAGAGAAAGAGTTGCCATTATTTTATTCCAGGGATAGGCCAGTATGTTAACTTTACATTTGTGTAGATGACCAGCACTGAAAGACATGGAAGAGAATTACTGGAGCTGCATTTGTGTTGCAGAAGTAGCAAAAACGTAAAGGTGATACAAAGAAATGAGTCAGTGAAGCCACACTTGTATATAAAGTGAAAATCTATTAGAGTGGCAGGAAACAGTGAGGCAAAAGCCAAAGAGCGTGGGAAAGGCTGAGCTAGAAGGGAAGTGTTAGGAAGCCTGCCCGAGTGCTTAGGATGAGGTTCAGGTCTGGGGACAAAATTCACACAATGCACATGTTTTTATAAAACAAACTTAAACCTCTAGTGGCAGAAAAATAGCTAAAAAACTATAGGTGAAAGAGTAAATGCTAGAAATGTGCCTGGCTGCTAGACATGGATCAGAATTGTTTATATATGGATTTTTTGCTTGTGACTCTAACAGTCTTGTAATTAGAAGGCTTATGTATTGCTGAAATTAACCTTTTCTAGTTTCCCCATTAAAGCTGGGAGTCTGTCAGAAGACTGAGAGATTTGGAGTTCTCATACTTTTTGGCAAGTGCACACACAAATATCAAAGCAGTTTGTAGGCATTGTGCATCCATGACAAGGTTAGGGGATTTAGGGACTTGAGATTGTCTTTGAAGCTGCAGACTGGTTCTGCCAGGTTTTTTTTATTCTGGAAAGCAATTGCCTGGACTAGCACGCTCTGTGCAAGGGGCTGGCTGCAGAGATGCTCAGCTCCTATTTGATCAATGTAGCTTCCAGGGAGAATTTGCCATGCTAAGGAATGTAAGATTTGCATCTTAGTCTGGACCAAATGAACTTTGTCCTCCACTCATCTCTGATGTTTGTATAGTAAGAATGCTGTAAGCAGTATGCAAGAGAGAATTGTGCAGCAGAAATTACTTTGACTGTAGAAATTACTGAAGATGTCTGTTACCAAGTCAGTGTAGGAATAAGGAATTTTCAGCTTTAAGGCTTGGGCTTTTCTTCTTAGACAATAACTCTATTTTAAAACTGCTGTCCAAGAATTTCTTTCTGCAGTCATCTGAGGAAAAGATGTGTCACATGTACTAAGGCGATGGAAATGCAATGAGTGTGAATATCAGAACCACCTTAGTATCATTGCATAAGTCAAGATAGGGCAGCAGTTCACAGTGAATGGTTTTAGTTAGGATTGAGATCAGCCATGAACATGTTATCATTCTTTTGGTAATAACAGTCTCTCCAACTAAGGCATCCATTTTTGCAGAATAAATGTTTTTACTGAGTTGCAGTAGAAGAATTTCTCCTCCAAGTATTAAGGGGTGATGAGATAAATGCATGTCATACTCTAAGCATGTCATGTTGGAAGATAAGCAAATAAAATTAATGATATTTTAAAATGGAGGATATAAAGATAAAAGCTCCACAGTATATGAATCTGACTAAAGTGTACATTTCTTGATAGTAAGATTTCACTTTGGCTTTTTTCCTGAAGTTTGGAAAGAATTATTATCGTACTTGATGCTACACCAAAACAACTGTTCCAATTTGTTAGTTTTTTGCTTGCAAGAGCATCAAGTTAATTGTTCAAGACATTTTCCATCACACTCATGTATGCTTTGGGCTTTCATATATTATATCATTTTGAAGTGAGGCATTTGAAGTGAGGTCAAGTAATTTTATAAATCAAAGAAACAAATGCTTTAAAAAAATGTACTTACTTCTGCATGTTTTCTGATCCTCTTGTAGTACATATCCCTCCTGGCATTTACAGATGTATGAATCATCATTATTAACACAAATATGTTCACAACCATGGACAACTGATTTGCAAACATCTTTATCTAGGAAAAATTGAAATATTTATGTATATTCAATTTAACATATTTATAAATTCAAAGACTCCAAACATGATATTTGAAGAATGTGTGACAAAGGAGTATAACATCTTTGTTCATTTAGGTAGCAATGCCAGAGAAGAGTGGCTGACAGGCATATTGAGTTACTTACATCGACATGTTTTCCCATCTTGTCGCAGGACAAAACCCTCATGGCACTGACAGCTGTATGAATTGTTATTATTAATGCACACATGTTCACAGCCATGGTCAATGGATTTACACAGGTCTTTATCTGAGAATTGTTAAGAGAATTTCCTTATTAGACCATTTCTGAAATGCAAAACTGGTATGAACAAGCTTTGAGTGAAATTAAGTCTCTTATTTCTTTTATGACTGAAAAAACATATTCCCCATAAAAGTTTCAGCTACTCACTCCTGCATGTTTTCCTGTCTCGCCTCAATATAAATCCCTTGAGACATTGACACGTGTATGAATCGCCAGTTGGAACACAGATGTGTTCACAACCATGGTTGACTGTTTTGCAGATATTTTTACCTTGGAATAATGAAAATTATATTTAGCACAGTTAGCTAGGTAAATAACTTTCACAAATTGTAAAAATTATGGCAATAATCTTCCATGAAGGACCTCACTTCCATGAAGTTGATTCTATATTAAAGACACAAATAACACACTACCATTGCATGGTGTGTTTCATTAACCCATCAGGAAGTACAGAACTTACTCCCACAAGTTTTCCCGTCTTCCCTCAGTATGGAGTCCTCATGACACTTGCAGATATAGGAATCATCAGTATTAACACAAATATGTTCACAGCCATGGTCAACTGAGTTGCAAACATCTTTATCTGAGAAGAGTGGATGGAGTTTGTGAGGTAAGGTTCATTAGGGAGAGATATCTTTTATTAACTGGCTCAAATAGTTAGAAATCACAAACATACACATGTGCAAACACTCACAGCCATGACACTCAAAAGCCTCAAATATAAACATACTTTTATAGCTCAGGCTACTCACATCTACATGTCCTTCCATCTTCCTTCAGTATGAATTCTTCATGACACTTGCAGATGTAGGAATCTTCAGTATTCACACAAACTTGTTCACAGCCGTGGCTGACTGAATTGCAAATATCCTTGTCTGCAAAGAGAAGAGTTGGTAGCCAACATACATCAGCAGAGGCCTCAATTACATGTGTAATTCATCAAAGTAAGTTCTCATGCTACTTACTTCTGCAGGTTTTCCCATCTTCTCTTAGTAGGAACCCATCATGGCATTTGCAGATATACGAATCATCAGTATTAACACAAACATGTTCACAGCCATGGTTGACTGATTTGCAAAGATCTTTATCTGAAAACAGATGACAGCTCTCACTAGTTAATTCATTTCTACACAAGCATGAGCTGCAGAAAGAAAGTGTGCCGATAAATATCAGACTACTTACTTTTGCATGTTTTTCCATCTTCTCTTAGCAGGAATCCCTCCTGACACTTACAAACAAATGAATCACCAGCATTAGCACAAGCATGTTCACAGCCATGGTTGATGGATTTGCAAATATCCTTGCCTGGGAATAGTTAGATAATATTTAATGTGGTTTGCTAGTTAAAATTTTTTTATAAATACAAACAGTGTGGGGATAATCCCATGAGCAAGGAAGATGGAAGCCTGTAAACTGAAAGCAAATCTCTGGCTAGTTAAATGATAGACAGCTTAGCTTACACAGAGCGTGAGTTCTCTACCATCTCAGCAGAAGGAATTGCATGGTTTGGATGGCCTCCCACTGACAATAAATTATTTTAGGAGTAATCTGACTAGATGAAGGAGGAGGACTTTATATAAAGAGCAGCAAGAGTGAAAGGAGGGAATAATTCAGTCATTTAGCACAAATTCATGCTGGTAAAAACAAAATTAAGCAAAACACCACAGGACATGAAGCAAAATAATTCTTTAACATCCTTAAATCAGTGCCAAGAGTCTGCATGAACAAACCCCAGAAGAATAGGAACTACTAATTTAAGAGAATAAATAAAATCTAACTGGTATTGCTGAAAATTGATGGGAGGATTTGTGTGACTGCTATGTTAAAACCAGTTGGTTAAAACCTCTTCAAGGATAGATGGGAGAAAGTACAGAAGGAAGTGGAGCCATCTATCAGCATTTCCTATTTCTTTTTCACTGCAACACAAAAAAAAATATTCTCAATTGCTAAAGGAACTACCTTTACATAGAAAGTAGAATAGTACTGACAGCCAAGCTCAGACTGACTTTCCAGTAAAATACATAGGTTTAATGTGTAGGTAAGGAAATTTTTATTTTTACAAGAACTTCAATTTGAGCCAAATTACCTGGAGGTCTTATGCTACCAATATAAAAATTCCAAAAACTGCTACAGAGGACAATCTTCTAACTCAACAAGCATTACATTTAAGACATGGCAATCTAAACTAGATCCCATTATAACAGATAAAGAAGAAATTATCATGTAAGTGAAAATTAGCATCTGCTTATACACAGCTGTATGCAATTCAGACACATTTGTTGTTTATAAACAGGATCAAATACAAACCAGCAGCAGACATGGTTATTACTTCAAAAGGATGAGTTTTACATAGCTGAAAACAAATATAAGCCATAGTATTTTGGGATGGGGGGAAAATAATAAATACATAAAAGAAGTGAATGATTGCACTGTTTAAGGTTATTTTACTAGATACCTGCCCCCTCCCCCAATGTAGTCCCATAATCTAAAAAGAATGCCAGAGTAGTTAAAAAAGCAAAAGCAACCTCATTTAGAAATTGAAACTGAAAACAGCTGTAAGATTTGAATAATGATTGAAAGAAAGGCACAATCACAGTATTTACCGAGCATGAAAATACTAGGAATTTGAAAACACTGAAATAATAAGATAAAGAACGAGGGGGTGCATGGCTAACAAAATAAAGGATAGTATGAGTAAGTTATTTAAAGACTATTAGGAACAAAAGGCATTCTAACAATGTATTGTTAATAGACAGAAATGGTAGAATTGCCAATCTTAATGCAGAAATGTTAAAAATATTTAGTGTATTCAGATCTGAACTTCTGAAATAGGCTACTGATGATACTGGAGTGAAGCGTTTCATCAGCTGAGAAGCAGATCGATCACACAGCACCTACTGAACCACACACATTTTTAAATCAGTAAGTTGCAGCAAAGAGTTGTAAAAGACCTGGCTGAAGAACACCTTGGATGCTTGGTGTTATTTTTCAGTAACTCCTAGAACTCTGAGGAAGCCCCAAAACACTGATGCATCCCCAGTGTAGGCACGCACACTGAAAAAACACTATTGTTCCAGGGCTTGAAAAGGATGAGTAGTTCATTGTGAGCCTGTCAGCTTGACATTGATCTGCATTAAAATAATGGAATAGATAATGTGGAACTTGATTCAGAGTAAAATCAAAGAAAGAGAATATCAATCAATCAACTTGGTGTTATGGAAAAATAGATCCTGGAAAACTAAATAAATATCTTTTAAAATTGATTATGAGGCTGGCTCATCAAGCTCATGCTGTTCATACAATGGAGCATTCAGTAAGGCAGCAGTCTTGGTATTTATTTTGATTAAAAAACAGACTACATAATCAACTTTATATGGAATAAGACTGGCTAGAGAGGTCTTTGGAATAAATTGTAAATGGGGGAACATCGAGTGCCTTGCTTTCTAAGAATTTGTCCTGCTTTTCTACTACTTAACGTTTTTATGAAGAAGGCAAAAGAAAATATGAAATAATCACTGTCAAATTTTGTAGGTTACTCCAGTTTTGGGAGAATGGCAAATAAAAATAGAGCAGCTGCTGATATAAGGAGACATGAATCTTTTTGCAAGCTGGATAACAGCAAATCATATGTATTTTATAATAGTCAGAACTAAGCTTATACATTTAGAAACAAAGAACGAAGGCTGTACTTACAGGATGTGGGACACCTGTGTGACTAAGAGTCTTAAACAGCTTATGATCATGGTAGACAACTAACTGAACACAAGGGCTAGCAGATTATTAAAAAAAATAGGTATATTCAAATAAGAATTAGGTGGGCTATAGTTCCTCTACCTTGGACTCTCCTGCGTCTCCTATTAGAAGATTTTGTACCACTGTGGTGCCCCTACAAGGGTGCTGATAAATAGCAGAGGTTTTAGGGGAGCAAGAAGAGACATGAAAAGATTAGAAAACATACAAAGAGCCTGAAGGAGTTTCATCTGCTTATCATTCACAAAAGAACATGTGAAGAGGTTAAGGAACAGCTTAAGTCATGATCTGCATGAATATACACAGAACAACACAGTGGCAAGTGAAACTTCAGCCCATCAAATGCAGCAACATCCTGTACTCAAGATTAAAATTCAACATAATCTAGAAATGAAGTTCACATTTTAAAAGCTACATTCACACCTTAACATTGGCTGATTTTCTGAAATGTATGCTTAGTTCAAACAATAACTAATTCATAGAAGCCTTATGATCTACAGAGAGCAATATTCCATTCTGAGTACTATGAATCAGTGAATAATCTCCTAATAAAAGGAAAATGAAATTTCTTGTTTTATTCATAAGCTACTTACTTCGGCATGTTTTCCCATCTTGCCTTAGCACAAATCCATCATGGCACTGGCAAGTGTATGAATCGTCATTATTAACACAAAGATGTTCACAGCCATGACTGACTGATTTGCAGATGTCCTTATCTAGGAATAATTTAGATTTTATTTACTACAGTTTGATGAATGAGAACATTTCCAAAAATTTAAAGATGAAAAGTAATAAGCTTCTAGTAAATAAAGAATTTAGCCTCCTTTTTGTCAAACAAAATCCCCTGTAAGACCTACCTCTAACACAATATGTTTCTTCAGTAAATCTCTGAGTGCAAGAAAATACAGTGACATAAAATAACTTACTTTTACACGTTTTTTTATCGTCCCTCAATACAAAACCCTCATAGCACTGGCAAATGTATGAACTATCAGTATTCACGCAAACATGTTCACAGCCATGGTCAACAGAATTGCAAACATCTTTATCTGGAAAAAAAAATAAGGTTGTTGGTATTTAAAACATATCTATGAATGCACAGATTATTGAGGAAATCTTCTATTAAAGATAAGGATACTTACTTCTACATGTTTTTCCATCTTCCCTTAGTGCAAAGCCCTCATAACACTGGCAGATGTATGACTCGTCAGCATTAACACAAACATGTTCACAGCCATGGTCAACTGAACTGCAAATGTCTTTATCTGAGAATAGTTGATGATATTTGGTTAAAGCACATCTACAGTGAATGTATCATGCAGAGAGAAGTAATAGCTTTTATTAGTCCACTAATATCACTGAAAGAAATGGGCAAAAATTTAGGCAGAAAACCCTTCTAATTCTTGGTACCTGAAAAAACTGTGAGTCTTTTTTGTCTCCAGTCATATCAGTTTGACTATTAAAATACACTATTTCTGTCCACAGAGTCTCTTACAAACTTCTGGCAGGTATAACAACACTAGTCCTATATTATAACAGTAAACTGTTGTTGTATTGTTAAAACACTTCCACAAATCTACATACTGTACATAAAAGTCTATGTGTAATTATCCGAGTACGTACTTCTGCATGTTTTGCCATCTTCTCTCAGCAGAAAACCCTCATGACACTTGCAAACATACGAGTCATCTTCATTAACACAAATATGCTCACAGCCATGTCTGACCGATTTGCAGATGTCCCGTCCTGGGAGCGATTGATATAAATACAGGTTTCAAATGAGAACATGTTAAAAAAATATAGATATCAAAAGGAAGTTTTTTTCCAGTAAGAAGTGAAAAAACCCTTTTTTTTCCTTGCCTGATGCACATGCAAAAATGTTCAATAGATATTGGTCACTCACTTCTGCACGTTTTGCCATCTTGTCTCAATATAAATCCCTCACGACACTTGCAGATGTAGGAATTGTCAGCACTAACACAAATGTGCTCACAGCCATGGTTGACTGATTTGCAGACATTTTTACCTGGGAATAATTTAATAGATAAAAAATTGTGTTAGTTAAGGGCAAGATGTTCAAAATCTTACAATTCCCAGCTACTGAATGTTCTTGCCCTTCCTAACTTAATCCTGCAAATCATTTCTAGCACTTGCTGTCTTTTTTTGTTGTAACAAAAGGGTACATCTTTGTCCTGCTAATTTTACAACCTTTCTGTTAAGGAAAAGTGCACTGCTCCAGTTCTAGAGTCTGTAGAATTTCATGTGTCCCTAGCATGCAGATTAGTGACCCACAGGGATTTCCAAAGGCACCTAAATCCCTCATCAACATTTCAAGTAAACTTTCTGGTAAGAAACATATCTTTCTATCATCATATTTTTATCTTCAATAATGAAATTGCTCAAACCTGAATTAGTTTTGTTTTTTTTTTTCTTCTCTGTGCTTAAGTTCAGAAGGTGTTTGTCATTTTTCTGTAAAGTAGGATTACAAAAGTTCGGTGTATGTAGTATTTAAGGGTAGCAAGAAAAACAAATTACATGATCCTGCTGTGAAATTCTGGAAAATTGTCAGCTATAATTGGGCAAGCAGATGTTCAGTGTGGTTTTCTGACACAGAATTTAGATGCAATTCATAATTCAAAATAAAATAAAATCTATTAATTAACGTTAGATAAATTAACACCTTGCTTTCACTTTCTTCCCCACACCCTTTATTTTCCTGCAAGGACTCAGAATAGACTAGACTAGACTATTTCAGTTGGAAGGGACCTACAACAATCATCTAGTCCAAGTGCCTGACCAGTTCAGGGCTGACCAAAAGTTAAAGCATGTTGTTAAGGGCATTGTCCAAAAGCCTCTTAAACACTGACAGGCTTGGGGCATCGACCACCTCTCTAGAAGCCTGTTCCAGTGTTTGACCACCCTCTTGGTAAAGAAATGCTTCCTACTGTCCAGTCTAAACCTCTCCTGGTGCAGCTTTGAACCATTCCCACATGTCCTGTCACTAGATACAAGGGAGAAGAGATCAGCACCTCCCTCTCTGCTTCCTCTCCTCAGGAAGCTGTAGAGAGCGATGAGGTTGCCCCTCAGCCTCCTTTTCTCCAAACTAGACAAACCCAGAGTCCTCAGCCACTCCTCATAGGACATGTCTTCCAGCCCTTTCACCAGCTTTGTTGCTCTCTCCTGGACATATTCAAGGACCTTCACATCCTTCTTAACTTGTGGGGCCCAGAACTGCACACAGTGTTCAAGGTGAGGCTGCACCAACGCTGAATACAGTGGGATAGTCACCTCTTTTGACTGGCTGGTTATGCTGTGTTTGATGCACCCCAGGATGCGGTTTGCTCTCCTGGCTGCCAGGGCACACTGCTGACTCGTAGGGAGCCTGTCTCCCTTTATGCAGGGCTGCTCTCCAGCCACTCCTCTCCCAATTTAGACTTGTTACTCTGTCTCAGGTGCAGAATCCAGAATATGGACTTGTTAAATTTTATCCCATTAATCTTTGCCCAATAAGGAGCTTTTCATTTGTCATGGTAATATCTGGATGGCTTCAATTTTTTTTTCTGTTAATGTTTTTTAACAGCAGATGTTGATGACATCTGTGGATATTATTGGGAATACAGTTACAAAATACTTAATGCCCATGTGTTTTTCAGAGAATGATCCATGATTCTTCTTTGATCACTGAGTGATCAAAGCTATAAAAATGGAGAAAAATTTGCAATGAATTTTTTCTTGATATCTGCCACTCATCATAATGGCATATTGCAGTCAAATGTGTAATGCAATTATCATATCTCTTTTGCAATAATCCTTATCCCATGCTGGATAAAACTACCTTTCCATTAATAATATTGAAAGCTTCATGCTGTAAAACACTTTAGAAACATTATATATTTTTGGTTTGATTTGAGAAGAAAATTACATTGTCCCATATAAGGATGTAAGTCAGAATAAAATAATTTGGGATCTACAACAGTCCAATTTCAGGGCTACTTTTTAAATGGCACAGATGTTTAGGGTGTGCCTAAAAGTATGCATCAGTACCACTTTAGATGCCTTAGCATATCCAAGGTATTGATGTCCTGCTGGCAAATATGACGCCAAAGGGGAAACTATGAACTTTTGGAATCCTTGAGCATTTAAAATGACTCTGGACAGCAATATTTAGGCAATCAAATCCCACCTTACAGATTTCTTCTATGTGTGTAACAAAAATCTGAGTTGCTGAAAAATAACTTACGTTTACATGTTTTCCCATCGTTACGAAGCCTGTATCCTTCAAAACACTGACAAGTATAAGATCTGTCGCCATTTACACACAAATGTTCACAGCCATGATCACTCAGAGCACAGTAGTCAACTCCTGTAGGAGTAATGGAAGTTATTAAAAAAATTTAACAAATAATGAATCAACTATTTTTCATCTCTAGGATTTGCATGACGTATAAGTAAATGTAAATACATTGAACTGCTTAAACAATAATCCAGTTCCTTATCTGATAATACACATACAGCTTCAACAAAATGTAAGAGGGCCTTGTGGTGTATTTTCCATTGATTGCTTTAAGCAGAGTTGAGAAAACATACTTTCCTATGCTTAACATAGCTCAATAGAGTGCATGTCTTAGTATTACAAATTGAATTTAAGAAAAACAAAACACTTCAGCAATGATTTTACATAAGACAGCAAAGACATAAAAAGTACCTTGTGAACACTCTTCTTCAAATACAGTCTCTAAATGGCCCGATGTGAAGGTGGCAGTCCCCAGAACTCAGTTGTGCACCTGACCCAGCTGCCATGGCAGCAAGCAGAAAACCTCTCAGGGACCTCAGTGGGCTTTGACTTAGACTATTCAAGCTTTTGCAAAGAATTGTGAATGCCAAGTACTGTCAAATATGGTCCATTTTTCATCTCAAATTTCCTAAGTATTTCTTCTCTGTAATACAAAGACATAGGACCCCTGGGATCCTGCAGACAGCACTTGCTACTGTCTATTGGATACACACACAGTGTCACTCATTTTTTTGTAATGAGTTGTCAGAGTGGACATCTGTTTACCATTCAGGTGCTCCCACAGCTGTCTTAAGATACATTGTGCCCATGTATATGACATCAGAATTGTAATTCCCAGATGTCTTCCCATTAGGAGTTGTATATGTTAAATGCTAATCTCTTCCATTCAACTGCTCATTTGGGAAATCCCAAAGTGCCAAAACTCTTTTTATTATAGCCTAAAAATGTCTACGAGGAAAATAACTCGAGTGAAAAAACCGACCTCCTTTTACTACAAAGGAAAAGGGATTTTCCATTTGCAAGTCAATAAAACCCCATAGTTTGTCTGTTTCTAAATTTCCAGTGGTTCTTTTAGATAAATGCCTAGAAAAATTGTTTCTAGTAGACCCTATTGCTTTTACATGTACACTAGTTCTGCTTTTGCATCGCTGTCTGCCACCTTCTAGAGCTGCAGTGGCAGACAGAAGCGAAGTCTGTCAAGGTATCGGATGGGCTAAAAAGGTTAGTATGGAGGCAAAGACAAGGTTAAAGACAAAGACGAATTGCCTTTGCTGATTTGCCTCACTTCACCCTAGATCATTTTTGTGACTGAGCACTTGCAGTTTGACTTCTGTTAAAACTGTGTTGCCCAAGTGCAAGAAAAGAAGCAAACTCTGGAGCTGCTTCAACACTCAACAAGCTTGAAAAATAACATACTTCCAGAATCTGTAGAAAAAGTGGCCAAAACCCTGTCATCAGAGGTCAAGGAGAAGCCAACAGGCAAAATGCATTCACATTCCTCTTTTCCTGGCCCTTTCTATACATTATTTTTCCAGTGAAGGAGGCAATTTGGCTATTTGTGAAACTGCAATGATTCTCAATGATCATTAGACTTAAAAAGCGTGGAGAACTGTCAGGACAACTTTTGATCAGCTATTAAGGGTTCCCATGCAAAATGTAAAGCTCAGTGTGGACTCTCACTCCTCCTGCCCCAGGTAAGCTGATGCAGTTTGCCTGGGGGACACTGCTGTCAAGATGACCTGTCAGTCAGACACATTTGTCATGTGACTGAAAATCTGTCCTCAACACCTGGGGATGAACAGATCTTCCAGAACTTTTCTGAATATGTGAAGATTTACAGTTATCTTGACAAGTATCCTTTCCTAAGTCCTTTTTCTGTCTGTTTCTGCCTTCAAATCATTATTAAAGTATTATCAAAATGCAGACTGCAAGAATAAATTGAAGGTGTGTCCTTTCCCAGGTGAGCTGAGATCAAAGAGGTTCTCACAAGACTTACGTGTGCAGGTTTTTAGGTCCTCATTAATGACAAATCCTTCAGAGCACTGACAGACATAGGAGGCATCAGTATTTAGGCACAGTTGCTCACAGCCATGATTGCTTTCAGCACAGTGGTCCACTCCTATTGATTTGTGTTAATAATTGAAGAAATCACATTGGAGCCTTACATACATACACTGTGACACTGTAGTTAGTACACAATGCCTTTGCAGAGCAAAGGAAAAAGATCAGTACAGCTTTTTATTTATGCAGTATCCCCACCTATTTGAGTAACCTGAGTTAATTAACAACAGATAAGTGAAATGAATATAACAACCCCACTTGGCAGATAACAAACTGGATGAAGCGCAGATCTCCCTTGCCAAAAACCACAAAGGTTTTTTTAATGCAAAGTGGAGTGAAGGGAGAACCTCAAAGTCTCGCCTGGTCTTACCCACAGAATCATGCTTTCTTTCTTTAAAAAGCAAGACTCTCTCTTTTGTTGACCATAAAATTTTCTCAGAGAGAAAGTATGAATATTAGTAACTCTTGAAATAGAAATTAGGGGTTTCAGATTATTTCATAAACAGTAAATTCTTTTTCAACAGGATGAGAAATCACCAATTTAAAACTTCAACCTGACAGCAGGTTCAAGCAGTTAAAGTCTAGTGGGGGACAGATATGACTTATGAGTGTGAGAGTGTCTTAATATGTTCCTTTTCTTTGATTTTCCTATTCCTAAGTAAGATAAAACGGAATATTTTTTTTAGTCTTATATGCAACTGGTTGTGTGAAAGATGGAAAGGTGAGGGAAGGGAGAGAGAAGTGTGAATTCTGTTTAACAATTATATTGTCTCAGAATGGACAGCAAAGCAGTAGGGTGAGATACGTGCACTTGCAGATGTACTATGTAATCTGCTGACTCTGTAAGTATAGAAAAAGCACATTTTAGGAAAAAAGCTTTATACTGAACTTCCTCATAATATTTTAGTGCTATTTTTAGTTACATAGGCCCAGATCACTTTAGCTTAACTTGATCATAAGTAGTGGAGTTCCCTCAGACACAAACATGGTCTCATATGTCTCTATTTGCAAATCATTTACAGATGTGAACAGGCATGCCTGCAGCTATTTGTTTACACAAAAATATTCTGTACTTAATGAAAAATTACTTAGTTCTAAATATTGCTGTTTATTAGTTTATTTAACTAAGCAATGAGTTTGCAGTAATTGGTCCAGATTTACCATTATACATAGATGGAGATAATGTTGGCTTGAGTAAGTGAAGCTGAGGTGTCAGTTTTTACTAGCTGAAGCAAGTTCCAGCTGGAACATTCTCCTTTTTCCAACAGTTTACATCATCATGAAGGGGCTTGTGTAACTTCTCAGAGCACACAAGAAATGTGGAGAAAAAAAAAAGGAAATAAAACCCCCCAGTATTCTCTGTGAAAAACTGCATCTGTTTGGCAGTGTCTTTTACAGTACAAACACCCACACTAACGTGAATTTTAAGATTTAAATACTTTGGTTCTCATGCAGAATCTTGTAACACACTCTTTCAAAGAGTGGTGTAATCACAAAGCTGCTAATTACCAGGCTTTAGAAATTAGTATAACTGTCAATTTGGCCATCATGTGTGCTTCATTACATGTGTAAAAAAATGTAAGAAGGTGAGGAGACACAGGAAGGCTCGGTATTTTTAAAAACAATGTGTGTCTTGGGATACATTAATTTTTAGATATTCAAGTTGTGATAGCTTAAAACCTAATTGCTTAAAAGTTCTGAGCTCTTGCAACACATCCAAGTTTCCTTAAATATGGCTTTATCACAAACAGTTTATTTAAAAATAATTACTCCCTGGACTATCAACTTTTTTTTTTTAATTTCAGTGACTGAGTGTTCCTTTGGAAAAATATGTTGTAAGTACATCAGGGAAAAACGCTGCCAATATTTTAGATGATGTGCAAAATAGTTCTCTGCAATAAAAATATCTTCTAAAAACTGGGTGATGTCAAGTGGGCAATTTTGTTGGGTTTTTCTGGTGCAACACTGATCCTTTGTTTAGAAACATTCTTTAAAAGAGGACATTTTATCCAACAGATCACTGAAAGTGTAAACATATAGAAGGGGGAAGTCTTTACGTATCTCCACATATCAGCATACATCAGCATCAGGTATGCTACAGTTTCACAGCCCATAGCAATGATACAGATGTTCAACAGTAAGCACTGCTTTTGTGTTAGACACATTGGCTGAACACATTTTCCCAGTTATTTGGATTGGGGAAGATGATGCTTTAGTTCTCTATTGGATCAGGGATCTCACTATAGCATTACTTCACTAGGCCTGGCTTGTGGTGGACGTTACAGTAACATACGTTTGCATAGCTCAGATCTCAGAAGGGACTCAGGAGTGTTTTCTCATTCTGTTCACACCTCGCCCCACTGCAGTAACTAGTCGCTGCAGTTCATGAGACACACTCATTTCTGCACGTATTGCCATCATGTCGTTGGGCGTATCCAGGATAACATTTGCATGCAAAAGACTCTTCCATGTTAACACACTCATGTTCACAGTCATGCTGACCTAAAGCACAGAAGTTTGCTTCTGTGGAGAGAAAACCAGTAAAGAACTCAAGCCAGCCACGAGGCTTTCTGAAGTAAAATGGCTTAGAAAAACTCACTTTTCTTAAATGATACTGCATTCTGTGCTTTGGACACCTGTTAAAGCTGATAGTGAGCTCAGGATCTGAAAGCAGATAGCAAATACTTGGCTATGCAAGACTTCACTTTGACTCCCACAGACCTGCTCCTGTATTCATCAGAAGTCATGCATGGTGAAGGAGGAATGCCTGGTGCTAGTCACCAGTGATGCATTCTTCCTGATTTATAAAGAGGGCCTATATGCAAATGTTCTGCTTTATTTTACAAGCTTATCTAACATGATATATCCTTGTTATAACAAGATTTGGAATAGGAGCTTAATCCTGGAAACGTCACCAGGTTTACAGCCAAATCCAAAGGCCCTCAAGGTTAAGGAAAAATACCCCAAATGGGAATTACAATTTGCCTTTAATTTGCAATTATATCCTTGGCAATAAATATTCTATGCAATGCTGTTCTTTTGCTCCTACACTCACCAAGGCACATCCAATCTACAAAAACATGAACGTATTAAGATACCATATAGATAATAAAAAACAGAATAGCATGGATTGTTGTAAAACCAGTACTCTGTAGACAAAGATGCTTCATGAGAACGCATCTTTAAGACTGAAAGAAAATACAGTTCCAAAACCAGATAAATTTTATGAGCATCTAGAAATATAATAACGTTGCTCCAAGCAATATCAGCAGTACAATTCTTCCCCCCAAGAACTGAGTCACCAGATCAGGCTAGTTCATTTTGCTGAATATATTCTCCTTAAACTTCAGCAACATTACATTGAAAAGCTGCTGTGATTCCAAGCCACTACTCAAGGAGAGCTGTAACATGGAAGTCTTTTTAATGTAAATAGTATGTGTGATTGGTTTAGAATCCTGACATTGCTAAGGCTGTTTTTACAATTTTTTTAGGAAACTGTGGGGTTTTGTGTGAGACTTCAAGTTGATTTTAATAGCTACGTTATCTATCCAATACTTTCCCAAACTAATGAAATACATCTATCCTTGGCTAAACCAACTGGGCAAAGCAAGGTGATTTTTTTTTTTTTAAAAAAAAAGCTGTTTGTGTCACTACAAGACAAGGTCAGAAAGTTTCAAATAACTAATGAAATTATTGGTTTTGAGCCACTCTGGTTCTTATATTACTCCTCAGGTTTCTGTAAATCTCTTCAGAAAACATCTAATATACAATCTAGTCTACAAAACAGCAAACAGTATATTTTTCCAGCATGTCTGGCTTGTTAAAATTCAAGTTTACAAAGAAACATTTGTTTCAACCTTAATTATACAGAAAACTTTCATCCTTTCAGAAGGGAAACCATTCACAGCAGGTTTAAGAAATAACAGCAGATGAACTTTATTATGTCCAAAGGATTACTCACTTTTGCATGTTTTCTTATCTGGATTAAGTCTAAACCCTTCTTGGCATCGACAAAAATAGGAATCATTTGTATTAACACATTCCTGTTCACAGCCATGGTCCTGAAGAGCACAATAGTCTGGTCCTAAATGGGAAAAATTTCTGTCAGTGAGGAATGTAATTCCTCAAAAATAAGCTAGGTGAAAAACACTCACTTTGTTTTCTTTTCTTTAGCCATTTTTTTTCCTAGGTACCATTTTGACTTTTTAACATATTGTTTCAAACAATGAAAATAAAACGTTCCTTTTTTCCAAATATCTGCCATACTTAGATGTACCTGATATGTACACTTCAATCACAGAATCATCTAGGTTGGAAAAGACCTTGAAGATCACCTAGTCCAACCATTAATATGAATTCTTATGAATTAATGAATTCTTTGAGAACACATGTACTACATGCAGTAAAGTTAGAATCTTAAATACTTCTTAACATTTTGCATCTAAGTCCTATATGTTGCCTCATCAAAATTGCCTCTATTTTACTCAGAGCAAGTTAAATATGATCTGTAATAAATACACAAACATGCTTTTGAAAGCCATTCATTAGATCAAAGAAGAACAATCAGGTCATCAACAGCATTGGTGTTTTAACAGCTCTTGAGTGTTTGCTACATAGTTCTTCCATTTAAAATGTTCATGAAAGGGAAGATGAGCAAAGTCTAGAAACAGCTACTACTTGTGTATAAAGTACCTTAAAAAGAAAAGTAATTGTGCGGTAAGCACTGGGATATTTACCAGATGGTGTTTACCACTATTGATGAAGTCAAAGAACCTGACATTTGCTTAGATGAACCCTCTGGCCATCACTTAGTTTTATATCAGTGGAGTTAATTAATTTATACTAGTGAAAGAATGGTCTTAACCCCTCAGCACTGCTAAAACTAGAGAAACAAATCACAAATGAAGTAAGTCGCATTTTTAAAGACATCCAGGCACTTCTGAACACCCAAAACTTGATTACACAACCTGAAAACTGATATTCAGAGGTTAATTATTATTCCCAGAGATAACTGACTTCTTGAGGCACAAACTGTTCTTGCCTTGTATGTGTGGTGGGCTAATGCAATTGAGCCTTTATATATGATGAAAGCCCTTAGCAATAATAAACCACCTATATTTTCAGGACAAACAAAGTGGAATGCGACTTTCTAAGAAAAGCTGAGAGGAGTATTTTATCATTTATGAACTCCATTTCATACATTTATAGAACATTTCCTTTACCAAAGATTTTTATGACATCATACGCACATACACATCTAAATAACACAGAGATACCTTAACTGTTTAGTAAAAAAAAAAAACCCAAACTAGAAAACATGGTTTATTCAAGACTGCACTGGAGTGACAGAAACCATAAAACCATGTGTGTGTACCAAAGGAATATAGCCGTATGCCTTCTGGACCTACTCAGTGCTGTGTTGCGTTTACCTGCTCAAATCCTTGCTAACTCAAGTGTCAGGACAGAATTTTCCTGCGTAACTGATTCAGAAGATGACCACAAGAGCTGAAAAATATGTATTATTATCTTTGTTGAAACCTTGAAGCTATTATGTTGGGAACACTAAAACCACATTTCATTAACACAGTCCAGATTAAGGATGCTAACAGAAGGCTGCTACCAGCTACATGAACCCACCCACAACTCTAAACAGGGGTCTTCCCTAAAGAAAATGGTTGAGGCTCAGCACCCCTAAGTATAAGCAGAAGCTACCATCAGTCCCCTTGAAGGGAGCAGCAAGAGTGGCAAAAGTCCCCTTAATAGTTAACTTAGTAGCTAGGAGTGACCTCTACCTGCCTCACTGAAAAATCTGAATTTGCAGCTCTCTTCCAGCCATACATAGACTACTCTGCCGGTGTTGGCAGGGTTGATCTCATGAGCCGTGTTCCTTGTATTTCATTCCAAGAAGTTTGGAGTAATTCCCAGAAAAAACATTTGTCAGATATGCATGACTGTACTGATAACATTTACAATTTCAAGCTTTTCTTTGTAGCTATGGGCATGAAAGCTTACTTTCTATTTTTGAAAGGAAAGCCAGGACTCTGAGAAAATCATGAGATCTCGAGAGCTGGTGCCCCAGGCCCAGGCTTGCTTGCTGATGCAGAGATCTGGTCAAGCATGGGTATGAGTCTTGGCTAGTTGGTGATCATCCCCGAGATTCAGTACATAAGCCAAATATGCAGAAATTTATTTTAAAGGTTTGAAATTTACAAACATTTTAAATCCAGTGATCTGAAGTTTGTTTCTTCATGTTTATACTGACTCAAAGGCAGCGTGATTTAGAACATATGGGAGCTAGGGGACACTTTGCTCTGAAGAGCTCTCATTCTGTCTTGACTTTTGTAGCATTAAGAGCTACACAGTTCTTTCATTCATGCTTTATTTTATTAACAAGGCTCAAAAGATACAAAGTGTAAGCAAAAGTGGCTTAGTAAGTTTTACTTATGCTTAGATTGAAGACATGCATCTTGAAAGAGAATGATTTGACATAGTATTTGCTCATTTAGCCCTGATTCAGCCCTGACAGCTCCTTCTGAATCAATCTCTAGGGCCTACCATGTCCAGTCACTTTGATTTTTCCCTAATTGCAACCTGATGGTATTTTCTCCCTTAATTTTACACTAATTTAAAGCATTTACAACAAAACAGAATGCAGTTAACATGGCAGAGATGCACAGATCTGTGAGAAGCCTTGTCTGCGGCCTCTGCCCCTTGGCTTGGGAAATGCATTTAATGTCAGGCTCTCACCCTTGGTTCTTACCTGAGCTTTGTTATAGGTATGCCTGTGCCTAGCCTTGCATTTTGCTGATCTTGACTGCTGACTGGCTGATTTGATTTCCTGAATTGACTTTAGACCTCTCTTGACGCTATGGACTTGTCTGGTGATCACTGGATTGTTGGATGAGTCTGGTTACTGTCATTAGGGCCTGTTTTGTTCTTCTTCTTTGGGTGCTGTGGGATCAAAGGCCTTGTCAGAGAGATTACTGACCCTGCCTGCCTCATAGCCATCCTTGGCTCCTAGCTTGCACTCCCTTGCAGAGCAGTGTACTTTTATGTTATATGTTAAAGATCTCCTCCATTCCAGAGATCCAACATGAAACATGTCTGGTCAAGATCAGAGGGGAAATGACACTGGGAATGTGGTGGTGAAGTCTGTTACCTGACCGAAAGGATGTACTGAATAAGACTTTCTACAAACAGATAGCAGAAGTCTCCAACTCATAGGCTTTTGTTCATGTTGGAAATTTCAACCAGCCAAACACCTACTGGGAGGGTAAGACAATGTTGTGCAGGCAACTCAGGAGGTTTCTGCACAGACTTGGTGACAACTCCCTACCACGAATTCTTGAGGGGTGATGTTCTTCTTGACTTGCAGCTGTGACCATGATATGACTGAGTTCACAATCCAGAAGGCTAGGAAGGAAAACAGCAGAATTCAGACTCCATATTTTACAAGCTCAGATTTCAGCTTATTCAGGGAATTGCTAGGATGAATCCCCTGGGAAAGAGCCAAGAAGAGAAAGGATGCCCAGGAGAACTAGGTGATTTCTAAAACTTGCTAAGAGCTCAGGAACAAATGATTCCATTGAACTGCAAAATCTGCTTAGAAGATCAAAGAGCTTCTCAGTGAACTAAAACACAAAGAGGGAAAATAGTAGAGGGAGAAAGAAGGACCAAGAAAAAAACAGGAGAATAAAGCATTGCTTAGGTACTTTGGGACAAAAACAAAGCCCAGCTGGATCTATTACTACTGAGGTACATTAAGGGTAATAAGAAGGGACTCTACAAATATGCTGGTAGTAAAAAGAAAGTCACAGAAAATGTGGGCCTTTTGGCTGAGAGAACAACCTAGTGATGACCAATACAGAAATGGCTGAAAAAAATAAAACCTTTTTTATTCCTGGTTCTCACAGACAAAGCCTACTCCCAGATTTCCATGTGTATCAGTACAGTTTGGGAAAGAGAGGGGCTAGCAACTTCTGTTAGAGACTACTTAGAGAAACTGGATATAGACAGATCCATGGTATGACTGGTATTCACCTGTGGGTGCTGAAAGAGCTAGGCAATGTGACACCACTGTCTATCCTGTATGAAAATCCACAGGGACTGAGAGAGGTCCCTCATAACTGAAAAATGCTAATGTTACACTCATCTTTAAAAAAAAGGCAGGAAGAAAGACCCAAGGAACTATAGACCAATATGCACCTTTCAGTCCCAGGATCATAGGGCACATCCTCTCAGAATTAATTTCCAAATATACGAAGGACAAGAAGATTATTTGGAATAGTCAACATGGATTTACCAAGGGCAAACCATGCCTGATCAACCCATTCACCTTCAGTGATTAAATGACTGCATCTGTGGACAAGGACTTTGGCACTAGTAAAGCTCTTTGTGCTGCCTCCCGCAGCATTCTCATTTGGAAGCTGAGGAAGTATAGGCTGGAAGAAAGAACTGTTAGGTGGGGTGAAAATTTGCCAGGCCACCAGCCTTAAAGGATAGTGATCGATGGCTTCATGTCTGGTTGGTTGCTGATAATAATCAGAGGACCACAGGGGACAGTACTGGGGGTCACATTGCTAAACATCTTCATCAGTGACATAGGTGATGATACAAAGCTCACCCTCAGCATATCTGTGGGTGACACTAAACTAGGGACAGTCACTGAAAACAAACAGCAGAACTTCAATACTGAGGAACCTTGATAAACTTGATGATTGGACCAGAAGATGTCTTATGAAGTTCAGCAAGAATTGCAAAGTTCTGCATCTGGGTTGGAAACACTCCACAGTTTGTACAGACTGGGAAGTGACCCGCTTTCAGGGAGCAGCATGGGTCAGCCGCTCCCTAAGGGAAGGAGAGCCGGGAGCCAAGGGCTATAACACAGCTGAGCAGGGTAGGGGCCTTGTCAGACAGGCAATACCCAGGCAAGGTGAGCAGGACAGGCCTGGAAATGGTAGCCAGGTTTAACCAGAAGTCCAGACCATCAGACAAGTACATGCTGTGAGGCAGGTCTGAGGTCAAGCCAGGAAGCCAGCCTGCATGTCAGGATGAGGTGGCGCCACTCCTGGTGAGGGCAGCCAGGGTCTGACACAGCCCAGTGTGGCAGGTCCGCAGTGGCAGGGCAAGGCCATGGTCAAGTTAGGAAGTCAGTCTGCAGGTCAGGTTCTGGATCAACAAGGGCTATTGCCAGGCTCAGCTGGAGACTGCACTTGACATGCTTTTGTGCAGTTCTGGAACAATCCCATCCCTTCTCCCCCCAGTTAAAGGGAATAAATTGAAGAGGGCTCAACAGAGACCTTCTGCTGGGGTATAGTGCACCTGACTTGTGCAGAGAACCTGAGAAATCTGGTCTTACTGTGTTTGGTGAAAAAGAAGATATCTAACTGCAGCCTACAATTACTTCTTGTAGGTCATTACAAAGGTGATGGAGCTAAACCCTTCTTGGCAGTGCCAGATGATGTAACAAGGAACAATGGTCACTACCTGTGGCTTGGGTGATTTGTGTTGGACATGAGGAAAATGTTTTTCACTAGTGGGACAGTGCAGCAGTGGAATAGGTTGCCCAGAAAGGTTGTGGACTCTCCACTGGAGCTTTTTGAGACTCAACTAGACGAAACCATAGCTGACTCAATCCACAGTTTGTGGCAGTTCCACTTTGAAGTGAAGGCTAGAGTAGATGACTTCCAGAAATCCTGTCCAACCAGCATTTGATTTAAACAGGTTGAAATAATTCATACAGTTAGACCATAAGCTGAAAACTACTTGAGACATTTAAAATGTTTATGCAGTTTTAAGGTCTTTGTTCAGTTCAAACTGGGGAAGAAAACACTGCTTAAAATCCACATTCTTAAATTGAAGGTATTAACAAAAATTGTGCTTGGGCAGTGTCACTTACACTATAGTAAGATTTCAAGATTTCAAAAATCTATGGATAGTGGAAGCTTAAGAGAATTTAGCCAGCCCTTAGCTGACAGATACTTGATACACGGGTGAGTTCATACAATCTACAAGCAACATGAATCAGTACAAACTGTACTCTGGCCCTTGGGAAGGCAGAAAATTTATCTCCCCTGACTCTGACCATCTAAAAATTAGGTGTCATCCAGGCTCCCTGCATAGTCAAGGAAAATACAGGTACTTCTGTAAATTTGTGTCAGAGCTGTGAGCAATGGCTTTCTAGAAGTGTGTGTCTCCCTTGATCATAAGGTCAGATGTACAGCCTGGATTAGATCTTTCCTTCTAAATGTTAAATTTAAGTGAAATAGATACTGTATCGGGTCTGGCTGAGCCAGAATTGGTTTTCCCCTGTAGCAGCCCTCATGGTGCTGTGTTTTATGCTGGGAGCTGGCAGAGTGTTGATAGCACACTGGTGTTGTGGCTACTGCTGAGTAGTGCTTACACAGCACCAAGGCTCTTTCTGACATTTCCCCCCCCCACAGTGGGACGGGGTGGGCAAGATCTTGGGAGGGGACACAACCAGGACAGCTGACCCGAACTGACCAAAGGGATATTCCATACCATATGACGTCTGCTCAGTATAAAGCTGGGAGAAAGGAGGAAGGGGGTGGGGTCACCCTTGGTCCTCCGAGGCAACTGCTACGCGTATCGGAGCCCTGCTTCCTGAGAAGGCCCGACATCGCCTGTTCATGGGAAGTAGAGAATAAATCTGTTTTCTTTTTTTGCTTCCGCGCGCGGACCTTTGCTTCGCTTTGCTTATATTAAAACTGCTGTTGTTTTACCCACAAGGGTTGTTTTGTTTTCCTATCTTATTTTCATTCCCTTCTTTGCCCTATTGAGAAAATAAGGGGAAGGGGGGGGAAGTGATAGAGCGACTTGGTGGGTACCTGGCATTTAGCCAAGGTCAAACCACCACAGATACCAAGCACAATATACAGTCCAGTCTATAGGTTAACATAGTCTCTCATCATAAAGACTGAAATGTCCCCAAGGCTGTAAAAAGCAGAGATGCAGTGCTATATTGATGCATTTTTTGAGTAATAATGTTTGAACATATTATTCAATAATATGGGCTAAATTCACCACTGGCATCAGCAGTTCCACTCACATAAAACTAATGGAGTTTGTCTGCTTACAGACACAGTAGTAACATTTCTTTATCAAGGCCCATATTTATGACGAAAGGTAATTAGGAAGGTAGGTTACGGTTTTCCCTTCACATTTCCTGAAAGTGAGTTATGACTTAAACATGTGGAGGGTTTAGCTTGTTTTCCCAATTATAGGAAGCCTTGGCAAGAATACTTTCTGGTATGTCAGTTCCCCTCCGCTTTATATCCCCTCCTAACTCTGGTATTTTGAGCTTGTTAGCCTGGTATCAATCAAATTTGACAAACAAAAAAGCCATGAAGTTACTAGGACCTGATGGAAACATGGAAGCTTGATAGAAGATACTGATGTTGCTAGAGCTTTGGAACACTGTAAAAGAACCCACTCCTGAGAAAAATCCATAGGAAAAGAGGCTGAAATGTCTTCTCTGATTGTGGAACTACTCTATTTAATTTTAGTTTGTCTTACAAACCAAACTGATTATAAATTGTCTTGTACAGACTTGTTTGTTTACCCAGATAAGGGAGATGATATTGTAACTGGATATGGATAATCAGAGACTGTGCAAGACAAAGCTTTGGGCTTTTACTGTTGAAAAGGAGTCTGGTTTCATGTTAAAAGTTTCCTGTTCATTAGAGGTCCTCTCTCCTTAGCCCCTCCCCCAAAAAGCCAAACTACCCCCCAAAACAACTTGCATTGCTTTCAAGACCTTTGGCTTCTAGGACACTCCAATATTTTCTATACCTGATGCATTATTCAGTGTTCCCAGGACCAGTGGGAATATTACTGCTGAGAACTGGAAGACAGAAGAAGTACAAACTGTTCATAATTAAACCTCATCACAACTTACTTCTGCAAGTTCTTTTGTCTGGATTTAAAATGAACCCTGGGTGGCATCTACAGTAGTAGGAGTCTTCAGTGTTAACACATTCGTGTTGACAACCTTGGTTATCCAAAGCACAGTAATCTACAACTGAAAAAGAACAAGACCAACATGTACAATTTAGAAAAACAAAATTAAAACTATTATACATAGATATTATGATACTAGTTACACATAGTAGCTATAAAAAAAAGACATTTCTGTTCTGAAGAGCCCTTCTGCAAAAAGTAGTGCACTTTCAATATCAGCTGGTAGATCAGATTTGATATGAGTCCTGGATCATTTCTCTTACCCTTTGAACATTCATCAACTCTTGGATTGTCAGGAGCCTTCTCAACATGTTTTCTCAGATCTGAAAACCAAGCCTCAGTCAGTAACTCTGTCCAGATGTTCACACTGTAGCCCAGGGCATAGCAAAGTTTGCTTGATTTAGGTCTGTCTTCTGTGTCTCCAGACTCAGTCCTGGAATTGCTCTACTTTTCCTTAGTTCCCTCCCAGTTGTATTAGTTCTCAAGAGCTGTTCCTGTAGCCTCAGTATATAGGAGACCCATGGCAATACCTTCTACACCAAGGACTGTCACAGTACATTCATTCCCTCTGATGTGCTCCAGATTCATCCTGTACAAAGCAGCTGCAGCTATGAAGCCTGAGAGTTTCAAGCTGATATTCACCACTGATATTTTGCTTATATAATACCTTTTGTATGAGAGAATAAAATATCGTAGCTCGTCCAGTCACTTATTTCACAAGTCTGGTCATTTATTATGCCAACCCATATTTACAAGATAGATCACCAAAGGATAATAAGGTAATACTTTAGAGAGTTTACTCAGTCAAGCCAATTCAAAAGTGCCAAACAAGTTAAATGATTTTTTTAAAAATTTCTTTGCAGGTCAAGCTGTTTCTTCACAAAGAAAGCTTAGAAGAAACTACAGATAAGTCACAAAGCAGGTGTTCTGTCCCCAAAGAGCTGCCAGGCTCACATTAGGCAAGTTTAACTGATTCTTTCTGCAGAAGACAGTAATGTGCTCAGCTTCACACAGACATTTAACGAGACAGATTCCCCTTCTTTGCCAACTGAGTATGTTTTTCATTACTTTATACTGCTGAGCCTCGCAAATTGCTTTAAGAGCCAGTAATTTGTTTTAATGAAATCAGTTCTTTCTTCAATAGCCCTGTCTTTGCAAATCATGTGTATGCTCAGGTGTGCCAAGATATTTAGTCAAAGTCATCTAGTCAGGAAAGCGGATAATACATTTAGTTACTCTGAAAGAGCTTCTTTTAACTGTTCAGAATATTTGTGTTGAATCAAGTCAAATTAGACTATTTACTGGCTGCTATGTGAGACCATTTTCCTGGCAAGCACCTTCCTGTTTCCAGACTGAATAAGCTTCATATAAAAATGTATTTACTGAATATGTATTTCAAGGATATAATGTGTCATACAATTAGTCAGCTTTCCTCTTAAATGAATTCTAACCACATGCACATTTTCAACTGTTTTAAAAGATTCATTAAGAAATAAGTAGGCCAAAGAATACATAATTTTTTTTTCTATCTAGCATCATACCTGTGAAACAGCCTATATGGATCACTCCATAAGGTCATCTCCTCCTCTGCATTTAAACCCTAACGAAATGCATTTTTACCACAATACCTGAACTGCCTGACTACAGAACAGAACAGAGTAATTCCAGTTGGAAGGGCCCTACAACGATCATCTAGTCCAAGTGCCTGACCAGTTCAGGGCTGACCAAATGTTAAAGCATGTTGTTAAGGGCATTGTCCAAAAGCCTCTTAAATGCTGACAGGCTTGGGGCATTTACCACCTCTCTAGGAAGCCTGTTCCAGTGTTTGACCACCCTCTTCATAAAGAAACGCTACCTGCTGTCCAGTATAAACCTCCCCTGGTGCAGCTTTGAACCATTCCCACGTGTCCTGTCCATGGATACCAGGGAGAAGAGATCAGCACCTCCCTCTCCACTTCCCCTCCTCAGGAAGCTGTAGAGAGCGATGAGGTTGCCCCCCAGCCCCCTTTTCTCCAAACTAGACAAGCCCAAAGTCCTTAGCTGCTCCTCACAGGACATGTCTTCCAGCCCTTTCACCAGCTTTGGTGTTTGAGAGACAACTAAACAGGTCTTAGAATGCTTTATTATCAACATCTGAGGAACTATGACCCTAAGCACTTACAGATGACAATCTCTTGAGGGAGGAACTGTGCCTTCTTATGGCTATGCATCTGCTAATATACTGTGGACAGAAAGGAAAAAACCCCACAAAATAAATAACTAATTTTTCCAGGCTTGCTTTTTTCCATTTATAGCCTTCTGGGGACCTCTTACTCAAAGAAGTAGGTCTGTTGGCCTGTAAGAATAATGTCTTTCCACTAACACAGTTCAAGAGAGAACATTCTCTTGACAGTTACTTTTGGAGATAAGTATTATTGCCTTTTTTCAATAATTTTTGTATACAAATTGCCCTAATTCTAGCCAGACTTAGCCTTGCAGACTGGCACTAGTAATTGACCTACAAATTCATTTATCTTTTAGCTTCATGTTTCATTTTGGTGGTACTTGCTTAGAAGAGAAACTTCTCAACAGCATGCCAGTCAGCAAGTAGGTAAGCTGTCCATGGAGTTAAATCTTCCTGAAAAGACTGAGAAAAATTAAAAATCTCTATTTCTTACATTGAAGTACTGTAATCCTTTAGTTGGTATGCAGAAAATATACGCAGTTTGTATAAGAGCAAATCAGAATAATATTTTTCTAATTTTTTAAAGTTTTATTTCCATATTTCTGTACTGAGTCATGAGATAAAGACTAGAATGTGAACACTTAGAGATCGCACTGTTTTTAATGTTAGCCCATGTCTATTTCAGTAAGGAACTTTTCTAAAGGATGCATTAATGAACTTTTTAGTGAGCAAGCAATTAATTCAGTTGTCATCTCCCCATGTTTTTTTCACCCTGTTTTTCTTGCTTGGAATTAGCTGGTAAGTGATGACAGCCATCTTTTACTTCCAGTTACCAGTTCTGCACTCTGGGTACTTACACTGCCCTCTCTGAACTGTGGACATCATGGGTCACCTTTCTCTTCTATTGTTGTTTTACTCCTATGATGTTTATATAGATTATTCAGGCTTAGGAGAACGGAGTAAGTTAAGGGGAAGGTTAGAGAAAAGGGTAGGAAGAAAAGATCATAGAATAAGTAAAGCCATCAGGAGAATGAAAAAGAATGGGGGGGAAGAGTAGAGCAGACTCATGGATGACTCGTAAGAACCTAGAAAGCAGCCAAAAAAGTCTAGCGGTGCTAGGACTGCAGAGAGGCGCCAGCAGCCTAATCACTGCCAGGAGAAGAGGTCCCAAGCCCAACAGCTGCAGCAATACGGAGACAGTCTAGCACCAGTGCCAGGAAAGAGAGGACAGCATGTCCAGCAATACCAAGAAGGTAGAGAGACTGAGTGTCCAGCAGCATGATGGAGAAAGAATGGCTCATTACCACCCGATTTTAACTGGCAGGATTTTGTTCATGTGAAAGGAGGGCAGTTAACATGAAAAGCTTTTAAAAAGGCAAAGTGATAGTGCTCTGCCAGCCATACTTATCACTGAGCAGACAACTTCAAATACTGTTTCATCTACAAATTTGTTCATAAACTGTGTTACAAACAGTCAGAGTGGTTGGCCATTCAGTGCTCGACTTGAATGGATACGTTGTAAACTGCCGGTCCTGAGATTTTATTTAATTATTGCCATTCAGAGAACTGGCTGACATGTCAATAAAACAATTAGTATTGCCTTTGATCCTTAACCAGAGAAATTAGCCCATCAGAAAGGAGGAAGAGAACTTAATAAATCTGCTTGTGAAATGAGTTTTCTGTACTTTCTCATTTACTTTTGCTGTAGTTAATATTTTAGAAGTCTTAGATATCTTAGATCTTTGAGACAACTGCAATGTGTATGTCTTGCTGAAATTCTCTCTTTGTTCTCTGGATGAAGAGGAGAAAATAACCTTGATGAAGTCACTGCTTTTTGCAAAATTGTTGTACTCAGTGGTCTCTGGTGTATGTGTACATCAAGATCTTTCTTCTGATCCTGCTCATTTGATAATAAATACTCCACAGAAAAGAATGGTTAACTAGCTTGAGTTATGAAAACTGACAGTTATCACTACACAGTCTCCTTTACAAGGTTTTCCAGCAAGTGATTATTCATTGGTGATCACATCTGCAGAAGCTGTACATTCTTGGTAGAAGCATATTCCTCAAAAATCTCAAATTGTTCAAATCTGAAAAGTCAAATTCTGGAGACTGACAGCTAATAGGATTTGTAGACAAACTAGCAACAAAACTGCAAACTACCCAGACAATCTTTTCTTGTTCAGGAAATGTAGAGAGGCTCAGTTCTGCATGAGTAAAACATAATAAATATACATTGAAACATTCACATGCATCAGTAAGAAAGGAAAAAGTTAAATGGTCAAATAAATTAAAAAGAAGATTGAAAAACAGAAGTGCTAATAATGTGCTTTAAGATCACAATTAAGACTACTAATTATTGCAGGGGTATGAATGGCATGAGTTCATGTTTTTTGCTAAATTAGGTGTAAATGAATAGAAATCAAGTGGAGAGGAAAGACAGCTATAAAATGTAAGATACCATAGTGAACCCATGCATGACCTGTATTTTGAAAATAATGAAAATAACTGAGAATATGAAAGCTTCAAATGTCATCAATGCATCTTATAATAGGGCTGTATTTCTCCATGTCGAAAAGAGTCAGTGAGGACGTAGAAGAAAATGTTAAAGATTTATCACACCTCCAAATAACACTCTTCAGACTTTGCAGAGAAGTTATTAACAGGCAAAAAACAAGTGCCACTCTAAGAAATTTAATAAATGGCATAGAAATATTTTGAAGCTTTTAATAAGAAAAATAGACTTTGTACTTATTATAGAGGATAATAGTAGGTTTGACACACAAAGAATTTCACCAAAATTTACTTTTATCCCTACAATGCTATGGTAGCTACCTTCTCAGTAAGAATATCTTGGGATGTAAAGGACCCTTCAACTTAATAGGGAGAAAATAGTAACAACAGCTGATGCCACTAAGCATAAATATTTTGCATTAGAATATACAGTAGGAAAGAATTGGGGATAAAAGAACCTACCACAGAAGTCACGGATTTTCTGTCTCAGGATATAGTCAAATCAGTAGCACAGAAATATATGCTTTATCCTAACACAGGTAAAGGTCAAGAGGATTAGCTAAAGTTATTGGATGAACTTCTGTGGAGTGTTAGATGTAGAAATCTGGCCCAGAACATCTAATAGGCCTTCTTGCCTAAATAGCCATCATTAGCTGCATTTTCAAAACAAGACAACTTTAGAAAGCAGGTTGTTAAAATGGTATATTAGTGGCCAAATTATGCTGAAGATAAATTATGTTGAGAAATTTAAACACTCCTGTACTGAGATCATGAAGCTACAAGTAAGGGAAACATTTCTGAAGAGTAAGTACAGAGTGAACGTTCTTCAAAACTGCATATGTTATCCTATGTCTAAAAAACCTCAAGACTTCATTTGTGTGTCACATGTGAAACTACATGCAGAAACTTCGGTTCCATAAACTGTCATCTATTTTGCATCTCAAAATAGGATTATGCAAGGTAATAGCTCTGTGAAGGTAATAAGAGACGGATTATATTATGTTAGAGTTTAAAATGACAAGAAAGAGTAAACTGATGGACATTGTGGTGACCTGTGGCAGATTTGGGGCCAAGGATTCACTTGGATCCATTTCCATGGGATTTCAGCATGTGTTTGAAATTAAGCATGTATTTAAGTGCTTGCCTGAAGAGAATACTTAGCAAATAAGGTCATTTTTTTTCAAGGACTCACTAGAGTTTTTTTGTGGTAGATGCCAGAAGACAGTATTTTCCCAAAATGTAGCATGGGATGAAAAGTTTACAGGAAGGCTAATGGGATAGTGAAAAAGATTATCCTAAAAGTATTTATTGTGTCTAAATGGGGAAGAAGAGTGAGATACTTATATGGTAATAGAGAGGGAAGCATGTTTTATGTTAAAAATCATTATACTGTATTTCCACAGTCACTCTTTTGAGTTGTAATTCTCAGAGCTGATGTTTGCTTCTTTACTGCCCACAGCGAAAATCAAAGGCACATAGTGGATGGGTTCTTAAGGGGGGCTAAACTTTCCTTAAAGTCATCTTCCCAAAAAGAGTTTGAAATCTCTCCTGGCATGATCATAAAACCAAGTGAGAAATGACAAGAAATTGTCCACTTTCAAGTTTTTCTATGTATAACTTCTATCTGAGGAGGAGCTACTGAGTTTGTCTGGCTTTGTTTTTTAATGGCCACATATATCATGCCAGTACATTGCTGGCCACCTACACGGATCTAGAACAAAACATCTGGTGTGTTGTTTCAAAACAGCAATGTTACTTTCTGTGTGAAATGAGTTGGAACAATTTTCTGAAATCACCATTCATTATCAGTAAAGGCCTATGAACATGCCAATATGTATTCTTCCTTATCTACCACTCATAGGAGAAGAGAGCTTCCCATCATTGTCTATGGCTAAACTGGATATTAATTTACATTGAATTTCCCTTTGGTTTGTGCCAAGAGGTAAATGTGAATCTCTAAACTCATACTCACCAACACAATTCTTTCCATTTGCATCAAGCTCATACCCTTCATAACACTGACAGACGTAAGACCCGGGTGTGTTCACACAGATCTGCTCACAGTCATGTTTCTCCACAGCACAAAGGTCCTGAGCTATAAAACATAATTCAATGAATATGAAATTCTTTGACCTATAATGCATGGGTAGACTATAGATCAGAAATAAATTTCAGGAAGCTATGAACAGCTTTTTAGAGATGAGCTCATTTTAACACTGATCATGCCATTGTTCTGTCAAAGTGAAAGTCTTATGTCAGCAGGAACAATCACTCAAAGCTGAGAAGCTCATTCCTTCAGCTGAAGGCAGCAACAATGATGGGCCAATGGTGTCTAGTTGAGTTGCTTAAGTGTTTCTCTAAAAGGTTTGAAGGGCATTCTTCAGTTTTTTCAGGGGGGAAAAAAAGTGTTTATTTGTGTCTTTTTTTTTCTTTTTTGCATAACCCTCCCAGATAAATGATGACGAGGTTGTAAAGGGAAAGAAAAGGAAAATGCAACACCAAAAGACTTGAGGATATTTAATTTCTGAGTTTTTTAATTTTTCAGTTTTGCGCAAAATACCATAGCCAGTTACCCTTCCCAAGCAAAAGACCTCATTAGAAAAATTACTATGACAAATGAGGTCAGTTCAGCATCTGGCCAAATGAAGAACATTGGGCTTTCTTTTCAATAGACTAAAACTTTCTGAGAACCCCGTTTCCCCAGTGAAATCTCTAGAAAGCAGAGTACTTTGTGTTGCTCAGGATCAGGCCCAAAGACTGCTCAACACATAATGACCATTTACAGCTACAAAAAAGGCTTTTGGAACATTTTTGAGGAAACTGGCCAAGCAAATATGAATTTTCTTTTATAGCTGTATGCTTCATATCAAGTGGCATGATGAACAGCATAAACAGTCATTTAACTCTCTTGTTCCAGTATAAACACCCACAAAGAAGATAAATTTCCAGATTGTTTCAGCTACATTTCCTCTTTTGTACTATTTTGCATATCAATGTAAGATATGAACATCTCTAGAGAAGAATGGAAGAGATTAAGTTAAACAAACACAGTGTAATGAGTAAATAATAGACATTATCTGACACAACCACTCTTCTCTAGATAAGTTAGACCAGAGTATGTGAAAGGAGCATCCTTTGCATGGATGCAAAACCATGTTAATGAAATAAATGTAAGAATATTTCAAGTTAAACAAAATAACTTTTTTTCCCCTAGTTTTGCTCTGGAAGATAGCTGAGTTGCTTTTATTTTTTTTTTTTTTTTTCATGTAGACAGCAACAAATCACAAGTATGGCAGATTTTCCTCCTTCAATGCAAGGAAATAATTTTTTTTAGAAATAATGTTATAAGGAAATGTATCAAGGACAAAACTATCTATTCAAAAGAGAAATACACCCTTTTCCAGTCTGAAGCAAAGTTGTCAATTCACTGCTGATTGTAGCCATTTGGTTAAGGGCTTTTAAGAAGTGAATACTGATATGGTGTACTCTCACAACATAAAAATAAAAGGAACAGAAGAATGAAAAAGAGTGTAACTTTAGATACAGAAGAATGAAAAGAGAGTATAGCTTTAGGTACATGCCATTCATCTTTTCTGCACTGTTTAATTTAGAAAGTGTTAAAATATATATGTAAAGAAACTATTTGTTCATGGAAGAGCTGACAAATACATCCAAACCTTTGATAAATACATCTGGTTTATGTTGATCATGTATTGTACTAAAGAGAAACATGACGAAGATTTATTTTACTTAGAGGTGACGTAAGGAACATGTTGTCTCTGTGCACTTGTGGACAAAGAGCAGTCAGTGAAGGTAATTAAAATGGTCACAGACTGGGTTTTTCTACTGCCATGCTTCCGCTTACCTCCAGAAATAAGCTGTCCAGTTTGTTCAGGTTTGGTCCCCTATCCTCATGAATTCTGTTACTTCTCTGGGGAGCCATTAGACATAATGTTCTGACCTTGTTTAGACTGCTACTGTATCATCTCTCCCCTTCACCAATGATTTGCACCACCCTAGCACATTTAAGGCCAGTTTGATGGCTCTCAATATTAGGTTTCCAGTGCTAACTGCTAAAATGCGTTCATAGTCTGGTGATGTAGAAAAAAGTCCATTAGAAGTCGGCTACAAACACATTGAATGACTCATTCTCCTTTAATAATTAGCAAACTGCAATCTAGTATCATCTGATTGATGATCAAAGCAAGTACACAGTCAAGCAAATCATGTGTGACTGGTAAGTGGGGAAAACTAATATAAGACTGAGTCATAGCTAAAAAAAGTAAAACAATGCAGCAATGGGCTTCAAAAAATAGTAGAGAGGGAACTGTATTGAGGGCTACTGTGCATGGGTCACTAGTAAGAAAACTACACAATTCCAAAACTCCCTTGGAAATTAATCTGTAATTTGAAGCAGTGCAGTGCCCAAAAGCTGAACTACTGGCTGATAAAAACTATGGAAATGTAACACAATAAAAAAGAAAAAGACACAATAAAGAAAGAATTTTTCACACTTGTAATTAAAATTTTTTTAGTTGACTCACAAAAAAAATTTCAATTGTCAAAATTGATGTTAGGGGTGAGGATGGGGAAAACGTGTGAGAGGAAATGAAAAAAAAAGAGACACTTCTAATTTCAAATAACTTCCAGAAAACTGAAAGCAAAATAATTCTTTCTTTAAAATTACTTAAGAAAATTAATAGCATATGGAGGGTTTAAAAGAAAGGTTTAAAGGATACAAACATTTTAAATTAGAAGCATTTTAAGACAAACACAATGAAAAGAATAGGTTAGAGAATATTACTGAAATGTGATTATATAGTTGGAGCCATCATTTCGGATTCTGACCACCTGCCTTCTGAAGAGCAAATATGCAGAAGCAGAAAAAAAAGGCTGCATGAAAAATTGTTCTTGTCACTATTCTTGTCTTGGCTCAGCTGCTGAACCAAATAATAATTAGGAAATACTCCAGATTGGATTTATTTTTTTTGCATCTTCTTGAGGAAACAAAAACATGAATAAAGTGTTACATTTGTTTCATTTAACACAAAACATTCCCCTGTAATTCACACACATGCATATGACAAATGTCTACATTTGGTGAAGGATGCTAATGAAAAGGACTAGAAAACAGAGATTCCTAAATGCAACTCATCCCATAGCTCAACAGCACAGGAGGTGAACAGCTCAAAAGCAGTTTCCTGCTGTAGCCCAAAGGGTCTCAAGATGCTTCAGTGTAGCTGCGAGAATGCCCAGATCACTCCGGTGTTGACATTCTTTTGTTCAAGTTCCTATTTACTGAGTATCTGACTGAAACCATGTGTCCCACTGCACATGTAACGACTCTAATCCCCAAGCTGCAGAGTCGTCTCAGATACTAACATACTTTTGCTGTTTCAGTGGTCATTAAGTATTTGATATAAAATACAAAACTAAGCAAGGGAGACTAAGAACCCACTAACCCCAAGCTACCTGATTGCTTTATGGCACTCTCCTGAGATGTGGAACATGTGAGTTCAAGCACAAGGATAGGATTGGAGCCTGCATCCCTCACCTTAAATCTAAACTATCTGTTGTGAAGGGTACATCCTATGCTCTCACCAGCTTTTTGAAAAGACATTTTCCAAAATTTTTCTTCTGGCTAAAATCAGTTTGGCAAATTTCACTTGAATCCATGCACTGTCATGGGATAAGAAACTGCACTTTTAGCAAGTATATTTTCCACAAGTAATTAAAAACAGTTTTACATAATTTGTTTAAAATTATGGTGGATACAGAAATAAATTTGGCATACCCATCTAATGTAGTCTGCTCTTAATTACTAGAAAGCAAGTTTGGACCAAATGGACAAAAGAAGTATTGCTTACAAAGGTCACAAAGTGAAATACAGTTTGTTATTATAAACTATAAAGTCAATTACTTAAAACTGAAAAAAGTCAACCCCTTTAAAGAAGGAAATGAGAGCAGAAGCAAGACTTCTGAAACTATTCTTTGAATGGTTGCAAACCCTTATACTTTAAGCAGCAGTTAGAAAGAGCTTTTCAGAATGGGAAGTTATTTCACAGTTCTCTAGTATGGGGTTTATGGAACCTTTCTGTACTATTTAGTACTGGTTGCTATCTAGACAAGTTACTGAAGTAGTTGTGTTCACTTTATGTGAGATGATAAAACCGTTCTTTCTTTGTTGAACTTATTACACCAATAGAATTTAAATGCAATTTTATGTAGTCACAGCATACCTCTGCAGAGCTCTGTATAAAAATTACCTGGATATATTTCAGGAAGATAAATGAAGCACTTCATTTACACAAAACAAGAAAAAGAATTACAACTTCACCTTTTCAGACTCTTTCTGATGATTACCATATGATGATTACCATTACCATATACTGAACTCAGTCCCTCTTTATGAACCCAAGAATAAGGGTATGTGATGTTAAGGACTTTTTGGGAGCATGAAAGAGAAAAGTTAAGAAAGATAACATACTGCTGCAAGTCTTCTGGTCAGCATTCAGAATGTATCCTTGTTTACATCTGCATACATAGGAGCCAGGGGTGTTTATGCAGAAGTGATCACAGCGATGCTCAACTGTACTGCACATATGGGGCACTGAAACAAAAAAAGTAAAATGTTATTAACTGCTAGTCTTACTTGTAGTCAAAACTGAAAAAAAAAAGGTGTAGAAAATTTTACTGAAGTAATTTAGAAATTTCAAATTAAGTGATGACAGTAAAGACAAAAATGGAAGCTTAAACCTGTAAGACTGTAAAAAAATCCTTAACAAACAGTACTATGTATTTATTCCTAAAAAAAGTAGGAATTTAAGTATTTTGTGTCTGGCTGATACCGGTGGCATGTTTTTGGATATGAAATTACATGTGGAATAAACAAAATAAAAATATACAATAGAGTATCTGGAAACACATGGTGATCCCAAGAAGACAATGAAACAAACCTACCACATTCAAATTTAGAAAATAAGTGGAATTTAAGTACAAACTGTTCTAGAGGACATTCAATTTCTTGAATGAAGAAAATCACCACACAGCACAATACTAAAGAAGAATGATTAGAAAACAACTTGATGAAGAGTCTTGCTTGCTTAGTTATTAATGTTGAGGACCATAAAGTAATACATGATGACACTGAGGTCATGCATCTCAAAGATTCAGTAAGTGGGAGCTGAGCTGCGCTACACTCCAGCGTATAAGTCTTTCTGAGTCTATTTTAAATATTTGTATTTTACGTCTCTCATTGCAAGTAGTAAAATGCAACAAGACCGAGACAGTAAGAAAGAAAAAGAATAGTGGGCCCATTTTGTCAAATTAATTGCTGAACTACTTTTCTCCAGATCAGTATTTGGGAATTAAGAAATCTGAATGTTTTCTTTTCACTGGATCATTGCTTGTATGTAATTTCTATACTATATAGGTGAATTACTTCTCAGAGAACATTGTGTGGAAAATAATATATTTTACTCAACAACAACTAGGGGCTGATGTGCTCCTTATTGTGTTAGGTTGACAAATCTCCAGATTTATGGAATAGATATTAACAGTAATCTTCTAGCAGCCATAACAGAAGCCTGATAAATAACATGTGGTATGTGTGGTACTTGTGGAAAAAAAAATGTGGTTTTGAGATACACACTATGTATTTGGTCTTTGGAATGGTTTCCAGAGTTATGCATTTATTACTAATATACAAACCACCACAATTCCCAAATCTCTTAATCAGCTTCTTGGATCTCATCATTTTCAGTCATAATAAAACTTCTCAAGTACTTTTATTTATGTGAATACAGACCTGCTTGGACTTCTTGTCTTTTCATCTTTCTGTCATTCTGAAGATGAAGTTTATGATCTCTGATACTTTCTAAACAGAAGTTTCCTCCTGGCTATATTTCACTAGCTTCCAACATCAGGTACAGTTTGGTATGACCAAAGAAGCACTTCAAATATGACAAATGAAAAATATACTAATTTCAGTAGTTAGAGTCAGAAAATCTTACTGTGTACTAATGCTATAGAATATGAATCTACAGAACATTACTACAAAAACAGTCAGTCTTCCCATATCAAAAGAACATAAGGCTGCAAAACAGAGTACTAAAAATTGAAAAAAAAAAAGGAAAAAGCAGCATTCTATGATAGGCATCCCAATAACTCAGTCCCTTCAGAGAACATGGCTTCACTAAGGGCAAATTGTGCCTGACGAATTTGGTGGCCTTCTACAATGGGGTTACAGCTTTGGTGGACAAGGGAAGAGCAACTGACGTAATCTTACTGGACTTGTGCAAAGCATTTGACACCATCCCACACAACATCCTTGTCTCTAAATTGGAGACACATGGATTTGATGGATGGACCACTCAGTGGGTAAGGAATTGGCTGGATGCTCACACTCAAAGAGTTGCAGTCAAGGGCTCGATGTCCAAGTGGAGAGCAGTGACGAGTGGCATTCCTCAGGGGTCAGTCGTGGGACCGGCGCTGTTTAACATCTTTGTTGGCAACATGGACAGTGGGATTGAGTGCACCCTCAGCAAGTTTGTCGATGACAATAAGCTGTGTGGTGCAGTCAACACGCTGGAGGGAAGGGATGTGCCATCCAGAGGGACCTTGACAGGCTCAAGAGGTGGGCCTGTGCAAACCTCATGAAGTTCAACAAGGCCAAGTGCAAGGTCCTGCACATGGGTCAGGGCAATCCCAAGCACAAATACAGGCTGGGCAGCAAATGGGTTGAGATCAGCCCTGCAGAGAAGGACTTGGGGGTATCAGTGGATGGAAAACTGACTATGAGCCAGCAATGTGCACTCGCAGCCCACAAAGCCAACCACATCCTGGGTTGTGGGAGGTGATTCTCCCCCTCTACTCTGCTCTTGTGAGCAGACTCCACCTGGAGTACTGTCTCCAGCTCTGGGGTCCCCAGCATCAGACAGACATAGACCTGCTTGAGCAGGTCCAGAGGAGGCCACAAAAATGATCAGGGGGCTGGAGCACCTCCCCTATGGGGATAGGCTGAGAGAGTTGGGGTTGTTCAGACTGGAGAAGAGAAGGCTCCAGGGAGGCCTTTATAGTGGCCTTCCAGTACCTAAAGGGGGCCTGCAGGAAAGATGGGGGGGGACTCTTTATCAGGGAGTGTAGCAATAGAATGAAGGGTAACGCTTTTAAACTGAAAAAGGGTAGATTTAGATTAGATATTTGGAAAAAATTCTTTACTGTGAGGGTGGTGAGACACTGGAACAGGTTGCCCAGAGAGGTTGTGGCTGCCCCCTCCCTGGCAGTGTTCAAGGCCAGGTTGGACGGGGCTTTGAGCAACCTGGTCTAGTGGAAGGTGTCCCTGTTGATGACAGGAGGACTGGAACTAGATGATCTTTAAGTTCCCGTCCAACCCAAAACCATTCTATGATTTTAATACATTGTTACCATCTGTTACCAATCTTCTGATATACTATCACATAACATCTTTTCCAAAGTGTCTCTGTTGCACCTATTTGAAAGAATCAGTGATACTCTGGTCATCAGTCAGATTTCTGCAGTGAAGGAAGCTGCTGTCTGTATGATTTCTACAACCTTATTTGTTGCAGGAGGAGTTTGGTGGACACAGCCAGGGACTGAAGTAATAGAAAGGGTGATCTCATAGTTAAGGAATTTGAATGTGAGCCTTGTGAATTAGATTTTATCTCTGTCTATGTCACAGGGTCCTTATATGATTTTGGGCAAGCCAATAATATCAGTATCTTCAAGCAAGCATCAACCATTATGTGGTGTGTGTTCAGCTAGAGACACCTGAATCTGGATTTGCTGCAGGTAAAGCCTGTAAAGCCATGACTAGTATGTCATATTAGTGTAAAAACAGTAAATGCCCCAGAAAATCAGACCAGGAATTGCAGAGTCGAATATTTAAAGTTAGTGGGCAATCTTGACAGTCTTAATCCTGTTTCTGTGTCCGTTCCTTCAACGTAGAATGGGGATTACACCACTATCTACTTTACAGGAGAATAATAAAGACTTTATTTGCTTCTGACTGCTCCATCCCAACTTCCATCTTTCTCACTCTTCTATTCAATCTCCACCTCCTTTCCTGGATTCTGTCCCCATTTCTGTTTCTCCTGATTTTTCAACTATTGTCTCACTCTTCATGCCTCTGATTTCCCAGGATGCTGTTTGCTCGTCTTTTACCTTGCTGACTGGTAATAAAAAAAGGGCCCCTGGGATCCCCTGACTTCAACTGCTGATTCTGACACCCCCAAGTCTTTAGCAACCACAGACAGCAACTGTAGGGAAAGTCTGGCTTAGCAGAGAATGGAGCACAGCCAGTTTATATGGATTCTTCTGAGAATATAGCTGCTAGGCACTGGGTAATCTCTGCCATCCATGGGCAAACAGTGGTTAATTTGGTTTACTTTTTATTTTCCTTACAGAGCTTCATCACTTGGCCAGGTTTTTCTCTTATCTTCACAGGAACCATAAAGACACATTCCCACAGACATAAGGGCAATCCAGACACAATCCTATCTGCAATTTAGTCCCTTAAATTGAAATCTATATGAATCTAACAGCTTAAATTCTCTGATGCATCTGAGCCTGGGTTTTTAAGTGCATTTTTGGATCTCACCTTCAATTCCTGACACAGCAAATGTTGTGAAGGCATTCCCTGAGAAACGGAGGCAGCAGCAATGCCTGTCACCTCCATACTCCTCCATCTGCAGGAGGGGTGGTTTTATTGAGGATCACATGTATTTGGACTAAAAGTGAGCTATAAAACTCTAATACATTTACTGGACACTGCCTAGTCAGAAAAAAATGAGTAAGTGGTATTTGTACTGGATTTGTTTCTAAAATGCAATTAAAAAAATCCAGTAAAATGAAGTTTTGAAGCATTTACTGTTCATTCCATTTGAACTCTCAATCCATGTTTAGTTTACTCTTTCTTGGTTTTTAAGTGTATCTTACTATGCCAGCTAATAATATGGCAAGGAAGAAACAGGAAAAAATCTATTATCTGATGAATGTCTGTGATGGTGTTTTGTGCTGATGAAGTTCAGCTGGAGTCCTGTTGCTCTTTGAAACAATTTTGGAAAAGACCAAGTAAGGAAAATTCTCCAGACTATCCTGACAATAAGCCTCAGTTCTTTTCTGGCAAAAGCATACCTAGAGATGAGTGAGCATTCAATCCCACCATGCATTCTTTTTCTGGCCTCTGCTGAAAATGCCTCAACTTAATGCCAAATCTGCATGGAGATCTTTCATATTTATCTCAAGAAAAACTAAAAAAGAAAACTATATTAAGTACACAGATTGGAATAAAATTAATCATGTATGCTATGATATTTGTAAAAGGTAATTACTTATCAGGGTATTACAGATAAAAGCAATTTCTCTGTTGTAAATTAATACCTATTAACATATTGTTTAATTTATTGTATGAATGAATAATATCACTGTAATGGCTTTTCCTAACTTGTCTGTATTTAAAATGGATGGAATAAAACCATTACCATGTATCTGTGTTTCACTTCCAGTCACAAGGCATTTGCAGAGATATTTGTTTGCAGAGAATTAATATTTAAGCTTTGGAAGAGGAGTACATGAACTCCATAGAATTTTTTAAATAACCAAAACATTGTTTATCCGTTTGCAGTTTCAGCACTAAGCGAGTTCACATTTAAAATCAATAGACAAAACAACTTATCTAATATTCAAATACCAGAGGGTTGTAAATTTATTGCTATTACGCAATGAATAAGAAAATCATGATATGTGCGTTTGCCTCACTCCTTATGACCACTAGGAATTAGATCACATTTTATGGCACTTTGCAGTAGAGTTAGTTTTTCCCTATATGTATGACTGTTCTGAATGTTGTCTGGCTAGTCTCCCTTTTTTCAGTATATATATTCTGACAGATAAGGTTCCATGTAAAAAACCAATTTTAATGCATTTTTTTTTCTGTGTTTTACTTTCATCTGTGCATTCAAGTCTATAGATAAAAACCTTACCACAAAGTTTAGTCTGGAAGGCAGAGGTCAGTGTTTCAATCTGACTGAAATTAGCAACCAGAAACACATGCTCTTCATGCGGTTCACTCCCAATGGACTTCAGTGTGTTCATATCTACTCTTCCCACTCCAATGGCAAAAATCAGGATTCCCGAGTTACGTGCTTTAGTGGCAATCTCTGCCACTGGATCCTGAGGTCTCCCATCCGTGACTATCATGATAATTCGGGGCACATTCTGCTTCAGAGGTCGGGCTCCTTCTGACTCTGAAAATGCGATGTTCACTGCATACTGAATAGCCAGTCCAGTCATGGTGCCAGTTGCCAGGTGCATCATCCTCTTCACTGCTCTTTCGATGTCCTGCTTCCTCCTGAATGTCTTCAGCGAAAACTCGTGTTTGACTGTGCTGCCATACTGAATCAGACCTACGCGGGTAGCATCAGGACTGATGTCCAGAAACTGCAAGATAGTTAAAATGAACTCCTTCACTTTTTCAAAGTCATAAGGACTTACGCTGCGAGAGCTGTCAATGATGAAGACAAGGTCCAGACGTTTGTTGTTGCAAGTATTTTCTGGAAAGCAAAATGCAAACAGAAGTATTTTACAAGAATTTCAACATGCAAATCAGTTCGGGTTGACCTGATGTCTCAAACATGCTGTCTAAACAAACACCCTGACAAGTGCTGGGAAAATACAGGAAAAATAACAAATGCCAGAACAAAGACTATTTAGGCAATATAAATTCAGCCTCCAGTAAATAACAAAAGCTGCCTGTTACGTGATTGGTGTATATATATATATATTTTTTTTTGTGAGATCGGTACCCAGAATGGCTAACAGCAGTGGAATGGGTAGACACTTGTGCCACACCCTGTTCTGCCATTGTTGTTGAGATTTTGACCTCATATCCCATGCAGGATGGAAACCCCCTCTGAATTACGCAGTTACTATTTGAGTGGGCTGCACTGTGATGCTTCTTGTGGTAGTGTCCTAGAATTTAGAAATCTAACACTCCGAAGAGGCAGGGTGGTATCAGTCCTCCATTACAAACAGGGAAAACAGAACACAAAGAAATTCAGGTCAAAAACATCTGTTAATTGCAGTGACCGATACAGAATCACAGAATCATCTAGGTTGGAAAGGACCTTGAAGATCATCTAGTCCAACCGTACAAGATGTGAAGGGACTGATTTTTCAGGAAACTTGGCATTAAGCAGCACTTTGCACGTACAAAGTACAGCTCTCAGTGACGTCAACTGCAGCTGTAAGTGTTCAGCACTTTTGCAAATCAAACCCTATCATTTCAAACACATAATTAATGGCCATCTGGGAAAAGTCTTGTCTATTGGACTAGCTCAGCAACACACAGAAGTTCTGTGGCTGCATCAGAGAGAAAATCCTATTATCTACAGTGGCACTCAACTTGGCCAAAAGACCACTCATACACTTCCTGAAATTTTCTATTTCAGCCATCATCAGTCTTTGTTTCCAAAAGCCACCGAAGCAGAAATACCAAAGGGTATGTCTATATCTGACAATTGCACAGGCGGGCAGGCCAAGCTAGCCTGGGTAACAGCAGAAGTGAAGGCTGGCTGCCTTCTGGTCATGCTACAAGCATGGGTATATCCTCTGGCATCAACATCCTTCTTTTTTGAAAGGATATAAGCCATATGCATGAAGTCATGATGAGAATGGGTAGGGACTGACCATTCACAGACATGGCACATGGCAGGCTTAAGGCAAGCAGAGGGAGGTGAGCCAGCAGAAGGTAGCATATGGCAAAAGATTAAAAGGACTTTAAAGGGCTTAATGGGATGCTGACGAAGAGAAATCAACTGAGGTTTAATATTTACATTAAAGACCTCCCCAGATTAGGAAATCCCTTAGCCACAAAAGCATGGCAGTTGGGGGAATACCTGCAGGTAGTATTGTCTTGTCCTTAAACTTTTTCATATCATCCACTTTTCACTGCTGTCAGGGACATTGAGTTAGATAGACCTATGGCTTCAATCAGTGTGTCTGCTTGTGTTCTTAAATTCCTGTGGCTACGAATAAACCTGTGAAGTAGCTAGTTGCCTGTTCGTCTGCCTGGCTTGAAAGATTAAAGGTGGCAAGAATACTCAACAAACTGCAGTGGCATCCTCATCTTACTAAGCTGAAATATCCGTAATCAGTGAGCTCCCTTATTGCCCAGCCGAATTCAGTTCCCAGTGCACTTTCATCCATCTTGTGCACTGAATGAGGCAAATGCTCCATGGAAAAGTAGTATTTGACTATATAGTTAAAGGTCATGTCATACTGCACAAGTACAAGTGGGCCAATCAAAGACTCAACTGGAAGAACATCTGTCTGTAGACAAGCCTTTACATGAGTTCACTTGTGACTGCTGATGAATGCTAATCATGTACTTCTGCCAAGGCAAGGGGTGAGAAAGATGCCTGTTTTCACTTGTTAACTCAGAGGCCTCTTTCATAGATTACCAAGAACATTTGTGGGCATAGAATAAAAATGCTCTTTGATGACAATAAAAATGACTACTTGGATTTATTCATGTGCAGTCTACAGTATGGCTTTATTCATAAGCGTAGGAATATGCTTGGGTTGCTTATTCTTTCAAAATCAGAGAATGTTGAATGCAAGCCAAATTGAGCAGAAACAAAATTCCCAATCTAATGGGATACAGATATCCTGGCATATTAACTATTTTCCATCTTATTATCTTAGTGGCATATCTAATTATTATCTATTTTTACTAATAATATTAAATATTCCAGCACAGTTGTAATACCAAGACAACTCTCAGATACGATTTATGGGAGGAGAGCAAGGGGAAAGAAAGATAATTACAGAAAAAAGCTACAAATATGTGTTTGTACATGAGGGGAAGGTCAGAGAAGGAAGAAGAGTAAAATTCCCTTAAAACAAGTCAAAGCTAGAACCATGGTGTTGAATCTTTTTAATTTGAATGTAAAGATTTGAATCCCAGTCTGAAGAGACTGTATTTTGAAGTCAGGTATGAATCTTGGTGGGAAAAAACCTCAACAGCATTAGTGGATAGTACTACCAGAAACACACCCCATTGTGCTAAATTACTTAAGAAAAATTTCAGTCTGAATGTAATACAGTATATTTCAAAACTACTTTCACTAGCAAAATTCTATCTATAGAAATACAAAACATTTCCAAATTAAAATGTATTTAAGAACTTTGTCTTCTGATGTGGTGGGAATTTTTAACAACCTTGTAATTATTAAAGTTGATTTAGCTGAGATGGGTTCCATGAAAATTAAACTGTAACTCTTTTAGTAAGCAAAACTCCAGCTGGGTGGTATTTTGAGGAGTGGCAATCAGTAATGACTAACTCTCAGTGACACCTTTTTAGCAGTTGCATGCTTCTGCACTTGCCCTGTAAATTATAACCTCTTCCTCTTACCAGCTCTTATTTTAAATAGGGACCTTTCTCACAACTTTGGCAAATATCCTTGTACCCAAAAGTAATCCCCTTCCACTCTTCTTATGAAAAGTGACATACTCATTGAAAAGAGCTACTCATCCATAAACCTGCTTCTAAGTCAGCAGAGGTTTTGTATTGCCAACACAAAAGTTAAAAAAACCCTCAGTGTGAGTTGTATTATCCAAAGGCAAGACAAGGACAGACAGGCAAGGGAAGGAAGGGTCAAGTCAATAGTAAATATGTTCTCCTCCTCCACTCAATATCCAGTTTGTCTGTAAATGGCAGTTACAGTGATACCACCTTTGCAAAATTAACAATGCAACAAAATTTCAATTCTACTTAGAAGAATCCAGCTGGGATCTAATTACTGAGGCATACGTAAAACAAAGCTTAAAAGAATATTTCACATTGAGCATCTTAATTTCCTCTAAAGCTGAAAATTCTATTAAATTATTTTCTCTGATCTCTGTCGGTTTCCTTCTACTCCTTTCTCAAAGCAAACTATGCTCAGGCCTGAACGCCTACTTTGGCTTTGATGAAGCTCACGCTGCTTCGACTTTGCTTACCCACCCAGGGTCTCTGTCTGAGAGTGTGTTTGTACCCTCTCATCTTATTTCTAACTAATGCTATATTGCCTTAATATAACTAAAGCATCACCAAGGAGTTCTCCTGAACTTTGGAATTGTCTCTTCTAGGCTGTTAAATCATTAGAACAGTTCCTGGTATTGTTTGTCCTAGGACAATTAACATTTTCTCAAACAATCCTCAGGCATGATATGGGAAGTAGTATGAGCCAGGGATCCATCCTAACAAGCAATGTGGATGCAGCCACACTGTAAGCTCAGGGTATTTAGTAGTACAGAAGCAGGCTGTTTTATACCACTGGTCTCAGTGCCAGAGAGCAGTCTAAGATACAGGCTAAGCTCAGAGGCCAAGCTGGCCTGGATCCACAGTATTAAACTCACCTTCCCGCTAAAATAGAGTGGCTGTATGCAAGCTGCCTACTGGGAATAATTCCTGTCCCCCTGTAGCCTCTGAACCATGCACTGGGATTGCTTGGGGAATGCTAACCACTGTGGGCCAGAGACAGCTCCAGCAATTTAACAGCAACAATAATGGTGGAGTCCCAACGCCTAAAAATGTCCCCTGGCACTGTTTAATTTCCTCAAACATTTCCATTTTGGGATATTCAAACTGAACACATTCAAAGGACCCAATGATGATTTTTCAAAAGTTTTTGCAAGCCAACTCCCTTGAAAAACTTGATTGTTTAAAGATGGGTTATTTATTTTCTATTGTTGTCCTACATCTTTAGGACTCCTTAATACTTCTTTTTTTTTAATCTGAATATTACTTATTTGGTTATGTAGGTCTTTATCCTAATACATGAGAATGGATAAATGTTAAAGAAGGCTACTGATGTATGCAAAGCAAAAGGCCCAATTTGGTAAATACTACAGCAAAGTTAAAACACTGAAAAAGTGATCTATAACAACTAAATATTAGTTCCATGAAGATGTTTGTTATAGAGTAAGACAATTCAAGCAAAAAGGAAGGATGAGATCAGTTAAGAATAAATGAGAGCATAGAAAAATTATTGCCTGAGCAGGCAATGCATTAATAGCAATTTTAAGACTCAATATATTGTGTTTCTTAGCTCACTCCACAGTCATGTATATACAAAAAATTACATGTCCCGGACTGCCAGCAATAACACCAGGTTTATTTTTAGATTTTATCTTTGAGTGACAGAACAAAAGTCTCCACTCAGAATTAAGTAAAAGAGGAGAAAACTGTTCTCCCAGCACAATATAAAATTTCTCTTTCTTCTTTGACATTTTATTATTTCATTTTTCTTCTAGCCCTCAACCTTACTTGCCTCTCTTTTCTTTACAACTTCCTTCTTTATAAATCTTGGTATAACTCCTACCAAATTTGTTTCAAAATGTATGAACTTGCTGGGTGTCAAATATTTGTTCTTGAAGTCCAGAATTCTGGTTTTCCTTAGCTAAATATACAGACAGAAAGATTGGGGTTGACAGGTTCTCAGATATTTCCAAAAGATTTCTTAGTTCATCAAGAAGGTTTAATCCTCTTGCTGCACAATCATACAAGTAAAGAATACTTAAATTTGCAATTCATCCATAAATATACCAAAAGCAAAATGCTTGGATGGGAAAAAAGGCGTATCTGTGAATTACCTACATACACCGTCTGGGAAACTGCAGCAGCTTCTTTTGCAAAGATCAAGCAGGAAGTACATGGCAGTTAATGTAACATTGTTCCTGTTTGGAAAACACATTTTGTGGTTGTTGCCAAGAGTAAATGAAGAATAACGGTAATTCCAAGCACTTCTTGGCTCTAGTGAGACATTTTGTGCAAGTTAGCTTCCACTCCTTTTTTTTTTTTTTTTTTTTGCCATTTTAATTGAGAGAAAGGCAAAGGGTGTTATGGCGCATTTAAGATATAATCATAGCTAGCTCCTGAAGTAAATGTTAGAAACTGCTCAGTACCCTTTTCCTGGCACACATACATGCTGCACTTGGTTCTGCAGGTGACTCCACCTCTTGCCAGCTCTGTAACAGACCCTGAGTCTAAGACCTGCCCCTGTGCTCCCTGGGCCCATCCTTGCTCAGCCTTTCCCCAAATTCACAGGCCTCTGGCCCTAACCCAAAGATTCATTATGAGTTTGGCAGCTCACTGATTCCTCCTTACAAATTTCTTCATCTGGGAACAATCTCTAAATGCAACACAGCCTCCAGACATTTTTTATTGCCTCTTACAAAATCTTTTCTGAACTTCCAAAATTTCTGGGAGAACTGTACAGCAGGAGGCTCTTGTCCACAGATTTCCATTTCCTTCTACATGCAAATGCTTCATTATCAGTCACTGCAGGAGGGTCCATTACCTTGCTCTCATTTCACCTCACTATTTCTATTCCTTCCATGTCATCCTTTCCAACATGTCATTATTAATATAAAGTCTTCTTAATTCCAGAGTCCCAAAACTGACTCCTAGTATTTCTCCATTTCTTTACTGAGACTGAGGCTGTCTCTGGCATGAGGCCAAAGTATGGTGTAGGGATAGTCTCAAGTTTCTTAGTTCTTTTTGCATGTTTCAGCTGTTCTGAGATGGAAAATGTTGGGTTTCCTGACAGGAGGCAAACCTGCTTTTATGGTCAGGAGGACCAGGGAGTGGATTGCTTTCCCTTGCAGGCACGGGAACACCCGGACAGAGGGATGAAGATGCCAGTCCCAGCAGCATCAACACCTACCCACCACTTCCTAACAGAAACAAATGTTACATGCTCTCAGCTGAGCATAGCTCACACCCATGAGAGAGAAGGAATTAACTTGCTGATTGAGCCATGATGGAGAAACCTTGTAGTACACACAGTTAATGGTACTTGGAATCCAGTTCCCACAGACAGTCTGGAAGCATTTACTGTGCCTGTGACTCTGTCTCTTCCTGCATGCATCTGTAAAACAAGAAATCACAACCAAAACAAAAAAAAGGTGATTGTATGGGAGAAGGTGATCTTCATACCTTTCTCCTTGAAGATCTGAAATTCCTATTCTTGCCTGAGCTACTTGGGGCACTGTTGAAAGGACACATAAATTACTAGAGAAGGAACAGATAGAGAAAGTAAGTAACTGTTGGTAGCTGCGTAGAAAATTCAGTGAAACAATGTGACCTTACTGAGTTTGTGTTGTTCTGCTTTCAGTACATTAGCTTAATTTTTTAAAAGCTCCTATCCATACTTTTTTTTTGAAGTTGCCCATGTCTTTGTTTACGGGGAAAGCTGTTAGCAACCTCAACATTACTCATTGATCAGCTGACCTGAACCACATATTTCTATTCATTGGTAACAGTCTAAGTATTAGACACTTCTCCAGAACAGTTCCAGAAACAGTACCATGGGATAGCGCCGTACACCATATCCCCCCTGCCCCCCACAGTATGTGGGACATCATGCACACTGGCAAACCATTAGCTCTACCACTTCAGCAGCACTTGAATAAGTAGAAGGTGTCTTCCAGCTTCCAAAGCAATTTAAAGGCATGCTGACTTCATTCACAATAGTGATTACCCTCTCATGCCTATAAAATGAGATGTTCCTTAAGTTATGCAAATGCCGTTTCCAGGATTTTCAAGTTAATTTTGCACATACGTGCTTTATTAATTATTAAGCTAAAGTACTCACAATTAAGCAAAACACACCACACTTTTGAACATTCAGTGTTCTTTCTTTTGGCATGATCTTCCTTCAAGACAAAATACACAGAGGAGGCTTTGAGCTCTTCTAGAATATACACATAAAACCAGTTTGCAATTTTAATCAGTGAGTTATTGTCAAGGCAAACTCTTTTTCAAACAGAAATGGTATTTCATAGTAATTTGTGGGGGTAGTAACAAACAATTTCAGAAATACAAAGAGCATTTGCCATTTAGTACGTGACTCAGTTTTACTGTAGCAGCAGATATTCTTTCCTCCTTTTGGAAAACTTACAAATCACTTTAAAAAAAAAAAAAAAAGGAAAAGGAGAAGGAAAAAGGGAAAAACAAAAAAGAAAAAAGAGGAGAAAAGATAAAAGAATAAGAAAGCAAAACAAAGAAAAGAGAGAAGAGAGGAAGGAGGAAGAAGGGAAAAGAAAAGGCTTTGTTAGAGGAAATACACATTAAAGAAATACAAGAAAATTTCTTGTGCTCATAGAAATAGAATTACAACCCATATAACATTAATTACTGAATTGCCCTTTAAGCAGCTTAAAAGCGAATGCTATTTTGATACATGACTTGAAAATTAATAATGAATACTAAATATGACAGTTGGCAAGCATAGTGTTGTTATGTGGTTAAAAATTGCTAACACAGACCAAAATCCCAACTTTCTGATCTCCATCATAATTGACTGCAGATGAGCATACTCAGAATAGGACACAAATCCCTGGGGTCTGTCATGGTCCCAGCTAGCCCTCATGGCTCATTAGTTAGGCCTGCTTAAGGGTAACAGCTTCTGCAGGGAACAACTGGCTGGGCAGGGATACGATCACTGTCCAGATCTCACCTTCTCAGACTCCAGGACCCCTGTTAAGGGCTGGGGAGGCACAACCTCAGCACAAGCCAGGCTACCAAGCCTCAGAGCCACAGAGGAGGGTCTCCCACTGAGAACAAAACCCAGAAACCTGAAAGAGTGGGGTGGTCTGAGCAAGTGCAACCTTCCTGCTATTGTTTTAGACCCCAGCTGGGTAGATAATGGACTACAGCTATTGCAGGGGAGATTAAGATGAAAGCTGAAGTTTCAAGACTTGGCATAAAGTCCAGAGGAAACCTCTCAGCTATTGAGACAATCACTACTGGGAAGCAAAGCATGCAATTACTAATATTGCCTCAAGGCACAATGATTGTAAGATGTACCTACACACATCAGAAGGAAGAAACAGGTGATTTAACAGACTGTAAATGTTTTGCTTTCTCTCTTTCCAAATACAACACATCTCTATTTATATGGCAAATTTATGTTTTGATTAGAGAGAGTCTAAACTGATACATATTTGATGATCTTGTATCCTTATAAAAGTTTGGTTAGGATTTTGCTTATATTTTAACTAAATATGTGATAATTCAAAAGATAATTTGCAACCCCTTCCTACCCTTATCTACTGCTTGGAATAGTTTTGATTTCCCAAATACTATACCAGCACAATATGTCAAACACATGATGTAGTTATGACACAATTCTGACTTCAATTGCAATGCAGACTTCAGTTACAATGAGTTACTTAACATGTCTGAGGACAAAAAAACTTGGCAGAGTTGCCCCTATGTGAAGAAATAACACATACACACATACGCTACATATTCTACTCTGCACTTGTGAGACCCCACCTGGAGTACTGTGTCCAGCTCTGGGGCTCCCAGCATCAGACAGACATAGACCTGCTTGAACAGCTCCAGAGGAGGCCACAAAAATGATCAGGGGGCTGGAGCACCTCCCCTATGGGGACAGGCTGAGAGTTGGGGTTGTTCAGCCTGGAGAAGAGAAGGCTCCGGGGGGACCTTATAGTGGCCTTCAGGAAAGATGGGGAGGGACTTTTTACAAGGGCATGTAGTAATATAACGAGGGGTAATGGCTTTAAACTGAAAAAGGGTAGATTTAGATTAGATATTATGAAAAAATTCTTTACTGTGAGGGTGGTGAGACACTGGACCAAGTTGCCTAGAGAATCTGTGGCTGCCCCCTCCCTGGCAGTGTTCAAGGCCAGGCTGGACAGGGCTTTGAGCAACCTGGTCTAGTGGAAGGTGTCCCTGCCCATGGCAGGGGGGTTGGAACTAGATGATATTTAAGATACCTTCCAAGTCAAACCGTTCTACGATTCTACGAAGATTCTATACTGAGGCTGTGAATGAGTTTCTTACAGCAGTTATCATCCCATGCTGGCTCAGCAGTCCACATTAGCAGGATTTAGAGATCTCTGGCCAGCTTTGAGTGTATACATGTACAATGACTTCAACCAAAACTAAACAGAAATCTTATCTGCACTCCACAGAAGCATCATGGACCAGACTCACTTTTGTCACATATTTTCCTCTCTGATTTGCAGCTAAAATTTAACCCAGAATGGTTAACCTGATAATGTCCTTGAGCCCTAAAGTTACATACACACAAGTTTAAGAACTGGGTTGGATATAAGAATGTTTGGAATAATTTTAACTGACTTTATTGAGTGATTCATAAATTTAGTGAGCGCTCTGTGTATTTCACATTACTTCCCTTCATATTATTAGTGGAATCATATATATACAACCAAGAGATAAATCATTACATATTTTGTTGCAAAATATAATCTAACACAGACAGGGACATTTGCATTTAGCAGCAGTTTCTACTGAACAGGAGCCAAGTACATTTCCTTCTTGGCCTCCTTTCCCCTCTCTGTTTCAATTTGTGTAGTATCAGTTAATCTCCTGTAGTTTCTTTCTTCTGGTATCATGTCCTATCTAAAGGAATGCCCCTCAAATTAGCTTTTCTCCTCACATAGTTATTTTCAAAAACTGGTAGGTGCATGTTTTATATTCCTAAGGAACAGAAGGAATGTTATTGCTTAGAATATTATTCTACAGCTTATTCAATTATTCCCATGCATCCACTTCCAGAACTCTCCAAAGAAATATGCCCATGTGACATGAAATACATGCCCAGTTTACAAGAGTTCACCAAGAAAAAAAACACACAAAAACTTGGGTTTTTTCCACAATGTTGAAATTTGGCTTTGCTTTGTTTTATAATAAATGATTAAGATGCAGTAGGGCGTAAGTCCCAAATCTGCTCCACCAAAAAACCTCACAACATCAAACTCCGAAAAAGCTACATCTTGCAAGGACTGGGCATATGTTGCTTCTGAACATGGAACGTGCTGAAAGGTGCTGTGGACCTCTGACCGTGGCCTTGAAATCACAGTATGGAAGTCACCACTCTGGATGACTGATACAGCTCTTCATCAGTCTATTTAGGTGCAGAAGTCCATTTCAGTTATATCTGAAGGGAATTAGCTAATATAACAGACATAATTTTATCTTTATAACCATGTAGCCAAGTATATTTCCATTACTGCTTTTCTTTAGCATCCAAGAAGCAATGCTAAGCTGGCAAACTGTGCTTTCAGTGATCTGTGTGTAATCTAACAAAGCAGCTGTGCTCAGCAGGGGCAATGATTTTGTCAGAGCTAAGTAAAAACTCTCCAGAGCTCTGATAAAACCTTTAAAATGGAAGATTCTAAAATAAAAGATTAATTTACTTTAAGGAATTAGGATAAGGCCAAAGATCCAATATTCAGGATCAAATTACTGATGAGGGGAAAGAGAAGGCAAAATTTAGTTCATATGTCACATGAGGGGAGAGGAGACTGCCCTCCGCTACAGGAAAGACAAATGGACCATCCTATTTCTTTCTGTTATTTCACAAGATCTTGCAGGACTATGGAAATGATCCTTTAAAACATAAGTACACCTACATTAAAACAATATTTCCAGCAATCTAATAGAAATTCTGTTATTATGAGACATACATGTATATTTTCTATCTCTAAAGCACCTACACATGTTCTACAACTAATATGCTGCAAGAAAGATTTAAGCAAATGTTAACAAATTTAAGTAAATTGGCACAAATGACAAGTTTTAAATACTTTGAAGTTTGATTCAGTGTTTAAATACAGGAAAACCTGCAAAGCAGTTTGGTTTTCAAGGGACACATATTGTTCCAAAAAATTCATGTCCAGTTGATCCTTGCACAAAAGATTTCAGATCTTTAATGGAAATTATTAACTATAGCAATAATAATTTTAAACAACAATAAGCAATGCAAAGATCTGACAAATTAAAAAAAATACACATTGAGGTTTAGCAGAAAGACTGGCGATAACAAAAACATAGAAAAGACATAGCTCATTCCTTCTGAAATCTTCATTAAAACATATAGGCTATTAGCCCTAACAAGACAATTAAGAAATCTATGAAGTATTAGTGCATGGCTGCCAAAAAATTAAATCCTCCTAAAACTGGATCCCAAAGTACTTTTATCTCTACATGGACAATCCCACAGGATTTTTCATCCATTCCATTTTGCTTATTTATGTTGTCAGTTTTCTGGACCAAGGACTTTAACTTCTGTACATGGACACTACTAGTATTTTACCAGTAAATAGTCATCACAGCAGTACACTTTTGTTTTAAAAATGGCAAAATGAAGTAAAAAGGAATAAAATTATTTTAATGCTACTAATATTTACATAGCATAATCCTTCATTTTAGTCCTCAAAACACAGACACCCAAAAAAGGCCCCCAAAAAAACCCAGCATGAACTTTTATTACTTTTCCAGGTATCTGTTGGTTCTTTGCAGCTATATTGCTCACTTTTGCCTGCCAACCACATCTTTCCACAACAGCAGCAATTGTCATCGCCACTACTATTTATAATATACATATTATATAGAATGGGACAGTTTCTAATGCACGTAAATTGCGTAATTTTGGAATGATTTTATTAAGTCAATAGACTTGATGTCACTGAGATCATGGTCTGGCCCCATTCTTTCTCATGTCATTTAAGGAATGCTACAGCTTTCCAGCAGAGTGGCATGCATTTTACACATTCTGTTCTTTACAGAGAGGCACGTTTTAACCGTGCCACTGTTTATATGCACTGCTGAATCTGAAGCAGGTGACCTAATTTATTGTAACAGAATGCAAGGCCCAAGAGTCTGACTCCAAACTGCCACGTACTTTTATGGGCTGGACCAGAGAATGTCCCAAGTTTCTTGCATCATTTAATGTCTTGAAAAGGTTCTTTCAGCCAGAGCTGCCAGAACTGTTTGCATCCTGCACATGCCAAACTGAACAGGGATCCAGAATACCCCAAATGCAGGGACCAAAAATTGGATGGCTTTTGAAAGAAGAAAGAAATAATTTAATCTATACATTTTGATTTATATCAAGTGCTAATTATTTTAATATATTTTCCACTATTTAAAATATGAAAAAAGAGGCTATAAAAGCAATTTTAAACATCACGGGGAAAAAGGCAAGCTGAGAAATGTGACACCTTTTAGTTTCTCCAGATAACACTTTGCTATTTTGTTAATTTTCTAAAGAGACAGGTATATTATTTCTTAAAGTAATAAGCTCACTTAGGTTATTTGCTGGGGACCCTAAAATATTCAGGAGGGGCTGCTATTTAATCACATTTTAGAATTTAGTATTTAAGAAAGTTTGAGAGTCTTCCTGAGTAAGGTCTGAATGTGGGTATTTCTCTTTGCTGTTCCACATCCATGTTTCTTGGTGGACTAGATCTCCAGAGCTGTGGTTTTCAGCCTTTAGTTGCAGAACCCCAAGTGTCTCAAGACCACATCTATTAATTTTGAGAAAGGTGAGTAAGAAAGGGAAATCTGTTGTCATTTGGCTTAAATTTGTTCTATAGGAATTGAAAACAAATGGGTTTAAGTTAACAAAGGACAGGTTGTGCATGTTACTTTATGGAATTTTACATATTTAAAGGATTACTTTTAGTCTGGAGAAGAGTTTCACTGATAAAACTTGGTGCTCCCCTCTCTGTCACCCATTCTCCCATGTTCTAGCTTGCTTTCTTATTTCTTCCCAATACATCTTCTGCAGGACATTTCACATTCCTCATATTCACCCCTAGAGGTTAGGTGACCTTTATGGGGAGGTAGGCTACTTAACATCTCCCAGTGGCTGGAGAAATACATCTGATTAGATCTACTACTGATGTGTATCATGAATCCCTAATGATGGGCTGTGTCCAAACACCATCCATACTATGTTTTCATAATCTGACAATTACTTTAAACAATGAGCAAAAGAAAATGATTCTAAGCCATGAACTGTTAGCAGATGAAAAAGTTGACCAGCAAACTGCCTGATGATGTACAGGCAGTGATCAACAAGAGAGATGAACCTTATGTTTTAAAATATGACAGTCACAAGCTAGAAGTGTTAGATCCTGTCCTCAGATTTTTGGCAAAAGAGGAAAAATGAGCTACTCATTATAAATAAAATTAACCTGACAAAATGAAGGGATAAGCATCAAGTAATGTAATGACAAGCCTCATTTCCATTCCTATTCAATTGTCCTTATGCAGAGCACATACACATAGACAGCTAAAATTTGCTGGCATGGTAAAAGGCAGCTTTGACTCCATGGACCAATATGTGTTTTCTCTAAACAGTGAAAATAAGGTCTTTTTTCCAAGACAACAGTCCTGTAGCAAATATTTATTTCATACCACTTACATAAAGTAGATCTAGTACCCCAAAAGTAAACATCTTCTTTCAACAGCTGCTAACTGGTCAACAAACTTTCTCATATTCCTCCTTGTAAACAGCAATCTCCTTTTTATTACAAACTAGCTCAGCCGAGGCTTGGCCAGTTGCTCATGCCTTTTATCATTTGTATTTGAGATGGCTTTTGGTAGTGGTGTTTGGGTTTGTTGGAGTTTTTTTTGTAACTTACCTAGTAGAGATTGTGAGTTAACATCCCTTCTTCGAGTGAAACGTCCTCCAGGGAGATCTTTTGCCATGACAGATACAGTGGAAAGCAGAGCGTGTCCAAATAGCAGAAAGAAGCATGCAATCATTTTCTTCATCTTCCAAGAAGGAGAGGGATATTCAAGGATGTGAAACTATAATAAAGGAGAAAGATGAGCTCTTTAATTACACAAAAAGATACACTGTAATCATGTCAGCCACCCAGCTACATCACTTCCCTTCCATCCCATGCAAACATGGAGATATACTGGCATGGAATAATACCTACACCTTCAAGAAAGAAGATCTACACAATAAAGTAGCAGTTAGCAGACCCTGCATAGTGTTTATAAGTATTGTTAGTTGAAGTTCATAGCTAACATCTAAAATGTATTGACTTTTACAATTATTCATAATAATCAAGTATTTTTAAAGCAAGGAAAGGAGCTTTGTTTCAGTCAGCCTGTCAGAATAAACAGGTTTGAGGAGGGCACAAATATATTTTCATTATTTTACTCAGCACTCAGTTGCATTTTTTCAAAAGTTTAATGGTTCTTGCAGTCTGAGGGATACTCACTTCAGAAAAACTTGAAGAATTAAAACAAGAGGGGGGAATATATTCCAGAAACAGCAACTGTAAATGAAAACTGGCAACAGCTCACACTTCCTTTTCAGAAGACTGTCTGTGGCTGCTCGCATGAAGATAACAGTGCAGAATTAATCTTGTTTACTGAAGGAGACTTCTGAGGACTGGCAATGAGCTTGCCATAGGTTATGAGGAAATTTTGTCAAACAGAATAGCTGACAGGAAAAATTCCTACACTAAGAGATGATTCCTGCCAAGGAGTATGTTAAGGCATCATCAAAAGCCATGGCTGACTCTGCCCACAGACAGACAGGTAAGACATGTCAGAGGCTCATCTTCTGGCCATGTTCCCTGTTGGTGGGCTTCCTCAGATGGAAATTCCTTCTACCTTCCCTCAAAACTTTATTGTTGTGGGTTGTGGAGAGAGCATCTCACAGGAGCTAGAGTCAGCCTTCGATCTGGTGATATGATGAAGCTTAGTCAAGAGGTCCTCTAGGTGTGTAAGAGATGGATAAAACTACCCACTTTCACAGCGAAGAACTGTTCTACCTGAAACTGAGTGGAAACTTTAGAAGCAGTGCAAATTTTAACAGTAATTCTTGGTTAAGTAATTATGATGTTGAAAACAATTTTAATAGGGTCCTAAACCTGATAAGCAGATAGAGAGCACCACAGGTCTGTAAGAGAAGGCAACTAAATGCTCCAGTTCAGAAAGAAAATTGGTTTCTTTCCCACCATGATGGGAATGCCTGTGTAATCATTCCCACTGGCAGAAAAGAACATTCTGAGTAAATATTTTCTCTAAAAAAGAGATTTTATACATTATTCTTCAATCTGTCCTGCACAGCCATTACACATTGATCAATTTTTCTATCTATCAATCTATTTTTCCTTCTGTGTATCCTAGTCAGCATCCCCACATGCGAACATGTTTTGGTGTATATGCCAGAGAGCAAAATGAACTGAGTATTTGCACTCAAAATGCTCAGCCCTGCTTAAATGTTCAATACTATCCAGTAACAGCCAATACGTGATTTAAGGACATTCAAACCAGGAAAGAGGTGTAAATAGTCAGTGTTTATAATAGTGGCCACAAAAAATTAAATTTTTGGAGCCCTAGCAGCATGGACAACTGAATGGTATTATTGGTAGAGTATTTCCAGTGCTCTAGTCAGAAACAGATGGACACTGCAAATAACACACCACTGAAAACAGGACAAATTTTGCTGGAGGCTACAGTTGTTACTGCTGGCGATTACCGATGAAAGCTTCTCCCACATTGTCTCCTCACTCCTTAGAACATTGTCAACAAACACAGGGCTGTGCAAGGCAGCCTCCTCTCTCTCCAGCCTGTTCCTTCAGCACACAAGGCAACAGGACCTCAAGGGTACATGCCAGTTCTAGCACAGAAGCCATGTTTAGAGAGCTAAGGAGCATACAGAAATATGCTCCTTACAAGTCTGTCACAGGAACCAGGCATGAAAACCTTGTTCAAGAGGGCTATCTGGCTGTTATCCAGTTACCCGTGGCCTAACTCCTTTCTATCCATCCTAAACAGCTGTGAAGATTGGGCTAATCTCTACGTAAAGCCATTTTACCAGTTCCTGATGGCACACTAATGGAGAACCAAGGATACTGTGGCAGAGCACCTTCACAACATGCTGCTGAACCATTCAGTAACAGCATGATGCCAAAGGAAACTGTGGTAAGGAAGTGACTCAGTACAGTCCTACCAGCTCTGCAAAGTACCCCAAACTAAACCCTCTTACATTCTGGCACTTAACATATTTTATACCTTTGTAGCAATTGTTGATATGTGGTTGCAGTTTCAAATTCACTAGGCTCACAACTGTCCCCAGGCAACTTCAGAAATAAGAAAAAAAAAAAAAAAGTGTTTGTTTGCTGTGATTTTAAGTGTTTGAATTCTGTTAGGAAAATGTTTATACAGCATGCAAATCTCATATTTGCTGACCACATAAACCGAAATGCCTGTGTAATCATTCATAGCTGTCCCTGAATTCTGAAACATATTAAAGCCGTACATTTTCAGTTTTGTGTGATTTTACCAGTCCCTTTGAAAAGTAAGGTTGGGGGTACTAAAGCAACAGGAGCATTGAATAACAGTGCCTAGTTTTCTGGGGATCTTTTTATTCAAACTTAAGATCACTTCTATTGTTCAACAGTATCTCATTTTGATTCAGAAACCTTAGATCTTAATATCTTTACCAGCCTGATAACCAGAAAACAAGCCTGCTTACAGTTCCACCAAAAAAGAGCCAATTCTCGTTAAAAAAAGAAAGATCTATTATCAACACACTCCTTTCCTCACAGTGTTTTAAAATACTGTTTCAAACGAAAACAATGCTTAACAGATGAGAGCTTTAGTTGCCCCATCTTACAAATTTTGATATATAAGTTAATCTAAAATCAAAATTAACATGAAATTGCATCAATTTTCAATGAGGAAAAAAAAAACCACCAAACCCAAACAAGTTCCCAAAGCCAAAGGCTGTCTATGTGATAACAGATGCCACTGATCCAAGCCTGCTGCCACCTTTTCATTCACACTGAAAGCTTCTGTGCTGCTTTCCTGAGGTCATGAGAGTCTGGACTTGTGTTCTTTGCTCTAGTTCCAGGTACATATTTGTGTTCACTGCTGCTTGCATTTTTACATGACCAGTTTGTATTGTGGCTGCACGGCTTCTCCGCACAGTTGTCCCATGGTTCTCTTTATTTTCTGGGTCTTCTGCAAGGTCCCCTGTCCTCACTCTAGAAGTTGGATGGTGCTTAGTGCACCACATTTGGTATTTAACACCTCATTTTCCCAGCAGGCTAAGCCAGGCTGCTGGCACAGCTCTTTGTATCTTCACATTGCTGGCTAACCTACCAGCTGAGAACACATTCCCAAAGCACAAAACTTACAAGCACATGTTTCTGTGGCTACCTGGAAAATATGTTTCAAGCACTTCAATTCCAGCTGTCACAGCAGGAGTATTCAGCATTATACCATTGGGAGCCAACTTCCCTGGTCAGACCCAAGACCAAGTCACTGTATGACAAACATCCCAAACACCTCAAAAGACACCAAGAGAAGGTGTGACAACACGTGGGCCTTAACCAGGTTGGGCACCAGATGCACCGGCTTGCACTGCTCCGTTCTTCTACCCATGGAGAGAGGAAGAAGAGGGTCCTATGCAGGGTTTTCACAGCAACCTTGGAGCAGTCAGTGCAGCACACCACTCTGCTAGATATGTGAAGAAGCTCCTAACAGAGAACAGGCAACTGCTGCTCACAGAGGTACAATTTGACGAGGGCTACTTGCAATAGCTACGGCTATCTTGAAGAAGTTTGGTATAAAGGGGGAGAATCTCCTAGAAGATGGCAAGTAAATAGACAGGATCTCTTGTTCTTTTCAGGCTTCCCTTGCTCCCTAACTGGCTGCAAGTCAAGAGCTAAATATTTCCATGGTGTTTTCTTATCAATTTTACCTGTGCTTGCTTAGCCATACACCCATGCAAGAGAATATTTTTTCTCATGTGCTGCTATGGATTTTCAATTTTCATGAACTACAGTGTAAGAATGCTGAAAAATGAAATTGTGACTTCATCTTTAAAATAACCTTTTCCTTTGCTGGACAGCACGCAAACACCACAAGCCTGTTTCTACCCTTTCAAATATCTTTCCATGGAAGCCTCCTCATAAGGGATTGATGACTGTTTTGGGCAGAGACACTACTGAATATTCAGTGTCACTGATGATAAATCAATGACCTTCTCCACTGCACAGTGCATGTTATTAAGATTTGTCCTCTTCACTGTGATAACTCTTAAATAATGTCAAGGGAGAAGAGATGCTCTGTGGCTCAATGCTGAAGTCGGTGCCCTTCCATCTCTTACTCCACTTCAGGGAAATTTCTTTCACAGAATCAGGAAACCCTTCCATTAGTCTGGAAGGCCACCTTTTTTTCATTCAGGTACCTTAAAAATGTACCTGTCTTTGCTGGGCAGATGATGCTGAAAAAGAAATTGGAAAACCAGGGTAGTAATATGTGTCAGCTCATGCCTCCTGCTCCTCTGGGTGGTCTTCTTCCTTATCTTGCAGTACAAGTTCCCTTCCAAGGCTAAATCAGAAATATGAACTCCACAAACCCCTACCTCTCCACCTTCTTCAGCTGCCACCAAAACTGGCACAATGCACAGGAGGGGAAATTCTCAGCAGTTACCTGAAACATTGACACCTTTAGTAACTGCAGATAATATTCCCTCTCTTGATCCCTATATAATTTCTCATCATAGATGGGAAGGAAAGGGAAGGCAAAAAAAGCACCAGAGGCAGCAGCTATTACCACCAGAGAGGCTGCCTTCAGCTTTTCTTGTTTGATAGTTAAAAGAGACAGCCATTTACTTTCATTAAGCTGCCAGAAGACCTAACTTCAGTGTTTTTAAGTTACAAGGAATGTAAGCGCATAAAAGGGAAAACATTCTGAAGTTCTTTCAGCACCCCTCATTATCTACCCATTTCTAAGATAACAGGAAACTGCGATCAAATCAAAAGCTTTTACTGAAGTTAAAGGAACTGCAAGAGATCCAAGTCAATAAAATCAGAGTCTGTGTCCCCAAGTTTGCAAGCACAGTGAAATACTTGGAAAACCAATGAGCTCTTATTACATGAAAGCCACAAAATATCTCATTCTCAATCCCATCACCTCAGAAATTAAAAAAATTAAGGACAGCAGGCACTGTAAAGCCCTGTTAACTATCAGTTGCAGCATGTTCCAAAGTACTTCACTATCCATAAACCAGCATATGCATTACTAGTCCATTACTCATTAAAATCACCGTGTGTGGCATGGGTATCAGAACATGGAGTATTAATAACTTCCTCTGTCTTTCTGGAGCAGTTGCTGCCACAGGCATTTTCCAGTTCTGAAAAACAGTTATAGAGCTCCAGAGTCCAACACCGTATCTGTCACTAGCTATGCAGGTGTCACGTGGGGACAGCGGGCCACAATCATGAGCACAGTATTTAGCACATCAGCAAGAAGCAACATCTTGCCTTCACCCTTACAAAGGAGCACTCGATTGTCATGCTGTTCCACCAAATGATGCACTGGATTTTCTGTGACTCATTCCTGCACAAGAAGGGCTTCACTAGGCTCAGCATCACAGGACAGGTAAAACTCCCCTAAATCACAGTTGTCAACTGTGTCTCACCAATACGGTAAACCATGAAGAAGAAAGCAGGCTGCAGGTGCTCTAAATTTGTAAATTCCTCACCTGCTCCTCAACCCTAAGGGCAGGCACTACATGCACATGAACCTACCCACCACTGCACCAAGTCCTGAAAAGCAGCAGAGTGGTACTTCCTTGTTAACACCTTCTTCAGCTCCTTTTAAGAACCTAACTTTGGCTATTCATGCTGTCAGTAGTATCAGATGAATCTGGGAAACTCATTATCTAAAAGTCAATTAGTCATTCAGTTGTATCTGGAGACAGACAACCCAAATACAAACAGCTTTCATAGTAGTACAGCAAGCCACCACAATAACAAAACTAATTGTTGAGTTGACAACATCAGTCTTTTATCAATCTAAAATAATGAATGTCCAGACAGTAAGAGTAACCCAAATCTGCAGTGGGTTTAGGACCAGAAGTTATGTACTCCAGCACAAGAAGACTGGGACAAATTCGTTGCATGGGTCCACGAAGGTCTACTTCCTGACAGGAAGTTTTAGGACCACACGTTGGTTTATGTCTGCAGAAGGGCATGATCCTAGCATGTGATGGCAATTTGCCTGTTCCAGACATGTCTGCATAGTGATGGGGACAGGATGACAACCACAGATTCACAAAGTCTTCCAGATTTGTTTCCTATGTGTTCACATAGTCCTTGCCCAGCATGAATGCCTACCTCAGCAGCTAATAGGATATTCCAGTGCTCTCTGTACTGAGAGATCCCCCTGCCTTGTATAGCAATTGGGCTGCAGCTGAAACAAACTCCATCAGTACTTAATTATTCTGACTGCTGCTACACATGCCCACAGCTGAGTTGTATCTTGGACTAATAAAATCAAATGTGACAGGGGACTAAATTAACTCAGATTTTGAAACAGTAAAGGGAAGACCCAAAATACATCATAGAGCAGTTTCTAGAAGGGAAGTGAATGATATTTGGTAGTCAGCCAAATATTCTCACAAGCCAAACACTGTACATGAGTACCCATACACAGAGTGCAGCTGAAGGTGCTACAGGATATGGGAGGGCAAGTGCTTTCTGGAAGCCATCAGAAGAGCATTGGGGATGGGGCAAGAACAACTTGCCTGTCCAAGTACAGAGGTCAGATAAGCACACACACGTTGTGATGAGTATACACACCAAAACATAGAGCATATCAGAAAGAGCAAAGATTAGCATTACATTTAATTGTGAGGTATAAATATCATGGTAGGACTTTTATGCAATGGACTCAGCCATCTAAAGGTCTTAGAGTATATGTACTACATGTATAATTTAATTTTCTACAACTCTAATGAAAGAAAGAACTTTAAGGGATCTATTAGTTATTTTTAAGTCATTCATCTAAATCACATATAGGCTTCCTGGTACCACTGTTGTAAAAATAATAACTAGTAAATCACAGAATAATTTAGGTCAGAAAGGACCTCTGCAGGTCATCAGGTCCAACCCCTGCTCAGAACAGCAGCTGACGACCATTTCAATAATCTCAGAAACTCACCATATAAAAGTTAATGGTGATGCTGTAGAACAGTGCACCCATAGTATGGTTTACTCAGCATAGTTTCCAGTGGTCAGACAGCAAGCTTTAGCAGTGGGAATTCTTATTTTATGACAGCATCAATCTCCGTGTTATGATTTTCTTCAGTTGCCACTTGGACAATAGACCTTTTCATTATCTTGTTCTTTTGGGGAAGACTCTCTGCACTTTCTGGTTCTGAATCTGATCTAGACATCGGAGTTTCCACAATGTTCCCAGAAGAATAGTATGGGAAAATTGAGAAACTTCACTTTTACCATGAAGAGTAGGTATTTATATGAAAGCATATATTATATGACATATAATACACATGTGGGCTGCTTAGTTTTGTCTCTATGAAGTACAGTCACAAACCATAACAGACTGTTAATTCCAAACAGAAAGGCACTTTTTTTTTTTTTTTTAAAAAGAGTAGTTCTGAAACTTATTTGCAAACCCACACTGACCTCAGTACCAGCACCAGTGTAAAACAGTAATTTGGGGATTAAAACCTCTCCGTTCCAAACACTCCTTGCTCATAATGAAAACACGATCTCACAATGAGTACGCTATATAAAAGGAGCTTGTTAATGATGTCCAGATTATAATTAAATAGCAGTGCTCAGTGTTTTACCCTCCCATGGAGTTAAGTTTATAAGTCACAGGAGAGTATTTAGATCTGATTAGCCTTTCCTTAGTTTGCCTGGACTGACTAAAACATCTTTTACTATTACAGCTGGGTCCCAGGGTCCCAGTTCATAAACACTAGAGTGTGCATTAGTTTGTTTGTGAGAAATCCCAGTGAAGTCAATGGAAAGACTCATGTAAAGTAATTAGGTGTGAATACTGAGTGCAAGACTGAGAATCTTAGCTGCACCCTTTTGTAATTGAGTGCCACATTTTCTTAAGATATAAAATAAATCAAATTTAATTTGATGAATATAATTATACTCATAGTGATATACAGTACACGAGGAAAAGTTTAAAAACTCTGGTGCTTAAAGCTGACACATCTATATGAAAAGTGTATAATTCAAAAATTATTTTGTTGATTTTGTAGGATCTTATGGAAAAGCCATATGTGTATTTTATTCAGCTCGTGATTTAAGGAGAATTTATGATGGGATTCAGTATGATAATTTCTTCTGAAGTAGTCTGCTGCCTGACAGTAGCACAGCTGTAACACGCAACACAGCATGTCACCTTTTCAGACCTCAGTCAGGATCATACACCCCTTGAATAATGGCCCCAAAAGAAAACCCAAGCATTACGAAGTATTCATAAATCAGTAGGTTGCATTCTTCCCTCTCAGTCAGCACTAAACCACGGTTAAGCAGTGACAGCAGCTAGTCTGACACGGAAAGGACTGCCTTCTGAAACAGGAATATGTGGCCATTAAAGATGCCACAATTTTTATAAGATTAAAGAGCACCATCTAGGTTGGGTTTCCAGGGTAAGTATATAACATGCAGCAAACCGTCCCCTGCTCCTTCCACCTCCAGCAAACACACTGCTCTCAGGAAGCCCGGCAGCCCCCGCCGCATGTCCGAGGTGACCGCTCAGTGCAGAGCTACCTGCAGGGCTGTACCCACTGCCCGGGGATAAACCGCATCCTGTCCTGCTGGAAGCTGGTAGACACCTGCAGGCTACTCACTAACAAATGTTTCTAGGTGAAGTTTGCCTCAGCCTCTGCACTGACTTTAAAATATAGTGGGTTTCTTGCTTACAGCACATACACTGTTAAATGAGTTACCGAAGCATGCACGGGGAAGAGAGTGTATGCTCAGACCCAGGCAGCCCAAAGGAAAGGGGAACATTGCTCCTGCGGCTGGAACACGAGCAGCAAACCGCTCCGTCAGGACCCCGTAAGCGAGCACCTACCCCAGCCCCGGCCCCTCGCCTCGGCCTCCCGCTCCCCGCCAGGCCCCTGCCGCCCGCGCTGCAGCCCCCACCGGCCGCCGGGCCCTCTCCGGCCGCCTCCTCACCCGGAGGGGCTCCCGGGGCACCGCCGCCGCGGGGCAGGACCGTCCCTCCGCCGAGCCGGGGCCGCTGGGCGGGGGGGACCGGGGCTGTGCCGTGCCCCGGCGGTGTCAACGATGCCGAGCCCCGCTGGGCAGCGCGGGAGGCAGCGGGGTTGCCGGAGCTGCCGGGCGGGGCGCCGCGGCCCCGCCGGGCGGGCGGGAGAGGCGAGGCGGGGCAGGGCAGCGCGGGCGGCAGAGCCGAGCTTACCTGAGGGGCTGGCGGGGCCACTCCGCTCGGCGGCGGGCAGCGGCGGCGGGCGGGAGCGAGCGCGGGAGCCTCCTCCCCCCTCGGCGCGGCCCCGGACGGCGCTCCCCCCCCCGCCCCCCCCGGGAGCGCCGCGGGCTGAGGGGAGCTGCCGCCTCCCGCCAGCCCCGTCCCCGAGCTCGGCCGTCCTGAGGGGAGGGAAAGGGGGGGTCCCGGTGGGGAGACACCGGCCGCGCTGACCAGGCCTCCGGAGCTGGCTCTTCCCCGGGAGGCAGCCGCGGGTGGCCGAGCCCCTCTCTCCTCAGCCACCTCCGCCGTCAGGGACGCGGTCCCGCTCCTTCCCGCCTGCCCCGTGAGGGACACGGGCTCTCGCCCCGCTCCCGCCCGCCTGCCCCGTGTAAGGGACGGGGTCCCGCTCCTTCCCGCCTGTCCCGCGGGAGACACGCGGGCTGTCCTCCCGCTCCCTCCCGCCTGCCGTGAGGGAAGAAGGGGGATCGACGGCCCTCACGGGACACGGACCCTCGGCCTCACGCCTTCCCGCCTGCCCCCCGAGGGACGCGGGACCCGCTCCTTCCCGTCAGGGACGCGGGCTGCCGGCGCCGCCGGGGTCCCGGCCCCGCCGGGCTCCCGGCTGCTGTGGCCCCATCTCGGCCTCACGCCCGCCGCGCAACCCGGCCCCGCCGCCGGTTCCTCCCTGTCAGACCTGGCCCTGCGCTGCGGGGGGGCGGCGAGGGGAGCTCCTGCAGCCCCGAGGGGGAGGCCTGCCCCGGCCGAGCGGCTTCTGCCCGCAGGAGAGGGCCGTGGGGTCCCCGCTAGAGGAAAGCGGCGTGGTTTTGGTCTGGCGGCCCCGCGGCGGGCCGGCGGCATCCTTCCCCGGCCAGCGCCGTGCTCCCCGGGCCGGGCCCGCGCTCCCTTCCAGGGAAGTCGACCAAGGGAAACGTCGGGGAATGGAAATCCCATTCCCCGCGCGGAGGACCTCCGGGCCAAGGCAAACAGTCCCTGGTGAATCATGCGGTGTCTGCCACCGCGGCGAGCCTGTGGGAGCCCCCGTCAGCGAAAACGCCGGGGGAGGCGTGAAATAAATGGGACAGGTAGAAGGGACTGTCGTTTCTCAGCTGTCACGGCAGTGGCGCGGTCAATAGTCCAGGTGGAAAAAGCTGAGTGTGGAGTGTGGGGTTTATATCAACACTTACGGTTTTATTATGTATGAAGAAGAAAAAATAAAATTCCTGCTTTGTTCCAAAGCAATGGCAATTTCTGTTTCCTGGAAAAAAACAAACGTGAAAGCCATTCCAAACGGCAGAGGTGAGCAGGGCTTACTGTCACGTCCAACAAGAAAGGGACAAAATCACCAAGCCACACCAATTCTGGTGCATCAGGTGTCAGCGGGGTCTGGGAGAGGGAATCCGTACCCCTCAGAGTTGCTGGGGTGGTGAGCAACTTTGGAAATCATCAGAGCTGATTTGGGTAAGTTTTGTAAGGCACAATTAATTGTCTGTGAGGTGAGTGTACAAAATCTAATCCCTAAAAAGGGGGGTATAAACGATGAGCAAATCTCAAACTGAAAGGGGCCGTACTCACCCCATCTTTCATTCTGAGCACTGGCTCCTGAACCTCTGCTGTAGCCAGAGGAAAGGGAAAAATTAAAAATGCAGATGAACACTGATAGACATTACAGCAAACTCAGCAGAGCCAAGTGCAGAACAGTTAGGCCATTCTGTTTCATCCCTTGTACTGTAGCGTAGGACAAGGCCCCAGACATGGTCCCAGGAAATGCTCCGTCATCTCAAGATATAGCATCTGTACCCCTGAAGATTTCACTTGCTGTGGCTTGAGGCACCAGCTGAGTTGCCAGAGGACAACAAAAGGCAGGAGAGGAAGTAGTGTGGTGAGAAGATGATGTGAGAGCCCAGAGGCTCAGCTTGGTGGCTTCATCTCCAATTTATGCATAAGAAGTCCCAACACTACCTCTTCCCAGAGGCCGTGCAGCCTGCTGCTGTTGAACACAGAAGGTATCCCAGCTGGAGATCAGAGGAGGGGGTATGATGGCAGTGAGTGAGCACAGTAAGACATCTGTTTCATAAACAGCTTAGAAGATTAGGGGATTTTTACTTGACTTTATTAATCAACTTTGCTATTTATTTAATACTGTCCCAGAAGTTCTGTGTGTTTTCCACATTACAGAGTCTTATTGCCTCTTTGCCACTTGTCCTTCCTCAAATGATGAGCTTCTGTCCTCCACTCCCACGGTGTGACTTTTCGATTTGGGAGAGACATTGTTCAGTCTGTCAACATTTGGGAGGATGGGTAGAGGAAAGTTGGAAGATGTTAAGTTAGAAAAAACTGAAGGTTTCTATTAAGCCATGCTTTGATCTGCAGGCAATTATTAAGCTTCTTGAAGATCACTAGCTGGATACCAGAGGCTTTCTGAGTCTCTTCTTTCCTTTCCTGGCTTCTCTCAGTGGCTGGAAGGATAGTTCTCAGTCTGGAAGAAACTCCCAGTGATGTAGGCTGCTTTTGAATTATCGCAGGCAACCACATAATGTGAAAAACACATTTCAGAAAGTACGTTCCGTCTTAAAGGCAGGTGCTTTAGTAAAACAGCAGTGAATTGGTTTTCTTCCTGCTGTTAGAGGACTGTTTCAGACCTTTCTGGTAGTTAGACATTTCCTACTAATTTCCAGCTTAAATGTATTTATGGCCATTTTACACTGGTTTTCTAGTACCAACTTTGTATTTCAACCTAAACAGCTCTTTTCCTTCTCCAAGGATTGCCTTATATTGTATTTAGTGTTGTATTGTATTTAGAACTGTATGGTATTTAGTATTGTATTGTATTTAGTGACAGCAATCATTTGCAACCTTCACTTGTTTCACTCAACAAGCAAGCTCTCACTGTATATGTGCTGAGCTGGTTCCTCTGGTGCATGTGGCAGAGTTGAACATGATATGCCATACGAGCTCTCACCAGAACATTTCTTTTTATTGAAAATACTTTGCCTGATGCGGTCTAGGATTTCATTTTAATTTTCAGTGTCCGCATTACCATTGAGGGCTGATGGTCATCATTGTGTTCAGTTTATATATGCAGCTGCACCTGTTTGCCAGTGGATAAATTCTACCGAATATATGATCTTTCATTTTATACTATGGTATTTCCTCTCTCTTCTAATACTTTCATTTTTAAGATTATTCGGCTCTTTCCAAATGAGATCCTCCCCCTTCACATTTACAATGCCTATTGACTCTCCTGTGTTTTATCAGAAAACTTCCACTTTTGCCTGCCAATTTAATGAATGAAAAAGTTAAATGTTAAATAAGATTCCCAAACTGATCTTTCAGTAATTGCTAATAACTTTTTATCTGACTTTCCCCTTTGAACAATCCCTTGTCCCATATCCTATTACCATGATCTAGGTCCATACTTAGCTCACAGTCCTTCTCCTAGTTCCTATTTCAATTAGTAATATCCTCTGTCACAATACTTTTCTGAAGTGCAGACAGATCAGATTTACTGCATTTCCTTTGCCTAAAAAAAGCAGGTTAGATGAGCACAACCTAATGCTGGGAAACTAACCCTCCATTTATTCACTTGTTCATGGTTCACAACATATTTATTTTTTGCTTTGAATTTATTCTGAAGTCTTTAGTACTACTTGGATCAGAACAAAAGCTGAGACTGCATTTGTACAAATCAAGTTGCTCTAAGGTATTAACTGCTTTTCATTAGGCACCATCTGACTCAATCCAATTGTTAAGAAAATTTGATATGATACTTGTCATTTGGGATGAAAATTGTATGAAATTGGTATGATACCATCTGTCATTTGGGATGGAAATTGTCTGCTCCCCTTGACATGAATGTGTTTTAAGGTTCATGTCACCCTTGCTTGTAGTTGCTGCTGCTCTTGCTTATTATCCTGCCTTTGTGTTGACTGTAATAAAATATTTATAGATAGCAAAGTTTTTAGCATTGGGTAGTCAAGCAGAAGTAAGACAGGTTTCTCAAACGCCTAGACAAAAATTTTGTTAGTTTCTAATACAGACAGGAAAATACTTAGACTTTAGTAAAAATGGTTGAAATAAATACATGAAAATGGTTGTTAGTGCAATAACAAGTCTATGGCTTTTACTAGTGGAGGAATTCAAATTTTATTTATTCACATGCAAGGTCTGAAATGCTTATAAACAAGATCATAAAGCTGTTGTACTATTAAGTGACTTTATTAATCTGCAGAAAAATCAAACCATATTTTTAAAATGACTTCAAATGTTTGAATCTGACAGCCTTATAATTGGAAATATTATAACGTATGTGAAATATTAACTCACAGGGTTTACAAGCCACACTGCACTGCAATTAATCAAGCAGAGTTTTCAATGAATATGTAAATTGGAGTCTATCAATGGAAAGATCAGACTTAATTATATAATTAGAAGACATGCCCTTTCCTGGGTCCAGTGCTCACTGAAATGAAGCTGTCTCCACTGACCCCTGAAGTGCTGGATCAGCAGATACTTGGTATCTTAAGAAACATACAATGCAAGTTCCTTCTAGTTACAGCAGGATTTTCAAATTTATACAATAGCTTGAAAGTAAAACCATATCAATCTTTTCTTTCTCTACTACTCTTCCTAAATAAAGAGAAGACAGATTTTTTTTTTTTTTGGCTTAAATGTCTGTTGTGATTAAAACTACTGTTGTGTAAAGCAGGTATGTTACAGTTGGTCAGTAGCTCTCAATTACTGTATGATTCTCCATTGTTATCACTTATAATCATTTAAATAAAAGATAAGGATATGGGGTTTGTTGTGGTTTGAGCCCAGAGGGCCACTGAGCACCACACAGCCCAGCTGTTCACTCACCCCTTCCCCCCCAGCGCTGGGAAGGAGAAAATGAAGCAAAAGGCCCAGAAATCAAGATAAGGACGGGGGGGGTGTCTCACCCATTAGAGTCACAGGAAAAAGATGGGTTTGTTAGGGGATGATATAAGGACATAACTTTAATTCAAAACACTAACGACAACAACACTTAACAGACAGAAGGGGACAATGAGAAGCATTACTGTATCTTAGAAACACCTCCCCCCACCCCTCCCTTCTTCCCGGGCTCAGTTTTGTTCCCAATATCTCTACCTCCTCCCTACAGCCGATCAGGGGTAGGGCAATGGGGGGGTGCAGTCAGTCTATGCTTCTTCCTGCAAGGGCGGAGGGCAGCCTTCTGCATTCTTCCCCCTGCTCCACAGGGGCATCCCTCTCACAGGAGACAGTCCTCCACAAACTCTCTTCACCATGAGTCCTCCCCACGGGATGCATTCTTCTCAAGATGCTCTGGCGTGGGTCACCCCCGTGTGTTGCAGTCCTCCCAGCGCTGAACTACAACAGTGGGGACTGCTTCTTCCCACAGAGTCCCTGGGATCCTCCACAGGCCACAGGCAAATCTCTGCTCCTCTGGTGACCTCCATAGGTGGCGGGGGGGTGGCCCTGCCCTCTCACCATGGGATACAGGGGGACCTTTTTGCTCTGGTGCACACCCCGCCACACACCCATTCCTCCTCCTTCCTTCCACTGATCTCGGTGTTTGCAGAGGTGTTCTCTCATTACTCCTCCTTGCAAGTCTCCCAACCCCCTCTCAGGTTCCCCTTAAATACATTATTGCAGAGGCACAGCCACCATCGCTAATTGGCTCAGCCTTGGCCAGAGGTGAGTCTGACTTGGAGCCAGGGGAGCTTTGGAGAAGCTTCTCACAGGAAGCCACCACTGTAGCCCCTTCCCTGCTACCAAAAACCCTGCCACACAGACCCAGCACAGGTTCAAGGCTATATCTAATCTGTTTTCCTGAAGAAGTAGATAGATAACACGCTATATCTCATCACCCCCCCAAAAACATCCTTTTGCTATGTTCACAAGCCTTTTCTACTTCAGGCATGCATTTAACTTCTTTTCTTTGCTGTTTTGAGCATCTCTTTCATAGGTAGCCACCTCCTTGACACTTACATGATTCTAATTTGAACATGGTACAGTATATAGCCTTGAAAAAGAAATGAAGAGAGAGATTTTTTGAAAACCGTATACGTAGATACCCTTGTTCAGCTGACACTTTCCCTAATTCCAGGAACATGCTGCTGGTTAAAAACAAATTCATTAAAGATTCAAACCCAGATATAATGACAAAGTGTTTATTTCTCACTTGTGGTAAAAAGGACTCACCTGAGTGTTATTGATGGACCAGTGATACATGAATTGCATGTTTCTGTTCATGATTCACAGTTTATGAACTTCATTATAGATATATAAACCCAGGGGAACTGAAACAGATCAAAGGATTTGAAGGACTATGAGTTTGTAAAGAGCATGCACTTTTCTCCCACACTTCTCTGTTGATTTTGCTGTGTTTTAGTTCCAGATGTTTGAGGATTAGGAACTTGACTGGCTCTGTACTTAATTCTAAGAACCACTTCATATTCTTAAGACATCTGAAAAAGGCAAATAACTCACTGGTGTGCATGACTAGACAATATACAGCCTCGGTTCAGCCCTTTTTGCTTTGCTGTCTCTGTACCACTGCAGACTTTCATCTTTCTGGTTGCCATGGATAGCAGCTAAAATCTCCTGCAGTGGCTCAGAGAAATGGGCAAAAGGCAAAAGTTTTGCTTGTTGAAGCCCAGACATTGCAACTAACAAAGTTTTTTCTTACTGAAGTTCTCTTGGAAACTCCATTTGATGCTTTAAAATATTTCGGAAGAAGAAAATGAGAACTCTTGCAGCTGGTACCTGAAAAGCAAGCATCTGCCTTATGTATAGGTTATATCCTTTCTTCATTTTCCTCAGAAGAATTGTGTGATACATATGATTACTATTCAGACTAGACAATGTTTATGGATGAAAAAAAAATTGATAGATGATATCATCAGAGGCGGGTCTCAATGAAGTTATATGCTGTTGTTAAAATACATACTGAATTCATTTGCGGACAGCAGTCACCTAGTTTAAATAGCTGAAAAATTGTCCCGGGATTGCTACTCTGCCAATTATATTCACAGGCTTTACTTTTGCTGTAACTTTCAACATGTGGACAGTAAAGATTCATTTTCAGCATTTCCCTTGGTAATTTGAGCCATGCCATGCTTAAATTCAACTCTCCTTCAGAATCCAAGATGATGTTTTTTTACTCAGTTCTTGGGACAAAATTGATATCATATACACAAGGAGCTGAACTTAGATCTGAACATGATCCTGAAAGCCTGTGAGTTGCTAGTTCTAAATCAGTCCTTGCACAATGAAAAATGTAATGATGTGTTTGAATTTTCACCCATTTCTGGATCTTAAGCAAAATAACAAAGTTCTTCATGAATCTTAGGTAATGTCTGTGTTGTTCTCAAAACAGGCACCCAAATTTCATCTGAACTACAACTTTGGCAGAATTTAGGCAATCTGGCTCTTGACCTAATGGTGTTCATACAGAATTATGTAAGTCAAAGATGAAAAAAAGAAAACTACATCAACATTTAAATTTTAGTGATTCAGATGCCAAGCAACCAAATGGTAGCCCATCCGACAAGATCCCTGGGTGCTTTTGTGGTATCATTTGCAGCAGAAATACCTGCCTGACTGATCTGTCATTGCTGTGACTCCTGACTTGAGATTTACCCTGATTCCATCTTTAGTGAAATTAATTGATGATATTACTACTTTAAAAAGGAAGCAGAGTGTCTCCTAGCAGGTATCAACAAAAATGCAGTACTTAGACACATACACTGGTCTGTATTTAAAAAAAAAAAAAGCTAACACAAAAAACATATTAGTGAAACTTGCCTGCCTCTGAACGAGCCAGCTGAAATATGTTCTATTAAAAGGCTAGTATGGTAATGTATATTAATTAATACAGAGAACTGTGGCTATTATGAACCAGTTTGGTGTTGATTAAATGTTGCATACTGGAAGCATCTTTTCTTTTGGTTATGGTACAGCTACGATGCTGATGCCCAGTTAAGTCTGACTCATGAACCATCTTGAGGAGATAATAGGAGGCACCAAAGCCTGTACTGAACTTAAAGGAGATACTCATGGTCTTCAAATTAAGCCTGTGTTCAGAGGTTTTGGTGGTTTCTTAAAAAATGATCACCTTAAAAATATTTGACTCCTGAAAGTTTGGCCATGCAACACCTAGGTTTCTGGCAATGGCCCCGGAAAAACTTGGTGCTCCATGAAGTGCATAAGGAAATGTAGATATTAATTCCCTTTGTTGCCAATCCTGTTCCAACACCTATAAGACAAGAAGTCTGGTCTTTGCTGCCAGGGCTGTGCAGAGGACCTTGAGAGACAAGGGTGGCAGGTCTGGCTGGCTCTCTGTGAGTCATTGCGCTGGTGACCCTGTGCTCTCTCTCAGGCACACTTCCAGGGCAGATGCTCCAAGCCTCTGCGCAAACAGCAGTTAACAACAGCCAAGCCACACCTGCATCTCAGACTGTCCTGCAAGACACTAAGAGCCACTTCTGCATTTTGAGGAGCAGATTTCTGCCAGTTTGTGCTGGGTGTGTTTTAAGAGCATGCAGGGGGACTCAGGTGGCTGAACGGCTTCAGGGAGCTTGTGCATGAGCTGGGCACCAGCATGCTCAGCCCTGTCCAAACTGGTGGTGTGTTAAACATAATTATCAGGTCTTTCTCCTTACCAGATCCCCCTGGGGACAAGGCAGGAGGTGAATGTCAAGCTCCACAGGCTGGAGAAAACCTGGTTCACAGTGCAGAACTTCAGATACAAAGGGAGCAAGTTGAAGCATTTCTAAGGTTGGGCAACATTGAACATGCTGTCTAGACATCAATTTTGGAATTAAACATTCTTTTTTGAGCCTTCTACATACCAAAAGATACAGAATTTCCCTGATTGAATTCATTCCTGGGATTGCCTTACAAAAACAGTCCTTTGTTACTCAAAAAATTGCCAAGGAGAAAAAAATCCCTTACAAAACATTATGATGAGGATGGAGATGTAAAATAGCAGAAAACAGCTTGTTTCTAGTCCGATTTTTTTATCTGCAGGTTTCTATCATTAGGTGCTGTTACACTTCTGTTGGCTGCATTGAAGACACCTTTTATTGAAGTTTTGTTCCCTATGTACTTATATGGTGTCCTTAAGTCACCTCCTAAACCTGAGTTATTAAAAACATTGTGTTTCCTGAGTTTTTCACTTGATGGCATGTTTTCCAATTCTCTAATGGTTCTTTCAGCTCTTTGCTAACCCACTGCAAGGTTTTTTAAACATTCTGCCTGAATTATTTACAGCTCTAAGGTATTGACAAAATATATGTTTTTTTCCCTTTTTATTGATGATTTATGCTTTCTTTAAAGTCATGGATGAAGAATTTTAAGCACCATGGAGTCAAAAACTGATCCTTGCAGAATTTCTCCTGAAACACACTCACTGAATATTCTTTGCTCACATACAGCTGAGATTTATTGGCTGTTTTGCAATCTATTTCATATGTGCAACACTGTTGCTATATCATTCTAGTTGTCTAGTCAAAATATTTTGTTGTATCACGTAAAGTGCCTAAGAAATGTCCAAGTGTATAATGTTTACACTCTACCCCATATTGATCCATTTCATAGACCCTTTATAAAATAAAAAAAGATAGTTTGACTGTTTCCCCAAGCAGTCCTGTGTTCTATTATCAGTTTTCTGAGTAATGCACTAAATGACAGAATTATGGAAAAATGTAGGTAGGAAGTGAGCTAAACAAGATCCCCAAGGATGGTGCTCAGCCTTGCTAAGTTACAGCCTTGTATGATGAATCTTCTGTTATACCTGAAGTCTAAAAATTTTAATTCAGGAACTTTCAAAAACATGCTTTTTGAGTACCACCACTGATGGTGGTGGTGGCATTTGCCAATGTTTTGGCTCTGCACCAGATCATTGTGCTTTTAAAGACTGAAGAGGAAGAAAACTTCGAAAAAGAAGTTGTAGAGAAAGGACAAAGGATGAAAGGCTTCTTGAAAATACTACTAGATATAGCAGTAGATATTGTAGATATAGATATAGTAATGTTAAAAAAAAAGTCCTCGATCCTCTCTGACCTGAAATATCTGGAAAATCCATCCAAATGTAAGATGGTATTTCACAGGAAAAGGCATCAAAGAAAAATTGTGGTACAAGAAAAAGTATGAGATGCCAAAGAAGATCTGCAGTAACCTTGGGACACTTTGTTGCTGAGTTAAACCTGGTTAGGTAGTAAAAGGATACTACTAATACTGCCACCAAATCTAACCCAAAGGGAAAAGTTACACTTGAAATAAGATGAATAAACTCTTTTTGCTTCAAAAGCAAAGAATAATCAATTATCTACTTTGTTATCTGTGATAAGTATAGTGCAGGAATGCTAGTTAGAAACTAAAAAAATGTCCAGAAAAGACATCGCATGTTGGGTGTATGCAGACATCACAAACATGACCAGGGATCACATCTCAAAACTTTCACAGCTTGTGACTCTACCTGGTCTCATAACCTCTGAGGCAAAAGCACATTCTCAAACATTCACTTCCCTCCTTTTCTCAGACACCCTTTTTTCTAGCTCATCCTCAGGCTGCTTGTATGAAATGAACTGGTCCCAGTTCAGCTGGGACTGCTGCCCATGCAGCCTCTCGTACAAGGGCCACACCTAAGGCAGGTCTAGAGGTTAAATGCGGCCCACATCTAAATGTTGCCGCTGCACAGCCACACAGCGGCAATTATGAAAACATATGTTATGTTGCTCAGTGCTAATAGAGTACAATGGTTACAATTCAGTTTTTCTGAGCTTCATTTTTTCACAGGGGGTCTACTCTTCTAGATCCCTGGAGTGTTTACAGTGTCTTTTCAGCATAACAGTACTTTGCCTTTGTTGTACTTTATTTTTTCAAACTACTGTGTCAGGACTTTTTATCCAGGCTGAAAAATGGAATTGCAAAAAGAGGATAAAGCAACCAAAAGATAACAGTGTATTATGTTGTGCTTTGGGCTTTTTTTGCTGTTAATTTACAAGATAAAAAAACACAAAGAAAATATACCTTTGAAACAGAAACCAGCCAGTTCCTAAGATGAAAATGTGGCCAGATACCTTTAATAAATGTCTGTATTTAAAAGGAAAACCTTTGCATTAAAAAAAGAAGAAAGATTCAATATTTTTGGAGAAAAATACCCCCAAAACTATTGTATCAACTAGTCTAGTTCATTAAAAGCATTTTGAACTTCCTTAGTTGCTTTTTCTTTATGAAAAGCAAAGCAGGATCACACATTAGCAGGAAATTTAAGCTGACCTGTGCAACTGATAAAGCTAATTTCATCCTCAGCTCTAATGCAATGAGGGAAATGAAACCCATTCCAATTTTCTAACGATTTGACGAGGAGAAGACTTCATGAACTCACAAAAGATAAATATTTGTAACTAATTGCCAGCTCTTGCCTTTGTTCCTTTACTTTCATTGCCCTTGCTGCCCTCAGGTGGGTGCATCTGATATTGCCAAGAATGACTGCATTCATGTAAGTAATACCAGTCTTCGGGAGCGTCCCACCAATTTATTGTTTATTTATACAGGTTTTATACAGGTGTATTGATGACGCACAAAATATAACTATAAAAGCAATTGTCTGTCCATCCATCTTTTCTCCATAAGAGACAGGATGCCTGTTTGTACTTGCCTCTGGCCCAGAGAGGAGTCTGAAAGATCTGCTATCTGCAAAGTAGAACATATCTTAGTAGGACAGTATCTGTATTTTTAAGAACACCTTGCCCATCCTGACACTGAATGTTCTCAGAGGATTTGATGCTAAAAGTCTACCAATGTTGGACCTCTGTCTCTAACTGCATCCTTGCCTCTGCTGTCATGAAGGCACTTGAGATGGGGCACTATGGAGAGGGAAAGTTTCAAAATTACAGGTGATCAACTCCCCAGAGTTCCTGATGATGAAGTAGAAGGAATCTCAAAAAAAATCTCTCAACCCCTCCAAAGCCCAGAAGTATTTGGATACTTAGGCAAAGTTTATATGAAAACAGAAACCTGTTAGAGTTATTAGCAGGATGCACTTAGGAATTGTAAAGGAGCCCAGTTTCTGGGCTAAAAAGCTGTGTGTGGCTCATCCCTGCTATTGCTGTTCATGTTGACCTCAGAGCAAACAGAAGTCCTCTGAAATGGCTGCAGAGACTCTGCTGTGCTGCAACTCCCTCTCTCAGAGTAGCTTCACAGCTCTTCTGTCTCTGCTGGCTAGCAAGCTTCTCCTGTAAGCCAAGTAGCCAGCTCTGCTGCATCTCTGATTCATCTTCTTGCTGTTTATTCAACCTTCCAAGTGACCCTGTGTCCTCCGCTCAGACTAATTAGTTAAGTCCAGCTCTGGCTACAAAGGACAAACCTGTCATGACTTTCTGAAAACTGTCCTGTTTGAAACATTAGAATAATCTGAAAAAAAAAAAAATTACTGCATTAGATTTCATATAAGTTCTTCATTAAAATAAACTACTGTTGTAGCTCATTGTCTAGGATATAGTTGTAGAATTGCCTTTTTGGTTTGAAATAACTTTATATCTTCTGGGTGACAATGAGGTTTGTAGTCCTGCTGCTTCAGTATCCTCTATTGCTGGAGGTAGACACAGGCTGCAGGCAGAAGGTCACAGATTTGGCTTCCACACCCTGCTGAGATATTCAGCTAAAAAACTGGCCACGTTGCAGAACCATTTTGGGTCAAATCCATGGGTGTGGAAACATCACTTACAAATACCAGAGTCCTTCTCTGAAAGAACTCTAATACTGATTTATCAGAGCCAAGCCTCCCTTTAGATAGCTAACCCTCAGTAAGTTTGCAGACGACACCAAGTTGGGTGGGAGTGTTGATCTGCTCGAGGGTAGGGAGGCTCTGCAGAGAGATCTGGACAGGCTGGAGCGATGGGCCAAGGTCAACTGCATGAGCTTCAATAAGGCCAAATGCCAGGTGCTGCACTTGGGCCACAACAACCCCCAGCAGCGCTACAGGCTTGGGGAGGAGTGGCTGGAGAGCTGCCAGTCAGAGAGGGACCTGAGGGTGTTGATTGACAGCCGGCTGAACATGAGCCAGCAGTGTGCCCAGGTGGCCAAGAAGGCCAATGGCATCCTGGCTTGCATCAGAAATAGCGTGGCCAGCAGGGACAGGGAAGTGATCTTACCCCTGTACTCGGCACTGGTGAGGCCGCACCTTGATTACTGTGTTCAGTTTTGGGCCCCTCACTACAAAAAGGACATTGAATTACTCGAGCGTGTCCAGAGAAGGGCAACGAAGCTGGTGAAGGGTCTGGAGCACATGTCGTACGAGGAGCGGCTGAGGGAACTGGGGTTGTTTAGTCTGGAGAAGAGGAGGCTGAGGGGAGACCTCATCGCCCTCTACAACTACCTGAAAGGAGGTTGCAGAGAGCTGGGGACGGGTCTCTTTAGCCAAGTAATGAGTGATAAGACAAGAGGTAATGGCCTCAGGTTGCACCAGGGAAGGTTTAGACTGGATATTGGGAAGCATTTCTTTACAGAACGGGTTTTTAGGCGTTGGAATGGGCTGACCAGGGAGGTGGTGGAGTCCCCACCTCTGGAGGTGTTTAAGAGTAGGGTCGACTTAGCACTGAGGGATATGGTGTAGTTGGGATCTGTCAGTGCTAGGTTAATAGTTGGACTAGATGATCTTCAAGGTCCTTTCCAACCTAGATGATTCTGTGATTCTGCTGTTTTGGGTTTCTCAGACCTGTGAACTGAGATAGTGCTGGAACATCTCTGTAGCCACAGGCACTGAAATTTTGCAAGAAATGATTTTTTTTGTGGTACCTGACTTCAATTTCTGCAGCTAACAGAGACATGTAAATTGGAATGATATCACTTAGCTCCAGAGAAGCATCCTCTAAGGAGAGCAACCTCTAAGGAGGGAGCTTCTAAGGAGAGTAGCCTCTAAGGAGAGAACCTCTAAGGGGAGCAACCTCTAAGGATATAACTTAGCTCCAGAGAAGCAGCTCGGAGTCTTCTGTCAAACTAGACAGTTTGGCAGGAATTTGACCAATACTCCTTCAGATTTAAAAAATAAATCTTACAACAAGTAAGACCAAGGTATCATCCACTCCAGTGATAGAAGTCTGAAACAGAGCTGGCATAACAGCTAATGTAACAGGTTACAGGAGCAATTGTGTTTCCTCCTGGCCATAGCACAGGAGAAAGAGAGCACATAAGCCAACCAGGTTTGTAGCAGTGAACCCTGTCGATGCAATGACATCTGTCTCTCTGTGCTGTTTAAAGGACATACATGAACATTGCCCTCTTGTGCTCTGTCCCTATTGCTGCTCTTCTCTCCATTCTGTCCTTACCGGTAGCCAAGTATTCCATCCTGCATATGCCAAGCATCAGTGTGCATACTTGATATTTGCAAAAAATTGTTAAAACTGTCCATGGTGTCCCTAGTTGCTATACTTGGGCCAACAGGGTAATGGTGAGAAATACCCTATTTTGAAAACACAGAATTTGGAATTTGTTTCAAACTAATTATCATTCCCTCTGCTTCCTTGCCAAACTTTTCTCTGGCCATAAATCAATCTGATATGGCCTTTGGTAACATATCATGTCTGGATTGTTTTTACCAACTAGAGGTTTTCCCAAAGAAGTACAGACAGGCTAACACCTAAAATAATGGTAATTAATAATTGTTTTAGAAAATGTAATGTACTTACAGGCACAAGTGCCACACTGTTGGGTCACCAGTACAAATTCCTCTTTGCTTTCTTCAATATGATGCATGAATGAGTGTACAATGAAGGGAAGCTGCATTGTTCCATCAGGAATAAGAGCATCAGGCACAGATGAGAGAAATGGGATTTGTACCTTAGCATGTGTAGGAGTTGTGAAGCCTGCAATGCCTTATAACAGATATTTTTAAAAACTAGAAGATTTCAGCAAAAGATCTACTTATATTTCTGGTACTATCAAGGTTTACATTCTTACTTGCTGGTTTTGGCCCCATATTTCTCATGTTCCATGTCAACATACCTTAAAAATATTCTTTCCACTCAAGTTACTAGAAATTATTAATAATAAACTGCTATATTAGAGTTTAAGATAAGAAAACAGGAGAGAATTTGAGTAAGCATATGCTCCTAATATCTGGGAGAAAGGAAAAAATGCAAGGAATAGTGAAAAAAACACTGTTAGGAGAAAGCAGTTCCCAAAGCACAGGAATTTAAGAAGCCAGGCTTTTAACGGATTTCTGTGTCACAGATGACTGACTATTAAAAATGAATTGCAGAAAAGCTGTGGTGTGAATTCCCCAGGATTAGATGTGGAAATGGAGAATGAATTCAACAACTGAGGATAAAAACCCTTCAGCTTGAGTTCATGTCTCTTCATGTAACCCAGAGAATCTAATTTTTTTGGGGAGCGGGGAAACTCATCTCCCATGTGGATTCTCTGATACGTCACCAGAGCTGAACTTATATTACATTATCTGCTCCCTCCTACTCAGCTGTCTATCTACAGTATGACCAGGAATGTCATGGGTTTGATACCATAACTTCCCTGCCCTCTTTAACTCAAATTGGACAAAATCCAAAAGGTATTAGAAGTACTGGCAGGACACATGTACTTGTACTTATGCACGTATGGTGTGTGTGAAGACGCCTTGATTCTTTAGTTAGACAAGCTAAAGTTTACAGAAATTTCATGTGAATTAGCACAACAATATCCCTATAATGATGCGGAGAAAAAGAAGCCCCAGCTTTCAGAGTAGCTCAGTTTAGCCCTGTTCTGTGTCACACACTTCATCAGACCTGGAAAATTTCCTGCAGTTCTGGACAATTAACTAAAAGCTTGAATTATTTCTTGTATTTATTGTACAATAAATTATAGAACTTACTGTTCTGTTCTTCATTTATACAATATGGAGGGAAAGCTGGAGAATGGGCTGGTGAGTGGACTGAAAAACTGTTGTTCAGGTAATTTACAGAGAAAATCCTGCCATGTCAGATTAATTGGACAGGAATTTGTGTATGTTTGTGTTTGGAAGACCAGCAAAAATTATCTCCATAGTCTTGAGGAAACACCCTTTTATTGTAGAGAACTTTGTATACACAGATGCGATGTATTTACAACCAGCTTTTGTCAAACAGATGACTCGTTAAAATCCTTCACAGATCTGTTGAGAATGAAAGAAAATGAAGCTCAGAAGCCCAGTCAACCAGCCCAACCCCCAAATTCAGATTAATTCCCAAAGATAACTGTAATGAGAGAATAATACATGGAGTTATTCTGAAGGAAGCAATAGGACTGTGACAGAGATCAATGGATGGACTTCAGGATTGGTTCAGCCAAAAAGCATTCCTTAGTTTGATCTCAGAGTAGATGAACCCTGAAGTAAAAATCCAACAAGCATATGGGGACCTTCCTTTTCCCAGGGGTGTGGAAGAGACAGGCAAAAAGAGTCTGGCCCTTCCCTCCCTGGCCTCTGCAAGGACAGGTCACTGTGGCAACCTCTGTGAAAAGAAGTTGTTGGTCCTGTGTTCCCCTGGAAAGCTCTTTTCCAGAAAAAGGCAGGAAAAGATCCACTCTTCTTCAGCCTGCAGAATGGAGTCAATGCACTGAGGGTGAGAACGGGTGTCCTCCTTAGGAAGGGTTTAGACTCACATGCCAGCCTAGTCACAGGAGAGACAGCACCTTGGCTTCTTCCGGTGCCCCTCCAAACTGTGGCTCAGCTCTGCACTGCCCTTTACCTGGGGTGGTGCAATGGCATCACTCTAGTTTCAGCCTCTTCAATCACCCCAAATGCAGAGGAGACAACACAGGGGGAAACGATGAGAGGTAGAGACACACATTATATTCCCTTTTCCTGTTCCTTTTCAATTAAAAGTAGAACTTTCATCAACAACAAAAAGTTACATGTGCAGGAGGCACTTCTCTGGGGAAGAAATAAATACCTCACACAAGCATTCATGGATGGATGAGTCTCATGAGAAAGATTCTCAGCACAACCAATTCAGTCATAAGAGGAATCTAAAATCCCCACATTGATGTATATGAGAAACACGCAAAACATATCTGCTAATGCTTGAGGAAGTTACATGCATAAATTTCCCATAGGTCGGGAAAATATATCTTAGAATCTGCATAATTTAGTTCACACTCAGCAGAACATTGCGATATTTACAGGCACATGCCAGTGGGAAAACATTTGCATATTGAGTGCGAAAAGATGCATCTTTGTCACCTAACCATGGGACTTTGAAAGCAGGGATTTTGTGACCTCAGAATACTACTTGTGAAGTTGATGGGGAGGAAAAAGGTGCAGAGGCAGGAAAAGAAAATTACCAGAAGTTGGTAGGAACTCTTTTTTTTGAGCGTTAGAATGGTTGCAGGCTGGGACAAAGTGAGTTCACAAGTTCTGGCTTGTTACACATCAGAGAGTTTGTCTACTCTCATTTCATATGCTCTTTTTTCCCAATTAAATTTGTTTCTCATTAGCCAGGTTGATGAGAATAGTGTGTAAGACTCATTCTTCTTCTTGCAATCATCATCCTTCATAGCATAATAACTTAATAAATTCTCGCAGAACAGGAATGAAGTAGAATGTCACTTTTTTGACTTGGTCTGTATTCTGAAGTTGAAAGTGGGCATCTGAGAAACACATTTGTAATGCTTTGGAAGATTTTCAAACAAAAAAAAAAGGAAGTTACACTCTGAGCCTGATTGAGAATGCAAAGTTCTACGTTCTCTAGCACTGCATGTCAGACATGGTGGACAAAGCTATTCAGTGACTACCATAACCTTAGCGCTACCCAGAATTGTTCTGAAACTAGTTCACTAGTTTCTGAAACACTACTGTAGTTGCAGCGAATTATTAAAACTATCTACAGAATTTTAATCATACAATTCAGGTTTCAATATGTCAGCAAAACAGCAATGTATAACCCATAGAGTTTATATTCTGGAAGTGAAATTATCAAACTATTGCTCCAATGTCTGAAAAGTAAAGCTATCCTCCCTAGGTACACAGCACTCTCTCACTTATGCTGACACATAAGGTGGTGGTGGATCTTTAGCAGCTCCATTCACAGGATCATCGTATGGTGGCAACAAGACCTGCAGGAAAGGAAAAAAAGGTTATATATTTTAAAAATAAACCAGCTGATAAACTTTACAGACAAGAAAACCCTTAAGACCTTGTCCTAAAAGATAACAAAAATGAGTAAATTAGTAAGCAGGAGCAGAACAGTTGGAAAATGAAACAGTATTAGCTTGAAGTTCCTCCATTTCAATTTGTGTGCCTGTTTTCATTACAAAAGAAAATGTGATTTCTTCTCACTTGTTATTGACTCCAGTGACAACTTGATTTCAGCCAAAGATCATTCATTGCTGGTACCTGAATTTGTTCAATCTTACAGTGACAGTAGCGGCTTATTCTGCAGCTCTCCTCTGTCAAGAGTGCTTAAACCATGTCTCCTGGAGGAGTGCTCAAACTGCTAAACCAGAGTGAGAAAAGTCCCGAAAACCTCTCTTTCTGAGGTCTCCCTGGAACAGCTAGTAATTATTTCGGGGTGGGGAGAAAGAAAGCAAATGGAGAACAAATTACCCAATGTCTAAATAAATCTCCACTTTCGTACTTCTGGGGCACTCAGCCATGAGAAGGAAGATGTACATTCCCATAAGCCCTTCAGTGAATACTTAAACATCTGATAGAAATTAGGACAGCTTTAATCATATATCATCCCCATACGTAGGAGTCCAGGCAGCTTCCTAGGATATGGGAAGTGCAAGTTCAGGCCACACAGGGCACAGGGGGGATTTGAACCAAGATTTCTACTTCTTTAGGCAAGCATGCTAGCTATCATGCAATTTTTAATGGCACCAGCACTGACTGGTGCCATTTAATGGCACCAGCACTGACTGACTGGTGCCATTAATTAGCTTGCATGTGAAAAGATAAAGGAGCACTTCGTCTGTGAGTCCCATCAGGGACTGAAGATAAAGTAGATGTCTGAATGAAGAATGAGTGTACATTCCCTAAAATATCTCAATATCATTTAAGAATATCAGTTGTAGTACACTGGCAGAGATACTTTATGCATCTGAAGATCAATTATTCATGATGGAATTTCCAGATTTATCAGCATCGCTTCTTGGCCATTAAACAGCACATAAAGCTGATTGTCTATAATACATAGGGAAAATCCTGTTCTCAATAAAGTCAATGGAAGTTTTGCCATGAGAAGATTTCACCAGTTCTTAAAGAAGTTGATAACCTGCCTTCTGCAAAGAAACATCTGTAATCACCCCTTTTGGAACTCATTCACAACATAACAAAGTCAGTGGGAATCTTTGTATAGATTTAAATAGACTGGATCAGGCTTTTGTGGGATGATTCCAAGGGTGATTCACATTATACTTATGTGAGTTCACAGACATGCGTTGATGACCATTTCTTCAAGTACATCTGTGCACATGTTTGTAGGATTACAGATCTAACTTGGCATCTTCAGCCCCTAATCAAAAAAGTTTCATTATTTAGAAAAGGAAATTGTCAGAACCATCGTTATTAATACCATATATTTGAGCTTGTAAATGCAATATGCTACACACACATCCACTACATAATCTAAAAAGCCTGTATTGAAAAGCATTTAATAACTTATGTCAACTTTAAAGAGTGCAAACAGCTTATGGCTGACTACTCATCTAGTGAAATTAGGACAACATATAGAAGTTCAAATAAATATTGTGATACAAGTAGTATTTTTGCAATGTAACTTCAGTAAATCACACCGCTAAAGCATGTAAACTGTGAGATCCTCTCCCTAGTGCTGATCATTAGTTTTAATAACAGGGTTTCTAGTAAAATCTTTGTGTTACTAAAAAAGGCACTAGTTTCTCAAATGTACTGAAACATATTCATTAGTTGATTATGAAGCAATATAATTTGTAATTAAATCTGATCTACAGATGACTCTGAAAATTAATCAAGTTCACTTTGTGAAGATTTAGCCATTTTATTGCACTCTTGTAATGCTAAGCCCCAAACTGTGGTCCATTCTTTTCAGGTTCAGAGTCCACTTCATCAGGCATAATGAGAAATGATAGCAGACACAATCCACAAAGCTGTCCATCTTCCAGGTCTACGAGCTGATTAACAAAGGACAATACCTCTTCCTGTGCTCTGATCCTCTTTTAGATCAATGTGTCCTAAGACTACTGTAGTTACATCAATATTATTACCTCAGCATTGAGGTTATTGTCATTTGCAGTACGTCCCCTGGAGGATTTACTGATCTGAGTGAGCTTCTTCATCGGGTTCACTCCTGTATGAAACAAAATCTGTCTGGTAGGAGAACAGCCTCCTGGTGAGGCTTTTACCTCTTGGGAGGTGACCACTCTGCTTTGCTGTATGGACTCGAAACTCATATGTGGGTCAGTGGCCCCAAGGACCCTCAGAAGACACTTTCTTACTTACCAACAGTTTAACAAGAAGTGAGAGGAGATAGGAATACCTACAGGCGCCATTTTGGAGAAGCCACTGGCTAAATCCTAAGGCATATGGATTTCTATAGGAATATTCAAGGTATGTGGGGCATGAATTAGGGACACCACTAAAAAGGTTCAGAAGTTTCACAAGAAAATATCTACAGTGGAAGGCTAAAGAGTATTTGCCAAATGTCTGTAAAATTTAGGGTCACTTTATTGCTGGCAAAGGTTATTTGTCTGAACAGTTCTATCAGCATTACTCTACAGGCTTAGTCCCCACACATTTTTCTGTTTAAATATTTAAACATCCTGATCTTGCACTCCCTGACATAAAAAGAAGAGTGATAAAAAATGATGAGTGTAGAATGAGCAGAATTCAAAATTACTATTTTTACCTAGCAGTCTTCGAGTTAGACAAAGAAAATATGGACAGGTTATTAAACAAAGGTTAAGATGAATGAATGTGATGGACAACATGTGGAAGAAAGCACTCAGAGTTTGTGGAATACATGGCACTGGCTGGGACCCCAGGTATTTCATGTCATTAGTATAGTAAAAGTCCTTTAAACTAATCTAACTGTTTTACTTTCAGGCAATGTGGTTTTGTTACTGTTGCTTAATCATCTGTCAACTGTAAGTCTAAATAATCATCCTTCAGCTTCCACGACAGTTTGAATACCTCTTCAACCACTCTATAATTACAAATCTTGCAATTCTGCCTCTGTAAGACTACCTTTTAATTATTTTTTACAAGAACAGTGTTTCAGGCCATTACTTTCCCTTAATAATTTTTTCCATCTTTTCTCAAGTAGGTCTATTTTGGCAAAAGGGAGAAATATGATAAAACCTGAATTATCTCAGCTTTTAACTGTTTACTGTTGAAATGGTTAACAGTTTAAAAAAATCTCAAGGAAAAGAGAATTCCATTAGAATTTTAATCATTGAATTTATGCCAAAGTAGCTGAGATGAAAATCTGGATCAGAGTAGTTTTCCCTTCTCTTATGTTAATTTTAAATCTCAACATGGTTTAATGGAAGCAGATAAGTGCCTTGGACATAAACAGCATAGTTATTCAGGCAGTACGTTATGCCGTCCAGAGACATAAAATGGAAGCCAGTCACTGAGCCAAAGGGTGAATTCAGAAACCAGAAAAATAGACAGAAACTCACTATTCAGACTTATCTAAGAACCTAATTAGAATGGATGCAATCTAAAATAATTCATGAAGGACAAAAATATATGCATATTTTAGGTCCATGGTATCCCCAAGGCAGAACATCCACTAGGATAACTGATGCATTTTGCTTCCCAGGCACTACATTTGAGCATTTCCTTGCTTGTTTGTTGTGAATTGAGAAAATGTATGTTAGTTCCCCTGGATGCTCTGGGACTAATGTTTACAGAGAGTTTGAGACTGTCACTCACAAGTTACTCTATAAAGTAAGTATGAAGGACCCCCATTTTTTGGAACTCAGTGTTCCCTGTGAAAAGAAGTTCTGGCTTTTGATCTGTAGACCAGATAGTAAGTTTGGAAGATTAGATGGTAGCAGGGTTCAGTTCTACAGGATGCCTAAAATCCAAAGGACAGAAGCTGCTAACTTCTTTTACAACCCCCATAACTGTATTTAAGAACCATGTAACATTTTAACATCATCCTTTAATATGCAGCCACAGGAGGAGATGACATTACTCACTGTTTGTGTAGTTGTCTGATGGTAAAAGCATTGCACAGAGTCTCTGAGATCAGAGCTAGGGGCTAGGGGCTCCCAAACCAAGAGGGTTCAAACCCACAGCTTCTATCTGCCTTACGAATGCTCCAGACACAAGGTTTTCAGCCAGGTTGGAAGGACCACTTTCCACCCTCCTGTTGTCACAGTGAAGCCAAGTATGCAAGAATCCATGGGGTAAGAAAGAAAGAAAGTAAGAGAAAGTGTGGCTATGTAGCCCCTTGGTTAGAGTGCTTAAGTGGGACAGGGAATCCTGGGTGCTGGGCTTTGCTCCCAATACCATTTAAGCATTTTGTGATAAGCAGTCTTGTTGTATAATACGCAGAAATAATCCAGAACTGACCCATAAGAAATCCTGGTCCTGACTTAGCTGGTGTCATCCAAGTGGTCTGGATAATTGTATTACATAAGCATCTTTCTATTATAAAGTACATGATACAGGATGACCTTCTCTGGAACAAATAATTACCATACAAGTTTGCCAATGGCTATATTCTATTCAGTTAATATAAGCATATGTCATTTCTTATTTTTTACATCCTGGTTAATCTGGTTTTGGAGAATAAGTTTTTTAATACATTGTTTAGAAATATGCCTAAGAAGAAACATAGGCAAATATTTGTATATTCAAACAGTTTGGAATTAATTTTGGCCTGAAGGTGTTTTTTGGGAGGGGAATTGCATAATTTCAATAATCACTTCGTATTTTTGCAGCTGATTCCACATTTATCTGGATTTCCAGTAGAAAGTTTTCTTTTTTCAACAAGTTTTCTCATATTGCTGCAGTTATTCCTGTTTGAACTCAAGCTCTTAGATCTGTTTGCTGTCTAGTACATTTCTAGAGGAGAAAATGCGCTTAGTCCTGTATGAGTAAACTTAAATAGTTGTCTAATTGATTATTTCTACATTCTTAAGAGTCTCAACCAAAACTCATTGAACTCAATAGAAATCTTTCTGTGTCTCCAGAGAGCTTTGGATTGCTTTTTCCCCCAGCCATTTGTATTCTTCACTGGGTGGAATAGTGCAACTGTCACATAACAGCTTTGAGTTTGAACAGCATTTTGGCTGGCAGTTATATGAAACTTCTGTGAGTTCCCATGGTAAAATACCTTGTTGATGTCTTGCTAGAAACAAACATCATTAGAGACAGCTCTAACATACTTTTCTCTAACACCTTCTAGAACAGAAATGCTCTTGATAATGCCAAAAAAGTTATAGACTAAAAATGTCTATGGTAAGTGCTGATGATTGTAGTGAGCATTCAGGATTTCTCAAACCTTAGCTTTTCAATAAAAACTCTCGTCCTTTATGCTGTAGGACTTCACATGGCAGCAATACACAGTGTATAGACAGGGACAGGTGACAATGAGTAGTTGAGTGGAATTAGGGTCATCACTACGGCAATTTAATCCTGGTCCTGTTGCTGACCTTTTGAGTTTTGACAAATCGTTTGACTTGGTTTTAGGAAGATCTCGCATTTGTAAAACAGACATATTATTTGAAATATCTTAAAAGGTGTTGGAAACCTTAAGACAGGTTTAAAACTCTCTTGGATGAAATTTGCATAGGACTGTATGAGACAGGGACTAAATTGTGGAAATATTTACAAACTAAATATGTATTTGCAGAAATATCAGCCTATGCCCGGAAATGTTTACTCCACCTCTTTGCCACAGCTATGTATGCATTACATGTCACTCTTCTGCAGAAGTGACCTTTACATTTCAGCCACAGAAACTGCTACCAGGAATCCTTATGGGAGGCCTGTGTGAATACAGGGGGAGGAAATGGAGAGAGGGCAAAAGGAGCCTTTTATTTCACACAGCTCACTTACAAAGTGTCAGTGGGTTCAAGGCCTTATTCTCGGTTTACTTAAAAAGGGAGGGAGAGTAACTACAAAGAGAATAGTGGTAGGTGGATAGCAAGAGAATGCCAGAGCCAGTGCTGAACCATTTCAGAGGTAAAAGTGCTGAACCACAGCAATTTCCTCATCCAGGAGTCTCTGGTCCAATGTGCAGCCCCTGGCCTGGTGATAGGACAAACACTGACACAGCTGCAGGCTGAAATACAGTCACCACATGCATTTCCTTTCCTATTTCATGATAAATTTTCTCCTTGATGTAGCACAGAGCTGATGCATCGAGTTCAGAGACAACTGAATTGAAAGATGAGGTTTTAAGCAGCACATGCCTGGTTGCATCAGTCCTCTACTCTGGGTTCATTTCATCCCAGTGATTCCAGCTTGAGACCAACCACCGACTTGTATTAATATGATACCATTGTGCAGTTTGGAAAGGGTTTGATGGTATGCAATCACATTTACTAATTTCATGTTTACTTCACTGCTCTCCTGTTATTCACCCAGCCAAAAGGAGTGGAATTTCCTCCCACGGCTGCGGTGCTTTGAGGAGCCATTAACTACAACCTAAACCAGGCTCAGCTGCAGTGAAGCAAGCAACTAGCCTACAAACAGCTCTGCAGGGAAGGCTGCTGGCGTGACCACCTGTTCAGTTCAAGGTAGTCCCAACAGCCCTCATGTACTGTTGGGTTCTTCACTACGCAAATATTAAGAAGATCAACTGGGGAAAACAGAAGATTTCCATGTATATAAACAGCTATAGCTGGCTGATTACTTCACTCTCTATGCAGGAAAGGCTGAGATTAACTCTCTCTTTGCATCATTTTCCTGTCAAGTTTGACAATGTGCTTTGCTTCTGAGAAGTCTGAGATTACAGAGGAAAATGTAAAATTAAGATGTATTTTTTGCTCAAAATTTTCAGAAATCCAGATCTTCTCAGTAGAGCTCTGTTTTGGAGACTCAAGGCACCAGGTGGAAGCTATTTCCTTTAGTACTGTGTATGACAATGAACACTGGACTATGTGTAAATATCACTATTCACATAATTAATTTTGTATTTTATTTGAAATGAAATAAAGCTATTAATGTAGCACGCTTTATTTCCTGTACAAAATTTACTGCAAGTTACTATATATACTAGTTTTATTGAGGTAGACTCTTCAAAAGTTTCTTATGTTTCTGTACATAGGGTGGGAAGTAGTGTTTATCAAGAGTTTCTGAAGAAATAGGGTTTTTCTACAATGGATGCCCAACAATTTTTAAGCCCCAAGCTTTGCAGGTGTCTCAGGAGTCTTCTGCTACTTTTAAAAATTCAGTTCATAAACTGCAGGTGCAAATTGTACCTTTGGGTCATCTGATCTGGCCATCTCTGAGGTAACTTCAGAAAAGTAGGTAGTATTTGGCCCTGAAGAACAGTAGATCATGCACGCTCAGATTATCAAGGGAGAGAGATTGACTGAAAGAGTTAGGAAGTATTAAAACTAAACTGAGAATTCAGAGTTTTCTCTTTAACCCCTTAACATGAAGACACACTTTACACTGACTGTATGAAAAGACTGACAACCTTCAGGAGAAGAGGGAGCTTTTTCCTAGTGGTGAAGAAACAGGAACGATAATAATTCTGTGGTGAGAAGCAGTCAAATGTTGCATGCAAGATAAACACTGGAGAAAGAAGCAGGGATTAGCTTTCATCACGCTGCAGCTAAGCACATGCATGTCGGGACAACTCCACTGGATCAGATGAAAGGCCCATCCAGATCACAGTAATTAGTGATGGATGATGAAGAAAGAGAAGTGCAAGACAGAACAATAAAAGAAATGAAGAAAGAGCAGTGCAAGCATATATAGTCATGACTTGCCCGGAATATTCCCCAAACTGTCAGAAATTTGAATGTCAAGTACTTGCTGAATTACTGGTCATGTCTTAGAGGAATTTTTCTTCCACTGAATTTTCTAGCGTGCATTTGAACCCATGTTGACTTTTAGCACCTGCAACGTCCTGTGGTAAGCAGTCCTACATCTAATCTAGGTGTTACATGAGGAAATACCTTCTTCGGTTTGCTATGAAACCTGCCACTAGCTGTTTCATTGAATGTCCCCCAGTTCTTTTGCTAAGACAGTGAGCAGTTGTTCCTCCTTTACATCCTCCGCCTTTACCTCCTCTGCTTTTACCTCCTCTGCTTTAAAATCAACTGTGATTTTAAAGACCTCTATTATGTTCTCTCTTGTTCTGTCCCTCTTTCATTCCACTAAGGAGCCTTGCTCCCCTGCAGTGCAGTCTGCAGTTAATTTCTTCATACTAAGAAACTCACTTGACAGTTTTGGGTCCAGGCTGAAGAGAGAGCTCTAAGACCAGGCATGTGGAGAAGCATTACAATCAGGAGGGTGCTGGGGAGAGTGCTGACCTATCTGGATGAAGCTTCCTTCATGCTCAGAAGAATGGCAGGCACTTTCACCCACCTGACCTGTGTTAGATGTTCTTCCAGATGAGATCAACTGCCCTTTAGAAGCAATTCTTTAAAAAAAAATGCTTGTAAATATCTGCTTAAGAGGTGGCTGTTTACAATGTAAATGGCTGCTCTGGTCAAATGAGTCCAGTCAAAGCAACTGTTTCTGAGAAAGTCAGAGAGCAACGTTTACAAAAAACCTTTCCCATCTTTCTTCTGGGTATAGGGCCAAAGCTTCATATCCAAGACAAATCATACTTAATATCAAATGAGAAAAGTTTTACTTTGTTTTATGCACAGATGCTTTTGCTTGAAAAGTTTGTCCAAAATGTGCTAGTTCATTACTGTTTAAGGGTTTCGTGATATGTTGTCTGTCAAATGAATCCCAAGAAACCTTCCTCTCAACATGGACAGGAAGTATTTTCATGTTTATGTGTATGCATTTCCTTTAGAAACCGCACTAGAATGGTTACAGATGGAGTAGCTGGAAGCAAAATAGCTCAGAGATAATTTATAACCCCATTCAGTGAAGAAGTAGGCCTCAATGCTGTAAAATCATCTGTGCAAAGTTAGAGTTGGTATGTTTTGGGTTTTTTTGGCGAAACTGCTTGTTTATTCCAAACCACCAGCTCTCCAAGACACTATTTAAGAAACTTTACACGGGTTTATGGATTTCTGTAATAGAGCAGCACAATGCTTTCAGCACTTCAGATAGAGGAATAAATGTATATATTACTAGGACACAGCAATATTTAGGGACAGAATGTGATTAGCCTTGCGTGGGAAGAAAATTGGATTCGGGAAGCTATTGTCTTTTTCCATCATGTGCAAGCTCATAAAAGTCATCCAGAATAATGGTGTAATTACCCTCTCCATTCAAAGGCATAGAGGGATAGTCCACCTCAGGTCACAGAAGTGTTTCCTACATCTTGGCCAGCCCTCTACTGTTGCATCTCTAGTTGCACGTCATGATTTGTATGGACCAAAAATATTTATTTTTTCAAATTTCCCTTCATTTTTTTTTTTTTTCAAAATGAGCATTTGCTGGATGAGCACATACTTTCTCAGGAGGTACTTGTGTGCATGTCATCGGTACTGAAGACTGGAAGTATACTTGGGCTCTGTGTAGCAAATGGTTGATGTGTTGTCCTGAGTGCAGAGACTGTGACAGAGTACTAATCTTTTGAACAACTTTTAAAATACTAACCTGCATCTATTTCAAACATTATCTCCTCTTAGGATTATATTGTATATCCCACTCAAGAGTTAACAAGACAGGAACCTAGGAATAGCTCCCATGGGGCATTCAAATTGTTTAACCTGACTGGTCATCTCCCAACAGTGTGGTTATCACAGCTGTGCTTGCATGACAGATATTGTTGGAAAGGCTTCTGTCTTATCTTCACCTCACCAGATGGACCGGTTTTCCCTATCTATATGCCTAGGGACATGGAGTGACTCAATGTCAGTATTTGGGCACCACACCAGAGAGATGGGCCAGTTGTAAAGTTTGGAGGTAGATTTTGAAGTGTCATTATAACATTTGGGAGCACTAAGATCTGGGATTTTGAGATGACCAATCTCTAGTTCTGTCTTCCATACATATTTTTCACTGATTTTTATTTTTATATGAACACATTCTTTTGGTATCACTATTAAAAAGTAAGGCATAATATTGCCATATAAAACACAGTTTTTCTCGCACAGTGTGTTTAGGCATTTCCTAGTGAATGCTGAAGGGAAGCCTTTGTTTATAACAAATTTTTACAATACTGTGTTAAAAGTACAAAGGAACGAAAGGTGATGAACTGACAGCTTGAGAGAGAAGTCTTATGTTAATAAATCACATCTGTAAAGCACCTGTCCACCAGAAACACCCGCAAACTTGCAGATCTTCTGAATTTGGTAGATGAATGCCCACTCTGCCTTCCTCTTTCTGAAGCTGACTGTTTGTCTCAGAGTTCATTTAAAGCAGACCTTGCTTTTCTCACTGCTCATAAACCAGAGGACCAAAACCGCAAGCGCTGTACAGTTTGGGATAGACCGCAGCAGGCAGTCCTGTGTCCATAAAGAGTCCTGAGGGACGCTTGGGAAGAGTGCAGTTGCTCTATGGGAGCCATTAAAGTGAATTGAAATCAGACTGTAAGAATGGTCCAGAAATTACCAGAAGCCATTAATAACCGCAGGAAGCCAGAGCTCTTGATTACCGTCACACCCTCAGCAAAACAACGGCAGCTGGGTGCTGCTCCCTGGTAGGGGGCCGAGCTTTGCCTCCAGGCACTCTGTGAGAGCACAATGCCACCTGCTGAACCACCAGCTGCCGCCGCTGCCCCCCGCCCTCCCACCCAACCGAGCGCTGATTTTCCGTCCGCATCTGCATGGTTTGTGGTGTTGGGTAAGTTTCAGCAGAGAGGCTGGGGCTGGAGGGACTATGGTGTGCGAGGAGTTCCTCCTCCGCTTGGCAAAGGCCAGGCTTGCACTGTGCAAGGGGATGCGATGCAAAGATGCCAGATGAGCTAGTGCTGGAGCTGAAGGCAGGACCGCCTCGGGGAAGAGCAGCTCTGCAGAAGGGCAGGGCTTCTACCGTTGGCCAGCTATATGGCTATAAAGGCACAGCATGGCTAACTGCTGCCGGGACTTTGCCTCTTGCACCCTGCTGCATTTCCCTGCTTGAGCAATACCTGCCCTAGTGAATTCAGGCCTTCCCCGTCCTTTGTTGCACAGCGTAACTACGGCTTGAGCCTGACCTGGAAAATTCACACACAGCTCAGTTTATACACCCATATATCCTTGGCAACAGGGATTTAAGCTGTCATCAGCTTTTGCCACACTGATACGTATCCTTGGAATTATACTGAAGACTCTGACTTGTTTTTTCAAGGCTGCAAAACAGCAGCTGCCAGATGGTAATGAATCAACCCTGTTTAAAAAAAAGGGTCTGTAAAGAAACTCTGCAAATTTATAAACACTCTGTTTTTTCCTACATTGCATCACTTCCAATTAATGACTTCAAAAAGATTTGGAAGATTTAAATTACACATCCCTATTTCATGTCTTCTTTTTAATCTAATTATGAACACTGAAAACAGATTTGTCTATTTCTATTTCGACTCTCTCACAAATTGTCATGTATTAGAATAATTCCAGTATTTGAACTATGAACATGAATACAGCTTTTGTGTTTAAAATAAAAGTCTACTGGGGAAAATAGATAAACATATATATTTTGATCTTGTAATTTAACTTGTAAGTAAATTTAATGACTGTAATGACAAGGGGAAATGTTTTAGAAATCTTATTTTTAAACTTAAGAAGGTATTTGCCCCAAATTGACACCATTAATGGCCTGTTCCAAACAGCACTGCTGTCTTCTGAGAGCAGCTACCTAGTAATAGGTGAGACCTTTAACAAGAAGTGTGATTAGTGAATAGCAGTAAGCAACAGAGCAAATGAGCAGCATGAAGCTATTCAGACCACAGAGAATGCTGGATTTTAAGGCAAAATCCTTCCATAAACAAGGAAGCAATGGAGGAAAGAGTTGAGTACAGATGATAAGATGGAAAAGTTACCAAGAAAAAAAAAAAAAGAAAACCCAATATCTTCGCTAAGATTAAAAGACAACTGACAAGGGATGGGACTTCACTGCAGGTAGAATATGAAATGCTGGACCAGCTGAATAGCTGTTTGTTGGCAGACGCAGACTGTCATGATACTTTTCTGCAACTCAGAAGAAGAGGAAGTGCGCGTTACATGTGCACACTAGCAAGATGTGAATGCTGGTATCCATGTGGAGCCAGAGCCCTTTGAAGATTCTCTGATTAAAGACATTGCTCTGGGAATGTTTATAAGCACAGTTCTGCAGAAAAACAGATCCAGCATTTAAATCCCACTCCCAGATCTCATGTAGACTATTGCATGGGACTAACTAATCACCCGCTTTACTTCAAGCATTGAGTAGTTCTGCTTATATGCTTTTTTTCTTTTTTCTTGTCCCTGCTTCTTCCTATTCTCTCCTTCCTGTTTACCCTCTTGCAGGTTTTATCAGTTTCCACTAGGGAAGGTCAGAACTCCTCTGCCTGGACTCAGTTGGAGGCCCTGAGAAGGGCTCAGAGAGTGAGTCATGCCAGGGGTATTCATTTGTGGTGTTCACTCACTTTAAAGTATGATTGTCGTTACTACTCACTGGGAAAAGATGCCTCTGATCTAGTGGCCCAGTAATAATGTTATGCCTACAAACTGCCACACAAGGCCAGCTACCTGGTGAACATTGCCAAGTTTGTAGGATTTTTATGCCTCATTATGAAACATATCTTTAAAGCAGGACTTTTCTCCAAGTTGTCTTCTACTCTGACATTTACTCTCCCAAAACCGGCTCAGTAGTTGGAAATCACAGGTCCCAAAGCACCTGTCAGAAACAAGAGCTCTTGCCCATGGTTGTCTGCCTCTGGGCTCCATCTCAGGCTTCAGTCTGTTTAACTGGCATGAGTCTAAGGGTCCTTCTCTCCATCCGTAGCCGAACTAATCACCTTCCACACATGTAGAATAACACAATAACGCAAAGAATGGCTCTTCCAACATTACCAAAGAATATTCTTCCTCTTCTCAGAGGAATCATCCAGCAGGAATGAAAGGCCTAACTCTGCACTTCTCAAATAGGTCTTCTATTGCTTTGAGAAAGGAGTGCAAACAAAAGTGTTGACAGATTAATTACAGGCTACTTAGCTGATGTTATGTCCACAGAAGGAAATTATCTGCATTGAACAAACAAGTAACTTATTAACCGTTGTGGATAAATGTATGTCAGATAGGATCCATTGGAGCAATTTGATAAAGTATGTAAGAATCTAAATCCCACTTTGAAGAGAGATTTACGGCTTTACATTTTATCCCCACTGGCAGCATGGCCGGAGATGAAACTTCCATTGATTGGCTTCAGTGAGAGTTAAAAATAAGCAAAATGAAATCCCCTGGCTGTCCAAGAGCACAAAGGAGCTCTTCCTGCTTCAGAGAACAAAATATCTAACTTGGGGTTATCATTTGCACTCATACGCTGGCAGTTTTTCCAAATTGGATGAACTTTTCCATGCTACTGCTGTCACAGTTTAAATTAGTGTAGAAAATTAATCTTCATCAATGGTGTGCTTGAGCAGTTGGCAGGAAAAGCAATCCCAGATTGGGAAAGTGGAAAAAATAATCTTCGGTTTACTATGGTTCGCTGCAGGGGAGCCACCTTACTGCCATGCCAAAATCTCCTACAGATACCTCCAGAAACTGAGGGGAGAGAAGTATTGGAAAAACACTTAGAGGAGGGAGATGATACTATATTCCCAAGTGACTCTGCTGTGATTAAGGTACACAGCTGGATCCCCACATCCTGGCATTATCAGCCACTGGTGCATAGGAGGGTCACATCTTCCCACCGTCTGGGGTCCAGGCCATTCCCCGACCCAGAACCAGCTCGTCCCCCCACCCCACAACACAGTCTGTTCATGGACCCAAGCTGGGTACATTCATGTGGTGTCAAAATTCGATCAAGGGCCACAGAAGGAGGACCTCTCGCCTAACAAGGACAGCAGGAGTATCCCATTCACAGCCTGCAGTGGGAAGGATGTCTGTTTGTTCCAGATGGCACAATTGCAAAAAGGATGGCTTAAACCACTTATGCTGAGTGGCAAAAATCAGATTATCTTGTAGCCAATAACTGTAGCTATCAGGTTAGTTACAGTTCAGATCTATGAGCACTGTTTACAAGAACTACTTTGATCGAGAGAACTAGCTGGAAGTTTCTGTGCTGGGAATTTCCCCTCCAGATCAGTCCACACTTAAGTTATTTTCATGACTTTTAGTGGTATGAAAATTAGACAGTTAGTAGGAAGGCAGAGAGACAGCTGAATATTTTTAAAAATAAAAGTATTACTGAATTGGGGGCTGGTAACAGAGAGGGGTCTGCAGAGAGGATCTCACAAAGAGTGTGAGAGAAGGTATGACAGGTACAGGAGAGCGCCAGTGACCGGTGTTGGCAGAGCAGTCCCGTGTGAGGACAGAAAACACAAACGCTCATCTCTTGGGAGGACTTATCAGTAGATTTCCACCATGTGACCAGCCAAGAAGAAGATGGATGAATACAACTGTTGAGACCTGTACACTCTTAACGTGAATTTACAGAGTCTTGATGGACTTGCTCTAGATAGAAACGAGGAAAACTAATTGTGAGACCCACCAAGGTCACAGAGCGCCAAGGAACAAGTAACAAGAAGCAGGCCTGCATGGCTGGGCTTATGGAGTTATCCATTCTCCTGATCAAATCCGGATGTGATGTGTGAGCGTGCTTACACACCCTACCAGTGATAAATTAAGAAATGCAGTAAAACAAAAGATAATCTGGTTATTATTTTCAGAACAACTTTCTGGATTGGAGAACCAATTATAAACAATCACAGCTTCTTACTCTTTTGAACCAAATCCTAGTGCTCTATATTAAAGAAGTTTCTTTCTTTCCTAAGAAAGACACTTGTAATCCAAACATCTCAGAAGGGTTCACAGCTGCTGTAGCCAGCAAGTAACTGTCGACCCTTCCTATCTCTCCTGCCATAGCATCCCAGCTAGTAAGGATTTGATTGTTCTTCTTGAGAAAATCTTCCCAGTCATTAATGTCATATTTCCATTCTAACTGAAACTCTTAGATATATTTTTCAAGGGTTCTGAGCAGGTAAAACAGGCAACTCCTAGTTCAAAAGTTAGAAGAGGGAAAATAATGGTCTTTATGAAGGCATAAGTAAATTTGTATTTATCTAGCGATGGAATATCCAAGACTTTGATTTTGCCAAGATGTTAACAGACCAGAGATAAGAATAACTATTGTAGCTGACATGCCTTCTCTTACAACAGACATAGGTCTCCCTTCAAAAAATGGCACCCAGCAATCATTGAGTAATCATAACATGAATGCAACTGTTTATGGCTATTTAATTGTCTGTAATTAATTAGAGAACAGGATTTTACCCATTCCTTTTCCATTTTCAATGCAAATCCTGCAGGTATATAGAATTTGAATTCACAGATGAATTTGTTGATTTATAACTGAAGGCAGAGATTTCTTTTTTCCCCTGAGTGCAGATTATAATAGAAATAAGCTATACATTTCATTTTTAAGATATTTTTTGAAGACAGATCTCCCAAAAAATTGTAAGACACAGTAATAAAACATTTGTAGTAATAAATTTCATAGCTTCATCGAAAATATTTATGTAACTGCAGAAAGCTTTTGAATTTCTAATCATCTCAATACATATAATAGATCTTTTAAGTTTGGCAGTAAACTAACCCATGTTCTATCCCATATCTAAACTCCATTCTAAATGTTTTTTGTAATACAGTGTCTAGCACTTGCAACCCTAATAACTTTTAAAACAAATCTTGTGTTCAGGGTGTAGATGAGATACATTAGTTACTATGCAGTACAAGAGATATTAGCAGGTAGCAGCTGGGATCTGATTGCTAGATTTTGGAAGTGTTGGGATATAATTGAAACTTGTTACTCTAAATTGTAGGTATTATGACCAGTCCCATATTAAAGCTTAGATTTTCGTTTCCATTTGTACAGATTGGTATTCTTTCAGCTAATACTGATGATAAGTATATATCAAAAAAACATCCCTGAAGATGAGAACATGCCCGGCGGATATGACCTGCAGCTCTGCTGGAATTCAGGTAGCAGGTTTGATTCTAAAAATGATGCATTTCTTTCAAAGCAGAGGGCAAAGATTGACCCACATTTTTTAAGAAACGTGTAGTTTATAATTTAAAGGCATGTTGGCGTGAAGGAGCCCTGCTGGAAGAAGTTTCCCAGCATCAATAAAAATGAAAAAACATCATTTTAATACAAAAGTACACTTGAGTGTTGGGGGAATACTGTACAATTCAACAGACAGCAGTGACCTATCACAGCATTTCAAAATTTCATGAGGTTTCTTCAAGAGTTCTAAACTCTCAAAGGTCCTCAGCACTCAACTTTCAAAGCCCTATTCTTCCACACTTCATTTTGAAACCGTTTTTATCCAATTGTGTTGAGCTTAATTTTTTACAGTCATGTGAAGAGGAGTTTTTGCTGATGTCTCTCAATGTAGGCATAGAAAACAAGTCTTTCTGAGTCTGTGATTTGTGGGGGTGAAGGGAGGGGAGAACAATCTTCTGATTCACAGTGGAGAATGATGATGATTTAACCCTACAAACAGTTCTTCCTTGCTGAAGCTCAGCAATGAGCCGAAGAAAGAAAGAGGCTGCTTAGGAGCACATCAGCTCCTCCATCACATTTCTGAGTGCACTGTGCTGGTGGGTGTCCATGGAGCTTGTCAGGGAAGGATGTGCAAGAGGTGGAGACCGGCTGTGTCACCTAGGGGTGAAGGAGCTCATCCTGACTGGAGAGAAGCAGTCAGACATGGGTTTCAATGAAACTTGCCTCCACCCCAAATAAATAATTCAAAACCCAGGCTGTTAGTGACTCTCTCTCCTCCTGCCTCTCTGGCTGGGCCTGAGAAGCTCTTCCACATCAGCACTGTTCCTGAGCTTTTCTGTACCCCTGAAGAAGAATTTTTGGGTGTATTTTTTGTTAGTTGATCAATTCCCAAACAGCTCTTTCTATAGGACCTGATCTAACAAAACCTCATTGAACTTACTTAGAAAGCATGAACAACAAATACATCATACCTGAAAGCAAGAGATTCTGACTATATTCAAATTAAGGAGGTGTAAATACTGGGGAAAGAAAAAGAGTTCATTGATCAGGGCACTAGCTAGGAGTGCACAGCCTTTCTCAAAACCTGCTGCTGCCATAGCTGTCTTGTAAGATCAAGATAAGCAAAGTCAAATTAAACTCTCAGTGCAAGAATATGTCATTTGTAAATGTGATAAAAGGACTTGCTTTCCTCACAGAAACACTTACAAGCACTTTAAAGATGAGGAAGCAGCTCAGAGCACTTTGCTAATTACTAAATACAAAAGTATGGAGAGGAGTTTTGGTAACCAGTCATCTCTGAAGACCAAAGCCTTTTGCTTTGTAAAGGCAGCAGTGGAGCAGGTGGTTTTAATGTAGCTTTAAAAGCAACCTTGCTAAGTTTAGTTTTCCAGATAATCCAGCTGACACTCTCCCACCAACAAGCCTGCCAGTTCTGTGGGTTGTAGAGTTAGCAATATTTAAAGCTGAGTTGCAGCTACCCACAGGCTGAACAAAAGAGCTGTCAAAATTATTTCGCATTAAAACTCCTGGTTTTACTCAAAGCAGATTCCAGTAAAGAAAGTAGTAATACTTCTTAGCTCTCAATAAACCCATATTTTTATACTTAAATGTCCTGGTTGCCAGCTCTGATCATAGTCCATAAAACTTCTTATGCTTTTCTTAAAGCTCCAGGTCCTGAAGACAAGTAACTATGCAAGAGTTACAACTTTCATGTAAAAGTAGTAACAGTTTTCTAAGCTCTTGTGGCTGCACAGGAACCACTCATTCCAATGGTTTACAGTTGATGGTCTAATACTTCAGTGTGTGTAGATCACCCATGACTAAGAAAACCTGAGGAAGGCAATCCTGAAATTTTACCCAGATGATCCAAAGGACCAAGTTCATGTTGCCCTCATTCTGTTACATAAATGATGTAAAGACTCTTGTTACATAAGTCAGTGGAGTCATCCCAGGGACTGATTTGGCACAGAGCCCCCACAGTGTGTAGCCTGGGTGGAACCAAGCAGCTCCACAGAGATACTGCTGCAAACAGAACTAGCTCTTTCCAGGCACTCTCTCTTCTTGTATTCCTTCAGTGTCTTCTGCAACAAGCAAGACACTGCTTAGCAGTCATGCCCTGCACATCTGCATGTCAGCATTGAACTATTATAAAGTGAACTGACACATTCCATTCTTTGAGGTTAAAATCTGCTTATTCATTTCTTCCATGTCGATCTTTGTTTCATTCTGTCTCCTTACTATACAAAACCCATCATGCTCTGGGAGATGAATCACTGAACTTTTGTTGTCTTTTAGCTCCTCTCTGTGAGTGTGTAAAGCACTACACCAGATGCTGAGTGTCCTGAATCACAGTTTCTATACCTAAATCCACATTTCATAGCGGGTGTAGACCACAGCATCCCTGGGTCCTAATCAGTCCCCCCACTGTCCAGATCATTACACATCTGGAGAGCTCAAAACTGGGGGTTATTCCTAGGGCCACAAGGTAAATTCTGGTTTAACATATAATCTTTGACAGATTATGCATAAAATAAACCCAATATTTTAGCAATAGATGTGATTTGTAAACATAGCACACCAGTCTGTTGAATCTCAAGTCTAAACATAACCAACAGATGAGGACTCTCAAAGGAATTAAGATGGTTAACTAAGGATTCAGAAATTAATATAAAATAAAGCTATTAATGAATAATATTAGACAAATGTTTGTGATCTAACATCCTTACCGCAGTGTCATTGGTGGTAATGTACACCAACACATCTGAGTTGTTTCTGCCATTAATGTACCGGTAACAGTTCCACACACAGCTTATCAAGTAACCCTGGAAAGAAAAGGGATTTGTTATTCTGTGCAGAATATAAAACATATATATTTTTCTGTTAGAGCATTCCTATTCTTATATAAATAAGAATATGAGCCTGATAGAACCATGGGACAGTCACTTTGCTGGTTGCAGTGACTGTAAGTATGTGTAGGAGCTCTGTGAGTAATCACTGTTCCTCATACGGATAGAGTTGGGGTTCTTCAGTCTTGAAAAGAGAAGGCTCCAGGGAGACCTTACTGTGGCCTTTCAGTGTATAAAAGGGGCTTCTAAGAAAGATGGAGAGAGACTTTTTACCAAGGCTTGTAATGACAGGACAAGGAGCAATGGTTTTAAACTGAAAGAGGATAGATTTACATTGGATGTGAGAAAGAAACATTTTACAATGAGGGTGGTGAGACACTGGAAGAGGTTGCCCAGAGAAACTGTGTTCAAGGTCAGGTTGGATGGGGCTTTGAGCAATCTGATCTAGTGAAAGATGTCCCTGCCCACAGGAGGGGGGTTGGACAAAGGTCCCTTCCAACCCAAACCATTCTGTGATTATGAATACTCATGTTGCACTATGCCCATCTAGGCAGAGATACTGCAATCTAGACTTGTCTGAATGTTTACTATTCCAGATATTTAATATTACAGCATACTTAATGTAGACTAATTGTTTTGAAAAGAAGCAGTTCCTTTGGGCCTGAATATAGCTAAAGTAACATGATTTTGTATGTATAACTTCCATTTTACTTAAATGAGCAGATCCCATATGCTGGCTTGCTTTCTTACACCTCTCTACAAATACAGAGATATTTGGGTTCAGTCAGACACTTGTTACTGTGCATGGGATACTGTGTACCAGCAGGGGTGAGTTTCACAACATAAAATGAAGGTACAAGTTAGACTGTGACAAAAAAAGAGAAGGTGCTGCAGATGCAGAACGTCTCAGGGACAGAAGCAAAAAGTAAACAGAAATGAGTTTTGGATTCCTCCATGGTAAGGATGTTTAAATATCATCAACTGGGAGTTAGTAGTATTAGAAAGTGGAAGCAAATCCCAGTAAAAAGAGCAGAAGCACACTGGGGACTGAAGAATCATCAAGCAAATTACAGGAAACCCTCCTTGTCTTGTGAATTGAAGCCTGGCCAATGACTGTGTGGTGATCCTGTATATCACCTGCATTGTTTCAATACTCTGTTTCACTTAATCTGACATTAAATCAATGTATTCCATATGACTGGAATGGTGTGGGGTCTTTCTATTCTTGCCTCACTAGAGAAAATTGCCAGTGTAAATGTTTTTATTGAAATTTGAAAAATTATTACTGTTATTACAAATACTTCATTTTTTTCAGTATAAAGCAAAAAACCTTTTATTGCAGCAGTAATCCTACTACAGGATCATAAACTTCACTGGTTTTGTTCCTGGAGCTCACTTTGCTCTGGGTAGGGCTGCTGCCTGGCAAGCAACTAGTTGTCTCCACTTTTTTTTTTAACTGGTTGGCCAAAGTGCTCACATCCATCATCTCCTTCACCAGCAGGAGAGATTCTAGTCTGGCCAACAGAGATGAGCAAAGTGACTGGAAGGAAGGCAGGAGGCAGTAGCACATGTGGAGGAGCTGGAGTCAGATCCTTAGCATGCCAGGGCCAAGGCTGGTGGGACTAAGCAGTTTCCTCTGGAGCTTTCTGCTTCCCATGTAGTCACACATGACAGTGATGAGAACAATGTGTTTTGATAGTGCTCAACTTATATTTTTACTTAGCAGGTTCTGCATAGCAATTCTTTCACAAACCTAGCGCGTGCAAATTAAACTGCCAGCACTGATTGGATTTGCATGTGTGTCTCACTCTGAGTGAGTCATATTTTTGTGACTCACTTGCACTGATGACCTTCCAAAAGCCTCTTATCCTTTTGAGCTGCCCTGTGCTTCTTCCCTCTCCAGAGCTGTCACACATGAGCTGTGTTTTTCAGGATGCCACATGACTCACTGATGCTTGCAGATCAGGAAGCATTTTTTCCACCAGGGCCAAGCTGGCTGAAATCCAGTAAGTTTGCTTCCTCTTCTTTACAGCAGCTTACCAGACCCTGCATGACTTGGAGATGTTGCAGACAATACTTTTGACCATCAAATGAGGAGAGCAAAAGGCCTCTGGAGTGAGTTGAGTCCCAAGGGAAAGTTAGACTAGCTCTATAGCCCAAGCTGTGGGCTATACCAGCCTGCTCCAGGCTACTGAAACAAGTAGAGTAAAGGCACATACGTAAAGAACTGTATCTTTTCCAGAATTAAATAAAATGGCATTGATAATTATAAATAGTAGTAAGCAGTTCAGTATCTTTCAATGCTCAGATACAATGTGCTAAGGCATAAGAGCTAGTAGAGAACAGAGACTTGAATACAGTACATTTCTGTGGGGACTCAGCCCATCTTTATAAGAAACCCTTTACATTAAGCCTATCTATTTGCAAATCAGTTTCTATACTCCTTCTGTCAAAATCCAAACTGAGGGAAGCCCTGTTTCAGATAATACAGCCTGGAGATTTATTTTTAGATGATCCCATTCCATTACACGTGGTGAATAAAACCCATTTAACCCCACAATGAGCACCTACAGCTCTTCCAGCTCTGAGCCCTAGCTCTAATCAGCCCTGCTTCTGCATGCACAGGCTGTTTCTCAGTGGGTGAGGTTCATTCCAGCCCTTGAATTAAAGAGCTCATGAACCAGCACACACCAAGTAATTGGCCCCGAGACACTGACCCACATATGGCTGGGAGTGGCAGCAGCTCGGATCATGTCCTTGTCCAAGTACTTTGGATATGTGCTGCTGGCCTGCAACTCATGAGTCATGGAAAGTTGTTTTCTTCGACCTGTAACTTTTTCTTTAAACTTGTTCCTAATCATTATTTTCTACCAGTGCTGCTGCACCGTTAAATGGGATTGCTGATTCAGTTACCAATTTTTTTTCCTGAAAAACTTGGCTGAGGTTTCAAGTACTGTTTTAAAATGTGTGGCTGGATGCACAATATATAAATATATTGATTTTTCTCTCAGGAGACCAATGTTCACATTTGAATAGGCCCTGCATAAAAGGCATTAAGTCACTTCAGCCTAATCCACCCTTAGTGGTATTCCCACATACCACAGCACAGGCTGCTGACAGACACCTTTTGTTGGGGCAGCCCCAAGTAGCCACCATGTGAAAGGATGGGTGTGCAAGAAGGGCTGAATGTGGAAACAGGCACTGTGCCTACTTCTACCAGCTTTCAGTCTTCCCCTTTGAATGGTGAGAAATGACTTGAGTCCCTAAGGAACTGAAACCCACAAAACTTTATAACCCTGCCTCTCGCCATTGTTATTGCGTATGCACTTGTTAAGCAGCATAATAACAGTAACATACTGCACGACTTCTGCTCATCAGACACGTGCCCAGCCAGCTGACTGACCAGCATCTTTGTGGAAATTAGAGGTTGCTGTATCTTGCTGTTTCTTATAACACAGCAAGGAAAAGTCTATGCCAATCTGGGTCACTGAAGCCCTCTGGGCAGCTCCCTCACTGGCAGCAAGCGGAGGGTGAATGCGGCAGACCCAACAGAGACCCTCAGGTTAGGAGCCGTCTGCACTGAGTCCCATTTTATTCTCCAGCTGTTTCTAATTTTCTATTTACAGATCTGGGCTGGTCTTCAGTAACTGGTGAAAATGAGTTAAAAATCTACACAAACTGAAATTTATATGAAGATTTTAGAGGGATGCTAATGGCAGACCAGTTGGCCACGTGTATTTCACATGTTGGTGCTGCAGAAGGAGAAAAAATGGGTTGCTGTGCTGATGAAATCTACAATTAAATTAATCTTCTCAGCACAGCAGACTATGTATCTTGTGAGTGTAAAAAGGCTGTACAAGAACTGCTCCTTATAACTGCAAAGAAATGCTGCGATTGAAAAGAATTAATGATGTCAAACCAAACCACTGGCCTGCAACACTTTAAATGGCACCTTATATGGGCCAGGACATCATCTGTTGGTTCCCAGTCATACATGCTAGGGCATGCAATTTAAAGCAAATGACCCCTGCTTTAGAGATGGTTCTATAAGTGCCCTGCCACCAGCAAGCCCAGTGCTGGGACTTGTCTCAGGCTCTCATGGAACAGGTTGCAACCTCATGGCTCTGTGTTGGCCATTCCTGGGAGTGGGGATCAGAGCTTGGCTGCTGGAGCTGTGTTCATGGTGCCGACTGCTGCCCCATCACCCTTGCAGAAAGGTAGCAGACACTGGGGCAATGTGCCAGGTTCCCCCTGCCAAGAGGCATCCCCCTGGGCTGAGACATGAAATCTGTCAGGGTGAGCACAGAGCTTCATTTTACATTGCCCTTTGCCATCTGCTGAGGATATCAGGACATGCACTGTGGTCTTATCTCCAGGCTTGACACCTTGTACATGCAGATTATTGGCATATTATGGAGACTAGGGTTAATATTCAGTTTGCTGAAGACCAGCCTGTCTCACTGAAATGCAATACCTTTCAGCTGCCCCACTGGCAACTACCTCTTCCTACCTCCTTTCCAGAAAAAGAAAGGCCAAAAAGGAAGAGAAGAGGCCATACTCTCAGCTGCAGAGTGCTCAGGGCAGCCTGGGGAAAAGGTTTATTCTGGTTGTATTTGTGCTCACCTGAGCCTAGCTCATTTGGGCCTGGGGGGCTTCACCCATGGTGGGGAGGGGGATGTTGAGGCCTCAACCATTCTGTCTCAGCAGCTGGGGCTGGCCAGAGGAAACCAAGGCCCTGTTCCCTAAACCAGCTGCAGAGGAGAGAGCGATTCAAAAACCACTGTGTTGGCTATATGCCAATTTGAAGTCTTGTGTACATATATATAAGTACATTTGTGCTGCTCAATGTCCTTCCTCAGCCACATAGGAATCACCATGTTTCATGGTATGTAACTCTGGTTCGGTCTCTAGACAAACACAGTAAATGGAATAACACATTTTGGTCTACTCTGAAAAAGATTCTGTGTGAAACCACCTGAAATATCCATTAGCTGCTTCAGATCCAAGTAAATCCCAAGAACTAAAAAGACAAGAGCTTGTGTGTGGTTAGTTGGCTCGCTTTCTTTACTACCCTCTCTTGTCCCCCTTCCCTTTTCACAATCCCATGACTGCAAAGCACAAACCCACCATCTAATACTCCTGTATCTTGATTTCTGCTCAGCAGTGTTTTCCTTTGCATGTAGCTTCACCCAAAATAAAAGTGTCATGATGCCAAATGTTTCTGAGGAATTATGTGATTCTGTTTCATGTTTCCCACCAGCTGAATGCAGCTTTTCCTACTGTAGCTTTTCCTAGGTTACAATGTTTTGGTTTCTCTCCCTATTTGTAGTCAAACTTCAGAGGGAGAGGGAGCTCAGGCATATTTTTATGTGCAGTACCTTTTCAGTTTCAGTATATAAATGTGGTACCATCTGCTAAGTCTATCAGTGATAAAGTGTGATAGATCCGATAATGTCCAGCTTTCTTTTTATGGAGCAGATTCCATAAATCTGCATAGCAGCTCTCCTGGAAACACAAGAAATTAAAAGGAAAATGCTAACTAGAATTTAGCATGTGTTTCTGTGTGAGTCATATTTTTTGTGACTCATTTGCACAATAGTTGTTAGAATGAGCCACATATACTCATGGAAAAAACATGTGTTAGCCACTTTAAAACAAAATGAGTCTTGCACTGTTTATTTCTTAGGTTTCTTTTTTTCTGTAGTAAGTATTTTTGCCATTCTAACTTTAGTTGCATTTTTTTTATAAGCTTGAGACTTCCTTGCCATATTTAGTCAATGAAATACCAGACCCACCTGGGGTAAAAATGAGCTACTGCTTGCATCTGAGAAATTTAAAGAGCACATCCCTTGTGGCACCTGATCTGTCTAAGTATTTATTACATTCATACATATTTCTTAAAGGTGCAAACAAAACCAACTGTATGGCTGTGAACATATAAAGCCAGAAGGCTAAACTGCATTTCTAAATCACAGAAGAAAAGTGAATATCACTTCCAACATCACTTTAAAATACCATGTCTGGTTTTCTTTTCAATTTTGAAGTAGCTTCAATAATCTAATCTACCTCTTTCGTCACAATAACTTTCCCTGATCATGTTGTCAAATGTATTGTCTGGAAGCAACATCCCTGGTGTCACTGTGGCTCTTAGGGACTTCTCTAATCTAATGCATAATTGCTCTGCAGAGAAAGCCAAGAACTATTCTGAAATAAAACCCAACATGAGAAATACAAGAACGGCAGCACTGCACTGTGAGAAACTTGCAGAAGGGTGCAAGAAGAGGGCAAACATACCAGCATACTTTCCAAGAGGTCCAAGGCTCAGGGGACTAATTGAGCCGAAGGTGGTTGTTTCTCATACATTTATTTGTCTGATCTTATTCTGAGCTCCTTTTGAACTTCTGCCCCACACAGCGGGTGGGAGCCAACCTCACTGGACCACGAACCTGGGTGTGGTGGTTTCACATGAGCCCTTTCTGGCTGCGCTGGGTGATGCTACATCTCCCCTTCATCTGGTACCTGCTACCTTCAGCCCTCTCACCCATGAGGTTTACATAACAGCAAATAAATCATCACTCCCTGTGCCCTTTTGCTACCTGGTGTGACACTCCTTTATGTTGCTCCTCCCAGGAGGGATTGTTTGGATCTATTTACCTGCTCTACAACATCCTTTTTGAGATAGAGCACCAGAAGTGAATGCATGCTTCCAGAGGTGGTAGGCACCCCAACTGGCAAAGAAATCTTTAGATTTCTGGTTTTTCTATTCCTTGCTTAATATTCTTAGCATTTGATTTACTTGTTTGACCAGAACTGAACAGTAAACTAATATTTTCACAGGTCTATCTATTACAGCTACAAGATCCCCTTTTCAAGTGGTCATGCTTAGTTCAGAGTCCACTGCAGTGTCTGTGAAACAAGAGTGTGCTTCCTCTGTGCCCACCATTTAGAATTTATCATCACTGAGTTTCTCTGCCATTTCATTGCTCAGCCACTCAGTGCCATGAGATCCTTCTGCAAAGCTTTCTTGGTTGATTGTTTTTCCTATTTTGAGTGACATTGCAAAAAAAATGTTGTTAATTTCCTTCCCCTTCCCAGATCTTTTATGAGTGTACTGAACAGCATGGGTCTCACTGTTGTAAATGATAATTTATCCTTATTCTCTATTTCTTAGCTACAGTCTGTGAGATGACCTTTTCTCTTGTCCCTACACATCTTAAGGTGTTTTTTAAAGCCTTTGATGAGAGATTCTGCCAAATACCTTTTGAAAAACCAAGAAGTCAGTATGAACAGCCTCTCTCTTTTCCACTGGATGCCACACTCCCTCAAGGGATGTATGTGTCATGAGTTCCCCCTACAAGCATTGTGCTTCTCCATTGTGGCCTGTATGTTTATGTGTTTATCTATGAGATTTTTGGCTTTTTTTCCATAACATCTATCACTTTGCCTTGTATAGCTGTCAGGCTGCCTGGTCTGTAGTTCCCTAGATCTCTTCTAAAGCCAGACATTCTTCTAAAGCAAGGGACATTCCACCCATGACCAGAAGTAGACTTTATACACGCTAATGTACTTACCTTAAAAGCCAAAATGATACTTATGAAAAGGAGGATAATCACAACCAGACATGTAGGGTTCACAGACATAATCTCTTCCTTGTAGGGAAAATTAGCGGGCTGTATAAGCAAAAATAAGAAAAACACTGGAAGTTAATCTTACGAGTCATTTAAGAGCCATTCAGTAAATGCACTCTATAATTAACAGCTTACAAAACTTTCTGTGATCTACTAAATTGGGACCTCTCTGCAGCAATAACCAGTTTCAGTAAGTCTGGCTGGAACAGGCATTGCAAAGACTCAGCTGCCAAATGTTCACCAGGGGGTTTAGGGGTTTGCTTTTTGCTTTGTATGTGGTGTGAGCTGTTTCTTCTTCTGTAAACACTGGGTTTGTATCTGACACAAACTAGCAAAAGATATCTCTCTGGGAGCTTTGCTGCAGGAAGCCTGCCATCTTGGGCAACGACAGGCAAGTCCTGTGCTTATTAACTAATCATTATATGGGCACTGGTTGCCAAATATCAGTGGCAGCTCCTAGAAAGTCAAAGCAGGAAAAGCTGGACACCACGATCCTTTCACCTACATATTTGATCAAAAGACACTGGGTCTATTCTGCTCCATCTTATTTTGGCTAAATTTGGACTTGTTAGTCCTGCTGAGTGCTGTCCTGTGGAGGCATGGGTTCTACAGGGAAGCAATGTCATGATTTCAAATTGAAATGTGCTCCAGGTCCTTCTATTATCTCCTACATGAAATGGAGGTGCCCAAATTAATCTTCCCACTTAGCACAGGCTCTAATGATTTACAATTGTGAAACATTTCAGGATCACTGGATGAAAAACAATCTCTAAAAATTTTACTGTATTTGTTATTGCTTAAAGAAAATACACCGTTTAAAATGAGTGTTCCAAATCGTTTTGAAATACTGCAAGGCACAAGTTCCTGTTTCAGTTAGAATAAACCATTGTTCACAGACAGAGCTGTTCTCCACAAAAGATAGCTCCGCTGCAACAGTAGCTCATTATAACTGAATGCATTAGCTCCATCCACACACAACCCCATTTTCCCTTACAGGTCTAATTACTTAACCAGGCCAGCTCTGCATCCTTGTCAGGACAATTAACTAGACCAAGCTATAACTATATTCTTGGCAATGATGGTGTAAATGCAGAATAACCCTTTAATAACCCTTATACCAGCACTTGGCCCAGTGCATCAGGAAATTATTTTTTTTCTGGACATCTGCTAGTGAAAATAGCTCTTCATTTAGCACTTCCATTAACTGTTCAGAGTGGTTAACATTACCAGCAGCTGTAAATGTTTGCAGATAAATGTTACATAAGCACATTTTCCACTTCTTGACAGCAATGTTTCTGTTCCTTTACTGAATTTCATGGTGGAAGTTTTTATCACATTATCTTCTTAGTCAAGGTACCGTTTTTGTAGGAATCTAGCTTGCTATAATTCAATAAGTTGCTTTTTTTTTTTTTCTGGAGAAGGTTATTGCTAAATATAGTGGATGTGGTCACCCAGAGACCAAGAAAGCAAGAGTAATATGCCAAGAAAAGATGCACTGAAAAATAAACACAAACCTTATCTACAGAAAATTTAAGTATTAATGCCACAGCCTGCCGTCCTGCCTGCAGGAGGGAGGCCATGTATGTGGTTAGAAAGTCCAGTCAGTTAAGGACAGTTACAGTAAAACTACCTCCAAACAATTTTTTTAGTACTGACCTACCATTAAAAATCCAGTCAAATGAGTTTGTAAATGTAATAAAAAACTCCTAATGAGGCTTTGGTCCTCCTACACTCTGGTTTTTGGGAGCCACTCACTGGTCAAAGACTGGATGAGTGCATGCTGGGTTCCTAATATGGATGAGTGCATGCCATAACCTAATGGCCCATTTCCAGACATCAACTCAAATGGGATTTGTAGAGGGGCAAGGTAGGCAGGAAAATGACCAAGAAAGTTCCCGCTACCTTGAAGAGCGGGAACATCTGCTAGAGCCATGAGCCCTGGCCAAGTCTGGGAGCAGCACGTGCTGCTGAGCAGTGCCTGGCCCTCCCTTACATCACCAGTGTTTCAGGTGAAAGGACAATAATTCAGCACAGAAAGCAGCAAGCCAGGAGAGCATGTGAGGTGCAAATGCTGTGGTTTGTCTCCTTCAGGCTAAGGTTTCTGGATCTCTGTCCTGAAGAGGTGTGAGGTGTAAGCAAGCTCCAGCGAGGTGGTAGTTACCCCTCCCACAGATTCCCCGGGGAATCTTGGTGTGGGGTGTCAAAACTGAAGCCAGCCCCTCCTGAAGCTTCCCAGCTTGCTGTGTGGGAGAGAAAGCTTTCAGGGCTGCTATGAATAGCCCAGGGGCATCAGGTCAGCGTGGAAGAAACTCCCTTTGTTTGCTAATCTGGCTGGTGGCACCTGCCAACCAGAAGATGTTTAGCAGGCTGGCCTATGAGCAGTCTGATCTTGACTCACAACTACAAACCCTTTCAGTGCAGTGGGAAAATCAATTTATAAAACCTGCAGCTTTTGGCAAAGAAGCAGGAAAGATGGTGGGAAGCATCTCATCTGGCTCCAGGCTTGCCCAGGCACCATCATAGATGTGGTGTCATCAGGAGGCTCTTGGGATCCTCCCATGGCAGTAGCCACCCTCAAAATCTCATTCACTTCCACAGAAAATGGGTACCAACAGCGGTTCAGTTGAATTAAAGACCCATTGCCCTCCACCGGCTGCAGTGATAAGCTTAAACATTGATGTGGGTGTATGAGGTGGGAAGAGAAATTCTGTTCCTGTTCTGTGGGTTTGCTCTCCTGTGGGGAGACCAATATATGAAATCCTGCTGCTGGGAAAGCCCTGGGCACTGGTCTCAGTGCTGCAGCTTCTGGAAAAAGCTCAGTGTCAAATGTTGTGCAAGGTTTGTTGAAGCTGAGGTTGAAATATGGCTGGGTGGGAAAAATCAAGCCTGTCACTGGAAATACAGGAGTGATTTTGCAGCAGGACATGATGAAATTTTCTATATAGACAAGATGTAGTTGTAGGGGTATGGCACTGACATGCTAAAGTCATAATTAAAGTGTCATTTATAACCTTGTCACAGACATGGAGAGGGCTGCATGCATAGTAATATACCTTGTAAACTTTCAAATTTAAAAAAATTATTGCTTATACATAACAAAGCTCTATTAGACACTTAAAAAGAATCTAAAACTTGCATGGAAAATATATTTCTACTGCATCAATATTGTACAAATGCACCAGAAGAATAAAAGTCCAAGGCTGAAGCCCTTCCTCATTTTCAGCCTGCTTGCACAACCTTTCATGTTTTCCTTTGCCTTGGACCACAAAAAATCCACTTTATAAGATGGTGTGGATTCTCATTCCACAGTTAGAATCCTCTGAGTATCAGAATCTTACAAAATTGAAAGAAAAACGGTAATGTGTCTGTAGAATTTTTAAAGCTCTGTTATGAAGTTAGTAGTACTTCTTTGGAATTATAAAATGGCATTAAAAATTACAGAAATGATATTCCTTTTTTAAGTTTTAGTTTGTAGGAAAAATTTCTTTAGGTTTAATCTCTTTTATGTTGTCTAGATGTTTCCCCTAGGATTTAAAAGCATGACTGATATCACCTGAGTTGATAGACAACAGCATTGCAGGTAGTCCCACAGAAAAGCTATTTAATATACTTTGAAATTTTCTTTAAATGAACTTTAATAGTCCCGTACTTTAGTAAAAAACAAGTTTGCATAACTCAGTTGCAGACTAGTCTGTTCCCCACCTCCACTTCGATTCATTTAATATACTGTTACCAGATGACAGAAGATGAATTGTTTAATTTGAAGGCTTTAGAAAGCCAATATATGTCAAAGATTTAGTGGGGCTAAACAAAAGAAATGTGCTTTAGGTCAAACTGCTTTAGAGCACTACTGCTCCAAGAACCAAAATGGTTTTTATTTTACACACGCTGGATTTACTGTATGTGAAGCTTTTTGTTTTTCTAGTGACAGTGATAACGACCAAGATGTCCAACATAACCCTTAGAAAGTTTTATCACATGCAATTGCCATGCAACATTTCAAATGCTAAATTTGCAACATCTACTTATTTTACATGACCCTTCATGCTGAGATGCTCTTGCAATTTATGGGAATTCAGGGACACACCTGTATACAACTGGGTATTAAAGAGCAACAAAAAGTTTCCAGAGACACTTGTGCCACTGAAAGAGGCAGCCAGCATAGGCTGACATTACCAAATACCCTGTGGACACAATGTTCTGTATTTTACAATTGCAACATTTTCAGCTAGGGCTCTGCCTAGCCTATTGATAGGTACTCATTTATCATCTTGCCAAAAGTACATGGAGGGTTTCACGGTAGCTTGCAACTCATCACTGATAGACTGAAATCTATTCCAGATACTAGTGTAGGGAAGTAGAAATGGTTAAAAAATGGGGTTTTCACCTTAGAGCAAGAAAAAAATGTTCTTCTGAGACTTCCAAATATATTCTATTACCTAATGCACACCTTCTTCCAGATATTCAATAATGGATTTGAAGAACAATTGGGATTTTTCATTTCCCTTATGGAGCTATGCTCCCTAAAATACCATTCCGCAAGTTCAAAGCAGTTTTGGAGGAAGAAAAACTGTAAGAATGCCAGGAAGAAAAACAACCCTTGATTTCTGCCTACCTTGGCAGACCTCTGCAAAGGGGGTGAGGGCAAGATGACTCTAGGGCTTATTTATAAATCATCAGCAGGGATCACACCCAACTGGCGTGACTCAGGTCTCACCTACGAGGACAAGGGTATTAACCACAGTGTTTGAGATGAAAGACCTCTCTACCATGATTAATATTAAAAGATAGGGAAACAAGTCCATGGGTACAAGCCTGTTTAACAATATTTGAACACTAGCACTGCATTGACGGCATTACTGGCAAAAATTTGAAAAGCTTGGTTTTAGTTTCATCTCATTGTGTGTCTGAGTATCTGATACCAGTGGATGTGATCTTCACCTTTCCCTTTCCCTTTTGCCCCTTCAGACAGAGCCTATTTGCTCTGAGCCAAATGCAACAACCTTTTGCCAACTGATGTGGCCCTTGCAGGTAAGGGTACAAGGGGTTCCTGCTGAGCCACTTGTGCTTGGGACCACAGCTAAAACACAGGAGGCCTGAACAGCTTCAAAGCAGATGCAGAACAGCTTCAAAACAGCTTCAAATTTTTGTTGAACAGGTGACATTAACTGTAGAAAATTCATCACAACTCTTGGTAGTTTTTGCCAATCACTAATCTCCGCTGTGAATGATAAAACAGAAATGACTTCTTGTTTCTAAATCAACTTAACTTGGAATAGCTTTTAGCTACTCACTATCATTATGCTTCACATCTGATTTAAACAGCCTTTTAATACCTCATTATTCTGTATATGAAAACTCTTAATGACATCACCTCTTAGTCTTCTTTCTCAGTAAACGAGGCAGGAAAAGCTGATTGTCTCTCATCATACTACAATGTATCCAGCTTTTATATAGTTTTTGGAGGAACTTTTCCTCTGACTTCTAAACATTGTTCTTTACAACCAGACACCATAAATAGACAGGTGAAACCTGTATCACCAACTGAGAAGGGAAATCTCCTCTCCATTACTATTCATTGCTGGATTTTTCTGTCCTCATGAGCAGCAAAACACCCGGGGATTCTTGTTTTGGTAGACTGCTTACAGGGTCACTGCCTCCCAGGTACAGTTGCCATACTGTATGCTTATCTGTATTCCCTCATGTTTTTACATATCTTTGCATTTAGCAATGTAGCACACATTAACGGCTGAACTTAGGTTCTCAGTCAAACTCACTCTGGTTAATGGCTCCATCCTTAGTGTTATTTACTTCATTAATCTGTGTCAGCCATGAGTTTTATTAGAAGTGATTTTGCTGGGAAAAGTCGCAAGTACTGCCTCTGGGAAATGCAGAGATGTGTTCACTTTGGGCAGTGCAGGGATAGGGTCTTTCAGAGGATGACACAGAACAGCTAGATTAGGCTCCTACTGGCAACTGCCCACTAGATCTCTCTAGACAGTGAGCCTGGGGAAGCTCTCCCAAGGCTGATGTTAGCCTTTCTGAATGGCCTCTTGGGTATCAAGGTTATTAATGGAAGTCAGGAAGAGAGCGAATCTACTGCCGATTCCTGGATGCTTTCCTCTACCCAAAATAGAAACTCACTGGCAGATGGTCAGCTTGACCATGACCCTTTGCAGTCTGCCAGCTAACCTCTCCTAATCCATTTGATACATCCTTTATCGATTTAGTGTTTTATTGTTGCTCTGAGCATCATGCTGCGAAGTCAAACATCTCATGAAAGTCTATTATGCCTCTGCCCATCTTTATTGATGAAGCCAGTAATCTTGTCAGTGAAAGAAAATGAGTTTGCCTGCAGGACTGATTTTCCATGAAACAGTGCTGGCAGTCATTAATCATATTCCTCTGGACTAATCCTTTATCAATTCACTCTTCTCTCAGCCCTTCTGTTATTATTCTGCTTGGTAGCAATGTCAGGCTAATCAGCCTATAATTATCTTGGAAATCCCCCTTGCCCTTTTGAGCACTGACAGTTTAGCACTCCTGAAGTCTTGTAGCATTTCATTACCAGTCCAGAAAATGATTTACAACAGCAAGACAAAGATATGTGCAACCAGAGATTTTAACACACTAGAGCAGCAACACAGCTCACAAAGTTCTCTGCTGCACTATTCCAATACCTCTCAAGGCCGGCTCCTTGTGATTCTGCTACAGAAGGGCCTACTATTTTTTTATTTGCAGGAATGACAGCAATGTTCTGCAGACATACCAGAATCAGCTGCTCTTTGTCCTTCTAGTGAGCCAGCTTCCGATGTGGCACCATATTTTCAGCAGAAAAACAGGGGCTTTTTGGTGCACAGCTCCCAGCCTGCTCCTGTCCCCCTTATGTTCTCACACAGTGACCAAGACTGAGTAAAACCTGGTTACAACTCATGCTCTGGGAAGCGTGGGTGGTTCCTGCAGCCACACAGATGCTTGTGCTGCTACAAGAGCAGAGCTGGCACCAATGCAGAAGCAAGGCACTGCAGGCGAAGGATGGGCAGGAGGGCTCCAGCCAGTGGCATTTTCAGCTTCAAGCACTTGCTAAACTATGGCTCTCATTTGTTCTTTTCCACTTGTATCTCTGAGAAACTTTTGAATTATTCCTCTGCTTCTCTTCCAGTGTACTATCATCTGTAAATGCAGGTGGGTGTTAAATAAGGCAAAGGATAACAGGCCCCTTATGCATCCCAGCTCCTGCTGGCTTGACACATTGCCTCTTTCTGCAGATTTGTGGCTACTTATCTGCCTGCTGTTTCTCATTACCTGTTATTTATACTGCCCTAGCTAGTTTTCCATCCACATAACAAAGTTCAGAGCCAAGCTAATCTGTATTCAGGTTCTCAAGGCAGATTTTTCAGAGACAGCTGCAGCGTTGGCTTCTCCAGAGCTCTGCAACTCCACCTGAACCCTGCCAGACATGGCACATGGTCCTGCGATGAGACAGAGGCTGGTGGGCCTTTAGTCTTTACTTTAGGTGGTTGCAATCATATCCTGTAAGCTTACGCAATACTGGCTATGGATGTTTCGCCAAAGTAGACCATGGCAAGAAGGGAGCCTCTAATCATTCCTAAGAGAATCCAAAAAATATTTTCTAGCAAAAACAAACCTACATTGAATCAAACTCCTCTCTAATGAAATCTGTGTTAAAGCCACCATATAAATTAAAAGGAGCAACAAAACATCCTTGAAATAGCACCAAAAGTAAGCCACTGGATATGAACACAATAAATCTGAATCCAAAAGCAATTACTTATTATATGTGTCTTACAATATGAGTCTCATTCTAAATGAAGAGGTGCTGAGAGCTTCCATGACATTGCAAAAACTCCAGAGCTCTACACAAATACTGTAGTAAGTTAGTAATGTAACCTTGCAAGGATGTTGAATACACACTAGCAAGGACTGAGAGGACTTTTCAAGGACTTCATAGGAAGTCAACAGGCAACTGTTGGCTAGAAATACAGGACAAACAGTGCACCTTGCAGAATTTTTTGCCCCCAAAGCCCCCAAAGACTTGTGAACATCAAGTGATTTACCAGCTGGCGGAGGTAATCCTGAATTGTGCTGGGGTAGACAAGTACACTGATGGCAACCAATGTGTTGAGAGCAAAGTCAAAGATCTGGTAACAGAAGAAAGGGATGATCCAAGCTGCATGTTGCTAAAAAGAAAAGAAAATAAAAACTCATCAGCCACAAGTTAAAAAAAAAGGATATGTGTCTTTCTGCACTAAAATCTAAGGAATATTTGACAAAATGCAGTGTTAAATCAGCTAAAAAAAATATGACATTGGCCAAGCCAGTTTGGCTGCTGAACTGCAGTACTATGTGTGGTGTAATTCCCACAATTCATTATACTAGGACATTTAGAAACCACATGATACCTTTTCCCCTTAATTAATAGGATTAATATTAGAACAAACCACAGGCTTGGAAGGTGAATGGGAAAAACTTCCCTTAGCTTTGATAGGTACAAGATTCATTTCTCTGAATTCACAGTTTGCCCAGAGTTTACTCATATTTGAAACTGCAGACAGTCAACACATCTGGGCAGTCTTCCTGCCTGCAGCACGGGACCCTGGGGTACCACTGATATAAGCAATCAGTTCTGTTGCCTCTCTGACTTCCCCCCCAACCCACCCCCTCAGTTTTCAACTAGACAACTAAACAAGAAATTGTTTGAAAGTAATTTTCTTAATTTTGTTTTTACAGACTTGTATAGTTCACTTGATTCATGTCTTCACTGAATACAATCAATTACCTTATATGCGCCATATGTAGCCATTGCACAGATCAGAATCATAAGAAGAGAAATTGCTGTGGCAATGCACATATCTGGAAGAGAAACACATCAAAATATTTTCACATAAATTCAGAGCTTGGTTCAATTATTTTGCCATCTACCTGATGCAGAACATCCAAGGGCAGGGTGGGAAGTGGGTGGAGATGGGGTCAGATGTATCATTCAGCCATTGCTGGAGGAAATCTGGCTCTTGCAGAAAACTTCCTAAATATGAGAAGCACAGACAGTGATTACACTGTGCAAGCCTCTGCAGCCTCTATGAGGCTGTGGAGATTCAATGAATGGTTTAATTTTTCTGAGGAATTTCAAAAATCAGAAGTGGGCTTGACAAGAAGACTATTTTGCCAGTGATGATGACATCTGTAGTCAGAAATTGTCTGCTTTTCCGCACTACAGATTGGTTTTGCACTAGTAGCTGCTGCATACCATTGCTCACTTATCTCTGAAAAATCTCGAAAAGGAGAAATGAATTTTTAAAAACAAAACTGGCAGGTACAGGCATCTTAGAGCAGAAATAACATCTTGGAAATTTTCATTTTCAACCAAGAATACTACAGAGATATACAGTTCATGAATGAAGATGTGTAACTGTCAGGAAAGGTGAAGTAGCAAAGGAAGGAAAATATTCTTTAAGGTTTTGATTGAATTAATTACAGGACTCCTATCCTTTTCTTCTATTGCCACTCAGCTTTTAATTAACTTTTCATTAGATTTAAGAAGTTCCTAAGCCATGAACAGGTGGAAGTTGCTCCTGGGGGAAAAAATTACATATGTTTAGTCTTTTTGTATACACCTCCCTTTATATCATTACAGGCCATAGTTAGGATACCAGAAGTGTATTTCTGAACCTGACATTATAGTGAGTTTGGGAGCGCAACTGAACATTGCAACTACTTTTCCGAGGCTAAGCTAGTGCATGGAAGAGAGAGGACATGAGGTAGATAGGACATGACTTTAGAGATCCCACCTATGTCAGTATCTGTGAGGTGTTTGCTGTTCCCATTGCTGTTACCAGGAGCATTTAAACTACACATCTTGATGAGATATTTGGTGGACTTGAGACACAAAAATACGTGATGGTGTTCAGGCTGTTCCCTACCCATCACTGCTTGACTTTGGAGGCATTCAAGATGCCTCTATTTGATCACAGGGTTGCCACAACATCTAACTCCAGCACATGATGAGGAACATCCCACAGCACGGGACAGTCCCTCCACTTCTCTGGCTGCATCAAAATGAGGTTCTGGGTAGGTGCCCTAGAGCCTACATCAGAGTGCCTGAAAGGTCCTGATCTGGTGGCTGTGAACAGGTCTCACCTACCACCACCAGGCAGCAGTGAAGATTCACCCAGGTCATGGCTGAAAAGGAAGGACAGACACTAAGTCTTGTCTGTCATTTTTTCCAGCCTACCGTATGATCATCCATGTAAAAGACAAAGGACCAGGTCCTTGATCCTCCTCTGTCTGAAGGAACATAAACTTTGCACTAGTGCAGAGCTCCTGCTGGCAATAATCCAGATTTCTGCTGGCCTTTGATGCAGAGAAGAACTTGAGACTTGTGAAGCTGGTGGGAAAATGAGCAAGAGGAAACTGTTGCTGGCTTTTGAGGGCATCTCCAGAGTGCGCTTATGTACGTTGGGCTACATGTTCCTTGGATACCATGCCTACCAACGTCAGAATTAAGGATTTAGGAACCCAGGTTTCCCATTTTCCAGGACACTGCCTGTGTTCTGGGTTTCAGGACTCTTTCTCTCTCTCTCTTGCCTCCAGAATTTGTCCTTGTGATTGCATAGGGCCTCAAATGCAACAGAAGAAGACCTATAGCAGGCTTATTCCTAGTCTAATGTATGGGGCCCCTTTCCTGGACATTTGGAGGAGCACATTTAAACCATTGTAGTCTGATGAGGGCCTGGAGTCCAGATGCCCGTACAGTGAAATGCTTGTATTTTTGACTTATTGTTAAAATAAGCAGGGCTCACCCAGGAGAGGCACCAACACTCAGTGCTGAGGTTAGCTGCACCCCTGTGCTCACTGCTTCCTACCTAGTGGCTTTATGCAGCTCAGCTTGTGGGTGCTTGGAAATGACATCAGGAGGCAACTGGGCTCCCTGCTCATAGTTCAAGAGGGGATGACATCTCAGTGCATCCCAAATGGCTCTTCATCCCAAATTGCTCTTCAGGTGCACCTCCTCCTCTTTGACTCAGTAGAGAATCCAGACATCCAGCACAGGCATCTGAGCTGCATTGCCATGACCAGTCTCCAGCTTTTTAGGAGCTGTAAGGTTGTGCTGTGCCTGTTAGAAGTGAGCAGGATTCTGCCCTCAAGAGGAAGAAACACCCACTAATAAAAGGCACTGCAGCCTCTTCAGACACTCTTAACTGTGTGGTCATTTACTCTGGCTGTCCACATACACCCTGTGAAATCAAAATGATTTTGAATAGACCAGGTAAAATTGAGGTAATGAAAGAAAAAGAGAGTAGTGGAAATGGCTGCATGTAGTCACTAACCTCAACTGAAACATCTTGTAAAAGAGGCTTTTGGATCAATATTTTTATTTTAATCATCAGTTTGAAGGCACTGTACATATATTTATTCTGTCTGTTCTTAATCCCAGTCACCTACTCACTGTATCCAAGGGGAAGCTGCTGTCATTGTCATTTGTAGCAGATGCAGCAGTCACAGGCCTCAATTTGCTTATGACTGCAGCAGTACTGGTTTGGAGCCAGAGCTTAGCAAACTGCAATAAACTTGACATTGAAGTTCTGGTCTGACACACTTGTGCTCTTCATCTCCAGTATCTCTCTAGTGGTGCTCTGCTGTGCCAAGTCCTAGTTGGCTCAAGCTGGTTCTTTCTCATTTAAGGCTTCATTGGGTTTTTTGAGCTGTGTCGGCTTCAATTAATCAGGATGAAACTAGATATGTAGCACATTAAATGAGAAGCTAAAAGGGGTGTGTGAATTTTTTTCCAGCCATACTGTACTTTCCGTGGCATTCATGGCTAGAAGGGCTGTACTTGGACCACTGCAGTGGTTTTACAGCCTATTGTCCTAGACAGATTTTTGAGTTTTCTGCTTGGGTTTGAAGAAACCAGCTGGGTTTTTTTCCTCTTATACCTTGCAGTGAGATCCTAGCTTCCTGACACGTTGTGGAGAAGACGCTGCCGGGGCTGGGCAGATCTCCTGCCATGAGGTGCTTATGTGCATGGCAAGCTCTGCAGCTGGAGCTACCTCAAACCCATCTCACAAGCATTTCCTCACTTTCCCCTCTCCTCTTGCAGAGGAGGCTGGTGGCGGGTGCTGTGGGGACTGGGAATAGCAGCCAGCAAGGCCAGTCCCTGAGCCAGGACCTTTGTGGAGTGATGGAGACCTCAAATTCTCCAGCTCATCACCTGCCCCAGCCCCAGAGTTAATCACTGGCTCAGAGCTCTGACAGCAGGGGCCAGAAAGCTGCCTATCAGCAGCCTGCAATCCTCAGGCAGTTTTGCTCCACCCTCCTAGCCTCATTTATCCATCAGCCTGGTCTCCTTACTGCCAGCTAAGGATTACCGCCTCGCTCTCTCCTCCAAGCTGCTTGTACAAGCTTGGTGATGCTGCTGCCAGTCACTGTGCAGCTTCCTAGGTCGCAACCCATGTGGCAGTGGCTTTTTCTCTCCAGCAAAGACAGAAGGCCAATAAGAAATAAAGAGTTTTCTGCACCTTTGAGCCCATCTTATTTACTCTAGAGGATAAGGCTAAAGGGGAAGACACAGCCCTGAATATGCTACACTGGGGCAGGGATCTAGTTTCTTCCTCCCTCCCTGTGACATGGGCCCATGCTATGTGGGTGGTGTTGATGGATTGGGGCAGAAAGGGTACCTACTCTAGCACTCCCATTTACCCCCCAACAAAAGTCCAAGCCTGCTGTCTGTAGGTTTCTTTATTAATTTTTTTCTATTTGAATTAACCTTTTTAAGCCCTGGATGCCTGTCATGAGACCATCACGTTATCCTGCCCTTCCCAGAGACCACTTGTCTGCTGATCCCAGTGTAGGGACACAGACAGATTTTGGCCTGAGCTGCTGACATCGGTGTCAAAGTTCCCCTCAGTTTCTATAGGGCACACATAGGATTTCAGTCCTTGTTGTCATAAGGCTTATGAAGAATCACACACATCTGTGACATTGTGAAGGCAGTAAATAAAACTGAGCAACACTCACTGCTTGTTTGGGCTGTTGACATGTCAGAATCATGGTCTGTGTATCTGGAGAAAGTGAGCAGGAAGCTCAGGTGAAACCCTCTGGGAAGTCAAAATGATTTATAGGGCTTTCCCATCTCCTGCCCAGAGATTATTAGTCTTTTAATAGCAGCAGTGTTACATTGTGCAGCTCACACATTTCTAATTTTCCCTAGTCCAGCTTCTAGTTCATAAACTCCCTCAGGCCCTAAGGAAATAATAAAAAGAAAGATGAGACTAAATGGGTTTAGCTGAATATCCAGCACAGGAGGAAGCCCAGCGTTTTCCCCAGCTCCCAGATGTACTTCTCAGAGAGCCAGCCAAACCACACACACTGGTGTCTTCCAGTACCTCCATCTGCTGCATGGCAAGTCTTGGCAGACTTCTCCCCCCCCCCCCCCCCCCCCCCATGTTTCTTTTTCTAGAATAGAAGGGAAAAGCTATAACCTACAGCTTTTTCTAAGTGCTCAGGGAAATCCTTTATCTGCTTAATCAAACAGGCATTTTGGAGCCTCTGGTAACACACTGGGAACCACACTAAATCCTGAAATTAAGGCTGAGCAGCCATCCACAGAAGAACTGATGCTGCACTGGCATTTTCAAGCAATTTGCACTAGACTGGCTCTGGCTCTGCATGTGACAGGAATTTCTCCCACTGCTGGAACAGAAAAATGAAAATTCTCCATAAACCAGGCCTGAGCACAGCCAGAAATAAATAGGAATACAAATATTGGGGAAATCCTGGTTTCTTGAAAGTCAAGGGAAATCTGTCATTAACTTCAGGTTAGACATAATTCCACTACTGTGACTCAGCTGAAATGTTTATATCCTGCTCATATTTTCAGCTCTTTTATGAAGGAGCCTATCTGAGGAGGGAGGGAAAGGGAGTGACAGTTTTACATGCAAACTCTGTGTCTGCATTTTTTTTTGTTTGCTATTGATAGGAACATCAAAAGTAGTAATGAGAATAACGGCTACTAGTATTTGCATCATTATTATTTGTCAATACAAGTACATATAGATAACAACTTTGGGACCTTCATTAACATAAAAACTGATGTATCTTTCTCTATTTCATACACATGGTTTCATATCAAAGAATTTCAGCACATGCAGCTGACCTGGGAAACATTTCTTCAAAAAAGACAAAAGTAGGACAAGAGACGAGCATGTGGAAGTTTGTCTGATGATTTATGTCATAAGAAAACATTTCCTCAGATTTGAACAAATATAGTCATACTTAAAGAAAAAAAAAATCTCCTACCAGCTATTTCCAGTAACTATAAAAGCCAGTAGCTTGATTCAGCTGCCTTTACTCAGTAAGGCATTAAACTGGAGGGAGGCAAAGAATAAAAGGAGACATTAATTCAAATGTTCATTCGTAATTTAACTGCCTGTGAAATGTTCCCTTTACCGAATGGAAATGAGGTTGCTGGGCCCACAAGCCATCTTTTTACAGTTTTGCAGGGTTCACTTCAGAAGCCTCGATGAAAAAAATATAGAAAATACAATTTTCAAGTGTAGATGGAAATCCCCAATGTACTTGATCTGACAGCTATTGCATTACAAAACAGAATTACTATTTTAAAGCCTTGGGCAGTGGCAGGCCTGTGATGTAGGCTATATAAAACCACACTGACAGACAGTCATTACCAAGGTTAATCTCTGAGAATTAGGACAAGGCAGTCAGTTTTAATATGTCAGAATCAGCCAGGAGCCCATCTGTATCTACTGTGGTCCTTACTTACTTGTTAAATCCAGTTATATAAAAAGATTTTAAGTTGAAAGTTGTAGGTAGTTTTTCAATGAAGACACAATAAAGTAGCAATTGGCCCTTATTATTAATTAAATGTAGGCCCTCAAGGCATATCTGCACTAAAGACCTTGTGGAAAGAAGCATCCTTTAACTGATACCCAGCAGCTTTGACACACCATAGGTGCAATTATGGGGATATTCCTTTTCCTACTGATATTTTTATTGGCTTCAGTAGGAATGAGGAAATGACTTCGAGCCTTTTGCTGTGGATGGGTGTGATTCTGAGCAGCAAGACACCAGTGTAACTAGTAGGAGACATTGTTTCAGATTACAGTGAGAACCGTTGAACGTAACAATCTTGTGAGCAGAAATGAAAATAAACAAGACATTTTTGTCAAAATCACTCTGAGGGAAAACTTTTCTAGATACAAATTAAACGCTTAAAGCAAATCAACAAACCCAACACCATGAAAGAGTTTGAAACAGTCACAGAAGAAAGAAACATTTGCAAAGGACAGGAGGTTTTTGCAGGAGACAAATGGCCTGGCTCACCCTTCCCTGAAACTGTATTGAAGATTTTCTATCATGCCCTTCAGTGAGAGAAGGAAGCAGCCCTATGTTATTGCTAATATGCATATGATTATACAGTTAATATTTATACTTGCATCTATTGCAACAGGTTTGTGCAAATCATGTCATGTGCACATGGGGGGTACGTAAATATGTACAACATGAATGAACTCATTCAGCCAGTTACATGAACAGCCGTATGGACTCTTATGCATGTGCAGGCACTACGGGACACAGTGATGGGAGGTGCAGAGACTCGTATCTCCCTGTGTCTTGCAAAATCCGCCTCAGGCTTACAGCATAATGCTCAGGGATAACATCTCCATGTCAAGCGTTGGCTCGGCCCCTGTCAAGCCAGGACACAGAAGAGCAGATGGATTACTAATTGGTAGGAGATAAGGTTACTACTAGGTAACCAGTTTGAACTGTGCCATGAATATACCTTTCACAATAAAAATGCATCTGTAAGATACTAAGGTGAAGCAATAATTAAAGGACAGTAATTATTGAAATGATAGGACAGTTACACAAATGCTGAAGAAATGAGTGCTAGTATTTAGGCAGTTTGCACTTACTGGCATCATCCATAAATTCAAATTCACCTCCTAATTCAGCACTGGTTAGGTGGTACTGGTCAGGATCGGTCAGGGCGCTCAGCAGAATCAGCAATACCACTGAATTGATAATCTACAGAGAAGAAAAAGGGTCAGGCTGTGAAAGTAATCCATGAAAAACCTCTGAGCAGCATATACCCACCCCAGTCCATGCCAACTATAGCAGAGGCTGTTTTCCAACTGTTCAACTGTAGTATTTAACTAACACTGCAATTAGTTTATCTGGGTTTGTGTAAACAGGACGTAATTCTTCTCCAGGTGGCATCAGGAAAATGAAACAAAACCTGGATTACCCCTTTTTGTTCTGACTCTCTCCCACACCATCAGAGAAGTTATAAGACATAACAGGCTAGAGAATTTCTTGGGTAAGATAAATTCTTTTTGATATGCAAATTCCATCAAGTTTAGCTGATACCAGATCTGTTAGCAATGATCTTTGAAAAATGGTTGAGAATAGACTGAGTTCACAAGATGGGGAAAGAACAAGCACAGTTTATACCTTTTCAAAGCAGGGAGGCCATGTAAAGAATTTCTAGCTAGATTGTGAGATTTAAGGATAAAATAAACCCAAGAACAGACAATCAAGCAGTCTCCCCATTAGCACTTCAAATTTGTATGGTCATAACCAACAATCAACATGGGCTTGTCAAGGACAAACCATAATTATTTAATCTTATTTTTTCTTCTCTGACAGGCTAAGAAACCTTGTGGACAGGGAAAAAGCAGTAGATATCATCTCTTTGCATCTCAGCAAGCCTTTTGATATTATGAGATTCTCATAAATGAGCTAGGAAAACCCAGTTTGGTTGAAAGTGCAGGAAGGTGAGTGCACAGCTAGCTGGATAGATGTAATGAAAAAATAGTTGTCAAAGCTTCACAGCCAGCATGGAAGATATATTGATTACGGTTTTCCGGTATCATTGAAAGACTTGGTATTATAGTCACTTGTGACCTGTACCTTTCTCCAAGTTGCAGACAATACCAAGCTGTAAGTACTTCAGGAGATAAGATTAAAAATATTTGGACAAACTATGGCAGAATTCAGACAACAGAGCACAATTCAGTACCAACAAGCATAGAGCATCACATTTGTGACACACTGCAGAAGAACAAGAGGAGGAATAACTCAGTAGGTAACAGTTCCTCAGAAAGGAATCTGAGTATGACAGTGAATAAACAGAACATGACTCAGAAAGGCGAGGAAAAGAAGGAGGTAATAGACTTTTCTCCAGATCCGCTGGGAGATGAGTAAAGTAAGAGATCTAAATTACAGCGAAAGGAAATTTAGGTTAGGCAACTTGCTGAACAATATGAACAATCAGACAGCAGAAGAGATTGTCTGGAGGGAGTTAGAGACCTTCACTACTGCATTTTTTCATAGAACAGTTATACAGCTTTGTGTTGGGAAAGCGGTAGCCATAGATGGTCTTGACTTGGCTTTGAAGACAGCTCAGATGACTGTCAAGATTCAGAGTTACATTCTATAAATTCTACTAATTTTTAACATTATGTTTAACTTTATATTGTAATCCAGTTCTTGCTTTATACTCCTTTGTGGAAAGCTGGAGGACATATGCCGGTAATAAATATGTTACTTAAGAAGAGTACTCAAAATAACCAAGCAATCAGAAACTATAAATGTATATAGTGTTGTTATTTTAAAGGCATACAAGTTTACTCTTTTGTACAGATATAGTCAGGAAGATTCATAAAATACTGACCTAGGCACTCTACTTTCTCCATATGGATATGTCCAGATTCAGATTACGTGTTTGTCAGCATTGCCTTTAATTCTCTGTATAAGACACAGATTGTGTTTGCCTGATCTGAAGTCTGCTGCGGTCAGTAGGAATCTCTTTAATGCTCTTTAGTGCATCACTTTTATGTTCTATCAGGTTGTTCTCTTGTGATCCTCATAATGAGCTCTGAGCACCTTCTAACTACGCTGTCAGCAGTGCAAGTGAAATACACCATGTGTTTATTTGCTCACTCTCTTTCTCCAAGAAGAAATGTGTGCATAGTTCAGTGTATTGCATTTGTTAGGGTTTTTATTTTGTTTTGAAAGTGATGCAACTGTTGAATTTTGAAAAATGCTTTAATGTATGAATTTAATATGCCTAAAAACTTATGGATGTAGCATCTTCCAAGGACACATAATCAAGGCCAAGAGTATGAAGTGATTCCCTATTGATACATGCAGTTGGTATGAGACTTGAAATCTGTGTTCTAGGAAAACCAAAGGAGATTCTTCTGCTTCTCAATAAGGCCAAGATTTCCTTCAAAATGTTTTACACTCCTTCAGCAACAATGTAACAACTAATTAACAATGCTTAGAAAGCATTTTCATTTTGCAAAGTTTCAGTAAGCAGCTAAGGCATATACCTTCCCAATGAGACGTATCATCTTCCTTTTATGGATGGAGAAACAAAAACATGTTCATGAACAGGCAGCAGCATAGAGTTCAGTGGTAAGAATAAAATGCAAGATTTTGCACTGTCAAGTCAGAACTGACCACTGGGTCCTGCTGCTGGTTACAGCCATAGTGCTACCCAGAGTTATAGGAAAGGAGCCCTGGGGGCATTAACAGGCATTACTGGCCCTGCCCAGCCCCACATCAGGCCTCCCCACACCCCTGCCCATGGCCAGGACCCCATTTCAGCTCAGCCTGGGGTGATCAGTCCCTGCTCCAGTGGCACTACAGGAGTGCTGGTCTCCAGCCATGCTTCCTGGATGTACTCCTTGAATGCATGTTGTAGATTGTCTCCAGTTATGTCCCTGGTTTCATCCCCTTTGCTCCTGGTTGGGCCCCCTGCATGGCCCCTGGCCCTGGTTCATCCCCTACCATGTTGGGGGCTGTTGATGGATTCCATTATCAGCCCCCAGTTCTGCACCTGGTCTCAGCCCCTGCAGGATGGTGCCCAGAGTGCCCTAACGAGAGACTGGACAAAGATCCCACAGAAAGCCCTAGAAATTCCCAACTGTCCTCTTATCCTGATACAGAAATAAAACAATAATTTAAAAAATCCCCAAATCTTGCTTCTCTGGCAACTAGATGGAATACATCCACCTTCTCATCAATGTAGAGGAGGAAAATAACTGCTTTGTAGGCAGTATGTATAATGTAAAGGGGAAAACAGGAAATATTATGGAGGAGATAGCTTGTCCAAATATTGGAGCATTGCTTGGATTTCCTTTTCTGGGTTTACAAAACACAATTTCAGATTTGAGTAGAAGATATTTTAAACAGCAACAACTGTGTGAGAGGAGGTGCATGCAGGCATGAGGGAAAAAGGCAGCACGTGCTGAGGCTGGGACCAGCACCACCAGCCACTGCTGCTGCTTCCATCTGTACTGTGATAAAAACCCAGCAGCTTATGTACAGTGTGAAGCAGCTCTTCTAGAGGGAATGGGCAGTGTTTAGGATGTGAGGACGCAACCTCATTTCTTCCACAGACAGCATTCAGCATTTATAAACTATATAATCCACTAAAAATTCAGAACTCTGCCACCAATGAGTGAGTTGCCTTCTTTTCCATGTCATTTGTTCCAAAGATCAGCAGTGAACTGTGGTGACCCGTGGAGATAAAATGCAGGGTAGGAGAGGTGTCAGGAACTACTGCATCAACAGGTGACGAGAAAATGAGTACCACTATAATGTCAGACCCTCCACAGAAGTGCAGGTGCATGGTATCTATCCCAGTTTATCAAAAATAAAATTAGTTCCAGTAGCTTGTAAAAGCATGCTATTAACACAGATCTTGTGCTGATTCCTAACTCAAGCAGACAGTGAAATGCTCAAGCCATTAACTTTCATAGATGTCCGTAAATACTAAAAGAATTGTCAGGAGTTACAATGGCCTAATTCTTCTCAGCCTTCCTCCAGCTCACAGTCAAAAGTTGAAATAAAATTGCTCTGATAAAGGAGTTTAGAAGAGGAAATATTAAGCTTACTTCAACTCAATACACTGCATTAAAAATACACGGATGTTTCTATTGAAGTCCACAGGGTCCCCTCTACAAATATTCTACTACAGTTCTCCCAAGACTTCTTATTGTGGTGAAGAGAGATCCTTTCATTTATAGGAAAAAGTAAGGAAAAAACCTCTATCTTTATTTATATTGATGGTTCAGTTTATAACAATCCATGCATGTAACGGTCTGGATGCTGTCTATGCAGTGAAAGATGTACATACACTTTTAATTCTGGGTCTGTTTTCAGCCTCACTGGACTCAAGAGATCCACAGAAGCACACTCCTTAAATCTCTGCATTGGTGGAGAACTAACTCACCACCTGTGCTCCCTGTCAGGGGCCCTTTACAGTTCCAGAGAGCTGGTTTAATGACAGTCAACACCCCAGTAATATGTAGTTATAAAAACCCGGTACTTTTAGATAAGGGGAGAAAAATAGTTAACTGCATAGACAAACTTTGTTTTTATGATATTGAAAATAATGAAAAAGTAAATTTAATGAAAACACAGTCATTCTGGGCTAACCCCCAACTTTCTATAATCTGTAATAGTGAATTATAATACTGTGATTGATATGGGCAGTTAGTTACCAAAAACATCACTGTAGTTCACTCTATAGTTCTGTACCTGACAGAGTATGAGCTACCAGATGAAAGAGGAGATGATGTTTCTGAATGAAAATGGTTCAGCAAATAACAGCAGATTTCTCTGAGGACTTTGAACTCTGAGACATCTCGGGGTGTGTCCTGGTTTAGCCAGGATAGGGTTAAGTTTCCCCAGCAGTGGGGGGGAAGCTCTAGCCGGGTTATTCATATATCATCCTGACGTCACATCCTGGTGCGAGCGCGGGAAGAATCAGTGATCCCGATTGGCGCAGCCGGTTCTCTCACTGATGTATCGGTATATACTTTTCTCTGTTCATTGTAATCACTGTTATTCTTATTGTTATTGTTTGTTGTGTTGCTGTTGCACTGCTGTATTAAACCTTTCCTTATCTCAGTCTCGGGGCTTTGTATTTCACTCCCTTTGTGGGGGAGGGGCAGCGGCAGCGTGGTCTCAGACCCTGGCAGGGGCTAAACCACCACAGGGTGTTGCTGACCAAGGCTCCTACACCTTGGCCAGGTTTTGAACTGGCACACACAGTTCTAGCATATTTTTAATATCTCACAAAACTGGCAGGGTTTAGTTTGTTGCCCTCTACAGAGATATTATTGAAACAAATCACCAAGGACATTAATTTTACTAGTAAGGAATCCTAAAAGTTTTTAATAAAACTGAAGAAAGTCTCAAGCAAAACCCCTATACTCTATCTCCCTTGAAAAAACTCAAGGTAAGTTTATGACTCTAGGTGCTCGTTCTCTATAGAAACTATAGAAACAAACCCCCAGTCTTAAACTATTTTTTCTCCCTGAAACTAAGCTAACAATATTTTATAGCACTTGGATATTTGCAGTCAATATTACTACTAGAAAAAGTAAAAATGAATGGGAAATGTATAAGCTAACTTAACATCCTTAATTCTCTCCATCTACCTTTGCCTTTCCACTTGGTATGTTCTCTGCATTTTTCTTGCTTTTTTATTTTAGCATAGAAGATATTCATGAAAGCAAGAGCACTTTTGTTCATCAAGAGGACACAAGAACCCTACAGAAGGAAAAAAAATATCAAGTTCAGGGTTTATCTCAATAGTCCAGGGTAGATTTGCACTATCCAGGGCACCTTTCCCAAACTTCTCTGTTAGCATTGATGATGAGTTAAGGTTTATGATCTATTGCCCTCTACCAGCAATTTTTTCTATCTGTTCTCTCTTTCTCCCTGTTATGCAAAGTATTATTTTTGTTCTGAATTCTGATTAAAGAGGAAACGAGACAATTTTAGCAATAAAGGTTTTACAGCTGTCTGACTGCTGAGGAGTGCAGGCAAACATGAGAAGGAACAAGGTGTCCCTCCTGTGTGCCCAAGTGTCTTTACAGATCTCATGCCAATGATTCAGCCACCTTCCCTCTCAGGTTGCAAAGGTCCCAGGAGCTGCATCTGAGCACAGGTCCATCAGTGGCTTGAACTCCTAGGAAATGAGGAGCCAGAGAACCCTGGCTGTCAGAGGAGATTCCTCTCTTTTTTTCTGCTGTGTAAGCCTTCTGCCTCATGCTAATGGAAATGTTTCAACCCTCCAGTGCTGGGGGACAAGCTGCAGATGTGTTAGTGATGCAAAAATTAATGAATTGTGCAAGGAAGGAAACGCAGCCATACTTAGTTATCTTTTCATCCAATGAAACATAACAGTCTGAAGGGAAACAGAAAGATGGACATGTAAAGTTGGGTGAAACTCACTATCAGACATTATTACTGAAGCCAAAGGTTGGAGGAATATAGAAAAGGATGAGATGTTTATTCAGGAAATGAAAGTGCTTAGTTGTATTACAAAGCATCTTAAAAACAAAATATAAGCCTTCCTGCTTCAGGTTATTGCCCAAACTTAAAATAATAGGAGAATAAAAGAAAATGTTGTCCCTGCACAAGTTATTCTTTCTTACTTCCCTGTGTGGTTTCTCAAAGCATATGTTTCTGGCTGCTACCTGAAATACAGCACTGGAATAGAGAAAGCATTAGTCAGATCAGAAGTAGCAATTAAGTCTTTGTGTTCTTTAATCTGTAGAAGACAGGGTAGAGTCTGCAATTCTTGTTGCTCATTTTTCCATTTTACTCATGAGAAGTCAAAGAATGATCCAGGCAGGCTCAGACTAGCATATTACAGACTGCATATTATAGAGAGCATATAATAGAAAGCTGTGTAAAATATTTTAATCAGACTTTATATATAATTTCAACTTTTATTATTATAATAACACTAGCATTGAACTTTAAAGGCTATGTTGATTAAATTGATATAGGAAGTCCAGCATAATTTATGAGCACTCTTCTATACAAATGACTCAACTACTGCCTACTGCCAGCCTTTTAACAGTCCTAAAACCCAAGCCACAAGAGGTCTGTTATTAATGAAATATGGTAATGAATAAATTTATAAAAAAAATCCTAGGTGGAGAGACTGTGCAGGATGCACACTAGAGGTTTCTGCCTCTCTGGAGATAGAGTTTAATTTGTTATATACTTAATCTTAGTCCTTTCATGGTTTAAGGAAATAGGATATTTGTATGCAAATTTATCAGTGGATTCTTTGCTACTTTTCCATTGTATTTAAAGAAAGTTGAACCTGTATCTGAGCAAAGTCCTGAAAATGATTGCTGCAGTCTTCTGCCCAGCCCTGGGGAAATACAATCACATACCCGTGTTCAAGTTACAACGTTGCCAGACCTGCTCACAATTTCTACTAAAGCACATCTTGGTTCAGGATGCTGTGGAGAGCTAGCAAAGAATTGGTATGCAATAAAATCTGATTAGAAAGACTTGGTCAGTTGGGATTTGTTTGGTTTCTGCATTTGTACTTGGCTTCCAAATATGGGGTTTTGAGTCTTGCAGGTGACTGTGAAAGGTTGAGGGCAGACCTGCTAAAGTATCACTCTTGATGTGAGCTGTGGCAGCTCCCATGGGCCTGAACTGTAGTGTGGACTCATGACAGAGGATGGGCCAGTCAACGCAGCTCTGTAACTGCGCATCTGGGCTGGATTGCCCAAGGCAGCTGGCCCTGGCCAGCAGCTTGCGTGTCTTAGCCACACCAGTCCACGATGCTGTCTGTGCTCAGACTCACCTCTAGCCTCTTCGGACACATGTTACTGCACTGGTGAGAGGAGTGTGCCCCAACTTTTGACAGCAAGCTACATATACCACTTAATTTAAAAAGGCCCACCAAATCACACCAGACCTTTGATCAATTACTCTTTTGTAGTCACCACAGGCAATATCCACAGAAGCCATGTAAGGAACCAGGGCTGTCTAGTAAACTGCATCCTTGCATCATTCTGCAACCCAAGGCAGGGATTTAGTTATGCAAGAAAGCAGTGGGCACACCACAAAGGATGGTATAGTACAGATAATTACTGAATTAGTAGACAACATGATCACATGTATCCAATCTCTCTGGGCACAGCTGTTTCACAGTTGGGAAATGCACCTCCACAAGGTGAAAATCTCCCACAAACCTGTGTTTCTGCCAAAAGCATTTGTCCTGTCTGTTTTAAGTAGCTTAATATATCGCCTGATAAAACAAGACCTTGCTCAGCACAAGCCAGCAATGAAATGAAAAACAGCCGCGGCAGTTTAAAAGATCTTCTAAAGCAGAGGACTAGGATGATGGGAGTCAGAGCGGACTGCAGGCATCTGAAAGAGAGCAGACCCACAGGAGGTCCAGGAACAGTGTGCTAGGCTCAAGCCCAGATTATTTCTTCAGTGATGCCTTCCTGGCAGATTGACTACCTCAGATCGACCAAGAGCACTCTCTTGCACCTTCAGCACCAAGCGTGTTTTTTCTCTTCCTATTTCGCTCTTCAGAGATTTGGGGCTTTAAACCTCTAGCCCAGCTGCAGAACAGCACAGAAACTCCCGTGCACATTTTCAAGCCTTGGCCACTTTAAACTTCCAGAGTTTTACAGTCAAAGCATGAGCCTCACAATAAAACCAGAGAAAAAGAAAGCAATCAAGGAAATTAATTCCTGGCTATTTTGCAACATCCGTTCCATATGTCCAGGAATATATAAGACTAATTGCATTTTCCCTGACGTCAGTCTAATCAACGATCAGTTTATGAAGCTTAATGTGTTCTCCTCTGGCTCACTAAGAGATACATATTAACCTTCAACAGAACTTCTAAACACATTTTACTTGATTAATGTAATACCTCCTCTACTTTCTATAAATACATTCATGATTTTTGTATAAAAAACAAATGTAATCATAGCATACTGGACTATTAATGGGTTTCTTTCCTTTAACAAGCATTTATGTAAACTTTGCTCCTCTTACAACCAACCATCTGTGTTCTCACTGGAGGGAGACAACTGTTCCTTGTAATCCCAGTGAATTTATTATCCAATTGAGGGCCTTACTAAGAAAAAAAAAGGGTACTATACAGAGGTTTGCATTTTCTGAATTGATAACTGTGTTGATTAGAAGAGACAACTGTGTCATTATTCTGGACAACTGATGCATATTATCAGCTATCATTGCAATGATTCATATACTCTGTGAAAAATCCTAGTGTGGTGTTTGGAGATATAAGAAAAATTGCATATGTAAGGGAATTAGAGCTGAAAGACATTTTCAGAAATCCTTGTGTTGTGTTACAGACCAACAAACAGTTCAGTAAGTACATGGACTGTCCAAAAGATGCTTACAAGAAATTTTATCCCTCCAATGACTTAAAAAGTTTTTAAAACAAAAACATTAATAAAAACACTGATGTATGACATAGCCTGGGAAAGACTGACAAAATGATGTTTCTGCTCCTCTCTGCATCATAGCAAACACACAAACCTGACTATTTTCACTCAGAACAGAAAGCACAGGTAACTTGGGATATGGTGTACTGACAAATCCATCTTTTTTTTTTCAGAAAATCTTTCTGGCCTGTTCATGGATTTATTGTCACCCAGGGGTGAGTGATTAGGGTCTTTGTAAGCTGTCTTATTGATTGTGTGATTTAAATTCCTTCCATATGGTAATTTATTTTGTCATTTAACTGAAGATGGCCTGAAGCATGAGTTGGAGAAAGGAGGTAGGATAAGGTCCTGCACTGCAGAAACCAACCTGGGTATGTGCATGGTGGGGAGGAGTTCTTTAAGGAGCTCTCCAGAAGCTGTTCTTGAAACAATTAACTGTTATGGTATTTAATACTGTCTCTCTAGATATGTCACAATCAGAATGTAGTTATTGAGAAAGTCCTTCAGACAGGATAACATTTTGTTCATGTTAATGATAAGTGTTGGTCTTTACTCTTTTATCTATCATGTCTAAAATGTATACGCATGTGTTCTGTTTCTTAAGAAAATACCATGCAGGCCCTGAGCAGATATTTGTGTGCAGGATCAGTCATTTATTTCCCACTGGTCTTGAAGAAGATAATGAAATGGATGCGATCCACTCCAAGAGCAAGTATCCTGAACCTCCTCTGATTCCAGTCTCAGTTGGATATTCAACATGTACATCAATCATACAGCAAAGCCTTTGAAAGTAGGATTCATATTTTTCTTTATTCATAATGAATTCCAAGTTTTCTCTCCACTCTCCTCAAGAGCAAGCATGTGCACAGGAAATCTCCAATGAGTTACTTGGGAATGTTACTGGTTTTTTTCAAGATCTCAGCTTCCATTTTATGAAAGAAAGTACAGACAACAGAAAAACTAATGATAATTTTATAGACATAGCACTTGGCATATAAATATTTAGTCACTGCAGCCATTTGCACTGCAAGTATTGGGAGTCTCAAGTCATTTCAGGTTATATCATGACCGCTTCACCTGCCATTGATGCTGACACTACATTTCACCTGCTGCTGACACTACCTCTCCTACCAAGGGATGAGAATTAGCCATGTCATTGGCACCACCCAGCCCTTCCCCCTGAATATACTACCCAGGTCTGGGCCACGGAGGGGCAATCACCTGGTGAACCCACAGTGAGCCCCATTCTGCAAGACTTCTTTCCCCAGTGCCACCAGTACTGGCCTGTTAGTGGAGGTGGTAAAGGCAGTGTTGCCTGCAGGATAACCTGACCCAGCACCCCAGCTATATCAGACTGGCATGACATAGGAAGTGACATCCCTGGCTGATATGAAGGAACAGAGCCTTCAGTGGGCTGGCTGATGTACTATGACCATTCATAAGGAGATAAGAATAAGGAGACCCTTTATTCTTAGCCCATTTCATACCATATAAAAGCAAAGAAAGCTAGTTTTCTAAGTAAAACACAAGGCCTCAACCTTGTATTCATGCAAATTCCCAAAACCTGGCTCTGGGATAACAAAGTTTCCAATTCCCTGTAATGTCAGGCTTTCTAATGGTGCAATTTCCCCCTTTTGACAACTTCAGTTCTTTTTTTGATTTTCAAAATCTTCTGATTTTCACTGGTTTGAAAATAATTAATTACTTCATCTTAGAATTTCTTTGCTTTCCCTGAAAGAGCCTTTCCATCGTGTTCAAGGGACCCGCGCTTACAACTCCTTGCTGATATGAGCAGTCTCAGACAGTGTAAAGGATACAGGAGTGGGGACGGAGCAGTTTGGAAGGACCCCAGTGTAGGTATATTTTGTTTACATGAGCAGTCAGTGCTCATCTCTACTCCCTGCCAAGTAAGCCAAGATTTCAGTAATCTGCTAACTTGTATCTAACCACATTGCCATACATGCGGTTTTGCACGGGGCTTGAAAAAGACAAGGAAATAAGTGTGGCCCCGTGGCAGAATATATACCTAATTGTCTCTTTGACATTCGGTCAGGTGCGCTCTACTGATCTCAGCAGGGTGTTCAATCAATGAGGCCATAGCAAGCAGTGCTTTTCTTTCGCTTTACAATATAAAGAGGCCATAACCAGTACATTTTTTCATCCATTAGGATTCAATCCTTTTATCAAAAAACGATTGGGATGCAGACACAAATTATGCATGCTTTCAACTGTATATTCAGAAAAAACCAGAACTGAAATGTCATGACTAGCAATTCATGCTGAGCTTTCCACAAATAGCAGCTCAAATGTTGAAATTACCCTGGCTAAAAACTTTGGCTCGCTTTATTTACGTTCTTACTGCACGCCCTTGAGAGGGAGCCGCACAACTCGATAAATTGCGGTTATAAAAGGTTCTCAGCCTTCCATTAGTTTTTATTTTTAGCCCCTCTCTGCCGGGGCCCCGGGGGAGCGTGGCGGGCGGCAGCGCTGAGCCCCGGCCAGCTCCGGTGGGGCTGGACAGCTCCCGCCGCGCCGCCAGCGGCGCCGGGACACCGGGGGACCGGGGAGGCCGAACCGGGCGGACCGGGGGGACGAGCAGCCCGTGCCCAGGGCACTGCTGCAGCGAGGCGAGTAGCAGGCAGCACTGGGCACACAGAGCTCAAAAATGAAAGCTTCTTTTTTTTTTTTCCTTTTTTTTTTTTTTTTTTTACTGATGCTTTAAAGTTTCATCTTCCTCCCTCCAAGTCAATGGGAAATAATTCCCATGGTCCCAGATGGTGTGAGTGGAGCCTTGGGGTGTGCATAAACCCCACCGCCATGTGTTGGGAGAGTGGGAAATCCTTCCATGACTCTGTCAGCACATCTGATGTTGTTCCTTCTTTGTGTTTTAGATAAGGAAAGAGGAGGCCATTTATCAGGAAGAAGACATGCTGCCTTTATAAATGCTGTTATCGATGGGGATGTTCTGACTCACCAGTACTAAATGGGTCACTCAGAATTGACAAAAATACCAGCTTTCCCCTGGACCCTGGCACCCGGGGGAGATCAGAACTGATGTTGGCTCATTTCAGCAGTGTCACGCTGATACAGTGCTCTGGGACAAAACTAAGCTGCTGGCAGTGACTTTCTCATTTCCCTTAGTTTGCTTTTTGTTTTGGTTTTTTTTTGTTTGTTTGTTTTTGTTTTTTTGTTTTTTCCAAAATATGACACTTGTAAGACTTTTGTGCCCAAAAATGTTTCTGCATTATTACTTGTGACCTCTGATTTCATGTTATAATACAGAGAAGTGTAACATCCATGCCAGTGGGATAAAACCCAAAGATTAATAACCAGCTGAACCAAACTGCTCTTCAGGTTTGGAAAAAAACATTAGCCCCCAGCCAACCATATTATTGGCATTTTAATATTCAGCATAATGTTTGTATTCAACATTGCAGCAGCCCCTCTTAAGCTTTTCTCCCCAGGGCAGCACACTTGTTCCTGAAGTGCAGGCTGTTCTGCAACCCAATTAGATATTCTTTTCAGGAAATTTCTTCTGGCTGCTCCACCCTTTACAAGTGGTTTTTTTACATTAAAGTACCTCAGTGCTCTGTAATAGCACGTATATTATGTTATGTACACTACACATTGCAATATCATGCAATGCTGTATTATATTATATTATTCTAGATGCAGTACCTATGGCTTTACCAGGAGAAAACTATTGAAACACAATAGCTATAGGAACATTAGCATCCTGAGATCCATTATGTTCTAAAATAGAGCAAAGTTAAATATTTATTTCTCAGCTATTGATACTTTGTGAGACCATTGTAAGTGTCCATGGCTGCTGGGCATGTTTTGGAAATACACACAGTGCTCCTTTCCCTTACCTATGTGGGAAAGTGCTCTCATCATGCAGCCCTGATGACTCCAGTGGCACTCAGGACCCCACTCTCTCCACTATTTGTAGGATCCCAAACATCCAATTAAAACATTAAATCTAAAGAGCTAAAACATCATCCCAGAGAAATGCACTATTTTTTCTGCATTTACTCAGACATGAAATTCTGCCTCCTGAAATTATACTAACTCAGAACTGGTTCAACATGTGAAAATGTTATTTTAAAAGCCTGCCAAAACTTCTAAGGTACTATTTTTTCCTCCTCCAGAAGCCTCTACTACTGAATCATTGTATTCATAGTCATAGAATTAATAAAACATACACTTCACAGGTAGTGAAATATTTTTTCATATAGCATCAAGAAAACTGTTCATTCTCTAGGGGAATGTTTTTCCCTCGAGTAATTTCCTATAAAGCATAATGGCAAACACTATACAGAATACATGTTGGTGTGGCAAAAAATCAAAGGGGTTTTTGTTTGAACTTTATTTGAGATAATGCTCGTAGCTCACATGTGGTTTGGAGTAATGCAGCCACCCAAAATGTAGGCAGAGAACAAATTTGCCACCAGGACAGCATCTATTTTTATTTAAACTCTCAATAGCACATGGTATCAAATCATAATTGTTCTAAGAAAAATGATATTTTTGTATATGATTTTGTAAACTGGACCTTTCAACTAGAGTAGCTATTTACTCAAGGAGCTACCCCTTCCTTATTTGTTGCTTCCTAACTTTGTAAGCTAGCAAAAAGGTTTAGCATTTATTATCAACATGCATCTAGATTTCTATTCTTAATAGTTAACCTTAAAAATCTAAATATTTGCAATAGAGGAGAAAGCACCTTGACATGTTATGAATTATTGTCAGTTTAAAATAATTCAGAAATCTGCCCTGAAAAATTTATGGAAGCAAAAGAAGCAAAGTAGGAAGAGATGTAAGTCAGGAAATACCTACTAGTTAGAAGAGAAAATTTAAAAACAGATTTTGCATAAAAATAGCATGTGAAATTGGGGCACTGGTATTTAAATGTTAGTAACACAATAGGTAACAAAGTCTAAAAAGCTGTCAGGCTTTTCATTGTATCTAAGGCCTACTGATGCATGCACTTCCCTCTTCCTCAAATATCTTTAGGTCCACTGAACAGCTAAAATATCTGTATCCCTGTCTTCACGGAGCCAATGTGAAAAGGCTTCATTCAGCTGAAGGCAGAAAGAAATAACAAGCATCCTGGAAGAAATTTTCAAAAGCTTTCAGGTCATATTAAAACTTATTGAAACCTCATTGCAGCCAGGCAGAGGGGCATCTTTTTCAACACTGTCAGTATTCCAGATACCACAGGCTATGGATATTGCATTTAACTATATTCTATTAAACCAGGAGCAAGAAAGAGTTCAACTAATGCACCATTTTCTCAGTGTTGAAGTATGTACTTTATAGGACATAAAGCGTTTTATATGATTTCTAGGACATAAATGTCAACCTAGCCTTTTCATTATGCTGATCGAATTTATTTAATGAGCTGTCCTAGAGTGGAGGCCAGCCCTACATTTTTCACTTGTTTCTGAAGGGAATTTAAGCAGTTAGCAAATAAGCCCGGGTCTAATCTGCTTCCGTCTGCAATCACTTGAAAAATGATGCTTGGCAAACAGCTCTGCATGGCCTTGGCAGCACACGGAGACTGTTTTCTCACACCAGGGGATGGGGAAGACTGAGGAGGCTGAGAAGTTCATCTACATAACCCAAAGCGATGAACCAGCTCTTTTTATTCTTGTGGCACATTTGTAAACCCTGCGACTATGGCAGGACCGGCTCTGGGAAAGCCGCTTTTCCTGCATTGCTACTCAAGGGATTGAGAAGAGATTGTCAAAGACAGACGAGGAACTGAAGGCTTAATGCGTCTCCTCCTCACCGAGTCTATCCCTTGGCTGAATAACCAGGTGTCAAACAACCTCTAGGACAGATGACAACTCGTTAAAGCTGTGCCTCGAGGGTCAATTCCTCACTCGCATCCTATAACCCTGATGGAGGAAAGAAGTCTTTCTAGTACCTGGTAGCAACTGCCTGAAAGGGTTCAGCTCTCTGCCAGGCAGCCCAAAATACTACTGAAAATTATCTGACAAACAAGGACAACAATGACAAGAACACCCGACTTCCTCACAAAGCAGCGACCAGAGATGGTAAGATTTTCAGTGCAGCGTGGTCAGAACCAGGGCAGCCTTGCTGGAGCTAATGCACCAGCGGGGCCTCAGCGCTGCAGTGAACCTCGGCCTGAGAAACACCGATCCCAAGTTCGGGGAGCCTGGAAAACCCCTCACTCCGGCGGATGGTCACTCCTCACATTTTCATCCCCCAAACAGCTTTTTGCTTGAGACCCTGGTGAGCCTGCCAGTGCTCTGTATCTTCTGCCCCCACTCCCCTGGTCCTTAAACACGCACACACTTCATTTCCCGATTTAGACAGAGTCTAAATACCGGCCTCTGCCTCGCCGGGAGATGAGCCCTGGGTTCGCAGCGGGGAAGCGCGGGGGCTCGCTGAGCATTACGCTGATGATACCACCGCGACTCCTCCAAGGGTTATTCCCCGAACCCGCCTGGGCTGCGAGGTGCAGCCGTGGCTGCCGCCGTAGCTGCCGCGATGGGCACCCCCTCCGCGGAGCAGCCGGGACCGGGGACACCCCGGGGGGGGCGGGGAAGCCGGGGGGGCGCTTACCAGGTACCAGACGCCGAGGATGATGGTGCCGGTGCGGACATGGCAGCAGAGGCAGCAGCTGTTGGAGTAGAAGCGCGCCCAGGGCGAGCTCAGCATCTCCGCGGCTCCTGCGGGCTCCTCGCCGCTCCGCGCCTCTCGCCGCGCCGCTCCGCGGAGGAGGGACCGGGGCAGGGGCCGGGGCCGCCCCTCCCGGCGGGCGGGACCGAGAGCGGAGGGACCCAGCCCAGGCGGCGCGGGGCGGGGTCCCCGGCGGCTCCGCGGGTGGCGACTGCTCCTGGGCAGGCCGCGGTGCTGCCTTCACCCCCCGCCGCGCCCGCACAGCGCTGGCTGACCCCAGCCAACCGGAGGGCAAAGCGGAGCGCCGGCGCCATCGCGCCGGGGCACGGAAGGATTTTAAAATGGCACGTTGAGGGCGCTGGGCGAGTCGCCTGGCCGGCCCGCGTGTCCCCGGCACGGCGCGGGGGGAGGGCAAGCGCCGTTGTGCCGGTGGCCCGAGCCAGCTCTGCCCAGGCAGGGCCGCGCCGGGGACGGGCGGGGAGAGCGACCCCGGGACGGTGCTGCCTCGGCAAAGCTTGTAGCTCCTCTAGCAGTTTTGACTGGCAAACCAGTAGAACTAAAATTCCCGTTTCACTACAAAGAAAGACAATATCGGGGGAGATCGTGGAACGCCTTGGATCTGCCCCGAATTCTGAAGCCATGAGCACTTAGTTTCCTTCACAGCGCCCTCCTAATCCACTCCCAAAGCTGCTGCTATTAAGGAGTCTGGAACTGCCTGGTGTAACGTTCACAAGTTAACATTAACCTCATTGTCACTACCTGTAGTTAATGCCCCGATGGTGGTGGAAGAAGCGGCATTAGGAGGAAGGATCCGATGCTGCATATTCAAGCACTGATGCAGGCAGAAGCTAAACTTCTTACCAAGCAGCCGACTTTTTCATATGTTGTTATTTGAGGCTTGTATCGTTCTCTAGAGGAAATAATGAAGAAAATTCTACCAGGAGGTCTGTATGCCTAGCCTGACACTAAGAATAATTTATTCACTGCCATCTATCTTGGCTTCCTACCAAATCCCACGATTTATCATCAAAATATAACACTGAAAAGTACTCAGATGTTTCCCTATATGGTTGCTTTGGGGCTCTTCTTTATTCCATACATACATCTGCACAGAACAGGAACTCCAAGATAAAAGCTAACTTGGCAAGGAGGAACATTTCTAACTATGCCTTATCCCTACTTGTGAAGCCACTATAGTAAATTAAATTAAAAATACTTAAAGTAGGAACTTTACATAAACTCTGTTCTTAGCTTGTACTTATAAAACTTTCAGTTTTATAACTGGGGGGGAGGGGTGCGCATAAAGAGAAAAGCCACTTGGCATGGAATTTATAATTTTGACTAGATTATATGCACAAGCCAAATGTTGTATTTTCAAGATTCATATTCAAAAATGACACTAAAATTCTAGTAAAATGAAACATCCATATTGACAAAACAAATATTCGAGAGACCAGAAAAAAATCCCAAACAATGTTGTCTCGACAATCTCTCACTGGTAACCTTGAGAAACCTTGTCCTTTAATACCAGAAAGTAAGCAAGTTAGAGACTAAGCCCTTGTATGTACTAGTTATAAGTGTATATGGAAGGTAAGTGCATCTGCTTCATGAAAGTTATCTGACCAAGGACCCCACCTTTTCAAAACAAAGGGGATAATAAGTAAAGGGAGATGCGATAAACAAGGACACACAGAGGCAAACCTGGTGGACAAGGGACAACGGAGACAATGACAGAGACCAAAAGTCTCCAGTTACTGATTGATGGGTCATTGAAGAGCTCCAAGCGCAGCTTTGGAGAGGGTCACCTGGACTTTGTATCTGATAAGAAGGGACAAACAAGAAGAACATGAGGATTTGGGATATTTGAGGGGGACTTTGCAAAACCTAGGGAGGAATGACTAGAGGAAGGGAATTGGTAAGGAGCAAAGTGGAGGATCAGACAGAAAGGGGTACGCTTGTGTAAAGGAGTACACCTGTGTAAAGTACACTTGTCTGACTGAGCCCTGTATCTGATCACTTTCTCTTCTTATAAAACCTTTCTTAACTGTCTCTCTGTGTTGTCTCACTCTCCACACAGTGGGGGGGGGGGGGGGGGGGGGCTGAAAGGAGTAAGTGCCAGCTACTGGGGGGATCACTGGGAGTGAAGCGAGCGAGGGGCTCAGAGCCAGCAGCTGGAGCAGGACCCTGGGTCACAGCTTGTGTGTCTGAGGCTGGCTGTGAGGCGGGGGAAGAGTCTGTATCTGCCCCAAACCGGGGGTGTGTGTTATTCTCTTGCAAACATCAAGTTGGACCAGCTGGACCATGCAAATCCTACATGTAGGAGGCACAGCTGAAGGCAGCACCTTGTCTGTGGCTATCTGCATAGCTGTCCCCATTGGTGTCCTGTGCCTGCAAACAGGAAAGCAGCAGCCACATCCATCGGCCTGGGGTGGGCACAACAAGCTGGGCTGGACTCCAGCAGCCGGGCAGGAGGAACCCCAGGCCCTGGAGCTGCTGGAGGCAGTAGCTGCTTGTAACATCCCCCAGCACAGCTCTCATCTCTGTGAGGAGAAATGAACTGCATGTCTTCTTTTGCTTATGGTTTCCCATCAATGGCTTTAACCTGGATATCCTCAGAAGAAAAAGGAAGGAAGAATGAGGTGAACACTAATTACTTCAGAGCAGTTTCCTGTGTAGTTATTAATTTCCTTTCAAAAAGCCTGATGGGAAAGATCAGGAAACATCAGGCTTCACATCACACTCCTGATTTATAATCAACTCTAGAAGTCCAGAGAAATATAAAGGCAGAGTTAGAGAAATGATGAAGTACAATCTGCTCCTTTCTATTTTTATTTCTGTGGCATACTACGTGCTTTGCAGATGGAAGACCTAGTCCCTGCCTTGCAGCAATTATAGTCTTCAGTTCTCATCAGCAACTGACTGCACAGGCACAAGTGCTGCTGTGGACTTGCATGGAGCCCCACCGGCTCTGGAGATACCCCCCACTGATCCCAGCTCACTGCCCTTGCTACCAGCTGTGGAGGCAAAGACATAGCTGCAAATTGAATTAAACCAAGAAGACAGTAAAAGGGGGGGTGGGGGCGTGGTCACACCACAGATTACACCATGGGGGTCCCTGGGCTCCAACGCACACCAGTCCATTTTTCTTGCAATGGATTTTGAGCAGTCTTTGGTTGCTGCAAGTCAAGTGTGCAGCTTTCTCTGCAAAACCTCATCCAGAGGAGAATTTGCTTTTCTGCCTCAGCTCTGAGTGAGCTCTTTGGAAGGAGGGTTTGCTGGCAGGACATTGGCACCAGGCAGCGCTTCTGTCAGAGGCAGTCACTGGCACCACGTTGGTCTCCTCCTTCCAGGCCTGACCCCCAACACTCACAGCCCCCCGCTGCTGTTAGCCCCATCTGCTAGCAGTGACACCGAATGGCCTTCAGCAGCCACTGCTTAGCAGAAGGAAATCCACTCACTGCAATTGTTACACGAACCTTGTTCCCTGCAGCACACCATGAGAGCTATGCTAGCCAGCTGTGGAAGGACCCAGCCCAACTTCAGTTCATTGACAATTCTTCTCTGTGCTGCAAGCTGTTAAAAAAATCCATCATATTCTGTCCTGCTTCTGCTCTGTACTCCCACGTGTCCCTCGTGATCTTCTCACTCCAGGGGACAACTTCTCCTTCCTGCCAGAGGATGCTCTGATCCATTTGGCATTTTCTTGTGCTTTCTAGTGCTCACTGAAATTGGTTACTGGTAGTCCTCTTCCCAACCTTTTAAGTGCTTATCTGAACAAGATTGCTTGAAGAGGACAGGTGGCTTGGAAGCTGCCTATCATTCCCACCTTCTGTCTGTACTCACAGTCCACAGAGATGGTGAAGCATAGCTCAATTGGCCTTGAATAATTCAATTATACTGTTGCCCAGCATTGCCTACAGCACATACACAAAAGGGCAGCTCAAGGGAACCACATCTTCTGCTTGTAGGATTAGCCATGTGCTCCAGAGTGAGCAAAGAAGTTAATTGTTTTGTATTTGGCTAGGTTAAGACAAGATAAGAAGAGGGTTGAACATTGTCCAGAAACCAAGGTCTGGGTATTTTCCTTGGGCAGAAGGTGGTGACAACATTGAAATTAACTGTGATTGTAGTAGAGGGTCATTTTAAGGGTCCCAGTTGTTGTTCAGATTGCTTCAGAGCTGCAAATGATTCAATGTTTAATGCAGCAAAGTTTAAAAAACGCCCATGCTGTCTAAAAAAAAGTAACCCTCCAATAAATGTCTGACACTATCTCTCTGTCACAAAGACTGGCCAACATGCAATAAAGTAGGACTGCTGCCACAATTCAAAATGGATTCAAGAAATCATCCATTCTCCTGGTTTGTGTAAAAAAAGATCAGAGTGAGAACAGTATGTTTCTCCAGCATGTTACCACTCAGAATACATCTTAGAAGCCTGTAAGAGAGCCATCTCAATGACACAGCTTGGTGTCCAACCGCTTGCCGAGAGTTAGTCAAATTCTTATGTTTCACTACCAAACAATGGACAACAAATTATTTTCTTTTTTTGCTTTTCTTTCTTTTTAAGTTCTCTCTTGACCTTTACAAAATTGTTGAAAGAAATGCCTGGACCTTTTTAGCTCACTTCTGGGATATTTTGTCATAATATACCTTATAGAAAATAGTGGTTCTACTCACTTAGACAAGTGATACACTTACAAATTTTCTTTCATGATGGTAAACTGCATTTGCAACTCTAGCTCCCTTGGGTCACAGCTTCATAATTCTGTTTTAAATTTGCTGATTTTAAAAAACATATCATTAAAATATTTTGATATGTTACCATCATGAATCAAAAGCCAAGAGCTCAAATGTTCTCCAAGAAAAATTTCACCTTACTGCCTCCTTCATTTTCCCCATTTCTGACTTGAAAACCCCTCAGTTTTGCTGTGAAGTTATAGAACTCAAAAGAAGGCTGGTGAGCTCTGGAGTACACTGAGATCCAACTCTTTCTTTTTTCTTCCGGTCTTCCTATTCATGCTAGTCTCACAGATTAATTTTAAAATTTTGGATGAGAAGAAAGTATCTGTGCTACATTCACTAGGAACCTCAAAAATAGGTTAGGCAATTATCTAATTATTCTCCTGGTAGCAGATCTGCAATTTGGTAACTCTAAGTCTTTCTTCAGTGTCATATACCATATGCTATCCACGGGCTGCAGTCTCCTCAGAGGCATACCTGCTCCAGCACGGAGCACCTTCTTCCAAAAGTACATGCCTCATCATGTCCCCAACAATGTCTCCTTCCACGTATCATTTCCATTTCTCCTTAGGTGGCTTTTTTGTGTCCCCTCCCTTTCTCCTCTTCTTTGTTCCTGTTGTTCTTTCTTTAAGCACGTTTGCACAGGGTCGCCACAGGCTCCCCTCACTGAAGTTTTGGCATGCAAAGATATTTACACTGGAGTTAAAGTCATCTGGCACTGTCTGTGACCAGCACAGGGCATGGCATCCTCCCACACAGGGCACCCCTGCAGCCCCCAGCTACGAAAAATCTGCAATATATGCCCAATACGTTCCACCCCTAGAACTAGATGCTGGGGTCAGCACTATTACAAATTGAATGTATGCTTACCACAGAGTCCATCCCTCCTCCGTGCTGACTGGGCTATGAGGTTTAACACCCTAACAGACTGAACAAGTATCTATTACAAGCTTGACCTCTTTCCCCTGCAAAACACAAAACCAAGAATATAATGGCTGGTTTAGTAATCTACTATATTTAGAACACAAGCAAATGATTCATATGGTATAAGCAACAATTAAAACCACTGCTGAAGGTACCAATAGGCTCATGAATCTTATAGCTGTGGGCTTCATCCAGACCTGAAGAGAGCAGTGAACAGTGTTCGTTTGACAGAGTATGGGCATTTCCTTCTTTGGGGAGTAAAATGCATCAGACAGATCTGATGTCTTGCTCCAATTCCTCCAACAGCATCAGCTGAGCTCTGACCTTTCCCCTGTGCAAGTCTTTAGCTCATGCTACCAGACCACTAAAGGACTTTCCACTCTATTCTGCCATGGCCTCTTCCTTGTCTTTCTGGAAGATCTGTAAGTCCCAGACTGTAAGGTGAGATCATGGAGAGTTTTCAGCCTTTCTTGACACTTTTTTCAAGGTCAACCACACTGTGGGATTTTCTGTATTAGTCTTGGCCATGCTGCTGCTGTTGTTGTTCTTCCTGCGTGCTCCCCCAGTGTGATATGTATGAATCTCACCTTGACCAACAGGATGCCCCTCCAGCTCATCAGGTAGCCCAAGAGTGTTTGTAGCTGTGTCTAGCTGTCAAGACTTTTGGGCTATTGCATTAGTGTTCACCACTGTTTCAGGGTCCCTTATCTGTAAGGGAACCTCTAACAGTCAAAGCAACTGCAACTGCAACCCAACCCCTTCACTGGGGGATCTCATTTGTGGGATTGGCAGAGTTGGACCGTTTCTCCACATTCCTCTCCATCAGCAAACCCCGAAGTCCTCCTCCCTTGTGCAGGGCAGTATTTAGAAGTGGCATAGGCCCTGGCCTCCCCTGAGCCCTTCTTTTTTGAGTCACCACGCATTAGGTGGCCATCGGCCCAGCTCCCCCATGTTACCAATGGGTCTCGGTCCCTCCAGAACCACACTGGGAGCACACAGCAAGCCCTGGGCCCCACATGGCAGCACAGTACACTGATCTGGAGTTTCACAGCAGCACCAGAGGTTTGAGGTTGGTGTGCAACTGCCTCCTTTGACCACTCCTTCCTTCTTACGCATGTTCCTCAGCTCTGTGTGGGTCACCTGCTCAACTCGCTGGGTAGTTTCTAGTAAAAGCACACAGGGGTACCAGGGAAAACAGTACACAATGCCTTCCCCTGAAGCAACTACTTAGAACAAAACTGAGGGGTACTAATTAGTCAGCCAGCCACCACACAAGAGTGTCCGTAGATAGCAGGCTCTGCAGTAACTATCCACCAGAAACCCTGGCTGTGGCTCATAATGGCTATTTTCTCCCTCAGGTTTAGACAGGAACTATCACAAGTCTCATCTGCTGCGTAGTGACATTGCCAAACCAGATGACATGGTGGATCTGAAAATTTCAAGTGTCTTATAGTTGTCTGGCTCTGGTGTTCATCATAGGGAGACACATACATGTTTGTTCCTTCTTAAACATCCAAACACAGAAAGTATAGACCAAAGAAATTCATGTGGCATAAGTGAACCTTACCGTGGTGGTACACAAGAACTATTTTGTTACGGAAGTAGGTTGGACTGATCTAGATATTGATTAAAAGAAGAATAAAGGCACAACAAGTTTACTAATTTTGAGCATTTGGATTACTCACTAGAATAATTTTTGATTAGTAATAATTTGCAAGTCCAGTGGAAATCTTAAAAGTGCTAATGCAAGTTTGACTGAAGATAACTGCTGTTAGTAAAAATGCTTACAAGATGAATACATGAAAATAAAACATATAAAGTCAAACAGAGTCTGAAAAGTACATCTAAAGATGCAGTATGATGTGTTAAAACCATGTTTATCCTTTGAAACTTTCTACCCCACAGCATTTCTATACCACTAACCAGTACCTTAGCAGTAAATAAAGAACATCAGTTCTCTCTCCTCTCGCCTTGGGAAGTCTGTGAATTTCTGTAATAACTTTAGTTCTCCCAGCTAAACAGAGCTAGTGAACCTTGTGCCCCACCTTATGCCCAGAGGGGTGGAAGAGCTTTGTCTTTTCCCCTCTGCTGGGTCAGTGTGCCTGAAGACACTGGGAAGTGGAGACATCACCACTAGCCTTGGCAGCTTGGTGCCAACCCTTATCAACCAAACTAGTAAGCACAGGTGTCTTGTATCCAACTTGAACTCATCATCTCTTCCTCCATCAGGCTAATGAGCCCTTTAGACCCTCGTATCCTAGTAACTTCTCTACAACAGTTTTCTCCAAGTATTTTTGATAAACTAATTCTCTACTCATCAGATACTGCTTCCAGTTCTTTAAGTATGTTTACTGCTTCTCTCACTAGTGTGGTGATCTAAACAGTTTTGTAAAAGCTTTTAAAAGTGCAGGCATCAGACATGACAGTATTTATTTAATTGATGAACACTGCGTTGGGATTGTATCCCCCATTCTTCTTCACTATTCAGATTCAAACACCCCAAAATTTACACTTGACATTTTACTACAGCAGCCCAGCAGAAGATCATGCTTGGAGTATTTTTGGCCTTTTGGCCTGAATGCTTATGCTGGATGCAGTGTTAAACTGATTGGTACAGGTGGGTACATTTTATATAGAACACGAAATACAGCATATGAGGAGGAGATAGAGCTGTTAGATAAAGACGTGGTTGTGTTGCCATCAGTGTCTTCCTGCTTGCCAGATTGCTTGAGCAAAGGAAATCTCAGTTTTTAATGCTGTGTTGAATTTGTGGTCAGAGAGGTCACAGGTCTTTGATTGATAGGAGAAGGAGACCTTCTAAGAAAAGCTAATATACATCAAATAGTATTTACTTCCTTTTAGTTCCATTAGTCAGATTAGTTAATGTTTAATTTATGGATTCATCTGAGTATGGCTCAACACTGGGAAAGTTGCCAGATTTTATTCCCTTTTTCATTATGCAATTACATTTTTTTCCCCCTTTTGTTAAGAAGCTCACTGCTGTTTGTGGTGGCGTTTTTTGTTGGTTTGTTGTTTTTTTTTTTTTTTTTTTTTTTTTAATGTAGAAGAATTTAGGTATTTCCCCCAGTTCTGCTCATCAAGCCCGTTCCATTCACATATTTGTTTGGATTTTTTTTTACTTATATCTAGGAGAAGTCATGATAATTTTGCCTTTTATTAACAATCTCTGTCTAGTGATAAATCATTTTCTTCCATCCTAATGAGAACCAACACTGATTTTTAAGTACAGTCAAGAGGAATTAAAACACATCTTCCATAGTTGTAATTTATTACTGCCTGTAAGTTACACAGCAAACACTTCCCAGCTTCCTCTTTTTAGATGCTAGTCAGGTTTTAAGCAATAACTCACCACTTTACTTGGGAGCCTGCTTAGATTTTCCCCTGGTCTGTTTAGCACATTAAGCACCAAAAACCTGAGCTTTGAGTTATCACCAACTTTAAAGCAAGTGAATAGCATCACCATTATTACTTTGAGTATCTATGGAGTTATTCCTCTTTTCTTGCTCTCTTCCAAGTTTGCTGGACTCTTGAAAGAACTCCAGGGCATGCTATTCAGTTCTTCTCACTGGTGTTCATCACAAGCAGAGGTTTACCATGGACCTTTACAGAAACTTCCAGTCTCACCCATATTCTTTTTTTCTATGCTAAGAAAGGCACTCAACTTTCCCTTAGTCTCACATCCTCTGCCAATTTACCCATCTACTGCTTAATATGGAGACACCAATGGGGATTACTTGCTTGCCAGCCAAGACTGAAGAACATGCCACAGTAGCTGGTGGATTTATACCGTGAAAATGTCAGCTGGGTTTGCCCCCTTCAGCAGTCTGTCCTGAATCCCCTTGATGGTTGACTTGCTGAGCACACGATAGGCATTCAAACACAGCCAATATTTGCCTTTTTCTGCAGCCCATGCAGAGGCAAACTGCAAGTACTGTGCATGCAGTGTAACACCTTTCATACACACTGTGTATATTACAGGTCCATGGTATGTCCCTCACGAAGTATAGAGACACCGCACAGATGGATTTGTTACTTCATGAGCAAGGAAAACACTTCTTTCGGGTGCTGGTAGTGCAGAAAGTTTAATTGGATGAAGTTTGTCCCACTTCATAAATCTTTTGTATGTATTGGGAAATGCACCTAGGAAAATTAGATTAAAAGCTACATGAGATGGAGCCACCAGTACCGGTCATATGTGTGTTTGGGACTGAAGCTGTCTAGTACTGTATATTTTATATTATCTCTTCTAAAGAGAGACAGATCAAGGCTGTTAATGTTCTAATTGTAGAAAACAAAGATACTCTTGGCTTCTCTTCATCACAGGTTCCTCCAAACGTCCAAAATGTCCTTTTAGGATCCCTCATGCCAGAAGTAAGATTGATAGTATAAATAATAAGTCTAATCTTTAATCCTCCACTTTATAGCAAATAGCAGCACAAATACCAATATAATTCTACTGAAATAGCATTATTTGGCAACTGACCATCAAGTGCAGTGTAAACATCACTTCAAAAATCATGTCTCGCACTCACACTGCTTTCTGCTGTGTGTCTCTATATAGGTTATCAGTACAAAGTATATTACTGTATTGTGACTATAAAACATTTTATAGTCATGCATATCTGAACATGTTTGATTATAGCCTGAAGCAACTTTGGGAAATCCTGACTGAGCCAACACTGCAGAGATCTCCCAACTCATGCTGGTATTCAGTAATGGACTTGTGTGTGGGTTTTGACTGGGATAGAGTTCATTTTCTTCACAGTAACTAGTATGGCGCTTTGTTTTGTATTTGTGATGAAAATAGTGTTGATAATACAGAGATGTTTTTGTTATCATGGAGCAGTGCTTACAAAGCATCAAGGCCTTTTCTGCTTCTCATATCACCCCACCAGTGAGGAGGCTGGGGGTGCACAAGAAGTTGGGAGGGGGTACAGCAATAACACACAATTCTAATGCATCATCTCTATTGCAACTCATTTAGTGTCAAACCTCTATGTACAAACCTTTGCAATACAAACGGCTTAGGCATGGCATATGAAGACCCCATCTCTACAGATCAGAATGATATACATTTGTCACTTTGGAGAGCAGCATGTCCTCTTTTGTACTAACTCAGCATCTCATTCAGTCGTGATTTATGCTGTCTTCCTGACAGAGCTCAGATAACATGCGCTGACTTGGGATTTCAAGTGCTAAATTCAGTCTGAGGTTTATTATGAGGGTACATCAGTGCACTCCCAATTTGTGAACCGATGAACACTTGGACAATGTTTAAACCAATTCTGAATATGAAAGTGCTCTGAAATTAAGCCAAACTTGTTGGGGCGAGTTGGTAGATATGTAACAGTACAATGCCATTACTACACAACCTGCAGCCTCCTTATTGCACACTTTTGTACTGAAGTACCTAACACTGTTTGCGCAGATTCTTCTCATCCAACTTTCTTTTCAGCTCTAATGTAGAAAAACCTGATCACCAACATGACATTCTTCAAAACCAAACTTCCCTTGAAAATGCAAACCTGCAGTTTTCCCCTTCCCTTTTGATGTGTAGTGTATATGAGCCCTTAAACCACTTAACTGCCACATAGGGCACCTTAATATTTGCAAGCTAGTTGGCACCCCTTGCTGAGAGTTTCTACCATGCTGAGGAAGACATCCTTAAAGCCCTGGAAGAACACCCTGCTGATAGCTCACATCATTTGGAGCAGGGCTGGGCCACTGGTTTGCCATACATAAAGAACACAATTTGCAGTTACGAATTCTTCCCCCAGTTAACCTGTCAAAATACCTTCTTTGAGGTGGACTGCTCAAAAAAAATTTGGAAAGTCTAAAGAGTTTAAAACCTCTAACTGTATCATGTCCTCCATACAGTAGCAACATGAAGCAGAAGTGAAATACTTTGAAAGACAATGTGTGGTGCTCTCAAGAGATGTTAGCATTACATTAAGTCTTTACATAAGAAAATGTGTTTCAGCACTATGTTCTCTGGCAGCACAGAGTTATGAATCCCAGTGGCATACTAGCGCAAAGTCAAGACATTTTAGTGATGGAATTATTAATGCAAAGTGAAGCACTTGAAATCCTGCTTCCACATGTTCACCTTGTGCTGTATGACAGATATCCTGCCTGGAAGTGAGCAGGCAAAAAGCTGTTTTCTGTTTTCTGAGTGACACACATGACTTCTGACCTCAGGTTTCCATAGCGTAGGATTCGGATGATGTGACTACAGCAATCCAGAACACATGGCAATTCTTGGGTATGTAAAAGCTGCCCCTCTCAGCCACCAACATGCCAGATCCTGGAACCCTTCAATTATGTGTCTCTGTCACAGTCTACAAAGTATTTTTTATATTCAAGGCAGTAAAAGCTAAAGTCCTTCAATCATTACAAAACCAATCACTAAATCTGCTGTTCTGTATGCCTACTAAGGACTTGCAGTAAAAGAGACACTCTGAAAACACCATATAGAAGTTCCATGGTTAACAGCAGGCTGCATGACTTGGATGACTTTGAACTGCATTTCTGGAGTATATGAATATAAAATAGCACAGTATTGATCTTCCAGCTCCGTTCTATCAAGTGCTGAGCATCCTGAGTCCACTCCAGAAAAGCACTTAAATACATTTTTCTACTACTACTGTTCAAAAGTGTTCAATCCCTAGGTCAAATCTGAGTAACATTATTTCTGTTTATTAAAAACACAAGTTTATTTATTTTTTTTTTGAATTAAATTATCATATAAATTCAGAGCAGACAGCTCTTTGAACTTCTGTCCCTGGAACCTACAGAAAAGAATTCCACTGAAAAGGAAGAAAATATTTCAAATCTCTATTATGATTAAGACCTTTAAAACTTTTAAATATAATCAGCCAAGCATGACCTGACAGAAAAAAAAGTCATCTATGAGGGGGGGAAAACCCATGTTAAAAATCAACTGTGAAAGTCTCAAAAGTAACACAGTATTAACTCTACTCTACACAGTCCACAGACACAACTTACAGCAGAAATACTGGAGAGCCAGCTGAAGCAAGAATACCACTTGAGTACCACTGCAGCCTTATTTAACAGCTACTCTTGCACCTTCTGGAGGCAAGTCAAACAGGCAGGGTAGGTGCGGGTGTGGGTGAACTGGCGCTGCTGCTGTAGGGTGTTGTCTGGTTGGTCTGCAAGAGCACACAAGTCACTGTACAATCTCAGATTTGGTTCTTGAAGTGGCTACTCAGACTGTGATGGCAAGCACAGAAAAAGAGATTTATCTGAAAAAGTTTCAAAGACCTTGAAAGACTCTAGTTTTCCAGCCAAGCTAAAGGCTGGTGTAACTAAGACACAAAACTGGAACAAAATATTTCAAGAGTCAAATGAAAGATGATGCTGGCATGGCAGGGTTACTTGGAACAGGACACTTGAAATAGGCACCTGAGGTAGCTGCCCTGTCCTAAACTGTCTCTGGCAAAACTCAGCTGGGCCAAGGCTACAGCCTGTGTTTCACTGAATTTATAGGTTCCCCCCCCCCCCCCCCGCCTCAGAAAAGTAAATAATGATGGATTACATTCTTTTGTAATTCACAAGCATCCAAACTGTGGGTGGTTATGAAAAAGACACTGTTTAACACTGCATTAGTCTAAAACAGTACAGTCCTTGAAGGAGAACACATGGACCTCCCAAACTCAACCAAACCTCTGGAGAAAACCACCTTGAAAAGACCATGCAGGATTTGACTGACAGAAATACAGCTATTGAGATGTGTTTTACATATACCAGAGTAAAAAAACCCAAATGCATATGGAAAGTCAGGTAGCAGTTGTGTGGAATTTTATAGTAGACTTAGTAGTCTGTGCTTTCTGTTCATAATTCTACTATATTCAAACCATAAAGAAGCATAACCAGCCAGCTTAACTATGTTTTTCTTTTTTTTTTTTTAAAGGAAATCTCTCTTCATTCAAATGTAAATAATTTTTAAATGTTTAATCCAAGATACCTTCTAGAGATTTCACAGTCCCTCAGTTAAAGCACAACATACAGCTTCACTGGACTCATCACTGGGTTACCTGGCAAAACAGGTCTTCCAACTCTTCTGGATGAGAGATCCACAAAGTTATCTTAAAAGCTTTTTTTTTTTTTTTTCCTCCTCCCTGAGATTGGATAAAGATCTGGAAGGGAAGCTTTAAGGAAAACATTCTGGCTGCAAAAACAGTTTTGCCAATTATGTTTTGATCTTGGGATACTTCAAGCTTATAATCAGGAAGACATTATCTTACCAGTCATAGCTTGCCTGTCAGGTTTGAATAAGGAAGATGAGGAACTAAAACCTGAATCAAGAATGAAGAAAACAAGAGTTCCAGCACATTCTAGATTCCCAAAATACCTCAGCTCCCAAGGCATGGATTATTATGGATACATGGAGCATCACCTTTTCAAGCAGCCCTTCTTTTCCTAGGCAAGCACAAGCAGTTGACATCGGTACAACCACATTTGGGAGCCTTTCAGTTGTATGTGTGCAGGTCAAATGACAAAAAATGTGAGAGGTCTCAGAGAAGGAAGAGAAAATTAAACAGCCTGAGCTCCTCTCAGCCTTTGGTAAGGCAATTCTTTCAGTTTTCAAGGCAATGAAGAAAAGTTTAAGGAAATACCTAATCACAGTATATACATATAGGAAATTCAACATAGCTGTTCATTAGCAAACTAGCTAAAAGTGGAAAATTAATTAATTTGAGCTATAAATAAGAAAACTTTAAATCAGGATGATTTAACTCTTGCAGTCAATCTAGAACCCAGTCTTCATAATTTGTAATGACAGCTTCAGGATTGTCTCTCCGTCAGAAAGATGATACCTACTTTTTAGTAACTAGAGATTACAAACCAGAAGGGGTCATCAAATTGATTTCACATACAATTGTACTCTGCTCATGACTGCATTTGGGTCAGATCTGAACTTCCAATGATGGCAACTTCTTGAGAAAACATTCTGTAGTAATTTGTGAGTCCAAGTCACAGTACCACATCAGAGAGGAGCTCTCTCCCATCCTGAGGTTCACAGGCAGATGTAGCTCAAGGCACGACTTTGCTCATTAGCTACATAGATAATGATGGTCAAGGAAATAGTATGGTCCTGAAAAACAAGCTGTGGCAGCCTTAGTCAGAATGGCCTCTGAAAACAAAGCTCTCAGTAACCAAGTATTTGGTTTATACTTCGTTAGATATTTGAAATAAGGAATTACTTAACTCCAAGTCAGAGCCTATTGAACAGCTAAGTGGAAACCCTGTGTGTGTAAAAGATTTGCTGACCCTGAGAAAACAGGGAACCATCTTGAACTAGTCAGTTTTATGAGTTCATTGTGGCGATCCAGTTCTGAGTGGTCCATGACTCACCCTCTGCCGTGGACTGAATTAAAAATACTGAGCCAAGTTAAGAGGTCACTTGATGCTACAGTTAGGATAGAAAATATACTTGCTTTGAGCTGCAGATGTTCCTAAGCATGTTTTTTTAAAAGCATTGTATGAAACCCTGAAACCAGTAGTTTCATGTTAACAGTTTTAAATGCAATTTTCCTTTCCAGAATACACCAAAATTAAAGACATCATAGTTTCAGTAAAGAAACGGATTTTCAGTGAACCAGAAACCTTCAGCTTGGTACAACTAACCAGATATTTAAAAGAATAGAAGTTCAATAGTTTCATAAACTGAAGGGACCTAATATGGAGACAATTTTAGCAATTCAGCCAAGTTTCAGTAGGAACAGTCTGTGAACCATTAATAGCAACATGCTACAGAGTACAGGAAACAGTAATTTCACCACTCCTCCCCTCCACCCGTCTGACAAAATACAAGTTCTCCCACTTTGCTCCCAACATCCATCCCAACTAACAGCAGCTCTGTTTGTCCTGCAGGGAATAACATCCGTGGTGACACCACACTACTCTCAGGTGAAGAACTATTGGTCACACAGTCCTTCCTGGTCCTTCCCCCCACCCAAATTGACTCAACTGATGCTCTCAGTTCTTAAATGAAGCAATTCAATTGGAATTTTAATAGTAAAATAATTTTAGCACTATCTTTTAAGAAGTAATCCAATTTTTTAGTTTTTTTCTTCCATTTCATAGTATCATAGAATGGTTTGGGTTGGAAGGGCCCTTAAAGATCATCTAGTTCCACCCCCCTGCCACGGGCAGGGACACCTTCTACTAGACCAGGTTGCTCAAAGCCCCGTCCAACCTGGCCTTGAACACTGCCAGGGAGGGGGCAGCCACAGCTTCTCTGGGCAACCTGTGCCAGTGTCTCACCACCCTCACAGTGAAGAATTTCCTGCTAATATCTAATCTAAATCAACCTTCTTTCAGTTTAAAACCATTACACCTCATCCTATCACTACACTCCCTGACAAAGAGTCCCTCCCCATCTTTCCTGTAGCCCCCTTTAAGTACTGGAAGGCCGCTATAAGGTCTCCCCTGAGCCTTCTCTTCTCCAGGCTGAACAACCCCAACTCTCTCAGCCTGTCCTCATAGGAGAGCTGTTCCATCCCTCTGATCATTTTTGTGGCCTCCTCTGGACTCGCTCCAACAGGTCCGTGTCCTCTTTATGTTGGGGGCCCCCGAGCTGGACACAGTACTCCAGGTGGGGTCTCATGAGAGTGGAGCAGAGGGGGAGAATCACCTCCTTTGACCTGCTGGCCACACTTCTCTTGATGCAGCCCAGGATATGGTTGGCTTTCTGGGCTGTGAGCACACATTGCTGGCTCATATTCATTTACAGCAGAACAATGAAGAAATCTTTCAGTACTGGCCTGGAAAACTGAAACTCTGTCCTTCACTGGTAGTCAGCAGTCACTAGAATGAGATGCACAGGTACAAGTGGCTGCAAGAGACTTGTATTTCTTTAACAACTGAAATCTTGACTAGCAACCAACTTGGGTCATTTAAACGCAAAACAACTATGATTAATAATAGCTGAAAATATGCTTAAACCATGTATTTTGATGTCTGCACTTTTCAAAAGCCTTATTCACAGGACAATCCCATGCCTAGGAACTATTAATAAGGCAGTTTCCAATGAGATACAATTGAGTTACAACACAACAGTACTAGAAGTATTTCTATAAAGTTTGAAATGTTTTTAATATGTACATTCTTTCTTAGTAAATATTAAAGTAGTGCTTTTCTCTTGCACTTTTTTCTTTAGACTTCTAAAAGGGCATCAGAAATACAGTTTTCACCCCCCTCCAAACCAATGCACAGTTGTTACCTTTGTAACAAGCACATATGAATTCTGTACACCTTTCCCTCCCCACAAAAGAAATAAAAATATGCCATGACTATTCAATTACAATCATCACAACAAGTTTAAATTACGCATACAAATAATTCCAGAGTATTTAGAAAAACCCAACATACTGGATTTATGAAACCATTCCATGCATTCAAAAAAAAAAAAAAAAAAAAGGAAAAAAGAAAAGATGATTAAGTTTTTTAAATGGTGTCTTCTCTTTCTATCCAAGTACCAAAGTCTGGATTCAGTGTATCATTAAGACTAACCACGGCTTGAGTCATAGAAACATGACAGTACATAGATAACCAAGTTTCTATTTATAGACAATATGCTATACAGTTACTACCTCTTTAATGAATGTCAAATAAAGCAAGTTTTGCTTTCTAAGACGTTGAAACTGCACATTAAGAAAACAGTAAGAGGTGCTGCTAGATAGGTAACAAATTTTGAAAGGAAGGCTATGTATTTGTATGATTCTGCTTAGTAGTAACAGTTGATTAGCATTAACTATGTTGTTAGCTAGTTTGTTTCTTTTTTCCAGAATGACAAGCTATTCAAGAGCTAGAGCTTACTAACCCAGAAATGATCACCAAATTTTATCTTCAAGAGGAAAAAAAAGAATTTATGTAGTGAAAGTCCTTAGGGGCAGTCTCTCTCATTACATAAAATCTTATTTTCTACAGAAGAGGTTCATAGCACAACATACAGATTGGAAACAGACATTTCGGACATACATTACCAACCTGAACTCAAAGGGTATTCTTTTTAACCTTTACTATGACCAAGACAAGTAAAATTATAACATTATTCACATGCAAAGGACTCTGCATGATTTTTATTACACCCGATTTTTGTTTGACTTAAGATACTCCTTGAAAAGCTGTACTTCAGTTCTAAATTTATTTTACATGAATCTTGACAGGTATCAGTCTCAGGCATTACTCCTTCCCAGTAAATAAATCAATACTGTCAATATGCTCAATTTATTTTAACAAATCAATTTAGTGTCACATGTTCCTGATATACAGGGGTTAATACCTGTGCAAGTTAGTATCCATTTACTAGGAAAGCTCTCCATTAGCAAGGTGCACTTTCAGTACAATTAAAACCAGCTTGCTGCATTAACTATTCTTGTCTTGCAATACTGCTGAACTGCAGTCAAGTACAGTAAAAGTACAGGATTGTTGATCAGTACCATGTGTTACAGCTGTTAACAATTCTGTTTGTGCCACAAAACCAGAAGTCAATCATTTAAAAAAATTCTTGGCTCTTCTTTAACTGAATTTAGCAGGTGATGTTAATTACCATCCTTATCAAACAAATTTTTGTAAAGGCTATTTACAGTGTACATGGCTGAGCATGCACCTTACAGACACAAACACATCTGCCAGTTTGATACCATGTAATTACACAGTGCCTGAAAATGACAACACATCTTAAACACCATTTTAATTAACAGTTTCAAGCGGGAAATGGTCTTTATTTTACAACTGCTATACTTGCATGAATTTTTATTTTTTTTATATAAAAACACTAACTCCTGTCCAGAAGTCTAGACACATTCTACATACTACAGGTTAAGGCAGTAAAAAAATGTGTTCCTGATAACTGGTCTTGACAATGTCAATTAAAGCTGTCTGAAGCCACTCCAGTTCTCCAACAGATCTCTGAAATCCCAAATAATTTGTGATTGAAAAAAAAAATTCACTTTTCTTTCTTCAGAGTTTTAGCAATAGAGAACAGAACAGAATTGGGTATGGTAGAACAGAATCAGGTATGGTAAGTTAAAAAGGGTTAAGGAAGGGAACATTTGATTTCAATTCATTCCATGAGTTTAAAAGTTGAAAGAATACAGTTTTAGATGGGAGTCTGAATCAACCAAGAACTATAGGAAATGAAGGAGAAAACCAATTTTATGCACATTACTGCATTCTTAAAAATATACTGTTATCTTCAATAATTCAAGTAAGGTAATAGACATTATCAAAAATAACTTCATGAACCATACTCAAGTTTCAAATCACATTCTCAAACTTTTAACCCAAAGCAGTTTTATTGTGTTAACTTCATATAATAAACCATGAAGGTCTGACTGTACAAATGGTTAATGATTTGCACTTGTGATTCCTGTAATAGCTAGCAGACTTGCTAACCAACTTACTGTAAAGATATGGCAGATTATGTATTTAATCAAAGCACTTTGATTTAGGCATGAAACAAATTCAAATGGTTGACATTCTGTGCTTCTAATGCATCCCTCATAAGAGAGGCAAGAAACACCCACTATTGTACAGACAATTATTTTTACAGAAAACCCTTTCTTGAAATTAATCTTTTATCCGCAGCTGTAGATGAGAGCATAATCTGTTGTAAACAGGGCACTGTGTTGTAAAACCAGTTTTTTTTAAATTAAGATCTCTCTCCAAAAGTTGGAAAAACAGACTCTTCAGAATGTCTTTCAAATGTAGCATGTTTGCTATATCATAAAGTTACTTTCCTTTGATTCCTTTTTAAAGATGTTTGTGTTCACAGCAGTTCTGTTTTTAAAAATTGTTTGAAATTTATATAAAATTCTGTACATGTTCACAAATTATTGCATAAACAGCATAATCTTCATGACAATATTCAGCAACACATGTCCATCTCAGGAAGTTCACGTTTCCCTTCTTGCTTTTTTCTTCTTTTTGACTTGTTTGGGGGATTCCCAGCTTTCTTCAGACTTTGCTAAAAACAAAACATAACTACAGTGTTAGGACTGAGAAAGTTTACACAGAATTGACTTTTAAAATCCTGGACAGTACACACCATATTATTACAATGTAATTCAGAACAATAAGCTAGCATGATTTTTGGTTTTCTCCCAAACAGTCTAATTTGAAGTGCCTCTAAACCAACATTTGCTAATTTCAACCTACTTTTTTACACCACAAATACAAAGTGATACACAATGAAGGTCATTCATTTTGTAAATGTGTTATTTACAGTAGAGTCATTATTATTTTTTGGCTAAGTGGAATTAATGTACATGTACACAACTGACATTAAATGTTCACTTTTATCAGATTACACTGGTTTTAACTACTAAATGTGACATGTCAGAGGTATTTTTAAAAACAATGAATTACATAAACATGTGGTTACATGGAATCCATAATCAAATAAAGAAGCACTATGTTATTTTATTAAAACAGATTGCCTTAGAACATGCTGGCTGCCAAAAGTGGTAAATCAAGTCAATATTTTATATGCTGAACATAAGAGATGTTCTTTCAATTGCTGAGGCATGAATCAGTCACAGAAGTCTTCATATTTTAGAATCAGAACAAAAAGTTGTAAGTTGACATATTGACTCAAAAGATTCCATTGTTTAATACATTCAAAACCAAAAAGCCAATTAGTGGAGTTAAATGAGACATATTATGAAATCATCTGGTTTCTTCTGCAGTCATTAAAAACTGGTTTAGTATTTCAACACTTAGCCAGGAACTTCTTACAAAATGTCAGTATTTATTAATCTCATTAAAAAGTCTAACTGAAACAACTTTTTTTTTTTTTTTTAAAAAAAGTAATGCCTTTCACATGCTGACTTCCCTTCTAATTTTTCTGTCTTACTGTGTGAGTACTTCAGTGTAAGCATTTTTGACGAGTACAACAGAGGATTCATTTGACACCTCTGGGCACAGCGTATTTTTAAAAAGCAATATACCTGCAGTAGTTCAGCCTGATGTATGTGCTGTGAGGCTACAACAAAAATAAGTGCATTACCCAATAACTTTCTACTCCCACATCAGCAACTGTTTTTCTCCATGATTACTACATTTCATAGAAGCATATGGAAACAGATGTTAATGAGCTAAGTTGAGAAGTCAAAAAAACCCCAGTATGTTGAAAATTGAATTGCTTGCATTTTTTTCCAAATTTCTGGTAGCTAAAGATCCTGTCAACTGCTATGTTAGTACCCATCTGTTCCACTGAAGACTCGCAAGCTGGCCTTTGAAACAGTGCTGGCAGAACTACTTAGTCACAGTATGGAGCTCCAGTCCTGATGGTGAAGAGTACGTCCAAATGTCTGTTAAGGACTGGACAAGGCCAACAGACATTTTCAGTCATTCAAGCACATGAAGTCAGTTTTTCCTCACAGTGAAAGCACATTTGTCAAAGTACTTCAATGAAAGCTAAAATATGGCAAGATATATAAATGAAATGCATAAGGACCTGATATGGCACTCTAAAGCCAAACCTCAGGGCAAAGCATTCTGACTATATATGTTCTATAGGAAAAAATACACCCTGAATTTACAAATGAATTGGACTGAGAGGTACTTACTCTGTGGAGGAGGCACACTGTTTTGCTTAATATTGGGACTAGAAACATCTGTCTCTTGCAGCATCTGTGGCACTTGGGAAGCGACCTTGTCAGAATCGCTCTCTGATACAATTACAGATGGCTCAGTAGAAAGAGCAAGCGAAGGAGCCTCCTCAGGCTATTTGAAAAACAGAAAAAAAGTTTCCAAAAGTTTATTAAGTCATACAATAGTAAACCATTCTTATACGGTGTTATTTTGGCAGTATACTTAGCAGCTGCTGGAAAGATGGCATTGAAAAATTAAGCCAATATTAAAATCCTTCAAAATTTTGAATCAAGGCTGCAATACTATGTCTGCCATCTAGTGCCAAAACTTTTAGTTGCTTACAAGCAAAGATAAACCACAGAAATGAATTCTTCTTAAAATATATGACATGCAAAGAAAGGAAAAACAATCTAAAAATCAGTAAGATCCTAAAAAGATTCCAGAGTATGTATTCAGAAGAGATGCACGATGGTGATATGTATGCATTTGGTTGCAAGGCAAACAGGCAAGCTCTATAGGTCCAAATATGCAACTCAAAACCCAAAATAAATCAAACTTTTCCAGTATTTAGAAAGCATTTGCAGTCATTCCCATCAACTGCTCAAAACACTCTGTATGCTTATACTGGAATAACAGATATTTGTGAGGGCAGTCAGAAAGTATTTCAGTGGAAACTAGAGTAGGAATAACTGCAAAGTAAAAGATACTCCTAGTATTTTCCAATTATCCAGTTAATTTTGAAGGTTCCCACTAGAGAGACAAGATGTAACTGTAGCTTACTGTGTAGCACCTACTGGAATTAAAGTATGGTAAACCAGAAGTCAAAATGCACAAAACAATTTTGACATTCCAACAGGAAAGTCAGAACATAAAAAACGTATGATCCCACTGACAAAAGGCTTCAAATAAGAGTGTATCAGAAAACAGTGTCTCAGTCAAGCAATAAACCCCAAACTTTACAATGTTATTAAGAAATCATGGCTCTAGTTGTACCACAACAGCCAGGACCTAGAACTATCACAACAAAACAGTGAAGTCTACATCCAGCCCTTGACGTGGACGTACACAGATCCTACATGATAGTTACCAGTTTGTACTGTTTCCATCACTGTAATATAAGCATCTCAAAAATTTAGTCAGAACGTACGAAAGAGCAAAAAGATACACTTTTTAACTTTTCTTTTTAATCATATCATACAGAGCAAGAAGTTAAACAGCTTTCATTAAAAAAAGCCACATACATTTAGAGGGTAGTAGTTCTCTAACCTTTTATGAACAGGAGTTTGCTATGCCCTTACATATCAACTGAAGCAAGCTTTTTAATAATTATAATTGCAATATTTTTCTTAATTGACTGAAAATATGGTGATCTTGAATTTTTTAATATCAACCATGCTGATAAAACGGACTCTCATCCCACAGGATTTTCAAGGTTAGCCAATACTAATGTTGCCTCATGGTTAGCAACCATCAGCTACATAAACATGTAAACTCTAACAAAATGGATGTGGCCTCTAAAACAGAAGGAGGACTTAAAGCTTCTAATGAAAGGTAACTGATTCAGGTCACTGGTATCATAGTTTGTTAGGACAGAGTCACTCTCCACCTGCAAGTAAAGCAACTCAAGATTTAAATGGAATACAGCTATCTCAGGTTGACTAACGAGCATGTTGCAACTTCAGTGTTACAGCATGCGGTATTACAGCAAATGGAATGATACAGGTACATACAGCATTACCTGGACATTTTTCCAAATACCATACTTCTGTCTGAGTTTTGGATGAGGGGAAGGGGATAGTGATATCAAACATTAAGAACTGGGTACTACTCTTCACTAGGATATTCTGTGTTAACAGATCAGCTCCACCAAAAGGAAACCTGAAACAATTATTAAAGCCCATTTGATAATATAGTTATATGCATAATTATACAATTTATTAATGAAGTAGTGACTTGTGGAACTGTTACAAATGAAAGATTTACAAAGATATCTTCCATTTCAAACCTGTGCCTGCTGAGAAAATGCCAAAGGTTTCTACACAGCCCAATGTATAATGTGGGAAAAATATAATCACCAGAAAAAAAACAGAAGTGTTCAACTTCAGCTGTTTCTGGTCTTTATGAGGATATCCTGGATAATAACTTATTTGTACTCAGTTTATTTTTCCTCATGTTTTGGAGCATTTACTCAAGAGTAGATTACCTATACTGGAAACTTAAGTAATCCATTTCATGCATCAGCCACAGACTGTTCCTAAAACTTTTTGGAACAGCCAAGTCAAACAGTATCAGAAGGCATCTTTGCATGTGTGAAATTACAATGAAGCCAAATCTGATGGTAAGGATGGTAAGGAGACCTGATAAAGACTGATAAGATCATCTGTGTTGTCAGATACAACAATTCACAAATTGTCCTTTATCAAAAAATACAAATCCTTCTGAGAACTGGTTTCATCATAGAGCAAAGTAAGGTCAAGGGACCTGCACAGGAGATTCAGTTTTTAGGAATCAAATCGGAAGATGGAGGTCATTAATATGGATGTGATTAATAAAATTACATCTATGTCCTCACTAACTAGCAAAAAAGAAACACAAATTTTCTTAGGCATTATAGCTTTCTGCAGAATGCATATTCCAAATTACAGTCAGATTGTATCAAGATCTCTATCAAGTGACCCAGAAAAAGAATGATCTTACATGGGGCCCTGAGCAATGACAAGCCTTTGAACAAATTAAACAGGAAATAGTTCATGCAGTAGCACTTGGGACAGTCGGGACAGGACAAGATGTTAAAAAACGTGCTCTACACTGCAGCCGGGGAGAATGGCCCTACCTGGAGTCTGGCAGAGAGCACCAGGGGACACCCGAGGCTGACCCCTGGGGTTTTGGAGTTGACGATCTAGAGGATCTGAAGCCTTCTATACTCCAACTGAAAAAGAGATATTGGCAGAGTATGAAGGAGTTTGAGCTGCTTTTGGAAGTGATTGGTACTGAAGCACAGCTCCTCCTGGCACCCCAACTGCTGGTGCTGGGCTGGATGTGCAAAGGGAGGGTCCTCCCCACACACCATGCAACTGATGCCACGTGGAGTAAGGGGATTGCACCGATTACAGTGGGCTCAAACAGGAGTCCCAGCTGCCCAAGAATATTGGAATTGATCACAAATTGGCCAGAAGGCAAAGATTTTGGAATGTCACTGGAGGAACAGATGTGCTGAAGAGGCCCCACCATATAATAAACTACCAGATAATGAGAAGCAATATGCCCCTGTTTACTGATGAGTCCTGTCATATTGTAGAAAAACATCAAAGGTGGAAGGCTGCTGTGTGGAGTCCCACATGATGAGCTGCAGAAGCTGCTGAAGGAGGTGAATCGAGTCAGTTTGCAGATGTGAAAGCCATCCAGCTGTCTTTAGATATTGCTGAGTGAGAAAGGTGGCCAGTGCTCTATCTCTATACTGACTCATGGATGGCAGCAAACACCCTGTGGGGATGATTACAGCAGTGGAAACCGAGCAACTGGTAGCACAGAGGCAAACCCATCTGGGCTGCTGAATTATGGCAAGATATTGCTGCTTGGGTAGAGAAACTGGTTGTGAAAGTACATCACATAGATCCTCATGTACCCAAGAGTCAGGGCACCGAAGAACATCAAAACAACCAACAGGTGGATCAAGCTGCTAAGATTAAGATGGCTCAAATGGATCTGCACTGGCAATGTTTAAGGGTGAAAAATTTATGGCTTGCTGGGCCCATGACTCCTCAGGCCATCAAGGAAGGGATGTAACACATACATGGGCTTGTGATCGAGGGGTGGACATGGTTACATGGACACTACTGCACAAGCTATCCATGAATGTGAAACATGCTGTGCTGGTTTTAGCTGGGATACAGTTAATTTTCTTCACAGTAGCTAGTATGGGGCTAAGTTTTGGATTTGTGTTAAACAGTGTTGATAATACAGGTATGTTTTCATTATTGCTGAGCAGTGCTTACACAGAGTCAAGGCATTTTCTGCTTCTCTCCCCACACCACCAGCGAGTAGGCTGGGGGTGCACAAGAAGTTGGGAGAGGACACAGCTGGGACAGCTGATCCCAACTGACCAAAGGGATACCCCAGACTGTATGATGTCATGCTGAGCATTTAAAGCTGGGGGAAGGTAGGGGGGTGGTGGGGGGTGGGGTGGGGGAATGTTCAGAGTGATGGTGTTTGTCTTCCCAAGTAACCGTTATGTGGGATGGAGCTTTCCTGGATACAGCTGAACACCTGCCTGCTGATAGGAAGTGGTGAATTTAAGTCTTTATTTTTATTCTGCTTGCACACAGGGCTTTTGCTTTACCAATTAAACTGTCTTTATCTCAACCCACAACTTTTCTCACTTTTAGCCTTCCGATTCTCTTTCCCATCTGTGGGAATACAACGGAACATTGGTGAGGAGGATTGTAAACATGCTCAAGTGACTTGCAGCTGGAGTGTCAAAAAACATGTATCATGTTAAGTGTTGTTTAGCTTTGTGTGCTCAACTGCATTTAGATAACACAGGCCTAGACAGACTCAGAGGCACCTTATTAAACATCCTTGAGATTCCTGCCCTGCTGTCGGAGAAATCAAAGCACAGTGGAAAACTACGCCTGTGAAAATCCCTGATATATACAGGCAAAAGCAGCAGGCTCGACATCTTTTCTTCTCCTCTGTGATGCCTGCGATCCTTGCTTGTGTGCCTCTGCCTGGGTGTTGCAGAGGGGATCTCCCCCCGCCCCGTCACAAGTAATGAGAATAAATTTACTCTTTGCATTTCATCTGTGGTTTTGTCATTCCTGCATCCTGCTGGTGCTGGCTCACACACCATCCCACCACAGGGGGAGTGAGCAAGTAGCTGTGTGGTTAAATGTGCTTGATGCAATGCGATCAAGCAAGCCAAACAGTTAAAACCTCTTTGGTATAGAGGATGACGGTTGAAACACAGATATGGGGAGGCCTAGCAGATTGATTATATCATGCTCCCACAAACCCAGCACAGCAAAGACTATGTGTTCACAATGGTGGAAGCAACCACCAGATGGCTGGAAACATATACCATGCCCCATGCCACTGCCCGGAACACTGAAAAGCAAGTCTTGTGGCAGCATGACACCCCAGATAGAACTGAGTCAGATAACAGGACTCATTTCTGAAATAATCTCACAAACACCTGGGCCAAAGAACCCAGCATTGAGTGGGTATATCCCATCCCCTATCACGCACGAGCCTCTGGGAAAATTGAGCAGTACAATGGATTGCTAAAAACTATATTGCGAGCAATGGGTGGTAGAACACTGGGATACACGTTTAGCAAAAGCCACCTGGTTAGTCAACACTAGAGGATCTGCCAGTCAAGCCAGCCCTGCCCAATCAAACCTTCTATGTACTGTAGATGGGGATAAAGTCCCTGTAGTACACATTAAAAATATGCTGGGGAAGACAGTTTGGGTTATTCTTGCCTCGGGTAAGGTAAACCCATTTGTGGGATTACTTTTGCCCAAGGACCTGGGTGCACTTGGTGGGTAATGCAGAAGGATGGGGTAGTCCAATGTGTACCTCAAGGGGATGTGATTTTGGGTGAAAATAGCCAATGAATTGAATTGCAGGACGTTAATTGCTAAACAACCCTGTCATTGCATATCATCATCACTATGGTTGATATCTATTATACTATGGCATCACATTAAGAATCACGCAGGTTAATGAAAAATGAACTTTGATGAAGTCAGGACTAATTTCAACAACTTCCCAACAACTGCCCAGCAGCTTCCTTGAGCTTGATGTCTTCAGCCCACAGACCGTGAGCATGGACCACTCCAGATACATCAGCTACAAGCTCCAGATGTAGCAGAGACTACATGCCATCCTCCTGCTGCATCCAACATCACCCACTCCACTGACTGAGCCAACTCTGCATCATCCCTTCTGTCTTGAAAGACTGTCATGACAGATAGAAACCTAAGTAATGGACTAAATGAACTCACTACACATTTTGGAGGGATGTCCCATAGACTAAGAGAATGATATCTGTGTGTATACATCAAATAACAGGACAAGGGATGGTGATTAATTAAAATGTATGGAAAAACATGGAACCAAAGTATAACATAAATGGTACGGAATAAGGGGTGGATACTGTCCTGGTTTCAGGTGGGATAGAGCTAAATTTTCTTCTTAGTAGTTATGTGCTTTGGATTCAGTATGGGATTTATGAGAAGAATGTTGATAATACACTGATGTTTTCAGCTGTTACCAAGATCTCAAGGACTTTTTGACTTCCCATGTCCTACTAGTATGCAGGTACACAGTAAGCTGGGAGGCAGTACAGCCAGAGCAACAGACCCAAACTGGCCAATGGAATATTCCATATCATACAGTGTCATGTTCAGTATATAGATGACAGTTGGCTGGAAAGCTCAATCTCTTCTGAGATTGCGCTTTTGGGATCTGCTCCTCTCTGGGATCGCTAGCCAGGAATAGGCTGGGCATTGGTCAGCAGGTGGCGAGCAATCGCATTGTGTGTTACTCATTTGTATTTTCTATTATTACTATTATGTTTATTTTACTTCAATTATTAAATTGTTTTTATCTCACCCTATGAGTCTCCTTACCTTTACTCCTCTAATTCCCTCTCCCATCCCCTGGCCAGGGGAGGGTGAGCAAGCAATTGCATGGCATTTGGCTGTTGGCCTGGTTTAAACCACAAGTCCTGAGGGAACTGGCGAATCAAGTGACTAAGGCACTATCCATGATATCTGAGAAGGCATGGCAGTTCAGTGAAGTTCCCACCGACTGGAATAGGGGAAACATAACCCCCATTTTAAATAAGGGGAAAAAAAGATGACCCAGGGAACTACAGACCAGCCAGTCTCAACTCTGTGCCCGGCAAGATCATGGAGCAGATACTCCTGGAAACTATTTTAGGGCACATGGAAAGTAAGGAGGTGACTGGTGACAGCCAACATGGCTTCACTAAGGGTGAATGGTGCCTGACGAATTTGGTGGCCTTCTACAATGGGGTTACAGCTTTGGTGGACGAGGGAAGAGCAACTGACATAATCTACCTGGACTTGTGCAAAGCATTTGACACCATCCCACACAACATCCTTGTCTCTAAATTGGAGACACATGGATTTGATGGATGGACCACTCAGTGGAAAAGGAATTGGCTGGATGCTCACACTCAAAGAGTTGCAGTCAAGGGCTCGATGTCCAAGTGGAGAGCAGTGACGAGTGGCATTCCTCAGGGGTCGGTCTTGGGACCGGCGCTGTTTAACATCTTTGTTGGCAACATGGACAGTGGGATTGAGTGCACCCTCAGCAAGTTTGTCGATGACAATAAGCTGTGTGGTGCAGTCAACACGCTGGAGGGAAGGGATGTGCCATCCAGAGGGACCCTGACAGGCTCAAGAGGTGGGCCTGTGCAAACCTCATGAAGTTCAACAAGGCCAAGTGCAAGGTCCTGCACATGGGTCAGGGCAATCCCAAGCACAAATACAGGCTGGGCAGCAAGTGGGTTGAGATCAGCCCTGCAGAGAAGGACTTGGGGGTATCAGTGGATGGAAAACTGACTATGAGCCAGCAATGTGCACTCGCAGCCCACAAAGCCAACCACATCCTGGGCTGCATCAAGAGCACTGTGGCCAGCAGGTTGTGGGAGGTGATTCTCCCCCTCTACTCTGCTCTTGTGAGACCCCATCTGGAGTACTGCACCGAGCTCTGGGGTCCCCAGCATTAGAAAGACATGGACCTGCTTGAGCAGGTCCAGAGGAGGCCACAAGGATGATCAGGGGACTGGAGCACCTCCCCTACGAGGACAGGCTGAGAGTGTTGGGGTTGTTCAGCCTGGAGAAGAGAAGGCTCAGGGGAGGCCTTCCAGTACCTAAAGGGGGTCTACAGGAAAGATGTGGAGGGACTCTTTATCAGGGAGTGTAATGATAGGATGAGGTGTAATGGTTTTAAACTGAAAGAAGGTTGATTTAGATTAGATATTAGCAGGAAATTCTTCACTGTGAGGGTGGTGAGACACTGGAACAGGTTGCCCAGAGAAGCTGTGGCTGCCCCCTCCCTGGCAGTGTTCAAGGCCAGGTTGGACGGGGCTTTGAGCAACCTGGTCTAGTAGAAGGTGTCCCTGCCCATGGCAGGGGGGTTGGAACTAGATGATCTTTAAAGATCCCTTCCAACCCAAACCATTCTATGATTCTATGAACTCAGGCTAACTTCCAGAGATGTTGTTATAGTTTTGTTTGTCCTTTGCCCCCACACCAAGTTTAATACAGACTATATCTTGTTTCACAAAACTGCTGCTAAGACAGCTATACATAGGCACATGTATGAACAGACTGAATTTAAGACTCAAGGGTAAGAGGAGCACTCAACCCCCAGAGAATAGTGCACAAGTGTAGGTCTACATCATAGTTGATGCCATCAAATCACCTAGGATGCTGGGTATGGTTTTAAACACTAAACAATTGAGCAAAGTCTCTCGAAATTGGGCTGATATTTTGGCAGTGCTGACACCTCATAAGAAAAAATATCTAACTGCAGATCAGAGTCATTACATGTAGCTGCAAGGTATTTCTCAAATCAATTTAGATTTCTAAACAGCAAAATCTAGCCTTTTGAGATGCACCTGCATACCTCTTCCTAAATGTCAAAAAACCCACCTTGATGTCACAATCCAAATAGGAGTTTTCTGTCTACACACTTTCAACTATGGCCTCCAACACAGAACAATGTATTTGCTTTTAAGTTTTTTAAAACACACACCCTGCCAGGAATAAAGCCAACTGCACACATAGGCAGATATCTTTTTTTCAGATACAGCTTCAAAAAACCCCACAAAACCCAACTTCTCACTAGTCAGATAGAATAGGTAGCTAGTGCTAACCCTGAATAAAGGTTGAACCAAACCCAAACTAAATAATTATAATAAAAGCTCTACTTCAATGTAGGATTTTTAGAATAAGCTAAAAGTATGTCTGAATGTGTTTTTCAGGGCACATGTTCTCAAACACTTTTTATACTTTTTCTTTGGTGACCTGCAGCCTCTCAGAAAAGATTCCATTCTAATATTTTCATCTGAATCTTAAGACCTTGTTGTCTTTATAAAACAAATGCTTAACAATTAAAACTCAATATTCTGACAGATACTCTGTTGTACCAAATTGCTGTCTCACTGGCAATGTTCACTCTTTATGGAACACAAAATCAAAACCCACTAGAAATATTAAATACTTTGCTACTTCTTAAAATGTGATGCTTGTAGGGTAACAGTATCTAAAAAAGCTGCTAGTTGGAGAAAGATTAAAGAGAACTTGTATTCTCTAGAGTATGTTTCAACTGTGAGCTGAAGCAGTCAATTTGTGAATTGGTTCAAATAAAAACTTTTCTTATTCAGTCATTAACATTAAGCTCAGCACAGCCATTAAAATCAAATTTAGACTGCATTTAAGTCAGAATATAGTAAGTTAGTAACACTTCATTCTGTTGCAATGGAACAGTAAAATATGCTATTACATTTGCACTCAGATCTATTAGTTCTTAGGTTTCCAGACTTCAAAGTTTTAAACTATTGCTTGAATATTCAAACAAGAAAAATAACTTGACAGTCATAAAAGTGACTGCTGATTTAAAAGATACTGCTTTTCAGAGCAGACATCCTTTTTAAAACACATAACTGACCTGTATCTAAGATTCAACCTCCCAATCACCTTTATATTCATAAACATATAGCTTGAAGCAGTACTCTTACTGTAACCTTACCTACACAAATTGATGTTTCAATAGACTCTGAGCACTTCTAAATCAAAAATTGTAACACAAACCCACTTTTGTATCCCTACCTTAGCTGGTTCACTAGTACTTATGGTCTTCAGAGAAAAAGCTATTTCCTGCTGTGGTTGAACTTTTGAGGTATCCTCCTGAAATTCCTCTCCAGCTTCTCTATCCAGTTCTTCAGTGTCCTACAAAAGGGGTGGGGCGGTGGGAGGAAAAAAAAAGAGCCTGTGTTTGCAGTGAAGTTCTGACTCTTCTTCCCTGCACATCAGTTTTGTTGCCATAATCAGTTTCTATAACTAAGAAAATCTATCTAAAAAAATTAATGAGCTACTATTAGCCTATGCTAACACTCAAAATTTAGAACAACATAATACAAAAATACCCATAGAACCCAATAAAGCCCAGAAAGCAGTACTCTTCATGCAATTTACTAACAAAAACCCCAATCTTTGAATGAAGTGTACTTCATACTCCTACAGTTACTCTAAAAACTTTGCAGAAGCATCACAACGAGACTTGACTGCTCTCAATTCTGTCCTTTGTTACAAGTAAAATGTTTTAAATGCAAGCTCTGCATATTAACCTGCACAGTTTTCTATCATATATTAAGCTTTAACAATATTTATGCAACCCAATTTAGTCTGCCATGATGCCTGGAAAACAAACATCTCAGTACAGAAACTGAAAATTTATCCAAAGTATCCAAGAATATCAATGTTTACTCCTTAAACACTGTAACAGTGGAAAGTTTTGATTTTACATGAGGAATTAGAGTAGTTACATTTGTTTACAGCAGAAGTATAACAAAGATATTGAACAGAAGAATCCTGTGGCTGTGAACCGTAAACAGAATGCAGGTGTCTGGTTTTAAGCTGGAAGTACCTCTTGGAACATTGTTCCTTCACTTATCTTCCCTAGAACCTCATGAAAACACAGTCACAGTCTAAGTCTGTTGATTCTTGACAGGAAAGAATATATATTGCCTTACATCTAGCTCTGACGGGAGCTTCCACTGCCTTAACACTGAAGTCAACAAGTGTATTAACACTTCAGTATAATCAATGAGAAAGGTGATGCTGTTCAAATGAAAATGTTCAATTTTCAGAGGATAAATATACAAATTTTAAGTGAGTTTGAAGTAGGACTGGCAAGTTAAATTGCTAAACTGCTATAACAAGGATAACTCATCTGTGATGTATTAGCAGTTCTGTCTGTGTCTATCAAGCAACACCCCCCAATTTTCCACAGAAATTTAATACAGAGAAATTCTCATCTTTAAACTGATGATTTCATAGACCGATGGATTGAAAGGAAAAGCAACAAAATCAGAATGGTTGGAGACCAATGGGTAGAATAAATGAATCTGTTTATGTTAACATGGACAGTAGGACATTTGACATATACAACTTAAAAGGCAGCTCACGGGCAGATAAAAAAATAGCTTCAGAATGCACTCACTGACCTTAAGATCCATGCAAGACATCCTCAAACACCTGTTAACCATAACCTATTAGTCTTGACTTACATTAAGAGTCATTGCAGATACCAGAACACGACAGATTTTAATTACAAAAAAGCTGCAGTCCTAGTACCCTCAGTTTGACTTTGCCTCAAAAGAAACACTGCAAATTGACACGAGCATCCACCTCCACACAGACAACTCTGAAAGAATTCTATGTAATAGGAATTTAATCTTTTAAAATGGTTTAATAAAGTCTCAGACTGAAAACATGATAATCACAAAAAAATCCAAAGCAAGAATGACTAATGTAATACTTTCCCCTCCTCTCTCCAATTCACCTAGTCAGATTCAACTGAGCATTTAACATTTTGTAAAGAATGTAAATTATGAATGGCTGTCACTACAAGCAGAAGCAGGATGTATTCTGAGCATGAGCTATTAAAAGCTTTTTCCTATTAGGAAAGTACTTGTTTTCATCTATTCAAATATGATTCAATTGCCAAGTGAAGTGCAATCTGCTTTTGCTATTTTTACAACAAATCTGTTTCAATGTAATTCTTGTAAAGCTATCTGAGTAACACTGAAAACTCCAACCATCCTCAGTTTGCAAATACTATTTAATTCAAATCTGACTCAGAGTAGCTCCACCTACTGAGTTCAAGGCGTTGATACTTACCATTTCACAAAAATTAAGCTGTGACAGAAAACGACTACGTTCTCGCAGAATTGTACTGTAAGATAGCCGAAGAGAAAACTTCAACTTCTCTCATTCTACTAGCTAGCTATGACCCCCACCAAGGCAGCTATCTTTCAAAGGACAGGAGGAGAAGGCTTCCCATGCAGAGGGAAGTTCCTCCCGGAAGCATCCCTACAGTACAGAATCCTCATTTGACAGAAAATAAATAATTCGGGATAAATCCTTTACACATATTTCATGCTTTCCATAAATCCAGCAAAACTACATTGTATTCACAAGTCAAACAGAATAATTCAAATTAAAGAAAATACTAGTAAGGATTACTTTAACGCTTAAACAATAGTAGACAATCCAACATCATAAGGAAATTATTTCCCCAAAATAATTTTTGCTTAAGACACTAATATACAAAAATAAAGGTGGTTTTGTGACTTCCTCACAATTGCCTCTCAGACTATCCAGATTTTGTTCCATTTACCTGTGCAGGAGAGTTAGCGTCTTCACCCTGCTTCTTCTTTTTCTTCTTCTTTTTCTTGGATTTGCCACTTGTAGAACTCTGAAGATTTTGCTCTGCTTTTTCTCTTTCATTATCTGAAGCCTTCATACAGGAATAAAGTATTTAGCATTTAAATTACAATGAAACAGCCTTCTGTAGACTAAACACAAATTAATAGCTATAAGGAATTTAATTGCATATGAAAGTATAAATGAACACAATCTTATCTGTTCAGTTCATTTTAGGAAAATGACATTCTTTACATGCTATCTGGTAATATAGGTACAGGAGTTAGGAACGAAAAAGGCAACAGAGCACAATGTATTGCTGGTATGGAGATGCTGGTTTTCATACAGAGAATTAAATACCGTTAAGTTGTTATTTATGAAAACAGATCTAAATCCTCTCTTGGTCTACAACAATAACGTAATCATTATAGTATGATGAGACAGTAAGACCTGATACTGAGCTAAGTGGCTCCTACTTTTTCAACAACAATAATCATAATTTTCCTTCTCTGTGTACGCATTAAACACAATTGTGCTATTCTTATCAGTGTAAAAGAGATGAGAGATTACCTTTACCATCACCCTTAAATTACTTTAAGAAACAGCAGTGGTAAGGGCAAAGTCTTGGAGCTAAGGAGAAAATATCACCTTTTACCTTTTGAACATCAGATATCTCTTCAGGTTGAGGAACAGAAGCAACTTTTTCTTCATCTACCCAGTTTCCCCACTCCTCTGCTGGTGCATTCCAATCAGAGCTGGGATCAGCTGAAGAAAGTCCATCTACAAAGATTAAAATGATTTTCAGGAATGTCTCCTTACTTTACAGGTGCTCTTTAACAGTTTGGAGAAAAAAAAAAATCTATGCATAAACCCACTTCTTGATATCAAGATACAAATATTCATTTCCTGTATTTCTGAAAAAAAAGTAAAGATTATACTAATAGTGGAAGACTGCTGTAAGTAATGAGTAAGTGACCCAGTAAGACTTGGTTATTTTACAGAGCAATTGGATTACAGACTAGTCACAGCAGCAGCTACCTAGATCCAATTGCTTTGAGATACTTTTCTAGACTATGTGAAGAGGGACAAATTTAAGTTGTTCTCTATTTTAAACCTTCTTCCTACCTTGCGAAAAAATTAAGATCAACTGTAACACTGATCAATCTTACCTTAGTAAGAATCCTTTATAAGTGATATATCTGAAAGCATAAGTCTTACTGAGCCAGAAGTCATCTTGTAACACCAACATTTTTAAATAAACTTATTTTTTCTAAGACTCTAAGTTCCTATGCCATTTTGCTATTGTTCATTTATAATGGTACATATTTATGTTGTCACACTGGAATGACACATTTAAAGGGTCAGTTATATAAAAATTAAAAGTATCTGAAGGGAAGAACTAAGCCTTAGACTGTCTGTTTAGTAGAAAGTTAACAGCAAGCCGATCACAAGTTTCTTGCCCTCAGTCTATGTCAAATTGAAAGAAAAGAGGCAAACTTGGTCCATCAATTACAGCAGGATTCAGTTTAAACATCTGAAGTCAAAATAAAAAGCAGTAATAAACCAAATTAAATTTACTGGCAAGCATTATAAAACCAAAAATACATTAAGAAATCTTAAGATTACTTATAACATTCTTCCACCTCTTGCTTTCATATAAAAAAAATTACCTTAAATACACTTACTTTTGACACTAAAATTTACTGATTTGAAAAAACAATTACTGCCCAACATGACACACTACAGTTTATCTACTGCCCTCTCACTATTTATTTAAAGAAAAAAATCCATTATTTTTATTAATAATAAAAATTAGTAGTATTTGTACATACAGTTAATTTCCTTGTCCTGAACCAGATGAAGCAGTAAGGTGTATCTGTGTATCATACTGGCCTAAACTTTCATCATTTCCCCACTTCTATTAGTGTACACTTCAATTAGTTGCCATCTATGACTGAATTACTCTATTAACAGAAGCTACAGCCATAAACATTCTATGCTCAGAAGTGTGAAGAAATTATGCTTTTGATAATATGTAAAACTGATTACTTTTAAATGATAACTCAAATGTGCTTCCCTTATCTCTTGTCTTTTATCCGGTTTAATGATGAGTTTCAAAATTATCTGGTATGAGAGCAGCCGTGCCAAAACTAGTGGAATCAAGGACTTCACCAATCCAGTTCACTTTTGCAGTCATTAAACTAGAAGCTGTTCTTAAGAGAGAAGGTAACATGCAAGGCAGCTCTTCTGGTCAACCTCTTGATCAATTTTTCAAGCCAGTGACCTAATGAGAAGCACTAAACTGTTTTCCTTAAACATTCTTAGATCTGACTGAATAAAGCCATCAATTACAAGGCAGATCAAAAAGTGAATTTAAGGATGAAAGCTTTCTTCACAGGTACAGTTTCACTAGTAAATATAACTTTATTATACTACAGCTCTGTTTAAGGGGAGACTGTGGTAAGAACTACAACAATATTTTAAAATTGGCAGGGAGGGGAAAAGGGAGAGTAAACTCCCAAGTAATTTCAGTGATTTCTATCCTGCATATGCTTCCTACACACATAAGAACTTCCTAAGGTTTGCTAAATGAGAAAGTAAGTAAGACTAAATACAGGAGTCTTATGTCACATTAAGTTTTCAGTAAGGTACAAACATGTAAAAGCAAACTCTGTGACTCAAATACTATCTGCTAAATATGTCCTTTGCAGACTTGCAGTAGATTTTTCTCATCATTTGCAGTAAGACTGTTTTAATTGATTACCAAGATTTTCTAGCAAAAGCCAGAACTACTCTAAAATGCATGAGCTGTCTTTCACTTCTGAGTTTCAATATCCAAGTATTTTTCTTAAAAAAATAACCATTTTCTATTATCATTTGTCAAAGTACTTCTTCCTGCTTTCTTCAAATTGTCAATTAGTCTTACAGCAGTGATACATTCTAGGTTTTTCTTCAGATGCTCACAACTAGCTAATACAAGTAGCTAATATAAGTAATTACACTTCAAAGTAACAGTAATTAACAACATTTTGTTAATGAACATTTTAGAGGAACATACTTAACCCAGACCATTCGTCATCAACAGCGGGTTGAGCATGACTTAAATCCCACTGAAAATCAGAAGTACCAGCCTGAGAAACCGACTCACTGTTGGATCCTGAAAGGGAATAAATAAAATTGTACTTGTAAGTTAACAAGCTTCCCGAGTTTGATTGGAATTTCTTTACCCAAGAAAAGTAGGGAAGGAAGACAGAAAGCTCGAACAAAAAAGACTGCACATGCAGGAAAACTACAAGGCTCCTGAAAATGAGATATATTCAGAAAACAAGGGAACTGAAGAAAGACAGAATTAAGTCAGGGGAAGAATACAGAAAAAAAGAGATAAGAAGGGTGATTAACAACTGTCTACAAGGCTTAGAGCAGTCCCCTCAAACTGAAAAATACAATGAAATTTTATGGGCAGTAAAATTATTACCCTCTATCAGTAAGAACTCTTACAGGGAGCTTAAAAGAAAAGAGTACTAGAAAGAAACCTCATCAATTACATTACAGATATAGCAATTAAATTATTGATTACTAAGAATCCAATTCTCATTTCAAGTAAAAGGTTTCAGGAACATAAAAGCATCATGATAAACAACAGTAAGTCAAATATCAGTCATGACAACAAAGTGTCAGACATCTAACTGCATTATTTTAAGAAAAATAAGGCATCAGCAAACAGAAACCATATTAAAAAACCCCAAAAAATCTTGATTGTGAGACTGAAATTAATATACTACTTTATGAGACTTACTTTTGAAACGAAGTTTAAATAGGACTGTAGCTACCTGGGTGTCTCTATTTTTATAAACAACTCTGCAAAAGATACCTCAGATGACAGGAACCTTGACACATTCTCATTTTTTGATAGCCAATCACAACTAAGAAGTAAATATTTATTCATGTAGTTGCTTTGCCTTACAACATTGTTGGCTAAGGTGCATCAAAGATGATGAATATACTTCACTGTCTTCACACTTCTCTTTCAATTTAAGTTGGAATGGTGGTATTGCAGATGAGTCGCAGATCAGTCTGTCATTCCACTTTACTAAGTAAACTTTTTTAAGTTTTAGCCTAGCGACTGAACTTGAATTCAAGTGGCTCCCTGGGAAATGTTAAAATGTTGTTAGAACTCTCTGTACAATTAAGACTGTTTCTTCTTCAAGACAAGGTTTCTGTAAGTTTTTAAGTGAACTGTTTTTTGGAAAGTCTGATAAATTAGACCTTGGCATTTATAACCTCTTTGTTATCTGGGTTCAGATGTGCACATAGAATGAAGCACTTTTGAGCTGTAGGACACTGAACTTGAGTTCTACAGTTAAAAGACTGTTAACTGCAATACTGGTAAACACAGCCTAAGTACATAAGCACTTGGCCAGCTACTTCCTAATAGAAAATAGCCATGCCAAGCTCGTTAAATAACTGGAGTAAGCAAACAAGAGCAGAAAACCTGACATATGATCCCTTTATTGTATAGTAAATCACTATAGCACTTATGTCAGTAGTTTAAAACACAAGATTTGTTATGAAGCCAGGTTTGTACTCTATAGCAATTTCACCCTTCAAAACAAGAAAAACTCAGAGCTCAGATTTCCCACCCATCATACAGAGAAAGACTCAAGACTTCAAATCCTGCCTATGGAACATATTTTGAAAGTAGTGCTTCAGTTCCTTGGGGGGGAAAAACCCAACCATCAAATAACAAATCTCCCAGAAGATCAGGGTAAACAGACTTTCCTAGAAAGCAATCTTCAGATCTCCAACTTGAAACATAGCAACACTGAGCAATCTCTTATGCCCATTATTTAAACTTGACACACAAACAGGAAAGCTAAATAAGAAATATCACCTTCTTATTGATACAGATTTTGATTATCAGTTTAAAACAGTTACTTTATTGCAGAATCTCAGCGTAACAGAAAGCTTTCCAGGCTTTCTTAGAACATGTCTTCCACCTGTTTCCAGTTACCAGGACTATTTTCAAAGAACAGTGAGAAAGATGCATATTAATAACTCTTGGCAAATTCTACTTCCACCTGGTAGAAGAGAGTGGAAAAATCTTTGGAAGGGCATACATACCAGAAACTCCAGGAGTCAATCCAAATGAAGAGAAAGAAGTAGAATTCTGTTCAGAGGTATTAATCCTTGCATCCACATTCCAAGCAGCTGTGGAGGAAGGGAGGGAATAAAAAAAAAATTAAAAGATAAAAAAAAAAAGAGATCTTCACACTGCTGGCAATGTTGAAAAAATTCCAGCTATGTTAACATTTCACCATCTGAGGGCATTATTTTGCTTATTACATCAGACAATCAGTGCTGGTAGAGATGTGACAATATGAACATTCAGCCTGAAACAATTTTCAAGCTTTCTGCAATCTTCTCTCTGCAGCCTTTTGTATCCATAAACTTCTCAAAGGGAAAGTAAATTGTGTTGAGCCCCATACTATTATTATTCTTCTCATTATTGCAATGATTTAAGTTATTGAAAAGCATTATTTATTAACTTTGTAGATGAAACCTAGCTTGGAGCATATCATATATAGGTTACAGAACAGAACTGAGTTCAGAACAATTTTTTACAAATAGGAGCTATTACTTAAAAATTAAGATATACTTGACTGTTAAGTGTAAGGTAGAAAATAAGCAGAAATAATTAGTGGCACTACGGTGTCAAAAGAAACTTCTGATTAGAACGTGATTCTAAATGAAAACTACTAGTAGCTTTTATTTAGAATTACATTTATTTAACTTGAGTGGCAGGCACTAAAAACTGGACAGAATATTCCAGATGTGGTCCAAGAAGGGGATAATCACTATGCCAAATCTACTGACTCCTGTTAATAACAGCCCAGAATACTGTTGGTGTCCTTTGCTGCTGGGGCCTATGGCTGACTCACGTCCAGCCTGGTGTCCACCAGGACCCCCTATCCACAGAGCTGCTCTCAAGACAGTCAGTTTCCAGCCAGGGGTGCTTCCTACCCAGGTGCAGCACGTCACATTTGTCCTCATTCGACTTCCTCAGGTTCCCGTTGACCCATTCCTCCAGCTGGTTTAGGTCCCTCTGGATGGCACCCCTAATCTGGACTGTATCAACTGGTTCCCCGCCTCCCCACTCAAGTTTGGTGTAAGCTGGCAATCTGATGTGAATGATTCTGTTGCCTCCTCCATGTTGTTTATAAAGATGATAAACAGGACAGCTCTAAGTACGGAGCCCTGTGACAACCCCCCTTGTTACCAGCCTCCAGGTAGAGTATGACTCACTAACCACTACCTTTGAGCCTGACCAGTTTTTCAACTATCCTAACTTGGATTCAATTATACTGCGAGAGACTGTTGAAAGCATTACTAAAGTCATCATAAAAGATGTCCACTGGTCTCCTCTCATCCACAAAACTAGTCATTTTACTAGAAGCAAATCAGCCTGGTCAGGCTGGTAACAAAAACAATAACAAGGTGGTCACAGTCACTAACAACTACCTTATTAGAATATACAGCAGAATACAGCTAACTGGAATATGAAAAACACTCCTTTGCCTCTACTTGGCAATAGTAAAGCTTCCAATGGTATAGCAGGTCCAGCCTCAGGAACCACATTTCAAGATATGCAAGACAAATAGAAGAGGTCTAGACAAAAGCAATGTCGCTGCCTACAAAAGAACACTGCTTTCCAGAAAAGACTAGGATCACTTAGACTGAACAGCGGGAAGAACCATATTACAGTATCTGCTAACAAGTTGAAGATTGTTGCCCAGAGAGAAATGAAGAATTCTCTTCTTTGTTATTATTACGGACAGTACAAGTGATAAAGGCAAAAAAATTGTACTGGAGAAGACTAAAAACAATTTCTAATGGGAAAAACAGCATAACACTAAATGTTATGAGAGCTGAATAATCTTTATGCCTGGAGCCTAAACAAACATCTGCCAAACACACAGTTGTTTTGATCATGTTGGATCAACAAAATAGACTTATGACCTGGCTGTTAAGAATTCATTAAAATGAAGAAGTTAAACTTCAAAATGACTTAGTAATCACTTTCAGAATTTTAGGAAAGTGATATAAAAAAAAATTTGATTTCTTTGCAGAAATAATTTTATTTCAGATAAACTCCAAAAACCCAGTTAAACCATAAGGGGACATAGATGTGAAGCCATCAGAACTTACAGTAAACAGAAACTGCTTAGTTCACATTTCACTAGACCACTCCAAGATTTTCTTGATATATAAACATAAGGCTAAGAGATTTGCTACTAAAAAATATACCTATGTAAAAATGCTTCAGTGAAACAAGTTTTCTTTGGATCAGCTTACCAATAGGAGTGAACAAAGAACGCTCTTTCCAGGGTCTGCCCACCAGGGTTACACCCCAGTCCTTTCCATTTCCATTAGCATCTCCAGTGTCCTGGCCCCAAGCCGATGTCTCGGTCTTCCTCTTCCCAGCTGTAGCTGAAGGAACAGATGTCCATTTCTCCTCCCCTACACCAATCTGTGAGGAGATTTTTACAGACTTCTCATTCCAGCTTCCTCCATTTACTGTATGGCTTTCACTCAATCCTGGAGAAATTTAAACACAAGCATAACGAAAACATTATTCTAAATAAGAACTGGATGAAGAATTACAGTATTACTTGCATGCACACATACATTTAACAATAAAAAAAGAAAGTACAAATGAATAGCAGCTTTACTACACCAGTGTGATACAGATGAGCTGCTGCTCTGTCTCAGCTGATTTTCCAGTTCAGATGATATGCACCATCTGTCTACTAACTTGAAGAGTGAGGAAAAAACAGTGCCAAACTGCACTCTCCTCCTTCCTGTGTCTCTTTCTTTATAGGGCTGCTGTCTTGGTGAACCAGTGCCTCTTGCTCAAAAAAAAAAAAAAAAGGGGGTGTGGAGGTGCTTCCAACACTGCCAGGTAATTTCTCTTAGAGGTATGGTGGATTTGTGGAAAACCCCGTGCACTAGATGAAGAATAATTTGTTTCATAACTGCATACAGCAGTTCTCTAAGTAGGAAGTAGAAGAAATGACCAAGGATTAGAAAATGCTTCCCAAACACTACACAGGATTTACAAAGAGCATAGATACTGTATGGACCATTGTGTCCATCAAGGTTGGAGGAAAAAAATCATCATAATACTCTCAAAATAATTTATAAGCAATATATTTTACATAAAAGTAAGGTAAAAGACCACAGGACTGCAACAGCCTACCCTGATGAGAAATTACTAGTCAGAGCAAGTTTAATGTATACTTTGAGATGAGTCAGTAGTACACTGATGTAAGGATCATTATAAAACTACTTTTTTAAAAAATTTATGTCCCTATAGAACATAAAGACTAATGGTCATGTGGTGCACCCAGCCTGACCTCCTATTATATATCACAAACCCTTCTCAAAGGGCTCTGTATATCAAATCCTCTCTCTCTCTTTTTATAGATGCAGTGTAAACAACAGGAATACTGCTGATTTACAAACAATTACAAAATATCTGCATATCACAAGCGTAACACTTAAATAGTCAGCCAAAACTGTATGTCAACACCTGCAGACCAAATATTTTATTCCTCAAATGAATTCATAGCTCAGGCAGCATGAACATGCCACATTCAAAGTGGCCCCACTGGCAAGGAATTAATTAGGTGAGATATGCCTAGATTTTCTCAGACAAATCACTTCCAAACACAGACATGTGTAAGGTCACCACTAGTGTACATAAAAACACTGACCGTTCTCCACAGCACTAACATTGTTTCTACCAGTCAACATCCTCTAAGGGTAATACAACATGTTAAGAGAAGGCAACCACAAAAATAGCAGAGAGAGAAACCAAACTGTAGTTGGCAGAAAAACCTCTCTTGCAACCTTACAAAAAAGACAGCTGAAGTCCTGAAGCAGGAGCTTTATTATTCTGTATTTATCATGCTATTATCCTGCCACAAACACTTACCTTCTATATGACCAGCAAGTTTTCACAGAATCACCAAAAACTTAGGATTGGAAGTCACCTAGTTCCACCTTCTGCTCAAAGCACAGCTAACTTCAAAATTATAGCACATTATTCAAGTTCTGGAAATCATAAAGGCTGATAGTTCAAAGCATCTCTGGGCAATCTTATGAAGAGCTTTCTTCCTCATGGCCTGTCAGAATGTCCCTTACTGCAACCTCATTATTGCCCCCTGTTGTCACATTATGCATCTCTGAAGAATACAGCTCCTTCCTTCTGTGCTATGGTCCAGGAAGCTTGCATGTAAAGCAAAGCTCTCAAAAACTAGCAGGAAGTGATTCACGTTCTGGATCTGGGTGCTTTTAATAACTCATCTTTTGACTTGCTTAATTACACTAACTACTTTTCGTTAAAGCAACACCACTAATGTTTGCTATGAGTAAGAAACAACCATTTGATTTCATTATGCCAAACTAATTCACTTCATGTATTACTACAGCAGTGTGCCTTATTAGAAAACTGCTAAGATTCACTAGTTGATCACAGTCTAAATATAGACAAATTTTAACAACTATGTGTATGACAGTGTCATGTATATTTATTTATGAACATACATTTTGTATTTAAGTACTTCCAAAATGAATGCATTTAAAGTATGCTTCTAAGGAGTATATAAAGAACTGAGTAACTTATAAGTATACAATCTGAAACAAGTGCAAACTTTGCAATAATCAGGACTGGTACCTTTGAGCTCTTTGCAGTTATCTATATTAAGTTTTTCTTTGAGCAAATAATCAATTCATTAACACAAAAAAGTGAGTAAGTTTGAAAAGCTAGCATAAAGAATTTTTAAGCGAAGCTTGAGAATAAGCTTTACCTGTTCTGTAAGTAACTATTTGTATAGTAGGTAATCTCTCTGAAAGTTCTAGATACTGAATCCTTTCTACACCTAACAGAGACTCTTCTCAACCTGTTAAGAAGTAACTGCATCTCAGAAGTATAACATTTGCATGGCCAAAAAAGCCAGCTGCATAATAAAGTTCCAGATCAGTAACTGCACAAAATCCTGCACTGTCAATTTGTGTTTTCACTTCCCTAAACCACTTTTCTAATTACTCAGGATGCCTACTAATGAAAGTCTTTTACCTTGTGGAATTGATGACTCCCCCTTTGCAGGTTTAGAGCTGCTAACTTGTGCATTCAGAAGTGCATCACCTGATTAAGAAGCAAGAGGAAACAGAGCTAGAGTAAGTTTTACAGGTGTTGCTATTTGAAAAAAGTCTTCTAAAGGAGTATCCATTACTGATAATTTAAGAAAAAAAAATAAATCAATACCTCAAAGTAAATGAAGACATTTCCAGAAAACTTAAGAATAAAATTCAAATGCTCTATTTTTTATTATTGGCATTTCTTTTGCAGACAGAATGAACACAAAACTGATTTGGGCCTATAAACCAAGTAACTGCAGATTTCAAAGAACTCTATCTAGTTTCCCCAAGAATGGAGAGCAGAAATCTGAAACAGAGGCTGTCATTTTCAAGCAGGGAGCAGCTCTAAGAATTTCAGAAATACATAGCTATTTCTAACTTCTACCTTACCATGAAAACACTAGGTACAGCTGAATTCTCTTCAGATTAGTCTGGTACAAGGTGGTACATAAGAACATACACTTCATAAAGGACTCTGGCTATAGTAGTTATGGCTATACAGAGTATATGGACAGTTGGAATTAAAATTTCTTAAAGCTGTTTGTGTGTAAACGAACAGAAAACAGGGAACAAGTGATCTAATCCTCACTGACAAGAATCATGCACTCAGTCAAGATGCAAACAAGCGTCAATAAAAACACAGGGTAAGGCATGTAAAATTCAATAAGTTGTTACAAGGTACTAGACAGTTGCTAGGCTCAGTCTTTTTGTCACTTTGCTAGAACGTGAAGTTTCATCTAATTAAAGCACCTATCAGTGGAAGTATGTTAGAAAGCTAAATTGTGTGTGTCTTCAGATTCTTTTAGCTTAAACCATTTCTCAGTTGCAGCCAAATATGAATTCCTGTGCCTACACACAGTTTAAACCAGCCCATGCAACTTTTTCTGAAACAGTAGCAGGCATAGAAGCTAAAGCCTGAATTTCCTTATCGAATCCTTAGCTATAATAATTAATTACTAAATCTCAGCCACATGTGCCCCACCATTATGAACAGCTTTTGTACAGGTACTACTAAATCTATGTTGGAAAAAATGTCTGTACGTAAAGAAAACTCATGGGCATAACCTTTCCACAAGGAAACGTTCAAGTTGAGGAGTTGGTGCTGCCAGCAGCAGTGCTGAGGGTGACTTCGAAGCTTCCAGAAACATAAAGGGCAGAGTCAGCAGAGCACAAGTGAAGGAATGGTGACATACGCCTATGCAGCTGTGCAGCTACTGACAGAGCACCAGTGTGGAGGCCAGTGTCTCAGCCAGTTACTCCAGAACATTCTCCCCTGAGCTTCCCCAAAAGTGTGGCTCAAAAAAAAGGGGAGTTTTGCACAATGAAAAGTACCTTTACAGAGCTTGAAATAATTTCCTCAAGAGTTACACCTCCAAATATACCTATCATACATCCAAAACAAAGTCACTATTTAAGAATTCAAGTTATCTTTCTAGAAAATGTTCACAAGCCTATAGACCAACATACCTTTATTTTTTCTGAGACCAACAGGGAGTGATTGTGTAGGCATCAGTTGTTCAATGGATACAGTAACTGTATTTTCCACCCCTTGGAGATTTGATTCTCCTGAGCCACCATCGGTCAGCCCCTTGTCTCGCTTACGCTGCTGTCGCTTCTCTCTGTTACTGATTTTTGTTTCCCAGGTTCCTAAAACATACCCCAAACGAAAACATCACTAAATAAGTTAGAGCACAAAAAGGAAAGAGTTTTAGCTTATTTCACATCAAGCTGAAGTCCAAGTACAGGTTCAGTTTAAAAACCACAGACACGGCAGTCAGCTTCAACATTAGTTTGAAAACACAAACAACTGGCCAAAGTTAAGTTTTTCTGGATGCACTGTGCTAATACTTTGCTTCACAGAGCAAAACATGAACAATATAATGGCCCTACTAGTCATGACTTCTCAGTTTTTGTATGTTTAACTTCAAAAAAAAATCAGTTGAAGTTATTAAATACCGTTGTTTCAAAGATCAGATTTCCAGATATAGTATGTGGAGTTATGATAGAATGAGTTTCTTATGTTTCTCTATGAAGCACAAACAAGTAAATCTTAAATGGCATTTAAGCCAAAATATGTCTAATTGCAAATTTTGTATGCGTTTGTGTTCAGTACCTTCATCAGCTTCCTTTCCATCTAGACGTGACACATCCTGAACTGTTTTAGCATCTCCCTTTGATTTCTTTTTTTTCTTTGACTAGAACAAAAATAAAACATTATCATAATAATTACTTAGTGATCACTTGTCATAGCGATTTAGAATTTTCCCCCTGCAAAATACAGGACAAAATTTGAAACATTTTCCTGAACAACCTTCTGTATGGACACTCCCTTGAATAGAGTACTAAACAATATCAACTTCTAAACATAAGTCTTTCATGTTACTTCAGTAGTCTTATACAGTAGACAAATGGCAGGTGGGGGGGATGATTACTTATGCTACAGAGCACAAAGCCTGGTGGAAGAAGCTATGCTGATGGCACCACAGTCAGAGGAGTAATGAAACACCTGGCAAGCGAAACTCACTCTGGCAAAATCTGTTTTGTGCAGAAGCAAGTATAAAGTTATACATGGAGAAATAAATAATGCCAGTGACTCCTTTAAAAAGTGTAAGAGAATTCCAGCTTAGAAAATGACATCAAAACAGGAACTATGATTAGAGTCCCCAAGGTTTCACCAGTTATGGCTTCTTGGATATACAGGTAGAGATAAACAAAGAGAAACTGATGACTACTTCTGCAAGCAGCTTTGGTGCAAAAGGTAGCAACATAAAGCATTAAAAAGATAGTATTGAGGAAAAAAAAAAGATGAAAAATGACCCAAGATATTGGGAGAAAGTATACTGCAGAAAGCCTTGGAGTTAAATCTTTTGATAAGCTGAAGTGATGGCAAATTGACTTGACTACCTTCTTAGAAAGGAAATACAGTACTGAAAAGCTTTTATGATCTAGTGAAGAAAGGTGTAAGAACTACCAGATAAACCTGAATGTAAAAAACCCCAGACTTTTTAAAGAAAGATGGTTATCCACTCAAATATCATAAGGGGAACTATTCACCGATTCACTGTCTCTGGAACATTCGAATAAGGATATTCTAAGAATGCTGAATGTCTTTCTGGAATACATGATTCTGCCAGAGTAAGACTAGTAATTGCTAGCTTTATACCCGAGTTCAAACTATATGATTTTCTAGTCTTAGATGTCCAAGAAGAGTGTAACAATCTCTCTAGCATTCAGAATTAGTAACAGCTAAATTATCACCACAGATGCAGCAGATATCCTACGGGCCCACAATGACATGCAGTTCACATGCCTTTCAGTTAGCATGCCCAAAAAGTATCATGTAACCTCACTATAGGTACTGAAGGCAGTATAGCTTGTTAGTGCAGCACCAGAAAGAATAAAAATTTCACTGGCAATGCTATGCCAACACACTTATAGCACTTAGAGAACTGACTTGAACAGTTAACTCATGGTTTACTGCACTAGGGGACCCACAATACAGATGCACCAAACTGAATTATCTCTTATTTGCTCAGTAGACTACCTTTGCCTGCATACCAGCTAGCTAACTTTTCTTGAAAAGTCTCCAAAAGAGAAGGGCTGGTTTCAAAAGCAACCTGAGGAGAACTGGGTCTAAAAATATGAACAAGGAAAATTATTTGCCAGAGCCCCTTATAAGGAAAGAATTAAAAAGTGAAAGACAGCATGAAAAAACAGTTATGAATTGCTTCTTGGAGTTCAAGCAGAGAATGATTAGTAATTTTGTACCTACATCTCTCATTTTCAGCTACATTGAGAATGGAAGTTGAGGTCTTAGAATGTCACACCCACAAAGCTGTAACTACCCGACTGTCCTCTGGCACTAAGAAAACACATGAAATGACTTCAGAAGTCTTCCAGACAGCAGTTTAAGATGACTGCTCCAAGTTGTAACTCTGGTTTCTTAAATAACTAGCTCCTACAGCGATATCAACATTAAATTTTACACTTCTCATGATAACACCAAAGTCTAACAGTTTTAAAAATAAGTTTGCTACTAACAAACATTGTTTTTAAAAAGATCAAGAATTCAAATCTTGAAAATAGATTTACTTTCCTAACCTGAGTTACTAGAACCTGATCTGAGAAACCAGAACCGTAATTAGCTATCCAACTTACCACCTGTCAAACAGTGCTGTAACAGTCACTATCTCAGTAACAAACTGACTGGAACAGCAAGAGATGTTGAAAGTTACTGAGCGAGCTAGCTTTGCAGAAGACTATTGATTCAAAGTGTCACCTTCTGCAACATCGAAAGCTGCCAGTTTGGCTCTGCCACCAGCCAAAGAGCACATGAGGAATTCAGCAGCTGCACCTGCCAAAATTTTTTAGTCTTTAAGATGCCCTGTCCCCCATGCAAGAATAATAGAAAAATAAACCTTTCTTCTTCATCCCTAATGGTCTGTTTATTTCTACTATTCAAGACAAAGCAGTTGTGTTTTTGCAAACAGAACAGGCAATGAAGTTTTAACATCCTACAATCTCATCCACAGAGTCTCTTCTTAGACACAGTCCCTTACACTAAAAACTAAAAAACCCCTGTACTGTGCAAGTCACTAAAATGGAAAAACACGGAGGAAACTATTCAAAGTGTCAAGCAAATCATAAACCCTATGAACAGCCACAATCCAGACATTACCCAAAGCGGAACAAGAGGATATAATTTAAATGACTATCCTGAAAAAACACGCATGAAATTCACAACCCTGGAGCAGCTAAGAAATACAGAAACACAAAAGAGTGTGATTTTCACTGAAAGTATATATTCAAGCATAAAAAAATCATACCCTTCAGGTCATAGATTATATATATTCATGTATCTACACACATGCACATACTACTTAAATCCCACCCATTCATTGACTTATACCACCCATCCAAAGCTATACAGACACACATACATGGGATCTCTGAAATCTTCTTAGCAGATTTATAACATTACAAATATAATAGATACCCTGAGAGGTTTAACCAAATAATTAGATGCCTGTAAAGTTACCTGTAGTTTCAAGAAAGTTCTTGGGTATGTTTTTAATTGAAGGGTAACAATCAACTCCTGAGGCAATCATGCTTTGCCCAGGGTTCCCCAAAGTGATAGAAAAACTTAATTAGTTGAATAAGCATCCATATCTGTATAGTGGTACTGATTTCCTGGAGCTGCAGTTTCAAATTAAGATTTTAAAATTCAGATCATTAGGTTTGCAATTTTAAGGTAAAGCTCGAGTTTAGCATTTAAACACAGTACCTACTTGGAAATCTGCTTGAGATAAAGTGAAAGTTGAGAAGAAAAACAGTTATTCCTTCAGGATCAAATTTTATTATGTTCTTGAAAAAAACCACAGAGTCAATCTGATACACGACACATGGAGAAGAGGAAGAAGTACACAGCATGAAATCTTAAGGCAAGTCCATTTCACAGAAAAGTTTTTCTATTTGCCAATGCTAAAAACTTTCAGAGCTCTAAAGCCAATTAACAGGATACAATCTTTTAGTCAACATACTAACTGCAAAATAAGTAGTTAAGAGGATGGTAAAGTTAATTAAAGCTTGAACAAGCTAAATTACAATAATCATACTGGTTTCTGACTGTTTATGCATAATCATTTATTTTTCCAATACTCCTCAGTATAGTTAGAACAAACGCATTTTGTTGAAGAAAACAAATCAGAAATCCATGACAGCAGGAAAATTTCATGCACAGTGTTAGCAAAAGAACCAAGCCAAAATTTATCATCAAAGGCCTATCATAAATATATCCATTTTGCCTACAAATGCATTTGCCTACAATTTGCATTTACAATAAGACTAGAAGATATTAGACCTCACAGTGCAAGAAATAACACTGACATGAGTATGGTTACCTTTTAAATAAAGCTACAGACCAAGTTTTAAAAATAAGTCTTAATGTTCAATTTGCACAACAAAAAGCTCACACCAAACTTCAAAGCCCATATTTGTCATCAGAAATTAAGAACTCTAATCACTAACGGATACATCTGACAAAAGTAAGCAGGCACATCATCTTAACCCTTTGAATTGTAGTCCCCCAATTGATAAGACCATTTACAGGCCACTTAACAATACTATCATTATGTTGCATCTCCAAAGAAGCCAGCAAAGATCAAACACAAACTTAACTTCTGTAGGCTTAACATTTTCACGTGGTGAACAGAAGTATCAGTGTTTGGGGCGGGGGTGGGGTGCGGGCCAGGGAGGGAGATTTGCTAGATGCAGACATTCCATGATAAGGCATGATCTTAGAAGTTAAAAAAATACTACTTTAGCTCTTTCCAACACCAAATTAGATTAGTACTTTTCATAGTAAGAAATGTGCTTCTTCACTCATGTAAGTAACAGGATTTCAAATCACAAATAGAGTTATTAGATATTGAAATAATGTGCACTAAATTTTGACATTGTAATTTCGTATCCATAACTGACCTTTTCATTCTTCTTTTCTGTGTCCACAGGCTGCTTTATATTTTCTTTACGAACAGTTTGTACTACTTCATCCTCAGATACATCAAGGAAAGACCGTCCATTAGGCTGTGTAAACAATAAGGGTGAATAATAAAAAATTTGGAGAAAGTAGATGAAGCAAAGCTCAAATTACACTATTACTGAAATGCAACTATTTGTTGACTGAAGAATGCTCACAAGATTAAGCAGACAGAATTGTGGATTGGTGCTCAAAATATCTACTGCAATTCTGTATTTAACAAACACAGAAATAAGAAAGGAAAGAAAACAGGTCTCCATTTCATCTCAGTCCTACTCAATACAGGAATTGCTTATCAAAAGGTAAATTTCTGAAAATTACTACCTTTCAGAACAGCTACAGTTCTCTGCTGCTGTTCTGAAAACCAATTCGGAACATACAGTTGTATGTGCCATAAATTATCTAGTTAAATTTACCACTTTGTAGCAGCTCAGCAACTGGCTGAATTTTTAAAATAATTTCCACCTTGACCAAATTTCTGCAACTTCTACCTATGCATACCCCTCACAGCTTATTTACTTCACAAGTTAAACTTCATAGTAGAAGAGAAATTAGAAGTCAAAGCATGACTAAGGATGACATCTCATTGTTCTTTTCAGACAGACTTGATTATAGGCATTACATTAGTCTACCATTTCCCCCTCAAATAATAAAGGAAAGAAAATTAGCATATATTAATTAACATATAAAGTTAAAACTCTGAACAGTCATTAAATTAGTCTCTATCATTACCTCTGCTGTCAAAGGCATACACTTTAGCCTATATATTCCCTATGCAAAAATGCATTTTTAAAGTCTTGCTTATTGTTAACAAAAAGCTGTGACTGAAGTTGCTGTGCTTAACTGCAGAAAAGATGAAAATAAGCAAAGCATTATGCTACTGTTAGCCATTCATTTCATTGAGTGGAAAACAATTGTCAAGAGTAGTAATTGATACTGAGTCCATACAAATTTCATACTTATTCACATTCAAAATTAAAGACTGAAAATTAAATAAGACATTAAGCATAAATAAGTACTTCATAGTTGCTCTAATTTCAACAATTTCTTTTTAAGTAAAGTTCAAACTATGTTATCTTTTTTTATTCTTGTTATTAAAAAAACCAAAGGCTATTTTAACACTGCATCACATGAACCTGACTGCTTTAATGTAAAACAAAGGCCACATTACAAGTTTCTTGTGACCCATTCCTTCAAATATCAGATCTGATCCTCAATTTAACTGGTTCAGGTTTTTAAGTCTCACCATGTTATATTATACTTACAAATCACCCTTGGCATGATTTCACCAGTGCATAACATAGTATTGCTTACTGTAGTTAGCCAGCATGCCAACTTCTTATTTTGTAACTATTAATAGAAATTGAAAGATCAGGTCACCTAACTCCTCTTCTCCTGAAACAACGAGCTTTAAACTAGACTTTTCATATCTGAAGTGTAGTACATTTCCCTCAGCATTCTGAAAATAAAGTATATTTTACAGATCTCTGTCTCAAAACTCTCTCAAAGTCCCTCTCAACAAAGCTCCCAGTACTTGATTCCACAGGGATACCGAAGTCCTGATATTCAATCTTGAAAATAACCCATTGCCAAAAATCAGTTCTTGAACCCCTCTATTTTCTCCAGATTCTGCATAGCCATGTTATTAGTGGTGTGATGGCTTTCAATCCATGTTAGTACTCATGATGTTTAGGATCTTACACTGGAAGAAAAAAATCCCTAAGTTATTTAGTACTAGAGTTAGATAACAGATTTCTGCATCTAGTATTGGATTTGTGTCAAAAATGTTTACAGCCAGCTAAGTTTTTAAATTCTGTACCTTGCTTTGCTTCTTTGCTATTGCATATATACCTTCAATTGAAAGCCACTTGCTTAATCCCTCTCAAAAATTCAATACACTAAAACTTTTATCTTTAGCTTCAAAAAAACCCGAGTTGTTTCTCTGAATAAACTAATTCATATCCATTAAGAACCCTCTGGAAAAATTCATCCACATGACTGTTTAAAATGCTGTCTGATCATCTGATCATGTAAACAACAGCCATTAGAAATCTGTTTAAAAACTTGTACTTTGATACATTTCTCCCAGAATGTATTGCTGAATTGTAACAGTCTCCTTTTTAGTGGAAGCTTTCCACATTTATTTTGTGCCCACAGATGAATCATAGAATTTTAACCAAAATTCATGTGACCATTTTTGGATATACCAAAGATAGTAACAGACGCGGGAAAGAAAAAAGCTTTTCTATAGTATTCAGAAGTGTTTCTTTTAAAAGACAACTACAGCCAAAAAGAGCAAGTTTAAAACTTTATGGTAACATATTAAACATCCACTGACAATATCAATTAATTCAAATTGTGCAATTTATTACTTGCCATCTTTTTTTTTCCTCATGCTAAAAGCTAAAGCTACAGGAAAGATGCAACAAGGCAGAAATAGCACTGTCAATAACACTACTGACTTCTGAATGCATTTCTTGCCTGCTGACCCTAAAATCCCAATATTTAAGTAAACCTTTTTCACACACAGTCATTTGAGAACGTTAAGATAATCCAAAAGTAGAATAAAGGTTTTGCTGAAACTTAAAATGAAAAATACTGTTCTTTAAATATGGTACAGTGCAACAGATAACTCAGTTTCACACTTCAAATGGCAGTAATGAAATTGCTATCATTTGAGTCTTACAGGGCTGTATTAGCCAAAGCCCTTAGTTATACATTATAAAAGATATGCCTACTTAGAATATCTTTGCCCAATGAAAGAATCTGTTTATTGATATTATTTTCTGTAAGTTTCTCTTAAGAAAGAAACTAAGCAATTTTTTCTTTGAGCACTGGAGAATCCTACAGCCCTGCTTCTCCTGCAGTTTGACAATTGATATATACACAAACACACGTATGCTGAAAGTATGAAAAAGTCTTTATGCAATCTATCTCTAAGTGCATAAAACAGCCATAGCCTGAAAAGTTCTTTCAAGCGGACCAATTAGGAAACCCTCTCAAATGAATGCAAATGCTTTTACTAAAACGTGTAGAGTTTACTGTCCAGGTGTACTTCAAACAACAGGAAGTACATAGTCAATTTGGTATTTTCTGCATCTACAAATAGATGGTATGAATTGCTTTCTAAAGCTGTAGCAGAGTAGAGGATGATTACTCTCAAACTTCTACAGTGTTTTGCAGATTGTAGAGAAACCACATAAGAACTGTTTCACCTTTTTCTGCTGAAGGTTTAAGAAGTAGAAGAGAGGCACAACGATTATTCAAAAGGGAAAGGAATTAAAGATCAAGAGATTTTTGGAAAGAAAAAAAATTCTTAACAGGGGCCAAAGAACACTGTGACAGGAGACAAAGAGCTCTGCCCCTGCCAGGAGCTAAAAAACAAAAGGAAAAAAGAAAAAAAAAATGGGAGAAAGGGCTTCAGGTTTACTGCACAGAATCTAAAGTAAGGATACCATGATACTACCTTGCTCCAAGCAGCTGGAGAAAGCCAGAACTGGCTCTGTCAACTATAGTGTTAATGAATGCTGTATCGTTTCAGCTTTATTTTTTTTTCCTCAGTCTGCCCATAGCAAGTAGATAAACAGAATGTCATAGTTGCTACTGTATCCAGTCAATGCAGTGCTATTCAACTAAACTTATTTTACTAAAAATATCGGGTAAGTTGTACACTACCTATACAGGAACTGAGTAAAGCCATGTGCAAGAAACAAAGCAATACTACTCTTCCTCAGAAAGGGTACAGTGAAGAACGTTTCTGATCCCGACTGATGAGAGCTATGCATCATCTGCCATACAATGAGCTCAGTAACTCTGTATTAAAGTAACCCTACAGCTTTTAATTAGACATCTGTAGCATGCTCTTTAATGCTACAGACCAGTTGCTCTAAGCTTTCTGAAATGCCCGCAATGGAAATCTAGACTCTGGCACAGCAAATCCTGTAGTAAATCTACTGGCAATAGGCTTACTCTTTTCCCTTCACAGACCTCAGCATTAGTATCCCAGCGTACAAAAACACAAGACAAAAATGACTAGGCAGCAAACAGTAAGCATTTTTGTTGCATCTTTAAATTTCCAATGTTATTTTGAGAATTTTTCATGTGAAAGTCAGAAAATATTGGGACATGCTAATACAGGTCTCTATGAGCTTATCTTGGAAAATGAGCATGAGGCAGGCGTATTAAACTTTGCCACTGGTATAAACTTATTTGCACTATAGTTAATGCTTCAGTTTGTGCATTTTCTTTTTGGAAAAGGTAGGGTTCTTCTTCCACCTCTGCTTGGAAATAATGAATACAAAGTACTATAACAAAAAATCTTCAAAAATCTTAACAATACAGAATGACAGCTGAAAAACTATTTTACTCTTAATTATGAAAATATTTGCTCTGACATAGCCTTAACTTTATTTTGTGCCTGAGTGAACCAAGCTTGAAACAGTGCAAGTATTTATATTCACCAAAAATATCAGTTAGTTTTTACATAAAATGAATACAAAGTTGCTTTTATGAAGCCCTGCACTACAGATCTTTGTCAAGTTAACAGTGTATCTAACCTCTTCACTGTATCTTCTGTTGAGACATTTTTTAATGTCTTCAATGATGACTTGCAAGAGTTTATGCTTTGTTTTTATACTGGAGTTTAAAGAAAATAAACCAAGAAATACCTAAATTATTTCTAGGATTAGTCTTTGTTTTCAAGAAGGCATAACAGATCTTAAACAGCAAATCCTTCAAGATGTAGAAGATGACAAAAAAAAAAAAGCATCTTTAACATGTCTTCTCCAAAATGGAGACCTAGCTACACTGGAAAGATTCTGAATCACAATGCTTCCTCTTCTTGGTGCTCAGCATTCAGTCTCTTGCAACTTCCAGAATCAACTTCAGCAGTTCACTGCTCAAAGACAGGTTGGTGGTATATGCAGACTTTTTTTTTTTTTTTTTCTTTAAGATATTCTAGCTTTAACTTCTCAACAAACAAACAAACAAACCACAAAACAAACAAACAACCCAAACTTCTCAAGTCAGTACTGCCAGACTCAAATGAAGGTACAAACCCATTTTCCTCTCCTTTTCTGGTCATTAGGTAAACAATTTAGGATACTATAGACCAAGATTTAATTAAAAGACACAGTTGTAACAGGCAGGGGACATCTGCTTCACTTTCATTCCTATAATCCTTTTGGACATAAATAGGATTACAAACATACTAACAATATCAAAGCTATAGAAGCAATCCCTTCAAGCCCCAAAACTACGATAACTGGAGGCTTTAAAAGGACAGTTGACAGTTTCTGCATTCTACTAATATTCTCATGAAGTGCATGCATACTGTCGAAGATGGAAGGTTCCCACACCACATCCTGAGGATTTAAAAAAAAAAAAAAAGACGACAGGAATGATCTGTTTTTCAGGGGCTGCTAAGATACAGATTTCCTTATTAAAGGAGATGATCCTTACTGTAACAAATAAAACAGACATATTCCTACTGAGGCAAGCTCACCACATGAGCAGTTAACATGTTCTGTCAAAAAAACAACACAAAAAGCCTTACTCAAGTTTGAATCATCACAGCATTTATGGGGCTTACAATGCTGCTTCCAACAGTCTATACCCGCCTGGACTGCAACCCATGGCTTGAAATTTTAAGTCTCAACTACTGCTTCCTAACCCTGCAAGCATTCAAATAATAAAAAAATAACGCTTTCCTGTAATTCTTGCTTCCATTAAAAAGCTTCTAAAAAGAAACGAGCGTTTTCCTCATCACTCAGGACTACTAAACGTGTAATTTCCGTGTGTGCGCGCTGCTCCTCCAGGTTTTCAAAGCAACCGACTAACCCAGACGACACGAGACAGCTCCAGAGCAGACAGTCAGGACGCCCGCGTCCCTGCCACAGGCAAGTATCACCCAGGTGAATCGCACGGCGGCCCGGGGGGAGCTCTATGGCCCCCGAGCCTTGCGGCCGGTCCTCCCCCTTCTCACCGGTGCCTATCTGACCGGCAGCCGTTTCACCGAGCGGGGGGCACTGGGGACAAGCAGCCGCGCTCGGGGCCGCTGGCCAGACGCGACCTGCCCGCCCGCACCTTCCCGCAGGGGACTCGCCGCGCCCGGCCGGGTGCCACTGCAAACCCCGCCGCCGTCCCCGTCGAGAGGCTGTCAAGGAGCCTTTCATCCCCCCTCCCCCGCCCGGGCCCAGCCGCCTCCGCCGCCCCACCGTGTCCTCACCCCTTCCCCTCCCGAGCGGCGCGGCCCTCGCAGCCCCTCTCACCCGCGCCGTTTTCTCCGGCAGCTTCTTCTTGTTTCGTTTCTTCTGCTCGTCGCCTTTCAGGTGCAGCTGCCCGGGGCCCGGGCCCGCCGCCTTGCCCTGGCCCCCGCCGGCTGTCAGGCCCGCGCCGGCCGCCTCGTCGCCCTTCCTCTCCGCCGCGCCCCGCGTTGGCTTCTTACGGAGGCCGCCTCCGCAGACCACGGCCAGTAGCAGCCCCAGCAGCCCCAGCCCCAGCGCGGCCGGGACCACCAGGGCGAGCCAGGTGGGCAGGCCCTGCGGGTCGAGGCCCAGCTCGAGGCCCAGCTCGGCGCGCAGCAGGCCCAGGCCGCCCGACAGGACGTCCCGCACCCGGGCCGCCGCCTCCTCGGCCTGCTGGGCCGCCGCCTCCTGCCAGCTCCCCGCAGCCATCGCGGCCCCCTGCCCCGCAGAGGCCCAGACCGGGCGGGGCGGCGAGGGAGCGCTCAGGCCGAGCGCATCGCGGCCTCAGGAGAGCCGCGCTCGCCTGACCGAGCCGGAACCGCCAGGGGTGGGGGTGGGGGGGGGGGGGGTGGGTGAGGGGAGGACGGGACACGAGCGGAGCCTCGGCGGGACGCAGCCGCCTCAGCCCCGGAGGCGCCCGGGTCTCCTCCTCTTCCTCCCCGCCCTCCGCCTCACGCGCAAACGTCACCGCCCCGCCGAGCGCCCGCCGCTGCCGCAGCGCGCCGCCGCCATCACCGCCGCGCGCGGGGCGGAGCTCTCCCGCCTCCTCAGCGGCCGCCTGGCGTTCGCGTCCTCCTCCTCCTCCTCCTCCTCCTCCTCCGCCCCGCCCTGCCCAGGGCGGTGCCGGCCGCAGGGAAGGCGAGGGGCGGTGCGGGGAGCAACCTCGACGTGGCAGCCAGCGAGAGGGGCGGGGGCCGGGGGGGCCGAGGGGCGGCTTGGCGCCGCCCCTGCGGCCGGGGCGGGAGACCCCGCGGCTCCTCGCACCATGATGGGGCGGGCGGGCGGCTGCGCCCGGGGACGGCGGCCTGAGGAGCGGCCACTTGTCGGCCTCTCCCGCCGCTTCGGCGGGCCGTGCCTCTTCCCCTGTGGGCACCCCCCACAGAAACATGCCCGTGCTGCAGGACGTGCGGCGCTGCGCGGAGCGGGCCGCCCCCTCGTGTCCCAGCCCCGGCCGGGCCTTCCCAGACCCGCGGCAACGTGGGTGCATTTCCACGTATCGGTCGCCGGTCAGCTCTATTTTAGTTTGCGGTTGCCCCAAGGAGGTGGCGCGGCTCCGGTGCGGATGCGTTAACTGCCGGTTTGTGGGTGCTGTTACCCCCGGTGTAAGTCCAGGATCAGCCCTGGGGCCATGCCAGAGGCCTCTGGGACTTGCAGGTGGAGGCGCCTTCCTGTCAGGCCTCAGAGGCCGGGATCAGGGCCCCGCAGAGGCCATCTCTCCTGCAGAGAAGGCCTTTCAAAATGTTGCAACAACAAGAAAGTGTGCTTTTAGTTATTTCTAAAAATACTAGGCAGTATAACAACATAGATATTTTTAACGAGCCATGTTTTCTGAGATCTTAACTCCCACAAACTGGCTTTAATGCATCAAATTAACTTTGTGAAAAATACAGCTGTGTATATAACAGTGGGAATTGTTTTGTCATTAGGAACTCCAAAACTGCATTTCCCCACAATAAGCCCTAAAATTTTGACCCCAAATATACATAATAATTTTTCGGAAATCGGTCTCACGGCATCCAGAGCTTCTGCAGAATTTGAACTGTCAGAACCTCAGAGCTGGCAATGTCAAGTGACTTTACACTGACTATAGTCTTCTGCAGTGGTGTGTTGCTGGAAATCCCATTCTTTCAATTTGCAATTCTACTTACAAAAAATGTACCCCTCTCATAGCCTGCTAGAAAAATATCTGGGTTCAGTGCATTGAAATCTGCATGGGACACTTGAAATTTAAATTGTAGTAAAATAAAATTTGTCTAAACAGCACAGTGGTAGCTTACACGGCCTTCATATGCACATAACTTTGTTTTGTAAAGTCAATATATCACATACAAGTATTTTTATGTTTTTACTGCTTTCAAAGTTTTTTAGTAAAGTACTCACAAATTGCTTCTAAGTCCAAATTGGTTTTTATGATGCCAACAGGCAGTCAAGTCCTGCTTTTCTAATTGACTTCAGTTGGAACAAAGGATATTGCTGGAAGTAGTGGTAGCAACAATCTCAGGCAGAGCATTTTACTGGTAGACATTTATATGCTTTTAGAGGATTTTTTTTTAAATTCAAAGTCATAATACTTTATTTTTTTATAAGCGTTTTGTGCTTTAGCATAGACCATACACATTTATCGGAAAATATTAAGTATCATTGTACTGGTTGTTGCACAATTCAGCCACCCTAACATGCCAAATAAATTATTCTGCAAGTAGTTTCTTTGTTTAAGATATTGCCCTATATAGATAGAGGTGATGGAACAGTGGTCACATTGTTTCAGTTCTAAATACATTAGCTGAAAAAATATGCCTAACGCATTTGAAAGCATGATTCAGCTACAGTGGATGTTGTGGGGTTTTTTGTTTGGTTGTTTTTTTTTTTTTTTTTCTTTAAACCGAGGCCATAGAACAGTAGATATTGTTCATTTTAAAGAAAACATGAGGAACTTGGTGGGGTTGAATTCCACAATACAAGTGATTGAGTTTAAGACCCGTTGAAGCTTTCTAAATGCAGCACCGTGGCACCACCGAGTGGCAGTGTCGTGAATAGCCGAGCAGCCGTAGGAAACAGATTTGTGTGGAAAAAAAAAAAAAGATCCTCTCTTGAAAGTAGCCACTTTCGGTTTGATTTGGCTGGTGAAGCAAATTAAGCTGAACGTACTAAATATCTTTTTATTCCGAACTAATGAGATATAGCCATAAATCGAGATACAATTTGTAGCAAATTGAAATATTTTGAAGAAAGTTTGTGTGACTCTTTAAAAATGGTGGGAACAAACATGCTACTCTGACAGTACTCATCAAACGAAGCAAATGTTCTATTTCATACTAACTTAGTCTAGTATTAAGCTTCAAAGGTCTTAATAGATTTGATCACAGCTACCCCAAGGACTCTTTCTGACAGTCCTGAATATAAAACATCTTTCTTACGTCATTGTCCTAAGGATCACAGCAGAAAGCTGAAAGACACATTCCAAAAGAGAAAATAATGACAACACCACCAAAAGGAAGGAAGACAAAGCTTATTTTTTTTTAATGTAATCTCTCCCTGCAAACATTCCTTATTTTACCACAGCTGCTCTTAGATATACCCTATATAATAGCTTTCCACAACCATATATAAAACTCAGCACCTGCCATTTGACATGACATGAGGAAAAAGTAACTATTGCTTCATAGATCTCAAAATACCTGTTCCATGCGTTTGTTATGGTTGTCTCAAACAGTATTGAAGCCATATGTCTTGCAGCTCTAGATACTCTTTAGACTGGAAGTCAGATGGATAGAGCAGAAGCAAATTAAGCCTCTCAGCATTTAGATCAGAATCTCAACAAAACATATTCAAGGTTTCTCGTGTGTCAGGAAGTTGAAAAAATCTTGAATAGGCAATTATGCTATCTCACGTAGATCATGACTGCAGATTGCTTTAAGGTGAACTCAGTACATAATTCATTAAAAATACTAAGGCAGATACTCTTTATGTATCTCTTTACTCCCTCCTGAAGGAGGGAACAACAAAAAATCCCTGACCCAACAATCAACATCCTTGGCAATGTTAACAAATACCCAGGAAAGGGATGAGTAGTTCGCAGACAGAGTTTTCCTTGAGAAATTACTCATCTGGGTCATGGCTGGGTGGCTTGGGCTAAGACTCAGCCCAGGCTAAGGACTGAGCTTAGAATTAAGGATTGGGTCAGGAGCAGGAGAGCCATCACATCTAGAGATACACTTGGAGTGGAGCTACCAAGGGTGACCAAAGAGGGATAGGACATGAAAAGAGTTCTTCCCTGAGACATTTTTCATCCAGGCCTTGGCTGGGCGTGTTGGTGGAGGCTCAGCTGATGTCTGGAGTTAGGGTTAGTGTTATTGTTACCTACATGGTTGGGAGAGAGATAAAGCCTAGACCTATAGTTGGTGTAGGGCAGAAAAGGAGCAACCAGAGTAAGGGGTAGGCTGCAAAAGTAATTGTTCCCTGAGATCTTTTTAACCTGGGTGTTAGCTCAGGGTCTGGAGCTAAGGCTCAACCCATACTTTGCATTCAAACTAAGTTACAGTTTTAACAAGGCAGAGCCTAGAGCTCCACTTTGAGTCAACTTGAGAAAGCATTGCAGAAGGAATTATTTTCTGATAACTTGATCATCGTGGCTATGACCTGGGGTCTTGCGCTAGTCTCTGTTGATACCAGGTGCTAGAGTGGATGCTGCAGTTAGACTTAGGGACAAGGAACAGACAAAGTTTGGATTCCCATTTAGAGTGGGGCAGAAAAGGGGTTGCAAAAAGAATTACCCTCTGAGAAGTTTCTCATCCGGTTGTTGGTTGGGGATTTTGGACTAAGTCTCGGCCCAAACCTACGGTTAGGGGTCCGGTTATGTTCGGATTTTGAAGAAGAGAGAAAGCCTAGAGCTCCCTTTAGACTGGAATTGGAAAGGGATTGCCAAAGGAAGGAACAGGGGACAAAAATAATTGTCTGATAAGGACATGTTCACCTGGGCTATGGCTGGGGATATTGGGCTAGAGCTCACCTGACACCTAGGTTTGGGGTAAGGGTTAGAAGAGACACAAAGAGTGGGAGCTCCAGTTTAGTGGTCTGGAAAGGGGCTGCCAAAGGAAAGAATGGAGTGTCAAAAGGATTCTGAGATCTTTTCTACCTGGGTCATGGCTGAGATCTTGTGCTGGGCTTCAGCTGACATGAGGACATATTTATCTGAATCAAGGCTAGGGTATTTTAAATCTCATCCAACACATTTGGGGTATTGGGGGCTAAGTCTCCACCAACACATAAGTTTGGGGTTGGGAGGGAGACAAAGCACAGAGCTCCATTTGGAGAGAGGCTCGAAGGGGGTTGGTGATGGAAGGTGTAGGTTGCAAAAAAACCTTGTTCATCTGGGTTATGTCTGGGGGACCTGGGCTAACACTCAGTGACTGTGTGTTCTCAGAGTAGAATGATTTCAGCAAGTCTTTGAACAATTTCAGTTTTTCTGATGCAGTGCTTCAGGAAGGTTTTCTTTCCCAATTAAGGGGAGAGGAAGAGGACAATTCAGTTAGATCAGTGATCCATGTCCCACTTTGACCTTGGAAGTCCACCTTATGTGTTTTTCCTGTTGGCACAATCAGATTTCTGAGCTGACACAGAATCCTAAATCAAAATTCACTTTTAAGGAGTACAGTGTTCTTGAAAATATTTTTAAAATTTACATTATTTTTCATTATAGTTCACATTCTTGTGCTTAACCATATCAATTCAAGTATAGAAACATTCTGACAAAAATCATAAACTTAATTCCCTGTATGAAGGATCAGTCTGTTCTCATTAAACTATTAAGCACTGTTTATTTGACATAAATAGTGTTTAGTCATCAAAGCTAAATTGTTGTTACGGCTGATAGATCTCATGAGTGTCTTGGGAGGTGAAGAACACTTTGGCAGACTGTTCACGTTCAAATTTCTATCAGCCCTAAGCACTGAGAAAAATAAATATGCAAGAATTTTCTACCCAGCTGAGAAAAAAATCCCTTTGAATTAACGGAGAGCAGACACCAAATTATAGGCCTATTAGCTCATATCACTGGTTATACGAAAATGTTTTCTGTATTTTTTCAAGTGTATGTTAAATATCTCCTGTAATATGTCTTCTAACATTTATCTTTGGAGAGTTTTCATTGCTTTATTTTATAGGCAAGGCAGTTTTCCTAATACAGCATTTTAATCAAGAGGTGGTTGCTGTTCATACAGATGGCACCGAGTGAACTTGAAACCATGTGGTTCATTTATTAACAATACAATTACAGAATCCACGTGTGCAGGCTCATTTATGCATTTAGCCTTTTGCACTGCTCTCTACATTGCTGACTCTCCCATGCTGTCAGTACCTGAGCTAGCTAGTGGCAGAAGCAACAGGGACATCAGCATGTGTGTATTCAGGCTCTTTTAGTTGTTTCTATATGTTCTACTCTAAATGATGTTGTTACAGACTTGGACTGGTTTCTGTCATTCTGACCTAGAGGTAGGTGGGAATATTCCTAAATACCACAAGTTATCTGAAAACTCCAGGGAAATGACAGTTATGGAGGGAAATGTCTCTGTTTCATTGAGCTTTTGGTGCAGCACACCTGGGGCTCCCACAGGCAGACAAATCTGGGCCTGTTCTCTTGATAACTCATAGAGCAGGGTATTGTGAAGCCTTGGCTGTGAGGTCTACCACAGAGAAGACCTGTTCTAGGCAGCCATACTCTTGGAAACCCAGAAAACCCAAACCATTGCCTGAGCTAGCATATCATGGGTTTTCAGTCCATTTTTTACTAGATAGAAAGCTGTATAGTCCCATGAGAGAAGAAAAAAAACCCCAACCAGTCAGGCATGAAAGTATGAATAATACATAGAACATATGTGAATTCAGTCTGCACCATCAATACTGGAGATGGCATTTCCTAACTTTTGGGTACTTGATTTGGCATTCTTAGTTATTGTTAATGTGAGAATTTACATACCAATTAGACTTTTTAGAAGATCAAATAAGAAAAAAAGTTTTTGTGATTTTAAAATCTACTTCAGACTGAAATTATTCCTATACAGAGTAAAAACCTGAGTCTTATTTAAAACTTGTTGAAATCTGACTCCCTGAAAGATCACACTGTCTATAGTATGTATGTCTATAGTGCTCATTAAAATAATCCCAGAGATTGTTTCAGTCCCTGGCCCTGGGGTGGCCCACACCAGCTCCTACTCATGCTGCTTAAGACTCTCCTATAGCTGATGGGCTGTGTCTGTACTGAATAGGTTGTGCCTCTGGGTTTCATTTGGGTGCCATGTGATGTTCCTATTACTCTAAGAGATAGCTACTATTTTTTTTTTAGGTTTTTTGTTTTTTTTTTTTCGGTGAGGGCTGTGTTGCAGCTTGCCAGAGTGAGGTTTGTATAGAATGAAATTGAGGGGTGTATGCTTTGCTGTACACCATAAGGATCTGTGACGATGTTTCAACACATGAAGACTCTGAGGTCAGACAAAGCCAAACCTTGTCAACAGTGCTTACAGTAAACTATCCTGAGCACTCTGCCTGAATTTTGGTTGGAAAGTTAGCCGGAGTCGTCCAAAACAAACCCAGGATGCAAAGTAATGGTTAAGGACTGTGAATGATCCAAGTAAGTGATTCAGATTTACTTTCTCCTCTTTTATTTACATAAATAGATTTATATAAAATGTTTAACTTAGGTACTGAAAAGAAGTGTTTGCTTTTGAAAATTTCCTCCTAGACATTATGCAAGCTCAACCTGAAAGTTTAAAGTAGAGCTTGAAAGACCACCTAGATTTATAGGAAGTTTTGTGCATTAGCTACCAGACCAATGCTCTCTGGTAATCATGTAGTTGTTACTTAATCATTCCGTGTATGGTTTTGATCTAAACCAGAGCACTACTATGCAAAAATTTCACATTTAGAATTACTGAGTAACTTAGGTTGGAGTGACCCATCTATTCCCATCCCGTGCACAAAGCAGGGCTAACTGAAGTTTGATCAGGGTGCTCAGCCTTGTCCAGTCAGGTTTTTTAAAGTCTCCAAGAATGGAGATTTTTCAGGTTCTCTAGTTTCAAGTTTCAGTGCTTGTCCACACTCTTGTTGTGAAAAATACTATTTTTATATCCAACTGGAATTTCCTGTGATGTGGCTTGTAGCCGTTGCCTCTTGTCTATTTGGTGTACACATCTGAGAAGAGTCTGGGCCTGTTTTCTCTTTAACTCTTCTTTAGTCAGCTGAAGACAACAATTAATTTCCGCTTAGCCTTCTCTTCACCAGGCTATCAAAACCAACTCTCCTTCTATGTCATATGCTCCAGCCTTCTAAGTATTGAAAAAATACTGAGAAAACGGTGAAGTTTACACTGAGAAAATACATTACAGAGCCTGAAAATCAGTATCTAAATAGAAAGAAAGCTGGGAAGTAAACATATTTTGGACTGAAAGCTAAACCAGAACAATGAGGACAATGGCAAAAATTCATTTCTGAAAAGGCAGAAACAATTTTGGTAAATCAAAATGTGAACCATGTCTTTTTTCCTGTTTCATTTAGAGTTATTTCTTTTGCTTAGTCTTTTTTCTCTTTTGACTTAGGCTATTTTTAAAATGAAAAAATGATCTTTTGAAACAAAAGTTTGTCTTTTAAAGCTTTTGGCATTTCTGAACAGAAATACTTTATTGCAGAGATGTTAAACTATTTCAACCTATATGGATTTTCCACCCTGTCTTCTAGCTAAAACTGCTAGTCAGCAGTTTGACTCAAATTCATGAACACTTCCCTTTAGTTCCATTTTACCATATTTTTTGACTTTAAGAAGCATTTTATAACTTCCAAAAGGGGAAGAGGCCTAAACGTTTCATTAAAAAAATGAAGACCTAAAAAGTCACAGGTGTTTAATTCCACATATTTTTCAAAGCATGTTCATGATCATGAACCAGTATGATGCAAACACTGCAAACTACACACCGTATTTCCTGAGCAGCAACCCAGCTTTCTACCTGCTGCTGTGCTGTCTCTGTTCTATCAGCACATCTTACTGGCCTATGGCCTTTGACTTTAAGAAAATTCTGCATGTCCCCTGTCTTTTTTCCATTTTATTTGTAAAGTCTCTTTGAATTAAAAAAAAAAAAAAAAAAAGAAAAGCAGTCTTCTAACCTTCTAACCTAAGGACTAACTTTTATGATACTTAGGTTTATTATGTGTCGTTAATCGGAGACTATTCAACAATTGCTGCTCCATTTTTACTGTGTCTAAAATAGACATTCTATTTCCTGCATTAAAATCATACTCTCAAATCCTCTCATGAAGTGTGGGATATTCTTTGGGGAATTATACTGAACAATAATAAGAAAATACTCTCAGGATATCAGCAGTCCATCTGCATTAGGGAAGAAATAACATACTTAAAAATCTTTACAAGAGAATGGACTCCTATTAAATCCAGGTGATACAATTATGCAGATGCAAAAGTGCCTCCAATGGTTACATGCAATTCCAAATGCTGATGTCTGGATTATCTTTTAGAGTATTTCTATTTATGGTGTCCATTTTCCCCAAAGTGCTCTGGGATAAATCATAGAATCATGGAATAGTTTGGGTTGGAAAGGACCCCGCCATGGGCAGGGACACCTTCCACCAGACCAGGTTGCTCAAAGCCCCGTCCAACCTGACCTTGAACACTGCCAGGGAGGGGGCAGCCACAGCTTCTCTGGGCAACCTGTTCCAGTGCCTCACCACCCTCACAGTGAAGAATTTCCTGTTAATATCTAATCTAAATCAACCTTCTTTCAGTTTAAAACCATGACCCCTCATCCTGTCACTACACTCCCTGACAAAGAGTCCCTCCCCATCTTTCCTGTAGCCCCCTTTAAGTACTGGAAGGCCTCTATAAGGTCTCCCTGGAGCCTTCTCTTCTCCAGGCTGAACAACCCCAACACTCTCAGCCTGTCCTCGTAGGGGAGGTGCTCCAGTCCCCTGATCATCCTTGTGGCCTCCTCTGGACCTGCTCAAGCAGGTCCATGTCTTTCTAATGCTGGGGACCCCAGAGCTCGGTGCAGTACTCCAGATGGGGTCTCACAAGAGCAGAGTAGAGGGGGAGAATCACCTCCCACAACCTGCTGGCCACAGTGCTCTTGATGCAGCCCAGGATGTGGTTGGCTTTGTGGGCTGCGAGTGCACATTGCTGGCTCATAGTCAGTTTTCCATCCACTGATACCCCCAAGTCCTTCTCTGCAGGGCTGATCTCAACCCACCTGGTTCCCAGCCTGTATTTGTGCTTGGGATTGCCCTGACCCATGTGCAGGACCTTGCACTTGGCCTTGTTGAACTTCATGAGGTTTGCACAGGCCCACCTCTTGAGCCTGTCAGGGTCCCTCTGGATGGCACATCCCTTCCCTCCAGCGTGTTGACTGCACCACACAGCTTATTGTCATCGACAAACTTGCTGAGGGTGCACTCAATCCCACTGTCCATGTTGCCAACAAAGATGTTAAACAGCGCCGGTCCCAAGACCGACCCCTGAGGAATGCCACTCGTCACTGCTCTCCACTTGGACATCGAGCCCTTGACTGCAACTCTTTGAGTGTGAGCATCCAGCCAATTCCTTTTCCACTGAGTGGTCCATCCATCAAATCCATGTGTCTCCAATTTAGAGACAAGGATGTTGTGTGGGATGGTGTCAAATGCTTTGCACAAGTCCAGGTAGATTATGTCAGTTGCTCTTCCCTCGTCCACCAAAGCTGTAACCCCATTGTAGAAGGCCACCAAATTCGTCAGGCACCATTCACCCTTAGTGAAGCCATGTTGGCTGTCACCAATCATCTCCTCATTTTCTTTCTGAAATACTTCACTTCTTGCAGTAGCATTGAAACTGTAGTGAAGAGAGGAGATTTTTAAAAGGATCAATAGATGTTTCATATATTCACAGGGCACAAATGACGTACTATGTGCTCCAGAGTGGACGTTAGGTGTTTTTCCCTTCCTGTTGGCCCTGTTTCTTTTACTGCCATTTCTGCAACCTCATCCATTTGTCCTCTGACTTATCTTCCTCCTAGTCCTTCCTGTTCTCCTGGATCTTGCCATGTTTTTCATTCCAGATTTATGCCTGCACTCTTGCCCTTTCCTAATTCCATAGTCCCTGTAACTAATTTTCTGATTTTTTTTTAGTCATTAAGCATATGCAACTGTAATATATAACATAACTGAACAAGAAACAAGAACTAAAATATAATATAGTTGAAAAGTTTGCTAGCCTTTACTCCAGTTTTACATCTTGCTTTTATCCTGTCTGTGTTATCGTGCAGTGTTCAGGGCAAGACAATACCTTTTTTGAGGCATCATTATAATTTTTTTTGTGGGATTGGGTACACTGGCGTCCCCTTCATGATGTGCCTTGGGGCACCTCTACAACATTGCTTTTAGTTACTGCTGTAAGGACCGAAACGAATGGATCAGTCTGTCTGGGAAAAGTATGAAAGAGGCTCCATCTGCTATATGTGTTAGAGGAGAACAACACATCCTGAAATAAAGAGAATTTGACTTAGTGTACTCCATTTTTGGCTCTTCCTTAGAGATCTCGTATCTGTCTTGGCTGCTAGGGAGCACCTGGCACATTTCCAGCCTGGTTAAATTGTCTGTCAAGGCTGATAGCTACCCAAGCCTCCAAAAAATCACAGCAGAAATCAAATCAGCTTTTGGAACTGACTTTTCTTAAAGAAGAGGAGAACTAGAGAAATTTAGTTCTCAGGAAAGAGGAGAAGATGCTATGGTGCTGGAGAAGGGCAGATCAGGAGGATGAAGGGTAGTCAGAGACTTACAGTATCGGGAAATTGTCTGGGATGACTTAAAAAGATACCTTTCATCTGGTCCCCTGTGCTCCCATCATCAGCCATGGTAGCAACTGCTTGCAATATACTAGGGTACAAGGGAAAAGTGAGAACTGCATTAATAGTAATAACGACACTAAAAATGGCTTCTTTCCTTCTATTATCAGGATTCCTAATCAGTTATGTGACATTTTAACAAGAAGTCACTGACTAGGAACACTGGATGTGGTTGTTGAGATGCTGCAGTAAAGTGTTAGAAAACACAATTTCCAAACTTCCACTCATTTAATGTATTTTCTCTGCTCTAAGACTGTCAGCAGCTTTATCCAGCACTGAAAAAATGATGCAGATCACCTAGAAAGCTTTGCACTGTGGTGTCAAGTAGAAAAACCAGGCGAGCAGCATCTGGAGAAAAATGCCCAGACCAAAGTGTTGGACAAGCATAGTTCTCCATGCCTTCCTTGCACTGATCCACTCAGTCAGAAGCCACCAAAAAGAATAGCAGGACTTCACAATACTTCCTGCTTTCTGAGGAGCATGCCAATCATGCTTGTACTTTTACTCAGTATTAACAATTCTGACAGTGTTGAAAACATGTAGTCTTTTTGGTTCAGCTTGTCTTTAGATAAAATTCATGTTAGACTTGCACATTTTGAACATTAGGTGTTGCTGAACACTCCTTGCAGGTGCAGAAGTAAAAAAGAAACAAAGAATGGGCTATGATTTAACTGCTTAAATGATCCTTGGATAGTCCAAGTTCTTCACCTACTTATTATTTATATTGTGCAGTGAGTTCACTTGAGGAACCCACTGCAATGTGTAGTGTACAAACAGAACAAAAAGACAGTTCCTGTCCCTGAGAACTTCCTTTCTTTATGATGAATATTGGTAGGTATCTCCTATCCCTTCTACTTGGTTCAAAAGTATTTATTGAACATACAATCCTTGGTCATGTTATCCTTGCACAGCATGCAGAAAGCTTGAATCCTGTGCACGTGCAGTCAGTCCTCCACACAGGTACTCAGTGCCTTCTTCCAGAAATGTTTGCCATGCCCTTGTCCCTTTTGTGCCTCTCTCCCAATTTTAGCAGTTCTGCAGCTTTGGGAATTTGTCCTTATGATAACAAGTGGGAGGAGTTTAAAACAAAGATGAACTACCCAGAGACCAGGGAACTGAAATGCTTCTTAATGGAGAGGTGTAAAGACTTGCCAAGACCATGAAATCATGTCAAGAAGTGTCACAAATGATCCCCCTGAGCTCAGTATGGGGCTTTGTGTTGACATGTGCTTGTGAATTGAAGCTCAGACATCCAGAAACTGGGCTACAGAGAGGCAGCAGCAAGTTCCAAGTGAGTCTCAAAAGACTTTTTTTAGCTCTGTCTCAATGTTGCCAGCTAAGAGGGGGAGGGAGAAATTTTGTGCATGGGGACTAAAAACACATCGCCCCACATTTGAACTGTATTTACATGATTTAGATTCTGTCTTCCTGACACCAGCCCAGGAGAGTGAAATAATTTTTTGATACTAAAAAAAAAGAATATTTTCAAGATGTCATTTTTTTTTTCTTTCTGATTTTTTTCCTCTTAATACTAATTAGCTGCAGCACATAAGACAGAGCTGCTGTTGCAGAGCACAGCTTTTTCTGGGCACTAGGCAGCAATACCACAGCAATACCACACTCTCTTTGCACTCACATGAACTCAAGACAGGAACAGACAGGAGTGGACTGAGAAAGATGAAAGAAAATAGCTTAGAATTTAGAGGAGGTTGAAAAAACTGCTTTTGACCGCTCAGGAAAGGTTTGGTGCCTGGGAACCTTTGCCACCAGAGAGCAATGGAAGCCTTTAAGTACACACATCACCCACTTAGTTTAAAAGACTTCCTTGTCTGTCACTGAATAACATGGGTTGTTCTTTCATATTTATTCTAAATCCAGACTAAAGAGACTAAAGATCTGTTGTGGAAGCTTTAGTAAGACAGTCTTAAAATTTTACTCCAGATACACATGAAGTATTTTAAATATTTGAATCCTTTTCCTTTATTTTTTTTGCTAGTTAGCAAAACACACAATTTTACAGGACGTTAGAGATTTTATATGCAGTTTTTCAGGCAGCAGTGAGTCAGTGCCCATTCTAAACCTACTCATCAGTAATGTTATACACATGGCTAAGTTTCTTCTAGTCTCATATGTATTTTATATTTCCTCTTGCTCTCATGGAAATGGGCATTTTCACTACAGTCTTCAGTGGATAGGGGCAAGGCTTCTGCTTGTCTCTGCGTTACTTCCTCCCCGTGCTCCTCAGTTGCATGAGAAAATGGCATCCTGTTTATTGCTGAAGTCACAAAATAACTTTTATTCTAACCATGATTATGAAAATCCAAAAATAATGGATTACTAACTCTAGAGTGCCCCTGAGACCAATGTGGTCTTCAAAAATTATGAATAAACTGGTGGGGAATTCTTGAGATTAGGTTTCTCAACAAAATTATTGTATGGCCAGGGCCACAGTGGGATCTTCATGTGACCTGGTGCAAGAAATGCAGCAACTTCCAGGCAACTGTTGGGACTCACTGCCAGCTGCCCACAGCTCTGCCCACGCATCTTGGCCTCTCCAGGCTGTGGTTCTTGATGTGCTGACTCTCTGAACATGAAATTATGCTTTTCAGCTCCCTTCATACCAGAATAAATGTAAATACCTGAGGTTCATTTTTAAAGCAGCATGCAAGAATGAGGGAGGCACCTCTACAGTAGGTTGAGGTGGTAGATCACTGTGTCTCCTCCTTTATACCTCCCTCCCACTCTGAAGAAAAGGTAACCTAAGACAAATGCATGCATATACACACATGCACAACCTTTCTGAGGAAAGTGATAAAACCAAGTAAAAACATACTGTCTTTGACAGGTGGTATGTTTATTGAAGTGAAAGACTTCAGCCACCTATGTTCACAGCACATCTTGGCCAGCGAATAACAAGGTTTCCTTGACTACACTAGTAGTAAATGCAACATCAGAGCAGATCATTGAATGAAACAGGAGGAAAAGATAGTGTTTAATGACATCATTTGGGGATGTTTTCCTATAGCCCATGCCTCAGACATAGTCCACTGAGACATACGTCCCATATTGCTCAAAGAGTCTTGAAATAAATGATGACTGGGAATACTCAGTCTGACAGAGTTCTTAAACCAGTAGTAATCTCTGATGCAAATAAATCTCAGCTCTAGTCCCACCCTATCTCCTTGACTGACCACTTTGCATTCCTCAGCTCGCGTCTCCATGCTTTCCTTACCCATACTGTTTCTTCTCTCCTAGCTCCTCATCTAGTCTTTCTTCCTCAGCTTCCCCATTCACAATGATTTCCAATCTCCTCCTTTAAATCTGTCATTTGATCTCAGCTTCTTGTTCTAGTGTCTTTTCCTAGACATTTCCCACCATTTCCACCATATCTAATCACTAATTAAACCTATCTCCCTTTCATACCTCCTTCCTACCAACGTATTTTTTCTCTCAGACTCCTCTAGATCTTCATCTCAATCCCATCTCAAACTGGATCCTAAGCTACCCACCCCAGCCTTTTTTTTCTTCTCAGTCATTCCCATCCCACTACTCTCAGCACCTTGGCAGCCCATTCCAGCTTTCCTCCCTCATGCTGCAGCTTCCACCCCACCCCACTTCACCCCACCCCACTCTATCCCACCCCACTCACACTTAATACAGCTGTCCTGACCAGCTCCCCTTTTCTCTGTTCCATACCACCAAGACCCAGTGTTGTTGACTGTTGAAAGTGCATCCTTGCTCTCAGATCACATGTCTGGACTCCATCAAGCAACGACAACAGCTCGAAGCCAGAAATGTGGGGAAAGTCATGTGCAACCTGAGGCTGAAGCCTGCTTGGGTGAATGGACTCTGGGAGAGTTTAAATCAAAACTGGGGTTGCTACTGAAAACATCTGTTATGCACAGGCTCCAGGGTCTATAACATGGCCAAACTGGTGAAATTTCATGAGGATAGCAAGAAGTTCATCTTTGATAAATAGGCCACCCAGCTTGCAAACAGGAAGTCCCTGTACCAAAGGATGAATATACTAAAGCTATTTAAAGAAAACCCTGCCAGCATTTTTTAACATGGTCAAAACAATGTGTTTTCTTTCTTAGCTGTGTTTTCAGAAACAGATGAAAGTTTTTGATTGAAGTTTTCTAGAAAATTATCTGGAGGCAAATATCCAGCACGGAAAATTCCCCACTGAGCAGTTCATGTGTGGCAAAATTTCATGCAGCAGATAACAGGGCTGTGGGTTGGTAAGTGATGGATAATTGTTATAATAATGCTAGCAGTCCAACCACAACACACTAATGTATTATCCAAATCAGGTGATATACTGCTGCTCACCAAAGAGTAGCAAAACCAGTGTGCAATTTCTTTTAGCTCAGAGGTGATTATAACATTTCACTCCATTCATTCACATCATGGAAATATGAATTTGAAGCCTAATGGAATACTTTCAAAAGCATTATGAAGCACGGCCAAATAACAGTGTTCTGTCAAAATCCCAAAGATATTTAATGTGAAAATCTATCTGTATGCAGCATATATGTGTGTAACAGTAGCCATCTATATCAATAATACTAATACAGAAACACTAGGTTTGATTCCCCTTTTAAAATGTTTTATCATCAAGATTAACTTAAATGCTTTACTTCTCATGTAAAATAAGAAGACTGAGAACCTTTTCTGTTTGGAAGTGCAGTATTGCTGTATTCTATGTTTGTTTCTGGCAAATAGTTGCAGAGTGGATAAAGGAAGATTGTTCTGTTGAAATGCTATGACTACAAAAAAATTTTTGGTGGGGTTTACAAGCTAAAATGGGAGCAGTGTGGGATACTGTACAGAAAAGTGAATTAGGACTCAGATCAAGTCTCTAGTCCTTTTCCATTAGGTTGCTCTGCAAATCATTTCTCTTCTGTGACTTATTTCTCCACTGGTAAACAGCATGTGAAGGTCTTTATTACATTGCAGATTAAGTTTCAATTTCTCAGCTTCTTCTAGAATGCTATTAGTTCAATTTTCCTGTGTTTGGCCACCTAACCAAATAATGTCAGCTTCATCAGTGCTCAAAAATATCCTTCCAGCAGATGGCAGATATTGCTTATCCAATGTAATCCTGTCATCCAGATCAGTAGGGCCACTGTGGGACCCAGAACATCAATAAAATCAGGAGCTAAAACCTGAATAACCGATCCTCAAGATACACATTTCAAAAAGATGCTGGGTAGTATGATTACAGTTTGCCTTATTTCTTATGTATTTAGTTAGTACAGAATTCCTAGATATATGCTTCTCTTTTGTTATGCTTTCTTTACTAAAGTATTTTTGGAAAAATATTTAAGTGAAGTAATGATAAGTGATCTAGCTGTTTAAAAATAAGGGAAACTGTTCTTATTTGGGCATGTGTTTATGGTGTTTGAGTACTAATATTTCCTGTTACTGCATCACATGAATTGCCACTGATAATGTGAATTAATTAGTCAGAATTCTTTCAGACTTTAAGTCAATTTGGCATTTTGTAACAGGATCAACTCATACAAGTCTGGCCAATGTATAACAGATTTAAAGCCTCGATATACTTCCCAGTAAATCTTGAAATCGGCTCTATTTTTACTGCCATTCATCCCACTGTACTCATTAGTTCCCTGTATCCTTTATATAAGTTCACAGAGTTTGAGAAGTTACAGTAAAGTTCACCTCATGGTGTAAGAAGCATAAAATACACTAGCTGATGGAGAGCTCTAATTTCACTACTATGTGCTTCATTCTATTATTATTTGTCTACTGCTTAAGAAAAATGTTCCCACTGGGGAAAGACAAGGCAAAGGAAATAGTAGGAAATATCTTGATATTTGCAAACAGTCACAATTCAGTGACCTCTCTTGCAGACCCTGAATTATTTTCCAGATCTGAGCTGCGGTATGAAAGACCATCTTCTATATGAATTATATGAAGTTTTCTTTCCATACTAATTTTTCTTCTGCACTATCTGAATCAAAGCTCCCAAGCTCCCACATGGGAGATGTTATAGCATCTAGGCTTTTATTCATTAGCTGTTCAGCTGAGAAGACCAAAACTATTCTTCCTTGCTACCCTAAAAATGGTATGCAAAGGAAACTAATGAGTTTTTTAACTTTTTTTGCTTGGGAGTTGGGTTTCTTTTTTTCTAGCTGGCTGGGTTATTTTGTTTGTATGGTACTCCAGAAGGCCATTTCTTTCCAGTGTTTTATTTTAGATTTTCTTCAGTCCTTTTTCTGATCTTTTCTTTAGTGAAACAGTCTTTAGAGAATGATCAGCTTGTGCCAGGACAGGGATCATTCCCTGGCAGCATCTTCACTCTTAATGGGAAATGCTACATAGCTGCTTAATATGGTTCTGTGAATATAAATCTAAATGGTCCATGAACCCCTAGAAATAAACAGGTCTTTAATATCTTTATTATGATAGCAAGTCTCTTGGAAAAACTAGATAATGCCAGATGACTCTTTATTGATATTATTACTATTATTTCTATTGATATTATTACTATGTGGGTAGGAGTTTACCCACACTTAATGTTGAAGCCATTACATTCAACACAAGGTATCACAAAGAGATTGTGAGATCATTTTTCCATTGGTTATCCAGCATAAATTTGAGTGACACACCAACTATTTATGTTGAAGGCAGTTTAATCTGTATAAGTTTCAGAATTTGTTTCTGAATTAAGGGAATTTCCTACGAGGTGTATGCCAAAGGTTAAGTATTGAAATTGTCCACTAGCAAGTCTTCTTGTCTCCTGCTTCGTAACTAACAGGGGTAAGTATGTTCAGGAGAAAATGTAACACTTTGCAAAGTCTAGCTTTCATGCCAGTGTGAAATACAGCATGAAGTGTTTAGTAGCACCTCCATCAGTATCTAACATTGGACTGTTAGACTTCAAACATGAATAAGAAGAATTTAGTATTTATAATTCAGAATTTAGTATTTCTAAATTATCTGTGCAGTCAGATGGGGGACCTAAGTGGCAGTGATTGCACTGTAGGTCTTCTTGCATGATACAATTTCTATCAAGAATAGGAAGCAAATGACACTTGGTCATAAATAGGTGTCTCAGGAGCATGTAGACTTATTTGCAAAATATTATCATTAACTCTTCTAAACATACTGTGCTGCTGTGTCATTGCCCTGATAAGGATCAGGAGATTTGCCTGGGTTTTAGTCTGGTTTGTTAAGAGCTAACCATTGTGTGCTCTTTCCCTTTCAGGTATCTGGAAGGAAAAAGACAAAAATGGGGAAAAAGATAAAGCTGACTGACTAAACGCTTCTGCTTATCTTTCCTTCTGCCCTGTTCATAGCTGTAGGTGCTGGGAGGCTGAAACATAAATCAAGTGAAACAACAATTCTCTCCTTAGATGTAATTTTTCTTTTTTCTTGAATCAAAACATATAAGCCAGATGTGACATAAATAGTGGTGTATCTAGCACATGTATCATTTCACCTCTACACACCTATACAGACCAAAACATGATGGAATATAGCAGGAAAAGAGCAGTAAGTAAGAGGAACTATTGAAGTGTAAATCTGGTTTATCACTGATGTCAGTTTCACTGTGGGATTATAATCAACATTACTTTACATAAAGTTATTTATACTATCTGATATATAAAATTAAGTTGGAATTTGGTCATGTCCTGGACAGTTTATTTAGGCATGGGATCTCCAAAGCACAAAGTTTCTATATCCCCACACTGCTGGAATTTAAAATACAGTATTTACCAGGTTGGGTGTACATGGAAGACAAGGAAAGATGGAGAAAGGACAGTCTGAGTCCTCTTATGACTCAACACATAGTATGAACAAGGCAATTTGAATCCAGTTGAGTGCTCACAGGAAGAATGCCACTCTTGTTAGAATGCCTGAGGGTGCAAAGAGGCAGACTCAACTTTCTCAGCCACGCTGCAAAGTACTTTGATGTCATAAACCCACATTCCCTTTCATTGGAAGCTCCCGTGGGAGATAGGTACCTCAAAACTTTAAAGGTCTATCTACCAGCAACTTGGTTTCTCACGGTACTGAAGATAACAGCATTTTCTTAATAGGGCTGTGAGTATAACTGTGAAACACTGTGAGTTCACAGTACAGAAGGTTATTTAAAGACTATGGATACTTCTCATTCATCATGGCGTTTTTTTTTTTTTTTATAAATCAAAACAGAACACTTGGAACCAAACTATGCAAATGAATTTGTACTACAACTGCTATAACTGAAACAAATGCTTAAATCAGTCCTAAATATAAATGCAGAGCATGAAAACAGATTTGTAAAACTTGTTGAGTTTCGCTGCATGTAAATTTTCTGTGAAAGCACTTCATAACTGAGTTTCTTTTAACACTGCTCTTCCTTCAGCCATCCACTCTGCCATGGCTGCCTGTTTACTGTGTGCTCCTTAGACATACCCCTTTATCTTTTATGAATTGATTTGCAAGAAACTACTCTCCTATTTTACATGTTCTTTGAAGGAGGATCTCAGATATGAAACCTGTGGGACAGCTAGGAATGAATCAAATCTGCTGAATCATGGAACTGCATGAAATACTATTTGTCTCCAAACAATCTTTCCCAGATTGTCCAAACCTTTATAAAGTATTTCTTCTTAATGTTTAACCTTGTTTGAATCTTGAAGACTTTAGCTGCTTGTAGTTTCTATATAAATATTTGCTCTTATTATTTGTTTTTTCCTTCTCCCTTTCCATTTGGTCTTCTCCCAAATTGGGTTGTGAGTCTCTTAGGGCAGGGGCAGCATCTAGCTGTGTTTCTGCAGGGCCTGCTACAACCAGCTTCATAAGTTTCTATAGCAGCATATACATGACTCAAGACTTCTTAAGTGTCTGGACCCAAAACATTTATCTCTGGTGAGCCGTTGCTGTCATCAGACTTTCTCTCTGCAAAACCTTATAACAAAGAGTCATCTCAGCACCCCATGCAGTGAAGAGAGAGATCCTTCAAAAGGATCCTGAGTCACAAGCACAACAGCAGCATTACTCAGGTTATGGTACAACTCAGCCCATCATAGTGTGAAAATGCTTGTGCAGTGAGCCAAAATGTCCATTTTTTTTGTCCTGAGCCTTTGTAAAGGTGGCTTTCATCTTTACTTGACCCATCAAAGCTCCACATTTCTGTAAAAGCAGAAAATCCTGACACTGATACTGGGAAGTCCTTCCTGACCCTGCCATATTATCTGGGAGAGAACTAAGGCCTCTTCCTATTTTCACATCCTTCTGCATCTTGGAAACTGAAATGTTTCCTTTTACTGCCTGAAAAGCACAAATAGAGGAGGGAGAAGGACTGGAAACAAGAACTAAGAAAACCTGCAGAAGGGCTAGGCAACTGCGCAGCATCCAAAAATCTGTGACTCTATAGCATTCTGAGGGTTTCTGGTGTGGGCTGAAGACACTCCAGGGCTTCCAGTGTAGGAGGAGTTGGTGAATATGAGCTGCCCTCAGTCACCTTCCAGTTTCGTCTAGTTTTCTCTAGATTGGAGCTAGTTCTCCTGCCCTTGAGATGTGCTGGTAGGTGCACTGGTCTGTATGCAGAGGGAGAGGCTGGAGAAGCAGGGTCCCAGAGTGCTGCAGGTTTCTGTATAGCCTGGTGGCCCGGGGTCATGCCAAGGGATGCAGAGACTCAGCACCACTGCAGTGGGATGTCCCTTGCCATCTCAGAGGAAATGGGACCAGGAGGCCAATTTAGCAGAAAACCAGCACTGGAAAATGCAAGTAGCTGGGTGTTGCTTTAGCTCCCCAACCTGGTTTGTTATGGTGTTGCAGAGAGTGTCAGTGCAGTGCCAGTGCCAGGGCAATAGAAGGTATGAAAAACACAGCTCCAGGTATCTGGGAGGTATGAGTGGAGGGTGTTCTTGTCCTGTTTGGCATCAACTGGCCAGATGTGTTGCACAGATACTGAGCCTGTGGAGAAGCTACAGCATGGTCTGCCACCCTCCAGGGGAGCCCATTTGTCCTGTACACAGGGATCTTAACTCCCCAGCCTCCCCAGCCTTCTCCTCAAACTGCACAGCACGAATGCTTCCTCTTGCGTACCATATAGACAACACACAGCTTTAATCTCAGATGCAACACATCTTGACAAAAATAGAAACCAACTGCATTCCCTTGCATCTGCTGTACATAGATCTAAGAATCCCTTGCTCTTAGTGTTTGTCTTTGTCATGGGACCAGAGTCAGCTAAAACTGGCATTTGAACTCTTCTTCTAGGTGGGAAAGACATGTGAGTAGCTGTAGCTGATGGGGTGGTGGTGACTAATACTTGAAGTTATGGCTATCTTTTGTGGCTGAAATACTAGTAGTTATGGCTAGATCTTCAACCTTCAAACAATAAATATTACAGAAATGGGCATCTCCAGAAATCTGTGTGGGAAGTACAGGCTCCCTAAAGTAAGCTAACGAAAGATCAAACAATTTGTGCATGAAGAATCACAGCATGAAGAAACCTGAATAAACCCAAAATCCACTGAAACCATTCCCCAGCTTGGACTTTTTCTGATGAATACAGAGTCACTTGGAGCCCCAGGGTCCTCTCCATTTCTGAGCAACCAGCATCTGGAGGACTTTCTAAAGTCCCAGCTCTCTGGAGCTGGTGCCCTCTCATGGTCTCTGACAGCAGCCTGCCCGCACCTTTGGAGCCAGATGCTGCACTCCTGATGCCTGCAGTTCTGTTTACATTACTGAGGAATACACTGAACCTCATGTGATATTCAGCATTTTTGTGTTAAGTTGCCCAGATGGCCATAAAACCATACATCCATTCTATTGCTGCTTCACTTTCTTAACCTACTGATTATACTCATTCCCTCATTTGTTTCTAAGATCCTCCCACTACAACTCCTGTGTCATCATCTTCTTGTCCCTCTCTATCTTTCACTTTCTTGATCTCAATACTCCAGCTTTTTCTTATGTAATTGAGAACAAAGTAATAAAATTAAGATATATGTTTTTATGTAAATTCTAATCTAAAGATAATATTAACTGCATTAGTGCAAGAAAAACTTCAATACTGTAAATTGTTAAACCTTTTTAAATACTTCAATGCTTAACGTTGAATCCCCCTTCATTTAAACTTAGGATATATGTAGGGCAGAGGAAGTGTGTTCTGGTACACATAATTCATAATGTAAACAAAGAGAAGCCAACACCAGCAGGACTAGCACAAACCACATTACAGTCCAAAACAACTCCAGTTTGTACTCCATTTTGTAATCTCTAACTTTTTTACCTTTCATCTTGCTTCTATGTTCACTTGTTTGATCTGCAAGCACTTACACTTTTCATAGCTTTCCACATGTAAGACATTCCACAGGATTCCATGATCTTGAATACAGTAGGATTGCTCTGTGTTTAAGAGGCCCCGGGCCTTTGCGATGTTATACACACATAGTTAGCACTGGGTATTGCAAGAGATCCCCATGATCTATGAAAAGTGCAAACTTTTACAGGATCGCGGCCGTAAAATGTAAGAGCTTCAGAATAGGGCACATGTGTTCCATTTGTTTTGAAAATGCTATGGTGTTGTGCAGCTAAATAGATGTGATCTATGATAGTGGTCATAGCATTGCTATTCATGAAGTAATCACAATCATGTTTTCCTTATAAAGCTATATTTGACAAATATCACTCATTAAATTATGCCATAATTTCTGATTATGTTTTGAAAATCTTACTCCACGTAAGAAGTGTTCAGTGCCTCTTGCTCATTCCTTACAAAGTGGCAGTGAATTTGGGAAACAGGCTAAAGGGTAGAACTGATATCTAGAAAGTGTCAGAAAGCCCAGTGCTACCTACATAAACATGCTGCTACATGAAGGTCCGGGTAGTCTTTGTTCTGCAAGTTATGAGCTCATACGTCAACATGGGAAAACAGATGTTTAGATGAAAAAAGTAACAAAAAGGCAGAATGAGGAACATGTCCAAGTTCCTTTGGCTTTTGTTCAGGTGTTCCATGGACTGAGCTAATGGGGATCATGTGGAGTGGCTGATTATCATTGGAATCAGATGGTCTTTTTGTAACTGTAAAAAGGAAAGAAGCAATTTTACTCTGTATACACACGTCTTTGATTTACTGCCGGGCTTAGTTAAAATAGTCTTTCACTGCTTATTACGAGAAGGGTAAAAGTTAATTGACAGAATGCACTTAATCTTCTTCTGTGGAAGAAAAAATTTGTATCATGACAGTAGTAGAACATCATCAGATCTCTTCTGTTCCTGTCTGTAACTATCGAGATGAAAGACCTGACTGTCTCAGCCTTTGCTCCTCAGGTAGTCATCTGTAAAAAGACAGCACTTTTTGCACAGTTTAGTACGGACATAAGATTCTGCTCAATGTGCAAAACTCTGGAAAAAAATTTCCTATATTGTCCATTCATTAATCCCTTCCAGGCATAGTTCTTACTTAGCCTTAACTGAAGTGCTGCCATGCTCTTTTGCTTCAAGAAATGTCCCCCCTGTCTTTTTTTGCCTTCATTTCTTCCTTTATGATGCTGTGGACTGGCTAGTTACTTCATGACCTGTGATGTGATTTGCCATGTCTCTGGCTAGGAAACCCATGTACTCCTAAAGAGTAATTTTTTTATAGGGATACTATTTTCTTCTTCCCGTGAACTACTTTTCTTTGCTTTTCTATTAGTTGCCTCATGCTGCTCTCTTGCAGGATGATTCACATACTTGCTTTCTTTGACCAGAGTGTAAAATGCCCCACCTGTTCCAATTGGTTAGATACCAAATATTATTTTTCTTCTCTTGCTCTCAGCTTCAAAGAGTAAACAGAACTTCCTATCACAGGGAATCATTTTTATAATGACTTTGGGACCCCATTTTTTTCAGTTGCCATAGATTCTTGAATCCTGATCCTCCTACACCTCTCCCAAACAACCACTTTCAGATGCTATCTCAGGGCACAATGTTCCATGGAACATTCTGCTAGAAAATGATATTAAAGCAATCAGTTATGTCACAGCCTTTAGACTGGAGAGTTTAATGCAGCAAACCTTGCTGAGTTTTTTGAAAGATATGAATCCACAGCCTACAAGGGACTGCTGACTGCCTGCACTATCAGAAAGTTTACGCTGAGGAATGGCTTAGGTATATTTATAATAAGTAATTATAGAATAATCTGATCTAAGGTCTCTCTTGCTGGACCAGTTGCCAAAAGATGTGTTTATACTATTACTTTAACATTCTTTTCTTTTATTAATTTCATTATTGAGTCATTTTTGCCCAAGACAATTCATACTGACCTTAAAATGAAATGGAAACAAGTGGTGCCAGAAGTAAAAGTCAGCAAGGGAAGGATGATACATGCCTGTCAACCGATTATCCAGAGAAAGAAGATTAAGGACTAGGTTGTCAGCTGCGCTAAGGCAGTACTCGGCCCAGCTGGGAGGGTGAGGGAGGATGGCTGTGAGCTGCCTCGATTGTTCTTGTTTCTGGGAAAAAGTGGTTCCCAGATTAGCTGGGGTTTATCACCTATTAGACCAGCCCTGCACCTCCCCACACCACCATGCCGCTTTCTTGGCCTCTGGGGATCATATTCTGCTGCTCAAATTGGTTTCAACAGAAGGAGAGAACAGTGTCTCCATTTCTTAACTGAAGTTTGCCAGATTTTCCATCTCTTGCTCCTTTCTCTGTTGGACCAACTCGGTTGACTTGCTACTCTTCTGAAATTTCTTATTTCTAGTTCCTGGTTTTTATCCCCAGCTCGAAAGCATCCCTTTCACTTTTGCCACCACCTCCAGACCCCAGCTGGCCGCAGCTCCTGGCAGTTGTCAGTGTCAGGACAATATGTCTCCATGGGACCTGGGGTGGAAGGCCAGAAGCCAGCAAAGATGTACTTGGTCTAAAATGAGTGTAATAATATCTGATTTGTCACCAACTACACCCAAAATGTCTTCACGCCCATCTTTACGTGTTCGCTTTGTTGCTCTGACTGCCCAAAGTCTCCTAGCATGGTTGGCTCCAGACAGCATATAATTGTTTTAAAACTCAGTACTTGTTTTCTTGAGCATTTGATGCTTGCCAGTCAGCATTCATGACAAATAGCCCAATGCCACCACCCAGAAAGCAGCTGAAGCCACATTTAGAGAGGTGGCAGCATTAGAAACCCAGCCAGTGATTGACAGTCTGGCTAGTCTTGGGATGTGTTTGTGCGCTGGGGGGAAGTTTCCTTTCAGTTCAAACCCAGAGCATAGTTGCCTAAGGGGATTGGGAATGGTAGAACTATCAGAGGCTGCAAGAAACCTTTTCTTCACCTTCCTACCAGGGATTAAAGACCAGCCAACAGGGTACTCCAGCCTGCCAGGAGAGTTCTTCTTCTCCCACTGCCAGGGATAATCCAGCACACAAAATTGTGTATTGAGGATGGGATTAGATTTTAAATGCTCAAATATGTAAAGCACTGAAAAGCTACTCAAATGCCAGTGTGAAAGGATTTATATTCCCAGATGGTAGAGAATGAGTACATAAAGTGCTAGTCATCGTCTAAGGATGAAATCCATCTTATCTCAAGAAGAAAAAGTAAAGAGCTTTGGTGGGGGGAACTTCTAAGATTAAACCTTTCCCTTCCTACCTGAAGGGTAGATGTGTACTGATTTACAGCATAGTCAGAGAACATGCTTATAGAAGATGCCTTCATGTGTCATGGCTATAGGATTCAAAAGGAAGCTGTGGATTTCTCTATGCTACCTTGCTGTTCTTCAACTCTTCCCTCTCCAAAGTGAAATTGTACCATTTCTGCTACTCCTGGAGACTCTCTGGCCACAGGATGAATGTGGGTTGTGTTTCAATCTAAATGATCTCATATAATAAACTACTAAAAGCTGGTTTTAATAAAGGAATTAGAGAGAATGAGACTGCTGACAGACAACTTGATGAACCTTCTGAAATTCCTTCTACAGTATTGATTTGATTCCTGTTTCTCATTTACAGCATTTGCTTGTTGTATACATAAACTATTTCTGCAACAGTTGAAGTCGTCCAGTGAGCCACGCAGAATCCAAATGTAAATTCCAGAGCTCTGCTTTCAGCAAGACCATTGTCTTGGATAGAAACCCCAGTGATGTCAGAGATTTAATATGTCAAAGCAGGAACAGCACACAGACATAAAACTGGAAGAACTTTGGAGAGATTTTGTTTAGTAATACCACCAAAGCAGTCAGCCCCGCACAGTCAATGATTACCTGCTATTGGCACTAAATTATTTGTACTAGGATTATACATCACCTGTGAGTATAAATATAAAGAACTGGTTAGTCCAAAGCTAGGCATCCTGTCCCTCACAGATGGAGAAGTTCTTTAAAGGACATACAAGAAAGTATAAGCACAAGATGTGTTTTTCCTTGGTAGGGAGGTTATTTTCCTTCCAAGCTTTGGTAGTCAAGATTTGAATCAACTGAAATGTAAGTGGCAAAGGCACCTGAGGGAGTCTCTCTAACAGGTGTGGATATCACTAAAGGAGCATGTGGCCGTTCTTTCTAGGGAACATTTAATACTGATATTTGGGGGTGAAAAATAGAGAAAATACAAATTAATTTCAGCTTTCAAGGGTAATATTTATTTTTAATCAACAAATAGTATTTCTTAAATATCTGTTAATGGAACTCTGATAAAAAAAGTGGAATAATATTCCATTTTTATATTGACTGGAAAACGAGAAAGGCATCTATGCACAGACCAGTTTGTAGCTAGAACTTAATTATGACTGGACTTTTTGTGATAAACTTCTTGTGTTATACTTTACTGCTAAAAGAAAATATTATTTCACAAACATGGGAGTTAAAGATGTATCTTAAGGAACATTTCAAATAGGGTAATAGAGAACTGCAAATGAAATTAGCAATGTTCCTACGTAACTACATTCAACGATAAAGACTTCAAGGAAGACACATGGAGACTGTTGCATAATTTATAAATGTTAATTGACCTTTTATTTGCTTAAAAAACTAAATGAAAAACATTTTCTTAAGGTAAAAGATCAAATTAACTACTCCTCTGAGAAAGATTTTTTCCTTAAGAAACTTTATTAAGCCTAGAAATAAAGGCATTTTTGACAAATTAATGACAAAAAAGACACACACAGACAGTTCCTAAGGCACAGGAGCTTGGAGAGCTGACGTGCTAGAGGACCACTGTGGTATTGTATTGGTATCAACAGTATTTTAATCTGACAGATTCACTAATATTAAAATTTAATAACAGGACTTTTTTTTTTTTTTTTTTCCATCCTGCAAAGATATTATCTCTCTCTTCCAGAAAATACTTCAGGATCTTAATCAAATGATAGAAAGAATTTAAAGGTATTAAGATCTGGAAACCAAGTACTGAGCTGCTAACTGCTGTGCATTATGTAGACTGATCAAAAGAGTTTTTTCAAAAGAAGTTTTTTCAAAAGAAGTTAAGAGCTCCTCATGCTGTACAGTCTAAAGATATTGCAGTGCTTATGTTTCTTTAGATGGCAGTAGCAGCAGTTAACTAACAAACTATCATCATTGCTGAAGTATTTCTGCAGAAACAACAGCCATTCATTTCATGGATTTTACAGCATCCTATCAGCCAACTTCATTTTACATAAATCTACTGGGGTTCCACCAGGAATGGAGCTTGGCCTTGTGTTTTTCACTTTTTCTGTTGGCTGCAGAGCAGCAGGTAGCAGCCAGTAAACCCTGCAGAATAGACCCTTTTGTAATGCATGAGTCCTGGGGCCAATCCAACAGTCAGTGCGCATGCAGCTCTCCCACAGTTACTAGACACCTGATCTGAGTAAGGAATGGAGGACTGTGTTATTGCACAACTAAACCTCTCCCATCTACATAAGAGGAATTTTAGCTTTAAATCGTCTTGGAAAGAAGAAGAAAAATCCAACCTAAGAAGAGTAGAAAAAGAAAATGAGGAACGGTTGCTGGAAAAGAGGAGTCATATGTCCATAAGACACCAAGTAACATGTTGTATCTATGTAGCAGAGCACAAAGCCATGAAAAGATACTTTTTGGCTGCTGAAAGCAGGGAAGACATGTCAGTGTGCCATTACACTTTTGACAATTTGTTGATACAACTACCGTGCTTCTGGCTCCAAGCTAGGTCACTGCCATTGGCCCATGGCATCACACTCCATGGACCAGAGTGGACATCAACCTGACAGCACAGAAATACAACCAGCAGAATCATTGGCCAGATTTTCAAGAGGTGTCTCAGACACACACTCATAAAGTCTCTGCTGCTCCATGTAGAAAAAAAAGCAAATCAAGAGGGCATCAGTATAGTGAACTGATAAAAACAAACCCAAACAAGTTGCAGCTTCACATTTTGGGTTTATTTTGAGCTCTACATTTTTTTCCTTGGTTTAATACATTAATTAGATGAGAGTTAGGAGGTTCTTACTGGAACTGCTGTTACAGCTCTGGAAAAGTTCCTTGGCTGTTTGCCACTCTTTCCAGTACAATGTTATGGTGTGACAGATGGATTCAATAACAGTGGCTAGCAATCAAGAGATGTGAACCACAGGATGTGGGGGGGAGTTAACGTCACCATGACTTGTGAGAGACTCCGTTGTCCTACATGTCAATACCTGTTATCATGGGGAAGGAGGTGGTCACCTGGCTAAAAAGGTGCACCACTGTGTTTTCTCTGGCCTTACTGCTCTTGGGAGTAACTTGTTTTTTTAGTCCCCTTAATTGCTGGAGCATGGTAATAGGTTCACAGCTACTCTAGGGTATCATCTCCTTGTCACCACTAACCTCAGCATGTGGAGAGGACAAAAAGGTGGGATGCAGCTTTCTGCTGCTGGAGGGGCCCCATCCACTCTGCAAGCTGAATTTGCCTAATGCTCTCCCTAACCATCATTGTTGTTGTCTGTCATTCTGGGTCTGACCTCCTACCTATGCTTCTGGCTGCATTTAGGCTCTTGTCTTCCCTGGCTGGAAGCATATATCTGTGTGGTGGTCTGTCTGCCCATGCATGCTCTCCTGTTGTTCTGGGTGCCAGTGCCATATACTCAGGGTCTTCTCTCCAGCCTGAACTGCAAAGGAAGGCAGATCTTCAGGACTGTACCTGAGTGAGCCACGAGTATTAACCAGCATTTTCATAGCACTGTGGGACAGACTTGCTCTGTGCGGCTGCAGTGGTAAAACACCAGTGAGGCAAGAGAAAAGCAAAGGGTCTCCAGCTGGCCTTCGTTCCATGCTTCTGAGTCACTGCAGACCCAAATTGAGAGGCTGTTTTTAAGCCATTTGCCCCTAAAAATCAAGTTACTGTTTTAATAAACCAGGATCAATTTACTGAACTATTATGTGCTTTCTGTGCAGGACATGATCAAGAAATGTGTTTTCATCTGTCATCTATATTTTCTTACCAGAGAGGGCATTTTAATTCTTCAGCTTCATTCAGTGTCACCTGAACTAGCTGTTACCACTTCCACAGTGTACAGCCCCCAGGAGAAGAACTAAAATAACATTTATTTTCTTTAGAAAGAAAGTAGCTGCTGAGGCTACTTTAAAGAAAATAGTCTCTGAAGTTGTGGAAGCAAAAGGTCAACATCTAATTTATAAGGGCTTGTGATGTATATAGAAGCCTGTCTCTGTTCCATGGTCTTTTATATTAGGCCAAATTTGATGCAGTTACATGGACTCTGGAAAAACACTCTTGTGATTTGTTGTTGCTGAGATGCTGACTATAGAACAGTTCCTTGTGAGTTTGAGGTGAACAAGCAAATATTTCAGCTAGCACAGCAAACCCTCTGTGTAAGGCCGATCTGCCCTGTGTTGTGCTGCTGCATGTTATGGGATGTGATTACTATAAAACTGCAGGACCACTGAGAACCAATTCAGTGTAATCTAGGAGTAATAAAAGTGGTCTTAGAGCCTTATAGCAAAGGCACAAAGACATTCTAGGATTTGCTAATCAATTCCCCCTACTCCACTATAGAGGCAGACTATTTAAGCTAGAGGATAGCATACCTTTAGCAATCAGTTCTCTCTTTTAAGTGAACTGTCTATGTAGTTATCTATATCTATAGATGCCAAGGGTACAGGTACCTTGGCTGGCTCCTTGCCACGTGACACCATAGGGGTAGTTAGGATGACAGCGTGTATCTCACATGTTTGCTCCTGTAAGCACCGGTGAGTGTGCTACAGACATTGAAGCCAGCTCAGGCTGAGCAGCCTGGACTCAGAGTGAGCCGTGCTGGACCCAGCAATGCCCAGAGCCACCCAGGTGGCTCTGCCCCAGGCTTCTGCTCAGGGTAGGTTCCAGGAGGACTTATCATCTCAGAGGCAGTGCTGGACCCTGGCTGGCTCCTTGCATTCCTGTGACATTGTATCCTGCATCCTGGCATGTTCAGGGAAGGAGCCAGGATTGGCAGCAACATTTCTCATATTTTCTAAAGATTTCAGTTGTAAGAAGCATCCCAGTCCCTCATCATGCAACATCAATGGGAAGTGAAACTATAAGTTTCTGAGATGTCTCTCTGACTAGCCCTTTGGTTTCAGTCCATTTTCATCATCTGTAACCAACCTTCAGCTTCTCAAATGCCAAAGCAGTCTGATCCTGCAAACTGCTAAGCAGCCTCACAAGCTGAACCTTGGACTACAATGAGAATGAAGTATGTCATCATATGTCATGGTTTAACCCCAGCCAGCAACTAAGCACCACACAGCCACTTGCTCACCCCCCACCCTGGTGGGATGCATGTACCTCACTGGCAGAGCAGTGTGAGAAGCAGAAGAGACCTTGACTCTGTGTAAGCACTGCTCAGTAATCACAAAAACATCTCTGTATTATCAGTGCTGTTTTCAGCACAAATCCAAAACATAGCCCCATACTAGCTACTATGAAGAAAATTAACTATATTCCAGCCAAAACCAGAACATCATGCAAAAGAGACCCTGCTGGAGGGTGTCTCTAGTAGCTTGACCAAGCAACTAAAGGCTATCTATCAAGAACACTATTCTAAAGGATCTAGAAATTTGAGGGAGGGGGCCTGGTGACACTGCATATGCAAAGCAGAGCTGCTGTCTCCATGCTACACTCAGTGTGTGAGGCTTTGATGGACGTACAGATCAAAAGCAGAGTGTGCCTGTAGATGTGACATTTATGGCCTAGGAGGTAGTCTTGTAGGTTCCTGCTATAAAACAATAGTATTTACTTTTTTCCTCATGTTTTGGTGTTTGATCTTCACAACAGAAATTAATATTTCTCTTTCTCTCACAGGAACATGAGAAAAAAAAGATGATATTAGCATCAACTCTTATATAGCCATATTCTTTAGAGGAGATGAAAGAAGATTTGTATTATTTGGAAGGAGGCTAAACTGAACATCAGCTCAATGTATCTGCCCAACACATGTTGAAAATCAAGTACTGAAGGAATCTAAAGACTCAAAGGTACATGTGTCCATAGAAGGTACATGTGTCTCCAGAAGCAAGCAAGTAGCTTCTGAAAAAAACAAAAGAGGCCGAGTCATATAAGGAGGACTCAGGCCTACTTCCCCAATTTAACCTGGTCAGTTGTGCTTGGAGAAGACATGAAAGGTGAATGAGCTACATTGCTACACTAAATTGGACTTTCCAAAGCTAGGAATGTATTTTTAACTTTTGGGCTACATTTACTAGAGGAACACATTAAAGTCACCATTTCCTCAACTTTCCTGCCCATGGCTCTTTCCTGAAAGCAGTGCCACCTTTACTCATTAGTTGGCTCAGCAAGGATGGTGTGGCTGTAGCTGTCTGGTGGCTTCTTTCTGTTGCCACAATCTCTTTTCCTGGCAGACTCTATGCCAGTGAAGCCTGAATTTACCCTGGAAGAAACTGGCAAAAAGCTAGCATGAATTTAAATTTGTATTCCTTGAATTGCAGTGAAAACAACCCACAACAAATTAAATGCACTTTCAAATAAGCTGTAACAATATCAGCTGCTAGCATTCCAGAGCCCTTCACTTCTGGAGTCAAAGGTGTCTGCTTAAATTGCTAATTAGCTTTCTCTTGTTATAATTTTTCTGACTTAAATACTGTGCTTGAAAGCATTTTTCATACCTGCTCTAGTTGCCATAGCATCCATAACTACACAGTTTGGCTGCTCTTCTGCCCCTGTTTCATTAGCAACTATAACAATAATTTCTTGAGAAAAAAAAAATTGTTTTTTAACAAAATGTAGAATACAAAGTAAGAAGGCCTAATAAAGGCTCAGATAAATTCCTTATCTGTCAACATACTGAAAATATCTTGATTCCTGGCACAGCAAATATACTGTGGAGTTCACTCTTCATTAAAAAGCACAGGCAACCACAGTACCAGGATGTGGGTAGTCTTAAAGACTAATGTGTACATTTATGCAGATACAGTCTTCTGGGAACCAGCTTGTTTTAATCATAAAAGAACCCTTCAAGTAAATTTAATGAGGAGTTAGTTGAGGAATTTATTCTGAAACTTTAAACTATGTGTAAATTCCTAAGGATCAAATTAAGTTGAAGGTAAATAATGTTCAGAATGGTGTTTCAGTCAAGGCTGCCTAAAAGCTGGAGACACAAAGATCCTGCTTAGAGAACATTTATTTTCCAGCTAGAGTCTTCTTTAAGGAGCCCAGACAGATGCCATATGTTGATGATAAAACAACATCTTTCACAATGTGACATTTGGATCCTGCTCAAAATATCAGTCATTTTTGTCTTTTCTAAGATTGCCACCTTTAAAATAAATGCCAAACAGTTGTGAACTGGAAAAAGAGTAATTGTCAATAGTTATAGACATCATCAGTTATGAAACATCCATAAGCAGATGTTTTGCTTTATATACAGGGAAGTTCTGGATAAAAGAAACACTGTGACAAGGACAGCTGTGTCAAGGGTTCTTTAAAAAAACCCCACAGATTGTCATCATTTGTCCTCTTAAAGACAGGATAACATTGTTTGGAGTTCTTCCTCTCTTAGTGAGAGGATGCTTGGTCTACGTTCTTCATACACTCAAAAAATAAAAAGGTGTACTTGAAGATATTTTATTTAATTATTTATCTTTTGATGTTCTGAAATCTAGTCAGAGGTACAGTGATGGACAAACATAGACACACACATGCACATGAACACAACACCCTCTGTTTCCCTCTCATTTTTATAGAATAGAAGCATAAAATGGTTTGGGTTGGAAGGGACCTTTAAAGGTCACCTAGTCCAATCCCCCTGCAATGAGCAGGGACATCTTCAACTCAATCAGGTTGCTCAGAGATCCACCTAACCTTTCCAGGGATGGCACCTCTACCACCTCTCTGGGCAACCTGTTCCAGTGTTTCACCACCCTCATCATAAGAAATTTTTTCTATATGTCTAGTCTGAACCTACCCTCCTTTAGTTTAAAACCATTACTCCTTGTCCTATCGCTACAGGCCCTATTAAAAAGTCTGTCTCCATCCTTTTTATAAGCCCCCTTTAAGTATTGAAAAGCGGCAATAAAGTCTCCCCAGAGCCTTCTCTTCTCCAGGCTGAACAGCCCCAACTCTCTCAGCCTGTCCTTACAGGAAATTTTTTCTGCATGTGGTTGATCATCCACTGGATGGTGTTAGCAATATACATTGCCTGTTTTTTTCCCAGCTGGACATTGTCATTTAATGGACAATTCTTAAACAAAGAAGTCTTTTCTAATAGTGTCAAATATGCAGATGAAGCAAAGAAAGCACCTAAAGGCTAAGCAAGTTGGCTTCATAAGGTGCAGCTTGATCGTATAAGTGCTCACCACAGATCTGCCGTTTCACTTTAAATTTCTCCACTATTATTGTGGAATAAATACGATCTTATTTTACCTTCCTGTAGGTAGCACTGTAGGGTAGAAATTCTCAGTGAGACAGAGAGAATGAAGAAACAGATGCATTCAAAAAGTATTGCTTATGCATATCCTTAATGCATTTTCCTCTAGCACATACAGAGTTTATGCATATTTAGTTTGAAAATATGTGGAGCTTCTATGGTCTGTGTCCTGGTCTTGTCTGTTCATCAATATTTTTACAGTATTCAGAAACTTCTCAAACATATTAGAGGACAAAAAAGGAAAGGTCCCTCCAAGCTGATGAAAGTGTATCCCCTTGTCCTGCAGATGCACTGGAATAACGCATATGAGAAGTCCCACAGAACTCATAAGCCAACCTGCATGGGGAGAAAGCCTACATCAAGCCTTTAAAGTAGGTGTAATGAGGTGGTGGCAGATGGAGAAGGAAGAAACATGGAAGGAGAAAGAGTCAGCTGAAGCAGATGGTCATGTTGTGGCTCTGCTGCAAATAATCTGAATATTTACTTCCTTTATTTAGGCCAGAATCTTGCAAAATCTTATACAGGTGAGCAACTTTATACATGAGTGGTCCCATTCAATTCAAGATGCAAACTCATTGTTATCAAATGGTAAATACACACATGTCTACAAGATTACAGACTTAAACTGAGAGTGAGCTTGTTTCTGGTTTGTGTGCCACTTTACATACTGGTGATTGTTAATAAATATCCATGAAGGAAAAACATGAGGAAAATCACACCATTTGATTTGGGAGGGCAAAATAATCCGGGAGACACCATTCTAATAAGAGGGAGAGCCTTGCAGACATGTACAGCTGAAAGGGATGATGAGGCAGAACTGGCTTGCAAAAAGCAAAAAAGTGGGATTCAGAGGGTAACAAACGTTTGAGCTACATAAAAGGTTCTTGTTATGGAGGTTTCTGACATGGATCTCAGCAATGGAATGAGAACAACAGCATCACAGCGCTGAGAACTCCTATAGTAAAAAGCAGTCAAAGGGAAAAATGATTTAAAGTGCAACAGAAATACTTATGGGACAAAAGGGTTTAAAGAATATACTACATTTCCAGAGAAGGCAGGCATCAGATAATCAAATCTGGTTATAAAATACAGAGAACTTACCCCACAGAGAGCTTTGAGTTTTTGTGAAAAAATCAAGTAGCCTGGATAAAAAGGCTTACAGCTGAATGTTACTGCTTCGCCAGCAGAAATAATGGGGTTTTTTTAAAAAGAAAAGGTTCCATCTTCCAAATGTTTTAACTTAGTTGAAACACCACTTTCTTGTAGGAAGAATATTTAATCAGCCTCAGGAATAGCTGAAACCCATGGGAAGCGCAGGTGACAACCATGTCAGAAAAATCAGATCCTAAATGACTACAGCATGCTACATGATTACCAAAAGCTTTAATTCACAAACGAGGAGTGCAGAGCTTGGTGTGGAGATGATGAGGTTCCTGTTCCCAATTGGCATCCTACTGCAAGTGCAGGGAAGGCTGAGACTCTGATGGTTAGCTAACAAGAATAACTTCCCAAGCAAAGACACCCCTCAACCCACAAGGAGCACTAAGATGGCAGACGATAACTTTCCCTAGTATTTGTTCCCACCCAATGAATGATAATACCAGCTATGAAAGCCTGGCTTACAGAGTTTGCTTTGCAACAAGGGTGACTGCCTTTAAGACGGGTATCTATGGTGGTGCTGTCCCCAGCTACCTGTCCTACGTCATTCCCTGGATGAATCTTCCAGCTCTTGTAATAGTTGCTGGATTGCTACCACTGCTAACCTGAGACATTAAGTAAAATAAAAATTGAATGTCAGTTTATACTGACACATCATATTGTAAACAACTGGAGTTCATCTGTTGCTTCACCAAGAGCTAGCCTTTCCCTACATCAGAGATGAGAGTTCCTAAGAAATGAGCTGAACCACCACAGCATCTCTAGGCAAAGCATCCCCATTCAGTAATCTGAGCTCATAGTCTTGATTCCCGTAGTGGATAGCTTTTAAAACTTACAGGGTCTCTTTCCATGATCATTTCTCTTTCACAAGATATCTTCAGAATTGGTTATTAATAGAAGTGCAATATTCAGCATGTGTTATTATTTAAGTCTTTGTGGTAATTCAGACCTTGTCTATACTGGGATTTTTCAGTGGAATTGTATTTGTGATGGTGGTTTTGTGGCATGGAAGCCTGTTTACTACAGCTTGGATTGGGACCAACAGAAACAATGAATACTTGAGCAAAAATGCAATTGGGGAAAGTCTCACTCTTTGAAACAAAGCATTAGAATTTTTTTTTTTTTTTTTTTTTTTTGATGTAGGTCTTTTCTAGAACAGCTTGTTTGCTTGCCTGTTTCCTGGCAAGCAGAAGTCCATCTCTCCGTATCACCATTAGTCATGCTTGGAGTGGTAAGAAGCAACTGCAGTCCTGTGAGGTCCTTAGAACTAGACTATCCTCTCTTCCTTTTGCCACAGCCTCTGGAGAGAGCCCTGACAGCCCAACACAGGACCATCATTGAGGGACCTTCTAGACCCACAGGCTGTGAAGATCACACTGGTTTGTGGACATCATCCCTGGCATGGGGGTAGAGTGCCTCCATGGACCCACATCTTGAGGGTGAATTTCATCTGTGTGTAAGGAGCCTCCACAAAGCTTATAAACTACCTAACTGCTACAGTGAGGTCTTCTTAATGTTCAGATCTTTTAATAATAAATAACTACTGAATGTGAATGAAGGCAATTAACTCTATAGCTGCAATGCAGGGGACTTTCTAATGTTGACTTAAGCTATGTTGGAGGCAGAATGAATATTCTGCAGTAACCCTACAAGCTAGGAGATAGGAAACAATTGACTTGCAGCATTTTCTAAATGTTCTGATTCCTCCTAAATGAGCTCCATTAACACTGAGACACAGAGATCAGTTAATTGTGGTTATTGAGATGTTGCAAATGATCTTTCCTATGGTTGCTTTAATTAAAACACCTGCTTTCTAGTTTGTCAGGTCAATATTGCACCTGTTTAGTCCATGCAAATACAAAGTAATTGTTATGAAAGAAAACTATTTCTTTCTTTGAACCATTCTAAGTCAGCAAGATTAAATTGCAAAACCATATCTGGAGTTTCTGAGTCTGCATATCTGCTCATTAACATGTGTGTGCCTAGAATATCCAAATTCTGTCGTAAGATGTGCCTTTTTGCAGCTAGATAAGAAAAGATTTCCTACAGCTAAGCAGTTCTTTGATACCATCAGATTCTATCAAATCTATCTGATTTTAAAAGCAAACAAAAGGGAGGGGGGTTTTGCTTCTTTAGATTCAAACTTTTCAAACATCAGCTTTACTATTTAGTCTATAACAATGCTGTTCTACTAAATAACTTAATTTTTACATGCCTTCTAGACAGAATTTCTTTCACAGTATGCTTTGGATTATGCTTCTATGATGTAAAGAAATTCTTTTTCTTGGCTCAGCACCAGATTCTTTCAGTTTTTCTCAATATTGCTTTCCAGAAGTACCTCTAAGAGACTTCTGATGACTGCCTTGCAAGCTCTGTAATCAATGACACCAGAGGGATTTCCAATTTTGTTGATTTGGGGTAACTTTCAGGTTTTGTGCTAGTCTGAGATTAGAGATATCCTTGAGTCATGCAGTATCCATCAGCATCTCTGACTTGTATAATGATCACTGGTTTCTTCCTTCCCACAGCTCGGCACTTGGCAGTGCAGTCTGGCAGAAAGCACTTTCAGTTCCACATCTCTCCTTGGAATTTCTCGGGATATGGGTTAGTGAGACTGCGTATGCACAGTTCTTTGGGTCCACTGCCTCTGGGGAGATGGTGTGGGTTTTTTCATTCATCTCACTGTCAGCACTAGACAAGCTCAATAGTGAGGCAAAGATAATCTGTGTTAGCTAGACCTAAGATCAGATTTTACATTGGAAACAAAGGTCACAGATGCAGAAAACATCACTTAATTATATCCAACACTATTTACTCATCATCTCTTACCTAGAATCCTAAGATTTTGGCCTGTTTTCATGTGTAGGTAGACCTTCAGTCTTGAGAGCAACATCTGCACACCCTTAGAGTTACCCTTGATTTGAAATGTAAACCTTGGTATCCTGTCCACCAGGATTGGGCCATGCCTTCCTAGGAAGTACCACCACCTTCTGAATCCTGTTTTCTTTCCTGTCCTTGTTCTTCATACGATTAGAGTCAGGTTTTGGTATTCAAGTGTAAATGTTTCTGCTGATTTAATCCCGAGCCACTGTGAAAACTTAAGGAAACTCTTTTACTCTTGCTTACCCTGGTAGTAGGAGACTTTTTGGAGGTGCTGTTGGCTCCTCATTAAGGCAGACACAAAAATTACTTCATAATACTACTTTCTGGAAGCTCACAACCCTTTGGCAGTAGTAATGCACTCATATTAAATATATAAATCATTGATTGTATACACATTCTACAAATCATCTGGCATGTTACATGTTTAGACAACATACAAAGACATTATTAATGTAGACATCAAGCTTGGGAAGTAGTTACTCTTTATGGATATATCGATGAGTGCAAGTCTCTATATACACTTTGCTATGACTTGAATTTCTTTAAATTTGGGCTATGGAGATTTTGAGCAATAAATACTTACTTTATTCTCACCTCCACACTGACCACATGAGATAACAATGATCCAGAAATGCTCAAAGTAGCTGGTGTGTATTAGTTGCTAACAGAGAGTGGACTGCTATTTAGTCAATCTGTGAGGACACCAGGCTTGGGTGGGATAGCCACTAGACTACAGATTTATAATGAGCCATGAAAGTGTGGATTTATTTTCCTAAGCTAGGTTGCAGATCCTTAGCCTTTGACTTGCAGTGTGAGTTGCAGTTCTCTGTAATAGATGTCACAGCTCCTTATCCCAGTGAGAAGTGAAGAACAGGTGGAGGTCCCAAATAGCCACAACTCCAATAGCTTTGATTGACCAGCTGGAGGATCTGAGAAAAACCTCAGCCAGAACTATTTACTACATCCCATTCAGAAAAGAAAGGAAGGATGGTTATATTTAGATATTCATGAAAATCTGGACACATAATCACTATAGGCTTGACTGTATAGACACAACCTGTCAGTTAGAGGGGATCATTTTACCTCTGCAGAAGTGTCTAACTCACCATCCCACAAGTATTGCATACACCTCTCTTTCCACCTATAATCTTTGGACACTTTTTAGATTTTTTAAAAATTTATTTCGTCACACTGTTCTAAAGCTAGTTTAATTGAATTTGCTATATTCACAGTTGTTATATTTGGACTGTCTCAAACTCATTCAAGTTTGTTTCCATAGCAGTGACTAGAAGTCAAGAAGAGCTTTTCTACAATCCTAGAGCAAAAAAAATCAAAATTAATTTCAGCAATCCAATATTCTACTTTTGGTCTGCTGGTTTTTCTACTATGCCTTTAACAACTTTAATTGCTGCTTGAATTTCAGGCTCTATGGACTATGATTTAGAAACACTATCCTTGATGTCAGTTTCTGGGAAGCTGACAAGTGTGTCTTTTCCCATTTTATTGTTTATTAGCTGCTCACTCTGAGTCAGTGTCAGTCTTGGAAATGAATGTCTCCTCATGTCTCTTGGGAGAAGAGATTTTAATATTGGAAGAACCTCTTGAGAAGTACTTGTTTCTTTAATATATATAGATTTTTCTGGTTTACTTGCTTATTTTCCTTTTTTTTTTTTTTTCAAGTAAGGGTTGATGAAGACAGTTTTCAAAGAAAAGGTCTCCTGTTTTATTCAATTTCTCTCCACATCCTCAAAGCAGTAACATTTTATTCCCAATTGAACTGGATTGGATACAAGCAGTTTTGACAAAGGAAAGTATTTTTTGCTTTATGTGTTCAAGCGGTCAAGTGGAAGAAGACAAACAATTTTCAAAGCCACTCTAAACAGCTCTCTTCTTTCATGGCCCTTCTTTCTTGTCATAGAATCACAGAATCATAGAATGGTTTGGATCAGAAGGAACCTCTTAAAGGTCACCTAGTCCAACCCTCTTGGAACGAGCAAGGACATTTTCCACTAGGTCAGGTTGCTGAGAGACCCATCCAACCTGACCTTGAATGTTTCTAGGGACAGGACATCTACCACCCCCCTGGGTAACTTGTTCCAGTGTTTCACCACCATCATCATAAGAAATTTCTTCTATATATCTAGTCTGAAACTATCCTCCTTTAGTTTAAAATCACTACTCCTTGTCTTATTGCTACATGCCCTGTTAAAATGTCTGTCCCCATCTTATTTATAAGCCCCCTTTAAGTATTGAAAGGTGGCAGTAAGGTCTCCCCAGAGCCTTCTCTTCTCCAGGCTAAACAACCCCAACTCTCTCAGCCTTTCCTCATAGGAGAGGTGTTCCATCCCTCTGATCATTTTTGTCGTCCTCATCTGGACTTGCTCCAACAGGTCCATGTCTTTCTTGTACTGAGGACTCCAGAGCTGGACACAGTACTCCAGGTGGGGTCTCACGAGAGCAGAGTAGAGGGGAAGAATCATCTCCCTCGACCTGCTGGTCACACTTCTTTTGATGTAGCCTAGGGTATGGTTGGTTTCCTGGGCTCTGAGCACACATTGGTGGCTCTTCATGTATTTTTCCTCAAGAGTTGAGTATTTTTTTACTTAACCCCACTTGTCCTTTTCTCTACTTTGTGATGATTGCATAAATGTAAAGGTCATGGAATGGATAAATAATTTGCTAAAACACAGGAGATGGAAGGAAGCAATAAATGGCCAACTCTTGTGACAGCGGGAAGTCACAGTGGAGAGGTCTATACTGGAATCTGTGCTGTTCAGCTTGTTCATACATGATTTGGAAAAGAGTGTTAACAGCAAAATGACAAAGTTACTGATGATTTACAGTTATTTAAGATATTAAGGACAAGAACAGCCTGGTGAGCTTCAGAAAGACTATAACCCAAGGGAACTGGGCAATAAAATGCCAGATGAAATTCAACATGCATATGTGTAATGTGATTTCTGTGGGGAAGAAAAGGGAATTTTGCAATACTTCCCCTTCTCCCAGGACAAATTGTTTGAAGCCACAGTGCTGCCAATTCAGGTACAGGATCATGAGCTAATTTGTCCTTTTACATCATCTTAAGGAAAGAATCAAGCTAAAGACATTGTATTTGTGTCAAGAAAAAGTGATTGCTTTTCATTGCATGAAGTATTTGGGTGTTTCATCCAACTTTTCAGCTCTGAGGTTTCCTTTGTTAATATTCTGTTATGTATAGCCAGGTATGTTAATGTGGGGTGAAACTGCCTGAATCAGCAGCCGTTCCCTCCATTGATTTCTGATTCATTAAATGGCAAGCTAGATAATTACACACTTTTTATTCATTGTCAATTAAATACTCTGACATCAGTGGTAAGAGAAAACATTCAAAACCTTTTTGCATCACCTCGTGTTGTGTATATTCTGCTAAGAATATTGCCCCAGTGATACTGCTGGCTTCCACATGCTTCACTCTTGCTTTCTCAGTTATTTCTTAGTGTCAGTGCTCTTTTGCTTTTCCTCTTATTTCTGTTAAACATGAAACACCATCCATTATAATCATAGAATGATAGAAAGGTTTGGGTTGGAAGGGACCTTAAAGATCATCTAGTTCCAACCCCACCCCCCTGCCATGGGCAGGGACACCTTCCACTAGACCAGGTTGCTCAAAGCCCCGTCCAACCTGGCCTTGAACACTGCCAGGGAGGGGGCAGCCACAGCTTCTCTGGGCAACCTGTTCCATTGTCTCACCTCCCTCATTGTAAAAAGTTTCTTCCTTATGTCCAATCTAAATCTACCCTCTTTCAGTTTAAAACTGTGGCCTCTTTAACTTTAGAGATGTTACTAGATATTTCCATTAAAAAGATTAAGATTTTGAAGCACAAACACACAAGGAAAATAAAGCAAGTACATAGCATTTTATACCTAAACACACAGTGTGTAGTTATGCTATTACTATTACCCATCACAATCATGAAAATCCTCCACCTTAAGATATATAATTAATATATAATCTAATAGCCATTTAATCTAACAGCCGTTTAATTTCTGCAGTACTCTACTGAATGAATCAGTGCAGTACTGAACTAACATCAGTGTGGCGTTTACAGTAGATTTTCTGTTTACAGGCTGAAAATATTCCCCGAGGAAGAATTGTGATTAGGGTTATCAATGAGTGTTAACAGCTCTAATGCCCATTTCTTCTTTCATTCTGGCAGCAGGCAAGCTGCTTAAAGACCTGGGTTTATCTATATAAATTACCAGGTTCCAACCAAACTTCATACTAATAATTTTCTTCTCCTGTAAGTCTGTAAAACACTGTTGTTTATAAATGTCAGTTGGAGGCTTCTTATGTGAGATCTTAAATCACCAAGCTGCAGCACCACTGTTCAAACTATGAGAAGGTGCCAGCCTATGGGGCCACATCATGGTTCTAGCAAGAAATCTCTCCACAACATTTTATCACTGAGAATGCAAGGAAATTTCATGCCCAGAGGTCACGCTGGGGAAGTACCCCTCACAAGCCCTCTTTAATCAACTCACCAAATGTTTCCCAAAGACTTTTCAATAACCATCAATCCATAAAATTACTTCTAATCTATAAATCAATATGAGTGGTACCAGGCACCAGGAACAAAAAAAGCTAATGAAACCTCAAGTCTCTGAATGTTGTTATAATACTTGTTCCCAATCTACCTCATAAACATGAATAAACTGGGGCATCACTGTTTCTGACATAACCTTGGATAGCTACCACTGGCTGGTTGCTGCTGCACTGCACATCTGGCCCCCCTGAGCTGATAGAGGCAGAAGAGAGGGTGCCTGGCACCCTCTGCCCCAGCAACACAGTCACCAGCCCCCGAGGGCAAAGGAAAACCTGCCAGCTATTAACAGGGCAGAGAGTATTAACAGGACAGACACGTAATCGAGTGTGCCTGCTTCTATACAAAAAAGGAGAACTTGGTATCTCTAGCTACCCTAGCAACCGTGTTCATTAAACTGTTATTTTCCTCATTTTAAGGATAAAAGCCAAGAACTGCCGTTGATTTCAATGGCAACTAAATAACCTCATGCTCTTGAAAGTCTTTAGGTGCCAGAAAGCCTTTAAATATCTGTCTCTAAAGCTCAGACCTTTAAGTGTATTTAAACACTAAGTTCTCAGGCAATAGTTACCTAAATGCATTTTAAAATGTGTTCCTAAAAGGCTTGCTTGTAGAAAGTCTGGGGGAGGGGAGAGATGAGACCCATGGGTTGTGACATACCCGGAAGACTTTCCCACCTAAATCTCCTCCATGTATGTTACTGCAGTGGCTGGCAGCCTACAGCGTTTGCTGATTATTAGAGTAGTCCTTACTGGTTATGAGCAATCTTCTCCCACTGCTTCTGTAAATAAATATTTCCCATAGGATTTTTTGACTATACAGTTATTTTTCTCTTGGTCTTTCTATTTCCCCTAGTTTTTTTCTTCTCTCCTTTTCCTATTGTCTTGCAAGTGCTTTGTAGAAGCCCTGCAGTTCCTCCTGCAGTGCTCCCATTGCACCATGGTGGAGACTTACCCCAGGATTCCCACTATTGCTTCATTTTTTTGTACAGCAATTGCTAAGAGAGCAGAAAAGCTGCTTGTGTTCCCAAGAGGCCACATTGTAAAGTCCATAGGATGCACTCTGGCCAGCTTTCCTGACAGAACGGACATAGATCAGACACAAAACAGCCACAAACTTTTCCCCTACAAGGCAATCCACTGTCTCACACAATGTTGGACACAGCACCAAGAATGAGATGAAGGCGTTGTTACAGGAAGAATGTGTACTATCCCATAGGTCTCCATACCACAGCAATAAACCACCAAATGTCCACAGTTGATACAACATCAGGCTTGGATCCCTATGGGCTTTTCAATGAGGTAATTGGAGTTTACTCTTTGTTTGGTGTTGAAGTGAAAAACAGAAACGGCCATGGAGGGCTATTGTGGTCACAGCTAATTTTAACATCTGCATCACTGTCATACTTGAACTGTCTTAAAAGTGATTATTCTGTTGTCCTGTGACCACTTTACATCAGACAATTTGGCCTAAAATCGTAGAGTAAGGCTGAAAATTGGGTTCCTGAACTCTGTTTCTGCCTATGCCAACTGTGGCTCTTGGCCAACTTAAAGACTTAGCATGTATCAAGAGCTTTGGGATTTGGAGCTGAAAAATCCTCCAGAATAATGAGTAGACTGAGTAAAAATAGGTCAATAAATAAATAGAAAAGAAAACACTATAGAATAAAGAAAAATATGCTCAATACTTTTTTTAAGTGCCAGTGAATGAGGGAGTCGGTCACTGAACAGAAGGTTATGAACTAGATCAAGCCATGGGACAAACTGATCCGGGGCTGAGCAAACAGGCAAAACCAACCCACTTTGAAAGATTTCCAATCACAGACTAGGCTAATAGCATTAGTCCCCTGTTCAGTTGTTCCTAGAAATGAAGGCATCTTCTGAAGTTACAAATCTCGTGTGAGATTAGAAGAATATTTTTCCATAAAATTTTTAAATTTACCTTATAGCAGGGGTACAAAATGAAGGCTTGCACTTGAAATGTTGAATTAAAGAAATGGAAATAGTTACTTTTTTTCTCTACATTGACAGTTCAAGGCAGTCAGATCAGCCTAAATTTAAAATAGTCAAAGTTTGTTGAGGTTTTTTAATGTGAACAAAGAAGTAAAAAATATCCTTTCAGATGGAATGAAATATTTTATTCACTATGATTGAGAATGTTTTCTTTCAATGATGTATTTTATAAGCAAAAATAAAATGGTTTGATGTTCCAAAATAAAAGTTAATTTCCAAATGAGAGGCTGAAATAACTATTCTGCCAGGACTTTTTCCATTCTTGGCCTTCCCATAGATTGAAAAATTTGATAAAACCAGAATGAATTTGTGGAGCATTTTAAGGTTACAGTACCTCTTTTTTTTCCATAAAGAAATGCGGGCAAAGCTTCATCTAGCTTTAGTACTGAGAAGCCCAAACTAATCTACAAATTTATAGCAGGGTGGCACTTAACAGAAGCATAAATTTTTTCTTTCAGGTCTTAACCTTTAGTTACATAAATAGAAAGGTCCTCAGTGTTGTTATCATCCCGGTGACTGACAACATGTCAGAGAGAAAACATGACCTCTGGAATGCATTCCTTTTGAATAAGGACAAGAAAATCTCATGTAATATTAGTGTCTGGAAAATGAGACCTGATGATTCAGCTACTAGAGGAAATGTGCCTTAGAACAGTGTGAATTTTATCTCTGCCTTTCATGTCAATCTTCCTTTGCTGTAACACTGTCAATCAGTCAGATCACTCTCATACTTCATTATGTTGCCATAGTGATCCTTTCCTCCAAAGTTAAAAATAATCCTGTTCCGATGTTGAAACTTATTGAGAAGAAGACCGTATGTGATTGCCTGCCTGCAGTTATTTGCCTCCTCTATGTGGAGGTAAGTACCCCAAAAGGATATCCATTCACTTTTTTTCTGATTTTTGCAGTTGAGATAGTACAGTAGCAACTGGACTAAGCCCCTTTCTCCAGTTATTTTCAGTAAATCAAGTCATGCTGCATCAGTGAGTTTTTAAACTGTACCACAATTTGCTACATCTCCAAAATTATCCTAATAAGCAATCCCAAAGCAACATAGAATCACAGAATCATCTAGGTTGGAAAAGACCTTGAAGATCATCCAGTCCAACCGTTAACCTAACAATGACCGTTCCCAACTACACCATATCCCTCAGCGCTATGTCAACCCGACTCTTAAACACCTCCAGGAATGGGGACTCCACCACCTCCCTGGGCAGCCCATTCCAACACCTAACAAACCATTCTGTAAAGAAATGCTTCCTAATATCCAGCCTAAACCTTCCCTTGAGCAACTTGAGGCCATTACCTCTTGTCTTATCGCTTGTTACTTGGTTAAAGAGGCTCATCCCCAGCTCTCTGCAACCTCCTTTCAGGTAGCTGTAGAGGGCGATGAGGTCTCCCCTCAGCCTCCTCTTCTCCAGACTAAACAACCCCAGTTCCCTCAGCCGCTCCTCGTACGACATGTGCTCCAGACCCTTCACCAGCTTCGTTGCCCTTCTTTGGACACGCTCGAGTAATTCAATGTCCTTTTTGTAGTGAGGGGCCCAAAACTGAACACAGGAATCGAGGTGCGGCCTCCCCAGTGCCGAGTCCAGGGGTAAGATCACTTCCCTGTCCCTGCTGGCCACACTATTTCTGATACAAGCCAGGATAACTGGCCTTCTTGGCCACCTGGGCACACTGCTGGCTCATGTTCAGCCGGCTGTCAATCAACACCCCCAGGTCCCTCTCTGACTGGCAGCTCTCCAGCCACTCCTCCCCAAGCCTGTAGCACTGCTGGGGGTTGTTGTGGCCGAAGTGCAGCACCCAGCATTTGGCCTTATTGACACTCATGCAGGTGGCCTTAGCCCATCGCTCCAGCCTGTCCAGATCTCTCTGCAGATCAACACTCCCACCCAACTTGGTGTCGTCTGCAAACTTACTGAGGGTGCACTCAATCCCCTCGTCTAGATCATCAATAAAGATGTTAAACAGGAGTGGCCCCAAAACCAAGCCCTGGGGGACACCACTCATGACTGGCTGCCAACTGGATTTAACTCCGTTCACCACAACTCTTTGGGCCCGGCCATCCAGCCAGTTTTTTACCCAGTGAGGCGTGTGCCCATCCAAGCCACGAGCAGCCAGTTTCACCAGGAGAATGCTGTGGGAAATAGTCTTAACTAAGTCAAGGTAGACACGCTAACACTTATACATATGTACTCAATAGCAATTTCTATGCTTAATATTTTCTTTCTTTTATGCTTACAACTTTTCAGAGAAAAAGAGAGATATTAGCTGATGGATTGACTTCACTGATGCAGGGTGGTATTTGTAACAATTAGATGTTTACCTTGGCAAGCATGTAGAGGAACAGCATGTTTTATACCAGTGACCTTTTGGAAATCAAGGCAACAGGCATGACAAATCTGTAAAAATGCTCACTTATCTGCACTCCTTGGCTTTCTTCTTAACTTGCTACTGCAGCCTCTAGGTCCAAGGTGCATAGTTCCCACTTACTTTGATTTCACATAACAGAGGCTTATAACCATGCTCATTTATCAAGTGCCAAATCATGAGAAGTTTTAGAAAAATGCAGTCTAGCATTCCTTAGGATTCTAATGCATATTTCTTAAAATGAAGAATAATTTTATGCTGGTTTTATCATTACAGCTCTTGGTGTTTTATACTGGATATCCAAAAATGAGTACCACACAATCCATAAACCCATAAATAGAGAGCTGCAGCGGGGAGAGGTACAGAACCCAGTTCTCCAAGGCACTATTCAGCTTTACGCACCCTACAGCAGCCACTTCTCCTGGAGCTCCCCTGGGTCGGTCACTGCCTGGTGACTTCTGCAAAGAAGAGTGGGGATTCTTCAAATAAGAGTCTGCTTCTCTGCACAGCCCTGCTCAGCCCACTGCACCCTGTCCTCCCTGTGCACTGAATAATGCAAAAGTTGCATTAAAAAAAAATATGCAGTCTTCCACTTGCTACTATTTTCTTTCTTCCTGCTTTTCATTCACCTTCCATTCTTCCCCCTGGGAAGTTGGTCTGGATGGCAATCTCTCCTCTTCGATAGTACCTTGATTACTTCTGAGCTCTGAGGATACAGGAGAGAGTCTCCTTGAACAGTGACCTCAAGTGCTACTGACAAATAGCATGGTGAATACAGCTGTCAAAATTTAGCATGGCTACCATGCCCATGCTAATGGACTTTGTTCCAGAAGTTCATCATTTGGCTTTATTTAGCCATCTTTTTCTAACAGAACAGCAAAATGGATTCTTAACAGTAGGGCTGCTTTCAGTAAACTTCAAATACCTGTGCTGGAGTGCAACTTTACACCAAGAAGATTGCTGATTTTTATTTACCTTTTTCTTTTTTTTTTTTTTTTTTTTAACTAGAGGAAGAAAACAGGAAAAATATAATGCAAAAAGACAGACTGGATGGTTTAAATTTGTTCATGTTAAAGGAATTAAAGTCAGGATCTTAAAACAGGATTCATCAAGTGAGCTAAATTATATATGGCACTTTCAACTTTTCCTGGCATGAAATAGCATGCCTGACTAAGAATTAAAGGATCTGGCCCTTTGGAAGCCAGTGAGGTTGTTCCTGCTCCCATGTTACTCAGAGGAAAAATAAAATGCTCTCTTTCTGGCTGTAGCGGGATTAGTTTCTTATATGGTGCATAGGTTTATTTCTCTGTATTCACAGAAAGAAAGCACAGCAATTGTTCACTTATCCAGAAGAACATGTAGCAGGCTCTGACATTTACTCATAAAGGATTAAAAGTATTTCTGAAAGCACAGCTGTGATTCTAATAACTCACAATTAAAAATTGCAGTAAAAGCTTTTAATTTTTTTTTACCCCCAAACTCTCTGTAGAAACTGTAGCATTACTGTCAAAAAAATTATGAGAAGAGTCAAAGTTGCGCTTTCCTGAGAGGGAACAGAAGACTCTAAAAAAGAATCCATGTACCTGTTGCTGTGTTTACTCCTTTCTAATCCAAGACAATAGCTTTGTGCTCACATAATTTGCAGGCAAGATGACATCTTATTTGGTCCACTTGACAGAGATTCACAGAACACAAAAAAATGTTTCTGTAGAGGAAATAGTTTAGCTACTGTACGAAGTAACTGACATGTTGATAGTCCTCGCCTCTTCAGGTTGACACCAGCTAATGGTATTTTATTTTCAAGTGATTTCATTACAGTGAAAGAGAAACACTTTTCTTTTTCCTGATGGCATACAAGTGGAAGAGACAGCAAAATCTTTCTAAACAAAATGAACGAAATGAGAAGCCTCAGCTGAACATAAAAAGGGGCAGAAACACAGCACGTAAGCTCCCACCCACCCTTTACACCTTCAGAGGGAAAAACTAGGCAGTAGCGGTTGATCTTGCAGTCTGTTTGCTCTGAGTCAAGGACTGCTTTGTTCCAGGCTGTGGAAACACATAAAAAGTACAAGCCACTTTCCTGAAGAATTTACAATCCAAAAGAACAAGACAAACATAGAAGAATAACAATTTGAGTTGTCATCGTCAGTCCCTAAAGGCGCAAGGTTGTAACATCATCTGTTGTGTAATAAGAGACTGCTGGGTCCTGCCACGGCCACGATCAGGAGTGGGATCTGAACTGGTGCCGAGCACATCAGCTCTCAGTGATGCAGACTTAACAGGCTGTATACCACTGTCAGCGTAAGGCGGGACATTTACAGTCGTCTTTTCTGTACAGTGAGAAAAGGATTTATAGATACAAGTGACTTTCAATAGTAGGTTGAGATGCTCACCTTCATCCTCTTCATTCAGAAGAATAAAGAAAGGTATATTAATAACTCCACAAAATCATTTTGTCTAACTTTTCACTTCTCAACTTCCCAGCTGGCTACCCCAGCAGAGCTCTTTGTAGGGCTTTTTATTTTTCAGAAACTGGCTTCATAGATGCTTCTCCTTCCTTTTTACTTCTTGTGACCTTCAGCCTCAGTGCAATAATATATCTTTATTGGAAGACATAACATCAGTCACAGTTTCACCATTCTCATTCCTCATTCTTTTCCAGCATCCAAAAGGTAAATGCATCCAAAACGGAATTGAGATTTCTTTCCCAGTTGGATCTTACAACAGTAATAAATGAGTTACCATCTGCATTTCTAATTAAAAATCCAATTGGTATAATGTAATGAGGTTTCTGGATGCAATTAGCAACTGCTGGGGGTCTCTTTATAGAACCAGCACTACAATTATGAGGCAGATAGACTCTATCATATGCAATGAAGAGCTTTTTCGAAGTTTTTCTGTCCTTAGCTGGATGGATTCACAACAGGGAGTTAGGCACTTTTAGATACCGTAATTTACTGAAATGCACAATTCAGGTTAGTACTTCGGTTTTCTGTACAGTTTAGGGCAGAATTACATGCCTACTATGATCCATCGAGCCTTCAAAATCATGCCTAACTTCTGGAGTTTTATATTTACTGCAGAATCTAAGTCCATGTGTTTTTGTTTGGATCACAAGCACTGCATTAAGAGTAAATAGTGGAGCCATTTACTTTTTCTTAGAAGTAGAGCTAATAAAAATGGTGAAACTTTCTGGTGATTTTTCAAGGAATGAAAAAAGTTTTACTTGTTTTTTAATGGGCAGTAAAAATTTCAAAGCCACAAATTAGTCCTGAATATATTCATGAATCACTTTTTCTAAATCAAAGTTTCATAAATTTGTTATAGCAATGCCTTAGAGTTCAACAATCCTTTACAAATTAGGCTTTATAAAGAGAAGAGTGAGAACAACAGAGAATATATTTAAAAGCCTCTTTCTCTGCCTCCCTTATCTCCATGTGTGTATATACACACATAGCAATATTCAAAGGCTTGTATAGAAGTCTTCTTCCAGAGTATCGCCATGTGTCCGAGCATTTCTATTTTTCAGACTCACATAGTGATATTTATAAAAGAAAGGCACTCAGCAGGCAATGCCACTCTTAGCTTAGCTAAATCAGCAGCAGCACTGTCTTATTCACCAGCTTCAGTATAGTTAAAGAAAACAAAGATCATCAGTATGACGCAAAGTCCCAGGTTGCCTGGATTTCAGGTTTCCTGGGAGCAGGCTTGAGAGATGTTCTCAGATTCTTTCAGCCCGTTTAATGACCTGTCTGTCTGAACATGTGGAAGCACCTCCTGCCCTCTTTCCAGGGCCACCACTGTCATCAGGATCTTGCAAAGCAGGAGAGTGCCTGCGTGGGATGGACCTGCACCCAGACCTGTGAGCCCCTATCAGCGCTTCCTAATTCCTGTTTGATCCTTAGAGGAGCTTCCTAATTCCCATTTGATCCTTAGAGAAAAGAGAAGCTAAAGGATACAAATGTCTTAAAGAGCATGTAAGATGCTGCTTCTTCCTCACAATGAAATTAGAATGACTCTAGCTCTAATGATACACTAACAGAAGCAACAGAGCCAACTTTACAAAATGCATTTTTTAATGCAAATTTCTGTGTATTCTTTGTCAGAAAACATAGAACATTTGATAAAACTGCTTCTGGCTCACTAAACATGAAAATAGGCAGACTTCAGTAAAAAAAGAACATTCTATTTGGTTTGTACTCAGCTTTTTCCTAGTTTGAGTCAAGAAACCCTGCTAGCTGACCCAAAGAGATTTATTCCAAAATCAGATTAGACCACAAATACATTGCCTTTACAAGAGATCTTAGCAGTAGCAAAGGGATGAGGCTGAAAACTGAGGCAGTCTGAACATTCATATATTGTGCCTCCAGCTCATGACTGGTGTTAATAAAATGCTATTTCCAATGCCAATGTTTGTCCGGTGATGAAGCTCTTGACTTAATATTAATTTCTTAAATAATTTTATGATTTGTAATACACGGCTGCCATTGAGACTGTCTGAATCATGCAGCAGGTGAATTTAGGAAGCAAAGAATGAGTGAGAAAAAGCAGCAGCACAATGGGCAGAGTAACACTGTTTAATCTGCTTCGCCACGATTTGATAAGTATAAGAAGAGTATTGTGTCTTCCTTGTAGGTCAATTACAATCAATTAAGCTTACACTTGTAGTTCAAGGAATTTCTCTGGAGTTCAGCAGTGAAATGAAAAGAAAGGGTTCCTGGAAGCATCATTTTATATCTCCTCTGCACCAAAAGAATTGCAATGCATACAGTGGTTTAACAAGATAAGAGCTAGGCTTCCTTTTGAGAACAGGTCTTGTGAGCTGCCCAGCCTGCATAATCATACAGTGAGCCCACACCTGGACCAACAAGCTTGTGGGGCCACAGACTACATGATGCCTCTTCACTGAGGCTGGAGCCACTCCTTGCTTCAGCAGTCCAGCTCTTGAAGGGGACACTGGGAGGAGGCAGGTGGTATGAATCTCCAGGTAGTGGTTTTTTGCTTTATTTTTGCTACTCTGTTTCTAAATATTTACCTTGACTTTGATAGACTATGTGAAGCTTTCTACCCATCTTCTATCTTTCTCTGATAATCAGAACAACCTCCGCAGTTGCTGACACATCTAAATCACTCTGGGTGCCACAAATCATACTGCTGCAATGCCTCCCAGTCAGCACTACTTGCAGAAGTATCTTGAGACACAGGCAAACTACTGTGAGGAGGGGTTTGGAGAGTGGGGATAAATTTCATGTGGCAGGAATACCCACTGGTTGGCAGGCGGGGCCATCAGAGCTACCACCCCTGAAACCAGATGTTAGCTGGCCCAGCTGTCTGCACAGTGCTGAATAATAGTCCTACAAAACCAAATCGCATGTTGACAGGTAATGGCCAAGGTGGCAAGAGCAGTTACAGCAAACACACCTGAAGAAGTTCCTTCACTTGTTTTCTTCAAGTCTCAGCAGAAAAAAATAAGCAAAATAATAATCAGGAGATTATTATCTCCACTGTCATGATAGGCTGCTTTGCTTTATAGGGCCAGAAGTGTCCTAGTGCAGTAGTATGGTAATTTTTTGGTTTTGGTTTTAGAAAGCAACCTAGATATACATGTCAAAGACTGCCAAGAAAAAAAGAGGTAAAAAAAAAGAGGGAAAAGAAAATCCAGTTTTTCTGACCTTTAGGGAATATGCACCAGTGCAGTTAAGTCACTGCGCAGTTTGCCATTAATATTTAAAAGATTGCACTGTCTAAGTTACCATTATTGAAATTCAGATGACTCGATGCTTTTCTGCCTAATCTTGCACTCTTGATTCTACTTTGATTCAATTCACTGGGGGGGAAGTTTGGTCTCTCGGTCACTAACACGAAGTCAGATACAATATATCGGTTCAATTTTTTTTTCTTTTGCCCATTCTTCTTGAGTTAAGAACTCTGATAATGTAAAGCTGACATTTGGGGAAAATCTAGAAAATGAATTCCTTTTTATCTCCAGGCTAAGCTGCACCAGTGAATAGAGTACTATAATAAAACCTATTTATATGCCTGTCATACAAAGACAAACCTTTTCCAAAGGAAATGGATTTGAGTATTTGCAAGAAATGATAAACAGTCAGACAAAAAGGTACTGAATTTCGCTTTGAGATGCATGGGAGAAGTAGGTTTTAGCTTCCCTTGTCAGGGAGGAGGAATGCGTATGAAAGCCATGTCAGCTGAGAGTCTCAGAAATGAGATCTTATCCAGATCTTTGTGGAAAGAAGTGACTTGGAAATATCTTGAAGGTAGGGGTTTAGAGTTATGAACAAAATGTTAGCCTGCATTTTTATCAGAAATAAATCAAAAGAGGCTTATGCAGTTCTGATAAAAAGAATTACCTGCATTTCATTTGTGCAAAAACCTTGTGCAAACTTGTGTTAAAATCTAGTCCTCTCTCTGATGCGTTTGACTGAATTATAGTGAATAGGCACTTATACAAGACAGGGTGCTGAAATCAAGCCTAATTCCAAACTGCTACCACTCTCCCGAGTCTCCCATGAAGTCAAAGTATATATTTTACTGACAAAACAGCTAAACAGCCAGAGCTGGGGGGTTCCTGGCCACCTCCAGCCGCCTGGGTGACGCACAGCCCTGCAGCCCCACTGCCTGGGTGACACACAGCCCTGCAGCTCCTGCAACCTGGGTGACGCACAGCCCTGCAGCCCCACTGCCTGGGTGACACACAGCCCTGCAGCTCCTGCAACCTGGGTGACACACAGCCCTGCAGCACTCACTGCCTGGGTGACACACAGCCCTGCAGCTCCTGCAACCTGGGTGACACACAGCCCTGCAGCCCCACTGCCTGGGTGACACACAGCCCTGCAGCTCCTGCAACCTGGGTGACACACAGCCCTGCAGCCCCACTGCCTGGGTGACACACAGCCCTGCAGCCCCTGCAACCTGGGTGACACACAGTCCTGCAGCCCCACTGCCTGGGTGACACACAGCCCTGCAGCTCCTGCAACCTGGGTGACACACAGCCCTGCAGCACTCACTGCCTGGGTGACACACAGCCCTGCAGCTCCTGCAACCTGGGTGACACACAGCCCTGCAGCCCCACTGCCTGGGTGACACACAGCCCTGCAGCTCCTGCAACCTGGGTGACACACAGCCCTGCAGCACTCACTGCCTGGGTGACACACAGCCCTGCAGCTCCTGCAACCTGGGTGACACACAGCCCTGCAGCCCCACTGCCTGGGTGACACACAGCCCTGCAGCTCCTGCAACCTGGGTGACACACAGCCCTGCAGCCCCACTGCCTGGGTGACACACAGCCCTGCAGCCCCTGCAACCTGGGTGACACACAGCCCTGCAGCCCCACTGCCTGGGTGACACACAGCCCTGCAGCTCCTGCAACCTGGGTGATGCACAGCCCTGCAGCACTCACTGCCTGGGTGACACACAGCCCTGCAGCACCTGCAACTGAGGTGACACACAGCCCTGCATTCCCGCCACCTGGGTGACACACAGCCCTGGAGCCTTGCTGCCATGCCCTCTCTAGCAAGCGTGGCAGGCTGCTTTCTGTCGTCTTGCTTCTGGGATGAAAATCCACCACAAAAAATGTGGCTGGTGGCACCAGTCTGCCATGGAAGCTGAAGCATCTCACCATAATTTTAAGGTATTTTTGGAGTGGTTACAAGGGAGAAGTTTGTCTCAGAGCAGCCTTTTCCACAGGGAGTTGCTGAATTTATTGTTGTAAGCAATCAGGTAACATCTGAGCCCCCTGAAAAGGCATGTCCTACTCTAAGGAAAGGCAGGTAGAGGCATGTGAAGGCAGATGTATGCAGTTAGCTGGGGAGTTTGGGCCTGTGTTACGCAGAGGAGATGAGGGAGTTCAGCAGTTGCATGTTTGTTCAGGGCTTTTGCTATATTCAGGTCTTTTAGAGATTTCAACCAATCACTGTAATTCCAGACGTAATTAATATATTTTCCAAAACAATTTAATTATTGACTAAATATAGTTGAAGGATACTGTCATGTTTAAGTGTAGAATAGAGTAGTTAAGACAACTATTGCCTGAAAAATGTCATGGTGAGTTAATTCATGATGATGATAATTATACTAAATGGAGAATGTCCGAGTACTTACCAAGCTTAATTAAAATTTGCAGCACTCCTAAGACAGAAATATTGTTATGGTAATTTTAACAGGTAGGTAAATTGCTCACCCTGGCACATGAAGGTTGGGTAATTTACTCAAGGTCACACATCAAGCCTGCAATATAGCCAAAGTAGAGCCTATCACCTAAGATGACTTCCAGCTGCAGTCTTCAAATAATTCCCTCTCTCCTAACGTTTTAGCTTTTTTTCTGAAATAGAAACTGGCTTTCATTCATAGACTTGATTGTTGATAAATTCCTCTATCCTCAAAGGACATATATCTCCAATCTTTCCCCAGTAATTCATGCCAATGTGGCAATTTGCTAGAAAGTGAAGGATGTGAGGGCAAAGAAGAGGACAACATAAAGAAAGAAATAGAGGCAAAAGCTAATAAAAGACAATGGAATGAAAGGAACTAGAGGTAGAATAAAATCAAGGCATACAAGTGAAAGACAAAAGAGTCAAAGGGGAATGAAGAGTCAAAGAAAAGTGAAAGAAATAGGAGAAAATAATGAAATGGGAAAGGACACCATCAACTATTAGCAAACAGGAAATTGTCAGTGAAATCAAAATGCTCTAAGAATTGAGATGCATTTAGTGGAAATGCGCTAAAAGTAAAAATCTAGAGTCTCCACTACAGTATTCTGTTTACATGCCAGGAAATTCCTTACATCCTCAATCCATTAAGTGGTACTGTACGTAGGGACAGAAAAAACTGCTGCCTCTGAGTAAAGATGAAAAACACAGCAAAACTCCTGCAGAGTAACCCTAAAATGGTAACACAAGCAGACTGTGGAAGGAATCCCTACTGAGATCTTTCGATTAACCTTGCTATGATGTAAGTGGGGAGCCTAGATTAAACCAGTCATTTCTTCCTTTTTTGATTCTCCTTTTATGTTACAGTAATGCAAATAACTAGTAGAAATACATATATGAAGGTGGTTGGTTTTTCTTTTAATTCTCAGTTTGCTTCCTTAACTTGGCAAGTAACTTTTTTTTTTCTATTGAAAGCAAGAGTAGTTCAAGATGCTGTTAAAAAAGAGTAGATGGGAAATTCAAAGACAAAAAAACACATCTTAGCTGACAGATGTGGCCTTCCTAACCCAATTAGGAAATCAAAACATGGATTGTGTAGAAGGAGCAGGAGCAGAGCAACGGCTTTTGATCCCAAACTGTTTCTCCTAACATATACAGTGTGTTGGTGACTAGACCCAGGATAGAATGCTCTCCTCTTCCCAGTGCTCTTGGTCATTCTCATGCATTGTTCAGCTAGCATGCAAACAGTATTGAGGTGGTCTGAATGTAAACCCCCATTTAGGTTAATGTTTTTAATGTATGAGAACAGTCTTGTACTAATCTCTGTGGCTCCTTCCATGCAGACTACTCCTTCCCAGAGATGCTGAGAAGCATCTTCCCCTCTCTGCATCCAAATCTTTTAAGAAGCTTTGGTCCCACTAGGATTTCTATCAGAAATAACTGACTACGAGCAAAACAAAAGATCATTTCTATTCTGTCATCAACAGCACCTTCTGCTGCTTCATTGGTCATCTTGCTCAGACTTCCCAGCATGGTTTGCCCATGGAGGTCAGGTGCATGGACATGGTGGTGTTACAGTACAGTTAGAATTGGTTTGCTGATCACTGTTTCCAGACAGACAAACTCTATGTAACTTGTCATACACAAAATTTACTAAAGTTTCCACATATCACACCTGTTGCTTAGTTGTCACCAAATCTTTGGTCAGATAGAATGATACCTTTAGAAAGATGACTGCTTGTTGTCTGTGTGAAAACATTTATTTTCAAGTTTAGTATTTGTGTTAAGTGTCCCTAAAATGCAGTGACTAGAGCACACATGTGAGTGGGAGGAAATGGCAGAATTGCAGCTGCAGTGAATTTACTTCTTATCTGAGTGAATATTTCCACAAGGGGTTTTGTTTTCAGCTCACCGAAGCACAACCAGCCTTCATGATTTAGTTCATCAACCATTAATGGCTTGAGGTCAAGAACAGGTTTCTTTTCTTAACCTCCTGACTGCATGTCCTGGCCACTAAAGAACGTATAGATGCAATCACATGGCACAGGGTTTGATTTAAAAGTTCTCCAAAGAAATTTAATAATGTACTACTCATTGACCCATTTTGTATTTGCTACAGTTTTCACTTGGGAATGTGAAATCTCTGGAGTGCTAACGCTGCTTTGTGAACTGCCTGTTCTGACACAGTCAGGTAATCAGAAATGTCATTGCCAGTGGCTATTCACCACATTTTCTAACTTTTGATTAAATATATCTCATTATTTTTACTCAATATTAGTTATTATTTCCATGACTTTGAAATGAGAATTGCAAATGCTTTGATAATGGGATTAAAAGTCTGAAACTTGAGGAAAGGAATTCTTGCAGAGTCCTGTTTTGTAGCTTTATTTTGCTGTGGCTACTGAATCTCAATAATTATTGTCTTTCCAACAACAATGTCAATGACCAGTGCAGGAAATACAGGTAGATAATTTAGGTCCAGCTCAAGCCAGGCTGTTCTAGTGGCCAAATGGAAAACAAAGTGCACTGAATTTATCCAGCTTCTGGTCCCGAGGATCAGAGAATCCATTCCTTCAGCATCTCCCTCTATGGTCCACACACCTGAAACAGAGAAGACAAGCCCTGGATTTGACACCTTCATGGACCAGACAATACAGCTGACTAGCAACAGCCTAGGCACATGCTACAGCCCTCAAAAGATGACTGATTTGATCAATCCCTGTGCCAGTGTTTGGACAAGAAAATCCTTCCAAATTTCCTGCCACAGTTCCTTTTTGCTACTCAGAAAAGAGATCTGGGTTAAGTGTTACACCTCAGTCTGTAGTCAAACATCCTGGCCTATAAAATTAAGCAAATTTAATACTTGTGGAAATTCTGTACTCTTCATGGACAAATGCTCTCAGTTCTCATGGAGGAAGCTGGAATCTGTAGTGTGTTGCCAGAAGAAAACCTGCTCACTGCAGTCAGGCTCGTATGCTACTTTCCTCAAGGTGCTGTAAAGCCAGATGAAGGTCTCTCATGCCAAAATCTCTGAATCTGTCACATAATCCCTTCTTCGCACCATGATACACCATGATCACAAAGAGACACAGCCAAATTAGTTGTGGACCAGAGGCATAACATTGACTGTTTTATTTGCTGTCATAGACAAGAGTAAGGACATTTGGGGGAAAGAAGAGAGGATGGATATTGTCTTTTAGAATTGTTTGTTAAAGGAATGTTTTGATTCAAATTGAGATACCCACATTTAATAGGAAACTTGGCCAGAATGAAAAAACTTTATTCCAAATCAGGAAAAAATGTCTTGAGAAATTTCTAAATTCCCAGTGGAACAAGTGTTTCAGATGCTCATTGTTCTGGAAACATTTGGTCCATGTTTCATTAAGAAAACTGAGATGTCTTCCTTCTAAGGATTCCTGGTCTGCGTCCCCATTTCCAAGGGCTCTCCTGCTGTTCCACAGGAGTTTGTGTCAGTTGAGGGAGCCCCATCCAATCCAGGTCAGTCACTGATAGCTTGAGTTTGTTCTCCCAGAGCTTTTTTGGACTGCTGATTCCTTGCCACAAGGATCAAAATACCACACAAGGAGTGCAATAGTTTCTGTGGCTCCCTGCTGTCTTGGGTAGATCTTTAGATATTTTTGCCATTACAAGAACTATGGCTTCCAGAGATTTTGCCATTATGGTTTCACACTTTAGAGGCTAGAAAATATGTCTCTAATTTTTGAGGAAGTCGGTGATACTGAGATATCCTGCAGCTATAGGTCCTGGATGATGTAAGGTTTCCAGACAGTTTACCTGGTCTGGAAAGGATCACAGTAAGGTGAAAGTAGGGTGACCCAGAGGCCAGTGGGTGTGGGTGCCCCAAGGTCCCATAGAAGAAATGCAGGGACATCCTGAGGCATCAGATAACGAAAGACCACACACCACAACAGTTTATACCTGCCATTCTTCTGGCAAACTTCACTGAAAATGAGACATTTTCAGAGATAAAGTAGCATTTTCCTGACCTCACAATATAGCATAATTTTTTTCTGATGTGATTTTAGTAAGTCTTATAAGTAAGTCTCATTATTACATTATCTTCAGTTCCACCATCATGCACAGATTAAATAATTCCTAACAGTTTTATAAAGCACAGAACAAACAAACATGACAGAACTTGATTCAAAGTATTTCCTCTGAAAAACATTTTAGATAAAAAAATAAAGACCTGTAAAAGTAAAAGCTCAAATCTGGTTTCAGCATATATCTGTAAATCCAGAATAAGTACACCAAAGACAATGGAGTTATTTAGATTTTTTTACCGCTAATGATTAGCATTATACAGTATTTCTATTATCTCACCAGATCCCTCCCAAATCTAGAGAGACTTTTTAAGGCAGCTACTTTAATATTCTGATGGCAAAAGTTTTTGTATAAATCCACACTCACTTGAATGTTTACAACATTTTTTCTTTTTACGAGCATTCTGGTAAATACAAGTGTTTGTGGAATGCAGCTGAGTGGCTCAATGAATAGCAATAAAGCCAATCTTCAGTTTTTATTCAAAGGAACCTTAAAATATTCTTGAACAATGGTTACTGCGTTTAACAACTTTTGGTGATGACTGAATTAGAAATAGAAATTGTTTGTTTTTCAAGAATATAAAAAAATGCTTTTCAAACATCTATGTGAAAGATCAAAAACTTCAACATTTCAGATGCTTATTGGCAAAATAGGAGCAAAAACTCTGGGTACCTTTGGTGAAAATCTGAAGCTGCAGATTCGTGTATATCCAACTGCTATAGTTACACCTCCCCTTGTATAAGCAAAAGAGAAAATCATGCCCTACCCCACGTGACTGGTTTAAAGTGCCAAACTCCATACTGCAGTGCTGTCATGAGTGACCCCCGTAGGACAAGGGAGCAAGCGCATCACTGGGTAATGGGTGCCAATGTATAAGGACCTGGCACTGCTTGCTTGGGTAGCTGTGGTCTGTGATGTTAAACATGCTGTGTGTGTAAATGAAACAGGTCAGCAAAGGCATACACAGGAGGACTTGCATTTGCAGTGTCTCCTAATTAGCAGGCTCTTCTTGTACTGTAATGCCTGACCGATGTTTGTGGAGGAGGAAGAGCTGTATGGCAAAAGGGCTCCTATACCACACGTGATATATTTTAAAGGGAGCATTTGTGGTCTTAATATTCAGCCATAGGTCTGCCTGAAGGAGCCCCATCCAGTATCTTCTGTGGGAGTGGAGTGTCCACAGGCAGCTGGGGACAGCTGAAGCTGTTGCTTTGTCTGCTTAGAAAGGTAAGGAAAGCAAACTCTGCAGGAGAGAGCTGAGGATATACCCTTACAGATCTATCCTATAAACACCTTGGACAGGAGAGGCTCTGCCATGAGCCTATGTGGGTCAGGTATTGCAAGCCGTGGCTGCTTTGCATGACCATCTCCAAATAGCACAGCAGAGGTTCTTCATGGGCTGGTGTAGTCTGTGAATGGGAAAGGTCTGGTTTAGCCATCTCCATGGGAATCACCCCGTCCCTGCCCTCTTTCCACACACAGAGATGTGTGACTCATGTCCCAGCCGTCGGCCTGTTCCAAGGCCGTGGTGTCATTCATGTTTTGGACTGAGGCTCCTGGGAACTACACTGAGCACCGAAGTGGCCCCAAAGATGCCATGAAAATCAAAGTACAGATTTGGTGGTAAACAGACATTCCTGAATCCCCAAGTTGCATCTCCTGCTTACTGGAGCTTGTACAGCCTTTAAGCTGGGTTCACTGAGCTCCCTGAGACAGAATTATTTTATAGAATAAATAATTTTAAATGAAAACTATAAAATAGTCACACACAATGCAATGTGGACTTCTGAGTGTTCACACCAGAAACCAGGCTCTATGAGACTTTCATCCAGAAAATAGAAATAGCTTTTGTATAAAATTAAAATGAATGAAACCAACTTGACTCTTAAATACCGAGCAGTCACAATAAGTTGCTTGTCCGTAGCCTGATGTATTTACTAAAAGCACATTCAAGAGAAACAGGAGCTACTCAGAAGCAATTTACAAACAGGAAAACAGAGGAAATTGGCTGGGTAATTTATTCTCCAGGAAGTGTTTGCATGGTTGTATAAGCAAGGCACCCAGCAGAAAGGCACTGCCGTGTTGTACCTGTTCATGACTTAATAATCAGTGTCCTTCAGCATGTTCGTTGTGCTAGTGTCAGGTGCTTGCTAATGCAACTTAAAAAGTGCAGTTTTAAGTGCCAAGTGAAGATTTAATTTTAGGATTTTTTTTCCTCATGAAAGAAGACTGAAAACCCCTTAAAGCCCAAACAACTACTATTTTGCTTCCTGGCAACAGAAACTTCATACACATGCACAAACACATATGTAGAGCTGAGCTGCTTATAGTAGCATGTGGAATGTTGGGACACCGAGACCAGATACAAAGTTTTCATCTTCATGTAAGTGTCCAAACTTTATTCCTCTTTATACTCCTGTTTCTCTCCACCATTCAGTGCTTGCTTGCTTGCTGAGAAGCTGCTATGCCTAGGGCTGTTTTGTTCTTTGCTCTCTTCTTTTGCCAAGCTCTTCTTAACACTATCCCTGGTCATTTAAATGGCAATTAGTCAGAAGGAAGCATCTCTCTTTCCCATCCAGTAGCAACCCACACTGAACTGTGCCTGCAGCACTTTACTTAAAGATGTGAAGTAGGAGATAAAGCAGAACTGAAAGGTTTTGGGGCAAAGCTAGATTATCCTCTGGATCTCCCACCTTTCAGGTGTACTCTTTTTCTGCATCTTTATCACTCATAACAGGAATAGAGATTGACTGAAACTGTGATCTGGGGTGGTCATGTCCCTGTTTAGAGCCAGGTCTCTGGGTTTTTCTCTCTCCAGGACAAACACAGGCACAAAGGAATTGAACTGTGATAATATCTAGTGAGCAGAAACCCCATCTGGATCTGGTCCTTTGACTTTATGCTTTTAATAGCAGTATATTTACCAGTAACCAATGACACTGTCCTGGCAGCCTGAGAAGTGGAGACTTGCTCCAGCTGAAGGAGAAGGGGCAAGGAAGGGAACAGAACCCAGTGAGATGCTTTCTGCTCCAGCCACTCAACCAGACTCTTGTTACATGTTAGTCTTAAAACATGACTAGAAGTAATTGTTCAGCACTGCAGAAGAATGTCTGTGTACCCCACCGTTAATGATTAGCTTAATTTTGCATGAATTAGTTGACTTCCTGCAATTACTTCTGCTCTTCCCCACCAGGCAACTGTAGTGTTCTGCTTTCCAAAGGCAGTGAGTTGACAGCTTGCTGACCCTGAATGCCTGTGAGCTACAAGGTGCTCATTCCATTTTCTGCACCAGTCACTAGGCTGAGACATCCAAATTCCAGCAGACACAGGATGGTTTATGGTTTGCTGTCTGCACCAGATGCTTAGCAGGAGGAAAAAAGCGAAGGGAGAGTGTGGAAGAGAGGAATGCGTTCACCTTGCCAAGCTGACAGTCACCCCTTTATGGTGAGTCTGTATGGTTGTAGTCAGAAAATTGACCCTGTTAAAAAAAACAACTTGGTGCTTTCTATTTATTCCCCTTCCATACTCTCTACCTCCAGAGTACTCCATTTGACCAGTCAAAGTGCTTTGCTAAAAGCCAATTCATCCCTGTATCTGGAAAATTAAATAAGGCACTCCTTGCTTTGCACTTCATTGATAAAATCGAAGCATCTGCAGCTGGAGCTCGCCTGATGTTTTTGTTGATACGCGAGGCAGAGCTGAACACAGTGTGCTGTGCTGCAGCCATTCTGCCTCTGCTGGCTTGACTCCTGTTAGTGCTTTTTATTTCCATTTAAGCAGAGTGCTGTGACTCAGAAGGCAGGCAGGAAAAATATGAAAGCAGCAAGGTACCGTGTCCATAGCCGTGGCTGTATTTTGCGTTTCTGTCCAGCATGCTGCAACTTTGCAGTGTAATCTGCGACCGTCGGGACTGACTATTGTAGAGCAAGCATTTTGCACTTGGACACAGCTGAAACTGCAGTCTGACATTGCAAAATAAGGAACATGAGCACTCTGGAATAAAGATTTAGACTTATCAAGGCCCACCGGTCCCAGCTCTGGCATGGTCAGCAGTGCCAGTTCACACCTCAGAGCTGCAAAGCAAGGGACAGAAATACCCAAAAAGCACACACAGGCTCGCTACTTCCACAGAAAATCCCATGTCAGGAGAATATACCCAAAGCTGATACCCGGAAAGTGAATGCTGGACCAGGAAAGGAAAGGTGCCTGCAGGAATACTGGGAACCTGCCGAAGGGAGACTACCACGGGATGACATGTTCATGGAAGAAAATCAAGAAGGTGAATAACTGCGCAGGGAGGAGCCATGACAGAAAACTGTGATCCTCTCTAAGGTGGAGAACTGCAGTTTTGACTCTGGACCTGGTCCCAAGGAGAGGGGAAAGGAGGATCATTCATATGTCCGTTTCTTCAAGGGAGGAGTTTTCTGTGACATTTTCCTACAGCGTATTAACACACTGAACATGGGGTTACAGATGCTCTTGATTATGCACCTCATCAGACTCAGCAGGTCTTTGGTAACATAGCTTTCTGTCTCCAGCTCCCACCATTTATGGAGTAAGGTGATGGCATCCCATACTCCATGTGCTGAAGAGCACAGCCATCATAGACACACCTGGCAAGGGAGTTTGGAAACAGAGCAGTGCTACTCCTTATGGTCTTTGCACTCCTAAGGTGAGCTCCTGAAGAGCCATGGCAGCTGACTGCCAGAGCAGGAGCCTCCAAAGAGAGTATATATTTGCAGTTAAGTTGCTTGTGCTGGCACAGGTTGCTTGATCCTCCACACTGTTGTTGATGTTATCAGTTCTGCATCCTTTTCTGCACTGTTTGTACTGAAGTGAGCTTTCTGTTGTGGGAAGAGTCAGGGGAGTCCACAGGGGCTGCAAATCCCAGAGAACAGAAAAAAAAGCCACCCTGAAACACATCCTGCCCTCTCCAGGCTCTTCAGACCACCTTCAGAAAGGCCTCAGTAGGTGCTTGCCTGCCTCTGTCATCTGAGACACCTGGGGCTGATCCAGATGCACCAGTTTTTATTGGCCCTCACTGACTGCTGCTGTGAATGCACATATAGCTTTGCAAGCTGAATACAATTAAATTACATGGTAAAGCTGGATTTTTGATGGCTCTGACTGAGAAGCTGAAAGGAGGAAGGCTCAAAAAGATAGGTACAAAGGGAAGAGGAATGCACTTCTACTTCTTCAGGGCCTATCTACAAGCATAACCTCACAGAACCCTAATGCTGCACCGACCAAACCTTGAACAGACCTGAAGCACACCAAAGCATGAGACTATGAAGAAAATGCAATTTTGGCAATCCAGAGCAGTATAGCTGTATATTAAGCACTGAACCTGAAATAATAGACTCTGTCCCTCAGATTTGGCATAGTGCTGGGGTCCCAGCAATTTGGAGTATCATGGTCTGTCACCAGGCAAAGGCAAGCACTGAGATCCATAGGCCCAGGTTCAAGAGCTTCACTTGATGACTTAACTGATTTTAGAGCTGAGGTCTGGAGGCTGCTTCTGCAGCTGCATAATGACATTCAATCCTGAGGTGTGCAGGACCTCCCACTGCTCTGCTCCTGGCAGAGACAGCCCAAGCATCTCAGATCCTAACTCAGATCCACCAGCAGAACAGGTAGTAGTGAAAGTGCATGTGAGGAGTCATTATAGCAATTTCTGTGAAGTGGGTGTGCTCAAAAACTTTCTTAATGCAGGTCCTATTGTAGTATTTCTACAAGTAAGTCATCTTCTGCTGTCACTGGGGAAAAATCCTTCTGCTATTAAAATAAATGTCTACAAAAACAAAAGAACTATCAATGAAAACTCCATGATAATAGTGAAAACTCCCAGGTTAAGTGATCAAGAAAACTTACTGAGTTAGCGAAAAATGCACTCTGTTGGAGGCTGTGCTGTTGTTGACACTGGAGACTCATCCCTTGTGCTTACTCCCACTGATAGCTCCTGTCCTGGCCCCTTTGGCACAGACACCGGTCAGAGAGGCTGAGGAGAACTTTTTACCTGCCCCAGACTTGTGCTAGCATTGCCAGGCCCTGACCCCAGAATTTGCCAATGTCCAGCCAGCCAGTGACACCCCAAAGGACCCTAAAGAGAAAAGTATGCTGCTCCTCTGCTTCCTGCCTGCTCTCCATCAGCAAATGCTCTCAAGATTTATGGGCTGACAACTGAAAAAAATATTGCTGTAAATAACTCTGAAGCTCAACATACCTTTGAGTGTGCAGTATTTCCTACATATGTTGTCCAATTTTATATGCATATATAACTGTACTATTACATTTGCATTTTGGTATGTACATGGAAGAAATGGATTTCAAAGGATCATCTAAGAATATACACCAAATACAAAATCTCTCAAAAAAATCTTCATGCAGAAATACTTACGTACTATATTAGCAGGAAAGAGGCTCAGTACAATATGATTTATCTGACTTTATTTGAAAATTCAAAATATTGAGCATACGGAGAAAGTAGCAGTCCATTTATAGAATTAAAACATGAGAAAGGAACACACTGAATGCTTGAAGACATTGAACAAATTTTGGAAAATGAAATCCTATTAACAGAAATATTGTGTTCACTAGAGATAATTATGAAATTACTGAGCTCTCCTGATTACAAATATTTTAAAGATATATAATCCACATAGCAAATAGAAATCCATCTTTAATTCATTTATACTGGATGTATGGTTCAGAAAAGATATCAGATCCTTACATATGTTACTATAGCTAGTCTTAAAAATATAGAAGTATAGGAATATAGAACTTAGTCCATCCTCAACACTGCAGTGCTTCACAATACTGTTTTTCATTTGAGGCCATTCATCTGGTTGCAATGCAGTTCAAAATCTGAGTCTTTTCATTATGAACCACTGCCTATTTCTGACAATCCCATAAGCATCAAATCCTACTTAAAGCAGCCCTTCAATTTATTGGTTCCCCTGTGCATCTTCACAGTCACACTTGTGAAAAATTGCACAGAGAAAATATCTACTTCCATCTTTCCTTCTTAATTTTTCTTTGCTGTGGCATCAGAACAAGGGAATGTGATAGGTATAAAGGAGCTTTGGGTTAAAAAACTCAGTTACTGTCTATTTAACACAACCCATTTGTAGTGCAGTTAGCCTCCTTTAAGACACTAAGCTCCCTAAATTGAAAGAAATATACAAATACCCTGTAGACACATGCATATATAAAATAATATCCACACCTATCTTAATTCCCTGTTTTTTGTGACTTCATACATGGCAATGGCGGTTGATGCTGCATTACATTATTGAGGAAAGGATGCGGATCTCTGCACCAAGCTGCATCTCTGTGAACAGAACTGCCAAGACCCTGTTGTACTGGGACAATGGCTGGCAGCACTGTTATGCCTAATCTCACCCCCCGAGATTGCCACGATTGCTCACGGGCAGCAGGGCTGCGTACCAGCGCTCCACAGCCAGGACCTCCCCACAAGCCAGGCAGCTCGGTCCCTCACAGCACTGTCACCAAAGTGCTTGCAGAGAAAGGGTCCCTCCTGATGAAGCTGTTGAGTGCAGGTGACAGAGGCGTGTGACGGATTAACCCCAGCTGTAGAAATCAGACCCCCTTCTCTGCATGTGCATCCCTCTGTGCCATATACATTGCCTCAGCCCTGATGTCAGCAAAAGTAACATGAGCACACTAACGTACTCCGGAGTCTGGAGGAATGGAGAGATGCAGGACACAGATATTAAACACCTACTTTCCTCTTTGCAGAAAAGAACAGAGTGGAGTGACAGCTCTTAGATAAGCGGGTCTCCTTGCTGAATTCATCACCAGGAGAGGTGTCAGATACCACAGTGCAAGGGACCCTCGGAGGGAAATAGCTGGCAGAGAGCAACATGAAGGAGTAGCCATTCACTTCAGGACCTACTGGGCAAAATTTGGTGTGAAAAAGAGAAGCATGAGGGTACTTGCTAATAGTATCTAGATACAAAAAGTTGATTTGAAGAGTGAGAGAATTAATTGGAAGTGGAAAGGGACAATGTGACTGAGTTACCACAGAGATGACTTAGGAAAATCCGCATTGCAGTAAGCCAGTTGTGAAATCTCCATCCCTGGCCTTCCTTACGCAGGGTCTAAAAAATAATATAGATAAAAGTGGTTCTGCTTTGGGAAGAAATCAACTGCATTACCTCCCAGGGTCCTTCCTAGGCCTATGCTTTTCTGCCCATTTACTCTTTTAATTACTTGGGAGTTTTGCTCTAACTCTTACTTGCTAAGTAAGGCTGAACATTGTGCAGCTGAACTCTGGGAGAAGGGGGCTGTTTTAAGTAGCTGGGTCTGGCAAGGTCCTTGGAGCTTCATGGCTAGTGTGGAAGTGAGTCTTAATGGCTGTTCATTAAAACAATTAGTGACAAAATGCTGTTAGTCATCTTTTTCATAACTAACAAGGTTGCTTTTGTTTTATCCTCCAGACCCTGATGTTTCAGCTAGAAATATATATCCAAAGCATGGAGCTACCACTATTTCTTATCTTTTAACCTGGGCATTGTCGAGAAAACAGAATGTTCTCCATTCATCCTCTTCTGCAGCTCTTAACAAGCATCAGAAATAATTAAGCTATTTTACCCAGCAGCAAAACATTAAATATTCTTTGAAAAGTATGCTTAATTGAAAGGAACATCTTCATTTTCCCCCTATCTTTTATGCCAAAGCCTCATTTTCTCTGCTTCATGATGTAACATTCTTGCACTTCTGTAGTATGTTTTCTGTATGTTTTGCTGGCTGTCTCAGCCTTGGAAGGCTTGGGTCTTCCAAGTAGCATCATAAGGAAAAAAAAATGGGTTCAGTAGAAAATATGTATAAAATATGCTTTTAATTCTGGTATGCCTGGAAAACTAAGAGCATAACATAAGTGGATTAGGTGACTCAAGCTGCTTGCAGGGGTGTTCTACCCCGAGGGTTATAGATGAATTCCTGAAAAAAAATCTGCAATATATTAGGCTCTTGCTTGACAGCAGCATGGCTGAGGATCAGGAAGAGTCTCTCATCTTCACTCCCTGACAGCTCATTCCTCCCCCCTATTCTCTGAACATGCTCTGCTATTCTGCTTTTTCTAATATTGGTCAGAAATGAAGTGAGCCTTATAAAATATATATTGCAAATGCCAGTCAAAATAGACATCAGGAAAATTAAGTAAAGAGCATGATAATAATTGTTTTCATCTAGTCAATAGAGAAGCTCAATATACCTTAATGGCAATCACTAACCAAGAATGGTCACGGGGGCGAGTTAGGCTTACCAGTCACTCTCTTTTCCATGTTATTTATTAGGATGGAGAGAGCAACAGGCATGAATGACACAGAACGATGAGCACAAAGCCAGCCTTATGATCGAAAAGCCTCAAGCAAAAATAAAATCTTATCTCCGACTGCAGGAGGAAGAAATCCCGCTGTAGCAATAAATCCAAAGGAACAGGACCAGGCTCTTAGTTACATCCTTTGATTCAGCCATAGGATGGGAGCAAGCAGCCTGTGCAGAGGCAGAAGACCAAAAGATGAATCAGACGGGCTTTTTGGTTTTATCTAATATAGGCACAGCCTCTTCTTCTACAATTACCCTCCTGCCCAGGTGATTCCAGTTCTGTACTGAAGGGTGTTTGAAGCCTTGTCTGCTTTGCAGTGCATGACCTGAAAACATTGCTCCCAGCATTATCATTATGATTTACTATTTGTACTCCTCCATGGACCCTGCAATTACAGTTGGCTGTCCTAAGTTTTCCCAAAACAGTGATGTTTTGTGTTGTTTTTTCTAAAATAATAGTTTCCAGAGGCCATTCTCCACCACACAATAAGCATTTGAAAGCAGCATTGTGTTTGGAGGCAACCTAATTCCCCTGTGGCTCTTTCCAAGCCCCAGCACTGCTGTGTTACTGAAGATGCTTTCTCCCTCCTCCCAACCTTGAAATGCCAAATATATCCTGACTACAGATGTTGCAGATGATATAATGACATTGGATTGTAATTCAGATGATGATTTTACTGCCAAGTAAAATCTTAGCAGTGACTACAAACCTAGCAATGTTCTCCAGTGAGAAAACGATATTTACAGTAGGATTTCAGCCACAGCAGCACTATGGTGCATTCAAGCATCTGTTTACAAAAAGTTCAAAGAGGCTGAATTGGCTACTGCAAAAAGTGACCACTATACCACCTTATTATGATGTACCTCCATACATAGTACCCCCAAATATTACCTCCACTCAAATATTAGGATAAATTTTACAGACATAAACACAGAAATAGCTGCTTTTTTACCTTGAAGTTGTGGCACAAACTTTCATGGTAGAAAGAAACACCGAGGGGAAATCCACTGTTGCGTGACCGTCTTTGACGTAGTCAGGGGTGTGCTCTGCATTGTGCTGAGCAACCAAGACCTAAGCTGAGATGGAGGCTTTATCACTGGCCTAACTTTTAACTTCCTGACACATGCTGATATGTATCACAGCCTTCATGTTTTTTAAACAGAGCTATTCCTGTATGTTTAATACGGAAGCTGCTATTTGCTGTGGAGTTTCCAAAATTTATGTGCCTGCAGGATATTTAAAAATATTCCAAGTCAGCCTATCAAGGCAGGTTTTTCTTCTGTCAAGAGTGTTTATGTAATAAAAACAAAGATCTCAACAAATGCCTCCCTTGTAACTTTGCCTGTATACAGAACATGAGGTCTGTATAAAGCAGGTGTCAGTTATATTGCGTGTTATATTGCTAAACCTCTACTCTGCTCTCTAAATTACTAGCTCCATAGGCAAACATAGCAGGTTTATAGAAATATACACTGCAACTGACAACATTCAGATTTAATCTACAAAAAAATAAGGTTGTAAAACTACAGGGTAATATATCTCTTTAATATTATCCACTTCGGGGCTACTACAACAGCAGGATAGGTGGACCCTACTAGGAGGAAGGGAGGCCTTTTGGCAGGATGGGTTTTATGGTGATTTTATTTTGTTTTTTCATGAAGCACCTGAGGGGCAGAAGCCACAAGGAAGAAAATATTTAGAGTTCCCCACAGCACTGTGCAACACTGCATACAGCCGTGGTTTGATGGACAGGAGGTTTGGCAGCAGAAGAATCACAGAATCACAGAATTGTCTAAGTTGGAAAAGACCTTGAAGATCATCCAGTCCAACCATCAACCCAACATTAACAGTTCCCAACTACACCATATCCCTCAGCGCTAAGTCGACCCGACTCTTAAACACCTCCAGGGATGGGGACTTCACCACCTCCCTGGGCAGCCCATTCCAACACCTAACAACCCATTCTGTAAAGAAGTGCTTCCTAATATCCAGCCTAAACCTTCCTTGGCACAACTTGAGGCCATTACCTCTTGTTCTATCGCTTGTTACTTGATTAAAGAGACTCATCCCCAGCTCTCTGCAACCTCCTTTCAGGTAGCTGTAGAGAGCGATGAGGTCTCCCCTCAGCCTCCTCTTCTCCAGACTAAACACCCCCAGTTCCCTCAGCCGCTCCTCGTACGACATGTGCTCCAGACCCTTCACCAGCTTCGTTGCCCTTCTCTGGACACGCTCGAGTAATTCAATGTCCTTTTTGTAGTGAGGGGCCCAAAACTGAACACAGGAATCGAGGTGCGGCCTCACCAGTGCCGAGTACAGGGGTAAGATCACTTCCCTGTCCCTGCTGGCCACGCTATTTCTGATGCAAGCCAGGATATCATTGGCCTTCTTGGCCACCTGGGCACACTGCTGGCTCATGTTCAGCCAGCTGTCAATCAACACCCCCAGGTCCCTCTCTGACTGGCAGCTCTCCAGCCACTCCTGCCCAAGCCTGTAGTGCTGCTGGGGGTTGTTGTGGCCGAAGTGCAGCTGCTGAGCCCTGTCCCCGTTGCTCCCAGGCAGAACTAGTCCTACAGTACCCAACTCTACCACTGCCTGACACAAGCTAGGAGACAAAGTACACACATTTCAGTGCAGGTGCACTCCCTGCTTTGAGATGACCCAGTAGCAATCCCTCGATCAGAAGTTGCGAATGGATGGCACGCAGCAGCACCCCGCAGAAGTGCATCACAGCCCATGTGAGGGTGCTGGTGGCATGACCAGCCCCAGCACTTGGCTTGACCCAGCAATGTCCAGTGACACCCCTTCCCTGCATGGATGGTGAAGTCAATGTTGGGTCTCTTTCCCAGTCACAGGAGGCATTGGGTGCCCTTGTTCCCCCCTGCTGCTCTGTGAGAGACGAAAAACCAGGCCTGCGAGAAACACGGACTGAGAAAAACAGCCTGAGAAAGAGATAAAAGTTGAGACTCTCCGAGCTAAGGAATGCCTCAAACACTTGCAAGACAAAACTATAGTCACAGGGTGGATGGTGTGGAGGTCGAAGCTGATAAGGCTGCCCGAGTAACACAGGGTGCAGCTGGAGCAGGGAGCCCTGTGGAGACAGGACAGCTCTGCACTGGTGCACCTGGCCAAATTTCAAGAGCCATCTGTCCGGTGAATGACTTTTGCTTCATTATCCATGAAATGCATATTAAAGTTAACACCCCTCAATATGCTAACAAAGACTAACATGATCATGCTAATTACATCATCCCATGAAACACCTTACCCCTCCCCATTCATGGGATATGTAAGTATGTGGGTCAACCTAGGGAATGGACCCAAGGAAAGTGGGCATAAATCAAGGGGGGGGGAAGAGGTGGGGGGGCCCGGAGAGTGTGGTGAAGTGAAGAAGACGGATGTCTCCTGGAACCCTCCCTGGTGGGATCGACACAGGAACCCAGACCCTATTCCCTCTATCTCCCTCCTCTCCTTTTTCCCCTTTTTCCTTCACTACCATTAAGAAATGCAAGGCATACTGTATTGCTTGCCACAACTCGTTATATACTTGGCCAATTATCGTGTGCTCAATTAGTACATTGTGGGTAGTTAATAAATGTCTGGACTTTGAGACTTGTCTCACAGTTGTCCACTTCATTGGGGATTTGCAAATCTGAGTCACTTGTCTCCCTCATCTGAGCGGGACGTGACACGCTCCCAAGTGCCAGGCCCTCTCCTCCCACACCTCAGGGGTCCTTCAGCCACTTTTGGGGTGTTTCTAGATCTCTGACATTTTGCTGCCATTCTGTGCTCCCCTTAGTGCTTCTTAATGCAATATTCAGTGAAGTTACTGATTCTTTCCTGCTGGCATTTTAGCCTTTTTTTGTCTTCTACAGCTACTTTCCATAGCAGATGTTCTCCAGCTGCAGTCTGAGATAATCCCATCCTGCTGTGGGGTTTTATAAAGCCCGTGGCCACCTCTGTGCTGTCCCTGCTCTGGAGGTCTCTTCTCCTGCAATTGCTTAGGTTGCCCTGCTTTCCTCCAGTGACACAGCCAAGAGCCCATTGCCCCACAACAATGGTGAAAAGGGTCTTGACGTGAAAGAGAAGCATACTCACATTTTCCTAACCAAAACCAGCTTGTCTGCATGCACAGAGGAACAAAAAAATGGTATCAATATTATCCAGTAACTCAATAACTTTTTGGGATGGACAAAAACACAAGGCAAAACAAAGAAAAGAAATAATTACAAGTATGGGCAGCTTTAGAAAAATATGCTTACATTAAATTTTCTTCCTTACTGAGGAAAGTTAGAAAAAAAAACATGCTCTCTGAAGAAACTGTAGTAGTTCCCTTCAGGAAGCTCTATTTCAGGATAACATAAACTATGTACTGGTTGGATTAATATTTAACATGGCTGAAAAACAATATTGCCCTATTACAAGTTCCTCCCAAAAATGGGCACAAACCAAATTCTGTTCTAAAGTAATACCTATAGAAATATAAGCACCTCATAGGAGGCAGATGCTATCATAAGTCAAATAAATGTTTAGATGTTATGCTTATATGAAGAAAATCAAATTAATAAGTTAATGACAAGAAAAAATACAGATATCTGCATCTTTACATTTTGTTGAATACTTTTATTTGTGTGGTTAATAAATCATCTGCTGATTCAGAATTGTAAAAAATGGGGATTTTTTCCCAGATCTGGAATTTGCTTGGGAAAAGATGTACAATAATTCATGCCAAACTACACAGACACACACGTGTATTTTAAAAGCACTTTATTAGGATAGAATCAAGAACTTTTTTCACTAGTGTTTTGAATTTTTCTAGGAAGAATGAAGTATTTGTCAACTTTCTTTATTAAACATATCTGTTTTTTCTAGATATCACAAGTCCTCTCTTACTACCTGTGACAGTGAAATACTAGCCCTTTGGAGCCTGGTTCAAAGGGGTCCTACATCTTCCTTTTCTATTAGTTCTGAATGTTTTCTGTGGCTAAGATTCATGACTGTACAGACGGTCTATTCATCATGTTAGGCTCAATTACTTCTCAAAATATAGGGGGGAAAACATGTTTCCATTGAAGTCTGTGTTAAAATTCCTATTAATGCAATGAGGCTATAGTTTCACTCACAGGGTTTAAGTGGCACACTGACCTTTGGGAGGTCCTCTGGATGGGAGTAAAATTCATACAGTATGCATATTGCTATGTGTGATAGCAATGTTTCTAGGCTATACTGTTTCTGTAGCATATATTATTGCAAAAAGTAGTCATGCCATTTGCCAAAGTGATTTTTCAAAGCTGAATTTGTTCAATGTTTTTTATAATTAATGGCATTATGGAGACTCTTAATTTAATTATTCAACAGGGTATTCTCTCTTTTGATGAATGTCATTGGTCATTAATCTTCTTGCTTCTTTTTCAATAAGCCTAGATAGATTTTTGCCCTCACTGGTTAACCCTTAACATGCACCCAGCAGAGAGGGTGCAGCCCTAATCTGACACATGGCATGAGACAAGGGTATACATGTTGCACTCTGTCGGCAGTGCTAGTGCTCACACCCACAATTTACAGTGACTTAATGACCTAGAAATTTCTTTGTTAGCTTCTTATTTTTCCTTCTCTAAAAATGGGTTTAAAATCAGATCTAAAATTCTAATATTTTGTCTTTGTGTCATTCTATCCTGAATTCAAACCACATAACAAAATGCCTTATCACTTGTTTATTAAATATACTTCTTGCAGAACTTCCAAACAGTGTAGTAAACTCCAGTCCTGTCTTAGTATGTATCCAGGATTTCAAAGCAAACCCTTCTCAAAGCAGAAATACTGAAAGATCACTCTATATATTTTGTTAAAGAAAATTACTCTTTTAAACACTCCAACTTTCTTCTGTGTAAAGACTCGAGGACTAGGAGCCTTTGTGGTGAGTAAGTGCGCAAAGAATGTCCTGATTTTTAAGTTACACTTATAAAACAAAACTATTAATAACAGGTCAAGGCCTTAAAAGGATAGAGCAATTTACTGCTTATATAATAAGAATACATGTGGCAAAAAGGTGTAGAAAGTTTTGTATAGCAAAATTATTTGCAGATAGCAAAGCCGTGAGTATACAAATCATGACAACGAGAAATGTATCAGGAAAATTAATTTCAAAGGCAAAGTGCAGGAAAGAAGTATAAAAGACTATGTAAAAACACTACTAAACTGATTGCCTGATATTTTTTTTTCAGGAAGAGTGAAAGTTCCCTGAACATATCTTACCTGACAGATGTTTCCTCACGCTTACTGCCAAGAAAACACCTGTGAGAGCCGCAGAAGAAATCATATTAATGCACTTTTTGCTGACTCCTTCCTCTCTGCATCTGCATTTTTGGTGTCTAGTATCCCAACTGTGTGTCCCAGGGGAACACATTTTGTGCCCCGTGATGAGGGCTTAGCTGATGTGTGCAAGTGCAGTGGTGGCTGGGTGGGTGCTGCAGCACTGGTATGTAGGGTCTGTCTCTGCAGGCAGCCTCAGGGCAATCATGCAGACCATAGATAAGGAAGGGAGAACATGTGGTTCCCACTGTGACCAGGCCAACTCAGATCTCTTCACAAAAGACATCTTTGCTTTCCCAGCAGCCATGTTTTGCTGTCCCATCACCTTGTCCTGAGATCTAGATGGGTCAATGGTTGATACTTTTTAATGTACTTGATCATGGCTAAAAACTGAAAGATATTCTCTAAGTCTTCATTTCTGTTGGAGAAAACCTTTCCCTGGTTCACATTTCCTTTGAGGACCTCCTCCCTGAGGAGCCCAACACGGCACACTTGGCGTTCCCAAGGAGATAAACCATGCAGCACAGCTCAAGAAAAGATTGACACAAATTACTGAAAGCAAATTCAGCCTCCCCTTTTCAATCAGATAAGATACCTATTTGTAGCATAAGCAGGGCCAGACCTCAAACATCACATAACAGAGAAAACAACACTAATCTTGGAGGACAAATGTCAGGAATCTGGCTGCCCTTTGTCTGTTCTTGTGCTGTCCTTCATCGAGAAGAGGTGACATGAGACCTGCATGTTGAAAGCAAAGCCATTGCAGAGTGATTTCCAGCTGGTGTATAAAGCTTGGGAGATTTGAACTGTGCCCTTCTAAATTCCCACACAGGAGAGAAGAAACATGACCTGGATGTCCCAAAGCCTCAGAGAGCCTCCACCTGGCATGACCTCTGGGAGCATGCAAATCTGACTGTCATTTTGAGAAACCCAGAGATTTCTCTAAAATATGCCAAACCTCAGCATTAGCTCAAGGAATATGCAGATATTAAGATGATTTAAAGGAAAGCTGTTTTGTCCATCCCATCAGGTATTCTGAACTCGCAGCTGAGGCTCTTGCCTGCAGAATTCCAAATCAGGGCAGTCAACCCCTGTTCAGTGATTTATACCACTAAGGCAGCATACGTGCAATTAATGAAAACACCTTATTTACCTTTCATTTGAGCTACTGAGCTGCTGTAAAGCACCTCTTTTACCAGATGCAGCAATCATCTTAGACTTCTTATCTCTCTTCTCCAGTTTATGGGAAAACGTGGATTATGGGTGACTTTCTATTTTACAGAGAGCTAAATCCTGGAGAAAAATCTGTATGGTTGCTGTAAGTGTGGAGAGAAAAGAAACACTTTGCTTTCTTCCAAACTTTAACACAGATGTCCCCTTTGGAGTCCTCACTTCTTGTTCCATCTGGAAGCAATGTGAGGGCTACATACTTAGGAGGTCATAAGGAACTTATTTCTCATAGGGTACAGCTTCTGGTACCACCCGGAAAGGAAATGTAATCACTATTTTTAGGAAGTCTAGTTAAAGATACTTCATAAGAACTATGGCATGAGAAGAAGCATCACAAGAACATGTGAAATAGAAAAAAAAAAGTCTCATTTATGAGAGCTTGATGCTAGAGTGTCAAACTACTTGTTTAATAGTCTTGCTAGTATTTACTCCTTCCTTTTCTGTCTTAAAAACATTTACCATTTATTTTCCAAGCTCACTGTCCTTTAACAGTCCAATTTTTTCCTGTTTGCTTTTCTTCTGTTTACAAGCAGTTCTAATAAGAATGAATGTATTTATATAGTCATATGATGCATGAAAAAAAAATATTGTTCCTTTGGTTCATTGCTCACTCTGTGAAAAAACTTGCCCCCCCCTCCTACCAGGAACTGGCCAGGCTATAACAGAAACTCACCAGAACCTTTATTTATTTTATGCGTTTGTTCTTGGTGAAGCTAAGTAAATGTTATATCCCCACTGGCAAATGTTATATCCCCATTGATGAACAGAGATTGAAAGGGTTGAATGTCTAGTTGGATAAACACTCGAGTGTTTAGCATTTGTCCAATATTAAACTACCAGAAAACAAAAAAATTAAGCATCTAAAGGGTGTTACCTCTGTCCTTCCCCTGCTAGTCACGGGCTTCACCACTAAGACTGCCATAGAGCACATGCTCCTCTCCCTCTGGCCTTTCTAGCTCTGCTAGGGGGAGGGCTTTGCAGGGTCGGGGGACGCGTTTAGGACTCAGGGCTGGACTTAGACATGCTCGTCAGCAGCTCCAAAACTACACAGCCTTGATTACCCCCTGCTGCCTTGCCTTGCCTTGCCTTGCCAAGGTTTGCAAGGAAGGAGCAGGGAGCTTGGCAGAGAACAGGTCTAGGGACCTCTTATGCTGCTAATGGGTAGACTGCAGAGGAGAAACTCCTGGATGCTCCTATTTGTCCCGATTTCACATTTTTTCTCTTAAATCATTCTCTCTGTCTTACAGCTCTCCAGGTAAAATTCTATTTACTTCTCTCATTCTGCACCATGGGACCCTGACAGGTGTGCTGAAGCTCAGCTTCACCAAAAACCGGTATGTGTGATACCTTTTCTCTTGCCTCCATGCAGGGAGTCAGCTGTGGGAATGGGTCCCACTCAGGAAATACCTGAGAGAGAAGATGTGCTTTGAGCTAGATCAGCTCTGGATGTGCAGACCCTAGCTAGGGCAGGCAGAGGTGAGGAGGTGGAAACAAGTGGCTTGCTGTAGAGGACCAGACAATATCACTCACTTCTTTAGATAGCAGCTCACATTAAAGTAATCAAGAAACTGCAGCCACATTTCAACGAGACTCTGTGTGTAGTGTAGGGGATGTGTCTACATCTGAAATCATGCATATGACCCGTTCTATGCTGCATATTTGCATAAAGCAAAAAATATCCAATCATTTGCTACTTCTCTTCACAATGGCTGTTTTTATAGAAGCTATTTCTTTTTATAGCTGTATCATTCTTTTTCAAACTTGGCTTCTTTGCACACATGAAATGTTTTTGATCAGACTATATTTACGGTGACAGCAAATGTTAATTTAATAACTGTCACAAGATCTTGCAAGATTTCCCATGAGGTCTCATGATGGTGTATCAGTATGTAATTAAATAAGAGGGCCAAGTCAGTCTCTGGTGTAAGTCCTGGGAAGGCAGTGATATTACATCGAGGAAGTGTTTTATCCTACTGCAGTCAATTCTAGCTTGCCTGACATCTTGTTGTTATTTTAAATTTCTTTGGCTTTCTTCTTTTTTTTTTTTTTTTTCTTTTTTTTTTCCCACCAGTTCTCATTCATTTGTGCTTCAATTCTACCTTCCATTTTTCTTTTTTCCCATTTTCAATCATCCATGTGAAAGTGTGTCGCTTGTCACAGGTTCCTTTGATATGCAGGTTGGTTTCACTTTGTTTTATTCATGTACTGGTTATCTGCTTATTCATAATTTCTTCCCCAAACAGCTTGATGTCTACTGCTCTCTGATTTGAACAGCAAGAGGCTTGCAGTACTATAACACATGTCATGTGTCGTGGTAATGCCTAGATTTTTAGCTGGGATTCATTAGTTTTCATACATTTCCTTGGACTTTTCCACACATGCGTTTATTCATTCACAAAGAGAGGTTTCTGTTTTCAGCCATTCTCTGTTACAGCTGTCCACTCTATTAAGCTACACCTGGGCCCTGCTGAGCCCATCACACGTGTTCTGGTGCTGTATGTCACCTCTGGCATCTTCTCCATCAATGTCCCTGGCAGTTGTGACCACCCCCGCTGGCAGCTGGACACAGACACCTAGAGCAATGCTGGCCTCTGCAACTTGAGACCACACCTTTGTCTGCAGGCAGGGGACATCTGCGGGGCCCAATGCGGCACTGTGCAGAGATATCTGCACTGCAAGCCAGCTACAGGCAGTACAAGTACATTATAGATGAACTTCTGCTCAGGCTGATCAGCTCTGCAGAGAGGTTGGACTAGATGATCTTCAAGGTCCTTTCCAACCTAGTTGATTCTGTGATTCTGTGATTCTGTGAGGTGGGATGCTGGAGCCAAGGCAAAGGTGCTGTTTAAAATGGCAGCATTCCTTCAAGGGTCTCTGCAAGATGGCTCAAGGCTTGTTCAGGTTTCTCTGCGTGCTGATACATGATGCTGTGTGGACAGGCATAAGGTGCTGGAGTGATCCTTCTTCTGCTGGAGTACATTGGTATGTCATGAGCAGGTTTCTGCCCATGCTGGAGCTCTATGGACAGCCACAGGAAGAAGGCAGTCAGCTGGCATGTGGCATGACCACAGATTTCCAGAGTGACTGTAGCTACAGTACAAGAGCTGTGGGAAGAAGGGGTTACTATGTTTTTTTTCCATTGAAAATTTTCAGCCAGAAGTGATTGGAAAAGTGAGTATGATCTTGAAAATCAAGATTCCAGATCTGCTGAAAAAAGACACCTGTGGTCAAACCACAGTTTTCTATGTAAAAATATGCCAGTGGATGCTGGATCCTCTCACCAAGTCATTTAGCCTGTCCCGTGCTTCAGTTGCCTCTCAGAAAAAATGGACAGTCTTCTCTACCTCCCAGGAAGGAGCTGTAGCCATAGCCTTCAAACGTGTTTCACACCCCCAAGCTCCCGGGACTCCTCTTGGGTCGTCTTCCCTCCTGCACCCAGCTCCATGCTGGCAGTCCCCAGAGCTCTTCCTGCCCCATCCCTCCCTCTATGTACTGAGTTTGTGTGGCAGGATTTCTGGTAACAGGGGAAGGAGCTACAGCGGTGGCCCCTGTGACAAGCTTCTCAAATCTCCCCCAGCTCCACGTTGAACCCACCTCTGGCCAAGGCTGAACCAATTAGCAATGGTGGCTGTGCCTCTGTGGTAACGTATTTAAGAAGGAGAACCTGAGAGGGGGTTGGGAACTTGTGAGGAGAAGTTATGAGGAGGACACCTCTGCGAACGCTGAACACCAAGGTCAGGGGAGGCAAGGAGGAGGAAGGGGGGAGAGGTGCACTGGAGCAGAGAAGTGCCCCTGTATCCCATGGTGAGAGGGCAGGGCTGTCCCCCTGCCACCCATGGAGGTCACCCGTGGAGCAGAGATTATTCACCTGTGGCCTGTGGAGGACCCCACACTGGCCGGATGGCTGTGCTAGGCCAGGACTCTATGGGAAGAAGAAGCCCCTGCTGTTGTAGTTTGGCACTGGGAGGATCGCAACATGTAGGGGGTGACCCACGCCTAGGCAGCCCAGGAACTGCTGCAGCCGTAGGAAGGATTCATGCCGGAGAAAGTTCATGGGAGACTGTCTCCTGTGAGAGGGACACCATGTGGAGCAGGGGAAGAATGTAGAAAAGTGTTTTCCCTCTCTTGGAGGAAGAAGCAGTGAACTGATGGAAACCCCCCCATTCCCTGACCCCACGCCCCTGGGGGGAGGAGGTAGTTTTTTTTAACATGTGGTAATGCTTCTCATTGTCCCATTCTGTCTGTTAAGTGTTGTTTTTGTTAGTGTTTGAATTAAAGTGATGTTCTTTTTTCTTCCCCTAACATGTCTGGTTTTTTGCCCATGACCATAATGGGTGAGACACCCCTCTCTGTCCTTATCTCGATCTCTGAGCCTTTTCCTTCATTTTCTCCTTCCCAGAGCTGGGGGGGAAGGGGTAAGTGAATGGCTGCATGGCACTCAGTTGCCCTCTGGGCTCAAACCATGACACTCTGCCCCCAAAGCCAGACATCCCCCAGCTCTCTACCTTACAAACCCCTCTGCTTTCCCAATTCACTTCCCTGCCTCTACAAAGTCAAATTTTGCTCATCCCACCCTTAGTAATCTTGGTTGCTTCATACAATCCCACCTTTGTCCAGTGTGGGTGCTTTCCTTTTATACTAGACTTTCTTTAATACAAATTTCACTATAACATGTCCAGTTGCTGACTGCCAAAATCAGTTCCTATAGAGCAGACCTTTCCAACCAGCAGTCTGGCTGTCCTCCAGGCTGTCTGCAGGGCAGATATTCGAGGGGGAAGCTGAGGGAAGGAAGGTCTGGCACAGGATCTAGGTTTTTCTCCTTTAAATAAAGCTGCAGAGAGCAGCAGTAATAAGTCTGATGTTTGGGATCCCCACAGACATTGTTAATGGGAAGAGAACTGGAAGCATCTGTTGAAAAGTTTGAGAGGACTGTTACAGAAATTAAGAGCAAGTTAGTGATTTGCATGGTGTATTTATTTTCTAAAATGGAAATTAAGGTTCTAATTGAGCATTTTATGTAATTAAAATCTTTTACGTGGAAAAATGAAGTCTCTGCTACAGAGGTAATAGGAAGTACAAAAATACTTTGGACGTGCTAAAGATAGTGCAGGTAATTAAATGTTCTCCATGCTTCGGTTCTCTCTCCAACCAGATCAGGTAATTAATGTTTGCTTGTGCCAGATGCTGGATTACTCCCGGATCCTGCTGTGCACAATATGATTCTCCCACAAATTCCCATTTCTGATGAGGTGAGCTGAGATAACCTCACTGCTGTTATGAGTCTCAGTACTTTTTATTCAGTAAGATGTGTCACTTGGAGAGGTTAGGAGTCCCACTGTGCTGGGTGCTGCACAGATGAAGAGCAGGTACCTGCTTGAGAGCATTCCTCAGCAGAGCACTTTATAACCTGTTGAATATTTGGGGAGTGGGGATGAGAAAAGAGAGGTACAGAGCCCACTTATTCTAGTGCCGATAATTGTGCCTAGTGTGAAAGAAGCAAGTCTTCCAGACAATATGGAGAGCAGAAAAAGATGCCTTTCCAGCAGGATGTTTTTCCTGGTGCTAGCCAGTGAGAAAACACTGTGAGGTGAGATACAACAGGAGAACCTCAGGAAGAGTTTCCAGATACTGTTTCCATTTTGTCCAGCAATTCAGGTTTGCTCTAGATTCAAACATGAACATGCCTACTTTGTCTTAACTGCAGCTTTGCATTTCCAGCATGCTCCTGGTTTCCCAGCTCTGTGTGGGTTCTCTGGAAGCAGGAGGGACTTGCACCTGTGTGAGAAACAAAAACCTTACCTGCTCATGAGAGTATTTTATTCTGGGATGTAAAATTTCTCTCTTCCCCCTATGTTTCTTGAGCACCTAGCAAATCAGCTACTGTCAGCCAAGTAAAAGTGAAAAAAATCTCTTTGAGAAGCAATGTTCAGTGCCCTCACCTTTAGGATATACAGTTTCAGTTATCTTTGTTCCTTGTGTGCTTAAACATCCCTGTGTAATTTCCATTTCTTTACACTATGCTTTTCTTTATTTCACATATGCAAATGCGCATGACCATTGCAGAGGCAATAGGACGAACAAGGCGATCCTTACTCAGTTGGAACCTCCATTGATTTCAATAAGCAGTTTGATTAAGTGGAGACTGTAGGATTTGAATCAGCCAATTTCCCGCAGATTAAGGGGAAAACATGCCTGAAATTGATTGATATGGAAGCAGCAAGCCTATGTCCATTGGGCACTCACAGCCTGTAGGCATCATGCACACGATATCAACACTCATATCAATTCAATAAGAGTACATGGTCCAGAAGCAGATTTATCTCTGATAGATGCGCAAGGAAGTTTTGCCTCTGAGAGCATCGCAATCTTTCTTGTCAGAGGGATGCAGGCTCAACCAGGTAATCGATACCATGCTCTCACCCAGCTCACTGCTGAGTTAGGATACCCCTAAATAAACAGCCCTTTCATGACAAGTCTTCCCTTTCATCAGCACACAAACTTCACGCTGCTGCTGTCAATAGCACTATCACAAATTTGAATGATATAGGGAAAGGCAGGACCTATGAAGGTGAGACACCTCCTAAATTAGAGTTCAATCTCATTTTGTTGAAGGCATCGTGCCACCTAATCCTGTTCGTAAATGTATCAAAATCTGTTTTATAATATACAGCATGGAACAGCTCTGTGCAGCTGCCTTCCTCTTTGAAAGCTGATTCAAAGGAGAAATCCTAATATGATGCTAACACATAATCTTCCTTTGAAGCCTATGGAGCCAACCACCTCCTTACAGTCATGTTTCCATGCTCTTTCTTACTTTAATATCTGCTGTCAACAGGGCACTGAAGCCTTGGTGATTGCTGATTTGCATTCCTCTTGCACAGGGTCTCTCTGGAATACACCTCACACATCCTATCTAACCTCCTGGCTGGAGTTGTAGCATGGGCTGCTACACCATGTAGCTCAGGAGCATCTTCCCCATAGATCTTCTCCCTCACCCTTGCACTTGGCCGAGTGAGCAATGCAACTGCTCCCTTTAAAACAAGCCCACAGTCAAGCAGCTGAACAAAAGGGTTGTCCCTGGCTTGTGTTGTAAAGGTTTTATGGAGAGGGAGAGAAAGATTTCAATGAAAAATCCTCTCAGTTGGAAAAGGCAGTTCTTATCTACACTCCAGCAATTTCCAGCAAAATTTATGGTTTCTTTTATGTAGCAAATCCTCTGTAAAAATGATTATATATACAAACATTGAAAATTTCCAGGTCCCAGAACACATAATATTATTTGCCACTTATAAAGCCCTTTTCATCTTCAAAGCACTCCACAAGGATCAGCTAATGAATCCTCAAGTTATTCCTCTGAGGTTAAGTGATGTGCTCAAGGTCAAAGCTTGAATCAGTCTCGGAGTTAGGCATAGATAGAAGCAGATTTTTGCCTCTGCATTCCCTACTTAACACATGACCTTCGTACAGCAATCACTTGCCATACTTTACCAGAAGTTCAGATATAGAAGCATAACAAATTCTTTAAGGGGAAAAAAAAAAAAAAAAAAAAAGGATGTTTCAGAAGTAATTTCTCACCTTTCCTCCAAATTATAACTACCCTCTGTGCTTTAAAAAAAGCAGCCTGCTGTGTTTTGCAGTTTGGCAAGAATACTTGCCCACCTGATTTGCAAGATGAGTGGCTTTGTTTCTTAACAGCCTCTGCCTTTTTCTTCAGTCAAGTCATCCCCAGGCCTACTTTCAGATGACAACCCAGTCACCTTCCTAGCCAGATGCCAGCCCTATTCCAGCTTTACCCCCTGCCCTGTTTTCCCCAGCATTAAGTGGGTTCACTTGCCCCCTGAGATAGATGTAAAGAAGAAAGTCTTATCAGAGAGATCCAAACACAATGTAATTATATCACTGAGCACATTTTGTTTGGGTCATGCAGAGTTAATTCAGAAATCAGTGCAGTGTACTTATCAGTACAAAATTAACAGGATACTTTCTTATCTGTACAAATCTTGTTAAGCTGGACTTTTTTTTTTTTTTTTTTTTAGCATTAAAGAAAGGGAGGTGTAAATCAGTGTAAATCTTAGAGAGGTTTAACTCTCTCAATACCTGGGACTCATTCCAAAATAGCTCCAGTTGCACACTAATCTTTAAGGATGTGGGTTTGCAGAGATTAAGCAGTGCAATTTGAGTTACAGAAAGACTTTAGGAAATCCAGACCTGGCACGACTGAGGTGTTGCCTCCCTGAGGCTGCCTATCGGTAGGGTGTCCCTGGTCCTGCCTGGCCAGCCCTGTAGAGCTGCACACAGCCCCTCCTGCCTTCTTCCAGCTGCCTCCAGCTCTGCTTCAGATGCACAGTGCATGCAAACCCAGCACCCGTAGGAAAATCTATCCCAACAGTTCAGTGGTGCATGACTCAGCCTAAATGAAAAACAAGATGGTTTTTCATCATAGCCAGTTTGGAGTCTCTCTGATAACACGTGATTGTAATTTAGGTGGGTGGGGAGCGGGAGGGATAGAAGGGGACATCTTGCAGACAGCTTGAAATGTCTTAAAAGTTTCTGAAATGAAGCCTGCAGTCTCTCTTTGGCTCTTGTAAATGTTAGTCAGAGCCCAGCATGTATTTATGATCTGAGGCTTACATTGCCCAGTTAACTCATGTCTTCCAGTCAACCACAGTTACCTCACAGTCTTACCGTGGTGCCCTCCACTGGCAGCTTCAAGCTGCTCAATAGATAATGAAATGAGCATTTTTCGAAAACTTCTAAGTCCGATAAAAGTCTTTTATCAGCCATGGTAGAAGTGTCCCAGAATATTAATAAAAGTTTTGTAACCATCACTGCTCTTCAGTAACACTAAAAAGACTGTGATACAAAAGACAGCAATAATCCTGGGAAAGAGCAACCAGGTATAGGGATTTTCCCTGTCTGCCCACCTAGTAGGAGGTACTCATGGAATTTCTCACTTTTTCTCTGATTTAGTGAGTCTGAAGTGCCCTTCTGCATAATCAACCTCCTTCAAGAAAAGGGATTCACCCTTTCCTGGCACATGGGACATTCAGATTTTAGTCCCACCCAGCAGAAAAACATCACAGTCCTTCACATCCCATTATATCATTATAAAAGCACTATATCAAAGATGGTACAGATCAGGACTACCTCTCACATAATTTTAAAGTTAAGTGGCAGCTACCTCTCACATAATTTTAAAGTTAAGTGGCAGCTGCTACTGTATTTTGTGTGGAAACTGGTCCTTGCATTAGGCATGCTTCAAAATGTTTTTTGCATCAGGTGCCTGGGGGACACCGGCTCAAATCTGGACTGGGCTGGGAGGCAGCACCATGCTGCTGGGACCAACATAGCCCCGGAGGTCATGGAGATCCTGTTCTAGGTCTCAGCATGCTTGGCACTATGTAACCCAGGTGCTTCCAGCATCCGCAGTAGTCAGTTGGGATTTTTTGGATGTATTTCTGGATTTAAGCAGTTAAAGTCCTCCTAAGTCCTTTTTTAGACACTAGGTCTTTTACTGGATCTAACCCAAAGCATATAAGTAGGAAAAATGTGAAGTTTCTGCTCTCTCCATAAAGATGTCTAGCTGTCTTTTAAATTCATTCCTGTTATTTGCTTCAATAGCTTCACCTAGCAATAATTTATTCCACATGCTTATTACTTTTTGATTGAAATAGCTGTGCCTGAATTCCCCTTTCACTCTTAATTTCCTAGTTTTTAGACTGAGTCTCTTGTTTTTCAAGACTTCTCATCAGACTGAAGAGTTTATCTCATTCCAGTTGATCAAACCTTTTTACAACTTTAATATTTCTTCAGGTCTTCTTTTCTCTGATTTTTCTGACAAGAATAAACGCTTTCCTTTTGAACAAGCGTAGATTAATTCTGCTTATGCTTCCATCTCCAGAAAGGCAGAAAGCTATCCATGTCAAAAAGGCAGAAAGTAGCCACGTCAAAAGCCTGTATTTCAACCTTATGAGTACCCTATTCAGTAATAGCAACAGTGTTTTAGGGGTGAGAAATCACATGTCCTATACGCCAATTCCCATCTTCCATCACTTTGACAGCTCTAGACTTTTCAAGCTGCCAGAGCAAGGTGTAGCTTCTTTCATGGCTGAAAATGTATAATCTCATGAATGACAGGGAATGACTTGGGAATAGTTTTTTACTCATTATATATTTTTTTCATATTTATCTCACAATGATACAAAAAGACTGCATACAGCAAAAAAATGCAAAGTTGTACGTGGACATGCGTGCAGGAGTGCGGTGTGCAGGAGTGCGTGTTTCACTGATTTCAGAAAAGCCAGCTGTAGTAACCATAGCCTTTAATGACTTAGCTGTGAAGACGTGTAATCAACTCAGAACAACAACTCATTGAATTTCTTCTGTTATATTAGTTTTTGCCTCTCACTGTGTTTTCATTATTCAGCAAGATATGTATTGCAATCTCAATGAAGGTTTTGGGCTAATGTCCCCGGACACTTACAGGGCAGTTGCCAAGTCTTGAAGTTATTGTTTTAGCATCCTTGTAGAGTGTGGCACATTTCCCTGCATCAGTACATTTTCTGAAGGTCTTTTCTTGCAAGTCAGAATGGTCCAAGGGATTGTTTGGAACTGGTAGCTTGGTTTGGGGAACACATGCCTTGAAAAGGAGAAGATTCCCCAGTGAACTGCAAAGTTGTAGATGGAGATGTGACTCCTGCCTGGCTGAACAGCTGAGTTCTACCTAGCCCTTGGGCTGAGGAACAAGAAAAGCAGTAGGGGGAAAAAAAATACATTTCAAACTGTTTTTGAGTGTGATAGTCTTCTCCTTTGGTGACTCAAATCTCTGCATGTAAGCCTGAACTGAACCTGCTCTGGAGAGACTGAAATCTGTTGCCATCAAATTTGTGCTAGATAAGTATTGTAGGCCTCCTGTCCTCCTCCCATAGCCTGACCATGGTGTCCAGCACACCCAGCAGCACTCTGGGAAGGTGCCTGGCCCCACAATGGTGTCAAACATCACCACTGATACCCATGGGACAAACAAGAGGAGAGGAAAGATAGGGGAATTGTGTGTATGCAAAGACTGCCCTGCTGCAGGCCAAAGGATAGTAAATTGGTAATTTTGTTCTGTTCGACTGTCTTAAGAAGGTATTGCACACACACTGCCTTCTTAAGATGTTCACAGGCAACCTAACAAATTACAGAATTATACATCTTCACGTGTCTACTTGTCCTTATAAAAAGTGACAGAGCTGTTGGAAGGGGAAGCAAGCTGTCGAAGAAAGAGGTAGCCAAAGGAAAGGAAGGCAGAAACACGTGCAACTGCCCTCTCCCATAGTGCTAGTCTTTGCAAAAGGAGAAGAAGAAGGTGGTCAGAGGGAAACACACCAGCAAGTTTGACCTTGTGACTCCAAAAGTTTGTCCGTTTTAGAGGGCGAGGCTGAAACTGTCCTTGACTAGTTTTCGGTTATATTCCTGCTTCTAGCAGTGCCCCTACAACATATTATATTGTATTTATTTCTATGACGTCCAGAGGTAAAGATATTAATAGTAGCAACAGACAAAAAATGAGCATGATTTTCAACAAATATCCATTGTTTTCCACTAGTAATACTGAACATGATAAGACAGAGCAGTGTTTCTTTAAACATCCAACATCCTCTTCAGTGATACAGGAAGACCAGTGAAAGGTTCAGAGTATTGAGCTATTTTAATTAAATTTTCAGGGCTTGAGGATACAGATAAATTAAAAGGGGAGAAAGGATTTAAGTAAGGAGTGGTTTGGGATCCAAAACACTGTGGTTTTTGTCAGCGAATGACTCTCCAGAATATAATTCTGTTTATCTTGACTATTTATCAGTGTATCAGGGAAAGGAAAATAAGGTATTGTCACTGCCAGATATGGAAATGAGAGCCTGGTGACTGAGTTTGCATCTCAACACATTGCTAGTTTGTCCTTCAGAAGGGGAGCTACAACACAGAGAATTCAGTATATCCTGAAAGGACTTTGGAAACTCTTCTTGTAAGATGCGTTTCCAGGAGCACAGAAATCCTTGAAAAATGTCAGATATATTAGAATATATACATATATATATATTGGCTTAGCAAGAAAGAAAATCTTTTCCTTCTTTCTTCTTGGCTTTTTCTAGTTCCTTCTTTATTTTTATAAAGAAGGACTCTTCTCCTGTTGAAAGGAATCCTGTAGCCTCCAGAAATATTTTCTTAACTGCTCTGCCATCAGTGGCTTGCAAAACAAGTGAAACACCAACATATGACTGCATAGGGATGTCCATTCCAGTTCAGATATGAATATCTGACTACAAATACCCAGAGGATCAAAAAGAGTTTTTTTTAAAAAGAAGAAAGTAAAGCAAGCATGGACCAATAAGCATTAGAAAGAAGACAGTTAAGACACAGTAAATAAAATAGAATGCCCAGAGAGAAGTATTCCCTTTGAAAAGGAACATCAGAAGAAATGGAATTAGTGTTCAAAACATGCCTGACAATACCCCGGTGACAGCAGCGAGGTGGTGATGGAGAGTTGCCTGGTGCACCAGCAGCCAGTTACCACTTAAAACAGAGTTTCATTCCTGTGCAGAACAGGCGAAATGTAGGAGCAGATTTTTCTGTTCCTTAGTGGCAGTGGTTTTGTCTAGTATTTCCATTTGTTTTGATTAGTACTCTGGGAAATGTACACAAAAAGCAGAGCTAATCACAAAAAGCAGTACACCGAATGCTTTGTGGGAAAACATCATGGGCTCAGTGCAAGATTTCAGCACTGGAAGAAAGGTTTCTAACACCTACAAGGAATTAATACTAGCAGATGCAGAAAAAAACTGAAAGGAAAAGACTCTCTATACCAAGATGCTTGCTACAGGGATGCTAGATGTATATTTGAGATGTTACATATATATCAGAGATAATATATAAAAAAATTAATAGTGAATATACCAAAATTGGAATATCAGTCAAAATCACAGTGATTCTGATTTTGGGTCGAGTTAGTTAGTTGAAAGGTTTTTAAGACAAGAAGTCTTGAGGAGGGAATAAAGCTGTCAATGCAGAACTACTTTGACATGAAGTGTTTACTTTTGGAACTGCTATAATGTTTCATACAGCTGTTTTCTTAATGAAACTTTTCATCTTGTATTATGAAATATGAAAAGAAACTCACCTAAGTTAAAAGATTAAGCAAAATTAGCAAATTTGGTAACATAAAAAAATATTGCAATTAGTTTTACCAGTCATCCCCCAAGATATTATTTTGATTGAACTCAAGTACAATATTTGTCATATTTTCTTTTTCTTATTTCAAGCACGACACTAAAGGAAAAAAAAATTCTTATAGCTTCATCTGAATGTTCCTACTAGGTTTTTAAATATGTAACTTGAAGAAAAAGACCCAGTCAATATAATCTCTAAGAACAGCATGCCTGTGAAATTGCTAGTTCACAGAGAAGCTGGATCATTATCATAAAACCATTCAGTAGGAGGGTCAGGCTGTCAACAGGGGGGAAAATGTACATCAAAAACTACAAAAGAGAAGGTGAAAATTAAATATAATAGACTAATAGAAGATGCAGGTGCAGATACATGGCTGTGAATTTACATGCAATGATAGTAAAAGGCTTTGTGTTGATCCAAGACACTTCCAAATGTCTAATACTAGAAAAAAGAACATGAGAGCAGCAAGAAAAAAGATTAATCCTAAACCCAGAAATTAATTACCCAACTGAGGAAACTCATGTACTACTATCCTGACCTACACAACCTTGCGAGACTTTACAAGAAGCTAACAGATACTCTCTAGGAAATGTACATTCCTGAAACTCAAAAAAGGCCCTGGTAGAAACCCAGACAAGAGCTGCAGACCATCACACAGCCAGCGATGAGCTCTCCTACACACAGGCATGGGATGAGAAAGCAACTAACACTGGCACTCAGCATATGCTAATGAATAGGGGACTGTAGATGAGAATAATACAGCCACATAATGTACTCAAAACCTGGCAAGGACAAGCATTTCATTTGGCCAAGAGACTGTCTAGTCAACCTCTGGGGACAGACGTGGTCCCAGTTGTTCAAATGTGCCAGAGATGGATTGACGTGACCTGTCAAAATGGTCATGCGAAAATTGCCCCAAAGCCGTCGGCCTAAAATGCTTGATGCTTCGGACAGGCACTCTGATTTTGCAAGTCTGCATTTTTTCAGGATGCTTTCAGGCTGTAAAGTACCAGCCATGTCTTGCACTGGCCAGGGGTTGCTCTCAGCAACAATCCCAGCCCTCTGATGACCCCTCTTCCAAGCTCTTCAGCCACCTGCTTGTTCAGAGGCAATGTGCTCCCTCCAAAGCCAAGTTCAGGGATAGAGAGGTCTTTGTGCTGACAATCTTGAGAGTATTGGAGGGAAACAAGTCTCAGGAAAACTTGAGGTTTGTTATACAGAATTAAGTTGTCCATGTTTCATATAGCCCAAGTCCTAACCTATCTATCCTATTAAAAACACTCACCCAAAACACTACACTTAAAAAAAGAAGTGGCACTTTAAAAGACTGTTCAGCCAGCATTATTATACTGGACTTTGTAAATAAACAAAGTAGAATTCTAGAGAAATTTAGAAATAGGGACCTCTCCCTTTTTAATGAAAACAATCAGTGTATCAGTAAGTCATCTTTAACAGATTAAACTGAAAGCGCAATGAAATGCTTGACATAACATTTTCCATCATTTACAAATTCTAAAGCCACATCATCCTTAAAAAGCAACAAATGGGCTGCAACAGCAACAAGAAAAGCCCAAGAAACAAACAAACAAACATACAAAGCCAGATGGGCCAAAGGCATATTTTCAAATAAGCACAAGCAAATTCAGACTGAGAGGCACTGGTCCATTGCTTGGTGACTTCAGCTTTTTGTTCTTCTTCAATAGTTGAGCTGCAAACTCTGTTCCAAAACCCAAGTGTTCACTAGAAAGGCATAGTTCAGCTTGTGAAACGAATGCAGACCCATGCAATGTGGACCACCTCTGTAAAGTCAGGATCTGGAAAAAGCATCACCAATGTAAAACCAGCCCTGAAATTTCTAGATGGCTCTGAGTTGAACTCAAGCACTATCAAAGTCATGGATTTTTTGTGTTTGGGCTTTTATTCATTTGTTTACACATAGCTGTACTAAGTAAAACTATTTTTACTGCTTCTATGTGGGGATTCACAGAGGAAAAACAATCACGTCTGTTAATGTCTAAGAGTAGTTTATACAAAGAAATATTTAGGATTTGACTGAAGAAGTAGGTCTACTCCCCAAAATTAACCGCTTGGAAAATGAAAACCATTCTTGGCTTTTGTGATGACAGAACTGAATCCCACTGAGATCTTTGCCAAGTTGCCTGCATACATAATAGTCAGGGTTAGGACCCTCCTGCACAGAGCAGATACCCCAGTGCTGCAAGGAGCACATCGTGTGCAACATCTCTGCAGGCTTTTGCAACCACGGGCATTTCTAGCACTTGTCAGCCTCATGCATTCTCCATGCAGCTCTGAAGCACACCTGGCGCACACTGCAACAACATGCTCCCTTCCACCATGACTTTGCTCCTGCTGCTGCCTGTCCCCTGGCTCCCACAGTGTCTCCTGGCTCCCACAGTGCCCATCACCAAACCAGTCTCCTCCTCTGGACATTTGATAGGCTGATCTTCCCAGTCTGGAGGATATTATGCTGTAGGATCTGTAGGACAAGAAATGCCTGATATCTTTGGCACTGAACCAGGACACAGCGTGGACAGGCTCCTCTTCTCTGAGAGCAAAGCTTGGGCCCAGCAGACCAGCAGCTGAACAACTGGCAAGTGACTGCGGGTGTTCACATTCATTGAATCATAGAATCATAGAATCATTTAGGTTGGAAAAGACCCTTGGGATCATCGAGTCCAACCATCAGCCCTACTCTACAAAGTTCTCCCCTACACCATATCCCCCAGCATCTCATCTAAACGACCCTTAAACACATCTAGGGATGGTGACTCCACCACCTCCCTGGGCAGCCTATTCCACTGTTTAACCACTCTTTCTGTGAAAATCTTTTTCCTAATGTCCAGTCTAAACCTCCCCTGTTGCAGTTTAAAGCCATTCCCTCTTGTTCTATTGCTAATTACCTGTGAGAAGAGACCAGCACCAACCTCTCTACAATGTCCTTTCAGGTAGCTGTAGAGAGTGATGAGGTCTCCCCTCAGCCTTCTCTTCCTCAAACTGAACAGTCCCAGCTCCTTCAATCGCTCCTCATAGGATTTGTTCTCCAGGCCCTTCACCAGCTTCGTTGCCCTCCTCTGCACTCGCTCCAGCACCTCGATATCTCTCTCGTATTGAGGTGCCCAAAACTGGACACAATACTCCAGGTGTGGCCTCATCAGTGCAGAGTACAGGGGGACTATCACCTCCCTACTTCTGCTGGTCACACTATTTCTAATACAAGCCAGGATGCCGTTGGCTTTCTTGGCCACCTGGGCACACTGCTGGCTCATGTTCAGCTGCTTGTCAATTAGAACCCCCAGATCCTTTTCTTCCACACAGCTCTCCAGCCACACCTCCCCAAGCCTGTAGCGATGCATGGGGTTGTTGTGGCCCAAGTGCCTTGATGAAGCTCATCCCATTAACGTTGGCCCACCGATCTAATCTATCCAAGTCTCTCTGCAGTGCCTCCCTATCTTCATGCAGATTGACACTCTCGCTCAACTTGGTGTCATCTGTGAATTTACTGATAATATATTCTATGTCCCTCACTCACACTGGTTCAAGGTGTAACCTGACATCCAGGGCCAGCATGCTGCCTTCTGGGCACCTCTACCCACCAAGAGGGAGGTTTTTTATGACCCTTTCAATTCATCAGCCCCCAATCATTTTGGACAAATTATTTGCTATGAAGCAGTAGACAGTGACACCATCTTGCAGGTCACCTGCACAGCTGTCACACTAACGCCTTGAGGGGATCAGAGAGGCAATTCCCTTGCTAGAAAGTGGTGTCACTGACAGGATTCACATCCCCACATTGTGTCTACATGGCCTTTATGACTATATCTCCTCCATCATCTTGCAGACCCTTCTTGACCTCAGTAAAGCATTCATGGATAGGATGACCAGCCTAGTGGTTGCATACACTGCCCAGATTTTCTGTAATGCCTTGCTCTTCTTCCAGAGCTTCCACAAAGTACTCAGCATGATACTACACATGCCCTGTTACTCTGGGTCACATGGCTAGACTCCTAACATGTGCTTCAGCTTTGCCATGGCTGTCTACAGGAACAAGGCAGCGTGAGCATGCAGACAGCTCACTACATAAAGGGGAACTTTAAAAGGCAGACTAAAAGCCAGCAGCTCCACCATAGCCCATCATGGTCTGCAGTGTCATGCTCAACCTGCAGTGCCTGGCACAACTGCAGCAGGACCATGCCTTCCATGTCATGCATGCCCAGTGTTGCACTGCTCCTACCAGCCATAGGAGGGAAGAGCCCAGTGGTGGGCTCCCTTCACTTTTGTTTTATTGTTTGTGAGGTCTCTCTTGTACACATTACTGTGCATTCGCTGCTTGCCAGCCTGGTCCACCTCCTCCTCACTTGGCTGTGGGTCATCATCTCCCTCCCCATTGCTTCTAGTTTAAAGCACTCCTCACTGGGTTGGCCAGCCTGTTGACTGAGCCTCCAAGTCCCTGATTCTCAAAGAGCCTGTAGAAGACAAATCCATGTTGTCAACACCAGCTGTGCAACCAGCTGTTGACCCACAGGATCTGTCTCCTCCTCCTCAACACATGTCCCAGCTCCTCTCTTACCAGAGACTGAGCTACTCTGTAGCTGCAGACCTATACGTGGAGCAGGAGCATCCTCCTGGTGCTGGGAGTCAGAGCAGCTCTCTTTCAGTGAATCTTGGGTAATGAAAAGCTTACAGCATTTGTGATGGGGAATTCAGGTTTGGATTCCCCTAGGTGCGGGAGAATAATGGACTTGCACAGCTCTAAGAGAGTTATCAAGCAAAGCCGTTTATTTTTGCACTAGTACATACTTATGCTCTTGCCAAAGCTCTTACTTCATAATTAGCAAATCAGCAATTAGACAGCTATCAATCTTTTCTCCTATCAGCATAAGACCACTCTAACATGCGCTGTGCAGACCAATCACCTTCTTGTTCACGCGCTGTTCACGCGGCGGTAACTTCTCACAGTTCAGTACTTTTCCACAGTTCAGTGTTGCAGCTGTCCGTTGTTTTTCCCTGCCACCTTAGCACAACTCAGCAGTTTCTTATCTTTATTCCAAGGCCTGTTTCTCATCAAAGCCTAGCTGCTTCTCAGGGGCTGCACAGAGCTGACAGGCCGATGTTGACTTGCCTCTCTCCCACAGATGCGCAGGGCTAACAGGCCAATGTCGACTTGCCTCTCTCCCACACCTAGGGAGGGCCTAGTCCCTCTGAAGAGAATCCATAAAAACCATGGTGCTGAGTCAATAGAAACCATGATGCTGCAGCAAGATCAAATGGACATGGATAGCACTGCAAGAGACATCTTCACTCTGGACTTTCCCTCCTCATGTTCTTCTGAGGATGGGTACCCTAGACCTTTCTTTGAGAAATGGTCACTTTCAAAACAGCTCTAGGGAAGGGGGACCTGAGTGACTGGGAAGCCAGGACTTTCCTCCAGCCTTCTGTGGGATATTTTGTTTTGTTTGGATTAACACAGCTTCAGAAATTCCTGCAGATCTGTTTTATGGTATGTATTTCCTGCATTGCCCAGGCCATACAATTTCTTTCAGTTAATTCTTAATAACACAACTGCACTCAATAACCTGATGTATAACCCACTGTGTCTGTAGAGCAGCTGATGTCCAATCCTTCAAGAAATTACTGTAGTAAAAGTTGTAACTGCTGCTGGCACCGTTAGTAATACATAGATGAAGCACAGAACACCCTGCAGCAGGGCAAGCAAACACTCTTCGTTTGCTGACATGGGCATGCTCAACATGGTTTGCTTGATCTAACTCTGACTCTCCCAGAATATCATGCTCTTAGCCTCAGGCTTTAGGTTTCTTCTCCATGCACACAACTGAGCACTTGCCTTCAGCCTAACCTGAATTAAGGTAATAAGGGCATAGGGCTAAATAAAGGATAAATGAGGGCATAGCAGAAATGCACATGGGGGTGTGTACAAAGGGGCTGCCTCAGTGGCTGACACGACAGTCTGAGTGGGAAGGGAAACTCCTTGGAGACAGAAGAATTGGTTTGGTCTTCCTCAGGTAGAAGGCAAAACCACACTTGGCTTTTCCTGGCTCTGGAGCCGTCTGTCACTCCCATGCTCCATGTAAGGGACAGAGATACCAAACATGGGTCTCTTCACTCCACAGCCCTATGTCTGTGGTGTAGGAAGCTTTCAGAGACAATCAGGTTCTTCTGCCCAAAAGTTTTCAAGGATTTTGCCAACATATCCTATTTCTTAACCGTAAAATGGAAACAGAGTGTTGTTAGGGTAAATAAAATAATTGCTAGGAAATACTCAGGCATCACTCTGAGGCAAGCAGAAAATGAAATGGCATCTGTCCTGGTACAATAAAGGTCTTCTTAAACATACAAGACTACAGGAAAGCATCTGTAGCATCACCTACCTCCATCACAGATCAGCCCTATTTTATACATAGGCGACAGACCCATAGCTACCCAAGTGGGTATATGTTGATCTAGAAATCTGGGTTTGCTCCATTACTACATTTTCCATTTATGCAATGACAAATCCAAATTAATGTGTACCAGCAAAAGGAAGTCTGGCAAACAAGAAGGGAAAAAAGTAAGTGAAAAAATGTTTTCTCCTCTGATGCGCAATGAACCTATCGCAGAAGCACAGCTGCTGCATTGTCTTTGGACAGAGGATACCTGGTGCTTCAGCTTGCCTGGCTCTGAGCTGCAATCAATGGTTAACTCATCCAGGAAAAACAGGATCATTCAGAGCTATTAAAGAGTTACTGGAGTCTGGAAGGAGAGATGCTGTCTGAGCATGGGGACTGTGGCAACGTCTGGCACTCCATCGATAGCTCTACACTAGGACTGGTGCCCATATGAAAAGTAGGAGCTTTTCTGCATGATGTGTGCCTCCCTTGGAGCAATGTTTAAAATAATTGCTCACAGTCGTTTCACTGTCTGAGGGCTTTGTTGCTTTGACTTGTTTGTTTTATTTTTTTAAATGTGGGGATCCTATGGAAAAAAAAAAAAAATCCAAAGATACAATTTCATTCATTTTGGGTTACTTCTTGCCTCCCCTGTCCTGATTTTACCTTGCTGAAACTCTCGCCTGCCCTCGGTGGAAGCAGCACATGGTTTTGGCTCAGAGCGTGGGTGGGAGCAGCCCCCTCCATAGCTGCTGCTGATTCACCCTCCTGAATCATCTACCATGGGTACTGCTCCTCCGGCTGCAGGAGTGATGCAATGAGCACGGCTGCCTCTGTTTCGGTCTCCTTCCACTGTGAGCTTCTGGGGCCGGCACACCCTGAGTGACACAGGCTGCTCCGGGGCCTGGGAAACTGCGGCGGTTCTCAGCAGCGTGGCTCCAGAAGGGCAGTCGCATCGCTCTACCACCAGCATCCTCCCACCAGCTTGCCTGTGAATTCAAATAGCTGGGATGTTACCAAACACATCCAAGAAAGCCAGACAGTGAGGAGTCAAGCCTCCCACCCTGTGCTGCCTTTATGTTGCTTGAGGTCAATTATTATAAACTATCAATTTTTTAGGAATGCCATTAATTTAACTGCTGTGTAAACTGAGTTTCTGTTTCTCAGCAATTATAGTGCACAAGATCTCAAGCAGTAGTAATTCCTGAGTTTTTGCCTCCTTTTTCTTTTTTTTTCCCTTCCAGAGTTAACAGTTTCCAGCTGTGTATTCTTTGGATGTGTTTCCACACCAGCTTTTTCCATAATATAGAGCCGGCCCATTTCCAAATCCCAGATGTGCTATTTATTTACTCTGAAGCATCTGGGCCCCGACATGGTCTTGTCACTGCAACGTGGCAAACTTGTGAAAAATCAGAGTGGCAACCAGTTAACAAGCTGTACTACACTAGCAAGCAGTGAGAACAGTTCAAAGGAGAGAGGAAGAGGGGAGTGGTGGAGTGGAAATGAAAAAAGAGAAAATTTCATGTTTGGCTACACTGTGCTTTCTAAGGTTACAAATGACTAGTGGCATTCAAATTGGAAACTGTTTTTTTTCTCTTTTGTAAACAGAGCCATAAAGACACTGAAGCCCAACAGAAGCCAACCAGGATGGATGTGAGATGTTAAACACCCTCTCTCCAGGTGGATTCTCTGAAGAGCTTCAAGATCAGGCATGATGCTTGAAGTCTTACGCAAGCTCATGCATCCTCCTAAAGACCCTCAAAATGACCACAGACCCTAGAATAAACTGAGAAATGTATTTTAAATTTGCCTCTGAATTTTCCTGCTCAGGAAGGGGCCAGCAGGAGGTTTTTTTATGCCTGAGAAAAATATCCCTATCGCTGTCATGTTGTAACAACAAACCTATGTTTTTGTGGAGTTAAATGTGGAGTTTGAGGGGAATTATGTTTAAAATGTGGAGTTTGAGGGGAAAAGCAAGCATGTTCTGAAATGAAAGATGCAGGACTGCAGTGCAATAGAAATATGGCAAGCTGAACTGCAGCACCTCAGTTACGACTGGGGTCTTTGGCTTACGTTTAACACTGCCTTTGAGCCAAGCATCTGAAATTGCTTTAGAGTTACCGAGTTTTCAGTCTTTACGTGGCCCAAGAGATACCGTTGTTGAAGCAGGTGTCAGCTTTTTTTTTAAGAAATAGAGTCAGAGTCACATGTGAAAAGCTGAAGGGTCCAAAGGCTGTTAAAGGCAGCAAGGGAGAAACAAAGTACTCTGTGAAAGCAGGATGTTACCTAGTTTGAGTTTAATCATGCAAATGTTTGATAATCCAGAAACAGAAGGGTTTCTCTACCACTGTAGCTTGGCTGCTCTGTTTTATGCCTATTTTTTACAGTTTAGAGCTAGGATATATATGCTCCCCCTTTAAAACTGAGGTAGGACACCAGGTAGGGAGGATGAAAAAAAATAATTTAAGAGTCTTGGATGGAAACAGAAGGGATGAATGCAGGAAAAAGGGGTTGGCAGCACCGTTTTCTCTAAGCTAATGATGTTCCTTGCTGTGTGTTAGAAGAAAGCAATATATGACCCATGTCACATGGCAAGAAGAAATACCTCCCAGATCTGTCCCACTCTCCATGTCCATCACACTCTCAAGAGCATGTGAGCGAAGGAAGGGTCTATATATGTTCTTCCTGCAACACAGAAATCAATCTTCCTCAGGTCATTCTCTTTCCTGTGTCCTGTTTACCATTCATTTAGGCAATAAGATACGCAACAGGATAAAAAATTCCTAGGAACAGAATAGTTCTGTCAAGAGGTGCTGGAAAATGATTAAAAACTTCATAGGAAATGTTTTTAGAATTTTATTCAGTGAGATTTTTCATCTTCAGATCTACTTTTCACAAAACTCATGGGTAGAAATTTTGGTACTAAAGCATATCAGAAAGTTACTGAAAAGGTACATACAGAAAAGAAGGTGTAAGGCAGAGAAAGAAGACAAAGGGCTGAGCCACTACATGCAACACTAAGACATGGGCAATTTTATCTGATTCCCCACATGGTTTTTTAATTTAAAAAAAAAGAACATATAGCAGCATCAAGAACCTTTTAGAAAGTGCCTAGCTCATGAGACACAGAGAGGCAAATCCAGAAGCTTCTGCTCAGCAGACAGGGAGGCTGGGCAGAGCAGTTCCCATTGCTCCAGGAGCTTGCTCTGTGTCAGATAAGTGTTGTCCTCTCTAGTGAGCTGGGAGCTAGGGTGCTGTGATTGTCCTGTGTCAACATGCAAAGAGTGGAAATGGTAGAGGTGACAGGGGTAGCCATTCCTCTTATGTCTTTTAAAGGGAAAAAAGGCATTTTCCTAGCCATGAGAAGCAGAGGGCATGGAGGAGAGTGTAGTTCCAGGCTCAAGTTCAGGCTGATCTTTTCCAAGTGTTGCAGTTTTCCACCATTATAAATACAAAGTAGAAAGCTTGAAACCAATGTAATTGAAGCACTCAAACATGAATATCTGTCTTTTCATCATTTCCTATGAGAACATGACATTTTCCGGTAGCCCATGTCTCATACAGTACTCCGGCACCAACTAGAATAGGCCCATGTACCGCCTCCCGGAGGTCTCCACTGCACCCATAATTCAAACATGGTGTCATTTCTTCCAAGCTGGTGTGTTGTGGTGCCACCCCAGGCTGTGGGAATGACTACCAGTGCTTCTAACAACACCTCCCTGAACTGTTTACACAGCAGTGAGATTAAAGCTCCCCATCACTTCAGTTCACTACAACTACCATTTCCTGAGGTCACAAAATTAGTGAAAAAATTAAACATGATCTTTCCCTGTTGTCAGAAAGTTTTAGGATGCTTTGCAGAAGAGCTTATCAAACTGTCTGTTCAATTCCCATGGGAAATGCAAGTATCACTTATGGGATTGCTCTACATAGTCTTTTACTGTTAATGGCCATTAGCTATTTGGGTGTCCTTTCACTGTGACATATTGCTGCATATGGTGGTATAGCACATCACATTATAAGTAGCAAAACACAATTATTGGTCTTTTAAGTCTTGAGAACTGAGCAATGCTCAGCAAAACTAGCAGGTCAGGCATCCTCTTGTTTTGGCCATTGGAAAGGCAATCCTGCAACTATGGCCAGAGAATGACCAAGTAGATTTTACTTAGAAGAAAAAAAAATCTCAAGAGACAAGAGTCAAGCTGAAGGTTTTGTAACCTAAGCAATTAAGCGCAACCACTGCTGTTCACAACCAAGATGTCAGTTATTACTGATGGCAGACTGACCAAATATTTTACACTGTGAGTGGTATCTATTGTGGACTGAGTCCACTGTCTTTGTGATACAACTGATACATGAAAAATTTTGAATCCTGCTTTAAAAAACCCAGGAGACAAGGGATTTGACATGAAAGAGAAGTACAGTGTTTCTGGGGCAGCAAGTTCTCTGCAGGTATCCTGCACCATCTCTGGGTTTAGCACTTTGCATGCTCTTTAGAAAATCACCCTGGCCATTGCTGATCCCTTTTGGAAAATGAAATGATAGATTGTTACCAAATACACGGCAAATGTTAATCTGATTTAGAACTGCACATAAATGCTCTGCAGATTAGTAGTCCTGCCATCATTCAAGGTCATCGCTCTACTGTAGCCAAAAAGGTAATGTTTCATTACATTAAACCATGAGTGCTTTGGCCCTGGGCCGGATTCAGCTCAGTGATGTAATGCTGCAGACATAAAGTATCACAAGATCCCCAACAGTGAAAAGTCTGCCTGCAGATAGGTTGGGTTTGAGTTGTTGCTGTGGTGGGTTGAAGATGGCCATAATTCCTGCTTTTCCAGGAACGTATCCCTGAATGCCCCTTGCTCACTAGGGAGCCTGTGTAATCACTGTTCTTGGAGAGCAACCCCTTCCAACACCAGCAGGGAAAGGGGCACAGCTTTAAAAACTCCACCAGAGATCCTGCCAAGCCCAGGCTTCAAGGCAAAGCCACTGCCTTTTCACAGACTGTCTGGGATGTCAGAACTGCCTGCTCTGTGGGGTGAAATGCCCTGGGGGGGCTACCAGCAGAGATGCGCATTTCCAGCAGGGCGGGATGACCCAGTAGACCAGAGACTGCTCACAGGGTCCCTTTCAGCTTGTTTGGTGTCTACATACAAACCTATATCAGGAAACCTGCCATTTCCTCTTGGGCAGGCAGAAGAGCAGTGCCTCTACTATGATAGACTCTTAACTTTCCTTTTATTGCCTATCCCACAAATGTCCCATGCTCAGAAGCACCCCTTCCCTTTCCTGAAGGTATGTTTACTTGTGCTGTTGGATTTTTTCTTTTTTAATTACACATTGGCTTTAAATCTATATCCTCTCTCCTCCTTCCAGAAAGGAACTGTAGTCTTACAGGCCACGTGAACTTTTCCATAAATCAGTGTCCTTGTTATTTTAAAAAATTATTAGGTAATTCTCATTCTAGAACTTTAAGATACAGTAATCTCAAATAAACTCATTAATTTTGATAAATTAGGGTATTTTTCCTGAGCCAGAGTAGCTGCCACAATATACATCATCCTCCTCTAAGGTCTTTTTATTATTTTTTCCAGAGTCTGTACACTTTAGAACCCAGCTGGCTTGTTTTGCACACAGCATCAGGAGCCACATTTACCCTTAGAGTAATTCTACTTAAGCAGAGGGAATTACAGGAGGCTGAAACTGGTTCCAGCATCTTAGATGATTAAAACATTCCTGCTGTTGATAGATTGGCATTTCTAGATGCCAGCGTATCTGCATGGAAATGACAGTGTCGGCAGTGTGGCTGGTCTTCATGCCTTTGGGTTTTTTTTCCTGCTGCTCCAAGTTCATTAGTGGAAAAGGGAATTGAGGAAAAGTTTGTCAATCCCTTGACAAAAAAAAGCAGACCAATACGCAGGCAAATTTATAAAAGTTTTGGTCTCCACAACCACTGATTATAGCTTCAGCTGAGAACTAAATACTAAGAATCTCTCCTGCAAATGAAGTCATAGGGCTTGGCTATATTCATCAAAGGCACAGGGTGACCTGAAGGTCTGTTGTTTTTGCTACAACTAGGACATTCAGGGAAAGAAGTCTTAGAGATGAAACATAATCGCATACTTTTTGCATGAAAAACAATAAAAATTCTGAATTCAGGATTTGTTAGAAGCACTTTCAATATTTATAGGCTCCGGACATTGATTACTCAAAATTGATCCTATTTGGTGATCTCAAGTCTAAATAATGATGTTACTATGCCAGCCCTGCCTCTGTTATGTGAGCGGGATATTTTTTTGCTGAATAAGAAATAAAGAACTGGATTCACAAGAAAGAGAGAAGTGTTTTTAATATATTTGTAATTCAGGCAAAACCAATTCCTCTTTCACAGCTAAAGTAGCTTATATCACGTCTGTTGAAGATGAGAGTTTAATGTAAGTTGTAACTTACATCTGACAATTTCTCAGAAGAAAAACCAAAGCTATTTGGAAAACTGAGGTTCTCTCAGTGGAAATGTAAAGTGAAAAATGTCAAATGAAGCGTCTCTTTTTTCTTCAGGAAATTAAGAATGAATTCAAATGGGGGAAAAAATATTTCAACTAGAGCGGCTTCTTTTCTTTTTTTCTCCTGAGCTGGAAGTGCTCAATGCTGTAAATGTTTAAAATTAAGCTGCTGTTTTCAAAATATTCCATAGAAAATATAAATATTTTCACCTGAACTAGCATCTCCCAGTGGGAAAAAAACAAAAGGATGTGGGATATTTTAATTAGGAATCTTTCTCTACAAGAAATTACAGCCAGCTCTAGGTGGAAGCCATGGTAGCTGCAAAGAAGGACAACCTAGACAAATTCATAAAACTGGAGAACTTGGGCTGGGCTTACATGAGGCACTCTCTCACAGCTGTCCATACTCTTTAACTCTCTGCATGTTCCCCAGCACCAGTTTTGGCCATGACAATCAACAGGCACTTTCCTGGCTCCTGCCCAGTCATGACTCAGGGGACAGTGCATGCCAGGGACCACTGCCAAAATGTCCCTGTCATGGGGTGGAGGGGGTAGAGCTCATTCATGCTAATGAGCAGCACCCTACCCCCTGGCCGCAGGGCTACCGAATGAGTCCAGACAGCTCTGCTCAGAAGAACACATGTAGCCTACGAGCCTGAGGACTGCAGGGAGAAAAGATGCTCTCAGACACAATGGGATGTTCAAATTATACAAAATCGACCTGTGGATTTCCTGGAGTAACACCATTGAAATGAGCTGAGTTTCATTACAACACCCCCTTAAGCCTCTAACACATTTGCTTTCCTGTAAGGGAAATTCCTGCTCTTCCTCTGGAGTATGGACAAGCGAATGTGACCCAGGCTGCTCATCCGCCTTTCTGAATGAGGGATGCTGGGCTGGTTTATGGCAGTGTGTGCACCACCTTGGTCCAGCATGCAGTTCTGGAGCACTTCTTGGACCAGTGCAGTTGAGAGTAGGAACAAAAGATATATGGTGAAGTCTGGATACACTGATGATTGTCCTGTCCACATGGTAATGACAGCAAAAATGAAAGCTTCCTAAAAACCACTGGACTAACACTTGGATATTAGCAAATCCACTCCAAACAGAGCATACATGTACCTTCCCTCCCTTCATCCTTCCTATGCAGCAGCCATGTCCCTTATTTGGGTGGGATTTTGCCTTATTGCAGTGCTGGAATCATTAAAGCAGCTGCTGACCTGTGGAGAGAGCTGGGACAAGCTGGGAGAAGGGCAAGATAGAGGCCGAAGAAGTATGCAGCTGTTGGGGAAGCAGAGGGTGGTGAATGTGATGGAGGAGACACATGCAGAAAAAGTTAGTCCTACGTACAATTGCAAAGTCATTTTGCTCCTGCTGCTAAGGAAGGGGTTAGAACAATGGGCACAGCATGAGGAGTGGGCCCCTCTCAGGGGTCTCCCTGTGCCGCCTTCTTTCATAGAACTTTAACCCACCCCATTATCCCCTACTAGAGCAGGTAAAAACCACGTGCTCCACAGCCATCTGATCTTTTGACTCAAACTCCAGAGCAACCACCAACCATTTTGGGGTGGGTCAACAGACCATGTTGCATGGATGTTTGCGTATCATTGGCAACCATGCACATCATCAAGGCAGTTTGCCACAGCTGCTGTATGAGAAGTGGCACAATGCTTTTCAGCTCTGATGGATAGTGCTCTACCATATTAGTGTGTTGTTTTCAGTGATGTTGTGAACCTTAGCCTGAAACAGAAGGAGGCTATTTGTGGGGCTGAGCTCCAGAACAAAAAGCCAGAAGTGGGTTCAATATCATAGCAATATCAAGGCACGCTTATACTTTCAAAGAACATAAAAGGAATTTTAAGCCATATTCTATCCTAAGGAGAGGTCTCAACATACTGCTGCTCTCTGTCATGCTACATTTTCCACATTAAACTATGAGCATGCACAGGAAAAAATGCCTTTTTTTAAGAAGAGATAATACCGTTTGGTAGTTTTGAAAGTCAAATACTGCTTTTGGATTAAATCTCAAGGAGGTGCCAGGGAAGCTCTGCTAAAAGCATAGTTGCCTGATCTGGGAGGCAAATCACATGAGTTTCTGGACACAAGCATGTCACAGCCATCTTCTGAACTTTTGCTGTGAGCTACCTTTTTAAAAAATGTTCAGTATCTCATTCCTTAAGGAATTAAAACCAAGAAAATCAAAGGAAATATAGATTTAGAAATAACAATGCCAGGGAAAACAGGCACTGTTGATATGAACCAGGGCATTTGAAGAGCACATAATTCAACATGAGCAAAGGTGGCAAGGTGTCGTGTGGTGTTAGAGTCCATTGGTGGCTGTGCTGTACCTGTGAGCACCCAACTTGCCCAAACTGCTGATGCTCTGTTGTTCACAGAGGCAGGCAGTACAGCACTCCTGACAAACTTGATGGCTGAATTTTCAGTTATCTTTGTGGGGCTTATAAGACCTAGCCAGACCTGGTTAGCAAAGCTTAGATTATAATAAGCACCACCCAACCCAGGAAGCCTGAAATGACAGATAAGCATCCAAGAGAGGAAGACAACTCCTTTTCAGGAACTGTCCAGACTAGTTCCACTTCTGGGTTAATTCCCATGCAAATCCAGGAGACGTCTGGAGTTTTCTGCCAAAACAGCCAAAACAGCCCTTATAGACATTATCTCCCAAAGCACACCCTTGGGAAGAGACAGATACAGTGCACTGTGTCCCATAACCACACGGAGAAAGCCAAGCATGCTGATAAGAAACTGGAGCATATGCCTTGTTTTTGTTCATACTCCTTTTTCCCTATCAGAAGTTTTGAATTCTTGCAACTACACTAATCAAGTCAATGTTGAACAGCCTCACAGTGAAGACATTACTTATTAAATGAACAAATGAATAGATTTAGGATGCTGCAACAGTTAAATGGCCACTCAGTGAAATAATATGGGGTTTAACCTATCATTGGTAACATCTCAAACAACTCAGAACTGATGTTCAGTCCTACCTGCAAGGAAGGAAGTAGGAGCACATAAATGAAATGTAAATATATATATATGTTGTGCTGAAGATTGGCTGTGATTTCAACTACAGTTGTAATGCCAAATAAGCTCCAGCTGTAATCAAATTACTAGCATTGAGCATTCCTGCATCCTGAGAGAGAATAGCAGAGATGACAGTTTCTGCTTCCTCAGAGCGTGGCTCAGTGGGAAGAATATGGCTTATTTTGTGATCTACTCTCCATAGCTTACATGAAACTTCCTCTTCAGCTGCTACAAGACTCTCGCTTAGACTTCATTAACTGTAGAGAATAGTGCAAAAAGAGAAGCATGGGTTACAAAAAAAAAAAAAAAAAAAATCAGTCCATCAGTCAGGAGAAGCACGAAAAGAGAAAGAACTGTGTGTACATGCATGTTTGTGATTCACTAGATGTAATCATATTTGCTAAAACAAAAGAAAACCACACACATTATTTCAGAAGAGTGGTCTGCTAGACACATATCACCTAGCAACTGGACACTGATTTCTCCTCATGCCTTGAAACCTATCACTAGCCTCCCACTGGCTTTTCAGCTTTATCAACATTTTTGCATGTCACTAGGCAGAATTCATACATGGCTGCTGAACCATGGAGTTACATTGAGAATTGATTCGCCCTCCAATCTAGGTCCTGCAAATTACTTATTAACCCTCCTTTTCCCTTCCTTAAATTAAATAGCAAAGAAAGTGCCTTTCTGTTTAAATTTTCATATTGTTATGTATTGACTTAACACAGATAAGGCTCTCAGGCAAGTTTGGGGAAATCAGCTGAGCAAAGATGTGCAAATTGTTTTGCTGGGAGAAGATGAGTGGGGAAAGATTAAAGCTCCAGGGTAACTGTACTGCTGATTATTGCTCATATCACTACAGAATAAAAACCTAACCAAATAACACAGGGCAACGTGTCAACCAGTACCTAACCACCTAGAAGGCATCATCCTTTTAAGACCCAATGAGTAGGGTGAAGGTTGCCAAGCAGCTGTGGAGTAATCCCACCAGCCCAAGTGACACTGAAACAAAAAGCTGGGGTAAACAGAGCTGATGCATCGTCTCACTGTTGTTCTGCAAGCACATTGTAAGGCTGTCACATCCCACATAGGAGGCAAGCGTCTACTCGTACCACTGCTAGAGAACAACCACATTTCTGCCCACAGTGCCAGGCTGCCAGACCTTCCAGCTAGTCCTCACAGCCAGCTTCGGTGAGGCATGTAGGACTGGAGTGGGCTGCTCTGCATGGCAGGTGGAGTCCGCATTTAACAGTCCATCCACACTGCTATATGGGATTGACAAAACACCTTATGTGGTCAGACCCAACAACAGAATGCCCTCTCCTGTAAGGTGACTCCAGAATAACATCTCAAAGGCAGCACTGTCCCTGGATGTACCCCAGGATCCCTTCCCGGTGCAGGAGGAGAGGACTTCTCTGTGGGCTTCATCTCACCTTTCAAGCTTCTCTCTGCTTGTGGGAAGGAGAAAAGAATGAGAGCAAGGACCAGGCTGCATACCAACCTGAGGAAGTGCAAGCTTGCTCCTGGGGTCCACCACTGTCTCTCTGAGTACTTTCTTACCTGTTACAGGCAGGGGTGGGCTCCACCTTTACAGATGACAACTGGAAGCCACTGATGGGTCTCACCAGGGGAATTCAGTTTGGCTGACAGAATCCAGAATGAATAGCTGCCAAAGGACAACCAAGAGACTGCAAGTGATGGACCATTTAATCACTGTGAATACATTTGTCTGAGCCCTGTCTATATTGCTGTTCCTACTTCAATCTTAACATTATCTGGCAGAGTCAGAAGGCTACCTGGGTTGACCAGCTCAGAGATGGAGTAGGATTTATAACCACAGGAGTCCTGGATCCCTGTCAGCTTTACCCATGACATTAGATTAAGTTGTTTCTCATAATTAGAACAGACAAAAATCATGTCTAGTCAGTCCCTCTCCAGTCTCAGAACCCTCAGATTTAGCTCTTAATTGAAAGAAACATCGCTTTTCTAAAATCTTGTTACAGCTTTCTGTACGGGTTACTGTGGTGCTTGCATCCCTTCGGGGGAGCACATTATTCCTCCTCCTGCTCAGCCACTGCATCCAGCCGCTTTATAAGCTACTTTTCAACCTGGGCAGAACTCGCCAATTCCTTTTAACAGACACCAAAACAACTTCTTCAGCTGAGACGGATAATAGAAGATTTCCATTTCCTGGCACACGCAGCTAGCCTTTAATCACTGATCTGGGACACGAACACTCAGGCTGACACATTCGCAGTTCCTGGAAACACCACGTAGGTTTTGTAGCAAAGGGGTGGAATTGAGCAGAGGGATGATTCCAGCACGGGCACCTCTCCTTTGCAGGGGATCTCTTGAGTACCTGTGGTCACCAAACATCACTCAGCTCTCTAGACATACCTTTTCAAACAGTTCTCTCTCAGGAAAGAATCAATAAAGCAAACACATGTAATTGTTTTTAATAAGGAAAGACCATAAACAAAGGCTTTTCTGTGCTGTGAACAAGACACTTTGATTTTCACTATTTAGAGAAATATGTCACCATCTATCTATATTGCTGCTAGTGTTCTGCTGTTTCATCACCAGAAATAAACAAGTAGCTAGCTCAAGAGAAAGGCTGAGGTTTTAGTTATGCGGTATACTACATAGAAGGAATACCAGAAATAGCTCGTAAAAATACAGAATTTGTTAATACACATCAGGAAAATTAACAAAAGATTAGGTCTTTCGTAAGTATGATCATTTGGTAAGCCTAGATGTATTGGGATATATTTCCGCCACATAATCCTACTAAATTAAATTGATTTACATCACTGGATAAAACTGAACTCCATAAAGTAGCTATTTTTAACTTCTGAAATAAATTTTATTCCCATTTAGAATTTGGTTAGTTCTCTACATTTTATTACAGATATTTGCTTTGCTGCAAATAGCATTTGGTGGTAAGGCTTATTACTAGGATTCTGTCTGCAAATAAATCCCAGTTTTACTGAAGCCCTGGAGGAAGGAAGGTATTTGGAACATTTGAGAAATAGGATATTTGGATCATTGAGAGATGAGGACTTCTATCAGCTCTTTCCTTCAGTTAAGTGTATGATCAGGTAGTGTGATGTTGAGGGATAGGGCTGCTCTTTGTGTAATCAGATGGTGGAGGACTGAGTCTGCTTTATAAATAAAAAGACCACAGTATGTTTGCTTGGTCATTCATCAGCTGTGTACCATTAGACTATTTACAGTCACCAGCCTGCTCACTTTAAATTAGATGTGGGTCCATCCTAGAAATCCTTTTGCTAGAAATTTCAGTTTGAATTTTGGTATGATTAGCGGCCCCACAATTTCCAGGATTCTTGTCTATCGATCAAGATGTTAGTCTAGCAAGTTGTCCAAAGGTGATATCAACAGACTGAGAAGTCATGAGAGCATTCCTTCATGTGCCTCACAAATTCCTTCTGAACTCCTTTCTCTTCAACCATACCCAGAAGCCAAGCATCACTCAAGGGCCTCAAAGTGAAGAGAAGTGCAAGTGATAAAGCACGAAGTTGTTTTTCTTGCTTGTGGCATTTCAGTCTATAGAAGACGTATAGAACTAATACAGACAGATGTTAGCTGTCCTAACAAGACCTATGAGGACGACTTACAAGAACTTAAGCCTGAAGTTAACATGTCAGAGATGCTCAGATCATGTTTGGGGTCAGGGCCTGCTTCATTCTAAAGAAGTCACATAAATCACATTCAATACAGACAGAAACTCAGAAGCTTTTGTTACCCACCCAGTAAACTCAGCTGCAATAAGGTATATTTAACATCACCAGAAAGTCTCTATATTTATTGCATGGGAGACCCCAGAAGTAATCTGAACTTCATACCAAAATCCTTTTATAAAGTGGTTCTGATTAGACAGTCATTTGCACATTGAGATGACAGAAATCTTGACCAAGTACAGCTGAACAAATTTTGGTGCAGAAACAAGGCATGGGATTTTAAATCACATCAGATTATCTTTTAGGACAGTTAAAGACCCTGGCTTCCAAGCAGTGAGTATATTAAATGTGTTTTTGCTGCTCCCAATGGAATAAAAAAAAGCTGCAACATTTGAAAAACAAGTGCCATGCTTTAAATTGTTTTTGGTATTTTCTTTATACTATTATACCTTGGCTTTATTACAAGTCTAGCACCATCTGGTACCAGGACACTACACGTACTCCTTGGACAGCCACTTTCAACCTTTACAAAATACTTTACAGAAGTATTAAAATAAGAGTAAACAAATCTTTTATAATATAGGATCTTTTCTTTTAAAAGTAAAGAAATGCTTCATCTATACACACTTTACCTTCAGATTAACAGCTCCTTTGGACCATATCATTCACTTAAATCCCAGACTAGGACTAGGTACAAATCTCAAATGTTTTAATAGCTGCTGATTTAGCTCTTCTTTAAAACATATTTTGTTTGCTTTAGTTCATTTGAATTAGAGAACTCTTCTAAACACAAGGAAAGACATTTTCAATTTTAGTATCTATTTGTAAAAGCAGTAACATCTATCACTGCACAGAAATGTCAGGAAGTTTACAGTGGAGTGGCTGCTCTGCATTTCTCCTGGTTTTCCACCCTGAAGGCTCAAGCCTAGAGAGAATTTCTTCTTCTTGTTTGTGAAATATTATGCTCTTCACCCAGTGTGCTCCTGGTACTACTTGAATTACTTCAGAACCTCCAACGCAATTAGCTCACAGGAGCCGAAATAAAAAAGTCAACCAAAATGAGTTTTCTTTCCCCTGCCTTCTTGGAATCAAAACCAGGATTTAATGAATTACAAATTTAAAATTAAATTTAAAATTAAATTTAAGGGATTACCTGTTCTTGTAAAATGTGGTTTGCATACAGAAGTAGACATCAGTCTTCATTGACCTTCTCCCTTCTGAAAAATGACAGAGCAGAAGTTGTTTCCCAGCCGCCATGGAAAAGGGAGTGCTTACTCAAGCTTTTATTCCAGCATGAGTTCTCATGCTGTAGAATTTAGTTTTGTTCCAAAATTCACTATCCTCTTATTCTTCATTCAAGTAATAAGATGGAGACCTTGATACTAAATAGCACTGGGTTGACTTCTGCAAGTGTTTCTAAAAAAACCCTGAACAGTAGAGCTGAATCTTTCTAGAGATCAGATGATTTTTCCCCATCACCAGTGACTTGAACAAAGTGTAGAACTTGGACAAGACATGTATTGAAAGCTCTGCTGTTTCCATTAGCCACAACACAAGGTCTCTGCATAAAGGACTGTGCTCTGGTTTGTTTGACTTCCTGACTCTAGGCCCCCTGAAGAATCAGATATCATACCTTAAAACCTGTTGAAATATATCTTGGTTTCAGAGCTTAAAAGCTGATAATCCATAACTCAGGATCTGAAAACACACTTATTAGCAGAAATGAGGGTTCTGTAAAGATGGCAGGTGAATGATGAAAGGTATTTTATTTTATTTATATTGGTCAGATTTGTTCACAGTCTCTCAAACCGCAATGTTCTCACCTCCATGGGTAGGTGAGGGCTCTGCTTCTTTACCCCCTCAGACTAAAACTCTAATACTTTCTTAAGACTGTTACAGAGCATTAAAAAGATGACTTTTCACAGAAGCCCATTATACCAGAGCATAGCAAAACAGTCACAACACATGCTGACGCGCAACTATTTATGGTCCTGCACAATGGTCTTGATAAGCAAACTCCTTCTAACTTGTCATATTGCAATAACAGGATCTGAAGTTCAGGCAGAGAGGCATACATTTTTCACTTTAGCAGTAAGTTTGTGTAAAGAATGTTTCATGGAAAAGCATGTAAGCACGTCTCATGGAAAGATAGACTACTTTAAGGGTAGGACCAAATCAAAAGAAAAAAACCACAAAGACCAGACAGCAGGGAGAGGTCTTTCCCTCTGAGGCTGGGAGGGGTTGTTGCACGTGCAGAAAGCAGCCCTGGGAGTTATTGCTTGGCAGATCATTTGGTAAACCCTTCCACTTCTACTGCAATGCTCAAGAGCCTGAATCCAAAGTGGTTCTGGGCTTTCTTAGTGGTCGTGTACTTGTGCTAACTAGGAAATCATTCTTCACGATGCCATGCAAAAAAGTGACCTTACCTCTTCCATCACAGGTCCACACTGCAAAAATGAATGTTGGCAGAGGAGAAGTCCTGGGGATCATGAAATGTCCCCTCCAGAATGGATGCACCACAGGAACCTACACCCTCCATGCAGGAGGATCACTTCCCAGGGTGGGGTACTCACCTACATCTGGGGTGGAAGGAGTGAGGGACAGGGCAGGATTACACAGAGCTGGGACACCCACGCCTCCCACAGCAGGGGTGTGTGGGCAGAGGATTCTGCACGCCCAGACAAAGAAGGGTGTGTGTGACCCCCACAGCCTGGGAGGGGGGGTGTGTGTGTGCCCACAAGTCTGTGTGAGTGGGGCACAGGTTGGCATCAGTTATAGAAGGTGACTTAGAAATTTGTAGTTGCATGTTGCCACTTGTGGCTGGTGTTGTGGCTATCTGTTGTACAGCTGATATCAATCCTGAGTGTATTGCCAGTTCATTACATATCATTAATAAATCAATACACCACTTCAACCCTGATTTGGCTTAAACTGTGAACCAATTGGGATTTGCTATAGAGTTTAGTCAGTGAGAGGAACAATGAGCTGAATTTTGTCAAATCCTCCTCAATTTGTCTAGATAACCTGGCTGATGAATACTGAGAAATCAGAGTTTCTAATGCATCCATGGGACCATGAGGAAAAGCATCACCTTTTTCCTACTGTCTTAATCCTCCCTACATGCGCTGTTGCAGCACACCCCTTAAGGCAGCATTGCAGGGTTTCGCTGCATGAATATAATTGATCCCCTGCATGGCCAGAACATTGGTACTTCAGTCTGGGAGCAGTTGGCCAATTATCATAGCAGCAACTAACCCAAACATTGTCCTGCCAAAGTCACCAACGATGACGTCTGGGCTACCTTCCCTATTCTTCCTTGATTTCTCCATTTTGTGCCATTTTCCACTTTTTTCCCCTCCAGTGAAGCAGGGTAGAGCGCAATAGTCAGTGTGCTGCCGCAGAGCTGCGGGACACCACGCAGCACTCTGTGTGCACCAGCAGCAGTGCTGCTCACTGAGCTACAGCCATTTATTTGCAACAGTGGGTTTGAATACTGTCTTTATAGAGCTGTGCCAGCAGGGGGGATGTAGAGGAAGTTCTCACTGCACTATCAGCATCCAACACTGATTGTAAGTTACCTGCAGTTATTCTGCCCAGAAAAAGGGACATTTTTATCGTATGCATATATATGCTCAGCAGTAACCATCTTACAGAGAAATGGGAAGCAGTTTAACTTTGATGGTTGATTTTAAGTTTTCCCACTCTACCCCATGAAAATACAGTTGGCAGCGTATGTTCTCAGAGAGCACATTAGCGCTGAATTCATTCAAACCCCCCTGCGTGGGCAGGAAAAGGACTGGAGCTATTCTTGCATTATTCATGACAAGCTTTGGCAACTTGCTTGGTGTCAGCATTCACAGCTTCTGCTCTGTAGTACCTCCATTGTCCCACATGTCTCCCATATTCAGGCTCAGCATTTCCAACAGTAATAAATACGTTACAGGCTTCCGGTGCCATTATGCAAAGGCAGGGAGGAAAGCACTAAGGCAGACTGGATGCCAAAAGGATGAGGAGGGCATCTCCTCTGTCTCTTTCTTTGCCTGGTGATCCTGCACCTCTTTTTCCAGAACACAGCTCATCCTTTTGGCAGGATCGGACATATACAAACTCTTTCTCCACTTCTTTCACTTTCTTGTGCATCACTAACCAGTTGTGCTTGAAATTCCCTTGGCTGGGGAGGATCATGAAAGGGAAAGACTTGGGGCAGGGTAAGGAGTAGCAACCGACCTGGCAGCAGTAAACGAAGGTGTGTGAATGCCCATTTCAAAACTCTTCCATAGTATCCTCATTTTGTCAATTCATTGTTATCCCAGATCATCCTCCATTCACCCCCCATCACGTGTAATTCATAGTTGTTATTCTTTCTGTTGACAGTTGTATGATAACTGAAAATTCCTCAGCTATGGAGGCATATATCAATCTACCACCAGTAACCAGCTGAAGCTGGAAGTTATTAAAAAATATATTTATTTAGGAATGTCTTTCCTGGGCTGACATGTGGCATTTCTGGTACCAGCTGGATTCCTTTAAGAATAAGGTGCAGGCTGACTTTTTTAAAAAGGGCATTTTTGTAGGCAGTCTGGAGGCTGTGGTTTCGGGTGAGACGTTGCCCCTCTCTAGGTGAAAAGGTGTTTCCTTTGCTGCCTCCCACTTCCCCCCTGCTGGCTCTGATGCTGAGTCTGTCTTCAGGGGAGCTTTGTGAGGGCAACTTTCTCACTTTTACTTTAATATCTCCTAGTCTTGAGTGATGGAGAAATATCTACACAAAATTATATGGTTAACATTTCTAAAATGTAAAGGACAGGTCCTCAGCATGGTGTTGGACTCCAACGTCATTTTTTAGATGATTTTGAAAATGTTTCCTTTTGTATCACACAGCTTTCCTCCAAAGCACATGATTGAACTGAACTTCAATGGCTTTGTCTGGGTCCCTGTTCACAAGTTTTCCTTGTATCACGCTTGAGATGAAATAAAACTGCTGAGGCTCCTTTAAAGTTGCAAAATGTGCTGTCTGAGATTATTGCCCTGGGGTGTGGTGTGGAAGAAAGACAAATGGAAAATACAATTTTCTTTAAATCCCCGTTGTCCTTTGTTTGAGCATTTGACTCTAATCCTCCTTAGTCGTAAGAAGTTTATTTGTTTAATGTTCCTTTTGCGCCTCTGAAAATAACAGAATTAAGAGAAACAGGAGGATTAATAGTTGCTCATGGAAACAATAAAGTAAACCTCCAGACACACAGAGATGCCATGGGGACAGGGATGCTGTAAAGCTGTGATGCAGGGAGCCCATGCCCAGCCTCGCACCAAGCCCTGTAGCTGCCACGCTGGGGACAACTGCAGCTGTCTGAGACCTGCACTCCAGCTCAGACTCAGTTCAGGCTCAAACCACATTGCCACAGTCAGAAGACCACCAGGAGACTACCACTGCTTATTCTAGGGGAGGACCAAGGGCACAAGGCCAGTGGTTCCCAAACAGAGGTCTCCAGGACCATCAGTTGCGGAGATCATTTTATTTCACTTACTGTTGACTCTCCTCCAGCTTGTTCAATGGGTGTCTGAGGTCTGCATTGCAATGAAGGTAGTGGCCTGTGAAGGCAACGGAAAACACACATTGCTGTCTTCTCTATGGCCACCAATTTACCAGCAAGTGGAATCCAATTTTATATGTAGTGAGTGTCCCAGAGGAAAAAGCAAAATCTAATAGACTTATTTCATTTCTATCTGCTCCAGTGCTGTTCTCCTTCTCCATATCCACTTGGAGAGCAAATTCAATTAAAACATCCTTGCCAATTTACAAAATGATTAACATGTTAATGATTTTGCAGTTTTACAGAAGGGGAACAAGGAGAGAGGAAATAGCTTAGCAAATCCATCCGTACTATGGTGATGAAGATTTACTGAGGGCTGTGAACACTAGGTTGCTCTGAGAAATCCCAACCCCAGGCCAGAGCTGCCTCCAGTTCTCCCCTTGCCTGGGGCAGAACGGTCACTTTCACCACCAAAACCAAGCCCAAGCACTGCTGGGGTAACAGGAAGGTCATGAGACAGATGTAGATGAGGACAGACAAACACGGGGTAATTCTTATCAGCAGATGGGTAAGAAGAGAAAATACAGTTATGCTACACTCACAGCAGCTCAGTGAACATCTTTCCCTCACACCGAGAAAGACAAAGATTTATTGCACTGAATCCAGTCGTGCTGCATCTGTTTGAAACCCATGTTAGGGAGAACTGGGCTGGGCTGCAATTTCAGCAAGTATTTCAGTGATGCCTTACAGGCACAGCAGGACTCCAGCCCATTGCTGGAGGTGATAGTCCAGTACAGGCAAAGAGTGGGAGACTCTTGCTTCAGGTTACACCGACTTCAGCAAACTATTAAAAACAAGCAGAGAGAAAGCTCAGAACCAAATTCTGGTTAATGCACAGCTCCATGAAGTGGTCTGGGAGTGCCTGGCAGCTCCTTAGAGGTGACACACTGTGGACCTGCAGTGTAAACAGGCAGCAGGTTTCATATCCCCCTGCACGATGGCCTTGCTTCTGGCACCCAGGGCAGAAAAGGGCCAAAAGTGATCTTGAGCACACCTCCATGAGCTGCTGTCATGGTGGTTCCTCCAAAACATCAGGGGTTTCTCAGATGCTCAAAGTACCCAATGGCTCAGTGAGTAAAGCACCAACTATTTGGTGCAACTACTTGGAAGAGAAAGATTTTTTTTTTTTTATTAAATCTTTATTAAGTTTCCATTTGAACACCAGTGGTAGTAGTTGTCTTGAAGGGGTGAGCTGTCATTTCAAAACCTTTCCCCTCACTAACTGCCCTTGTTATTGCCCAGAAAAGCATTACAGATTTGGGAACGGTGGGAGCATGATGTTTCCTTTTTTTTTTTTTTTTTTCTCTGTAAGGAAATACTGACAATATTGCCAAAATCTAACATGCCCAAATCTAACGTGCCATTTATGCCTGATTCAAGGAAAATTTAGGAGACTAGAGCTGGGAACAACAGCAGCTGATGATCCCCCCATACTTTGGCAATGAAGCAAGTTGAGTGAGGAACTGTCTGGTATGTTTAGGTTGGGGTTCAAGAAAAAGAAAATTAAAAAAAAAAAAGAAAAAAGAAAGGAAGAAAGAAAAGAAAAAAGAAAAGCAGAAATATAATTAAAAGAAAAAAAGAGACGCTCCTATAAAAAATGACAACATGAAAAGTAAAGGCATTAAGATGCCTGCAGTGGCTAAGCACTAAGGAGGTGCCTGTGCAATGTTGTTGATGATTGTGGCAGCAGGACACATGTTCTCGAGCCTCTTGTTTGGAAGAGCTGTGTGGGGAAGCTCTGAGGGCCTTAGCTGCGCTGAGCTGCTTGGGATTTCATTGTGTCTTGGCTCTCCTTAGATTTGTAGAAAAGCACATTTTTACAGGCCTTGGCACTTCACACCAGGGGCTACTTGTGAAAACAGTGGTCAGTTTGGGGAGCACCAAATTTATATTAAACTGATAATTTTCCCTTGCTTAGGACTTTCTATGAAAATGTCCCATACATTTCAGATTGCATGGTTTGCATAAATTACTGGCAGTTGATGGATTAACCCAAAGGCCAGATTCAGCAAACTAAGTAAGACTGTAATACTAAACTGTAACTACCCTGTTAGGAGACATTATAATCCAGCAGGTTTTAAAAAAAAACAAGCATCCCCCTCCCCATACCATTTGTAAGCTTTGTAAAATTCTCTAATTAGAGTATATTTTACAAGGACTTTTGGCAGCAGTGTTGACTTGCTAGCCAGATTAATGTGACAGAGCGTGACAATGGCTTCTCTCTGAGGTTCGCTGGACCCCACAGCTAGATCAGGGCTGCACAGTTTACTTTGGGCAGATGTACTCCAGCACCAGCAAAACAGTTCAAAGAAGTGGGAGATAACTCTGAAGCCATGGATGTCTGAGGATATTAATGGCAATGCTTGGCTGCTCCAGCTCTCAAGACTTGCTTCTGTGTCTCCAAAAGCTCTGCTTGGCATGGCTATGTTTTTGTGAAAGGCCTTCAAATGAAGCTCTTTCTTTTGGTGGGAGAAATTACTCAGGACATATAGATGACTTTTTTTAACCTTCCTGCCCACTGGGATGTTGTTGGAGACCACAGCTGAGGCTGCCACTGATTACACTGTAAGCACAAGCAGAGACCCAGCCCTTATCCCACTGGGCGCATTCATTCTGCTGGTCCACAGATTTGGATTTTTTAGAGAAAAACTGCATTTTGAGCACAAGAGACTCAAAGCTTGGAGAATTTGGGGCAGGAGACCTGGCTGTCTCAGATAAGATCTATGTCCTTCAGAAAACTCCTGTGGCTATGGGTTTCTCCTCAAAAGGTCACAGGTAGGAAGGGACAGCTGAAGAGACTGACTCAGTATCATTAAAAGGACGATAGCAGAGGTGGGGCTTCTCCCCACCAGCAGAACATCCTTCTTCCCCTTTCTGTACTGAAGGTGCTGTTTAGTTACATAGTTCTTTAGCTATCAATAGTTATGAACAAGAAATAGAAATGCCTGCCTGCCTTTGGGATTAATTCTGAACCATGTATCTGCAGAGAGTGGAGTAAAGTAGGAGAATAACTTTTGAATGAGTTGGGATTTCCCCTGCACCCTTCCTTCAAGCTGAAAGAGCTATGCTGTGGGGTTTTGAAGAAGCCCCAATCACCACAGAGAAGTGATGGCAGCCTGGCCGCATTCTTCAGGTGTTTGCTGAAATGGCCAGAAAGCAACTGTCCTTTCCTGGTGTACTCTGAGGGGCTGATCTGCCTTGGGGACCCTGTCCCTCTGGTATTGTTTGAATGAGCTGTGGTACATAGGTACAAGACTTGCTGGGCCAAGGCTCAGGTGTGGCTTAACCATGGAACAGTAAAACAACACACAGAGCTGCATTTTGAGATATTTTTTTTTCTGGCTTAAATTATAAATGAAAATGTAGATGTTACGTTGCTTAGGAAGATGCTCATTCTTCAAATGCCAGTGAGCTGACTGTACTTCTAGAAAGATTTTCTGAGCTTTCTGAATGAGTAATGAGAACTGAAAGAAAGAGAAAAGGTGCACTTTAAAAGAAAGACTTTTCTGCCAGTAAAATGCATGTGATGAATGCAAGTAAAACACAACTGAAGGGGAAAACTTTCCTTATGAAAAATTTTATACCAAAACCAAATATAGGTCATTCCACTGGAAAAGGAGAACAAATGTGTTAGTCATACAAGTCTTTTGTGAAATAATAGGCTTTATTGCTTTCAGTTTTATTTCAGGTAAAATACTGAATCTGGTGTGAAAATTGACCTGGTCTCAGGCAGCCACATTAACCAATGCTCCTTCAGCTTAAAAAATAAATTGTCACAGTAGATTTGCCCTCCTGCCCCAGCATAACCTCTTCTTTCCCTGGCAGCCTGTGCTGGCTGACAGACTTCAGTATTACTGACATAACTCACTTGGCCACAGTTTCTTGCCTGCAGCCCATTCAGTGGCCCACAAGGTTCTGGCATTTGTGTCAAGAGAGATAAAAGCTAGTTTGAACGATGTGAAAGTACAGGTGCTCTTTGGTCCTCCAATTCGTAAAGCTGAGATGAATAATTTTGCTGCCTTTTGCTGACAACAGAGAGAAAAAGGGAACAAGAAGTAATCATGGTATCATCTACTGCAGTAACGTTACATAGGACTTTACCCTAATTTAAATCACTCTGATGTGAGGGACAGTTTGGGTTTTTTTTTTTATTTACTGAAGTTTTTTTGATTTACTGAAGTGGGTGGATGTGGAAAGCATCTCAGAGCTTCCTATAATGCTTTGCTTCACATAGATGCTCTCCTTGGGACAGCATGGAAGAACCTTCCCTTTCTCATGACATACCATTCAGTACAAAACCACTCCAAACAAAATCAGCAAAGCTCCCCTCCCAAAACAGATGCCTCTCTCCTCATTGAGTGGTATTTCAGAAGGGCAAGGTCTTTAAATAACGAGGACAGACATCTTTCCCTTCTACCTCCTTCAGCACACAGCATGGGCCAAGGCAAAACAAACATGCAAAGGGAGCTGCTGTCCCCCTGCTGCGTTTGCTGCAGGAGATGGGGAGGGGGGGCAGGGGTGTGGAGTTTCAGTGCTGTGCAGTGCAGCCAGTCAAGGTCACACATTGAACTCTACAGATAAAAATAAATATTTAACAGCTGCTCTTTCAGGCAGCATTATTCACCCTGTGCAGCAAAGGAGGTGAGGACCCAGAGGAGAGGTAGTCTGTGGTTGTGGCTGTAATGCATGGAGGATGCTGCAGGTGTGGAAGGGGAGAAGCTGCAGGTCCTGCTTCCATCTTCTGGCTTTTTTGCGCTTCAGGTGCCTGTCTTGTACCCTTAAAGTGCTCCAAATGTGAAATATGGTTGGTTCTGAGAAAAAAAGTTATCTCTGGCATGTCTTTGTCACTGCCAAAATAGAGCATCGCGCTGCTATAAGCCCTGATTTCATCACTCTGCCATTTCACATCGGCGTGCCACATTTTTGTTTCCAAGCTGTGTGACTCCACTCTGTCTTCCCAGAGCTTGTGCTGCTATTCTATTGCACAGACCTCTGACTTAATCCTGTCCTTACCTGCTTGATACTAGCAGCCCTAGAAGATTGGCCAGGGCTTTGAAGTGCCTCATTCCTTCATGCGCAAGTGTTGCACAGAACTGTTCAAGCCATCCCTTTACAAACTGCCCCCATGGACCAGGGTATGCTGGTATCTCTCAGGCAAGCTGAAGCAAAGAGCAAAACAAACCAGAGTTGGGGAAACTGTCAATCTACCTTCCCCCTCCTGCTCGCCCTTCTGCCAATATTAGAAGGGAAGTGGGCCAAAGCTTGATGCTTTTTAATGTGAATGAGGCACTTTGATATTGCCAGAGAGGGAGCTGATCAGACAAGCTCCGCTATTCTTAATTCTGGCAAACAACAGAGCAGTATGTTATCGACCCCTGCCTCAGGCGAGGCCAGCTTAGATCAAGCAGGAAACCAAATGTTGATGTTTCAGAGATTTCTTAGCTCTGAGGTACTCTAACACACTGAAATATTTGTGCCATAGAAATGAGATTCAATGCACTCGCTATTTTCTCACACTGTTTGAACACCCACGAGGGGTTCCCATGAATGCCTGCCTGAAAGCAGGCAGGGGGTTGCTGATGCCATAATTATCTTGAAATGGTTGCATTGCTTTTTTATTGGATTAGCATTAAAAGCCCAAATACGAGCTTTCTGTGGGATGCTTCAGTGTAATTAGATGTTAGAAGACATCTGAATGTATATATACCAGGGCAGAAGCTAACTCAATCCACTGCTTATGAGCAGGCAACAGTGTCACTTTGTCATCTCTGGATTGCATAGAGTCACCGCGCAAGTCCTAAGCTGGAATTTAGGGTTGCCAGTGAGCATGGGTCTATTTAAGGTCACTTAGGACAGGAGCTGAACAAAGGATTAATACGAGTCTGACAAAAATCATGTTTGAAAATATATTTATTCTGTCAGATTTCATGAGTGGTAGCTATTGCTCCATTCAAGCTGAATGATAGTGTTCAGCGTGCACACTTACTCATCCTGACAGCTAACAAGATAAACATGTCAGCATGTGATTTGCCAAATATTTTCCTGTGGAATTCAGGCAGGAGTTGCCAACAGAGCTGGCTTTCGAGCAGAGGGACTGAGGCATTCAAGTATGCACACATGCCATGCACAGCAAATAAACCTACACCCAACCTGCAAGGGACCATTTCCACCACACCAGCCAAAACTTAGGTTTGATGGTGGTCTTCAGCTCTGCTCACTGTGATACTCTCCTGACCCTTTAGTAAATATGCAAAAATCCCAGTTTTGTGGCACAAGATAATTGCAAGGCGAAGATCTGATATTCATGCAAGCTCAACAGATGCAAGGAGCTGGGCATTCTTCATCAGGCTTTGGCAGAAGTGGATGCAAAGGGCAATACTAGCAGGCCCCAAATTGGCTTTACCTTTCATTGTGGGATAATTCTTCCTGGAGACTGAGCTCATGACCTTTATCATAGCAAGTTTTATTTACAGATTGGGAAATGGCAGGGTGTCCTTTAAGATGAAAGGAATCAAACCACAAGGGGGAAAAAAAAGAAAGATTTTGCAGAAGCAAAAGATCTGACTGGAGAACTGTTTAGAGAAGTCTGTATAAACAGACCTGTTAGGCTGATATCTCACATTTTAGCCACAGCTTTTTGGAGCCTTTAACTAGATAATGAAGGGATTTTTAGGCTTTGGACTCCCCAGTGCATCTATCTTTTAAAACACCGCATCTATTTCTTCATGTGTTTGCAGCTGACTCCAGTGTAATTTCTCCTTGCCTTCCCTGTTTTATGTTGTCTCTCTCTCCTCTTACTGGTTACCAGCAGGTAACAGCCACTGCTCTAATATTTTTTGTCCTGAAGATGCTCAGAAGCATTTTGCAGCCTCCTGGCTTCATCCCAGTGTCTATTACCATCTATGAAAGAGGATTAATTGTTATGTTGTTAATAACGGCCCTGTGTGATGGGTAGGGATGATGTTGCACCACAGAAAATAATCCAGGCTCAGCAAGAGGCAGGTGACCATTGCAGGAACAGAGGAGAGATGTCCCCTGCTAGCCCCAGCCCCACTGCATGTTGCACAGCATGGAGTGGTGATCAGCCCATGCCAGGCATCTGGCCAGGGCCTCGATAGCCTGGCCCATTACCAGAAGTCCCCCTGGTAGCCCAAAGTGGGACCCTGGAGTCCAGGTTGGGCACCACCATGCTGCAGTTCCTGGTGAAACCCAGAGGGAAGGATCCACTGCTCTCCCACGACAGTTTAGAGGATGCTCAGGAGAGCAGGGTCCCCTTCCCTCCATTCCCCAGGAGAGACATCAGCATGAAGTTTGTGGGAAAGGCCATAATGTCTCCAGAAAAGCACAAGTAAAGGTCTGATATGAGGAGAACTCCTACTGCATCAGGTTGTGCCAGAGAAAGGGATCTCCTCTCTCAAGCTGCCTCCTAAGGACAGCACTGGGATGATGGGCAAACCACTGGCTTTCCCCTTCATGGCTTGCCCTCACAACAACTGCCTATGTTTTAAGCTGAATCCACTGCACCAATGATTTTACTGAAAGAAATCTTTAAATAACAACAAAAACTTACATATTATAGCAAAGAAGAACTAGGAGGATAAATTATGATTTCTTTAATGCTCAACTGTTCTCAAAGGTGCAAATCTCTCATAAACACTGCTGGTGGTTAATGAACAATGCACCTTTCAGGCAGCCTGATGTGGCCACCATTGGTATTGCTCATAGAGGAGTAAAGGTTCCTGGCATCCTACAGACATGAAATAAAAATAGTTTGCATTTCTACAAGTAGGAAAGACTTGAGCCTCATAATCCTGCTGTGAGGTGTCTCCAGCTGAGGGAGGAGGGGATCAAGCTTAACCACCTGCCCATGGCCACACAGGAGAGGATGGAGCAGAAGTGAACAGTGCTCTGCTGGCCACCTGTCTGAGCTACTCACCTGCATCTCCCTCCAACTCCACTGGCTCATCTATATCCCACTATACATTTGTCAATGGGTACTAAAGTAGTCAGTGAAATAAAAATTAGCCTGTCTATAAGGATCTCCTAGTTCCTAGTAGTTTTTGGCTTAGCTTGCTTCTGAAATACTTCCATCAGCATTTTAGTGGAAGATGCCTTCAAAGGAGCTCACCCTCTGCATCATTTGTAACAGTCCTAAAAAGACACATGACTCTCGTTCCTTGCCTGTACAGTTTCCCTCCATCCCACCCATCATTTCAAGTGTTCACGCCACTACCCCAAAGACACATCCCACACCCTGACCCAGCTTTGCTGTGGCTGTGCTGCAAGAGTGCCTCCGCAGTGCCCCAGAGGCCAAACCCAACACATTGTCTTCACCATGCTCTTGAGGGTGTCATGACAGAGTCCGCCCTTTCAGCCTCCCCTTTGACTGCTGCCTGCAAGAAAAACGCCCACTGCACCCCCATACAGGAGGCCCAGGTGATGATTGCTCCACTGAAGTAATGTGTGAGCTACCTCAATGGAGTTATGTCTGCAAACCAGAAAATTCTGGAACTGGCCAGCTCTGCAAGACTGCCCACCATCCCCTATTTTTGATCTTGATTAACCAGAAGACGGCATGCAGAAGTATTCCAACAGCAGCTAGATTTGCATATGGACTTCAGACTGTACTGGCATCTCTGACTTCTATTGATACATCCTGGCCACCTCTTTTCATTCCTCTGACCCACTCAAATGCTGATACACTGCAGTGCGGTGTAGGTATATGGTCCCATAAAACAAGTAAAAAGTGCTGTTTTATCTCAAAACCAGGCACTGGTTAGCCTGGTCTTCAGTATGTGTTAGAAAACCAGTTCAGAACAGGCGGTCTCATCTCAAAATGCCATATTTGCTCCTCTTTGGTGGACAGATTGGCCCCTGTGGATACCAGTAGTTTTTGGACAGTTGGCATGCCCTTGCTCTACAGGTTTCCTTTTCCAGCCCTTCTGTGACTGACCACTGGTAAAGACATCATGCTGAGGAGAGAGAGGTTTCTCCCATCTCCTCTCAGCCTGCTGCTGGCTAGAGAGGGGTGAGGGCTAAAGCCTTGAGCAATGTCTTTGGTCAGTCAGTGGAAACCAAAGGTCCTAGGGATGACTGAGCCCCTCAGGCCCTACCTTGGACCAGCCATAAGACCACCCTCTGCAGAAAACGGTCACAAGATCCCAGGAACCCAAGCAATGGAAAGATCTTGGGGTATAGGCAGAGGCAAGGGACTTTCCTACAAGCTGAAAGGTGTGCTTTGGATGTGTTTTTATTTGGGGTGTTTCTATCAATTGAGAATTCCTTTATTTGGAAACAGACCTGGAAGACTCAAAAGGACTGTGGGAGAGCATGGTGGCCCTGAGGACCTTGGGATCTTCTGGTGGACATTAACTCTCATGCTTGGCTGGATGCTGCTCTCCCAAGACTGGTGTGAGTGCTTTTCCTTTGCCCAGAAGGAGAGCTGAGGCATTTACATTGTACAGTGCAGACATTTGGGCAAATCTGCAGGAACATGAGCGTAAGTGCAGACAGCAATGGGGAGAGGGGTGCAGAGGCTGTTGGGTGAGACAGGACAAACAACCACCTTTAAGGTCCAGACAGAGGTGTGTGTTGATGAGATTCTGATTCCACTCCCTGTGCCAATAGAGACTCGGGAGGGGGAGCACAGAGAAGAAGGGCTTTGCAGGGAGGTTGAGGGCCTGGTGGTACCTAGAGGGGCAGTGTGAACACTGCATACCCTCACTTGGGTATGGTCTATCTGTCCTCTAGGCACAATCTCTGCTCATAAATTTCTTCCTCAGCTTGCTCTAGTAGTTGGATACAAGGCATCCGCTTGACAGAGCAGCCGTGGCTGAAGGCTTTGCCTCTGCTGGTGGCAGTGATGGCTTATAAGACCAGCCTTTTGGGGGCAAAGAGGTTGTGTCCAGCACCTCTGCAGAGGATGGAAAGCAGCTTGTGTCCCTTTCCTGTTTCTCCTGTAGGATAAACCAACACTCTGGCTTTTCATTTGATCCACTGGTATTTCTGAAGGAATTTACACAGCCTTTAATGTGGGTTGTTTCCCTGAGTTAAACTGAAAAGGACTATAAACTGAGGCTCTGCTTGTAACAGAAATCAAGCTTCAATAGAGATCTATGGAAATACACTCTGATGTGTGCAAAGGGCACAGACTCTTGTAAAAAAAAAATCCTTGAATTGGTTCGTGCCAGCATGGTTTTGGTCCGCCCTGAGGGTGCAGGTGTTTAGTCCCAGGACAGTGCAGTGGGGTGCAGGGCTCCTCCTCAATGCTTGCACAGAGTCCCAGAGAGAGAGAGGAGGCGAGGCTGTGCAGAGGGCTTTGACAGTGTTTCTGGGTGTTTTTTATCTGGTCATAATAGATGATGAATTGGATACCAAGCAAAGTTAACAGGAATAGCTCAAAGTTTGTGGCTGTTCAGGCGCTGGAGAACCACCCATCAGCTCCCATTGCACTGTGCTCAGATCTACCCCCACGGCTCAGCGAGGCAGACAGTAACATACCTTGTAATTACAGGCTGCAAACAAACAGTGCAAGATGACAAACAGGGAAAAGTATAGCCTATCAGAAGCAACTCAAATCACAGCTGTAAATATGATTGAAATGTAGTTTAAAATTCAGAGATTCGTTGTAACTCTAAATGCAGTGGTAATGTGCTATATTATATTTGTAATTTTACCATAATGTAATTTAATGCTAGGCTATTTTTCAGTATTTCAAGACACTGTCAAAAGGGTGAGCTAAATAAAGGAAAAAAACAATATAGTGGAAAATTTCAAAGAAATGTAACATTTAAAAAGAAAATTCTACACACCAAAATTAAAAAAAAAAAAAGGTTGAAAATGAATTTATGAGTTATCTCCTGAATGCATTAGAATAGATAATATCAGAGGAGTTTTACCTTTCAACTCTCTCTTCTACTTCCTCATTGTTTGAAAAGTTAGTGAGAGGGGAATAAAAGAGAGCAGAATCTCATAGCCCAAAGATTTACTCTGTCACATTCAATGACAGAAGAAAGATGGGGAAAAAAAAAAGAAATAATAAAAACCATTTAAGTCTCAAATTTGGAAACACATAAATGTTTGTTTAGGGGGATTCCCCTTCCCTCCCAAACTTTAGAAGGAAACGAATTCTTTTGATAAATGTCATTCCTTCTTTGGGGAAAAAAAGAAAACGATTCATACATAGAATTTCTACCAGGTCCAGTTGTAACATCTTTGCTATTTGAAGTGGTATGTAATCAAACTGCATTCTTACATTCATTTATGTATATTTATGTCATACAGGGTATGCACCCTTGAACTTAGCTATTCACATACAAGAATATCAGCTGATATCAGGTTAATTTATTTTACATCATCTTGTAGTGATATTTCATTAACAGATCATTTAAAAAAAGAGGACTATCTTGACAAATAAAATGAGAACCGGTTATAGAGATCCCGCTGAAATTACAAACTGAAAAGGATTCATGTGCGTGGAAAGTAACACAGCCCAGGAAGAGGAGATGATGAACCTCTACAATGCATGAAAATGGAGCTATTTTGCAGGAAAGTCATTCCACAGCAATTTCTCTTTATAGGCATGTACTGTGCAAGTCAGGAAGTACACAGTGTGAAGCTTGCACTGCAATTTTTTTCTACTCATCATTCCTGAAACAGTGTTCAAATCGATGGTGTTTTAGATTTCTAATCAGTATTCCTTGTGCGTTAGTTAAAAAAAGAAAAAACACAAACCCACAACAGTTAGTGGATGTTTAACTATATGTTTAATTACCGAGTTTCAGTTCCAAAACCCAAGGCCTGATGTGAAGGTTGAGCTAAGGTCCTATTGAAGTTAATGAAATGTTTGTCTAAGTAAAAAACCCAGGGCTAGCTCTGAAGGTGGGGTGCAAACTGGGAGCTAAGTTTATATCACATCTGCTTACTCTTACAGGTATGGCCAATTGTATATGCAATTCCTGTTTGGACAGGGGGTAGCCTGATATAGCAAGCACACAAAGCACAGGTGTTTTCTTCCTTTCATAACTTTAATACTGCTAGTGCTGGATTTTCTGCATGGCATTTACATGCACATACATACACAGACTTACTGTACCAGAGAACTCAAAGTTTTACTGGTGACTCACAGGTATCTACATGAATTACAGTTTATTATAATAATTAGGATCTCCAGATCTACTCTGATTTTGAGTGCAGGTGTGGGAAGGAGATGAAAGTTTATTGTTTCAAATTACATTAACTTTCAATGCATTTTGGTAGGAGCAGTATGAGAAGACTGGGTTAATTCTGCCAAGATTTTTAATACCCTCCCTAATGCAATTAATATGTTAGAGCTGTGAAAAACAAACAAACAAACAGAAAATGTTGTCAGAAGTTGGACAGAGTGAGTGGGGAGAGAAACCTTTCCCAGGTCAGTCTCTTGGCATTCCTACTGTGAAATAAGCCATAGCCAGTCAACTGAAAATGTTCACTCTGTACACCAGATTCCAGTTCATTTTTAATGTTCGGCATTATTAACAGACTATGGGTCCATTTATTTAATCATAATTAATGCCACTTGTTCCTTCTTTAAAGAATTTATCGTTCATTTGGCAGTTACTGCTTAGATTTCAGTGCACATGTAAAACATCATGTGTTTTATAGATCTCCAGTAAGATCTGCCTGTATTTCCAACTGCGGCACAGGTCAAGCAAAGTTTTGCTGTGCATTGTTACTTCTCAAATAAATTAAAACCTCAGAATTGTTTTAAAATGTGTAGGCAATCCAAAAAATGGGACAAACTTTGGATTTTGAGACAACCTGAATTCTAGGAGATTGGATTAAGGAAAGCTTTGCTTGAGAATCATTATTAGTTGCTGACAATGCAATAATTCTTAGATGTAGCAGTGAGATTTAGGCCTCCCTCAGTGAAGGGCAACAAAGCTGCATGGAGGGTGTGCTCTGTTCCTTCTCTGAAGTGCTGCAAAAGAAACTGAAAGAAGTAAAAATCCTGCAATTTTCACAGCATCTTTTAGGAGCAAGTACAGTAAGAATGAAAAAGTGAGGAGTTAGTTACTTTTATTAAACACAGCAATCAGCTTTTATTGCAGCCCGGTGTTCTTTTTGCCAGCAGTGACCAATTGTCCTTCAAGCTGATGCTTATATGTCCCTTAATGACTCTGATATGAGAAAAAGCCAAATACAGGAGATGGAAGGGAAATTCTCTCCTTCTCATTTGTATGTGAAAAACCACCCAAACATGGTGCTGGTCCAGCTGAACACAGGGATGCTGCTGAAGGCTCTGCCCTGCTCTGTGGCTCCTTCCTGCCCACATCAGGGAGCAACAAAGACAGAAAGGTTCTTAAAGCACATCTCTGTTTACCTGAAACCAGGATTCTGTAGATGAGGGGAACTAAATGAACTAGACAAATAAACTCAGTTCTGTCTTCCCATTTAGACTCCTTTTCACAATGTTTGTCCCCACTAGTTTGCTTCTTCCAAGAACTTCTCTGTTTTCTACACTGCCTTTTACACATAGAAAAAAGTTTACTAGGCCAATCAAAACAGCTGCTACCTACCTTCAACTACTTCATTCCTATACATTAAGAAAAGGGTAATCCTATTTTGCTTTGCTAACAAAAAACTGGTTTTTGAATGCATTTAAATTAAAGCAAGTTGTGCAATTAGTAATTTCTAGCATTGTGTGATCCGATTTTTGTCAGACTTCACATTCCCTCTATATATGTACCTGTAACTGTAAGTCAGGAATGTGCCTCCATATATCTCCTTTCTACATCTAATGACTTTTATTGCAGGATCAAAAACATGATAATATTTGTAATATTCATTTGCAAGCAAAATCTGTGTTTCCCATTTAACATGTCTGATATAACAAACCCACATCTTATAACACTATCTTACAAATACAGAGTATTTTATACTTTGCTATATACGTCATTAACACCAATGTAACAGAGCTAAACAGGCTTGCCTTTATGTGGCTCTCAGTAACTGCCTCTTCTCCCAGCCCAGTATGACCTGTGAAATGCTTTCACATCCAGGTCTTTTTATTCTGGTGACAGAGAAGCTTTAATTGCTTTAATATCATGAGAGTTGTTCCTGAAGACCACATGCGACTGTTTTTCTATTAAAAAAGCAAAACAGTAAACAAAGATTAACCTGGAGTAACCATTTTTACTTGCTTCCATTACTCTATGTACAAAACTGCACAGAGCAGTCCCCCTACCAGTGCTGGAGAAGAAACAATGCCAAGGAGTGGTTTTCAGATTACAAACAGGTAGGTCAGGGCCATCTCTCACATGAGTGGACTTTACACTAACACTTTACCTGCTGATCTGTCACAGTGATGACACAGGTTATCTTAGGGGTAGGGGAAAGACCGACTACTATCACTACATGCAGAGCCACAGCAGCAGCAGCAGTAGCTGCTTGCCTGCTGGAAAATAAGTCCCTTGGCCAGAAGCCCATAAACTCATATTCAGCGTTACAGTGGTCGGCCCTCAGTGGCAAACAGCATTTGCACACTCTCTGTGGGCTCTTCAGAGAGTCTCCACTTCTAGCACTGCCCAGGCACTGCAAGTAGGAGAGTGCAAATGCTGAGCCTCTGCTTCACCACAGCTGCATGATCGAACAAGTCACTTGGGTGCTGCTGGTGTCCAGGATGCCCAGACAACACACTTGGAAATTATCCCCTCTTGACAACCATTACTTTGTTTGTTGGGACAGAGGTTAGATGAATTGGGTGGAGAAATAATGTTGGAATCAAATTTTCTCATTTCAGAAACAACCCAGGCCACAGGCACCCACACCAGCAGTCTTTTCTCAGCACTTCCAGGCACAGTTTCAGACTGCTTTTTGCCCATAGCATAGTGTTTTCAACCTTATCAAACAGTGTTTGCACATCAAACACAAGCACACCCGCCCACAAGTGCCGCAGACCCCGAGCACACCAGCAGCGGTCAGCCTTAGGGCTTATCAGCAACAGAAAGTTGCACCATAAACCTAAAATTTGCTTTGCAAATAAGTGCAAAATCTTGGGTAAAAACTGATTTCAGTGATGAGTGGATGTTTTCAGTGGTGTAAGCTGATAAAACTGACTTTGGTTTCGATTTCAAAGATGTTAGTATGACTTTGCGTCACTTTCTATAAGTCAATGTAACTTTGCATGTTACACTGCACTGATGCAAGATCTTGTGTGGAGAAGATCTAATAGGGTGTGTATTTGAATTTAAGAATGAGTGGAGCTAGCTTACCTGTGTGCGTTCAAGATCTATGTCTGATTTTATTACATTGTCAGCTTTATGCACTCTGTAAAATACATTATAGGGTCTTCTCAATAAAACTTGAAATGATATTGAATGTAACCGGCTTTGTGCCTTAACATATACTTCATTATCAGCTTTCCTAAGCTTCCTATGCCTTTTCAAGAAACTAGGTCTATATATAGCAACAACCTACATTCACTGAGGAACTTAGTTTTTCCACTATATCTTCTCCATGAAGCCAAGAGAAACAGGACACTAGTCTACAGGGAAATCTTAAGGGACTGGCTCTTCTCTGGGTTTTATTTTTATTTTTCATGGTTGGTTTGTTTTTTCCTAAGATACAGTCAGAATTAAAGGGATGTTTGCTGGCTGTCACCATTCAAACTCAAAGGAATCAACATGGAGGAGACAAAGTTGAAAAAAACCTCGGTAAATGGAACCTTCAAGAGCTTTGCCAGTTGCTAGTGAAACCATGCTACGTTGCACCAGAAGAAAACACCACCAAGCTGCATAAATACATTACAGTTAATATCAAGTGTTTTGAAGGTTTTACTGAAAGATGAGGACGGAGAGGAGTCTCTTGATATAAACAGCTTGAACCACAGAGGCTGCCTGTGTTTGAAGGTAAATAGATAGCTGTTTGAACGAGGAAAGAAAAATATTTTAGTCTTAAAATACAGCTGGGCTTTTGTTGTTGTTGTGTTAAATGCTTGTTTGGTTTGAGGTCTTGTTGGGCTTTGGTAGCCAGGTCTAGGAAATGGGGAGAGGTTGGAAATAAAATACTTTTAACAATACAATGAAAAACAATCTGTAGCATTCACAGGAGGACTTGTCTTTGTGCCAGGCACGGTCCTTTCATTTCACATATTACAAAGGAAAGACAGTAGTGAGTTTTTCTCAAGACCAAATGAAATGGTCTTGTCCCTCTGCAGACAGGGAGAGAATGCAACTTTTTGTGAAACGGTGCCAAGATGATATAGTTATTTTGAGGAAATAATTTTCAGTTTCTTGTGAAAGCTCTTGTTTTGCAGAAATCAGAGTGTTGTAACACATTGCTTTGCTTCACAGAAGTTTTGATCATCTTTTTCCCCAGACACAAAGTGCCCAGGACGTGAATGCTTGAATTCTTGCAGGCATATGAGCTTACATTATATTACTCCTGATTTAATGACTTTACATTGGCTTCCAGGAAAGTCCTGTATTGATTTTGAAGTTCTCTTTATTAACTGCCATTAAGAGACTTTCAGAGGACTTCCTACATCGTACTCTCTGATATTGTTTCTATTTATTAACTACACCATTATGTAAAATGCAGATTGGCTGGCTATTTAATTTGACCTGAATTTATGGATCCTCACAACATTAAGGGGAGATTTGTTATAAGATGCATCTTCAAATTCAGTAGTGAGAAAACATACACCTTCCTTTTGTCTCACAGAACCACACCTTCCTTCTGCTGGGAAATGTCTCACTTCATCTGTGCAGCATCTTTTGCTTCAATCATCTACAAAAATATGAAATCATTTTTTCTAAAGATTAAAGCGTAAAAACAATCTTTGATAGACTTTTATTCCTAATAGATTAATGTATAGATAGCAACCTTACATAAAAACCTTTGTGGAGATGAGAGGCAAGTCTGGACATTTCAGAACATCCTTCATAAAGAAAGGTGAAGCATAAATGCCATTTGGATTTTGTAAGCCTTCTGTGGATGTGATGTTGAGATATTGAATTTGTAGTGACATACTGAAGGCAAATAGCACAGCAATCAGAAGACCAACAAGCCTTGCCTACGCTCTCCGTACGGCAGTTTTCTTTTCACTTGTTATTCCTAGGCTGCTGCTGAAGTTCCACAAAGGCACAAACCTCAAAAGGCTGGAGAAGCAGTGAAACAGTTGGGTTTGCTTGCTTTCTTTCTTCAATTAAGAATCACTGCATGTAATGAAAATAAATCATCAACATCTCCATTTGCATGAACATCGTTTTCTCCTAGAAGATAAATTAAAGGGCAGGTTTTTTGTGCCTGAAAATTGTGCAAGCACATTGAACGCCAGTGTTATCCCACTGATAAGTTACAAGCTCCAAAGAAGTTTGCAGAGAAGATTCATTGCAAAGAAAATTTGCTCAGGGGAAATCGTGGGAAGCCCATCAATTTCAAACTTTAAAGTAAACCTTGACAAAAGACAGCATTGACTGCATGAAACAATCCTCAGCAAAAGTAAAAAGAAAGATGAAAAGCCCTGCTACAGCAGTGTTACACACTGCAGTTTCCAACCACAGCTTTACACAACTCTTCTGGCATCAGGGACTGTTATCCCAAATTTCCCTCGAACCAGAACTCTAATATAAGTGTACTGAGATCAGCCAATTTTCACCTACTTGGGTGATGAAGGGTAATGAACCCATAAGTTATCCATTTCTTCCATCCAGCTGGCTCAGGTTTGCTTAAAGCTGCTTTAAACTTCCAAGCCTGCCATCAGCCTGGCCCAGCTCTTGGTCCTGTAACAACATCTGAGGCAATTGCAGTGTTTCCTGGATTACAAATGCCTTACTTTTTATATAATTGTACTGAATATAGGCATTCTGTTCTTCAGCATCTTCTTCCTTTTTTCCAGCTGCCAGAATAGTTGAATGCTTCAGGTATCTTGGAGCTACATTCCCCTACTTGGGCAAAGTAAGAATTTTTCATCTTCCCATTTGTACTTAATATTTTGCCTTATACATCCCATCTTCCTAAAGATGTTTAGTTTTCTTCCACCCTAAATACAAGGCAAGAATATGTTTTTCATCCCTCGAATGTCAGCATCTCAGACTTATTGTATGTAATTGCTGGTTCTACTTTTTTAACCATTACTTTTTGATTACATTAGTGCCTACAAGAAGAATAAGTCTTCACTGCACTGCTTTCTTTTCGCTGTGTGAATTGCAAATATGTATATTATTAGTGACAGAAATTGAAACCAACTTTTATAAAAGTATTTGGAAAAAATATCTGAAGGCAATGAGTATTTTAAAGAGAGTTTTAGTCTCACCTTAAAGTACAAAGAAGAGCAGTTTTATACAACTAAATTCTGTTGTAATTTCCTTTAGCAAAGAGATGCAGTTAATAACCTGTATCAAATGTAGAGCTGGGGTTGGCAGGTGAAAAAGAGAGTAATTGATGTATTGGGGAGTTTGAAGACTGAGTTATCAGTAAACTGTCTTCTTAAGCCACTGGCATTACTTCAAATTTTAACTTTAATTTATATCCTTAGAAGTCTTCAGTGTCATTACTTGTATCCACTAAGAAAACTGAGAGGATAGTAGGTGAATTTGTAATAAAACTGAACACAGAGAGAAATCCTCTGACATTTCACTAACTTGTAAGTGCTTTATGAGGAATGGCTCCTAATTATTTGTACTAAAGGCTCCGTAATCACCAGGAACAGAAGAAGAATATGTGAGATTCATGTAGATTTCTGTTCAGGATAATGAAGAAGGGTGGGACCTATTTCTGGTTGCTGAATTTTCTCTGAATTGACTCCAGTAGGGCTTATTTCCTGCAGCTATAAGAAAATTACTTTGGATTAAGAATAAATTAGACACTTTTTAAAACTTACTCTGCAGTTTTATTATCCTAACTCTTATTCTTGAAAAAAAAACAAACCAAAAACCCAACACTTCAAATTTGGAATATATTCCCTGTTTCCAGGCTCATGGTATTACTATGCATGTCAGTTTTTGTATTAACCATTTCTACTTTTTCCCCTCAATGTTATTTTCTGGAAGTCTCTGTGCAGAAATAAAGAGGGAAACTTCTACAGTTTCACATGCAGATGGTCCAGTTTTTTAACCAGCAGAAAATACTCCACAACTCCAAGGTTTCATCTGGTTTGAAGTCAAAAAACCCACCGAATTTTGGTGTCTTTTCCATTCCAAACAGTGAATCAGCCACAGTGAAGATGGACTGCAGTGGTATTCAGATTTCAGGCAATCTGGAGTATTATTGAGCTGCAAGGTTAATTCACATGCAGAGCGTAAATTAGAAGATGTCCAAACCTCCGCCGTTTTCAGGTTAAGACCGAAGATAAAAGATGCCTCATTAGAACAGTGTCCCACACCTCTGGCCACATCCAGGCTAGGAAACAGAGGTTTTTTTTTCATTTTTGACAAATTAAATGTGCACAGAAGGCATACCTTTAGGGTGTGCCAAGACCACCCAGCAAGGCAGTTACCGAAGCAGAATTAGAACTTGGGAGTTCCTGGTTTATTGTCTTAAGTTAAAACCACTAGACTGAGCTTATTCTAAGGGGGAAAAAAAAGTGGTCAGAAAGTAAACTTTTACAGCATGGTAGTAAATTTAGAGCTTGTTAGAATGGTGGAGATTAATGGCAACAGGAGGATTTTTGTAAAAATCAGGATAACTTTGGGAAAAAGAAACAGTCTAATGTAACTGCTTGCTCTGCTACAGTGCAGAACACCCAACGCCATCTGCCCACATTTGCAAATGTTTTTAAATAAATTCCTACTGGCTTGACCAATGGTTATCTGAAGGTGAAATCTTTGTTTCTTAATATTTTAAGCCAGCGTAAATCAAAGGAACTCTGGGAGCTCTTCCTACAGTTATTTTAAACTGGGCTGATGAGTTTTTTTCCACAGATGAATCTAAAAGTGGTGTTAAAAAAACAGGTATTAATTTCACTTTGTTAGTTTACAACAATGAAGTAACAGAGGTCTTTCAAAGTTTTAGCTGGTCAGCAAAATGATTCTGCAAATAGTGCAAAACTCTTATACTTCTGTTTTAAAGGATCATCTACTACTGTGTGACTAAACACTGTGCAATAAACAACGTTGCTACATTTGTGACTTCTCTGAAGTCTACCAGATCCTGATGTCTCACATAATCTTACACCTCAAACTGATTTAGAAGTACTGTAGCAGCAACTCTAAGACTAACTGCTGCAGAAACACAAAGCAGTAATGTTTTCCCCATCCATCACTTCACAGATGAGGGAGAGAGGGATAAAATTTTCATTGACACCTAATAGAGCACACACAGCAAATGTTTACTCAGTTCTTCTGCTTTGAAGATATTGTCAAGCTCTCTGCTGACAGCCATTACTGTTCCTGCTTGTTTAGACACAGCTCTGAAATGCAGAGATAGGGAACATGAAAAGTATTAGACTTCGGTGATTTCACAGTGTGATGACAATGTTATATATTACAAATCCATTGCAAATCCAAGTCTAAAAGACATACAAGTGCTGAAGTTTGAACTATAATTCAGGCTATTGGGGAGGAAAAGAGCCTGTGACCCTGAGTTCTTCCTGAACATCTAGCATTTGGAGTGCAAAAAAAAGTATTCACCTCCACCCAGTCACCAAGCATGAAAACTCTTCTCTCATTCTAGTTCTATGGGAGCATGGATGAAAAAGACCTCTGCACCCAGGAGATGAGCAGAAAGATCCTCCATGGCAATCCTACGTTAATTGTATCGAAAGAGGTCAGCCAAACACATGGACTCTCATCAGTGATCTTCAGTTCTCTTTTCTCTAGATGAACCCTGGAATGATCACTCTTTTCACAGGACCACAGGGCAACCACCCGGGCTGAGGTGAGTCGCTGACCTACCAAAGGCTGGTTTATTATTTGTTTGTCACACGAAGACGTGGTGTCAAGAACAGCTGTGTCACACACTTCTTGCAGAACATTCCCAACAAATGCTTCTGGTCCTCACTCCATAAATTCAAACTTACATAGTTCTGGGAATATAGCATACCCAGTGTGTTATCAAGTGTGTAGGGGATGGAGAACCCCCTACCTGGAGAGCCTCCGGTGAAGCAGCCTCTGCTGATACAAGAAAGCACTGTTGGGATTTTGCTCAACAGAAAAGGATATAAACATTTTCTCTAACCTCTTGTTTGAGTTCAAGCGAAAGCACGATATGGAACACCTGAAATGAGATTTTGCTCAATTGGATGTAAAAGTCTACACTTTCTTCTATCATGTCTGCTTCCTTCTAGCAACTTGGAAGTTAATCCTCTCTTCATATTTAGAATTTTTTTCCTGTTGACAAATGGATTCATTCTTTGTAGCTTAGATAGGTTGTTGTTTAATGCATGTGGTACTTATACAGAGTTTACTGAATAATTTCATTTATTATCTTCTCATACCTATGGAGACACTATTTTTGAGATGAATGAAAAGAGGTTTCAACAACTGCACATGTCAAAACCTAATTTCAGCTATTTAACAAGCTAAAGGTATTTGTGCATTAAAAAAACCCAAAACAAACCACCTTCATCATTTTATGAAGATCTAACAAGACCAAATTTTTAAGTAATTTCTTCTGCTGCTCATACATATCTTTCCAATAAGCTTGCCATAGAGCCAGAAGGGACTCCTGCTTGGAGGGACAGCAATACGAAAGCTAGTCTGAGTTCCCAGTAGTGCTGTATCCTGTTTACCATTGCAAAAAAGGCATATAGGAACTCAAAACAACTACTGTGTATTTGCTTCCTGACGTTTCATGTTACAGGTTCAAGCTACATTATAAAGGCTTAAAATAACTACTACACAGAACTCAACATTGGGAATCACTGCGGAAGAGAAGCATGCATTTTCTTGTACATATTTATAGCTTTCTCTGCTTCTATGTGAGCAATTTGGACGGGTAAAGTTGTCAACATTTTATTTTCATTCAGAAACTATGCAATGATTTATGCCTGTTAAACTTTCCATGGTTAAATCTCTCATGACTCACTTTCTAGGAATTCCTTTTACTAAACTCATCTTACTGATGAGCTAAAGCTTGATAACAGCCACAGAAAGAACAGCACAGCAGTTTTATTTAAAAGTGTGGATATTTTTCTATCCGCTTTTGAACAAGCATTAGCCTCTACATTGTGTATAATATTATAATCTGTGATACCTTTCTGTCCTAGTGATAGAAATTTAAAGTGAAATAAAAATGGTGACTTGAAGTGTGAAAGAACTGGGAAAGTTGCTTTTAAGTACTGGCAATGATATGAATTCTCCTCAGTTGTATCACTGACATAATATCCCTAGAAAAAGGAAAATATATAGACAGTTTAGGTTAAATAACATATTGAATAATCACATCCACAAAGGTGAAGCCAAAATATTCCAGAGATTATAACACAAGTAACAAAGAACCTCAGTGAAATCACAGTTTTGAAGACTTTCCCAAAGATTCAGTCCATGCACAGGATGTCAGTTTTATCAAGATGCATGCACCACTATTATCTCAATTCCTACTAAGACTAAAGAATATAGATGCCACTCTGTAAATCCAGATTTTTTTTTTTTGGCAAATTCTGCTTATAAAGTACATGCTTTGATAAAAAGCAGCAATGAAGTAATCTTCAGGATAAGAAAGCTTTTCTGTATTATGCATAGAGAGGGAATGTGTGTAGGTATGTATTAATATGTTTTAAGATTCATATGAATGGTGTAAGCCTACTTGTTTTCCTTCCAGAAATCACTAACTTGGTTAACTGAGGGAAAACACAAAAATTGTTTTCTCATTTCTCTCTCTTGAATTTGCAGTCCAGAGTGTTACATATGTTCAGTGAAAAACTTTTGCACCAAATTTTACATTTCAGCTTTAAAATTATATCAGTAGCATAAAAAGAAAGTAGCAACTCATTTATGTGCAGAACAGCTTGGCTGAGGTAGGAACTTCTGTATCGCAAACTTAACATTAGGGCTGACTGGCTGCATGGCTTTTGGAAAACCATTTGACCTATTTTCTTTTCCCATACTGCCTCACTGTACGGCCACCGACTTTGTGAAAAAGACTTAGCGTGTGTGTGACAGTCCAAAGCTGTGAAATGATATATGTAGACGGCATTGTGTGTGACCATTTCACATACATAATTGCCCCACATCATTCCTGGACACAGAGTACTATTAGTTTAAAATGGATATGCCTAATGTCCAAAGATCTATTTTGAAATAGCAGTATCTGGAGGAGGAATATTTCTTTTTGTTTGTCATGACAAATAGTAAATGCAAATAGTGATGCAAATGCAAGTAATGCAAGTAATGCAAATGCAAACAGTAATTACTAAAAGACACATTTTACAGATGAATCCTCATGCAGCTAAAAGGCTGCTGCTTACTCTTCTCCTCCAACTGAACCTCACCTCCACCATGAACTGACATTTTACATGCATCATGTATCTTAATGCAGTGTTGTTAAATCAGGTTACACCAAACATGAGCACCAAACACCACTACCAACATTTAACAGTGAAACTGAGGTAGGTTTAGGTAGTGTCCCCCAAATCACCCAGCAAAGCAGAGTAAAACATTGGTACTTGAAGCCACAGTCACTGCCTCAGTGTTATTGTGTTCTAATTTTTGTGGTCCCTCCTCCAGAGTTTTCCTCTTTGGTTTCCATAAACTTGATTTTCACATAGTTACATAGACTGATGATGAAAACTCATTGTATTGATCACAAAGTTCTGTCTGCCAGTAACATAGACCAGCAATAATGGCAAGTGGTGTCCCTGATGAAGCTCTCACCCATGTGCCTATGTGTTGCTCCTCAGAGTCATCACAATTGCATCTTGCAGTTCCTGAGCCCCAAGGCACAAGATCCACAGATTTTTTCAGTTGGTTAGTCATTCCTAATATCCATATCACAGTACAGATGCTGAGAAAGACAGAGTGAAAGACTGAAACAACCCCAGAAAATAGAAACTTAACATAAACTTCACTGTCCTGAAGTGAAATCAAACTGCAAGCTAAACACAGAGCTGGATACAATGTTGTCGTCGAGGTCCTTCCTCCAAGGGCAAAGAGAATTACTAAGAAGAGAGGCGCTTTTAGGCCTTTATTAGGTGCTAGCACAATGTATTTATCAAACAGTTGTAACTACAAATCACAGCTCCGTAGCTGGCCAAACCTCTGTGCAAAAGGGCTGGAGCTTCCAGAAGTAATGACCATGAAAGAATAAGGTGTGCATGTATACAGTGCTTCCATGCCTTTGCTGTAGACAGAAGATTACAAAAGGTGTAAGTTATAACATTTTCATAAGTGTGGTGCGGTGCAAAGATAAAATGGACCAGTGCACAAAATACTACTACTATTATATGTGATCAGGCTCTCCTATCATGTAGCAGAAAAGAGAAGAATAAAAAAAAAGAAGATGCTTCTTTTCCAGAAAGTCTTGAATTTTCCCATTCAAGAGCTGCAATGCATGCATCATTAATTTCTACGCAGAAAACATTGTTCACTTCAACCAGCAATTAGTGGTAACATTTCTATCCTGTGCAGTGATGAGAATTTTATGCTAATCATTACATAGCAGTAAATTAATCATTTGGGCACATTTAGATGGTATGTATATTTCATGAGACAGATATAGATATCAAGATCAGTTTGATATTTACTCATGGTAAATGAAAGTGTCTCAAATCATTATGGGGGAAGCATGCTAACTAAATACACAGCCAGCAGTGTTTGCAGTGTAGCAGCAGCAGAAGCACCACTTCATCTCTTGTTCCAGGGAATAGCTCTCTTTCTTTGTTTTCAATTATTTTAAGGGAGGAAAAAATCTTGTGGGATCACATAGAACTGAATCATTCAAAGAGACAGTGAAACTCCAATAATGCCTTGACACATGAAGGGCAAAAGCACCAACTCAGTTTCCTATCCTGCAATTCTTCTTCTATTACTGGCAAAATTACCTACATTACATTATGCAGTATTGAAAAGAGACTTTTCATCAGTATTTGTGCTATAGTCTAGTCGGGTAAATGAATAATGTATTCAACTCATCCCTCTGTAACTATGTCTGAAAGCTTTGAGTTGTAGCAGAAAGGAAGGCTACCCAGGGGCCTTCCTTCTCAGCAGATGCAAGAGATTTGTAATACCTTGAGGAAAATGTTTATTTGAAATTTAAATTTTGGACATATATTTAAATACTACCACTGTTTTTTTAACTCTCAGCTCACAGATCTTTGCAGGCAAAAAGCAATCTAGTCTGAAGCTGATAGTGTTTTATTTCATTGGAGGGAAACGTACACATGGTCCCTTTATCTTAGAGTGTCGTCAAAATACTTATGAAAAGCACAGATTTACGGCAGCTGACCCTGACAATAATAGTAATATAAATAATATCCTCATCTACAACTTTCTCAACTAAAGTTGAGAAAGATTCTCAAAGATCAAAGGCAGCATGCCAATGGGAAGCAAAGTTGTGTTGGCTTACCTGGATCGCTTCAGAAGTGCCCTTGAACTAAAAATTGACCAACTGATACATGTTTAATTGCCACCAAGTGAAACAGCATAATTGCTACATTGGCAGCAATAAAGATAAGCTATTGCACGGAAGATAAAAAATCCCACTGGGAAAGGAAAGAAATTTATTAACATCTCTTTGTCGATGGAAATTTCTGAGAGCAGTACATATGAACTGCCAGGTTATCAGGACAGCACTGTGAACAGCTGAACTTTTAGGTTTGAGAACTACTACAGATCGGACAAATAAGAATAGTTGAATCAAAAAGACAATGTCTTATTTTAATGAGATCTGTTTTTACATGTAAAAAAATCTTTGTTTTTCAATTTGAGAACTAAAATATTCTTAATTTCACAATTTCTATAAAAATAAGATGGCAATTCTGATTTTTGAACATATTTTTCAAAATCCACTCTGCAAAGCTTCTCTCTAGAATTGCATATCTGAAGTTGACATTATAAAGGTTAACTTTTCATCAGGGGTGCCATGGTCTTAATTTTACAGCCTATTTTATGTAGCCTAGGAGCCAACAAACACATCTTGGGATGTGCTGTGGTGCCACGTGCATACTGCAGCATTCTTCTCTGCACAGAGTATTCTTGTCTGCAGAGATTCTCCATTTGACTTGAGGCAATGGAGAAAAACACAAATAAACCCCATTTCCAAGTGAACACAGGTTAATATTTGTAAATGCAACTTCACAAAAAACCTTTCTGAATCTCTGATGTACAAAGTGGCATACCTTGCAGAGAAGAAGATGTGGAATGCAGTTCAGGAAAGTCAGTAATATTCTGTGAAGGCTGGGTTTAGAGACAGCTGAGGATCTGTCAGTGGTGACCACCACCAGCTATGCTCTTGTCAAACAAATCAGAAAAAAGAAGCATAGGCATCATGCCTTGAAAGCAGAGTAAAGTTTTGCTAACTTTATTTCAATACTGTTTCTTTAAAAAGAAAGAGCAGAGTATCTCCAGGCAGCTTTTATGTTCCTAAAATGATTTGGAGGGAAAAATGAAATATTTAATAAATTTGATGTAAAACCTATTATCATGGTAAACATAACATGGTTATTAATTCTATAAAAATGAATGGCTCATCACTCAGCTATTGCTCCACTACGGAACTGATTAACAGCACCAGGGACTGCCTGCCATTTGGTTTAATATTCTGTGTTGTTCGTTATGTTAGTTGCTTGGTGTTGATTATATTGCAGCAGTTATTCACATCAGTAAGTTTGCTTGTTGTAAAATTTAAAATCACAAACAAGGATCGTGTCACAAAGAAATGAGCAGAAATCATCTGCCTTAAAATATTTCCCAATGTCAGCTATATCTTCTCTACAGATACCTCTGAAATTCATCTGAATATTCATAACATTCAAGCAGGAAAAAAAACCAACACCAAAACTCAACAAAGTATACAAGAATCAAATTCCCAGATTAATCCCTCCATCAAAGTGCATATGTACCAGCATCCTCTCACCCGTCTTCTAGCAGGGGAGAACATCCCCGCAAGAGAGGGGCAGCTGGGAATGACTTCAGCAGCCTGAATCGAAATCTGCTCTTACACTTCGTTTGGATATCAGCTGGCAGGTAGTGAAGGTCACAAATCACAGCTGTGATGTTGTTTCTGAAACATCATGGCATTTCAGAGAAAAACTGCCATATGAAATTCTCTGTATGTCACTATGGCAAGTCTTTCATCAGAAATAAAAGGACACGCACAGCTTTCCACGGGGAGGTGCCCGAAGAAACACAGGAGATCTGGGAGTCCTGTGGTTGGCTTTCGGTCCTCTATGTCCTGGTTTATGTGAGTCTCACATGAAGCAACTCTTAGTAAGATTTAACAGCGGGAGCTGAATGAACTGTTAAAAGTCCTATTACTTTAGCATTTTGACTATTATTTGACCATTTTACCACATATTACCATTAAAACAGCCAAGATTAATTTGTCCTATAACCTGAAAACTGTATAGATACTACAGTATTATCTTAAGAGAGTAAAAAGAAAGGGCTGTTTTATTAATAGTACATCATTCTAATGCACAGAGTAAAAGACAGAAAACAAGCCCATAAAAGTGTACACTAACTCAACACATTAGTAATTCTGACGCAGCAAATTTATTTGGTATAGTTTTCCTGCTGCACAGGATCACTTTGCATACAAAGAGGTACCATACCTTCATCAGAAATTTAAAAGGTACTTAAAAGAAGAAATTTTAAGTGAAAATCACAAATGGAAGGTATCAAAACAGCAAAAAGGAACAGGAATGTGTAGAGGAGCATGTGCTTTGAGGAAAACAGACATAATAATGCACAAAATCAGGGTGAAAAACAGAATTTCTCACAGCTGTAGACCACATGCATTAGTGGACTCACAATCTTTACTGAAGAACAGAAATCTTCTTTCTTGCTGTTTTATTACCTTGGCAACATCTCCTCCATGTCAGCAATTACATAGGAGACAACAGTCCAAACAGCAGCACAGAGATTCATCTGGTTTGGATCCTGAACTGTCATCGTGTCCCCTTGAGAATGATGAAACCAGAAGTATTTACTGAGGTCATCATGCAAGCTGGCACCTACAGAGAAAAATGGGCAATATTCCATTTTAAGAATACAAATATTTAAAGAACCATATAAACTTGAATCCATTCCTGGGCTGTTTATGATTAAATCCACATGCAACTGTATAAAGTTCCACATAATAACTGCACAGTGCTGTGGCATGTGCAGTTTGTAGGTTTTAAGTTAATTGATTTGAGTGAGCATGAGGCAGCAAAAATTCACACCGGGGAAAAGCTGACCTTCCCCTGGGAGTCTCATTTCCTCATCAACAGTATATATCCATTTTCCTCTAAGACTACCAGAGTCCAAGCAGGAAAATCCCTACAGTAACCCCACACGCAGCCGTGCTTCTTCCATTCTTCATCCCACTGTTGCGATGATGAGTTACGACTGAGTAATGGAATCTCTCCTTGCTGTTATTTGTCTTAGGGAATGCTTTGGAATTTGCTTCTGGTTTTGAGCCTCTGTTCATCACAAGGATGTGCTGTTTCAGAGCTGTTTTCCAGATAACCTGGGGTAACCCAGCTAGCCCTGGACTACATTACCCTCGCAATCAGGAGTCCTCATCAGCTGGGACAGAAGCAAGTTAGGTGAAACCACAGTTCTTTCCACTCAGGATCAACTGACTCCCTCTGGGGGCACACAAGCAGGGAAAGGACAACTCTTCCCCCAGTCAGGTGGGCTCAGGAAGCACAAATAATGCCACTGAGGCATCAGTCAAGGCCCCAAGGCAGACCAAAACCAAGAAGAGCAGGAGAAGCTGCCACCCCACTAGCTCTGCAGCAGAGACACCAGTAGGGATTTTCACCCTGGCCATTCTCTGCCTGATCCAGTCCCCACTGACCCACTCTGACCCCCTGTCCGCTTGCAATATCTTCTCTCCCAGTTCATTACCTCTGCCTCTTCTTCTCTGGTTTTATCAGCCTCCATCTGCTTTGTTTTAATCTCAAAACCCCTTCCATCATTAGCAGAATTCCACTCCAAATTTTGGAAATAAGTAAATGGGATATTTTCCCCCACCCTACTGATTCACTGCTTGCAATTCCTTTGTGTTGATTCCCGTGGCCTGCCCACTGATCAAGTCTAGGAGGTGCACAGCTCCCAGGGTAGGATCCACCTAACACAACAGGATCCCCTCCTCGCTTGGTCATCAGACCTAGAGAACAAGTACAGATGTGAATCCACAAGTAAGTGCTAGAGGCCCCAGGTGGAAACACAGACTGAGGCTACTCCTACCATGCCAACTAAGACAGAAAAACCCAGGATTGTTTGATTATAAAGATGATGTAAATAAATTATTCATATATTTATTTACACACAGTGGAAATCAGTCTCAGATGATGAGGGTTTTGATAAACTCATGTGTGCTCATAAGACTTACTGTTATGATTTTTCTTGGTTTCCTTGAGATGTCTGAAGCCTTTGAAGAGAATGAAAGCAAAATTTCTCACAGCATAACTGTACATTCGTATAATACATATCTTTTGATCACTCATATAGTCATTCAGGATAGAGTCCAGCTCTCACTGTGGTTAAGAGGCATGTTTCTATTGCTGTAATGGGGACTGACTTGAACTGCTTGTTTCACTGCTATTTTAGAGAGAAGGAATAGAAAGGTAATGCATTTTATAATTACATCCAAGATCCCTTCATAAAAGAGATGATATGCAGAAAGACCAAATGCTGTAGCATATGGTTATACGGTATTGTGATAGATTTCATTTTAAGAGGCTCTTCTTGCTCTTAAGAGACCTGTTTCCTTCTGACTGGAAGCAATGCAATCCCACAGAAGTCACTGTGCTGTTACAGGTTGCTGAATTATGTTCCAATAATTTCAGCACTGAATTTATGTCAACTCATATTCACTTTCAAAATTTGATTCTGAATTCTTTTAAATATATACAACCACAAAAGGGTTGAACAATGATAAATTCTTTAACTGATGGACTTCTGCACTACAGACACATTAAAAGTTAATCCACTGAGGCAAAACCATTACAATTTTTGACCACTTTTGTAAGACTCAAGACAAAAATTGGTTGCCTGGAATTTGTCATAGACATTTAACTAACCATGGTAACTATGGATTTACAGAGTAGCATTTTATCTCCATGAATGGAACTATAAAAATAGCCTTTGCTTTGTAATATTTAACTCCCTGAAATGCTGAAACAGAATTTTTTCTCTAAGTTGATTTTAAAAATCAGAAAATCACAGAATCACAGAATCATCTAGGTTGGAAAAGACCTTGAAGATCATCTAGTCCAACCATTAACCTAACACTGACAGCTCCCAACTACACCATATCCCTCAGCGCTATGTCAACCCGACTCTTAAACACCTCCAGGGATGGGGACTCCACCACTGCCCTGGGCAGCCCATTCCAACGCCTAACAACCTGTTCTGTAAAGAAATGCTTCCTAATATCCAGTCTAAACCTTCCCTGATGCAACTTGAGGCCATTACCTCTTGTCCTATCGCTTATTACTTGGTTAAAGAGACTCATCCCCAGCTCTCTTCAACTTCCTTTCAGGTAGTTGTAGAGGGCGATGAGGTCTCCCCTCAGCCTCCTCTTCTCTAGACTAAACAACCCCAGTTCCCTCAGCCGCTCCTCATAAGACATGTCCTCCAGACCCTTCAAATGATCTGACCTTGAATGTCTGTGAGTAGAGAGAATATCGAGGGGTTCCTAAACTGGCTGTGCTGTCACTTTCATGTCTTGGCTAGCTTTGAAGTCAGTGACCTGTAAACATCTTGTGAGACTAAGTAAAAGACCCTAAGAAAGCAGTTTTATCCTACGTAATTAAAAACAAAAGTGAAAATCCATGTTCTCGGCTTTGAGCACAAGAACAGTTTACAGCTGAGGGCCTCACGCAAGCCTCTAAACGTGAGATATCCTGGGGCGCAGATATGACTGCAAACAATTTTCATGTCTCCTGCACCAAACCTGAGACTCCTCCATGTTGATGTTAGTTGCCTGGAGATATTTATGGCTTCCAGAGGTCATCAGGCTGCAGCAAGACACTGAATAGTGTCCTTTCAGCAGTAAATGCACCCAGAACTGAGATCAACCCCTGCAGATGACCGTGAAGAGGGAAGCTCTGTGGGGCTCTGCGGACTGCAGTCATGTTGGGTTACCTAAATAAAGTCCATGGGATACTACAGCCCCTTTTCTAAAAAACTAACAGAAGAAGCAATGCTGTGAGCACAAGCAGACATCCTACAGAAGACAGGGGCAGAGAGAGAAGAATTCTGCATAACACTTCAAACAGTGAGGTTTCAAAGCATATCATCTGGCTGACTCTACTATATCCTCGACAGCCACTGAATTATTAACACTTATCAAACAAAATCTGCCTGAAAGCCAAACATGCCACTTCCAGAAGCTTGAAAGAAACTGGAAAAATTCACCTAGATTCAAGTTTTAAAACTCCAGTTGCTAACCATTTTGTTCTTTCACCTAAAATTGATCTAAGGGTTTTTTTGTTGTTATGATGTAACATTTCCCTCAGGAACAACAGTCAGTGACAAATGGAGGTTTATTTTTGCCAGCTACATAAGCTAGCAGTCAAATAAAACAGATGAGTAGCCATGTCTCATAGACCTATAAATTATTCACCCACCTCCATGTTAGCCACCTAGAAAGGGCATAGTACACAGCCTTACAAGAGTCTGAAAGGTCTAATTAATTACTTAAAAATCCACAGATGGGAAGTGTTACATAGATATGTATCACATTTATTTCTGATTTCCAGGTGGAACCAATACTCAACAGAAAAACAAGTGATGAGCTGGGTGCTTCACTGTCACATTTTATGCACTTTGATGCTTTCCTGTGTTTGCAGAGCAAGAACACCCATAAAGAAAAAAGGGATGTTTGCCAAACAACCCTCTTTAACTGTACTTTTTCAGTCTGTTCATGTTTACAGTGATGCAAATCACATGAGGAACACTGCTGGCTAATAAGGAAATCAGTGAGAAACTGCTTCTAGCTGGATGCAGTAGGTGTTGTGGCATGAAAATGGGGAATGTTAAAAACCGCTGCCAAAAGTGCTGTAGTTATTATCTGAATGTATCAAAAATACTGGAATTTAAAAACTGAAAATAATTAATCATTTACAGCTTCAGTAAGATAATATACAGATTATTCATAGTTCCGTTACAAAGTGGCAGGAAACCCTCTTTAGTACAGTGGAGCAGTTCAATTACCTTACGGCAGCTATCTAGTGCCACTTGTGATCCCCCAGGTGCCTGGTGGGACACATTGACATGGGTCTGATGGAGGGACCAGAGAAGATATATCTCACATTTGGAGCAGCTGCTGGGGCCAAGCAGTCCACTATTCAGTAGCACAATGTGTGTGTTTTGGGAACTTAAAGCAGGGTTCTCCTTGTCACAGTGAGGCACCACCTTACTTGCCCTTTGTGGGAAATAGTTGCATAAGTAGGGTCAGAGGCAAACACTCAGTAATGCCTCTAACTTCTAAGGCTGGGCTTTCTGGTTTCTTTGTTGTGGAGGTTGTGGGTTTTTATTTTGTTTTGGTTTTCTGCTTTCGACTCCTCCTGAGCTTGTTTCCTTATACTTGACCTATTAGTGAGTCTGCACGCTGAGCGGGCTGCAGATGAAACTGATTTTGTCCTCAGGTTATAGAGAAGGGCAGCACTTGCCAAACAGATCAACTTACTCCATAAATGTAATAATTTCAAAAACATGCACAACCAGCACATGCTCTTGTGTGATCAAATGCCCATTGAAAACCCAAATTGCAGTGGGGGCTTTGGGGTGATACTGGTGTCATCTGAGCTGACAAAATCATTAATCACAGGGGTACCCTTAGCACAGCAGGCAGGTGTCCTGTGATCAAATCCAGCTCCTAGGAAACATATTGATCCTAGGTACTGCACATCTGCTACACACAGTTCAACCAGTCTCTCAGATATAAATACCCCTTCTCCCTTTCCCAGGTGCTGCACGTTCTTTTAAGACTTGCCATCTTCCAAGCTTTGCCACCAAGAGCAATCATGAATCGATTCACTGTCGTGCAGTTGTGAGAAAAACAAGGCAACAGTATAAAATTGCACAAAAGCAGTCCATTGCTTTTTGTTTTATTAATGCGAATTACCAGAAGCAACAATCAAACATAACAACTGTTATCTGTCAACCTTTTGCTGCTACTGTTGCTGTCACTCTCTCCATTTGCCCTGTTTGTGATTTGCCTGAGGTACTGTCATGAGCCAACAGGACCTTGTTTCCTAGCCCCAAATGGTGGCTACCTCATGGAGCAGGAGTAGGATACGCCACCTCCTGTGCCACTGCACCGGGGGCACCATCTCCAGAAATGGCATCCTTTGTCTACCCATCTGGAGCTCCTTACTGGAGTCCAGCTCAGGGCCACTTAGATAATTAAGGGACTGGACCATCCTTCATATGAAGAAAGGCTGAGAGAGCTGGGGCTGTTCAGCCTGGAGAAGAGATCTTTATAAATACCAGATTGGAGGGAATGAAGAAGATGGAGTTGGGCTCTGCTCTGCAGTGCCCACTGACAGGATGAGAGACAATCACCACAAATCAAAACACATGAAATCACATCTGAACATCAGAACACACTGTTTTACTGAGAGGGTTGTCAAACACTGTGACAGGTTGCCCAGAGAGGCTGTGAAGTCTCCACTCTTTGACATAATTCAAAACCTGACTGGACATGGTCCTGGGCAACCTGCTGCAGCTGACCCTGCTTGAGCAGGGGGATTGGACTAGATGAGTTTAAGAGATGCCTGCCAACCTCAACCATTCTGTGGGACTCTCTAACCCATGGTGCCATTTCCTTGGCTCGTTCAGACAACTATTATAACTGACACACCATAAACAAATGCAATTCAAGCTCATTCATGTATTGAACTAATTTCATGAGTCTCCAGCTATTTCATACACAGTTTGATGCACTGCATAAGGCAGGTAAAAGCAGCTGCTTTGGTAATTGATACTGACAACATCTTTTCAGTAATCAGCTGTGTGAGAGTTTCTTGATGAAAATACACATACATGTTGAGGAATTCTGAAAAACATCCCATCCCTTCTAGCTTCTGATCTCAGCATGAAATGCACAATGTGAATATTAATTAGATGATGACCAGAATATTTACCTGCCTTACAACATGTCCACATTAAACACCAATTCTTCACACATTAATAAACTGTCTGCCACATTTTTTTCTTGACAACTTAAGAAAATGCAATGCTGCTATTGAGGTAAAAGGATAAATGGACCACAAAATAAATGATGAGCGTGTCAATGATGACCACTGCTTCTTGTCAATCAGCATCAGGCACTACTGCCTTCACTGCTGTGATCAGTCATCATTAGAATTAAACTCTATTGCTAGATATTTAAGCCTTAAAATTATTGTCATTAGTGCAAACAATGACTGGAAAATTAGTTATTGATTATCAGAATGCTTACAGAGGCAGTTTCCATAAAACACAGATATGTGCTTAGGGATATGGTGTAGTTGGGATCTGTCAGTGCTAGGTTAACGGTTGGACTAGATGATCTTCAAGGTCCTTTCCAACCTAGATGAGTCTGTGATTCTGTGATTCTATGTTCAATGGGGAAACCATATAGTAACTCCAGAATCTTTTTCGGTGTGTAATAATTTGCATTACATTCTTCCCTACATTTTCTTTCTTTTCTTATTTATATCCCACATAGCATTTAATTGCCAAAGGAAGCCAAACGTGAGTCTTGAAATCAGTACACGTTTGCTGTACAGCCCTATCAATGTCTTTCCACTTGTCTTTCCCTTCAAGTAGACTTCACAACTATTGTATGAAACTTTCAGATATGATGGGAAATTCCCCACTGTTTGTATAACTTCTCTTGGGTGTGCTGGGTCTTCAGTATTACAGTTAGATCTTCGGGATACTGACCTCTACATGTACATTGCCATATATAGTGAAGTTAATATGCTAATGAATTACAACAATGTGTAAAATCTTCAGGCTTTATTTTACAATAGTCCCTAGAGGAGCTGACAGAATTGCCACTCCACTATTTTACACAGTATATATACCTCTCCAGATAGAAAAGACTCCAGCTCAGAAGAACACACACTCTAAACAGACAAGAGGGACTGCAGGATAAGAGAGGCATGCAGAGATGAAATGGCACGTTTATTTTCTCACAGCAGCTCAGAAAGGAATAGATGCCAGACAACTGAGCCTAGGCCAGTGCCCTGTTGAGCAAGCTGTACTACCTCTTAACAGCGAAGTTGGAAATGCCTTAACAAAGGATATTTTGCCCAATGCTTCCAAAAGTTTACAAAGCTAAAAGAAAGGCTTTGCAAGCTAACGTGTTGCATCTTCCAAGTAAACTATGTGTTCGAGCTTCATCTCCCTGTCAAGACAAATCTCCATACTATCAAAGGTACTGCGTGTAGTAAGATGTCAAAACAAACACCTGATCATTTTTATTTCTGCAGTGATTTTCATGGCTACAAAAGGCAGATTCCTTCTTTCTTTTTCCATCTATTAAAGATTTTGTTTGTTTCCTGCTTTTTCCTTAAGAAACAAGAAAAACTCATTTACTTCATTATCAAGTTTATTCCAATCTCAGACCTTTTTAATGCCAATGACACTATTCAGGAATGTATTAAAAAACTACGGTGCCTTGGAAAAAGCAAGTCCTGATTAAATATATATGTCCTTTTCCTTTACATCGAGGACTTAAAAATAGGAAAAAAAGAGTCAAAGGAACACACCACAATATTCTATGCAGTTAAAAAATGCTAAGTACCAAGAAATCATAAATACTGAAGATAAGAGCATTCTCCTCCTCACACCAGAGTGCTAACTCAGCTTTGAGCTCCTACAAATCCTATGAAATGGGGGTGTTGGGGTACACATATGTCCATACAGTAACAGAATCAATAGCCTCTCACTTCTCATAGCTGGAGCATTGCTGGCCCAGACATTTTGAAAGGTCGAAACTGCAGGGAAGAGGTGGGAGACACATGATTTTTCCTTCAAATGATATCTTAAGTGGTCAGGAAGTAAAACTGCTGCAATACTAGTTCTGTTTGGGATGGGATGGCTGGAAGGCTCCACTGTGCCACAGCATCCCTGTTGCTGCAAATCCCGTGGAGTGCTTGGCTGCTTCTGCTAGGTGTTGCACAGATGTTTTGTGAGCTGCCCTCATTTAATCACAGTCTTCAGAACTATTACTGCAATGAAAACTCAATTATTGCAGACATGTATTGCATGTATTTTGGTGCACATATTAACCTCTTCTTTCATGGGATAACCTGTAGTTGATAGCTGGCTTTAATGTTAATTATTTCATTATCCATTTTTCAAGTAAGCAGAGGCAATGGAGAATGCTAATGCTGTTTAGTGGGGTGCTGACAGCATTAGTTCTCCTGTCATTTAGTCTCAAATGATGAAATTACAGGCTAAATTGCTTGAGTTTCATGGCTACAGACACTGGAATAGTTTCCAGTACAGAGCTTATAAATAACATCAGAAGCCCTGCTGTTTCACCTCCTGAGTCATTCTCTCAAAAGTCTTTAAAATTCATGATTCAAACAAGAAGGCAGAGGGAAAGCTTTCAGTTGGTTGTTTCAGTGGCTAATTAAATGAGACTACAGTGTAAGGGAGACAATATGAAGTGTGCATTATTTCTTGTTTTGCTTAATGCATCTGAGAATTAATCCTCTGGATACACTAAACAGACTAAATTACAGCTCAGGATTATCACAGTTACTTTTGCAATGCATTAACCTCTCACTCATTGTGGCAGAGGACCGGTGACAGCTGGGGAATCAATCTAAACTCACTTGAAATCCTGTGAAATGAGGTCTCAGGGAAGGAAGCAGTTCTACTCCATAGAGCACAGGTTGACTAGACTCTAAAATAATATCCTAAACAGCCCTTGACTGGAAAAAAACCCCAAAAACAAACAGATGAAGCTTCAACAGTAAAAGGCACTGGAAGCTTTTCCTCCACTCATCCACTCTCTGTCTTATATCAGCAAGGCTCTTTTTTAAAACAAAGAAAATAAAAGGGTGAGTCTTCCTAGCTGGCGCTGCCCAAACATGACCCCACGCTTGCAGGCTGGCTACCTGGGATGTAGGCCCACTAATCCCATTTTTGAACCTGTTTACACCTCTGCTCTCCACAGCTTCTTGTGGCAATGCACAGTGTGCCTGAGCATTTTATGTGGGCACACTACGGTTCTCACTTTGTGAGCTGTAGTAGAAGCACCCTGACTTTCTTTGTTCACCTTCTTCATACCATCAATGGCTTAATACACTTTTATCACATCCTAACTCAGCAGCTTTTTCCCAAGCTGAAGAGTCCTCCTTGTACAGAAACTATTTAATATCTCTGAGGATGCAGGCTGCTGGTGACTCTTCTCCCTTTTCTAATGGTGTTTCAGCATTCCTGAGATGAGAAGCCCAATACTGCCTGCAAACACCAGCATGTGAGTGGACTCGTGATGTGACTGTGGCATACTACAACACATTACCTATGAATGTTTTCTGTTTCTTCTCTCTTCCTTCCTCAACTGCACAAAACACTCTATTTTTTATCATCCCTGGGCATTGAGTTGACAATTTCAGACAATTATCCAGACAATAATTCCCAGATCATTCTTCTTGAAAATAACTCACATAGATCCTGTTGTCATGTATACATAGCACATATACTGCATTACTGCATTTATTGACACAAAAATGTCGCTGGCTGTTGTATTGCTTAGGCATTTTCTACTATAAGATTACTGTGACATTTTCACAGTCAGCATCAGTTTTGATATGAAATATTTGAAGTAGTCATCAGCAAACTTTGCCATTTTGCTATACTTGCTATTCATTCCCTTTGCAGCTAACCTGGAGTTTTGTGAACATCCAAAGTGCCAAAAAAAGGTGGTTGGGCAGCCTAATAAAGCCTTTCTCCATTATGAAGACTGACAATTTATTTCTACCTTCTTTTAATCAGGTATTACTCTGCAAGAGGAAAATACCTCTTATCTCACAGTAGCTTATTTCTCTAAAGGTCTTTGATCCAGGAGCTTTTGAAGACTCAACTGTACTTTGCTGACCAGATCCAGCTACAAAAATGGTTATAAACTCCCCTGAAAAGCCCTGCTAGATTGGTGAGGCATGACTTCCTCCTTCAAAAGCTACACGTACTCTTCCATTACTTTTGTATTTTCTGTCTTTGCAGCCCTTCTTTTGGCTCCATGACCACCCTGGTTCAGTGATTCACAGATCCCTATTTAGGGGATTTCCTACTTAGGGCATTTCAATTTAGAAGGGTTATATACCTGTATTAGATATCTGTATATGTATCTCTATATTCTGTATATTTTAATACAGTTTATTTAATTTGTGCTTTCTTTAAAATGAGGTATATGACTACATATATTGTGTAGAGACTGCTTAACAAAGTTGATAGCTTTAAAATTGGTTGTTGGATTTATAAATCCTTTACATTTTGCATTCTCTTTTAAACACCGTGTAAGAGGGATGAAAGTCATTGCAAAATCGGCAATTTTTCTAATTTAGAATTCTTTTTCATGTGTTTGTTTATGCCTCAGCTCAGCAAAGCAGTTAAAGTCTGAGTATGTGATTTATTTTAATGCCCTTAAGCATTAAATGTCACACATCAAGTGAAGACTGGGACCCATGTAAACCATCTTTCCCAACCAAATGCATTTCTGTATGTCTCTATATTCTCTGTATAACTGCATCATGTAGCTGATGTTATAAACTTGCTTAGAAACCCAAAATATTGAAGTCCTTTCTTCACCGTCCTCTGCTAGCCAAAGAGCTTTCTGATAATGCCCAGGGGTAGACCCTTGCTCCACCCTGTGCCAACAGCTTCCAAAACACCCCAGAAATTCGGTGGACACAGGCACCCGCTGGACCATTTGAAGGTCAGCTGTGGAGAGCAGGAACCATGAACATGACCCATGTATCAGGGTTTTGAGTAGCATTTCTGTCTGCAGTAACTGTTTTCATTCATTTACATTTTCAATCCGTTCAAGAAGCTTCATTGTATTTTACAATTAACAGAGCTATTTCCTAAGCCAAACCTGCAATCCAATTTAATGTGAGCCTTTAGGTCTGTTTTCCCAGAGGATGCTGGAGATTGAGAGGAAACATGGAAGCTTCCATTGAAGTTCCCTTCAGGCTTTAACCTCCCCACCTAGATACGAACACAACTGGATGTTCAATCACAAAGTTCCTCTAGGCCCTCCCCAACAAGTAGATGACTCCTAGAAATGCCAATATTCATAGGACTCAACTAAGCAGAGCTCTCTTCTGCCCATATGGTGAAAAAAACCTGTTAATGACCATTCTGGTGCTTAACTTGTTATGAAAAAAATAAATGGTCACTCTACTTTAAGTAAAACACATCCTAAACAAACTACAAGTCTGTTATATTTTATATCACACAAACAGCAACTGCATTTATACAACCACACCAACAAGATGAGCAATGGTTTTTACTGTCTCTTTACTGTCATACCCCATTGAGACTATAAAACTCTTCAAGGTCATGGTGGATTTTAGATGTAGGACCATTAGACAAGGCTGGAAGAATACTATGGCTACCACAATTAAATATCCTTCAAAATATCTGTGATTACTTTGATTAATGCATGCTTGAGTTTTAAACCAATGTAAGTTATTTCCTAATAAATGGTAGATGCTCCAGATACTGGTGATGAAATACCTCTTCTATTTGATCTACAAACCAGTGTATATTTAGCTAGTTCATTATTAATAGAAAAACAGAGAGGTACTTGAAACAAAGTTCAGATCTGATCTTATTGGAAGGTTCAGGGCTGTTCAGATCTGGAAGCTTTGAGTCATTTCTGGAACAAAGCTGAAGTAATTCTCCCCATTCTGGTCTACAGATCATGTTGTCCCACAGACTGTGAACACAAAGTATCAGGAAGGAAAATAAGCAATCCTAATGATTCAATCTTCTTAAGCAATAAATTGCATATTTTTGCCACAAAGCTGCAAAGAAACAACATATTTTAACAAAAAATAATTAAGGTACAGTGAAGACACCTGCTGCAACACTGTTGTCTGCAATCTCAGAATTTTTCTCCGGTTTAATGTTTCATGAAATTACATGGGGCCCCACGTGGAAAAAAAGGGGGAAATTAAAAGATTTCTGCCCTTTATGGCAGGGGAAGTACAGAAATTCCTCACACCTGCTATGATTCTGCAGTGTATCACTAACTGTAAGTGGGGTCTGGCTAATCCACACAGCAGAACTAATACTAGAAAAAGACAGAGTAAATAAAGCAATGTCCCTAACTAGCATGATTCTTCCAACTTGTAAATTTGAGTTGCTGTGATAGCCATTTTGCCACAGTGCAAACACAGTGACTTGTCAAACTGCAAATATATTGAGTGAAACAGAAGTCATGCAAGCTTAGAAAGAACACTAAGAGAAGCTGACAATTAATTTTAAGTTGAAAGGTTAACCTGCTTGCTTTCAGCGACAGAGCCTCAGTCCTACCAGTAAGTGCAAATAGCATTTGCCTTAAAGATAGTCTTACTGCTTCTCTGGATTACCATGCACAGAACATGCTTATTTCTTATAAATTTGAGGGGGTTTTGTTTTCATTCAAATTAAACCTATATGGGTGAAGGTCCCATTTAAAACATGGAAAGCAAAGACTGTTTGGGTGAAATTTTACAGAAGCAGAAGGCACCAGTGTGTCCAGCTATCCCAAATGCCAAGGCGTGAGCATAGCTTTCAAAATCCTCCTTCAGATGCCATGTGACTATCTCCATCACAATCATATTTTTACACAAATCAAGCATCAATACATATTTTTCACCATTCGGGAATAAAAATGTCCAAGGCCCCATATTAAATTATATGCTCATGTTGCTCAGCGCAGCTTTTACAGGTAATTTCATGAGCAGCTCCAAATGGCACAAAGTTTTACGTATGATTCAACAAATGCAGATAATTTGATAACAGTGACCAGACTCTATACAATACAAAGTAAACAAACCTCTATTAATTTAAACACTCCCTACCACACTTCTGATATACTGTGCCCATGCTAAAACTTAGAGCAGTGTTTACAGCTGTATAAATTGAAGCCATTTTGATTTGGATTTAGTCAAAGAAATCAAGCGCAAGCACCCTCTTGTAAAGCTTTTTATGGTGCTACATTCAAACACCATCTATGGACTAATCCAAAGGGGAAAAAGAGCCAATGATGATGACTGTTAGCAGGCTAGAGCAAGACTATTACCAAATTATTATAATTATTTTAATAGAAGCTAGAATTTAATACATTCCTTCAAAAAAAATCTTAATCTCTGCATTACTATGCTTGCCTTTTGTGGGAGAAAGACATGCTCCCCAAATGCAAGTTTTCATAACCAGAATCCCATCTGACAGTCACTCAAGGCATTAAACCCAGATTAGATGAATTTAGATCTCTATCCTCATCAACCTGCCTTCCCTTTGATTACCATACTAATACAGACTTCTCAAATCAATTAAAATATTTCCTATACTGTGTTCATCATTAAGAGAATCCTGAGAATATAGGGAAACCTTACAGTCTATCAAAAAGTTCAAAATACTCAGGTTTCATTGGAAAAGAGTAGATACGACCATTGGTTCCTTTCAAATGCATAAATTGAAGACTTTTTTTACACAGCAAACACATATATACATATACATATGCATATGCATATGCATATACATTTATATACACATATACATATATATACACATATACCAATCCACACATAATTTAAAACCTTTCAGGAGCCAAATGGGCACTTGCTAAATAGAACAGCATGCTATAAACTCAAAGGACTGCAATGACTACTCAGCCAACCCGGAATTAAAGGTCTTACCTAAAAATAACATCTGAATGAAAAATTTTTACACTCTGGCCAATATTTATTTTACTTTTACAACTTCACTTTACTTTTACATCCTCCCTTTAAAACTGACAGACATTTGATAGTAAAAAAAAAAAAAAGGATGATTTTTCTCTCTTTAAGATACATTGTTGCAAGATAGTCTTGCATGATTATTGGTGCAATAGTTTCCATTTCCCACTCCTACAAGGGCTGACACAGAAGAAGAAAAACTGGCAGGTCTCATTAGTCCTGGGGAGCCCAATCTTGGCCTTAGCTAGTATCAGATTCCTCAGAAGAGGTGAAAAGAAAGCACCACCTTTTCAGAAATGCAGCCATTGAAATCAGAATGCACTGAGTGAAGAAGAGAAAACTTTCCCGTCACATATTCTTTTCAGGGTCAAAAAATAGACAAGTGAGATTTTAAATAAGTAACTCATTCCAAGTAAGTACAGTCAAATTGTTCCCAGGCTGACAGACTGCCATCACGTCCCACTGCTGCCAGCAGGGTCCACAGCTGTGACTCCAAAGGTGGCTCTGGCTTTGGAAAAACACGGTGCAGCAGAGAAGGCAATAATAATTTACTTCAGTAATTAGATTCTGTCTTGTGCTGTGTATCGAGAGCCCAAGGCTTGTCTGGAATTAGACAAGGCACCCAGAGTGCCTTTACAGCTATCTATTTTAGTGAATGGAGCAGTCAAATATCCTCTTCTTGAAACAGCAGAAGAGCAATCACACTTTTTCCTGTCTAAATGAATTTAAAATGCACTGCAAATCAAAAAGAAAAAGAGAATGACTGGAGACAAGCAACAAAAGGCATGGAATAACACTATCCATGACAAGGATATGTATTCAATATTGGCTGATTTTTTGCTGCAGAAAGAATGCTCTACACCTAAAACAGGGAGGCAGATGTTTTCGCCCAGGTAAGCCACAAAGAGGGCTGAGAGAGGGGCCCAAGCCACGACTCGCACAGCTTGGAGAGGTGAAGCCGAGACACAGCTGGCTGGGGAGCACTGACACAAAACGTGGGCAAAGCAGCGATCCTACCCATTTCCACCGAGGCAGGTGAGTTGGCTTGGCAGGCGGGAGCTCTCGTGCTTCTTAAATTATTACAGGAATGTTTCTTAGCACTCTCTGAGCTCAGGCCCCAGGGACCACGTGCAGTCCCTTCCCTCTTGCTCTCTAATTAGAAACTTGAAGTCATTACTTGGGCCAAGGCATAGTGAAATGAAATTGTCACTAGGTTGAGTATCCTGAATGAAAAAGTTTTTAAAGATACAAAGATAATTTTCTCAAAAAACACTGCACCATGTCTCAAAATCATTTTACCATTAATAGATTTCCTGGCAGCTACTTGTCTGACTGAAAGAGAGGAGCTGCATGGAAAAGAAGAAAGCAAATGACATTTTTAACTGAGTGATGATCCCTTCTTTTCCCCAAGCATCCTGAAATAAAAGACATAAATGCAGAGCACTTGGAGGCTTCAACAGCATCCAATGCATGTGCTTTTAATTATGACTGCACATGAACATCTGCCCTAAAATCTAGCCAGCAGGTTTTGGTGGACAAGAAAAATACCCATAGTAATTAGGAACTAAAGAAAGAAAGAGTCAGGCAGACTAATTAACTTTCCTCAATGCTTCCCATTTAGCACATCTTAGGGATTTAAAATTAAAGACATATATAATTTGGGATATTTTCAAGATTAAGATGTCTAAAACTTGTCGATTAGTTTTAACTGCACAATGAAATCTGTTTCTTAGCTAGAAGTTTTAAGGGCTAAAATTATTCAGGCCAAGAAAACAAGCTGCTGCAGTGGAGTGTCGAAGCCCTGACATGTTCAGTCTGTGGTTCTCACACTCCAGCATGGCAAGAGAGCAAAAGCTGCCCTGTCAGACCCGATCTCCTTCGTGCTGCTGGGGGTTATGAGCTCAAGAGTAATGGTGGCTGGAGAGCTAATAACAATTTTCAAGGCTGGTAGTGGCACTTCTGTGCAAACAGCTTAGGAACCTCCCTAGTCCTTTTTCATGCAGAAAAAAAGCACCCCAGGAATTAATCTAGACTTTGCCAAAACCAGAGATTTTAGCTATTAGTGGCCACCTATTTCTGCAGCTTTCTGCGTTACAGGCTGTGAACAGACACAACAAAACAAGAATGCACTATGGCTTTTGTGAACCTGGTATAGACTGTGGATGCATACTGCAGTCTACAAGACTGCAGCTGCCTGTTTCTCCAGGGGCTGCTATTAATGCAAGGGACTGGGTCAGTCTCTGAGATGCACCAGTTAAAGCCCGAGTGCAAGAAAAACAATGCCTTCAGCAGTATTTTTCTAAAGACTTCTTTTGGTGACATCTGTAGCATGTACATGGGGCCTTAATTCTGTTCTGAAACATAAATGAAAGGACACTTAACTTTTTTTTTTTTTTTATTTCAAACCCATTCAGCTTATTTCAGAGTCTCTGTAATTTGGAAGTGAAGGGCTGCTGCTGCAACATCTCATCTGCTTGCAGATTCAGTTAGCATTTTCAAAGCACAGAACAAATTAATATGAAAGGAGTCAGTAACCATCATTGGTATCATTAATATTTCCTGCTTATCTCTGGCCTAAATCTGGAAACCAACTAAAAGATGCTTTAATTTGAGAGTAGCTAGTCTGGAAAGCCAAAAGCCTAAGACTCCACGCAGCTCTACCCCAGCCACTTCACCTACCCTCTCCTCTTTCTCTTCCCATCTGTGTTATGCTGCCTTTCAGCTCGGTCCAAATGCTGCAGTGGGAAGTCTTGGGCACCTGGCTGCAGGACGAGGGCCTTGGATTTATATTATACAGAGACAAAGGCTCAAAGGAAAGACTGCATCATATTTTACATCTAACACTTCAAATAACACACAGAACATTCCTGCATCTAAAAGGCCACTGACTGTAAAGAGTACTATGAGTCTGCTTACCCAGATCATTTAGCACTATTTAGACTATATGCAGATTAGCGCTACTTAGAACATAAGAACAGCTGAACTGGGAAAAAAACAAAGGTTCAGCAAGCCTGCTACCCCTTCTCTGGTAGCAGCCAATGTTGTGAGAAAGAATGGGAGAAACAGGGTCTCTTCCTTCAGTATACCTGTCCAGCCATCAACAGATTAAGGACTTTCTGAATAGGAATTTGCATTCATATCACTGTGTTGGACAGCCTTTGTTGGCCCTTTGTCCCATGCAGTAATCCCTCCTTTTTAAATTTATATTTGATCCTGGTCTCCAAAACATCTTGTGGTGCCGATTTCCTCCATGCAATTATCCATTGTCCAGAGAAGCGTGTCTTTTTGTCTTAAGTCTGTTCTCTGGTCAGTGTTGATGCTCTGATCCTCTGGTTATATTATAAAAGGGGAATTGTTATTCTCCATAACATAATAGAGTGCTATCTATAATGTAATACTATAGAGAACAACTATTCATCCTTTCTGTGCAGTTCGTAAGTCCCTCACATACTTTTCATTTTTCTTTTCAGAGATGATGATAGCTTTGTTGGTGGCTTCTATCTTAAGTCATGACAGGACAATCTGATAAAACCTAGCCTGGTTTGTTTCTGCATCAAATTCCAGAGAGTAGGTTGTACACTATAAAGATTGGTTTGCTTTGATTAAACTAATAATTTGTAACCCATATTATCTTGCTGCAGTAATACATAATGCAAAGAACTTAAATTTCATGGAATGCTTAAGACAGGCAGACAACGAAAGGCAGAGCTGGGAAAAGTTGGGCTTTTCATCTTGTAGCAAATGACACAATTCTGCTTTTCTCTTTTTCAAACTCAAATGAAAATAAAAGGCAACCCAAACTTTTTTCACAAAGTGAAATAAAACAGCAAAACCAAATACTCCAATCAGGCATATTTTCTTGACTTAATACATATGTAAAATAAAAACAATAAAAAATTAGTTTCTATCATTGTTCTAAATTTTAACTAAATGCTTATTCTTAGTGGAACTCACCATTCTATTATTTTCTATTCTAATTTTATCAAAACCGACATTTTTTATACAAATCAACATTTCTCATTATCTTTCTTTCCTTAAAGGCTTAAAGACGCTAATTTACCTAAAGAAACTACTTCTGCAATGCCAGGACATACACCTATGATCAATGCTTTTAATGTCAGGCACAAAAGCACTGTGATCTCCAGATGCTACCAGAATACAGTATGGTCTAGCACCTCAGTCTTTGTCCTCAGTATACATGATGGCTCCCTTTGAAATAACTTTCTGATGTTGTAAAACAAGTTCAAAGTTATGTTAATTGCTAAGGACACCAGAAGAGACAAAGAAAATGATTTATATTATAAGGTTGATCCAAACTGGATGGACAGTGTACTCAGGGAGTGAAGACTGGAAGGATGAACAGAGTGAGGCACCACAGGCATCTGAGGCTGTTTGGTATTTTCATTATAGACCAAAACGACGAAGTAGAGTCTTCCTACGCTAAGACATGACACTAACCAGGGACGTATAGCAGGGACACTGAAAGCACGATGAGATTTTGTTATCTTCACTATCATGATTCTTGAAAAAAACCCCCAGGATGATGATCAGTAGAGGCAAGTATAAACTACTACACCAAGAAAGGAAAAAATGAACTTCACATAAAAACCTGCTGCAAGCGGAAAGAAATAACCATGTCTCTATGTTCATAATGGGAAGAAAAGAGAGCACACTTAAATTGCAGCAGGAAAGACTTAGATACTAGAAAAACCTCCCTAAGCACTAAGAATAGCACTAGGACAGACCGGGCTGGTCTATAATGTTTCCATTATGGTAAATCTTCAAGAACAGCATAAACAAATGTGAAAGAAATGACACAAGAATTGGCGAGACCACGCTGGAATGGAGGATGTTTAGAGGCTCTCTAGAGACCTTCTTGCCAGCTCTGTGGTTCTTTGAAATTTCATCTGTTTGTACGCATTTCTGAAATAGCTCCTTAACAGACTACAAATATTCTTTCTCTGGTGCTTGACTTGACCCATGGCTACAGCCAAGTTTGGCCTTCAAGGCAGAGAGAAATTCAGGATCACTATTCCAAGTGAACCTTGCAAGCAGCGCTAAACTAGACATCAAACTTCTGGAGCAGCCTTGCTGCATTTTATGAACAGAAACTTTACATCAGAAAAATGTCCAGCTTCTAAATATTTCACATGAACTGCAATGTATGTGTGTGTGTAAAATAGAGCTAAAAGTCATTCCTCTAGAAGTTTCCCATTTAGGGAGTACAAGGCATAAAAATTTTTGAAAATCACTTCCGTGACTTCACCTGTGCTAAGTTTGGTTTTCATTTCTTCGCGTCTGTCTCCTCAGAGATGAGCAAGCAAGTACTGATGTTTCTCAGCCTGCTCCCAGCACCTTCCACTGTGCTTTGGTTGTTGCTGTGGGTTTGGATCTGGGGAGGGGGGGAAGCAGGCAAGGCAATCCAGATAACCCCTGTTTAGGTAAAACCACTTTACTTTAGGATTCTTCACAATAACCTTCATCCTCATACAATTTTAGTTTTTCTGTCTTGTAGCTCTAATTTACTTTGGTAAGTTTGCTTCCAGTAGCTTCCAGCTGGTGAGGTGTTTGTACATTACACATCCCCGAGGGAATTCGGGATAGCTGTAAAATGCCAGTACTCTAAACCCTCATGTCTCTGCTTGTAGGGATGAAGAATCTACCCTTTGAGAAACCAAGCTGCTCAACTTCTTTCCCCTCCACAATGCCATATTAATGGTTTTGAACTGCTTCCAATTTGAAAATCCATAAACATTTTCTAACACATGGATGATCCCAACTGACAAGCCCACTGACAACAAACTTGCTCTCTTAGTAGCAGATGAAGTTGTACATTTTTAGGAGTAATCAGGAGTCTGAAGACCAGAGTCTGAAAATCCCTTCTTTCAGCTATTTCTTTACTTTAGCTTTCTTTAAAAACAGCAGCAACAACTACAAACATTCTGCTGTCCCAGAAGGTCATTGCTTGGGTTTAATATAGTTAATAGAACTAAACTGTTTTAAAATCCAGTTTAGCCAGCTAAGCAACAGGAAAAGTGCCCATTTTCTTTGGTGGATTTCCAAGCCCTATACGGTGATTGAGATAGTGCTCTGTCATGGTCACTGCAAACAGTCGAGAGCCGTGAACAGACTGTCCCTGATGGATAATAATTCTCAATTAGGTTTTCTGGCTCTTTGGATGGAGAATTTGAATAAATTGCTGCTCGTGTTGAGGTGCATGCTTTGTTCTTGTAGACAGATTTGTTTACATGTCCCTAAAATACATTTGTAGGAAGCTCCTTCCACATATGATGCTATTGTCTTTATATTCATCCACAGTATTTGATCAGGTAAAGCTCTTGTGCTAAATAAATGCAAGGTCTGATTCCAGCAGAATACAGACCAGCTTAATTAGGAAGGTATTGAAGAGTCCTTCCTCTTCATTGCACCTTACAGACAAAAAGTAGCTCCTCAGCACCCCTCAGGTAACTGCTACCATTAGTGAAACTGGGGAAGCATAAATTGTTCAGTGATGATGGCAGCTGATGTCAGAGTTGGCACAGTAACCCCATACCTTCTCTCTTGCACTCCTACACAGCCCATGATCCTTTCTTGAGGATTTGCCGCTACAAAATACAAATATTCAGTTTCTTTCACATTTAAGTGTTCTTCTGTGGTCTATTTCATGGCTGAATTGACTGGAATTATTGCTTGAAAATGAATATAATGCCACCGGAAAGAGAGTTATCTGGGGAAAAAAAATGGTGCTCAATAAATTCTGCTTTTCAGAAATTCAGTAACACTGTAGACCAAATCTGTAGAATCAGTTTTGAAGACGAACAGATGGGTTCCCATTCTGAAGTTTATAAATGTTAACAATGTCCTGGAGAAACTGCCACTGAAATAATTCTGAACTTGCTCCTTTAAGGAAGATGTCTCTATAAATGATTTCAGAGCTTTGTATTTGCTCAGATAGGTCTACTATCAAAAGCATTCTTCAGAAGCCTCAGACATTTACACCTAAAATGTCACCTGCAAATGAAAGCGTGATGTGTTTGCTGCTTAAGGAAGGGACGAGTTTCCTGAGTAATATCTGTCACTAAAAAGCTTTCTGATCCTCGCTTCAAACCTCCAATGTGCCCTGCACAGCCAGTCAAGGTGTTTTTACAGCCTCCTTTCCATGTAAAAGTTTTAGATTGCTTGGGAAAAAATGCTGTGCAAGTGCTATATTATTTGCTATATTAGCTACAATGAGTAATGAAAGCATAGAAAGAAAGCAATCGCTGTGGTTTAAAGTAACTCCTAGGCCTCTGCCTGGCAGCAGAGTTGGGGAGACGGGGCAACAAGTACTACTCATGGTATAGGAAGATGAAATTAGGGATTGTTTAAGTAAATGAAGAAAAACCAAATTAATGGTACTGAATAGGCTGCATGAGATAGCTGGCCAATGCCACTGAGATGTTGCTTTCTATCATCTCAGAAAAGTTGTGGCAATCAGGGGAAGAACCCAATGACTGAAAAAAGGCAAATGTTATGCCCGTTGTAAAATGAAAAGCAGAAGGATCCAGAGAACTGTAAGCCAGACAAACTAACCTCAGTCCCCAGGAAAATTATGGACTGGAGGGGTGAAATAAAAGTGGGTGGAAAACTGACCAGACCACTGGGCTCAGAGGGTAGCTGTCAACAGTTTGAGGTCTAACTGGTGGCTGGTTATGCATGGTGTAACTCTCAGGGTCAGTGACAGGCCAGTACCCTTTGCATCTTCAGCAATGACCCAGATGAGAGGGATGGCCTGTGTCTTCATTAGATTTGTGGAAGAAGCAGTTGTGCATGCTGGAAGGCAGAGCTGCTGTTCAGAGAGCTCAAAATGCAGACGTGGCTTGACAAGGACCTCAGAAAATTCAGCAAAGACAAAACCAAAGTGCTGTACTGGAACAGGACAACCCACTGCAACAGTATGGGCTGGAGGTGCACTAGCAGGGTAGCAGCTCTGCAGAACAGGACCTGTAGGCCCTGCTGGACAAGAGGCACCAGTGAGACCTTGTGGCAGTGAAGGTCATGTATGGGCTACATTAGCAACAGGGTAGCCAGCAGGTCCAAGGAAGTGATTTTTTCTAAATATTTCATCTTCTTTTGGGCCTTCAGTACAAGAAAGATGTGAACAAAGTGGACAGACTGGACTCACACTAACATAATCACCCTTGCTGGATGATCATCTTGTTCTCATTGCTCTTTATCATTCCAATAGCAATTACATCAGCTGTGTTTTGTGGTAATTTCAAACTTGATTCCAAACTACCAATGGAAATTCTGACTAGTTGAGGATGCACCAAGCCCTGAAGAATCCTATTAGAAACACTCATCATATGACTTCATATAGGAAACTACTTGGAGAGCTGCAAGCCAGATCTTAATCCATTTAACCTGTGTCCCTCCCATCAAGAGCAGCTTACACATGGTCTTCCTGGAATGCTACCGAATGGTTTATTTTTTATTCAGTTTTCAGTACTGATGCCATTACAGTTTGCTTTCCAGGAACAAAATCCATGAATCCACAGAAATTTCTGCTGTTGTTCCTAACAGCCGAATATTCTGGATCATTACACATTTGGTGAGAAATCTCCCAACATTTCCACACTACAAATGTGTCTTATTCTTCATACAGTCAAATTCCAAAAAGGTTAAAAAAAAAAGCGGAGTGAATCACATTTAGCTTTCACAATTTTCCCTTGGCAAACACTTTCCACCTCCAACTTCCTTACAGAACAGAAATTAAAAACTTTTTTTTTTTTTTCCATTTACTTCATTATTTGCATGAGCTTCAGTGAAGTTGAGGACAGTTCTAGGAATAACGTTTAACTAACTTGTACTTCCAAACTGCATATTTAACATGTTAACACTGTGTGTTAATGTAGGACACTTGGTTTTTTAGGATCAACAAATGGCAAATGCTTCCATATGAAAAGAATATTCCCACCCACAGAAACAGAATTCAGCTTTCTTACACAGCAAACAATAGAGAATTAATACGACTCTCAGAGGCACAGCCAGAATAAAAACAACCACACCCCAAATCCAAATGAGATTCTGAGTTAGATATTTTCAGTGCTTCTTTTCTGAGACAGAGCATTGTCTCCTACTAACAAGGTGAGTGGCAGGAGGAAATTTAATGATGATTTTTGAAACATTTAGGAATTTTGTGTGCGTACAGAAGGAACCTATTTAGTAACAGAGTCTTTTACATCAATCCACCTCATGTAATTTTTTGAAGAGTAAGCATCTAAAAGTAAGGAAAAAAATTCAACCTTACTGATATTCACAGAAGGAACAGTGACAAAATATCTTTAAGAAAGAGAGGTCCGCTAGCCAAAAAGTGCAAGAACCATTAGAAATTATGATTTTATTTGAAACACCTTAATTTAAGTTTTAATTACTAGGTTAATGAGCTTATTTAGTATTTAGTGTTGAATGCACTGGAAGAATTTTACTTCTAGGATTCTAGAAGACAGTGTTTCAAACTAATTTATAGTAATATTCATATAAGATTACTTTAAAGCTGCTTTGCCTCAGTTTTTTGGAGGATAAATTTAAGTGCTATGTAATACCAGCTTCTTAACCCATGTGCTGTAATTCTTAGCTTGTGACCACCAAGAAAACTTTGCCAAATAAACTGCATCACAGATACTGAAGAAAAGACAATAACTAGAAACAATGTTCAGCAATGTATGATAGAGTTTTGCAAATATTTTTGGTTTCTCAGTTCAAATTTCCTCTGGGATTGTCAAATTAATAGTTCTATTTTTTTAATTCTTTAGGATTATCTAAACATTGTACAAATCAAAGACAAGAGTTTTTGATATTCAAAAAGCTATTCTGTTTGAAATGGGTGAGGGTTAAATGGGGAAGGAGGAATTTCATTACGGAAAATGCTTGTAAGATTTACTGGCAGATTCACTGATTTTTTAAGGCCAGCAAGACCCATTACCATCTAATCATATCTTCTGAATAACACATGGCAAGGAACCTTGTATTTGAATCTACTGCATCAAGCTCATTTCTCCTGGCTGAATTACCCTTTACTTTTTGAAGGACACCCAAGCCTTGTTTTACACATTCAAAATGATGGTGAATTCACCAAATCTGCAAGGTGCTTCTGTAGCTCACTAACCTTATTGGAAGGAGGTGTTTCTCCTAAGGTAGAAGGGTGCTGTAATTAGACAAATCGCTTCCCAGCTTAATATGTACATTGTAGTTGAGTCATCACTTAACATAGTTTTGCATAAATGGAGAGAGATTTTAATGTCTCCTGTTTCTCACTGTAAAGTATGATTTCTAGACTTTCAAGTCTTCCTGAAGCTCTTTTGTGATCTTGTTCTCACTAAAATGTCATTAATAGAGTGAAGTAAAACTACTTAGTACTGCCTGCTAGTAATTGCAGCATTTGCTGTTGATTGTGTCAACCTTTTTCCTGCTTAGTATTTCTATCAGTGTCTAATAAATTACTATTAAAACATATTACTGAACAGTGAGAGTTCATAGTTAAGTTAGACTTCAGCAAGTTCATTCAGAAGTAGTCTTCATTTTTGCCAAATAAGTGTGAATGAGCAGTTTTCAAGTATTTGCTACAATCATAAATTGGTTTTCCCCAAAGATGACACATTATTTTTGACTTGACATGACTGCCTGTGCCTCACATCAGAAATGTACGTGCTGTAATGAGAAATATATTACAGACGCCCTCTTAAAACTACCAGTAAAATTTGCATTCAGGCACTGTGCCTAATCACCTAACTCCATCCCTCTCTCCAACAGTACTATCCCAGCTGAATAGCTTCATAGTCTGTGTCTAGTCTATGTGAAACAAAAAACCTTGCAATTCTGATGCTTCTTGTTAATTATCAGAAGTAGCCCAACACTCTAATATGCCAAAACAAGACTCTAGCCCAAGCAGAACAAAGGTGGAAAGAATTGTATGTTCAAGCTTGTCTGGTAGTCAAATAGCATAACTAATAAGAAAACATACCATAATTTACAGACTAGTCTTTTCATTAAATGATTAGTCTCAAAGACTATTAAAAGCAGAAAAGGTCATATGAAAGGCTAATATAACTGAGATATTACATTAAACTGTGAACCTTTTAAGGTGTCCACCTTCATAAAAAGTTTCAGCATATTAAATTTATTTAATTACTCTAGAGTAATTTCTAATTTCAAAAGCCTATTTTTATGGAACAATGATAAATTAGAACATAGATGAATTATTTTACAGATTAATACACACAGTTCTTTCTGCAATCAAGATTTTAAATGGTTCTAATAGCTATAGCACTTGTAGGTTCTTTAAGTGCCAAGCAATTATAATTGGTCACTTAGCATACTGGTTTAATTTAATACCTCCCAAGTTGCAGAAAATTTGACTTCTGCAGTGGAATGCACTCATTCACCATATTTCTTTTCAGAATGATAAGATATTTAAAAGGAAAGGAATGACCTGGGAAAAGCAATACCATATTGCTAACTATCACACAACCATGCCAGTATATGTCAGACTTACTGAGATCAAGACTCCAGGCAAGGCATAGGTGTACACCATAAGCCCCTTACCCCTCATTTCCACAACAAAATAAATCAGGCCCATAGTGGGTGGCACTGGCAGTGTGCTTCAACACATGTCCAGAGCAGTGGGAACTCAGCAAGTACAAAAATGTGGCACCTGTGGAGTAACTAAAATTGTCTAAGGACTTATAATACTATACACAAAGCTAGTTCTGCAAGTAGTGTTCAGGAGTTTTGTCCAACTTTTTGCTCCATGAGTGAGCAGGAGACATTTCACTTGTGTTCATCATTTGGTCAAATAACTGGAGCTTTCCATGTGACACCCTACACTAAACACCTCAGATCATGAATCACACAAATGGTATGTATTGAAGTGAGGAAGTTAAGTTTAATGTCTATTTTTAAGGAAACCTTTTTCTCTTTCCCTCATCTTGTAGGAAGGTCTTTATCAAGTGCAACATTCCTTACCTGTGCACAATCTAGCCAAAGGCTTTTCAGCATTGGTCCATGAAGTCCTAGACTATGTGAATCTGATTTTTCCTCTTTTTCTTTACAGTTTTTATTCTTTTGGCAATAAAAAGAAACTGGATCCAAAGAGTATGCCCAAGTCTGTGGACAGTATAAAACAGGCAGGCTGAAGGGCAATGTTGTATGCATCACAGTGGATTATCACTTCCAAACAGTGATATAGCCAAGAGTGAACAGAGGTTATCCATTTATAATTTGGGAAATATAGAGTTTACCGAATTCTTCATGCCCAGCTGGCAACCTCAAGTCAGGGAGTTATCCCATGGCACCACTTTCTCAAACATGCCCCTCGCTGACACTGGGCAGAGAAGCAGGCTTGGCTCAAGCATGCTGGCAGGCTTGCACTGGAGTTTGGTGCTACAAGGGATGGATGATGGGGACAGGGGGATGAGGAGAGAGTATGCTCCGGAAAAGGGGTGGAACTGAAGGATTTGACCTCTTATGTAAAAAGAAAGGGAATTGTGCATGTCAAAGTCTGGTGTCTAAGGCCAAAATATATCTTATTGTAGATGAAGGTAATAAAGAAGCATTATGAAAATATAAAAATGAGAGAAATGATATATGATAGTATTTGTTTGCCACCTCTGAGAAAATGACTAATAGATTGGGTTAGCAATGAATTTTTGATTTCTGAAGAAACATTAAAGTTAGATGAACTACTGGTTTATTAGTTTCTAGAAGAATAATTCCTCCTCTTGTGTAATGTAACAAAAAAGCAAGACACCATCACTGTGGAGACAGACACAGCCAATCATCAGGGTTCAGAGTGACATTGTAAAAAGGAGTTTTACCTTTAGGTTATTGGTTGAATTTTAAATAGAGAAGTTGCCACATGCATTTGGGGACTTGTTTGATGTCCTGGGTCAGCTCGACCTCAAAACCAGCTCAGTTTCTAACAGACAAATGTTCCCATCATAAGCACTGCAGCAACAGATAACCTCCCTGACAAGCCTGGCAGAAAGGATCATCCTTGAACCAGCTCTCCTGGAAATACTGTGTCACAACAGCCTTTCCTCTGCAAAAATAAGAGAGCACCTGTTTTCCTCTCCCCTAACACCTAAACCTGAACTAATGTTCACTGGATACTGTAATACAAACATAATCACTTCATTCCCCCTTCTCATTTTCTGAAGGTTTGTAGGGAAGGCTGACTCAGCTTCCTGGTGCTATTACCTTAGGAACTGGTATAAATCATGTTCGAAGAATCCTTGTGATCATCAGACATCTTGTTTTTTCAGGAAAAATACCTGAGCACTGGTCTAGCAGGGCTTGCTTAATGTTTTTTAACCCTTTCAGACACTGAAGAAGACTGCTGTGAAAAAGCATGCAAAGAAACCAGACAAATAAATCCAACCAACCATCTCCCCATCTATATTTGCAAATTCTGGCCAAACTTGAATAGGACTTAGTGTTGGAAAGGAACAGCTTTACGTGCCACAGTTTAGATGTATCTCTAACTAAAAACAAATACGTAATTGAACCTTTAAAAAGAAAGCTGATGAAGATAATTGCATAATTGCATAATTAACAAAGGAGCAGTCTTAGGACCAACGGTCACCTCAAACTGTAAAACCACAGCATAAAAAACGACACCACAAAAAAACCATTTCATTTGATTTATGTTTCATGAAAAAGCAAAACAAATGTTATCCAAATATTTTCAGTAGCTGAAAACTATCACTAGAAAAACATAGCTACAGACATTCCTCATTGCTGGGCTGAACTGTTCTCAAAATAATCGAATGTAAAGGCCACTGATGGAAATATTTCTAATACTCTGCAGTCACAAAGCATTAAATTGCTGTGTTTGGTGCAGATCACCTTGCTTGTGCTTTAGAGGTATTACTTAAGCTTCAGTCTGTGGTTTGCAAAGCACTCTGAACTCTCTTGCCCTATCTCATCCTAAAATCTCAGAATAGTCACTGCTGATTTCTTGCAAATACGTTTACGTAACATTACAAATAACTTTTCATTGCAGGCCCAGTAAAAATAAACCTGCTGGAAATAGCAAAGAGTAAGGAGCCAGAGTCACTTCGCCTGTCTCAGGAGCAGCTATGAACAGCTCTGAAAAATATACATACCGTTGCCCTCTGGATCTTTCAGACCAAAAGGAGCAGGAGGAGCAGAATTTTAATAGCATCTATAAAGGTGAATCCCAGAATCTATTTAGCACAGAAAAATAGAAAAATTCTAGAGAAATTATGTCAGAAACAATTCTTATTGTTCAAGAAGCACACCATATTTTCTCTCACTGTTGCAGAAACAAAGCCACCAAGTGTATTTTCAAGAAAATATTTAAATAAAATTGATGAAGTGTCAACACTTGACTGCTTGTTTAAATTGGACAGAATTATAAAAGCTGTTACAGTGTGTTCAATTTGTTCCAATGTTATTATATACCATAAGGGCTCATTCGAGCAGTGAGAATGCTGCAGACAAGGCGTGAAGATTACAAGATGTCTTAGACTTCTCCCTAGTACAGTATGAAATACAATCTAAAGCAGCCAAAATTCTTTTAGTGGAGCTAATTCCTTCCCACTGGGGCTCAATGGAGAAAAAAAGAATCACTGTTCCTTTATGCTGCAAGAACACTTTGTTATTTGCTTAATGGGAAGTTAAATGAATCAAAGCTTCAGACAGCAAAAAAACCCACCATCAATTAATGTGTCAAATTTTTAATAAGAAAGCAAATCAGATTTAAAAACTGAGGTCTCAGTTCTGATGTATTTATATTTTCCAAAGTTTTAGCTTATAGTTTATGATATAGTTTATGCTTTCTGAGGACTACAGATGACTACAGGAGAGGGCTCCTGTTTCTGCCCTGCTCCCACTGAGTGTACTTTACACACGTAGCCCAGGTGACTAATCAAGAGGATCATGACAAGCTGTAGCTGTTTATGCTCCAGGTGCACCTCAGCTGATGAAAAGTGGTGTACAAGAGCTCAATACACACTGCCATCACAAGCACCACACACATTATCAACCGAAAACAAGGCATTTGAATGTTAAATTTTAATCTCTTCTTCCATAATCTGTCACACTCAGATGGGACGCACAATGGAAGTCTCCAAGGACCATATGTAATGCTCCCAACATCTTACCTAGGAAATAATTCTGATACACTTGCATTTTCTAAACACAGCCTGAGTGTTGAGTTCTCATATTCCAGCCACAACACAAAGTTGGTCTGAAATTCTCAACCAGACATCTTTGCATGGGCTCTTCCAGACTGTGGAGGATGATGCATGGCTACAGCCTCTCAGCAGCGCTCATGATCTCTCAACTCAACTCAGCACATGCTCCTAACACTCATGTAAGATGCACCCGCAAAGCCTGGGAACCCGCGTGCACACCAATGTCACAGCTGTATGACATTGCACTCAACAGCTTGCACCTCACCAGGAAAGCAGCACACCAGCTGAAGATGAATCCCTACCTGTTCACAATATCCCTTCATCCATACTTCTTGCCCAGCATAGATATTTTGCTTTGAGAATTAGACATCCATACATTTTTTGAGGCAGTTAACTTTATGGTATCTTTGTACACCCCAGGTGAGTGAGAAGTAAAGGGTTCTGATCATAAACAAGAAGCATATATTCCATGACACACTGTGTCTTCCACAAGACCAGGTAGAAACCAAGGCAGTTAGTTAATAAAATATTAATAGATTCTAAGCATATAGTAGCTACTAGTAAAACTAGCATGAGAAATGCACCAGCCTACTTCAGTCATAAAACACCAGAGAAAAAGAACCTTAAAATTTTAAAACTGATCATAATTTTTTAAATATCAGTGTTATGAAACTTTTCTTTCTACTATTATTCAAGGATGAAAACTACCATGTAAATTCACTAAGGGTTTACCCAGGCTGGCCTCTAACTGGGAGTCTTGTGATCTGCAAGTCCCCATGTTAGTGTGGAGTCTCCTGCATGGGCGGGCTGCCAGTGGTGGATCTCTCTCACAGTTTGCAAGCCTCTTTGCCAACAAGCTGCTCCTCACTGGGAGCCAGATACAATACTCCAAACAAACCCCTAAACCACTTCAAACTTTGCAGAATTTTACCCCTTAGCACACCTTAATGCCCCATAACGTTTTAAATGTCACATCTCAAAAACATTGTTTCTTCAGCATATAAAACAGAGAGAAAAAGCCCAATATTTCAAAGTCAAAATAATAATAATAAAAAAATTATTTGTTCTGCATTGGAGAATTCCCCTCTGCCTTAGTTTACTATTTATAAACCACCAGTGTGGGATTAATTATTATAAATCCTTAAAGCTGAAAAGAAGATTTTAGGCATGTTATGCTACGTATAATCTAGACTATTATTAAACTGCAGCTCAAATGCACTTTATGTCCCATTTCTGTTGGTCACCTTTTAAGATTTCTGCATTTTATCTATGCTAAATTTTACTCCTTGAGAGAAAGCATTTCTTACTATTTTCAGAACAACAGACCACCCATCCAACATGCCACTGCATGGGAAGAGTGGTGTCACCTGTAAAGCACACTCACCAGGGACCCCGTCTCTCATCCAGTAATTGATGTCCGTTCCATCTGCGTCATCGTAAACATCCGTAACATTGATGGGCTGCAGCAGAGTCATGATCTCTTTCATGATGTCCCGAGCTTTAGCATTGCCAGTAAAACCCAGTCCAGATGGCTTGAAGGTGCCCTCGTCAGACTCCATGACAATATCGAAGTTGTTGATATTTTCCTAAACATGTAAGGAAAGAAGATATTGTTTTGATTGTTACTTTAACTGGCACCATATACTGGATTCTAGATGTCAGTGAGCATACCATAACAAATTTAAGAGGCAGAGCAACGCTTTTTGTGACTGTGTATATATAAGCATAAACGAAGGGACCTAGTCTTTCTGTATGAAAATGCTGAAACAGTTCAAGTTCAGTTCTGAGGCATCAATATTCTGTAGGAGCCACAACATGACTGGAGGCTGTCCCCAAATAATTACTGTAAGACTTCTGAAGGGCCACCAAGAAAGGTAAGCCATTACCACCAGTTTTCACTTGCAGCTCTCACTTTCCTCTCAGACCTGAAACTCAGAAATTCTCTTGCAGTCGGGAGGGTATGCAGTCTGGTTAGCTTTAAAATTAGATGCATTCAAAGCCTGCTTAGACTGTGAAAGACATCTCATTTAAAAAAAAAAAAAAAAAACAAACCAAAAACAGCTGCTGCCTCTTCAGAAATACATTCTTTTCAATATACCATGTAGTCAACTCTGACTTCGGTTGGAGGACTGAAACGCCAATGTTCCTCCTGACCTGAAGGAATAATGTCTATTTTAAGGGAAGTTTGTGCTTCCATGGTAAGTCCTTACAGGAAACATGAAATTTTAAGATTTTGTGTACAAATGGCATAATAACATTTGCTTTTAGTGAGCACTTGGAAGATTCTTTTCAGCTAATAAAACAAAAATTAGCATCCAGAGCCATTTATTTGCTTTCCATATACTCAGAATGCTCAGTCACAAAAGTTTAATTGGAATAAAATACTTAGGGACTTTACATAAAGGAAGGTCTCACTCTTTTTGAGAGGCATGTAACTTTTTTTGCAAAATAAAACAGTTTATGGCCAGGTCAGGCAAGAAAAAGATATACTTCAGACTATCTTGAATGTGACTAAGAGAACTAACTGCAGGTTTTACTCCTATGGCCAGATCTCATTCCAGAATTTTATGGCTGTCATGGGTTATTAGAAGAAAATCTTTACAAGAGATACGTGATAGGGGTGAGTAACAGATCCATGTCATTAACAGCTCACATAAGCCTACAATTCAGTAAAGACTTCTTTCACATTTTTCTGGATATAAAACTACAGGTGGCTGTGAATGTGATATTAACATACGTTTTCAGAAGTTCTTTATAGAATTTGCCAAGAACTGTGTTTTACACTCTACTTTCCAAAAACTTTTCTTTTCTGAGTGAAACAAGTTCTAACACAGCAGAGGTATGCACTTCTAACTTAGAAATATATCCAGCAGTTTAAAAATTTAATAAAAAATCTCTGCATACGATGAAGAAACTGCTTTAAAATAACCACGATACCTATCCACCCATCCAACTACTGGAAATCAAGGTGGAAGTAACCAATGTTGTCACCAATTGGCAGTTGCTATTTTTATACAATGAAAAAAACTTCAGGTTATAAAAAATTAAATGTAAATGTATAAACCATTAAATATGGTAGCTAGGCCTGCTATCAAATGCAGTATTACAGGTCATGAGCCTCAACATTAAACTGTGATTCATGGATGCTCTAAACATAGTGGGAGAGAAGCAGGCCAGGAAAAGCACACTGCACAGTAAAAGGGACCAATGATGCTCCAAAGTCATCACAAGTACAACAGAAACAATGTCTCAAAACGTAAATCTTCTTTATATCACAAGCCCAAGGAACAAGACTTAAGGAAGACAATACACATTTTGGTGTGCTAGTGAAATGCCAGTGAAAGCTAACTTAATTATAGTAAGCCCTGCATAAATACCATGATAGAAATCATTCAGAAATGGCCTCTTTGGCTGAATCTTTGAAGCAGGACTTCTGCTCTTCTTTAGAGAAGCTGCAATGAGTAGGAGCAAGTGGAAGGGTATGAGTAAGGCAAGTGGAAAGGACTATTCAGGACAGCAAGGTGAGAAGAGCAAGTGCAGGAACAGCTCAGATGCTGAGAGGAAATCTCACCTACCACTCCAATAAACAGAATTACTAAGTTCCAAAACTTCATAAACTGCTAGAATAGCAGCATTATTGCAGTCTTCAGTTGTGTTTTCTCTTATAAATGTTTGCATGTGTTTTTAATATGAAACTGAGAAAACAAACCACCCACAATACATTACACCATATTCTTGCTCTGTAAGAAAGCTGTTCAGTCCTGAGAACGTGCTGGAGTGGCACGAAAACAGGATGCCCTGGGGAGAGAAACCAGACTCACTGGGGGACAAAAAAAGAAACAGGTCACAACTACTTGAAGTACCATGTGTCCTTGAGAAAGCTTTTCCCCTATTTTGTCCACTAGAAGATAGGATTAATTATAGAATTATTCGCTGTCGAGTTTTAAAGTTGCAATCTTAAGAAAAAGGGGGTTAGGTTGGTTTCACCATACCCATTTTTGTACATGTATATTGGCATTTCTACTTACACAGAAATAAATACATGCTGGAAAATATGCTATAGGGAAGATACTCCCTTGTCCTTTGCCCTCTATGGTGCAGGAATAACTGGCACTTAGCAAAGCGGAGTGAGACTGTACATTTCTCCCTGGACTAATTCAAGGGAACAGAAGAACAAAACAGTAAGATTTTATAAAATAACTGCTCAGCTGTTTCCTTAATTTTTACTCACAGTGAATGTATCATTTAAATAAGCATTTTAAACTTTTGGAAAGTAATCCCATTTGCTGAATCTTGATACTGTGTCACTTCTCTTAGCTCATACCAGAAAATTAAATCTTGGTGTAACCTGCTGCCTAATTCTCTGAGCATCAAAATAGACTTTTATCCTTTACCTTCCTATGACTCGGTCATAGAAGAGGTCACCTCTCTTTATCTTACCATGTTTAGCTCTTTGACTGAATTTTTAAAGGAAACATTACAATAAATACTGCATGGGAAAACTGGCTTTCTATAGTTTACTATTTTCATTGAATATGCAAATAGGCACAAACCTTGCCAATACTTCTCCTATTTTTAATTCCTTTAATTCCTTTTGTTTGCTCTATAAACAATCTATTTTATCTCTGTTAAGCAAAACTAAAAATATAAAGTGATTCTCATCTCTAAGGCAAACACTTGAGAACATGAAATTACAGTCAAATCTTTTCAATTAAGAAAACAAACTCTTGTCATACGCATGACTGATACTTCCATTGGTGGGAACCTCTCATCTAGCATAGATGCTGGCAATCCCAAGCAGGTATATCCTACAGGTAGTTACTTATTCAGTCAAAATCCCAGTTGTTAATTCTTACCAAATGTTAAACTAAACTCTAACATCTCATGACTAATCTACCAAGTCACTGACTGCAACTGTGCTGCAACTGCACTGACTCCTCTTACCCAACTAAAGCAGTGAGATACCTGAAAGAATAAGGGAGGGAACAGTTGTCCTAAAAGCCTTCAGTAATTTAGGGCTATTTAAAATAGAATGTTATTAGTTGTCCATTTACTGGTTTGCTTTTTCATTCAACTGAGAAAAATCACCACTTTACAGGGAAAATACTAAAGTCAGTAATGGCAAAGCACTGTCCTTGACTAATGGTTGCTTTGTTCCAGTAATAAGGGACATCAGTTAACCTGACAGTGCATTTTCAGCTTTCTGTTATTGATTTACACTTAACTTCAGGAAACAGCAACACTTGTATTCCTGTTTCCCAGTATTTGACTCAGAGTAGTTGGGCTCCCAGTATAGCATGGTGACAAACGTGTTGCAGAACTTACAGTGAAATGATGGTCATCCCACTTGCAGTACTAAAAGTGTGTTTAACTCAACATCCAGGTTTGTCAGGCTGGCAACTAAGATTACAGCAAAGACAAAAGAAAACACTGGAAACACCTAAGCGCATGTGACAGCTGGAAAAGAAAAAAATAAATAATATGCTCTAAGTATTTAATAATATGTAAACATGGTGTAGTGTAATTTTGAGTTACTGTTTAGAATCAAGATTATTTAATGAAGCTAAACAGCATAAATGGAAACTAGAGAAAAAATACCAGAACAGCTGTTAGGAAGCAGAGATGTGCCAGCATCAAGGCATAATAACCACCAGCCACAAGCGTGATCATACCACTCACACTCTTTCTGAAGGAAGACAGGGAAAATCAGGAACACTGTGAGTTAAAATTTTTTTTCAAATTACCCTATCATTATATGGGAGAAAGATGCTGTAAAGCTGAAGATTAGCACAATTTTTGACAGATGACAAAGTATAAATAAGGTTCATACTTTTGTTAAAAGATGAAATATTTTTCTGCCACATTTTGTGGGTAAGCAGCCTGTAAAAAAGTCCACAGATTTTATGGCTTGTTCTCTATAAGAGTTACAGAGTTCTGACCTCCAAGAAGCCAATGATAAAAGTCCCAGTAACTTCAACAGCCCTGGAGCAGGATTTGGTTATGTAGTTATTAGCATTGCACTCAGTAAAAACACACTACTAACATGTCTTGCCTTCTATAATACTGCTACTGTTTCCTCTGCAACCACTTGCCAGCACTCACAGAGATGACCATTCAGTATTGTAAATTCTCTGAGATGATAGACAAGAAAAAGACAGCTCTGAAGACAGCAGCATGCTAAGTATGCATCAGATTACCTGAAGCCTTGTCTTGGGAGGCTTCTTCTTTGACAAAGAAGATACCTGAGAAACGCTCTTCCTGGAAAATGTTCCATAACTTAAACCCTTCTACTGCTCAAACACAAGGGTATCAAAACACTATGACTCTGAATGACTGTCCTACCACTGTCCTTTTTTGAAAGGTTTTAGGTATTCTTTTGAAAATGGGCAACACTGCCAAAATTAAAAATTGCGGTTTACATCTTTCAAAAAAAGATTATTTGTACTCTTTCAGTAAGCAAATGAGTACTGTTGTAACTTTCAATAAAAGAGAGATGAAAATAAATTGGCAACACCTTAGAAAGTGTCACAGCTAATATTTCCCGGTTTTATGCAGAGCGCTTTTAAGTTCTCATCTGGGTAAGAGATGAAATGTTAAAATGAAGTCAATGAGGAGAAAGTTCATCATGGTGAGTCAACAAGAGGCAACAATTTTTTGTCCTGCACAGCTGTGGGGAGTTTGGATAAAAGAAGCCCAGCTTTCTTACAGCAGAATATCCCACAGCACCAAGGATCAGGTACATCTGCCTGGGGTATGAAAGCAGAGCAGCTACCCTCAGAAGATGTCTCCACCAGTTCATATGTTTCAGACGGCAGCTCTGCTACTTGCATGAGGGAAAGGGAGGAAAGATGCAAAGACAAAGGTTCTCCTAACACTAGATGTGTATGAAATTTGCCTGCATGGAACGAAGGCTAGGCAGCCAGGAGACATGCTGTCATGACTGATTCTGGGTCTTCCCTGCTTCAGGCAAGGTAAGAAATCAACCCGTTTTCGTGTTTTAGCAAAATCTGACTTTCTCGGCAGTTTTCACTAGAAATGTGACACTTCAATAATAAGAATTGTTAATTCCTACTGACCTAGAACCAGTGTAAAATAGAATTGTGTAATTATGCTAGCTTTACTGTGCTTAATACAATCCAGGGTGCCACTTAAATGATTCTGGAGAATAGAGTGCAATTATTTTCTTTTTGTAGTTTTGTAACCGAACATTTAATTCTTTATGCATTTGTTTCATTTATCAATGAAAGGGATCAACAAGACAGCAGTGGTCAAAACAACCAGCAGTAATTTTACAGAACATTTGATTACAGAGAATATTTCCTGAGCACTCAATATGTAAATGGTCAACATATTTTTCTGGGATAAAAGAACCCACATTGAAGTCCTTGATGTGTTTGGTTCAAATCAGACATCAATCCATGTCTCATGTTTCACTGGAGTACTTGGTACCTTGGGAAATAAACAGGATGTTGAAATACATAAGATTTCTGAAAACTGTGGTTTTGAGAAGCCAATATTTTCTGGGGAAGAATCATTTCACCTGAAAGCTAGAAGAAATTTTTTGGATATTTGATTCTTAGAGAAAGTAGTTCATTAGCAAATCACAGTAGAAACCTCATGTGAGCATCAACAAAGAGTACTTAAATTAGCAACAATGGGATACCTGCATTTCAGAAAGTCCTGTTTTCATGCAGACCCAGTTTGGGCAAAATATCAAATCTTCTTGGTAATAAACACAAAAAAGAAACCATAGTAAACACTGGTGATTGATATTTTTCATGAAGTTAAACCTTTACTAAAAAGTTAAAATAGTGTATGGCATTTGCACCAGAAATTTAGGTAAGTACTGTAAACGTCATTAAGATAGGAATAAAATCATGCAAAAATATTTTAAGAATGCTTTCTCTAATGCGGTTTGAATTAAAATCATAACATATTAATGCCTCCAATGACCACAACAGAGTTACTAAAGTAAATTTGAATGTGGCCTAGGATCCCTTAGTCTTCTAATTACAGAATGTATTTGCTTTTCCAGGAGATTGTATGCAATACTTCTATTCCAAAATAAATATTATCAGCCATTCATAGTCCCTTAATTCAGCTCAGTAAATAACTGTAACCTTAACTTCATGGTACACAGATCTTTCACAGAAACTAGTCCAAAGCAACAAAAAGGAGGCCAGATACTTCATTACATATACTTCTTTCTCCCCTCATGAAGACAGCATAAGAGTAAACATACAAAAAATGTAAAAAACCCTGCTGGAGGGCACTCAGGTACTGTTGTTAAAGGCTGTATGAGAATCTGTACTGAACAGCTGCAACATGAGTTCCTCTAGAATTACTACATTCCTTCTGCTTCTTCATTCAACTTGGAAGGGAAAGCAGCAGTTGCAATGTTTCACATTTTTTAAGTTATTAACTGTATTGTCTGTACAAAAGAGCCTTACTCAGCAACTGGGTCACACAACACTAAGCGCTGGGCAAAGACTTCAGATGCAGTATCGAACCCCAAGATCTGGAGCCTGATTTACCCTTAGATCCTTTAATTTCATTACCCTTCATCAAGATAAGGAGTCTTTACTGTAAAGGAAAATCAAGCCTTTTTCCAGTCTGGGATTAAATCTAATTATTGGCTAACAGTTGAAAGCAGTGAGCACCTCAGCAGGTATCTCCTTTGGGAGCAAAGGTGCTGATGATTTGCTTGGGAGGCTTCTACCCCATGGTCAAAACTAAGCAGATGCTCTGCGATGTACTAGTGGGTAGTAGGTACCCCTGCACTAATGGAGGCACTAAAACTGCTGGACAATATTTGGCTTTCCATTCTTGGAAATGTCTTAGAAAAATTATACAAAGGAAACAACAGATGAGGACTATGAGATGCTCTCCAGAAAAATATTTGATAAAATGAACGCACAGTTGCATGAGTAATCTATGTGTCTGAGTTTATTCTGACTGCAGCTGGGCAAATGCCCTTTTCCTAAGCATCTATTTACTGGATGCTATCAGAAACAGGAGACAGTGCTAGACTGAGCTTTTTGGTCAAGCCAGTATAGCAGCTCTTATATTCTCATAAAGCTCTGAACAGCCAATATATCCTATTGCTAGAGTTAATAATCAGAAATTATAATACTGGGCTCTACAGAAAAACTTGAGTGATATAAATAATGCTATTATGCAGGGATATGAGTTAATTATTGGCACCATAGTAAAACCACTATGCTGCTTCTATCTCAATTGTTTCTGCAGTAACTTATCCACTTTCTAGCAGTGGCAACCTACAGTGACAGATGAGGAAGAAAGACCTGAAATTAAACTGAAAGAAATAATAAATAAGCTACAAAAGTAAGAGTATTTGTACTTGTCCTGTACTACATTGTCTTCATTTCTTCTCCCTTGCCACACTTCCACTGACATGAGGAGGTAATTTACAATGTCAAGAAAATCCATGTCTGTCTGTGCTGAATTACTGCATTCATATTTCTACTTGTTTGTAGCGAACTAAAGTCATAATAAGCCCAGCTATGTAGATGAGTCATACAGGCCATTTTTCATTTAGCAAGGCGTCTTTAAATACCACTCTTAGTTAACTTGTACTCATTACCATCAGCAAGCAGTGTTTGTGCCATACTATCCTAATTGCAAGAAATTTGCGCAAGTAAATCATTAAAAGGTTAAGTTATTTTTCATGCTAAAAATAATGTACAGTGTTCATCTGCTTTATTTTGTTATTATGAGTAATGCAATGTCCTATAGTCATATCAATTTATAATTATGCCAGATCACATGGCAGGGGGGAAACAAGAACAACAAACAACAGACGGATGTAATTTCTGCTTAAATTCTCCATGTAAATTACAAACTCCTGTTAAGTTTGACTGTGCTTTCTTCAGAGAGCACAACACCCAGATGGAATCACATCAGCAGAGCAAAAACTGTGACACATCTTTGTCTCAATTTTTTTAAAAGCAAAGTAACCAAATTCCTTTCAAACAACACCCAGCCTGCTTTATATTTCCCTATTTGATCTTAAACCTGCTTCATGATATTACTTCTGAATTCTAGAGACAACAGTGAAATACACACATTTTGGCAAAAGATGAGAAAATTTCATATGTTGCTGACAACACCACCATAGGATGGAGTTTATTGTCCAACTTGAGAATCTACAGAGGTGATGATACATTTCTCATGAGCAGTGTGCACCAAGCACAGAGCATCCCTCCAGCTCCTCCAAAATGCACTTCCGTACAATGAGAAGCCTCTCTTTCCTGTGCTACGTATTCCAGAACATTTCATTCTAGTTTAATCCTGCCAGACACCACAGTACCAGTGGTAAATCCAGAGTCCTTAATACATACTAAACTGCAGCCTGCCACCTCCCTGAATCTGAGAAAGCAAGCTCTTAGGCACCACTTCCAAATGAGAGAGCTCAGCTACCCCTTTAATTTGGAGATGTAAGGAGGAACAACATTATACATGGGTAGTTAAATACACTTCTTCAGTAATGTTAAGCAAGTTAGTGGGAAATAACTGATTGTTCATCAATTAACCAGAAAACCATAACCATTGTAATGTTATCTCTGGCAACTCTATTGCATATGCAAACTGATTTAGTTTTGTTCATCACAATGAATTTGATTCAAAGTGAAATTTCCATTTATTTGTTCTGATAGGTTGCTTACCATTAAAAACATACTCTTAGGAATTGCTTGCAAGTCTGCTTTCATACTATGGTACAGCAGGCAACTTCCTAAACACATCTGCATTCATTCTGTCTCTGCCTTGGATATATTAACCATTGCTGAGAGTAATACTACTAAATTAGGGAAAAGAATAAGATAACTACTTTAGCTTAGTTACACAGGTACAGCATAATTTTTCCAGGAAAAAAAACCCCACACATATTCCAAAGACTTATCTCCAAAATAGTTTTATGCAACTGCCCTTTATGTCATGATGTACTTTGAAAAGGCAGCTGTTGGCAGGAGAGACAGATGTGACAATACACATTATTTTTATCTTGATAACCAGTCATACAGTTTGTGTGTTGCTTGCATCATCAGAAATAAACCATTTAAAATGTTCTAGAACCCATAAAAACAATAATTGGCAAAGAGTATTTTAGATTACACACTATTAAGATAAGATGGCAAAGAGTTTTCTTTGTATTATTTTATCTTTTACATTGTAAGATATTGTGGGAAAATGCAACAAAGCAGAAATATATAAGGCAAACAAAATTTATTTATATTGCCAACATATGTGGACTATTTGTCATTCCTTCTCAGAAAGATAGCTATGTTTGAAAGCTATGGTAGATATCATCATGAAATATCTGTTTCAAACAGTTTTGTGACAGATCTTAGGTCAAGTGGAACACATATATGTGTGGCCGCATCACTTTCTCTTAAATGTAAAATGACATTTACATTTATGATCAAAACCAGAAAATATGCTTTCAGGCAGAACTGGAATCACTATTTTCAGTTAAATATTAAGCTGAACATTTTGACAAAAATAATATGCAAATCACAAGACCAGGGAGAAATGTGCTGTCAAGCAAATAATCTGAAGACATTGTTCACCTTGTGCAACTGATAGTATTGCTCAGCACCTATTCCTCCTTGCTCTTCTGCTGTCCATAGCACCAAGCGCAGAGTCCTTTTTGGGCGAAGTCCTAAAACATAATTTTAAACATTATTTTTGGTACTAAATATCCATATATTTGACCATTTTTTGTATTGGTCTCCATCCTCCAATGGATGAAAAGCCTGAGTTTCCATTCAGTAATCTCCATCTTCACCAAACACAACCTATTTCAAGAGTGGGTTTTGTTGTTGAGACTACTTTTTGCTTGTTGGGGGGGAAGGACTGGCATTCAGGGAGAGAGACGAAGTGAGGAAGGAGTGGACTGTTGTGGTGCTGCTACCAGTTGCAGTAGCACAGAGAAGCACATTTTGGGGGCATACTGTAGGTGTCTGAAAACCATAACATAAAATAACTACTTTGATAGATTTCTGAGACATATGCTGCTGTCATTGTGGTGGTCTCCAGTAACTAATGTGCATCCGCTTTCAGCAGATCCAAATCAAATTTTCATGAGAATTACCACTGCTTTGTCATGGTTAATTTATTACAATTAATTGAAAATGAGCTGCTGGATTTTTATGAGAAATGTTTACCCATTTCAGGAACTGAGGGGCTCTGCAATATTATTTTGCTTTTTATCAGAGAAATGAAAAGCAACAATCTGGAATCTGAAATCGGCTGCTGAATGCATGCACAGCTTTTTAAAACAAGGCAAACACAAGGCCATTTTCTATTTTGCTATGGTAGCTCAGTAAGAAAGATAAGTTCTCAGATAAATTTTGAAACAATTTCTGCCATGGCAGAACTGAACAGATAGAAGTTGTTGCCCTTTATTTATTTGATTGATTCTTTTCATAAATTAATACATTTGAGACATCAAATCTGAGAGCATGGAAGAGCAAACAGATCAAGAATAGTGTGCAGTGTAATGCTAATTATGTTCAAGCAAAAATAAAGTCCCAAAACAAACAAAAAACCCCCCCAAAACAGTGAGGAGACTATCACAAGTGATAAAGCATAAATTACCACACATACTTCTGTGCTGAGGAGAAATAATATCAGTATCACTGTCAAATCTTACTTCATTTCCTAGCTGAAATGGATGAAGTTTACAAATAGACCTGACCTTCATTACTTTTTTTCTCTTGACACAATGAAAATCAACTGAAGATTTCTTTCTCGAAACAATGTGCTAGCAGTCCTCATAGCTGAAGGCAGAGTATACAAGGAATACTCAAAATCTGAAGAAAACACCATGGATTTTCCAATATTTCATAACGAAGGAAGTGCAAACAAGTGATTTAAAGGTGTATTTTCTAAATGTTGATCTGCTGACTGTAAACAGAAAGGTTATCAAACCTCATTATTTTAAAGACAACCCACCCCACACACATCCCAGTGGATTCCCTGCTCTTCTCCAAAATCATAACAGTACAGGATTAGCCTCCTTTGCTTTTCAGATCAGCCAGATGGCCAATGAGTTAAAATTAAGATAATAAAATAGCTGAAGTCAGAAAGATTTTAGACCCAAAATAACCACAAATGAGTCAGTGGCTTGGTTAGAAGAGGTGGCTCTAAAGAAGAAAAGGCACTGGGTATAAAGCATAGAGCGGCTGGTCCTGTAGCAAGGTTCCAATTGGTACTACAGCTGAAGTAGAAGATAGAGGTGTGTTTGTCGTATCATAAAATACAAAGTACTGAAGCCCAGTCTACAGCCCACTGCACCAAGGCTGTGAAAGCAGCTTTGGTAGGAAATGCTTGAGATGGGGGAGCAGCATCTCCAGCCTCCTCCCAGGCAAAAATCAAGATGCTTTAGTCTGCCACTGCTGCCCTAATGGGGACTCGGGTCCAGTGATCAGGGACATCATGTTCAGATCAGATGGGCTTTAACCCCAGTGGATCTCTCCTGCTATGCAGGACCTTGAGAAGGTCTCAGCTCACTTGTGGGAAAGAAGTTTGAGATTCTTATGGCCCCCTCCTAGCCCATCATTGCATCTGTCCATTAAAGCTGGGGAAATAAAAAAGCCCTGTTGAGCTTCAGTCTTTCCAGTCCTGGAGGTGGCATTATCAACTCTTCTAATCTCACAGATTTCTGTCAGCAGATTCATTTGTGAGTTGTACTGAAATTAAATGGGTAACTTAAAAAAAAAATATATATATATACATATATAAAAACCATGGAGACAGTTAAATACAAAAAAAGTCTACTGAGGAAAATTTAATTTCCTCATTATCTTAATTTGAAAATGATAAGTATTTATCTACCTCTTATTAAAACCACAGCTATTCTGATCAAAGAACATCAAACAAATCTAATATTCACCAACAAAATTGCTAAGAATATTGTCAATGCACATTTTTATTAAAAAGTATGGAGTACTGTACTTAAGTTACTTTTTTTTTTTTTTAATAATGAAGTTTAACTATTTTGGCTTGCTTCTTAAAAACTACTGGTTCCTAAGCAAGGTATCATCTCAACAAAATCAGAAGTCTTGAAGATCACAGCCCAAATAGGTATGAAAAGGCATGATAAAATAGTACTTGGACTAGAAAACTATGTTCTGTGATGGGTGTACTGTGTGGAGGGTAGGTAGCAAATTCTAAAATTAAGGTAAACTGTTTCACAAATAAAATAGTCCCCTTCCCTTTTTATCTATATAAATGACATATTACGTAGTCTAAAAAAAAAAAAAAAAGAGGATGTCAGAAGAAAAACAAATTGTAAAGTTACCCAGACCATTTAAATAGATCATTTTGGCAAAGTGCAGCAGGTTGTAATGGCATTCATTGATGCATCAGTGCAGGGATTCCCTACCATGTCCTCCCAGGGTCACTGGGATCTAAGATTATATAACTCAAAGTTGCAGAGCTCGGCACCTGCCCAGACCACTGAAATCCCAGTTTCCATCCTACTGCTGCATCTCAGTAAAGAGAATAGGTTTACAGGAGGATAAAATTGAAAAGGTGATAGCTGGTACTCAAATAAATTGTTCTTTCTAAGCTCTCATAACTAAAACCAAAACCAAAACAACTATAGATCCTCCTCCAGCTACAGATTAATTTGCAAATCTCCGATTTTTTAGAAAAAGTAGCTTTTTTTTTTCCCTCTACCTTACCCTTAACTGGGAAACGTAGTCATAGTTTACCACAAAGGTGCATTTTACTGATCAACCTCTACATTCTTATAATTTATCCCAAGCATAAAAAATACTATAGGGCACTTGGGCTCCTAAATTAAAGGATGAAATAAAAACATCGATATGGTCAATCTGTGACTAAGGAAACACATGCAGTAAGTACACCAGGACACTTGCTGTATTATACTCCCTCCGTGTTGGAGTGGCTGCTAGCCCTTTCATTGTCCTTGGGTATCACAAACACTTCAGTCGTACTAAGATGCAGCTCTTATTGACTCTATTTTCTGTTTCTTTTAAATCATCATAGAGTGCTCACACTTGCAGATGTCAGCACCAAGCCTAGATTAGCCAAAATACCAAATGCTTGAGAAAAAAAGATTTATAACTAAGCTTTATTAACTTACCAGATTGACTTCAACCTCAACTACAATGACGTATTCAGCCAAAAGATTTTCTTTCATAACATATGTAAAAGATAACTGTCGACAAATAACACTGAGGTGTTACACACGCGCACATATATGTACATATACACATTTTAGATTTTACATTCATTTTAAATCTAAAATGGTATTTTCTAGACTTAGGTTTCTTAGAGCTTTGCCAGCTTCACCCTCCCAAGAGTCTGCATAAATGGCCCAGCAAAGCCTTGAACGAAGCACCAAAGTAGAACAAATTGCACTACTAGATCACTTACTCTCTAATACTGCCTAAGCCACTAATGTGTTTGCTTCAGGAGCTACTAGGGAGAGGTATATACAGATGTATCATCCTCAAGTCTTGTCCACTGCTGCATTTAACATCATGAGCGATGCATTTTTCTGCATTATTACCTTGTGGCCTAGAATTTCTTTAAAAGGATATTCATACAAGAAGTATAAGATACACGACGACGCTGCTGACAAGCATTAAATTCCTAATGCGCTCCCTACCTTTTTCAGGTTTGCAGTTGATTAGACATAGGGGATTTACTGTGTGACATTATCTATCATGCAAGCACTTTTCATAAAATGCTTGAAATTTCTAAAACCTCTGCCACAGCATAAAATAAAAATAAAACCAATACTCCACGTTTTGTTAAAGAAGACAAGAATTCATCATCAAACACAGTGGTACAATCTGCTTCCATTTCAAGTATCAGCATATTTTTTTGTAAAGAAGAATGAAATGGTATATTTAATAAGATCTCTGTTCAGCCCCTGATGTAATATCAGTAATGTGGAACCATCCCTTCCTTCAGCTACAATAGTGAAATTCCGCTTGTGGTTCATACCAGCTGAAATTACTCAAGTAAAACAGTGACCTCACGAAACTCAAAATCTGTGCTTTTAACAACAGCAGATTATTGTCCATGTCCCATCCACTGCTTTTTGGAGATGAAGATTTTAGATGGACACCATTGATCTTCTCCCAGGCATACTACAAACATACAAAATTGATATTCCATGCCACAAATTTGTCTTGGAAATTATTCCATGAATAATTCGTGGAGGGGTCTGATTCACACCTAATACACCAGTCATCCATGGTTCGTTCACGTGATGGCATTCTGGTTTTAAAGGATTTCTTTGATGGCAGGCTGCAGATTTTCAGTTTGAAGTTGGAACACACACAGCATTGACAAACTTAAACATGACTACTATTCTTTTTAATGAGGCACTTACACTTTCCTTTATGACTAGCTTGTCCTCATCCTTTTTAATTTATTGCAGTATTAACTGGGTTTGCCTAAAAACAGTGTCTTAGGAAACTGTCTCAGTCTTGTGAATTTCCTCCATGCTATGCCTCCTGCTTTCCCCATCCTCTCCTGACATGTCTTCTTTGTTACACAGTTTTCATGGCAATTTCCCAAGTCTCTTGTGACATTACTAGCAGTCTTACACACACACACACAAAAAAAAAAAAAAAAAAAAAAAAAAGCAATTTCTGGTGCATATTTTAGGGTCAAATTAGCTGTATCAATAGTCATTCTTAATTGCTCTGTTTTGCATACAACACACTAGCAGTCCCTTTATACATCATTAACATCCTCTCCAAACTAGTAATGCTCTGTTAATTTTTTTTCAATCTGGCCAAATATTCAGAGGGGTTTTTTTCATTTTGTTTTAGATTCGATCTGCTAAAGTGGAAACTATTTCACTTATTAACAGATTGGGAAACAGGAGATTTTCTGAAATTTCCAGAATCTCAGCAAATGTTTTAGTTGCTGGTTTAATTAAACTGCTGGGCTTCACGGCAAGTTACATATTTTAGGTCTCGTTGCGTTCTCATTAAACTGCCTATTTTTTACATCACTGATATTTTTAGTTATAATATTTCCTATTCCGGTCTAGACCTCAAATGAACCATCAACTAAGGTCACTTTCAACAAGCCACAATAACTTTTTAAGCCCTTTTTCTTTTTGTCCAGTAGACTGTACACAGTTTTGGTGTTGTAGACTTCTTTTCCATAGTATTTCCAGAGTCAATCCACACTTACTCTGCAGTTTTGGGCTCTGCTAGAGGTCCCAATAAGCTAAGGTCCCAGTAAAGTGAAGATGCATGAATTCCTAACATTTGCTACCCAATTATATTGTTTTTCTGACAGGATTTTGATAGCTTTTGAAATAGAAGACAAGAAGATTTCAATATTCCCAAGTATTTTAGAGACTGTTATGTAATTATGTATTCAGTGGCATGGGCAAGCACTGTTTTAGAGAAAAAGCTCTTACCCTAGCAACCTGTTTCTCTGTCTCATTTCGAAGAATATACACATAGCAATAAATTGCAATTTATAGGAGGACAGTAACAATGCCATTAATCAAGGATGTCTAGACTCTTTCCTCTAAAGACCAAGAAAAAGTCTCCATTCTAAACCAGCAGGATTTTGGCTTTCATTCTGTTATTAGAAATACAGTTCTCTATGATTCAGACAACTAATCTCACTATTTGTGCAAAAAAGTATCCGTGTAGTTAGATGTTTATTTAAGAAGAAATGTTTTTTGAGTGAAAAATAATGATTTAGCAGAGAAAATCAAGGGCAATTAAAGTTATGAACCTTCAAAAAGTAAGGCAACACACACCTCAGAAAAACCTTTCAGTACTACTTAAACCCTGACTATGATGTATTTCTAATCCTCTAGTGAAGTTCAAATTAGACATGGGAAACAGCTTTTTGCTTGGGAAACTATCTTTGTTTTCTTCTTAAAAGAATCTAATGCAATGCAATCTGCTTGATTTTTCTCTGTTGATAGGGGTTCTGTTTGCAGCACTGAGGACAAAGTGCTTGCACAGGACAGCACTGGGAAGTGAGTAAACCTCTGAGTCTTGATGGTCTGGAGTAAAGAGAAATGAGATCTCCTGGAGAATAGACATGGCATCACAGGGAGAAGACAGAAAACAGGCAGGTCAGGGGCTGGACGCCGGACAGTGGGAAATGGAAAGCAGAGGCAGAAGCCAAGCTGGGCACTGCAGCTTAATCTTGCCTGAGGCTGGCAGCATGCTCAGAGCCATGTTTTGGGGTTAAGAGGACACAACTCTGCCACAGCCACAAAGCAGGAACAGCTTTTTGAACAGGTCCCTGCAAAGAGGGTGCAGGGAAATGGCAAGGTCTGAGGTGAGTGGGGCTAGGGAGAGGGACTGAGGCTTGCAGAGTTCCAGTGGCAGGTCAGCGGCATCGATGGCAGTGCAGCAAGACAATGAGACTAATCCAAGCAATTTTTTTTCCTGTTTTCAGGGAGGCTGATGAGTGTACACCAGAGTAGGAACGGCAGATTTATAGAAGAGTGGAGGTGGGAAACGTAAGAGGTTTTAGGTAGATTTATTTTAAGAAAGTGATGGAATATCCAAGAGGAAATGTCAAGGAAGGAGCTGGGTATACAACACTGGAGGGGAAATCTGTGAATGATTTGCAAGTCTAGTTACTAAAAATAACATGACTAAGTCTTTTGACTGGGAAAATGGGGGGAGATGAGGGATGTCAAGTCCAGAGCCCGGTGCGATGGGCTGCAATCGAGCCAGGCAGCAATGCTGCCAGCGCAAGAGTTTCTCTGGGGGTCACCTCCTCGCCACCCAGCAGCACAGCTCAGGGAGAGCTCTGACGAGAAGTGCTGACAAATGTGCTCTTCTGCACCTGGGGTCTTAAACAAAGAGCTGGTTACTGTAGGGTCATGAAGTCGATACAGTCATGTCTTCAAAAAAAGAAAAGGAAATCCACTACTTGCCTGTGTAAAACAGCAAAGCACCAAGTCAGCAGAAGACTACTTCACCCCCTGCCCTGCTCTGATCCTGTTGCCATGTTCTCCAAGTCCCACAAAAGGAAGAGGACACGGTCTACCATTAAAATGCACCTTATTCCTCTTTGGCAACACCTCCTTCCTTAAAGGTATTCAGAGATCTCATCAATCTGTGGAGGAAAAAAGGTAATGCAGGGCCCTGCTTCTGCACTCCCTGGGATTACAAGCATCAACCATGGTTTGATCTGAGTGGTGACTCTGCCTTCTGCCTCTGCGGCTCCGCTCTTTGGATCAGAAAAACCCCAAACCTGTTAGACTGTTCTCAGAGCTGATGAGTCAGAAAAAGCACCAGCCACACTTGTCTCCCCATATTGAATATATATATCTATCTTAAAAAACTCACAGTAAGGACAAAGATGCCCCGACCTCATCTGGGAAGGATTTCAGCATTTCACCATGTCAGTTGCGTTACAGATTTGAAAAAAAAATCACAATAGCCTCTGTTGCCAGGTTTTTAAGACTTTTATAGATAAACAAAGCACACATTTTATCTTGAATTTCCTGGGCAAATTAAAGCTTGCAGAGAAGTAGCAGTCCACAGGACAAAGGGCAACTTTGTTATGGAGGGCTGTATGCCTAAATTTACCGCCAGATTAACAACTTTGTATGTCTGCAGTCACCCTTCTGCTATTCCAACCCAGTATGGAAATTGAAGATTTAAGTATTTGCCAAATATGCATTCAACCAAATGTTGAAATGAAAGAATAAATGCACTCGTAGTGTAACAGCATACACAGATATTTCATACCAAGTAACCAAGAGTTACTAGATTTGCAAAAGTTGAAGGTCAGAATAAAATATGCAACTTTGGGGAAGTGGAAAGAATGTAAGAACAAGGAGTTAATATCAGGCATATTTATTGTTTTTAAAAAAGCCACCTACAGTAAAAGCAGTCATTTAATCATGTTTCACAACATATCTCCTAGACAGCAAACAACTGCACCACCACAGCTATAGGAAATTCAGAAAAATGTTTAACAAAATTTTTGGCAAGTAGGTTAAAATTGCAGCTATATGACTTCAATACTATGACTTCAAACTAGTAGAAAAGGAATGATTCCAGTGATCTTTTTTTTTTAATAAAACATATCTTTAGTCCTCATATATTAGCTAGTGAATTTGGACTTGAGAAATGTAACTTCATACAAAGACTACAGTGAACTGCATAAAAATCTGTCTTACAGTTTTCCAGTCACATTAGTCACGGGTATAATTCAGATGAGAGTTGCAACTTCAAATTTAAATAATTTTTAAGGGGAAAAAAATGTCTAATCAACTCCTTATGAGTTACATAAAATGTAATTCAGGTAGTACCTTAAAATTTTTATGTACATTGTTTTTAAAACATTTCTGTAGTTTTCTGGGCCTTTCTCCTATGAAAGAGAAATTCGGTTGTGCCAGATCCATGTCTACATCTATAGGAAAGTTGACTAATGAAACTCCATCTCCCCATAACGGTGGCAAAGAAAGTAAGAGGGGGAACTACACATAGCACCTATCAACATACATTTCTCCCTTTCTTGTGTGCATATAGATCATCGTCTAGGAATGTAGGAAAGACATGTAAAAGGTGTGAAGGCTGAGATTAGACTTTGTCAAAAATCACCCTTCCTTCATCAGGCTGCTATAGCAGCAATGGCATCAGGCATCCTGCCCTGGGTGCGAAAGAGGAAAATGTGCCCTGTCCATTTATTTGACTCCTGGTATTCGCTGGCTCTGGCAGCTCCCCATAGCAAATATTTTTTTACATGAAAGAACCAGGATTCTCAGAAGCACTTGGAGGCACAGTCTGAGCAGGAGACCTCCTGGTCTAATGTGGCACACAAACATGACTGAACATGAGCTCAGTGCACAAGACAACAGCAAATGCAGGAAAACGTTTACTCTGTAGCATGATCCATCACTATAGTGGTCTCTGGAGTACAGCCTTTCCTGAAGTCTATACCGACTACATCAACACAGGCAGGAGTTCAGATAGCAATAACGGGCAATGCCTTCCACTGCTGCAGTTCAAGCAATTGAAGGGAAAGAGGATAGACTTGTGATTTGGCAAATTCACAGCTCAGCCATTGGACTTCCTCCGAAGATGCACCCTGTAAATACACAGACTTGGCAGTAACTGGTGGACACATATGCACCTCTGGGCTTGGCAGGGCACCAAGAGTTGACTAGCAATGGAGCAAGCAAGACTCAAAACAGCCAAGGAAAGGTAGAAAGCACATTTCTGAACAAGGAGAGAGAGCTTGTGGGTAAATGTTGCTGAAAGAAACCTGGGATGTGAACAAAGGACCTATTGACTATTTGATTCCTCCTGTGCTAGCAGAGATGAGACTCTGAAAATAAACTAGACTGTAGTGACAAGTAGCAGACCCCATCAGCTTCTCTCCTCAACAGGAAAAAAAATGGTTCCAGCTGTTTTAATTAAAAAGAGACACAACCATTATCATGTCTGATTTTTTCAGAAGAAAGCAGTGAAATTCATACATCAAAATTAATTGCATCTCTAAGTCCAGTGGGCTCTCTACTGCAGTTAGGAGGCTTAGTATATTATCCTTGGAAAGTTGACACTGCCACACGACCACCTTCTAAAGACCTTTATTCTTGTTGTTATTCAGTTCCCTCAAGCTCCCTTTAAGGATAAAAGCCCCACATTTCTCACGTTGGAATGCAATGTGGCTTTGGCAGGGTGGTCCCTGGGGTGGGAGCAGGGCAGAGTGCCTGTGGCCTCCCTCGGCTGGGAAATGACCCTCAGCCAAGTGACGCAGGAACACAGCTGGATTAGGAGCAAAGAGGCAGCACTGGCTAAAGCTCTGAAATCATCAGATACATACTACTGCTTCTTGCTCAAATACATCATACACAAGTATTAGTCCTGAGCAAGACCAGCATGGCAGCAGCCACAGGCTTGAAACAGTGGGAGACGAACACAAGTATCTCCTTCACAGAAACTGGCAACCAACATCCAGAGCAGGACTGAGTCTCACAGGCTGTCTGTAGAGACCACTAAAGGCAAAATATGGCACCAAAATAAATTTGGGATGACTTTATGGTGACTTTTTATGACTAGCTGCTTAACCAGTCTTTCACCTCATCTGGAAAAGCAGTTTCTTTTGTAAACCTCATGTGACACAGGGACAAGATAAACTGTGTTTCAAATGACACCACAGGATTAACCAGACCAATGTGAAAATACTGAGGCAAATGGCCTTGGCCATCTCCAGAGATGCCCTTTTTTCCACACAAACAAGCATAAAATTTGAGAATTATAAATGCAACCTGGAAACAAGTTGGGTTTGAGGTTTCTAGACTGTAATTAGCAACACAGCTGTTGTTCTGCAAAACTAGAAAACCCCAATTTGCTCAAGAGCTGTCTCTCCTACAGCTTCCAAATGCCCTCACACCACATCACAGCTCATGCAATCCACCCTGAGGATTCCCTCAGCTTAAAGACAAGAACCCTTTAGCCCTTCCTCCCTAAAACACCCCCAGTGCATTTCCATCATCTCTAAATTACCCTGGACAACACTCTCACTACTGCCGTAGCAATATTTGCTACCTATCACACAGAGTTTGCAGACAGATTAAAAAGAAAGAGTCTCTGGTGCTTACACCAGAACTACACGTGTTGATTAACCAGGTGTTCGTCATCATAGAGAAAGGATAAAAGCGGAGTTTCTTCCCGCCTCTCCATCACCCGGCACATAAATGCACTTGCCCATCAATCACCCACTTGCAAAAAATATATAGGAACTTCATATTCTAAATATTTCTATGCCTCTATCAAATTTAGTTAAAATTGATCAAAAGGTTAAAAACTACAGAGAGAAGGGGAAGGCGGCAGCTGCCAGACACAGCTGCAGGCAAACTGCATGCTGCACAGGCTTACTGCCTCAGACACTCTGCCTGCAGTTATGAAGGGTAATTTCTTAAGCATCAAAAATCCTCAGCTAATCGCAACAGCCCCAGCTCCACTGAATGAAAGGGAGTTTACCAGTACAGACCCTCTCACAAACTGCCTCCCATCTTTATTCCCAGAAAAAGGAATAAAGAGCAATAACTAGCCGCAAGTTCTGTGGAAACACTTCTAGTTCTTTGGTTTTTAAGCACATAAGACATGAAGCAGCTCGCCACAGATCTTAACTATCAGTGGTGTATACAAGCTTCAAGAGTTCCAGGAAGAAAAATACTGTTTTTCTTTCCTTTGTGCTCCATTAAACTTCAGTGTTAACTGGGAGAAAAGACCCCTTTGGCAAACATTGGTCAATATGACCACTAGAGTTGGTGAATTTTTCTGAGATTAGCTCCCGGCAAAGCAAGCAGCCGTGAGAGTATAGTTGATATGAAGACCTTGATATGGGTGCACGAAGGAAAACACTTCTGCTTACTCTGGTCAGGAGATGTCTACAACCAGTGCTGGTACCAACAGGTGCACAAGCCGGTGCTGACATTTAACTGTATGTTGCTGAAAGGGACATTTCGAGAGTGAAGCTGCAGCCACACAGAAGAGAAGAGATAGGATTTAATTTTCTGCACGGGGTGGCTGTGGAAAAGCCACCTGGAGCACGATTCACCTTGCTGAAATGTAACCATCTAGAAATTGGCATTTGCTCTGAATTTGCTGCCTGTGGTTCCTCCCTGGAGAAGAGGGAACGGCACCTCCAGCAGGTACCCCCGTCCTGTCACTCCATCATGGAAGATGGAGAGAGAGACATTACAGCTGTTAGAAGAAAAGTATTCAGACAAACTTGAAACTTTCCACTTTTTAGCTCTTCTACTTTCCAGGTCTAACTGAATAGTTATAGATCTAAACAGTATTCAAAAACTACAGTAGTTCACAATCTGGCCCTGTGTTTTTAAGGTACTACTCTTTTGAAATGTAGACATGGGATTTTACATGAATTATATCTTTTTATTCCACTCTCTGGTAATATAATATAAATTATTTCAGTTAAATCTGTCCTTCATGTAGTTTACTTTCTCTCAAAAACAAACAACATTCTTGTGAAGTCAAAAAGTGAAACGGAAAAAAAAAATCCTTCCAAAAGTTTGAAGTTTTAAAGACTGTGTAAAACGACTTCAGATTGTGCTATGTTACATGTGTCTTATTACAGTGTCTGAAGATCTACAAAAACACTAGAAAGAAAAAAATATATCAATATGGTACAGAAACTGCAAGCTCAGTTAAAAAAATAAAACCTAACACTGAAGATTCAGGAAATATAAAGTCTAACAGATTAAGTAACTGATTTAGTTAGAAAATAAGCAAAAAATGTTAAAATAATTTTACTTGAGGCAAGAAAACAAACTGCACTGCTTAAAATATAACCATCTTAAACTATAATTTAATGAATTTTCAATGAATTTCATGTATTTGGTCCTAAGCCAACAGCTATTAAATGGTTTGGGGAGGTTACGTTGAAAGTACGGATTGGTATTTAAACTATAATCATTCTTCAAGTACTACATGGAATTACCAAAATCCTAATCAACAGGCATAATTTGTGTCCACCAGCCACAGCCAAGGGTCACAGTGATATCATGATGAAGTGCTATTAGATCATTACTGAAAAAACCTGCTTAAACAGAGTAGTAATATCTTGCTTTATGGAGCCAATGGACCGTGGCAGTATTTCTCACTACATGATACAAACTTCATATTCTAGAATTCATATTTCAGAATGCTCGCTTCAGCTTTAAGATCATATTACCATAGCTGTAAGATCAGTTACACTGTGATAAATGCAGACACAGTTGTTATGGCTTTAAGGCTTTTTATGCATCATGGCTTTAAGACTCCCAGTACACAGTAAAAAAATTCTACACATGCATACGGACAAGCCAGTTGAGTTGGCTTAACCCCATGGGAAATGTATTTGGTGGACTAGTCTGAGACTAAATTTATCAGGGTCCAAAAGGATATTAAATCAAGTCTCCACAGTTCAAAATATAATGCTCACTCAAAACACAATCTATGGAACTGATTCTAAATAAAACTTATTAATTCATTTCTCCCACAATCTGCACATCTGTTATTTTGCTGTCCTTTTTGTCAGATTTTATGTGCATCATAAGATATAAAATCTGCATTAGCCAATCTGCTATGGAAGACAGTTTATGAGAGGCCCTATGCCCCATAGTCATTTACAGGTTAGATGTGATGACCCAGAAGTCCTCTCCCAGCTTTACATTCCTGCAGAATACTGGTATAACCAGAAGAGCTGAACACAACAGCTGGCCAGAACAGAGGGCATCAGCAAAGGCTCTGGCATTTCCCAGCTGAGAAAACAGCATTTCACCACAGGTCGTACAGCAAACACACAGGCTACTACCAGAGGAAATCAAATATTTGAACAAGCAGAGTGATGTATTTCAGTCATGCGTGAAGGGAAACACAGTGAATAAGAATTATACAATGCCACCATGAACCTGCCCTTAAGAGACACAAACCAGTTTATTCTGAATGGAATAGAGTCAGCAAACACAGAAGTACAAATTATGTTTTTTCCTGAAGTTGGAGGGAGCATAGACAATTTTCCAAGAATCATAAAAGAAAGATTAAAAAACACTAAAAGAAGGAGTAGGCCTGGATTCTTCTGTGGAAGAGTCCTCTTTAGTTTACTTTTAAAAGACCAAAAATTAAAACAGATGCACTCCGGTTTTGGTCACAGACTGATATTCCAATCATTCCAAGGTTGGCAAAAGAAGATGTAAGAGGTTCAAATAATGCAAAATAAAAGAATAGGAATTCACAGGGATGTCTGATGTTCACCACTGCAGTATGAGAGTGGCTAATCACGTAACAGAGCTTGTCTATAAAGAGGTCTTCAAGAAACACTGAGGTTGTTCAAGTGCACAGATCTTTCTGATCAGAAGCAGGGAAAGCTGGTTTACTATTTAAATTCTGATAGAGCTAAGAGAAGGAGAAGCAGCTGATTTTAGTTTTTAATGAATACGTGGTGCATTCCTCTTGACCACAGGTTACAGTTCTGGATAAAGGGAATAATGAGGAAAAATAGATTCCATCTGATGAAGGGGGAAAAGCATCCTTGAATATCAACTTGACAATCTCAGAAGTCTGTTTTGAACTAGTTTTGAGGGGTATAGCGATAAAAGCCCATATGGAAGTAAAACCAGCAAAAAACTACAGATCAAGCAGATTGGAATTTGAAGTGTGGAGGCCAGAAATCAGACTAGGCCACGGCAGACTAGGAACAGGACACCAGACAAAACTTTGAGAGGCTGGGTTTCTGGAGAACACAGGCAGATGACTGTGCAGCCACAGCTCCCTCTTGCACATACACCAGCCCTACCTCACCTTACCTTGTGGACCATCTCTCCCACCAAACATACCCTATGTAGGCATATGCAGACCATGTCATTCTACAATAACACACTGTCCGCAGCCCACTTCTACCCAGAAGTCAGATTAAGGCCTTGAGCAGAAGAAATTGGCCTTTCAGATCCCACACAGGAGGGCTATACAAACCAGGAGGCAGTAGGCTGAGCAAGTCCACACTGGTATTTTATCCACAGCGCTACTGGAACAGACATATTCACGCTAGAAGCTGCCTCTTCCGATTTCTCTGCTTCTTTATCTACATTTAGCATTGATGGCATGGGGATTTAGTTCAATTCATAGTTCTGCTGGGCCGAAAGACTGGAGGAGGGAGACCAGCAAGCCCAGGGTTAACAGCCTGTGTGCTAGAATATCAACTTCAGAAGAGTCCAGCTGATCTACAGACCAAATTCCAGAACCCAGTCACCCTGTCACCCTGCTGATTACTAAGAATGATTCAAAGAAGTGATCCCTGGAAACGGACGTTGCTCTGCATCCCACAAACCTATTGTAGCAGGATATTACAGTGTGCAAAGCCTCGGTGTCAAATGTGGCTTGATGAGACATATGAGCCCACAACATTCAACAGGTCACCATGGTTAAGCTAAATTTCACAGAAGTGTATCCTTGTAGTGATAAGACTCAGGTGTGTGCTTCCTCTGACCTGGATTACCTTTGCAAAGGAAATGAGCTGTCACAGTCCAAAGCAGAGCCCAAGCACACAGCAACATAAAAGCAGATTAATCAGGAAATCAGCCCTGAAGTGCAAAGCTGAGAACACACCAATTTGATGGTATAGATGTATTTATCAGTATTTGGTGGAACAAATCCAGGCAGGATGTAAATTTATTTAGGAAGAACATTCAAGGAAAAAAGAAAACCACTGAAATATATACATTGGAAATATGAACTTCTGTGAAGTTTTGCTGAATATCTTTACATGTAGATGAAGGGGAAAGACCAGAGGCAGGATCATTGCCCGGATCCAGTCCTAGGTACATGTTCTTGAGAGAGACTTAGATGAAATTGTCTTGGGAAGTTATCAAGAGCAAGGTAAGGGGTTGGGAATTAAATTCACTGAGTAGCCGCTGTAAAAGCAACATGTAGGACAATGAAAGGTTTAGGAATGTGCTGAACGACAATAAGGCAGAGAACAGTATCAGATGGTTATCTGTGACTTCATGAAGCTTCATCTTCATTAATAGGGAGGAACTTATAAAGACAAAATGAAAAGGAGTGATTACCTTCTAAGGTACCTAGATCTTACACTGAACTTTCATTCTATGACAACAGTAACAATGCAGGCTCAAAGCACTTTCTAGATCAATGACTGATGTGTTGTTTTTGGATAACCCCTGTGATGAAAGAGGGAGTTTAACAGACAAATTTTCAAAATATCTATACTAAGTATGAATAGTTGTCCTCAGAGGAATGAATAAAATAGAAAATCCAGTTTAGACAACATAGACAACATCTTAGAAATGTAATGCATTAAAAATATTTTAAAATTGAACATTTACCCAGATCCTTAATGAGTGATAATGCTTCCCATGATATAAATGCTCCACCACCATCATCCATAGCTCCTTGACCAACATCCCAGCTGTCCAGATGTCCACTGACCAATACAATCTGGAAAAGCAATTATGAGAAAACATATCTTCATGAAACCACTGAATCAGAAAAGTCAGTTTAGCTTTTAAGCATTTTAATGATTCTGTCATAAATTTGAATTTTTAGTTTAGAAGGGGAGGAAGGGAACATTTCAAATAAAACTAAAACATTGTTCTCTAGTCACTGAATATAAATCTGGGATGACCAAATGCATCCTACTGCTTTAAACCACTGCCTAAATCAAACTAGATATGCTGTGAGAAATGTTTAAATGCAAAGTTTTGTCTTGTACATTAACAAAGTGCATACTTTCCAGAGATAGAGGACTACTACATTGCAGAATGGCGAAAATTTCTTTCATAGTTAAGCTGTCTAAGCCCTTAGGCATGAAATTCGACTAACCCTATTTTTGGGTGCATAAGGAAGAAATATGAACTTACACTGAAGTGTTCCCAGACAGAGGTTGTTGTTTTATTAGGTATCTATGGTACTTGTCACAGAGGACTTCTAATTTATTACTGGATCCCCTATGTGCTACAACAATGACAAGGTATTTTATAGTTCCATTAGTCATAAGGATATTTTAAATTAGAAATGACATGGTAGCAAGTCGCAGATGGGTTGTCTGCAAAGAAAGTTTTGTGGCTGCAGTAGAGTATAGCAGTATATGTATCTCCAGAAACACACACTTTCAGATCTGAACTCTTCAAATGTCAACAAGCAGCATCAGACCAATTCCAGAAGTGAGACAGTTCCCTAACTGGACCTGAAGCTGAAGGGCTGATGGATCTGTGATTGCAATGGAGAGGTCAAGGAGGGACAAGAACTCTGGGCCAAGCAGGCAGTGTGGCAAAATGATGCAACAGAACAAAAACAAGAGCAGTGAGCCACTGCAGTGCCCCAGGAATCTCTGAAAACTGGTACCAGTAAAGAGTGCCCTTGGGATAGGGTGTAAGTGGAAGCAGACAACCTATGACAGCTCAGCACTGAGGAAAAACAAAGAAACACTGCAAGCATCTGCCTGTGTCCTGCCCAGAACTGGCCATACATGAAGGGATGCTTCCCGCTCTCTGGTCGGCTAATGTCAAACAGGTCTCAGAGCTGGAGGATCTAGAAAAAGGTGAAAAATACTCATTCCTCCGGACACCTGCTTCTTCCTAAGGGATAAGACTCTCCTGGCATATCATCTCAGCTTTCATTCATCACAGGACAACTACTCTAGCACTGAAAATGAGAACATAATGAGCTTTTCCTTTTATCACCCCTGGAGGGTGAGCGCCTATGCTGTCAAGTGTGTAGCTAAGATTGGAAGGAACTAACTTGGGGCCCAGGCATGAAGACCTCTATCTTCCCCTTCACATAAAAGAAATCTTAGTACATTTTCACTAGTTATTAAAAATAACGGACAAACAGATCATGGCAAGCCAAAAAAGCATCAAGTGCTCATCAAACAACCATGCTTTTTCATTCAACCAAATACAAACTCAGGCAACACAACTAAAAGGTCCCTTTGTATTAAACAAGGACCTGATAAATTACTAGTCATATCCATTGTATTGCCATATGTCCAACCAGAATGTACCAAAGCCCTTCAAGTTTAGAAAATACGCTATGAAATGTTTATAAATATGTGTATTATAAAAAACAGAAGTGGCATGCCTTAGAAGCTGGAAAAGCCTGGGATTAAAATCTGAAGAGCAGCTTTCCTTCTCAGATGTTTCTATTCTTTTCTGCTTATCCAGTCTTAACTCAACATGCGCTTGCTTTCCAGCACAGACTGATTTTCTTGGTAGCAGACAGATATGGTGCAGCCTTGATTTCAAAACTCCCCTCCTTCAAAAGCACTTAATTTTGGATGGCAGGCCCTTCTGTAACAGCCTCAGATTTACTCAGGGGGTATTCCTGCAATTTAATGTCATGATCCTCCCAGGCCTGGTGTGAAAGACTGCAAACAGCACATTTTTCAGGGACACTGCCCTGCAGTAGAAGTAATCTGTGGCAGCCCTCTGCTACAATAGCAACATAGCTTGAAACCAGATAATCTAAGAAAAGCCATGCCAGCTTTAGAGGTAGAAACCTTTCTGCAATGAAAGCACAACGAAGTGCTCACTGCGGTAGTCCTTCCTCTTTTTGTTTTCTTATAAGGGAGAACTAAGCACACACACATGCTTGCAGGTGATGAAGGCAATGCATGAATGAACTCTGCTTTGAGAGCTTGGGATGTACGTGTAGCCCCACTGCAACCTGCCTATGGAGGACAGAGCTCAAACAACATCACACCTTGCAGCCGACTGATGCAGACTCATTACTGTTCCCTCAATAAGGAATTTGCAAATAATAATAATTTTTTTAAAAGAACAGAAAAGGCTCTCAGTGTACACGCAACTGTCTGTGGTATAAAGGATGTCTATTCCACAGTGGCAAAATTGCCACGTGGTTTGTTCTTGAAGCAAAAACTGGTTTCAGGAAGATAACTATTCACTCTCCTGGGAAACAGTTTCAAGCTGAAGTGAATTTAGAACAAGTTTGTAAACTCACTGAGAGAGAACCAAGTTTACAATCAAAGTGATGCCTTGTCTTTAGCAGTGAAAGAATACCTCACTAATACTGTTCCCTGGCAGCAATCTCAACATGAGCTTCTGAGAGGAAATTACTCCTCATTTCTGTGAAACAACACATTGCAACAGCAGGAAATTCTGAATCAGAAGAAGGTGGTGTAATCCCATTTGGGGTTACAGACTCCAATCATAAAGCCAACTCCAGAACATTACAGCAAAACAGATCAAGGTTCAAGTGGATTGAGAAAGTGAGATAATTTTATGCATGAACTTTTACTTAAATTTACTTAAGCTGATGCCAAGGGTAATTACATAAATACAACCAATGTACTTCTATGTGAAAGTTTTTTTCAGAACAGTTGTCTTTTTAAACTATCATGCTTTTGAAGCAGCTGCTAAAATGAAAGTTTCAGTTATCCTGCTGATAGCTAGCCATAAACATTCTTAAAATAAGACACAGTCATAAAAAAACAAAACTACTATGTTTATCATGGTCTTTAAGCAGATATAATGTGTCCAGGCAACGAATGGAAATACTTCTGAAATTCACTCTAAACCACTATATTATTTAAAATAATATAAAATAATAGTAGTATAATTCTCTGTACAGGTGGGCTAATAACAAAGACAGTTAAAGCTTTCAAGGACATAAGAGTATTGCATTTTCCACATTACTTTCAAATCTGTTGTATGGTTCTCAGTTCCAAATCTACACATAGACTAATCACTTACATTTGCACAAAACATTCCTACAGAAATGTCAGCACATGCCAACAGAATGTAAACACTGCAAAGCAATGTAAGTAAGTATATGTAAGTGTGTTTGTTTTAAAAAAACCACAAGCAACTGTATAGGACAGTACAAATACAGCAATACACATTTGCCAAATTGACCAAAAATAAATTTAGGATAAGGCAGCTTGCATGCAACATGACAACTTAAGATTTGGCTTTCCTGCAGTGACACAGCTAAGAAATGCTACCCTAGGCACAGTCCCGAGACAATACAACAGAAGTGAATCTGCAGGAAACATTTCAAATAGAAGATGAGTTATTCTATTTCCTTCTGCACCAGCATTAGACCTCTGTTGGATACCTTTAAGTCTTGCCCAGCATTTCAATCAAGCATATCGAAATATTTTAAAAATTATATTATATTTTACATATTTATATAAACATATATTTATATATTTTATATTTTAAAACCAAGAAGATTAGGAAGAGGAACCACCCATTCACATACATTTGCATATGTCATGGAGTTATCCTTTTCTAACCAGGATGGTTTTTGCCACTAAAAAATAATCTCCTATTCCATAGTCACACATGCCTCTTGCATTTGCCACACAGTAACTTCATAAAATGTAGGTGAACTACTTTCTGCTTGGTTTGAGGGAATTTTAATGAAAGTCTACTCCACTTTTGTTAGTCTCTGCAATCTCACTTTCTCCTGTAGAGGTATAATGCAAAGGCTTATTTCTATGCAACATTAGAGATCATAAATACTAAACATTAGAAAAGAACTGTAAGTAACATTTACAATAACAGAATTTAATCTAGAATAACATTTGTATCAAGTTGTGAAAACCACCATGCAAAGTTATTTCATGTCACTGAGGTAGATGGTAATGGAAGAGTAATGAAGTAATCATTCATCTTTGCTCTGCATGGATGAAGAAGACTTCATGGATCGAGGTTAGTGCCCACAAAGTAGGACCTCAGTTGATGAAATCTGGCTATTGACACATTCTCTTAGAAAAGCTTAGTAATAACTTTCATTATCCAAACCACTGAAAAGCGTTTTTCCTTACATCTTCCTCCAGCAGACAGGGAAGATAAGGATCACCTTAACTTTCATGGAGAGGACAGAAAACTTAAACAAGGATCACATACACAGAGAATGGGATAACCTAGAACTAAACAGGATATTAGAACCAGATCAAGCATCTTTAGCCAAGACGCATTCAAACTCCGAGTGTCTGTATGCCAAAACTTCAAGCTAAAACAGTGAAGTGCTCTAGACTGTAACTTAAGTTCTTTTCAACTGCTCATCCACATTTTCAGCCAGATATTGTCAAGAATGAGTCGTTTGCTCAGGCAGCACAGGTCTATGGTGTTCCAGCCCAGTTCCCAATTACCTGGAAACTCATGAAAAGCATTTCTACTCAAATTTTTCTGGTTTGTTTTTCTCCAGTTTGCTTCTAAATAGGTCCATCTTAAGCTCTAGGTACCACAATAAGGTCTTATATTATTTGACTGGGTATTTTTTCTGTGTGAATCCCTTCCCATGCATGAGATATTTATACAATACATAGCTTACACATATGAATACCAGATACAGCTGATTTGTGCTTGGACCAAAAGTAGAGGAAAACAGAAGTCAGATAAGAATTAGGATCCCCTATTCAATCCAATCAAAAAGTTGCCTATAAATTCTCTCCTTCCCCAGATATTCATTACTCTTTTTATTCACACAAACATTCTCTCACTTACAATTTCCTATCTTCCCCAGTCTCAAACAAAATTTCTGACACTAACTAAACCATGACTGAAAAGCTCTTGATCACAACTTAATCCCAGCACCAAATTCAGGCCTGTGCTGCTAAGCATAGGGAGTACATTCTGAGTAATCTATCCATTTGGATAGCATGATAACTATGAACTGCCAGATGGCTTCAGTTTATAAGGATCTAAAGATTTTCTTCATTTCACTGTGTTAACAGCATGAGAACAACGGAAAAGAGAAAGGCAGCATATCATGTACCTAACTAGTAGGCAAATAAAACAGCTGACAGGACTAAATTTAAACCCATCATGTTTAACTTGCCTTCAAAACTATGATTAAATAAAGTCTTCATATACACAGATTTGCAAATTAAGAGTACTAAATCTGGCATGGCAGTTTTAGGATGTATTAGCATCATCCACAGTAGTGCTTGCAAATATCTTCTGGAAAATGGCAACACCAAGAAATATGCTCTTCTACTGCTTACCCATGTAGCAAAACTGGCACTGGTGTTCTCAGCAACCTTCTTCTTTTAAAGTAATTCTTAATCTACAGACTGTATTCTTTTTCCCTTTTTTCAGGAAAAAGTTCTGTCACCTTAATGGAATAAAATGTTGGTGTGTAATTAGGTTTTTTGTCCTGACCGATTCTCTTCCCTATTCCACCTCAAACCTTTCTCTCTTCAACTCACACAGCAAAACAAATGACAAATGACAAATTAAGAGTTGTCAACTTGATACTTCGTGTCCAGGCAGAACCACATTCCTGTATACAAACCAACATTCCTCAAGTTTTAAAATATTTAGAATAGTTATTTATGTGCATCATGCAAATAACATTCTGTAAATCAATCCCTTGGCTTTTCCATCAAAGGCCTTCTGAAATCTAAACAATCAGAACTTGTAATCCTATGTGCTGTAGCAGCACACAGACTGGAGCAAATGCATCACACTTCATCTTCCTTTCTGGAATCCAACCCAGTTCTTTCAACAGCAGGATAGAGATTTGAAGGAAACTTCTCAAGCACTGCATAATAAAGATAACCATTTAAATAGTTCTTGCCGGGACACTGCATTTTGTATCTATACTACCATTATTTCAAGCTCAGCATCTCAACATTTAGGGAAGACAAAACTGACAAAGTTGAGTGCCCATCAGCAACATAGCACTATATGGCATGGGATTAGAATTAGATTTACATGCAAGGTTAGATATATATATAATATATATATAACTGAATATAAACTCTCCTGTATTTAAAAATGTGTGGTTCATTAATACCAGAAAAAACCACTTTGTCCAGTTATATTTAAACACAGGTCTACTCTATTGTGTGTAATTCCATCAACTTCAACAGCTAAATTGAAGCACAGAGCTATATCAGAGATACTCAGTTGTAAAAACCATTTATTTGGTAAAAACTCTTTTTGAAAGTCTACTCTGACCATTTCACAAATATTTGTTTTGGGTTACAAATGTGTGAAAAAAGATTTTTGAGTTTCTGCACTTGCCTTTAAGAAAACACTAACTGCCTCCAGTTAAAACTGCAATTGGATTAAATCATGTCCTAAATGTAAATCAGGAACATTACCACATTTAGTGGATTTTATTTTGTATATATAAGAATATTTTTTCAAATTAGTTTTTAGCTTTGGTATCCAAATAATATGACTTCATTGTGCAGCTCCTTTTATTAGATTTCATGCACATTAGAAATGGTTCTTATATAATCAGTCTAGCTGTCTCAACTAATTTACAGTCCTAAAGATACAGTGAAGTTCAGAAAGAAAAAATGATTAAAACAAAAAGTGTCTTTTCTACTTAATATGCAGTGTAGTAAGTCTTAAATTCCAGGCTTCCGATTAAATGATAGATCTGCACATGAAACAGAAGTGACTCACTTAGTCACACAAGAATCCAACCCTATTATTTCTAAAAAGCTGATTAACCTTCAAAGAGCCTCTGTGTCACAATATACAGTAAACTCTTTAAAGCTGAATCTCTACTTTGTAAAAGCGATTGAAAATAAAGTGTTCTCAGAAAGTATTGCAACCAAACCTCCCTGTTTGAAGTGAATCTCAAAACCACTGAGTAGTTAGAATAGCATAGGCTGGTATCATTTATGGCATATAGGACAGTGAAGGAGAAAATTATTCTGAAAATGAATTATTACTGATAAGGGAATTGTAGTAAAGGTAATGAGACATAGAAACTATATGTGCATTCAAAAGATAACCAAGTATTGAAATGACTACCATTTTCGTACTAAATGATGAATTTTAAGACTTACCATTTCCATATTTAAGTTCCCTAGAATCTTTTATTTCCTATTTCCTGAGCTGTAACATTTCAGAAAAAATACCAATTTCATAATACTGTATTTTGAAAATAAGGATTTTAATTTATGTATTTAAGTCTGCCTAATTTATGTATTTAAGTCTGCCTCTACATGTTTTAAGAGGAAAAATTATAATAACTACCTCTAAACAAAACCAGGTATAACTGAAATATCACTTACCCTTGATACAGATGATGTTGGAGCTGCTATTTTTCTAGTTCAAAGCATAGCAAAGAATCTCTGCAACACGCCTGTATGAAAGCTGAAACAGCACCTGACCTGATGTGCAGAGAGAAACAATCCTTTTTCTACATCAGCAAAGGAAGACTTCCCTGACACACGTAGTAGATGATTTGTGTATGAAGAAAGGAGTTATTTTATAATCTAGAGTCTTTGTATTTATACGTTTTTCACTTTAGGGATATATATGATTCCACATTACTACAAATCTAGCAACATTCTCTAATGTTTTATCTTTGAAATTTCTTTTATCAGATATCAAAATTAATTTCAGCTAAAATAAACACTAATGTCCAGTGCTACTTCTTTCACTGAAGCATTTACAAAAACTGTCCTACTTGTACACTGTGATACTATGCACTACTGGCAAGCACCCCTTTCCAAAACTGTAAAAATTGTAGATTTTTCTCCAAAAAGTTACAAAACTATTGTTTCCTTTTGAGAATACTAGAGAACTCCTTAAGTCAGACCCATGCTCTGCTTGTATTGCCTTAGAGCATTCTGATGAACTAAAATGTCCTGAAAGCTATCCTGGATAGACATGTCTGAACGGTCCCTCAAGAAAATAGACTTCATTTTACAAATCCCCCAAGTAGATTGCTGATGGAAGCAAGTCAAAAAACCCTTAGATGGTTGTAATAACAGCAGAGGGCTACAAGAGAAGAGACTTCAAAACATAACATAATACTTATGACCCAGTGTCAGACACCAAGCATCAGAGAATACTTGAGGTTGGAAGGGAGCTCTGGGTGCTCATTGACTTCCACACCCTGCTCACAGCAGGGTCAACTTAGATCTGATCACTCAAGAGTTTTGTTCAGTCAAGTTCTGAATATTTCTAAAGAAGGAGATGCCACAACCTCTCTGGGCATATTGTTTCAATGTTTTCTCTTAGTAAAATATTCTTCCTAATATCTATTACAACACAAGCTTTTTTAAAATGTGCCCTACTGGGCCCTCACTGCAGCATTCAAAAGACAAACTGGATTTTGAATGCTGTCAGCTCCCAAGCCTGCCTCGTAGTTTTACATCTCCAGAAGCTTTTACTTAATTCATCATCACCAGCTGAACACAATGGAAATGAAATTCTTGCCTTTTACCACACCATTGTCCCTCACCATTACACACACTAAAAGGAGTGCTGATCACATAATCAGTTCTCCTGAAACTATCTCATCATCCCACTTCTATACTCACAATGATCTATCAGAACTGGTGATGTCTGTTGTCCTCATTGCTCTCTAGCGGAAGGTGGCTTCACGCCTTTCTGCTTTGATGGCAAAAACTTCCTCCTCTCACGGTCACAGATTCACAGCTGCAACTCCAGCCTATGACAAAGGCTCTTCTGATGTTGCCCTTTTAGTCCACAAATCCATGCGTAGGCCAGGTTCTTGCCATTATTTCCTCTGCTACTTAAAGGATTTCATTGTATAGTATGCTAAAACACTCAATTAATTTTTCATTTGATTACTGTAACCCTTTTTTATTTCTACGGCTTATCCTACATTCCTGGCACCTGCACAAGTTTTCTCAGAATTTTGCTAAGATTATCCTTTTATTTGTCATAGGTTTTTTTAAGATTCTTATTATTCCTTACTAATTTTTTTTAATGTATACATAATTTTTTTTTCTTTCCCATACACATGTTGCTTCTCTCTTAAACTGCACAATAAATTTCTCAAAGCAGTGCTAATTTCACGCATTTCCAGAAGCGCAGCAACCAAGTGTGGGAGTAGGAAGTTACAACAACGTGGTGACTGAAACACCAGCACATGCAGCACAGGGAATGGGCAGGAGGAATAGAGCTGTGTGCAGTTGCAGGGCTGCCATCTCACTGGGGTCCCAGAGCCATGGTGGGATAGCTCACATGACCGGAGGGCTGCAAATGATGGGTGCAGGCTCTTTAGGAAGGACAGGATGGAAGGATGATGAGGAGGAGTTGCCCTTCTTGTGAGAGCAGTGGGATCTCCTGGAGCTCTGCCTGGGGCTGGATGACAAGCCAGCTGGGAGCTTGTGGGTCAGGATTAGTTGGCAGACCACTGTGTGACACGGCAGTTCATCTGCTACAGATAGCATGAGGAGGAAGAAGTAGATGAGGCCTTCTTCAGGCAAATGCAAGAAGCCCCATGTTTGCAGGTCCTGGTCCTCATGGTGCACTTTAACCACCCCAATATGTGCTGGAGGGACAACACAGCAGGGCACAAGCAACCCAGGAGGTCTCTGGAGTACACCGATGACAACTTCCTCACAGAGGTGATTAAGGAATCCTTGAGGGAGATGCTCTGATGGATCTCACACTTACAAACAAGGAAGAACTGATTTTGGGTGTGAAGGTCTGCAGTGAACATTAGATGGTGGACTTCAGGATTGTAGACTTTAGCCTGTTCAAGGACCTGCTTGTAAGAATCCTATGGGAGAGAGCGCTGGAGAGAAAAAGGGTCCAGGAGAACTGTCCAATTTTCAAGAATCATGCTGGGCTGACCAGCTGGAAAGCAGCTTGGTGGAGGATCTGGGGGTCCTGGTAGACAACTAGTTGACCATGAGCCAGCAATGTGCTCATGCCATAAACAAGGCCAACGGCACCCAGGCTGCATAAAGCAGAGTGTTGCCAGCAGGTCAAGGGAGGTGATCCTTCCCCTCCTCCACTCAGCACTGGAGAGACACATCTGGGTGCTGTGTCCAGTTCTGAGCTCCCCAGAACAAGACATGAATATACTGGAATAAGTCTAATCAAGGGCCACAGAGATGATGAAGGGACTGAAGTATGTGACAGAGCTGGGACTGGAGAAGAGAAGGCTTGGGGAGTCCCATTGATGTGTATAAATACTTGATAAGGGGTGTAAAGATGGAGCCAGACTCTTCTCAGTACAGAACAAACGGTAACAGGCATAAACTGAAATAGAAGAAATTCCATTTAAAAATAACAAAAAGCCTTTTTTACTACAAGGGTTGTAGAACATTGGAACTGCTAACCAGAGAGGCTGTGGGGTCTCCATCCTTGGAGATATTCAAGCCTTGTGTAACCTGCTGTAGTTGACCTGGTTTTGAGCACAGGGTCAGACTACATGATCTCCAGAAGTCTCTTTTTGTAACTATGACACCAATTCCAGAATTAATAATTCACATTTTCTTCTGGCTCTATAAACAGCCCACTTTTTTTTTGGCTCTGAAAACTTCATTAAAGAGACACAAAAAGCAGAACAACTTGCAAATCAATTCTACCAAACCCAAGTATGTCCTTCAAGATCTAGATAGCTAAAGTCCAACTGTAATCTTCAATATAGTATTTTACTGGCAGAAGTTTTATGAACTATTAAATGCAAGAACCCACCGAAACAGGACATTACTCTGCTTGCAACATGAAAAAAAGTCTTTATCTTAACACTGACCCTAAAAGAATTGCTTTACATATTGTATGAGATGTCTTCAAAGTCTCATTATCACTTTCAGATTACAAGTCTTCTTTCACCAATTGCAATCCCTTCAGTTTCTTCTAGTTTCTGATAATTAAAACAGCACTTCCACTGAGGCTTAAATGTGGACTTAGAAAATCATTAATTTCTCATTTCTAAATTCAAATGAGTTAATTATATTGTACTGATCTCTTTATCAGTAAAATGGGACTAAACAACTGTTTATTATGTAAGGATACAATGAAGATTAACATTTATTCCTGTATTTATGACAACATTCATGGAAACTACTAAGAAGTGAAGACTCAAGACTCAAATTACTGGAGCTATATCTCCTTACACAAACAAAAATTCAGTCCACAATTTCTAGTACCTGTTCACAACCCCACAGAAACTGAAGAGTCGTATTCTCAGAGACACAGCTAAGTACTTGCAAAAAACACTGACAGATTTCCCTACTCAGTTCCCATTAGTGTATCTCAAAAACTTGGAGTTTTGGTACAAAGTGATAGCTCATGCTTCATGTTTGTGTCCTTAATTTCTTTGTTTATATACTATTGTGAAACTTAAAGTGTGTTTGACACAAGTTTTCACCAAGATGGAGAAGAGGCTTATTTTTCAAACAATTTCTGTAAAAGACCAGATGAGACAACTGTTGTCAGGATGATTCCCAGGGTGGAATTTCTGCCCAAAGTCAGAGATTTTGTTTGTTGGAACCAGTAATGCAAGAGCTCTGGAATGCATTTGGAGTGCAGGGGACTTCGGAAAACCTGGTGCAAAGTACAGCTGTGGCAAAACAGGAAAAAACAGTGGCAACGCACACTTCAAGGCATTTGGCATACCACAAGGATGGAAAGCAGTTCAAGTGCATGAGTCATCTGGGCACTGTATGGCTACTGCCTGTTGCCATCTTTTAATACATGCAAATGCATATCCAAAGAAGGGCAACAAAGCTGGTGAAGGGTCTAGAGCACAAGTCTTATGAGGAACAGCTGAGGGAACTGGGGTTGTTCAGCCGGGAGAAAAGGAGGCTGAGAGGAGACCTTAACACTCTCTACCACTACCTGAAAGGATGCTGTAGTGAGGTGGGTGTCAGTCTTTTCTCTCAAGCAACAAGCAACAGGACAAGAAGAAATAGCCTCAAGTGTACCAGGGGACATTTAGACTGGATAGTAGGAAAAATTTCTTCACCAAAAGGGTTGTCAAGCATTGTAACAGGCTGGCCAGGGAAGTGGTGGAGTCACCATCCCTGGAAGTATTTAAAAGACGTGTAGATGTGGCACTTAGGGACACGGTTTAGTGGTGGACTTGGCAGTGTTAGGTTAACGGTTGGACTCGACCTTAATGGTCCTTTCCAATCTAAACTATTCTATGTTTCTATGCCAGGCACACACCAGTGCTTCCCTTGCACAGAACAGACAGCAGCTGGATAACTCACAGCTCTTGGACAAACCCTGGAGAAAAAGGAAAAACAAGTCAACTGCAGTAAGAGAAAGGGAGAAGATAGACAACTCCCTTGTCCTGTTTCTTTCCAAATCATGGTGTGATTACCACAGGCAGGGTACCAGAAAATGTAAGTTATCTCATTTGGAAATGGTCCAGCTTGTGTGAAACATTTGAGTATTCATTGGAAGAGACATGCAGAATGATTACAACACTCATCCCAAAAGTGGGAGAGGTGTCCTCACAGCCACACTCTGGAATCAAGCCAAGCTGTGTTTTACACATGGGTCTCCATCTCCCCTCTGTCAAGCACATAAGGAACAGCTGCAGGTTGGTATCATCTCCGACATTTTCACAGGCACTAATTTCTCCATAGCATGGGAAACTTTTTGAGCTTGTGAAATGTTCACAGCAGAATTTTTTCCCCCCATGTCCAACAACAGAGAGGAAATCAGAAAGAAAAACAACAGAAATGCCAGCTAGGTCCAGGTTATACAGATGGGTTTGTGTGACGTGGGTTTCTGTCTACTTGGACTTAACATCACATTTATGTCCCTAGGCCACTCAAAATCTGTCAGTGCTAACACTCCCTGTCACCTCACCTTAGATTTGAATCCCTGGCCTTCATCTGAAAGGTTTTGTGTCTCATTTCCAATGCCATCTCCCTCTAGTTTCTCTTCCTACAGCTGCAAGTTGAAATAACTTATTTACATAACTATTCCTGCACTCTCGAATTCCACACATGACAGAGGAATGTATGTTCACAGAAATTCTGACATCTATATAGCAGTGGCTAACCAGCCAGCAAGCACCACTGACTGTTATTAGACATCAGTCTTCAATCACCTCCAAAATATGCATTAAAAAGACCCTATATTCATTCAGCCTCCACAACCCTGACACTGAATGCAATAAAGGTTGTTAGATTTTTTGATGAAACCTTGTGTCATACTAAAATTATTACTGCTGTTCTATTTGTACTTCATTTCATATCTGTTTGTGTTGAAATTAATTTAATTTCTCCTTCAGGCACTGTTCTCAGAGGCTTCTATACTAATTTTATTAGTTTTTGTGCCTCTAACTTTCAAAATGAAACACAACTGTTATCACAGTAGTACACAAAACTGATTGTATGTCCCGGATTAATAAGCTTGAAAGGCATGCTTGGTTAAGATTATATCAGGGCTGTACTTGCTTAAATATTTTAATGTTTGAATATTAAAAGAAATTTTATTGCAAACAGAGAATTAGGGGCATGAGAAACAAGATTCTCCTAATGCAGCCACTCCAGTCCTTGTTATCAGACGTAACTGTATGAAAAATCTGGTTCATATGTTTATCGCTGGCATGCATTCAGCAATTTTTATTCCCACATTAGTGGATTTAATAACACAACAATTTCAGACTAACTGATAGGAATTTGTAGTTCTCTCTAAACCCTTCTCCTTCCACTGATGTTTTATAAAATTTACTACTGACTTTCCAAGGCATTGTTGGACGCTTCATTCCTGTTGAAAGAAGAAAAAGATGCTTGAATGTTGGCCAGAATTTCTTATGTCCACCACGTTTTTCTCAAGAGACTGAAGCTTTTATGAAGACAGTTCCCTTTTTGTCCACATATGGCAGAGACAGACCAAAGGGAATGTGAGCCACTGTTTCGTTCAAAGATGGTAACATTGGAGAACATTTTAGTTATGGCTTTGGAAAACGTTGATTGCAAAGTAAAGTCAGGACAAGTAGGAAACTTGAGCATTTATTAGGCTTGTCTTCCTGAACAACAGTAAGCAAAAGTGTTCACCTGGATTTTGCATGTTACAAATGAAACAAAATGCAAATTAAGTCATTCTATTACTTAGAGCAAACAAGGCAAAACTGCTCTGCTAATGGACTGCTACTCCTGTCATACTGAAACCCCTCAGCTGGGCAGGATAACTTACTTGAGCAACAGGTGTCAGACACCCTCTTGGAAAAAGCTGTTCCAAAGAGTAGGTCTTCTGTAGTGCATATATCCCCCAAACAAGTAAGCTGCATGCTCATTTTCTGAAACCACCTACATTCACATAACCCAGTGTGTAGTTGCAGATCTCACTCTAGTAATTAATGTTTACTCGTCCCAGCTGGACATTCAATACTAGCACTGCTACCATAATTACACCATTATAATTGTAACTGAGCCACATATAAGGCAAAAAGACACAGAACTGAAATATTTCTAGGACTCTGCCTACAAAATTTGCAATCTAACAAGCAACCTTAGAGTTAATTTCTATTCCACAATTGATTCAGAGTTATTCTACATTCTCCAGTAAACAAGTCTTTCCAAAAAAGCTACCTAATGTTTTATTTCTTTAAAAAGACCCAAGGAAAGAACTTACTAGAAACAGTAAGGAAGTCAAATGAACTAAAGAGAAAGGTGCAGATAAAAAGTTTCCACAATTCTGTAGAAAGGGTCTACTCCAATTCAAGCATGCCACCAAACTGTCCAGGACTTGTTGCCAGTATCATCAAATCAGCATAGGTTTGAGGGGAAGAAATTTATATAAACTGCTGCCTGGGAACAGATATTAGCTGGTGGTGTTGTAACATGTCCTTTGCTCTGAGCATGTCACCATTGAAAGCACAATTGAGTACCAAAAGTTCAGAAAACACACACAAACACATAGAAAAAGTGTGCTAGATTGCCTCAACAGTGATCTCTGTCTACTGAGCTACAGCAGATTCTTGTACTCACAATCTCTCCAAATTACCCCAAGGAAACACAGAAACAAAACCAAGACCAAAAACCAGGCTGTAAATGTACTGCAGAAAAGCTTTTAAATGGTTATGGAGAGACCTGAGTTTCCTCTGGGAAGAAGGACAAAACACAATGAAAGCTCAAGGTACATTGATCAGGAACTGCACTGGCAAAGGACGAGTGTTAAAAAGGTGTTTTAAGTAATAAAAATGTTGTGCTAGAGATGCCAATGATTTTCCATCACAGGGTTGTCTTGGTGTCGCCACACACCACCTTCACCGTAGCTGCTGTAACAGCATGTGGAGACCTTCCTTTGCTTGCTCTCACTTGACAGGGTTTCTCTTACAGGTGTGAGGAGTCAGACACTGGGCCATTGTGGCTAACAGACAAACCAAAAGGAGAGCATTTCTCTCCTAAAGATGTTCCTCTTCTCTCCTACTGCCCAACTCGGGCTGAATCAGAGCAACTTTACCTGAAAGACAGGAAAATGAATACTCACAGTAAGGATGGAGGGGAGAGGGCAACCTCTATTTGGCAATGGGAGACTGTGAAAATGAGACATGCAGGGTTTTTATCACATTCCTGGAAAGCTACTTTATCATCAAATTTCTGTCTTTTCTCCTGCCTTTCCAATATTCAACTCCAATTTCCTCTCAGTTAATTCAGCCCTGAGATCCTATTTATTGACAGCTTGATCACCATGGAGGACACAGAGAAGAAAACCAGAAAACACTTCATAAAGCACCATTCATCTTCAGAACTTCATAATGGACCATGTATCTTCAGATATGACGTGTGTACACATTCTAATCAGAACATGTAACATTTCAAGTACCCTTAAATGTCCCACAAGTTATTAAATCTAATCTCAGATCATCAAAGACTTAAATCGACAACAGTTTATATATAAAATGAGATGCACATGTTTCTCAATGAGAAAGTGCATGCACATACAAAATACAATAGATTGTTACAAGATTAAACTTCATTTAGCATGAGATTTGTAGCAAATTCCTCTTCTGAAGTAACATTGCGGAATCCAGAATTATACCAAAACCAGAGGAGTACATTTTCTTATACTTGAGGGGAAATACTGATGGTAAGATTATCTAGACCAGTAATAACAACGTATTAAAGTAAAACAAAGAATCTACCCTCAATGCTCCTGCATTTTGTTTTTGCAAAGTGTTTGCTTACCCCCTAAATCCAGAACCTTATACACAATTTTTCATAAACCTACAATTTACTAGAGATTAAATCATATTTCTGACTCCAGACTAGTATTATATACATATTTTAAAAGTCATTTTCTTCATGCCAATCAGTCATAGAAAGAAAACTGCTTTTCCAAGGCTCTCAATAGAAGGGAAATTACTAAGTATACTACTATCACTATTAGGAATATTTAACAGTGACCAGTGGTTGAAATTCCAGTGAACATATACCTGGGGTTTGTTTAGATACAGGAGACAAAAGACCTTTTGAACACAATTTATTTTAATCCAGACAACACATGATGTCAGAGACATCCAAAGAAATTAACATGCGAGCTAAAAAAATATTAGTCCCAATTCTCCCTTCCACATGATCTGCAGGGTCTGGACTGTATTCTGAGTTTGTTTGGCGTGGGGAGGGTTAAATTTTTTTTCTCTAATTGAATCTACAACCAAGGACTATCTTATTTCATGGAGTTTCCCAGAATCCATCACAACATCTGAATAATTTCCATGGTGTTTAGTGATGTGTCCAGCATTCCTGTATATTCCCTCTCTCTCCCTCTCTCTCCCTATCACAGTGGGAAATCACTTGTTGATTAAAAAGCACTGTTTGCATAGGTTACACTGATTTTAGGCAATATAAAAGATGTGTGCTTTACATCTGCAGGGGACAATGATTGGATTTGGTGCAGTATGCAGTCTGACTGATTCTCAAGAAAGCTGTTCCCTGTATATACAGATGATATGCTCATTTCTCTCAAAACGAAGATGCCTACCACGACAGACTGCAAGTTTTGCCAAAGAACATGAGTCTCCACAGAGAATGACTCCAAGCGATATTCTGTGGGCAGCAGGTTAGTAAACAAGGAACATGGTCTGATTTCTTTTTTCTGCAAGGGTCACATTTTACTAATTAGGTTGCTTTTTTTTTTCATTGTTCATACATATTTACTGAAAAAAAATAGTTTTCAGTGTCAAGGGCTTTGGCAAGGGCTTTGGTTTATTAGTTGGAACATGTTAACCACAGGCACAAAGAAGCTATTGTGTATGCTTCATGGTTTGGTCTGAAGTTTCTCCCCTCCTAGTGCTTGCTGGAAGGATACTTCTCATACAGTATTTGGAGCAACTGAGCACTAGCTACATACCTAAATTGTGTAATAGATGGCATGTTAAATAATACCTCCTACACCAAAACAAGAAAATGTAAATTTTGACAGATTTAAAAAAATAAATAAAAGCACAAAGGAAGCAGGGGACCATGCTAACAGATTACAAAATTAAAATTTGAGTAAAAGATGTACAATAACCTAAAACATTTTTCTCTGGACTAGTGTGGCTGAGGGTGGGAGCACCTTAATTTTTATGAAAGGGGATGCATAAGACAACTAGTGAACAATGCATTCAGGACATCAGAGCAAGTAATAACATTTGTATCAGCAGAGCGGGAAAGCAGAGGAGGACACAGCTTTTTTCTCATGGCTTTTATAGAAGGGAAGCATAAGGAAACCCTGACCCCATGTAAATGTCTTTGAAGCTGGATATAAGCCTTCTCTACAGCAGCCAAGAAACAATTTTTTGGATCTTGTCTAAACACAGCTAACACAGTTTAAATATAGTTTTGATTAGTCTGACTGCATCCATCTGAACCAAGCAATGTTTACAGTATTTATTACTTCTTTTTGTTTATATAACATGCTCCATGCATTAACTTTCCATGTAAATAGCCAGCAATTAGGACCAATGTCCTCAAATTTCCAGTATCCTCATGATGTATATAGACAGCAGATAGTCAATTCATCTATCTTTTGCACGAGACACTTAGATGTAAATACAGCTAGATCCCACTTTATCCCAAAGTTGGACAAACTGTCTTTAAAAGAATTTTGTTGTAGCTTTCACATAACTCTGCAAAATGCATCCAGTTTGGACAAGTCACTGTTAACATCACCCTAAAATGCAGAATACCTTGCCTTGAGTGCTGGATTTTACTACACCATGAAGCACCTGAAGGAGCCCTAAAAACAGGTCATCAAAATGTACATTGAAAAAAGATGGATTATTTCAGAAGGTGGAAAACATCACCTGCTGAAAAAAAGTCCAGGTTAGTTTAAATTTCCATCAAAACAGAAGAGATCAAAGGATTGGATGAGCAAGAGGAAAACATACTAACTACACATTGTGAATACCAAAGCAGCATCAAAGATGTACAAGGCTGCAACTGCAAGGCCAGTAGAAGTTCGGCCAGTTCCAGAAGTGTCTTATAAAGACAACTGCAATGGAGTCTTCTCCCAACAGCTGTGTAATTTCTGTCACTGCTACCTTCAGCTCATTCGCTATCTGCTACATGCATGGGCAATTACCAAATGAAAATCATCGCTCTTCTGCAGGCTGCGCACGCAGATATTTTAGAAACTTCTTTGCTTCTCCTTTGTGCTTTTCTCCGAAACTTTCCAGGTCATGGAAACAATCCCACATTAAACAAATGAAAACCTCCCTCACTAGTTCTGATGTGCTTCTGTCATGTTCACTGACTGAAGATATACCAAAACCATTGGGGGGTAAGGAAAAAAGAAAACTCATCTTTGAGCACAAGAAACAATTCCCAACTGCAAGTCTGATGATTTGGATATCAGAGCCCACAATCCTGTAGCACTTTCTCCTCTTTGTATTGGGCATATCCCAAGGCCTCTCCAGTAGGAAGACAGCTGAGCAAAGGTTATTTATTCATACACTGGAATTTGTTTTGCTTTTTTAAGCCGAAGTTTGTTTAATAAGATAGTGGAACTAAGACAAACAGACTAAAAACTAGAGGTAGAAGAGATGCAATATGACAGCAAACTTTTCTCCTTGTCAGTATTTTGCAGCATTTGAAACATTTAAAACACAAACCGAAAAAACTCATGGAGCTAAGTGACCGGCCATTCTGTAGACAGCTAAACGTCTCTCTCAGGAAGCTTTTCACAATACTCCATCTAAATATTCCCTGCTTAGTTTATCTCAAGCAATTATTCATGCTATCTGCAGACATTTTGTCCTCCTCCCCCACCAACCCACTCACTTCAGAAATACATAATTATTCTACAATCATTATCCCCTGTCATTCCCCACCCTGTGCCTACATTTTGTGTTCTTTCCACTGAATTGCTTTAATCAATACTATTCCTTTGCAGGACTGAAAACTGAAAGCTAAAGATGGACTTCCAGATGAAGTCCCATCTAAGACATCTAAATTGCAGCAACTGCATTATGTTTGGTAGCTCCAGGAAAACCTCTGCAATAACCTGGGAAAGAAGTGACTAAAAGGAATTACCTGTTCTTGAAAATATTAGTTATAGAAAGTGCTGAAAAAGTACTACATGTAGAGAATTTAAATCTAGATGCAACCATCAGGAACAAAATATCTGAAGAGGCGAGTTTGTGAGAGCACGAGAAGGCCAACTGTCAGACACCTCTAGGACCTATATGAGCCTGCAAGAAATGCTGGCTATGAGAACAGACTTTGGTTTCAGAAGAGTTGAATAATTAAAGTGACTCTCAAATTTATTAGCTGTTGTTTCTCACTTCTCTCTCTTATCAGGATTTAAAAAACTTGGGTCTCTTCTCTCTCATTATCCTCTGAAGTCGTTCTGGGTTTAATTCCCTGTGCACATACCATGATTCACACCTCTATCCATCCTTTTTCATTACCTCCCCCTTGTAACCTCCTTTTCTCTGACATTCCCAATTCCTCAGTTAAAAATGACAGAGTAAAAGGATTTCTCTTTCTACTGCCCAACCACATCACTCCCCATGCCTCAAAATCCTGTTAGTGAGTTTAATCCCACAGCTTCCCCCACTTCTGTCAAACAGCTTTCTGTACTTGCTCTGAACTTCTGGAACTTTTATTTCAAAATCTGTACTTCCAAACTTTTTACAATGCAGTATTTACTTGCTCCCTATGTGTCATCCACTTCACTCTTCTCTCATCCCTAGTTTCAACTGTAAAATCTTTGGGAGAGTAACTACCCTGCTATTTTGTTTAAGTGTCCTGAAAACCCGGGATACCACGGACACCACTACAGCTATCTGAATATAGTAAAATTGAGGGCAATCATCTAACTCGTTGTAGATGAGAACACCGATCAGTCTCCTTTTCTTGTTATTGGACCATAAGTTTAGCAGGTACGAAATACTCCCACAGAAGGTAACTGCATGTGAATAACTGTATCTGGGTTGAAAGCTTTAGATACCTGACCCCAGAGTTTTCAGTGCCTGCGGAATTCCAGCCTTCTACCAGTGCAGATGGTACCCTTTCAGCAACATGGACTAAAGCCAAAGCAATAAACCCATTTCATTCATTCCTCTAGAACACCTACTCATCTTCAGATTATCAGTCCTTATTGAAGATGCTCAGTGACCTGAGCCTAAGAACCAGCAAGGATGACACAAACCTGGCAGGCAGTGCTGTGACACAGCTGCAGCTGGCGTAGCACAGGAAACAACACAACAGTCAAGGTCGCAGGTGTTGTCACCACCAACATTCAGCGTGACAGAACATCCACACAGTGATGGTTAAAATACAACTAACTTCTGTCCCCTTTAATAAGACTTGAAGCTGCCCAAGTTAACAGGACTGCTTTCAGAAAAAATATTTTCACCCCAAAAAAAAGAGTCTAAGTGCCTGACCCAGCGAATGCAAAACATTTGATTTTAAAGTAGCAATGGGTACAAAGCTTTTTATTATTAACTACTGTAACTAACATACTACAAACATTTATCATAACAAATAGGCAAATAATGAAGCTCTAAACATCATCTACCAGCACTGTTCAAAACTTTTTCTGTTCCAATAAAAATTTGAATAAGCTAAAAAATATTCATTGCCAACTGAATTTCCAAGAGACACAATTCTGAATGAATGAGCATGGCAATTCCACACAGATACAGTTACATCTTTTGTCTCGATTCAGAGGTGGCATCCATCACATCTTTGAAGTTGCAGATTTTTCCCATCCCCTCCTTCAGCCTTGCTGGTGGGTAAATATCACATTTTCAGATGTCTTCTCAAGAACATTTTATCCCATTTAATAAAGCTATGTTAAATGTTTAAACCTATTTTGAATCCTACAGGACTCATGGTACCAATATTTTCCAGCTATAAACACTGCAATTTAACAGAACAGTGTCAAAATGCTATTCATTAATATTGATTAGATATGTTTCCTTACAAGTTCACTGCATGTGCAACTGATCTGGTATTAATGATAAAATGATAAAGACACCTACCTGTTTTATCTCCTGAAATATCTTTACCAAACATTATACAGCGGTGGTTCCTCATAAATTTCACTTGCCATTATACAGCCTATTCAACTAGTTTGATCAAACCTTTCTTAAGTTCATGATCAAAGAATTAATGACTTCTGTAGCTCAGCAGTGAGAATTCTGAGCGAATAACATTGACTATTTCAGCACAATTTTTAACATACTTAACAATGTTGAAAGCAACAGTTCATTCCTGTTCTCTTTCCTTATGTGCCCTATGTAGTTTTACAAGCACAGCTTGCTGGAATTAGTTTTGGGATGAGAAAAAGTTTCCTCAGTGGCTATTTGTAAGGATATTTGTTAATAATTCTGCAGTGTAAATTTATATTCCATCACAGTTCCTTTCAAATGTTCATAAAACTGAAAAACAAAAGAAGGGGTTTTTCCCATAAAAGCATTCTGCTTTGCCCACTTCATACCATGGCATCTGCACTTCTGTCACTTTGTTTTTAATTCTTTATAAACAATTTATAGAAGCAGAGAAGTTCCCATGATCAGATTTTTAGATATAGGTACAATCTTTCGCCCCCTGCCTAAGTCCTGTATTATACAAACCACAATCCTCTCACCCAATTTTTAAAGCATGATTGTTGTTCATTATAAGACATAATAGAAAGAAGCCAGTACAGTTCAGATGATAAAGTTCCTTCACAGAGGACATGGTGAAAGCTAAGCCAGATTCTTCTGCCTATTTTTTGCTTATAAAAATATCACACTTAATTAAGGGGCTTTTTAAAATTTTCTGACTGAGCATAATATTGGCAAAAACAAATCAGGCACCAGTCAAAACAAATAATCCCTTTGATTTACTCCTCTGATGGCTCTAACTGGTTGAGTGTAATTCATTCTTGAAAGAATTTCGCTTCCCAAATCCCACAATGTGAGCGGCTTTCAGCCTCGTGAACAAAGTGAAGTGGTCTCTGGTTTTCACGGGGAGGCTCAGTGATGTGGAGAACTTTGGCAGGGCTACAAAGGCTCGGCAGAATGGAGGCAGTCTAAACAGATACGGCTGTTTGGTTTCTCTGCCGGAACTGCTGAACATAGAAGTAAACTGTATGAACTCTGTTTGCTCACTCGAAGTATCACAAAAAGCACAGTTCATGATTATGCCCACTTTCTACTGACAAAAACATGCTCAAAAAACACTTAAACAACAAGCATGTACAAATGTTAAGTATTCTGTACATACAAAAGAACCTAGCTGAGATGGCTAAAAGCTTAGAGGAAACACAATCAGCACAAAGGACACAAACCAAGTCAGGAAATTAAACCCCAGAATGCCTTCGGTTGCTCTGCCTGGAAAACACAGGCAGAAGGACCATTCTAGATAAGGCACTTAGCAGAAATCTTGAAACACTTGACCTATATCCTTGTTGGAGAAACTTCACACTTTATTTCAGGGAAGAAAAATAAACAAGGATCAAAAGACTTAGAAACCAGTCTGATGCTCCAGGTATAAAGCTGTCTGTCATGGAGTAACCTAACTGCTGCTTCCTGAGCATCTACTCAGTTCTCCCAACTTCATGGAGACACTGCCACTGTCACAGACTTCTATGAACTAAAACTGAAGCAGACTGTGTATCACTATACTGGTGCAACTGGGTCTTCATGCATCTCCACTTGGCCTCATTCCCCACACTGGTCAGCTTCGCAGAGTGCAGGTTCAACTTCACTGAGCTGATACGGCAGACTTGCTGTTACAGCATGGCAGGGCGGGCAAGAGCATACTAAGGCAATTCCACTACTTAAACCGCATCAAAAAGAAAATAAGGGGATGCATTTCTCCAGCACAATCACTTGAGGCATCTAAATAAACCCAGTGCTCCACAATGTTCAAACTCTGTATGATATACCAAGTCTTCCCCTCCTAAGCCAGAGTAAGATGATTTATTCCATAAAAAAGGGCACATTAGCTTGTCAAGTACAGAAAGCACTATTCAAAATATTTAATTTCACTGTAAAAACGTTTTATTGTTGTTGCATGATTTTTTTAGTAATTCAGTTACAACAAACGTGATTCACTCCAAGTTACTAAACCAGTAATTTATTAATCATTCTGTCTAGCCTAGTAACTGCTGCACAAAATGCACTAAATAAAAGTCACAAACTCTTTTTCCCTTGAGCAATTTTCCCTGGATGCACAGCAATCCATTTACAACATGCAAAAATTAGCTAGTGAAAGGATTATAACAATTTCTTTTATCTTTAAAAGAGTTATAGTTCCTGAGTGTAGCATCACTGGGAACCTCTTTCACACATGCTTCAGAACAAGACAGTAAATCAAAAGTACCAAATCTACTTTCAGTTGCAGTATTTTTCATTCTTATAAGACACAGCAAAAAGATGAAAACAGTGTCACAGGTTTCAAAAGACATCTCTATACTGTTAAACATTGAGACTGTGTTCCGTTAATATAGAATAATGCAGAAAATACAGTGTGGGTCACCAGTGGTAGAGGCAAGGCAGAAAAAATATGCCCCAGGAAACAGCAAATGAATCTGTTGGATTTAGTCCCCGCACCTTGTTCTCCACTCAGCTTCTTGAATAAATAGCTGTATAAACCTTAATCGAAATGGAATTTGCAGATACAATTTTGGTTATTAGATATAATTTAAATAAAAATCTCTACTTAGAAACTCAGCTGGATTAGAATTTCAAGGAAAATTGAGTTGCTCTTAACTTGTTGTTTTATAAATACATGATTTGGTCCATTCCCAGCTCTGACTACATTCACTGAATATCTTCCTGATTAGATCGCCAAGAACAACGTAACTCCATACCCAAGTATGTCAGATATATATTATTTGTGCACTGTCACACCCAGAAACAAAGCATCTTACACAGCAAAAATTTCTCCCAAAGTTTTCCAGCTCTTCTTAGAATGAGCAGATTTAAGTGAAAAAAAATATTCCTATTTCAGTGCGGAACATGCATTTCCAGCCAAAGATTTTTCTCAAAAGTAGGCAAGCCAGGCTGTGCAACACAAAACTTTCAGCAACCAAAAAGAGGATTCAGCACATACCACATTAAGTTTTTTAATAAAAAATAGAATACATTTTCCTTGGTACTTAAGATCCCCCTCACCATTATACCAACACATTCCCATGAATGTAAAAATAGAAATCTCTTCCTTCTAGCTCGCTTCCTTGGACTGTAAGTAAAGAAATAACCTTATTCACTCAGACACATGCTTGGTTGGGACAAGGAGGATGCAGGCATAAGGGAAAGTTAAAATTCTAATAAATGGATATGAAGTCTGATTTTTTTCCTTGGGAGAATCCACTTCATCATCTATATTCATTTCCCCTGGCAGTTGTCTCCTACCTGTCCACTGGGAGACAAACTAACTGTAGAGATTTTGAAGTGTACATTTAAAAATGGACAGTGGAGTCATGTAGAGCATTAAAATCAAGGTACTAACATCAGATCTTGATTCCGCATTCAGCAGAAAACTACTGCAGTCAGCAGAACACTGGGATGGGAGCTTAGCACACAGACTGCTGCTATTTGGTATTTGCTGAGTCTTTGAAAAGCTGCTTAATTTCCAGCAAAAGGAAGGAAGGAAGGAAGGAAGGAAGGAAGGAAGGAAGGAAGGAAGGAAGGAAGGAAGGAAGGAAGGAAGGAAGGAAGGGAGGAAGGAAGGAAGGAAGGAAGGAAGGGAGGGAGGGAGGGAGGGAGGAAGGAAGGAAGGAAGGAAGGAAGGAAGGAAGGAAGGAAGGAAGGAAGGAAGGAAGGAAGGAAGGAAGGAAGGAAGGAAGGAAGGAAGGAAGGAAGGAAGGAAGGAAGGAAGGAAGGAAGGAAGGAAGGAAGGAAGGAAGGAAGGAAGGAAGGAAGGAAGGAAGGAAGGAAGGAAGGAAAAAGAAAAAAAAGATACAGCTCATCATGAGTCATGGATCTGGCCTACTTTGCATCTCTAAGCTTAAGCCAGTGTTTACTAGCATCACACATATTTGGGCATCTGCAAGGGCTATGAAATCCAAGAGAATCCCCAAGCAAAGGAATTACTTCATCCGACAGCAGAACTTGCACGCTTGGACTGGGGACTTGGGTTTCTTTCACTTGATGGGTCCAGCGTGTGAACTCTCACGGGGATGGCTGCTCTGGGCTGTATACCACCACGGACATACATTTCTCTACATGGGAAAATATAAATGCCAGACTATTCCCCAGTGATTTTTACTTCCAAGTGCTTGATCATCCAGATGCTACCAGCAGGAAGAAGACATGTCTCCTCAAATGTTTCTGCAGCCCAGATAAAACTGAGAAAACTTCAGCCAGATGCCATTTTCCTGCTTCTTATCCTGATTTCACCTACTGGCCTATTTACTGGGGGGAGGCCCTAAATTTTTGGTACAGATTTTCATGGGATTGGTGCTCCTTCATCAGGTAGAACCCCCTACTCCCAAAGCCTGATCTTTCCCTGCCATTTAAGACATAAAGTAAGGGACAAAAATCTAATACTGGATCCATCCTTAGCTGTTTTTTGCAAAACCAGATAGATAAAAAATTCTTTATTCATAGCGGTAGTATGAGAGTAGCCCTGGCTATCTATTAATCTCTCTAATGAGTACATCTTAAACACCCACTAACAGTGTATCGTTCTGCAGGATGAGTATCTGTCATTTACTGTTTGTCCTTTAACCTATTCCAAGGGGAGAAACACATGTATTGGAATGTCTTCTAAAAAGTTGTGTTTATTTTTGCTGAAGGAAGTGTTTGCAGATGTACGTGGTGCTGTATTTCTATGACAGAGAAAATGAGGTAAAAGGAAGCTGCCTTTCTCTGGAACAGAAGGTCAGTGAAAGCCCTTATTTCCCGAGGAATTTAATTCTACAGGCTTGGACCAACCTTGAGAAGTAACATCTCCTACAACAGCTTTGTCAGAATGTAGCCCAACATACAGGAGAAGCACACCCACTTTGTTCACAGTTTTCATCCTGTTTTTAGACTGCACAGGCCCATAAAATTGAAGAGCACTAGAGACTGATCAATACCTTGAATATGACTAAATAAAATTTATCAGTCTAGGGTATGTATCTTCAGTAGAAGACAGAAGTATCAGGTTTGCGGATTCTTCAGAATGTCTGTTTGTCCCACCAGAACTCTCCCCTGTCAATTTCACCTTCATCTGGCTGTTCTTCATGAATTGATCTCATCTAAGCACAAGATCAATACAATCTTGGTCCTATTACTACAGAAATATGTGGTGAGGAAGGAAGAGTATGCAGACTTGTCTCAAGCACATGTTATTGGTACTTGAGTCTCTGTTGTCTTAAGAGTTCACCCCACAATTCTCTGAGGTTGTTGAAAAGCAGAAAGAGAACTGAATGATAGGAGTTTCATCACCACTCATGGGGACTGCTTCAGGAAGGACTCAAAGCATTTTATCAGAGAACTCAGGAAGCCATGAATGTTGTCCCTCTTTTATCCACTAACATTGCAACACAGGTGGCTCATTCTTCACCCGCCATGCCAATTCTAGAAGGTTAAATTCTGTCAGACAAGTTTATAGTAGCCTTTGAGTAGTCCCTCTGTGGTTTTGCTTGGGAATAAGAGGTTCAGGACAGAATAGTAGCTGGCACATTCAGTTTCTTTGGAGTTGCTTTAATGCATAAATACCTGAAGGAGAAACTACTCTCTGAATACTTCTCTATCCCATTTCTTTTCAACACATAAATTAGAAACGAGGTAACAATACTGTAGGAGGTCACCTTGAACACAAAAAGCAGTTACTTCAAATTTGTAATCGAAATAAATGCGTCTCATATGGATAGCATTGCATGGATTACATCAAGTGGTCAACCGAAGAGGAAAATTCTCTTTAGAAACAACCAGTGGCAAAGCCCAACCTCTGACTGTCTTCAGTTTTCCCCAGGACTTGCCCTTGCAGAGTCAGCACTCCCCAGCCCAAACCAGCAATGCTAGGGAAGGCTCGTTCACCACGTGTGCCAGCACTCAGCAAGGCACACAGTTAAAGAATCACAAAAATAAATAAGGTTGACAGCAAGAAACAGAATGGGTATTTCAATTACGCTCTGCATTTAAAGACATGCTCCTGGCCCACAAAATGACAGCCCGTTCATGACTGAGACAGAGAGCCACAAAAGTCACGGTCTTGAGACCTGCACAGCACTTCCTTCCTCTTCCCAAAACTGCAGCCTGCCCACCAGCTGACTCATTTTGTCGACCACCAAAAAGGTTTCCATCATTTGGTACTCTGCGGGCCACAGGGTGAGAATCTGGCTGTAGCACACAGCTAAACAATTCTTCCTGCACTTAATTTCAAACAAATGGGAGAAGGAGGAAAGACTATCCACATCACTTCAAAAAGCGACTGCAGTAAGCCAGATGGTGTGAGTTACGTCTGGGGGAAGGCTGCTGGTTTACGATGATAGGACGTGAGGGGAAAGGAGCTAGAAATTTGGCATCCCCACCAATGCAAACTCAGCACTGCAGTGCCTTCATTACCTGTTGTGTGGGCAGTGTTCCAGTGGTGAAGGTTGTACCTCCAGGTCCAAGACTAAAACAGAAGGTCACATCATGGTATCTTGAATTCACATTTGCTTTGGTTTTGTAAATTTGTGATAAGTAGGTTTACCTATAGTGTTTTTATTCATCACAATTAAATATTTTTGTGCCATTTATTATGCATCTGAAAAAGTGACACAGAATTATTTCATTCCTTTGCTCACAGTTTGTCAATTTTGCTATCCATGTTACCATTTTTCCTTCATTTGTATTCTTTTCAAAAAGCATTAAAACAAAGTGTAAAAAACTCTGAAAAAAACATGTTACTTTCAGCTCCCTTTTCCAAGGTTCAGAGAAGACTGTGATAAACATTTTAGATTTATCACTTTTTAAAATATTGATCTTATGTACTGATACACACATCCAACCAATTCCAATTTCACCTGCAGAACAAAATCATTAAAGATGCACATCTGTTAATCCTGTACCAGAAAATAATTTTATTTTCTTCTAGAGGCAAAGGTTTGATTAAACCTGAGACACCACAGAGAAAATGAAGAGAGCTCTGAAAAAATGGAAGTTCTTCACAGGAGTGTCTAAAGAACCTAAGAAAAACTAAGGTTTCTTAATTACTAATTCAGTAGGTCAGATTTAGAGAGCAATTGCACAGCATTATGCTAATTGTTTCAGATAAATCATTTCTGTGGATTATCATCTGATAGAGTTTATAACTGCAGCCGGTTCACCAAGGAAGAGAAAGACAAAGGTCTCTCTTATTCTACACCACAAGAGATGGATGCTTTGAGTTACATGATGGGAAAGGCACCACATTACCTACTGTCACTACACTCATATCCCAGGTCAGTGTTGCATCCATACAGCAACATGATGTATTTATTCAACACAGTGCAGATAATCCCTTGATCTCTGGTTCTGCTTTGTTCAACATCCCAGTTTTAAATTGGTATTAGCAATTATGATCCACATTACAACTAAATATGTGGTTTCAGATAAGGGAGAAGAAAAAAAAATATCATTTCTCTGCTTCAAAGATTCAATAAGATATTTTAAAGCACTCAAAGAAGAAAAATGAAGTTATTGAAAATACGCTAGTATCTCTTTGCACCACCCTGAGAGAAGACACCCTTATCTATTCCTAAAAGATACACATTTAAATGAAAATGTAATTACAAAGAAGATTCTTTCAAACCACTAAAACTGTATTTACAGCAATTTAAACAGTTTCAATGCTGCTAGATTTAAACAGCTGAAATTACTGCAAGCTAGCTGCTCGCTCTTAAACTTCTTAGTGGCTTTCAAAGGTCATCTTAATTAAATGCATTAAGTGATTCTCAGTTAAGCAGGGAAAGGTTTGGTTGGAATTTTTTGTTCTTTTTCCTTTAAACATACACAGCCTTTCCCAATTAAGGAAAAGTTTCCTATTAGAAAACAAAAATGAAATTTCTTTGTGATTTTGACACAAACTTGGATTCCTTTATTCTTTAACAAAATTGAATTTAGCAGCAAGTGATTTAATTTGACAGACATGCAAATTATGTATTTTCCCATCTATATATTATTGTCTGGATCTTAAACAGCTAACATTCGTGCTTTGTGATATTGCAGAATCCTATGCTGAAAGGTCACTAAAAAAGCTTTATATGTGCTACACAGATAATTAGAAAAGCAAAGCCATCACTTCAGTGCAGAGGCTTTTGAAATAAACTGCAGCACTTACAGCATGCCAGACGATCAGATGCTCTCTCAGAAGCCTGCGCATTTTGCACTCATGAAAGATTGTCTAGATGACTCTACTCATCTCTGTTCAAACACGTTCTTCAAGTGTGACCCTTCAACCCCCAAACTTGTGGATCTGTCTAAAACATACTTGCTCACAGGGCAGGACAGCTCTTCCAAGGAAAAGCTGGATGTCATCTCATTACTTTTATGCCACAATTTGTACTGTGCCTGCTAAGTCCTAAGTACCTTACAACTGTTCTCAGTGAATACAGCAAGGAACCTGTATGGGCCACCCTGCCAGACGCACATTGTACATTCAATTTCTGCTTCCTAAAGAAAAGCAGATCACATTTCATCCTGATGAGTATTGATGATTCCTATGAATTTGCCAAGATTATTCTGAATTGTTGTTCTCTCCTCCAGAGTATTTACCACTTTATCTTTGTGACCCTGGCAGCACTTGCAATCACATTCTTCATTCTCTCACTCTGGTCCAGTCACCACCACATTCAGAAGGTCACACTGAAGTGCGCCTGTGAACATCCCCCAAGTTCTTCTTAATTCACAGAAAAACCTGTTACAGATAAATGAAAATGGAAGTAATTTGAGTGTTAGCCTTTGCTGACTTTGTGCAATGAATAATCTCAAGCACTCTGAATGGCTTGCTGGGTATTTTGCAGGGGCAGGAAGGGCTGTTGTTACATCGATCTCTAGCAGGAAATTGTGTGTGTAACAAAGTCTGCAGATAAAAGAATATAAAGCTTATATATTTTCGTATAATCTAGAAAATTATCCTTACCAATTTTGTTGAAATTTAACCAACCTATCAAAGCCAGCTTATTTATATTTCTTTATACTTAGCTGTATCTCTTTCCTAAAACTCAGCATTTAAATTTGTCTAGGCAATTTTAAATTAAACTACCAAATTAATTAATGAAAAAGTAAATGCACCATACTTAGTGGGTAAGGGTGCAATCCAATTATTTTGTCAAACTTATTTGAAGGTTGGAAACTCTAATGAATGAGAAAAAAATTGTCAGACTTGGGCTTGCTATAAATAGGCTTATTAAATATAGTCTATTTATATGCACAGCTGCAGTCTTCCAGAAAGACTTGCAGAACAACTTGCAGAACGTGTTAAGAGACAGTCAAATAAAGTATCATCTGAACATTAATTCCAGCTAAGTGAACAGATCCCTGGAGCACTTTAGCATATACACTGAGGTCAGTGGACTTCAGGCAGAAGTGGAGAATATAAATACAAGACTTTGGTTTACAATGCCAAAAACCAAAATCATAAAAGCAGAACAGATCACAGTAGTATCTGTGTGTAAGATAAGACAGAGAGGAACATACTTGTCAACAGTTCAAGATCTTGTTTTTCCTTTCCTTCCCTTCACAAAGAATAATGTGACCTTGGGTCCTCTTCCTGATTATTTGAAAGGGGAAAGAAGAAGACAGGACATCACGTTTTAGAGCTCAGTAATAGCTCTCCTGGCAAGAAGCTGGATGACAGACGTTTCCCATTTGGAAAGGTAGAATATGCTCTACTCTGCTGAACAGCACGCCACAGAAGGTGGTGTCCTAAAACTATCATATATATACATAGTTTACAGCAACAAATTCCATTACGGTGAAGGAATATTATTTAAAGAGATACATTCACAGCACATTAAACTTGGCACACAGAGAGGATGAGAAAAATCTTTGTCCAGTTGACATCATTGAAAGCAGAAACTAAGCACAATGATGATTAGACCAGGCACACAATTAAAAAATAAAGCCCAGAATTTTAAGTGATACAGAAGTACTGAGACAGCATTAACATCCTTCCCTGCTGAGTTGAAGTATTTAAAATACAAGGAAAATCCTACTTCTATTTGCTTATATTCACTCTAGTAAAAAACACTGATTTGGTGTAATTTCTAAAGCAGTATGGTTTACAGAGTGTTTCATCTTACATCATTATATTATTCCATTCTCCACCCTCTATATGATAATGCATGTATGATTAGATGAAATGGGACATAGGGGCTTTTTTCTGAGTAATTTATACCAGGACATTGTACACTGTTCTTCAGACTAATATTTCACAACGATGGTTGTAAATTTAAACACTGTGATAGCAATCAGATGTCAAGGGACTATGTAACTACCAGAAGAATACGCATTTTAGTTTATTTTTGTTCAAATTTGTGAACCAGTCTATGGAATAAATGACAAAATAGAAACTAGTGAGAAAAGCAAATGCAGACTGTGAAGAACAGACTTTTCAGCATGTATAAAGAAGCAAACCTACAGAACCTGTAGTACAAAACACATTTTCTGTTAATGACCCTCTAATGTGTCCTTTTTTTTTCTTTGCAACTTCAATAAAGAAGAAAGGGGATCTCAGTCCTAAACACATAAACCAGTTTACTTTTCTGACAAGTACTATTGAAAAGTCAACCATGTAAACCAGGAATTTGTCCAAAATTTCCATTTACCTATTACAATGATTTAGAATTATATTTGTGCACAATGGAATTCTAGATAACTTGCATATTGCATCATGATATATTGTTGGTGCAAGTACTGATAATACTTGAGAAACTCTATGAACAAAACTCATTCTTTGATTTAATTAAGATTCATGCCTGCCAGCCTCACAAGATCTTTTAACATTTTATTAACAATCACTCTGGACAAATTGTACTGGTATAATGTGCTTTACAGTGTATTTTGCTTTGCCAAACCATAATAAATATTTTTGCATCATTGTAACTACATTTACAATAAAACTACAGTGGCAAAGTGCAAGACCTTTAAGGTCTCAGAAGCCTAGGCGACTCCTCCTAGGCTGATGAAACTGAACAAAAAACTATATAACAATGGTATTAAAAAAAAGAACGAATGATATCAACATTTTGAAGTATGTACTAATGAAGTAAACCAAGGTCTTGAGACTAGTTCTCTTAAACACCATGCCAACTGTGGTCAGCTTATCATTTTCACCATCTCTCCCCACTCCATGTTCTCACAAAGCAGCAATGCAATGCATGAAACCCTAACAAGTCTACCCACAATTCTGCAGCTGGTTTAGTGTTTCTCAACAATACTGTCTCTGCCCACCAAAACTACAAACTCTACTAGATACTCTGCTACATTCTGGAGGAACCACCTCTCTCAGCTGCTGCAACCACACGTTTCTTTCAATTACACCTCTACTGTCAGTATCTCAGTGCGATTGAGCAGACCAAGTTCTTTTCCCCTTTCACCTCAGCCTCAACCTGACCATTTTAAATTTCACTGCGTTTAGCATGTCCCCTTGCATTTTGCATGGCAAAAACATTTCCCCATGCATTTTGCATGGCAAAAACATTAACAATGTTAGCTCCATCCACCATCTAAAATCTCACTGTCAGGTCTTCCTCCACATTGGTCCCATGTGTGGGAACCTCTGAATCTGTGTTGAACAGCCCTCTACATCCAACCCACACGCTCTTAGACATGTAAGTTTCCATTAGACTTGCATGGAAAAGATATATTTTTTTAGCACTATACTCATCTTCTGGACTTCAGACTCACTAGGACAAGAACTATCTTGATAGTCCTCCTTCTGTTGTACAAGGTCAAGCACCTAACAAATACAAACATACTACTATAGCTATTTGACTACTTCTGTAGTGAATAGTTGTTCTTAAACTAATCCTTGACACTTGGCACTAGTGTTTCTGGCATCTACTTACTCATAACTAAAAGTACGATATAGTTTCTTTCTTCCTCAATATTGTGGTTTCTTACTTCATGCCTCAGGCAACTTCACATCTGCCAAACCCTTTAGATACTCCCGCATATCAAAATGCAAGAAGGATGCAGTGTAATTTTAGAAGATAACTTTTTCAATATGGAGGGAAAAAAGCTTTCACAACCATTCTGTAAACCCTATGTGTATTTGTAAATTATTACTGAAATAAAATCCCACAGTAATTCTTTAAACTGCTGTGTGGGAGTAGAGACAAAGGAATAGGCGGGAAGAAAAAATATTACAGTGTATCTGCTTATGCTCACATCATCAAAAGGACTACAAAACTACATGCTCAGATAAATTTGCTGGCCAACAGAACAAGCACCCTAAATGTTACTTTTTAATTTCTAGTCTCACAATTTAGATGGTTGCAGTTTAGGAAGTTGAGGATTTAAAACCTAACCAAACACTCTGAAGAGTAGCACACAGAGCAAAGATCTAGTAAGTAGCTTTGGGCAGATACCAGCCTGGATTCAAAAAATGAAAGGGGCGGGGGTAGGCAGCCTACTGTCATATATATGGTGATATCTATGCCCAAGCTCAGGTGGAAGACAGAAAGCACACTGTCTCAGCTTACATCAAGAATCCAAATGGAACATGTATAGCAGGGTGACAGCAGCACTCAATTCATCCAAACTCCATTTGACCCTAGTGAGGAAGGCCATCTAGATGTCCTCATTGCTTATCACTGTCACTCTGGTGCTGCAGTAACCTAGGATATCACTAGTTGTGTGCCAGCAAGTTGAGTTAGCACACTCCAAGAAGGTCCTGCTCCCTCTGGAGATCAGGCGTCAACAGCAACTAAAGCCGATAAATTTTTCCTTCATATTTCAATAGCTTATATGCAGTGATGGCTACTGTGGCTCAGCTGCCAAGGCTCAAAGAGCTGCTGGCTTGTCCACACCCAGTGGAGCATATCCCTTGGTTCTGCTCTGGCATCACCAAGCTGAGACCACAACAGCTTCAGGTGTCTCCATGATCAGGAGAGACTGCTAACCACCCCGGCCCCCTCCTCCACTCTCAGCTGCTCATTTATAGATATGGTCTAGTCATTCTGAAAATATCTGAACGTTACAAAGGTCACATTACACTGGTGAACCTGACCTGATGCCTTCCAGCAAAATTATATCAGGAAAATGATTTTTAAAAAGATCTAAGTTGTTTTCAATCTTTCTTCCATGTACACACATTCACCTGTTCCACCAGTATTTCAGACACACACTCTAAGTATTACAATGCTTTTTAATTGTTGCCCCTTAACAACAACAACAACATATGTACAAATGACTTTTAAGATGTATTTGTTGCATATCCAGATACTGAGGTTTCTAAAAAACATGCCTACTTTAGGGCACATTGGTCATTCAGAGTCAGAAGGCAAACTATTGCCAAGTTCTCCATAGCAGAATTAAATGCTTTCAGTCAGCTCCTGGGTTTTAAATGGGCAATTCAAGTTTTAGAAGATTTGCCAAGCTCTACACCACAAAATTCAGCCTGCACTTTAGTCTTAAAATTTGGTAGGCCTTCTGGCAGTAAAAAAACCCCAACATTTTAAAAATGGTCAAGTTACAAAGAAAAATTTTCCTCCATATCAGTTTCATATTAATTTGACTGTTCTGATCATGACAAGACCCCTGTTTTAGAAGAAACAACAGCAATATTGCCACTCCCACAAGGCACACTATAAAAAACAAACCCCTCCCCCAATTAATAGTACAAGTCCTGTTACTAATAAAACAAACATACACACAGAGGGCACTATTTCTTTCAGCAAATACTGACAGAAAAACTTCACAGAAAATACAACATTTCCTAACAATGCCAATACCCCTTCTCCACACTTTCTCTTGTTTCTTTTTCACCATTTCTCTTTCATCGTCTTCTTTCCCATCAGTTCACTATCATGAAGTAATGGGCTGGCAATCTCAAAACCCGATCTCCATAATCATCTCTTAAATTCTTTTAAATTCTCTTAAATTCTAGCAGTGACAAGTATCAGCTTACAGTCACAGGAGAGGGGCTCACAGAAGTGTACTTACAAACCCTTCAACATTTTGGAATGAATAGCAAAACAATCCACATGGAGAAAATGTGATAATGGAGCCATAATGTGATGGCACCAGGCTCTTAAAACATTTCTACTCAAAGCTCCATTGTATGCATGATTTAGTTTGAGCATAGGGATATCTGCAAGCCACATCAAAGGGCTAATGGATAGACATTTTGTTAACATATGTGAACTGATGCCAGGCCATAAAACAACATTGTACTGAGTATTACACATCTTCAGAGAAGTCTTTTTTTTCTTCCTGAGGTTGGGGTTTTTTTTGGTCTACAGATTATTTCTTCCCTTATGTGCATGAATGCCTAACAGGCTCAGAAGCCTGGACAATTTTCATGTTCTTTTGTTCCCTGGAGCTTTGCCCAGTATCACAAATTCCAAGAGAGGGCTGATTTTTGAAATAGGGAAAGGAAGAAGAATGAACAAGTAAATAAGCCATTTCCTTTGTAGAACAGGTTCTGTTACATCAATCACAGATTGGTAAAGAACTTCACAATCTACTACCTTAGCATCTCTGTTTCTCAGGTCGTTCCTAGAACTGCTACTTTCAAAGTGCTGTCCAAACTTGGCTCAGAGCTACAGTACATTCTTCAATGGTCTTTTATGCCTGTGGTGTTCAAAACAGTCACTTTTCAAATGGTACATTTTGTAGATATGGCACTCCATAAAAACAGGAGGGAAAAAAAACTGTGTAGAGTGAATTCCTGGAACAGCTCTTCAGGATTCCAAAAAAGCCACTTATGAGCTCCTCTGTTTCTGCTCTACAGTATTTATGCTAGATCACAGAATAATGAGCAACCATTAAATTTATGCACTTTGTAGGGCACTTAGGAAACAGTTTTCCCATCACTTAGTAACTGTCAGATAACTAAAACATCACTGCACACCAAGAAATACACAGTATGGGAAGACGCTGAAAGTCAGGATTATAGAAGAGTTATATCTTTATCCACTTTGATACCTTTTCAGTTAATCAAGTATTTTGTGGTTCTGTGTTTGGCACATTAGATACATTGAAGCCAGACTAACAAGAAACAGCTGCTATTTATAGCACTTCCCCAGAGATGGGAACAGTTGCTTCCACACTTTAAGACCAATCATATTACATCTGTATTAAAATGAGAAGACTGCCAGCTCTGCCTGAATTTCAAATGAAAACCACATTAGTTAACTTGTGAATTTCTCAGTCAGTCAGTCTCCAGTGTCAACTTACATAGTTTAAATAAAACATCTCACCAGTACACAATACAGTACAAAAGGATGCTAACATCATGGTACCAGGTTCAACAGTGTGCTTCAAAAACTCCTTCTCTAAGATAAAGGTCAGGAATGGACTGCAAATGTCTCTAACCTGCAATAGCCTGGACCTCAGCAGGTTCTGCTACCATACCTTTCCCATTTCACCAACTCTTTGGCTCAACAGTCAGCAGTCATACAGCCTTAAATATGTTAAGCCCCACAACCCACAGGTTTTCCACTCTTGCTGCTGTCCTAAGCACCATCAGAATAGGATCCCAAGCTCAGAAAGGCTGCCAGGGCATCAAGTCATAGCATGTTTGGTCCCACTGCTTCCAATCCGTTTATATGAAGAAAAGCTTCATCCTGAACTCATCATCTTACAGGCACAAGCTCACCTTCTTTGAGCACCTATGGGTATTCAGACCTCAGCAGGTGCTAAACAACGACCTCAGGACTGACAGCGAGGATGGCGGATGTCTCCACTCAGAACATGAACAGTTATGCCCTCTCTGACATTAGCAAGGGTCCTGTCTGGGGAGAGACGCCCTTCCCTAACTTAGAAGGGATAATACAAAGAAAAACAGAACAGAGACATTAGTGAGACACTGAACTTAACTGACAGCATGACAAAATCCATTTCCTTTTTCTGTTCAGATACTCTCTACACCACCTGAAAACTTGGTAGTGCAAAGTTGCAACTTACAGTAGGTTTCAAAGTACATTTTTCTTAGTTCAAGCAATTCATGATAAAGCATTTGCTTACTGCTGCTGGCTGGCCAGACAGAAAGGATAAATCAGAACAGAAACCAGAAGTATCAGTGGATTAACTTTTCAAAAGTACCTGTGTGCCTTGGCTGCAGAGCTGCCTCAAAAAGCAACGAAACATCTGCCCCCATGTCACAACATTGCTTCTGAAGATGAATGCATACCCGAGAGCTTGATGCTTCACAAAGCAGTAATTACATTTCTTTTACTGCTTTAAGTTATTCAGAAACATTAATGTGTCAAAGTTAAAGATAGGTGCTTGATAGTTCTGAGTATCAGTTTTGATGATATCAAACATTTCTTGCAACAGCAAAAATAAAACACAAAACAAGAATTTAAGAACACTAAGTCTAAAATACAGCTAGCTTCTAGGAAAATATGTCAGAAGTATTATTTCAACTACTTTTTTTTTCTGTTTTCCTTAACATTTTTCTAGTTTTACTTTTTTCCCCCTCCATTGTTACATGCAAGAATCCACACAAAACACTGGGAAAAATGACTTTAAAAGGAGGAACTGAACTGAACATGCTACAAGAGTGGTCAAAGAAAGAAAAAAAAAAGTAAGAAAAAACAATAAATTGTTTTCTCTTCTAAAGGATTTTAATAATATTCAACATTGCTTGTAACAGATAAAATTTTCAGACAAATATTATTTCAGTTCTTGGTGGTTATTTATAATAAACATGCTAAAATCTCACAGGAGGAATTAATGAATTATTTATAAATCAAGCAGTATATTAAACTCCGGTCAAGATATAGATGAACACAAAGATCCTGATGTGCAGTTACATCTAGAACTCTATCACTTCTCAACAGACTTCTTCAGTATCCTACAGCAACCTCATTTTCAGTTGTTCCAGTTTTTTAAATTATAATTTTCTGCAATACCTGTGACCAGTTATGTTTCACAGGCTTCAGCCTAATTTCAAACTGTTTTCCTTTAGACCTTTGTAAGAGTGATACCACCCGCTGCTGATTTCTCACCCAGAGTTCAGAGATCCAGATTTGCTTTTGTTTCAATTCAAAACTTAAGCTGAAATTTTGGCCTGTAGAAATGGCACCTTTCTATTCCCGTCGATTTGTACTGCATTTTGAAACACTTTGGCATAAAAGGCATTGTAAGAGTCTGGGTCTGCAATGTATTTTATTGCCTAAATAGCTAGATGGTTCCCATTTTTACCGGAGTAACGCAATGGAATGAGCGTGGTGAAGCATCCATTAAGGCTCTATGAGGAACTGAGTACTAAAAAACCTAAACATTCACTTGTTTTATTTTTCTGTTTCTTGGTTACATTTTCAAAGTGTGTCCACTACCACTCCCATTAACATCAGCAGGGGGCTTGTAAATAAGTCTTTACCCAGTGTTTCAAAAAACTGAGCTTCTCAGTGGAAGAAGTGAAGAGATCCCAACCCATTTCATTGCTTAAAGAAACAGAGTAGAACAGCAAAGAGAAAATCAAGTACAGGCGAGCACCTTAACACATCTTTGAAGGTTACATTTGGACACTTCATAACCTGATTTGAAATGTCAAATTTTGAAATACACCAAACGTAATTCAGCAAAGATAGCCTATTAGCTTGTTAGAAGCATGGCAAAAAATTCAGATGACATAGAATTAAATTAACTGTACCCTAACTTAGAAGTTGGGGCATTGTCTTTAACTGGGTAAATACGTGTTTCACGAAGCTAGACTCACAGGTGATGGTATGTAAACCAGGCAGGTAGTTACTTTTTCCCTGCCCAGCAATCAAGCTTCTGAAACTGTACGTTCATGCTAACACTGAGGATCTCTAGACATCACAAGCCAGAGCTACAGAACTACCATCTCAGAAAAGAGAAAATCTTTTAAGAGCTATGCCTGGTTTAAAGGACAGAGACAGTCATTCTTATTTTCCATTGAAGTTTGAAAATAAAAATGTTTAAAAAAGAATCATGGCTCAGTAGATGTACTTTAGCAGTAATTTCTAGTGCTGCTGTAATTGAGGTTGCATCAGCATTTTCACAATAAACCATAATGCCAGAAAAATCATTCCATGTTGTAAGCTGACATAGAAGATTTCATACCAGGCACAAATCCTTCGGCACCATGAATTTAGTTTGTATGATTTTTGGCAACAAGTTGGAAAAAAAGAGAAAGAAAAAAGAAAAGTCTTGAAATGGAAACCAACAATTTAGGATTAACTAGTGTTTAAACAGAATTTGCAGATACTTTTTTGCGCAAACTAACTTTTCCTCCAAACTAACACATACAACTCCTGCTAAACACAGCAATGATTTGCACATGAAAAAACATCCCCAAAAAAGTTAAACTGACATCCTGCATTCACTTTTACATTTGACAAAAAACCCAGGCAAACAATTTTATTCCTGGAGAGCAGAACCTGGCTTATTTGCCTGATCAAGAAATCAGTTGAAGATCATTAACAGAACAATAAGTAAACTCCAAGCACAAATCATTATGGCAACTTTAACTTACCACTTGTAAAACAATAACTGTACTCGTTACAGTGTTAGGATTTCACTTCTGCTTATATACACACTTCTTTGTATGCCTGTGCAGATGGTACTATTTAAAGTGAGCTTTAAGCCAGGGAAACGAAAAGAAGGAGGTTAAATTGTGTACAGTTTAGTTGAATTTCCTCTTCTTAGAACACAGTAATTCTTACAGTTATCTAAAACAGATCCTAGTATGTTAGAACCAAGCCTGGTGGATTCAAACCTGCTACATGAAAAAGACTGAAATGGTGAGATGTCTGAAATGCAGAAGAGAAGATGAATAAGAGTTATTCGTTTGAGGGATTTCTTAGCTGTTCTTTGGGTTTGTTTTTTTACATTTTTAAAGAACAAAATAAGTTTCTTTTTGTATATTCTCACTCACCTGCTCTGGGTACTTGCTTCCAACTATCTCTGCCACAGTGTTAAAGGAAGGAGAGTCTGGATAGGTCTTAGCCCCCATCTTCAGGTGCACAACGATCTTAGTGCCCCGGAAAGACATTCGTGACATCATTTCAGCATCTTCCACAGAGATGCAAGCAGTGGGAATCCAGGGTATGTCAGGCTGGTAATTCTGCCACCCAGTATGTGGGCTGTGAAAAGAAAAATAAAAACAGTGTTAACAACTTAGCTCTGTAAGTTATCATTATTCCAGACTTATTAAAAAAAATACTTTCACTATCATCCCCAACAGACTCTCAAAAAGGATATATTTACTATTTTTAAATAAACCTTTTGATAAAATACATCAAGTGTTTTTATACTAATCAGAGTATCTGACTTACCATTCTGTATGTCTGGAAAGCTATTCTCTGCAAGCTTTATTTAGGTCATTGCCATGCTTTGACATTACAGCAGTAAATGCTCTGACACCACATTCCCTTCATTGCTTTATTAGGAAGAAAAGTAATGAAAAGCCAGTAAGTGAACAGTTCATAAGTAGTGCATTTTTTGTCCTGTGACAAGTAATGAAATCGAAATTCACTACTTCAACTATCTCAACATCAGACTGGAGATTTATTTCGAAGAGCACTAATATGAGAAACTTCAGGAAAAAAATAAGACAAGACCATTACAAAAATGTACATTTATTTGTTCTCAGTACCTTGAGATTCCAACCACTACCTGTAGACAAAAGGGAACTAAAAAGAAAAAAATACAATTAACTTTACACAAATTATGCAAAGAAGAAGAATATGCACCACTAGATGTAGGGCTTTAGTGTCTTCCACTTAGGAATAGCTATGTCTTGTGGAAATAAAAAAAAAGGAAAAAAATAAAACAAAAATAATCACAAAGTTCCTCTGACATTCACGTGCTATATGGAGTGACTTCTTTCCTCTCAGAAAGCTGCAGAGAGTTTCTATTTAATTTCTATTTTATTTGACTATTTAATGCAATTATTTCCCTTCCAGAGACTCCATCTACTATCACTGCTTGCAGAACTAACTGGAGAGAGTGATTCCACATTTGATATCACAGGATCACTAAAAACGAATGGACAAGTTCCTTAGCAAGTTCCTTCAATATTTTTTCACATTTGGCCATTATTTACATATTTCTAATTTTCTGATGCTTCTGTTGAGATCTTAGATCTGACTTGGAGAAGTACTGAGCATTACAGCTGCAGCTGAAGTCAACACTTTTAAAATTAAGTTGTATATAAAGCCAGATACAGCAGAAAAAAACACGTGTGGGAAAAAAAAGAGAAATCAGAATTTACATGTGTGCCCAAATTCGCAAATATTCGCGATATTAAATCATTCATTGCCTTCATTTCCCACTTGTAAAATTGGAATAAAAATACTCATTTCACAGACAGGAAAAAAGTGAATAAAAATACTCTTTGTTTCAAGAGGACAGACTTGATGAACACTTTTGAGAACCATTCTGATACCGCAATAATGATCAGAAACTGACTGGTATACATGTCCTAAATCCTAGAATAAGCTTAGAACTGCGCATGGAAATATTAGGGTAAAACTCTGAATAAGCAGCTCTCTAGTACTGGCCATCCTCTGCAGGAAGTCTGTAAAATGAAATAATACATCTGCAACCCTTTATTCCAGGTCTACTTTGTAATTCTCACATTTCAGTCACTACTCCAGAGGTGTTTTCAAAATACATAAAATATCCAGCCATCTAGAGGCTTCTTCAATATTCTTATGAATATACTATTTTTGTATTTCTCTCAGTTACTAAATTCTGACTTTATCAGCAAAATGCCAGTAAATTAAGTTTCTGAAGGAAATATCTAAAGCTAAATTGTATCTTTATCTACAATGTTACCCTATGGAGAAAAGTCAGAGTTGAAGCTTTCAAACCAGATTACAGACATTCTTCACATCAGCTGTTACAGATTTTAATACTATTTATCCATACATTTATAACAATCTCAGAACAGTTGAGGTTGGCAGGGACCTTTGGAGGTCATCTGGTCCAACCCCCCTGCTCAAGCAGGGCCACCCAGAGCCAGCTACCCAGAACCATGTCCAATATGTGAAAATCTTCACCTATGAGCCTACTTACAGTAGCAGACACATATTTTTATACATTTAAACAGAAAATTAAAAAAATTGGGGGGATTTTTAAGTCTTCTAAACTGGAAAAAATACGCTTAATTCCTGGAGGAGATGTGGTGAGGAGGAAGGGAGAAATACACTTCGTAAGGATACAGATTAGGTAAAATGGGAGAGATTATTCAGTTCTATTTCTTTAGAAGAATAAATCCTTCTCAACAAGTCATATTATAATCAATAACGTAACCCGCTGAGCAGATATGTATAAACATTTATTTGAAAAGAAAACTAAAAATCAGTTACAGAGGTCTTATGGGAGCTGCTTCAGAGTGCAGACAGATCTGTTTATTAGGTGGCAACAGTTTAGGAAATTATTGCTCCCAGTTGTTTACAGCTGAACCTCATGCGAAGGCTGGTGCCCCTTCTCCTCATCAGCTTTGCAGGTTGAGAGATCCATAACTCACCTTTGAAATAACAGAGTTACCCTGGTACTCAGAATCTCTTGTGCCACATAATCCCCCCCGAATGGGATAAACTCATGTAGACTTATAAAATCAGATCTTATGTATTTTTTTCTTTCCCTCTGTCCCTGTAAAAAAAAAAAAAAAAGATGGCCCCCTCACCCCCACTTTTAAACTGCGACAATTTGCTGCATATGTTTATGTGTTTGGGGATATACCCAGCATGTTAAGAAGGAGACTTTCCAAAAAACATAAAATAAACAACACACTGAAAAAAATGAGAGATTACAATTGCATGTATTAATGTTCAAAAAACCCCCTACATTCAACAACTGAGCAGAAAGAGTTTCTTCTCATTTTAAATGAATCTATTCACCTGTGTCTTCTGGCAAGATTACGTCTTAGTACTAACATGCTGTGCACGCTGAACTGCAGTAATTCAAGTTTTATTACTACCTGTATTGATTTCACTTTCCTTGTTATTTCCCAGATGCTCAACAAAAGAAACCCCTAAAACTGTATTTGTTTCCCCAATGTAAGTACCAATTACATTTCTTTTGGATGCTCAATCCCAACGCTCTACCACAACTGTGAATAAAGCTTCTGACAACCCACTGAGATGCATGCATGCTTACACACCCCAAATGAATGAACACTTGCAGGTACAAAATTTACCCCAGCTAGCCCAAAAAATAAACCTTTAAGTCACCTGGTAGTCTTGCCGTTTTTATGCTCAAACTACTATTTTGCCAAAATTATAAAGGTAAACCCAGCTACCCAGATTAAGATATTTGGGCACAGGCAGGCAGAGTCAGCAACTGTTCAGACGATACCGAGACCTGAAGGGAATGGATGACTGTCCAAATTACTGCTACAAAAAGGGAAATGGACCCTAAGCATTACCAGTACAAAGGCACAAGGCAATATCACAGTACTGAATATTCCTAATGCTACAAGATGAACTCGCATAGAAAACATTTGTGGCAGACACTAAGCACCCTGGGATATACCTGAATGAAGTTTACATGTGTGCAAAACACACCATGTGTTAAGTATAGCTATGTAATAAATTGCTTAATAAAGTGTCAAAGACTACAACAAAAATTTTCTAAGTAAATTAAGCCCCTTTATGCAGAGATAACCAAAAACTGGAAAGCCTGCTGACCATATGGCAAGACCTGAGCAAGAATCAACTAAACAAAATTAAAAAGAAATTACCAGCAGACTCTGAACAACAGATGAAGATGAAGAGAAGCAGTCCTGAGTCTGGCTGAAAACAGAGAGAAGAGGATGTAGTTCAGGAGAAAGAATTTTGGTACTTGTGGGCAAGGAAGATTTTTTTTTTTTTCACTGAGTCTGAACAAACCCAACTTTGTAGCTATTCTTTCTAAAGAAAAAGGATTATACAAAAAAAAACCCCACAAACAACCTGACTTGCATTTACCATTCCCTGCCCTTTGAAAAGAAAAGAAAGAAAAGCATCACATAGAACCAGCTTGGGAGATCACAAAGCAACTCAGAATCAGCATTCATCTTTGCAACATTGGTACCTACAGGCAAGTGAGGTGCACCTCTGGCGTTTCCTACTAACACGTGGGAGTGATGTCAGCTTCTGCTGCTTCAGATCCACACTCCCTCTGAAAATGCTGTCATCCAGCAAAGCCTGAATTAATTTTGCAAAACTTTAAGGGTAATTAGGCTATTTAATATCTAATATACCCATACTCCAATACCATAGTTTGGTGTTTAGTAGAGGAGAGGAGGTAGGAGGTTCTTTTATTTTTTTTTATTTAACAAAAGTACCTGTTCTTCTGATATTAGATCTACTGGATCACCTCTTCTCCATATTTAAACTACTTTAAAAATTGAACATGTCTCGCTAGATTAATCCTTTATAAACCTATTAATGTTAATAAAAACTCATTATCATTTGGTCTTGACATTACTGTTCAACAGCTGACAAGATTCAGATAAATAAAGTGGTTGGGCTTTGCGTTGGATAAACCCCTAGATTTCACATCTTGGAAAGTATTTAAGAGAAGTATCACAGTATGAACAGCAAAGCAGAGGAAAGGCTCCAAAAAATAGAGCATTTTCTCTGTTAGAAGTGCACGTCAAATGACTCATAAGAAACAGATGTGGTTTACACCTTACAGAAAAGGGTGAAAGATAAAAAAGTCGAGAGGCAGCTAGTTAGCTTTTCTTCTGAGTAAAATGATCAAATGTGGAGAAACTAAAAGGCATGGATGAAAAGATGTGCTGCTGGTGTCAGGTCAGTTCTAACTCTTGTTACTGTGGTAGCTGACTTTGCATGCTTCATTACTTCATTCCTGGACTACCAACTCTTATCTCTAAGATAAGCTAAAATGCCCAAGGACAAATAAACTGTGTAATAACCAGTGCTTCAAGCTAAACTGGACGCTCTGATGGAAAACACATCTCAAATTGAAGCCTCAGGCAAAGATAGCAATCTCCTAAAAGGAGAAGTAGCATGACATTACAAGAACTCTAACATGACTAAAAAAAACCCCAAAACTTGATTATATGAAAGCTTACAAAGATTTACTTCAGCCATAATGTGTATACACACACCCCCAATTTCACACCAACCTCATAAAGCAATCTAGGGTTGGAAAATACAAAATGAATGTTGTCCAAGTATCTTTAGTTTACTCACTCACACAAACACATTGTGAGACTCTAATTACATACATGACCTCCTATTTTCTACAGGACCCATGCCATAATCACCGTACCAACCACATGTAAACTAAACATTCATATCAGGTCAGCTAGCTTGTTATTGACTGAAATCATAAAATACATTCCTGAATGGAACCATGACTATATATTCATCACTAGCTATACCCATAGCAAGATCACAGCCTTAACTCTTGGTTACAGGCTCACATTCTCCTCAAAGTTTGGTTCTGTTTTTTCACTTGTATATTCTACATATCACAGAAACCCCTCTCACATACAAAGTTTCGCACTTTAAAGGAGTGATGGAACATCCTGTAGCAAAGCAGAAGGGAAACTACATCTTCATCTCACGCTTAGCTATGGAGAGTATCTACTCATGAGTGCCTCACTCCTGTATCTTTCTCTTCATCAAGAGCAGCATGGCAAGGGCTGAACTCCACTAAACCCCCCTTTCCAGCACCATAAAGCCCTTACAAAACAAAACTTGTCCTTGTGTGCACTCAAACTGTGTACATTCTTTCAAAATTCTCACCATTATCTGGATAGAGAGGCCAAACTGTAACAGAATTAGTCAAAATGCCAAACGCATTATTAATCTTCTCAGAAGAATAAGGTCTTTAAAAATAAAATCAAGACTGTTCCCCGTTTACAGCCACTTGGCAAAATATAAAAGAAGTAAATTCAGCCTAATTCTGTGTTTCTGTCATCATTTGTCCCAAGATTCTCTTGCTTTGTTTGCTTCTTGTATTGACTTTGTAGGATTTGATTTGTTGGTTTATAGTAAATTGAAATAATAGCAAGACTGCTAAATTTGAAACAAAATATGAATATGCACAGAAAATTTTAAGAAACTAAGGAGCAAAAATACGATGTGATACAAATACAGAATTAAATAATATAGCAGTCTGTTACCAAGGATAGGATATTTGGAGTCTAGTTATACAGTGTCTTTCAGATTACTTTGTACCAACCTGTAATTGATGTGGCATCTGCACAAATGTAATGAAGTGTAAGAGAGACTCCCGAAACTATTGGCCTTATCAAGCAAAACTCCTTTTGGAAAAGAGTACACCATTACTCTGTTACTACATGGACTCCATTTAAATTAACATTTAGAAAACTACATCTAATCAGTGCTAGGCAGTCATTAAACTTAGGTTTTACCAAACAAGCATAGTAGCTTTGGTGTAATTACATACATGCTAGGCTACAGAATGCAACTAACACATATATGTTTGTATTTCATTATAATATTCAGTACCACATGCACCAAGGGAATTCTATGATAACCACAGAAGTTTTTAAAAAACAGAGTAGATTAGATATGGTTTGTCAAACAAGAAGCAGAAGAGAACTGTGAATGGTAAAATGATCAGATGAAGCAAGTCCAATGAATTCCACCCCGGGACTATCCAACTGTTGGGAAAGTAGAAAAGTCTGCACAATCCTTTCCAAATGTCTGCAGGAAACAGAGGCTTGCATCAGCTGCTCTTCAACTGAAAAAGAAACTTTCTGCATCTTATAGACATAAGGATGACTCTCCAGCAGCTGACAATACCTTGAGGGAACCATTTAAGTCATACACCTGTTTGGCCTCCTTTTGCTCACTATGAACAACCAAGCTCCCTCCTCCTGTGTTTACATCCCCGCCTTGTGAGAACGCAGCTGTCTGCTGCACACTACCATAGGTATGTTAGCAGAGGTCTCCTGGAGGGAACGCCACTGACAGTCCTAATTGCCAGCAGCTGCAAGGCTTCTGGCTTTATGGGGTTTCTTTTTATTTTTTGTTGAACTCCTGGCTTCTCAGCCTTGAGCAGAGGCCATGTTTGTATCTTCAGTGACCCCTCTATCACCAGAGACTAGTGAGCACACAAGACAAATTAAAAAAACCTCACTGGAAGCAGATGTTATATTTTATACCTACAGGAATGATATAAATAAATCCAAACAAAAAGCCCAAAACCAAACAACAAAACCCCCACATTTTCTTTATTTGGAAAGCAGAGAATCGGACAAAGAGGCATCACAGGGCTACCAACACATAAGCAAACTATTAAACAGCTAGCTGTCTAGAATATTGATCTGGCCGTCGTACCTCCTCCATTTAATGATGTTTGTTATTATTGATAATGAATTCTTACATTAAAATTATCAGGCACAAACAGGTGTGAAGAGGCATCAGAGTTTTTAGGGTAGGATCAATCGCTCCATCAGTGCTTCCAGGGCTCTGCTTCACTGTAGGCAGTAAGTAGCAGGGAAGGTCAAGCTCTCCCATACACAGGCATATACATTAAGTCACTCCAGAAACTTGAGCCTCCTCTGGCATTGATTACAGTATATTATGGGACAGTACAGGGAGGTTCCTCCTCCTTTTGAAGGATGGCCATGGTAGAGGATAACACGCAGCCAACACTTTCAGTGAGCTAAGGAAAAGGTTAGGGATGGAGGATACTGGTCTTACCCACCATAAAACTTCCTCCTTTTCATCAGCTGACCACAGAGTTAAATAGAGAGGAGCGAAGCCTTAAAGAAGGCAGGGGAAAGTTTCAAACTTACAGAACAGGGTGTAGACGGAGCTTTTCTTCTCCCCTTCCTTCTCCATGCCACACACCATTCAGAGCAGTACTCTCTTTGGACACTGTCCTCCATAAAAAAACTGAAATACAAACCTATCTTAAACTCAGACATATTTAGGAATATATTTTCCCTACAATAGGTTGGGGCAATGCAAACAAAGCCTCATGGAGATACATTTTTTAAGTGCAAAGAGTAAGACAAGGGTAAACAGGAATACAAGGGCAGTCTAGAAAAAACCCACAATGTAGGAATGGGAATGATAGAGGGGAAACAAGTCTCTGAAGACAGCATGAGAAAGAACAGTATCTTTGCACCAAAGATGGATAAAAAGGGTGAGCTTCTAAAAGTAAAAAACTAGACAGTACAATTACTTAGGCATTATCACCATAGATAGTATGGAATTAAATCTCAGGAGTGAAATAGAAGAGAGGAAACGGAGAAATCTAGCCATCTTTTCTGATGTTTGTGAGTATAACCCTGTTTCCACTAAAAATCAGTGGCAAATCTTCCATTAATTTCAACAGAAGGGGGAAGAAAAAACGTCTTTAAAAACTGACTGGATATGACAAGAGCAAAGGGCCTGACCAGATTCAGTCTCAAGCAGTGAGCAAAACAAAAGACACTGCAAGACACTTGTCTGGGTGAGCCCCTATATTTGCTGAAGAAAACTGAAACTCTGAAACATCTTCACTACATGAATGCTTCGTTTGTTCCCACAGATCTGATTTCCATAGAATATTAAACTCCTTTTTGATGTTCTATTAAACAAACCAACACTTTCACTGTTTAAGTAAAAAAAAATTTTCAGGTCAAGAGAATAAAAAGTATGTTAGTAAAATTAATACAGAGGGGGTGCCACTTATTCCCCTCAAGTGAGAGATTTTAGTAGTGCCACACAAAAGGAACTATTTTAACATCACCTGATCATTATATTTGCTTATCTAGTTCACATATTATACAATGACACTCACACAACGTAAAATGCAATGTAAGTGATAAGGATACTTTATCTAATAGTGTGTTACAGTGATTTGGTAAACTCAATCTCTAATAAAATGGTATGTTTTTATTTTCAAAACTCAGTCAAGTCTTGCCTGTTGCTCCAAAGTTACATATACAACCTGAATTTTTCAATCTCAAATTTGAGATCCACTGTAAACAGAAAAATTCCTTTTAGCAACAGAATATATTTTTAAAGCTTATTATAACATGATAATAACTCCTGTGAACTAGGACTAAATATTGAGCAGCACGACAACATGTCATGCCAAGCGTGAGCATTCTTTCCCCAGCTGTATTTGTTGACTGTGGCAGATTCTCCCAAAAGCTTCATAATCTACATCAGATGAAATACAAAATGTCCCAATAGGTACATATTTCCTCTGAACAGCTCCTTTCTTGGCAATTAGTGTTGTATCTGGGAAATGAAGAGTGTCAGGCTGAAAATAAAATCTTTCTAGTGCAAACCACAGTTGGGAGAATGATTGAAATCAGTTCTGGGGATCTTCCCATGCTCCTGGTTTCTTTGGGAGCATGCAGGAAGAACACCCAGTACACAGCAGCTGCCATGAGGAAATGAATGTAGGGGTTTCCCGAGAAAATAGTTAAGTCTTGAGAACTGAAGTAATTTTCCTTCCTCAAAAGGAAAAAAGAAATTACTGTCAAATGGCAACAGTTTCTCAGTGTTTTGTTTTAGATACCAAGTTTGTTGTGCTCTTCAATACATACTTGTGCTGGGTTTGTATGGCAGGGGTTTTGGTAGTGTGGGAGGGGGCTACAGAGGTGGTTCCTGTGAGAAGCTTCTTGAAGCTCCCCCAAGCTCCAAATTGGACCCACTTCTGGCCAAGGCTGAGACAGTTAGCAACAGTGGCTGCGCCTCTGTGATCATGACTCAACTTTCTTAAGTTAAGAAAGGGAACCTGAGAGGAAGGGTTGCAAGGGAGATAGATACCTGTGCAAACACTGAGGTCAGTTGAAAAAAGGAGGAGGGGGCGGGGAGGTGTGCCAGGACAGAAACTCCCCTGCAGCCCATGGTGAGAGGACAGGCTGCCCCCCTGCAGCCCATGGAGAACCCCACATCGGAGCAGGTGGCTGCGCCCAAAGAAGGCCAGGACTCTGAGGGAAGCCCACACTGGAGCAGTCAGTTGCTGGGAGGACGGCAGCTCATGGAAGGGACCCACGCTGGAGCAGTCTGTGAAGAGCTGCAGATAGTGAGAAGGACTCACATCGGAGGAAGTTTGTGGAGGACTATCTCCCGTGAAAGGGACCCCATGCTGTAGTAGGGGAAGAGTGTTGAGGAGTCCTCCCCCTGAGGAGGAAGAAGCAGCAGAAACAATGGGTGATGAACTGACCGCAACTCCCATCCCCTGCCCCTGCGCCACTGCAGGGGAGGAGGGATAGAATCAGGAGCAAAGCTGAACCCAGGAAAAAGGGAGGAGGGGGATAAGGTGTTTTTAAGATGTGGTTGTATTTCTCACTGTCCTACCCTGTTTGATTGGTAAATTAAGTAGTGGTGGAGGTGGTGTTCAAATTAAATTGATGTTCTTTCTGTCTTTTGCCCATGACCATAATTCGTGAGTAATCCTCTCTGTCCCTGTCTCCCCCGGAGCCTTTTGCTTTATTTTCTCCTTCCCATCCCTGAGGGGGAAGGAGTGAGCAAGTGGCTGCCTGGTGCTCAGGTGTGCTCTGGGCTTAAACCATGACAATACTATATACTCATAATATTTTGGTTATTGTTTGAAGGTTTGTGCTCTTCCTATTTAATTCTGGGGATAACGCTGATTCCTTCATCATCTGCTGAAGGGGAGAGAAAAGATTACTCTCAATCCCACTCTTACATTTTATGGATTTCTTTAATATCTAAAAAAGACTGCCTAGGAGAGTCTCTGCTGGAAGAGAGACTGTGAAACAACACAATTTTCTTTTCATTAGTTGATCCATGTTGCTGAGGAAAATGTTGTTGGAAAAAAGGTAGCAGGCTGGAGGCTTTTGTTAGCATGTACAATAGTGATCATGACTTTTATAGTCTGTACATAAATTTAAATACACAAATGCTTTTGGACCTTAAACAAGAGATACGGGCACACAGCCAGTCAGATCAGATGAAGTATGGTGGTGGAGCAGGTGAACTGCATTTAGGTACATTACAAGATTCCAGACCACCTGAAAAGTTGACAGCCATGGGAATGGCGCAGCTCTCCAAGCTCACCTCTGGTAGCTCCAGAAGAGGGCTGTTGGGGGGGGGACCACGGGCTTCCCCACTTCTTTCTCACCCGTCTGTCCTGGGTGTCACCCTTCTGCTCAGCCTTCACAAGGAAGGGCATATAGCGAGTCACCTGCACTTATAGACTTGTGCACACACCACAGCCTTAGAGCTCAAGGCACAAAAACACTGAAGCCCACCTAGTGTAACACTTCAAGACAGCAACAGAATAAAACGTAGGAATTTTCTTCCCAGTGTTCAAATGCTAACTAGGAATGATTTTTCCCCACTGAAGAACACTGTGCAGGAAAGTTATCTTACTGATTGTTAATGAATAATGTTAACACTGAGACCACATCTATAACTTTATGAATAATGTACATAGAAAATCTGTTAAAAAACTGTATCTACTTAGAAAGAAATGTATCATATAATTTTAGAAGCAGAACTGTGTTTTACAAGCTAATATGCACAGGCTGAATTAACTTGCAGCTGTCGAGAAAATCTGTTTCTGTAAAATACTATACTTCTGTGTGAGCGTAGTAGAGTTACTTATTCACTGGAAATGGTACTTGTTTCAAATCTAGATTGTCTATAAACAGATACTGAATTCTACAGAACAACTCTGAATGTGTGCAGTTCATAACTATTTATCACATAGTTTAAAGCAGTTGTTCTGTAAGTGCCCAAAGATCATTTGCAGCTTGCAAAGCCTTTGTACACCCAGCTCCCAAAGAGGGCTTTTAATAGTTTCATCGACATGAAGATAAAGGTTCACTGACCTGCAGGTGAATCTTGTGATGTAACCCATCAACTGATTAATACCAGTATTAACAAAACTCCTGGTTTAACAGGACAGTGCTTGATCCACGACTCAACCACTGAACTGTTCACCTGCAATGAACAGTTGATGGTTGACATGACCCATGGTACACTGCAAATCACTCAGTATCATTTCTTGCTGCCAGAGCTATGAAACTACTGAGCGGCCTGGCTGCAAAAATACTGATAAAACATCTTCTTCCTTGGAAATTTGTGATTTGTCAAACATATGGTGAAGACGGACCCGTCTAGGAGCTTACTTCTGAAACCCTGACAGCCAGGCTGTCCAGCTCACAGGTCTGCTCCCTGCTGACCCTGTAACATCCTTCTGAAAAACTTGAGTGGAGGTGGAAAAAACAGTGTATTTGTGTTTAGAATTTCTCAGTCACAAACATACATGGACTAAAAATCCCTTCAAGCCTCACAGATACTTTCTCTAATACCCAGCAGTTACCCAAGCATACCAAACTGACCTGAGTGCTTTCAAATCCCATTACATTTTCTTTAATCAGCTAGCTTGACTTAAGAGTAACAACACCCTCTTTCTATACATCTTGTTTATACAGATATATAGCCAAGCACATCACATCATGAGCTGACACTGATCTAAGTATTTTAAATCGTTCATTTTTAAAATTTTGTATTAAAAGTATGACCAATTACATTAGTTGTTTCAATTTAGACACATTATGGGGGAGATTCTCATAGGAATGAGGGACATTCTCCTTCCCTGTGCTGGGTTTGTGTGGCAGGCTTTTTGGTAGCAGGGGAGGGGGCTACAGCAGTGGCCCCCTGTGAGAAGCTTCTGAAATCTCCCCAGCTCCAAGTTGGACCCACCTCCGGCCAAGGCTGAACCAATTAGCGACGGTGGCCGTGCCTCTGTGGTAATGTATTTAAGAAGGGGAACCTGGGAGGAGGAGCTGTGGGAGTTAGGAGGAGGAGTTGTGAGGAGGACCCCTATGAGAACAATGAGGTCAGTGGAAGAAAGAAGGAGGAAGGGGGGGAGGTGCAGAGACCCCCCTCAGCCTGTGGTGGGTCGGCAGGGCCACCCCCACTGCCACCCATGGAGGTCACCAGTGGAGCAGATGTCAACCTGCAGCCCATGGAAGACCCCATACCGGAGCAGGCAGCTGCGCCCAAAGAAGGCCACGACTCTATGAGAAGAAGCCCCCAGTGTTGTAGTTTGGCACTGGGAGGATTGCAACACACGGGGGTGACCCACAATGGAGCAGCATGGGAACGGCTGCAGCCCATGGGAAGGACTCATGCCAGAGAAAGTTCGTGGAGGACTGTCTCCTGTGAGAGGGACACCACGCTGGAGCAGGAGGGAATGTGAGGAGTCCTCCTGCTGAGGAGGAAGGAGCAGCAGACTGACCGTAACCCCCATGCCCTGCCCCCTGTGCCGCTGGGGGAGGGAGGCCGCAGAGACATCAGGAGCAAAACTGGGCAGGGGAAGAAAGGAGGGGTGGAGGAAGGTGTTTTTAAGATGTGGTAATGCTTCCCACTGTCCCACTCTGTCTGTTAAGTAGTGTTGCCCTTAGTGTTTGAATTAAAGTGATGTGGTTTTTTTCTTCCTCTAATGAGTCTGTCTTTTGCCCGTGACTGTAACGGGTGAATTATCTATCCTTATCTCCATTCCTGAGCCTTTTGCTTCATTTTCTTCTGAGAGGGAAGGGGTGTGTGAATGGCTGTGTGGTGATCAGTTGCCCTCTGGGGTCAAACCACAACATTTCCTTTCTCAGGAAACTTCTATGAACAAGCATTATCTGGAAGTCTGATGCTTTACAATGGTGTTGTCCAATTCCTTGTTATCTTTTTGCATTCGTCTGCATTCTGCCATCTTTGCACTAATTCTTAAGTCATTTCACTAAGTAACATTGAAATATCTGAGGAATAAAAGGTACTGCTCTATATGGGAAAGGATTAAAGGAATCCATCACTGATTGTCACTGAGAAGTACCATACAAAGATTTACATGACTGAAACCTATTTTAGGCACCGAAAACCAGTTGCACTTCTAAAATCATAAATTGCAGCTGCACTGATTATTCCAAGTAGCTCTGCTAAAGTTTTCTCATGGGTATGCCTATTCACATCACATTTATGGCAAGAACGAAATGTTAGAATTCTCTCAGACACTGCAGAACACCATTTCTATTTTCCTAGATTGTCAGCATTATAAACTAAGTAAAGGAAGAGGGAAAAGAACACATAGTTTTGTGGAGTTACTGCTTTGGATGGTCTCTCAGATGAACCCTGCAGCCCAGGATTCTGGACTCCAGCTGCTGGCTGCATCTGGACAGTGTTGAAGCCCTGCTCAAGCTCTTTGGGCCTGAGCACAAATGTAGATCCCTCTAATGTCCTTTCTGGAGATAGAGTGTGTACTCAAGCTGCCTGGTCCCTTCACAGTCTTTTTGGTTCTCACATGGCTCCCAGCAGCAACTGCATCCTTCTCAGAGCTTGAAACTGGGAGCCCTGAAAGTTGTTTCCTTCTTTGGAGACTGTGGGGAGAGATACTTGGAGACACAGACCCTCCTCAAAGAAGGATCACAGTCTACTCCCTGAAAAGGTGCAAGCAATACACAGATTATAAAACAGCTAAAACCTCCCTTACGTCCCACCTGTGAGCTCACTCTTTCCAAACCTCAGACTCTTGGCAAAATCACATTTGAATTCCAGGACCTGATTTCTAAATCTCATGTTGTCCTTGATGACAAAGAGTTGTTACTAAGAAAAAGCCGCCTACTTTTATGAAATTCCAGCTCCCTCATGCTCTCTCCAGCAGTTTCAGCTCTCTCATCGTGAGTTGTTACTGAATTGAACTCAAAATCCAAATCCTTTGAGCTACAGTCAACCAATCAGTTTTAACTATTTACATTTGAAAATACGATATTCCAAGGTAACGACCTGTATTCTTTGTCATTCACCTCCTGACAGAGCCTTCCCACAGATCACTGTTAGGTCAATGGGAAATCTCAATCTAGCAGAAGTTAACAATCAAACACACTACATTTTATTTCATAATAACAATCCATGGTTATCATGATGTATTATTACATAACCTACTGTTATGTAATAATACAACTGCTCCTTGCATTTGGCACAGGCAAATTACTGCAGAATCTACTATTGACTACCTATTCACAGTTTAGAAGAGTAAACTTTTAATGATGTCTTCTTCACAGTAAACAATGTACAAATGTTACAGTAAATTAACATTCAAAAAGATATTACTGTTGCTTGCAAACAGGGAAAGAGAGAAATTACTGTGAGCTACTCAAGATCCCACGGGGACAAAAGGCAGAGTGATGAATGGAACTTCAGAATCCATGGTTTTAGTTAATTCACATGATTATTCTCCCCTGTCTGACAAACGTATCTTTTGTTGTCCTGTGCAGAAATGTCTAGAATCAATCTGGATTTTACAGAGCTAAATAGTACAATAGTTTCAATATCTCTTGTTGAGGTATATTTTGTGTGCTTCACAGTCACCAGCAAACTAATGTGATGAAATCCAAATAGAAATAAGTAAATCAGAAACTATGTGGTTCCCTTCTTGTTTTGTGATCACAGATTAAAAATCTAGGTATTGCAGTCAAAGCTCAACCCTGCTTTATAACAATGAACAGAAACATATCAAAGACAACGCCTCTCTGTTTCACAGAGTATTTGCAATATTCATATCAGACAGCCAATGCAGAAGTACTGCAGAAAGTGACCAAGAAAGCAAGGTAATGGTGAAAGTTTAGCAGAAGTCACAGACCCTAGTCACCTACCCAGCTAATGACATGTGGGAATGATCTATAAATACCGAACCAAAGGTCAGATTTAAAAAGGAAAGTTGGAAGAGAACGAAGTTATGGCTTTAGGTTTGCACCATCCTCCTAAACATAGAAACAAAATGAGAGGAAGTATAAGGTGCCTGAAGGAGAGGACAACAGGCAAGTAATCAAAGCTGGCGTCACTGGCAGAGCAGAGACAGGAGTTGGCATCTCTCATTTAATAAACCAGATGGAGAAGGATTTTCACCATTTAGCCCTACCCTGCAGGCAAGACCAAAGGATTAATATTTGATGCAACAAGATGGACATGATAAGAAAGAGGCTCAAGTGACTGATTCGATTTGAAGGGGAAAACAATGCTGGAGAAAAGGATTAAAGTAATTGAAATGGTTCGACTTACAAGGCACAAGACATTATTTCTACCATTGGACATCAACATCAGGCTACGTTTAGGAAACAATTCTAAACAACAGCTGTGGAATAACTGGCTCTAACTTCCTAAAAACACAAGTCAAAATTTTTGTGCCATAAGTAAGGGGTTTCATCATACAAACAGGTCTAGCTCATCATACTTAAATGCCTGACATACATCACAGTAGAGCTAACGCAGCAGGGTGAGGCCATCCTATGTGAAGACATTTAATGAAATAACACAGAAATACCCTACCATATGGACAAGCCACAAGCAAGACTGTGGGAAGTGGAAGAACCAGCAAAAATGAGAGGCCCCCTACCCCCTGAAAAACAATGCAAGCATTCTTGTAAAGAGAAAACATAATATGTTGGAGCAAACCATACACATTTGCTCAGATGTTTAAGAAAACAAGCCAAACAAAATGAGGAATTAGCATTTCCAAATCCTCTGCATGCCTGGGGCATAAACCAGAGATATTGTGGATATTAACAGTTGGCTAGCATATTAAGTATATTTTTAAAATGGCACCTAGATATGTCTGCCTCTTTGTTTTACATGACTTAAGTAAAAGGTTACATATCAAAATAAAACATGTTGTGGTATGCAAGAGATTCTGAAGCACACAAATCCAGCCAGAGTCCCTACATAAACCTGTGTTCACTTTTGGAAATTACCAATACACCTTGAAAAGAATACTTCAGATGTTTTACAGCAGATAAAACATATATCATAAATAAAACTTTAATACATACATGATAAAACTGTTCTGTAATATGTAGATAATTTTTAGTAACATCATCAGATTAAGAACAATACCAAATAGATTTTGAAAATGCATCATAATACAGGAAGTAGAAACAATAGTCCATGGGAAGTACAAACTGGAAAACCAATTATAAGACATGAAAATAATAAAATTGGATAGGCAAGATGAAGTTATATAGTGGACCTCTGTATAAGCTATTTCAGCATTGCTTGGACCAAAATTAAGAAGTGAGTTGCTGTGTAACTTGAAATTAATGGAGTTAATCCTAGAATACATCAAGAAACAGAACCTTTACTCTCTCTTTTTCTTTTTTTTTTTAATGAAAAAAGGAGAGTATCAGGCTAGGATACCCCAAACACCAATTCTGTACCATTCTGGCACAACCATTCTGGTACTATTTGATCTCTTCTGGTTGTCCAGAGCCATGTGCTCATGTGCTCTGAAGATGAACACTCCAGATAAAGTCTTCAGTGCTGCACTTACACAGAAAAAACACAGAGAATTACAGAGAAATGAAATGACAGTCCACATATTTCCCAGATCTTATCAGCAACTGAAAATAAATACATCCCTTGTGAAAATAATTCATTGGCCTTGTATTACTCAGATACCTCTCTGTAATCTTTATCTGCATTTTTGTTGTCAGGTTTTCCTTCAATCCTCTACATTTATGGTTGCCACATACTAGTGAGACATGTTGTCAGTGTAATGAAGAAAACTGAATATTGTGAGAACATTAAAACAGAACCTGCAATTAATGGATCAAGACATTACAATCAACTCAGATGGTTCTAAACTTGCTAACACGGCTTTTGTAGGCACAGCAACTCATACAGACTCAGAAGGGGTTGGTAGCACCGAAGAAAGCCGGAGCTGATTACGGCGAAACAGGAAATCATGAAAAACTGCTGAAGTTCCCAACACTCAACCCACAGCAAGCACAGCTGTTAACTCCTTAAAGGTCAGTACAAGAAACCCAAGACTTGGCAGTTTTATACGTCCAACATCTTTATATACTTGAACCAGTAATGCAAAGGTAGAATAAAACTGTTCCTTTAAATCTTACCAACTCCAGAATATTACCAAATCTAATCATGGTACCCAAATAAGACCAGAGTTAACATATGTTATTCATGATATGGGTAGCCATCTAGCCACCAACAAAATGTGTGAGTCAGTAATGTTAGGAGAGCGGGTGGGCCTGAAGAGAAGGAAAAAAATCTTGAATACTACATTGATAAAAGTTTGCCTTGGGAAGCTACTGGTGAGGAAGCGAAGATTTCAAAAGCACCATTATCCTCACAGCATCCTTCTGGTCAACAGAGTCTGTTGACAAAGATTCTACTAACCCTTTACCTGCTTCTACCAAGCACAAAAATTACAGGATACTGCTTATATTACTAGACACTAAATGGATGAAACTCTTCCCAACTACATTAATGTATTCCTGAACAGAAGTAGTCAAAACTAGGAGGAGGCAGAGAAAGCCCGTGTTAGTCTCATCAGCATTTTACTGACTTTGTAAGAAAACAAATATACGAGATGTATGAAATTACCCAGAGGTTTCAGATGTTATATGAAGCCCTGTCTACTGGAAAAAAAAAAACAGAGTGATGCAGTTCAAAGCAAAAAGAGGCAAAAAAATTGGCAAAAGCCAAAGAGAGATTGGAACTTAAGAAACATCATCTACAGATTTCTCACTGTTATGAAGTTACCTGAAATTTGACTCCTTAATCACTGTTCAAATAGCAAGAACCCACTGTACAATATGATCATCTCCAAAAGCACAGGCTCCATTTCTTCTAGCGACATTTAAGTTCTCTTGCTGACAGCTAGGATTTGCCCAAAGGTGAGCACTGCAGAATGCAGTCTGGCACGTTGGCCTTCTGGGAACATAGGAAGCAAAGTAAAAATTAATGAATTGTCAGTCAACAACATATATAGACATCCTGGAGAGAAAGCCCCTAAGTGCAGGGCAAGAAAATAAATCCCACACCACCAATTCATATCTCTAAGGGCAGCAAGACAACATGCATAGCACTATGAAACATAACTAGAATCTTCCACAAGCTCACCAGAGACTTATAAAACATGGTCTGCTCTTATTTCCTCTTGTTACACCTCAAACAAGGGTTTTATCCTTGTTTCCTGGTCCCTTAGTAGAAAAGAAGACAATATTGCTGTATCCTATTGCCACAGGATATTGCCTTACGACAGTCTCTCATTGAGATGTTTCCTATAAACAATTCCTGCTGCTATACTAATCCCGTAAGTGAAAAGTGTTCACAAATAATCAGTGGTGCTTCCTGATTTCTTCAGACATGCTACAGCATTACTGTTACATCTCTAGAGTTATCATCCAGCTTCCTGAAGCCTTTATGTCTCGCGCGTTCCCCAAGCCTCCACAAAGCAGACAGAGGATCCTGCCTACTCAGAACGAGACTATTTTTATAACAATTCTACAGTGTCAAAAGCAAGCACACACAATATCAAAGAGGGGAGAATCAGGTTCATCAGTTTTCCAGTTCCCTCAGAGATCAGTTCTAAAATACTTTGACCACAACTGCAATCTCCTCCCCACTGAAAGAAAATTACTCTTCAACACACACATTCCCCACTTCACCCCGCATGCATAAAACTCACATGCTAGGGAGGAAAAAAACCACTTAAAAACCACAACAAGGCAATAATAAGAACAGGTGCTCTGTCACTGGAAGATGGTAATGAGCAAACAAAGTTTCTTGAGTAAATAAATGAAGGCATCAGACCCACATATAATATAGGCAAACTCTTTATTTTCAGTACTTCCAACAAGAGTTAGCTCTCTGGAAGTAAGAAGTGGTGGCACTGCTCATAATACTATGCACCAGGACCAAAGAACATAGTATTACAAGCAGTTAAGGAAAATTCCAGATACCAGCTTAGCACTGTCACATGAAATGGAAAAAAAAAAGAAGGTAAATATAGTAATTTTTTTATTCAATAAATATAGAAATAGTTTACTTTTACACTTAGAGAAATGTCTTGTGCCCCAGACATCCTTTGAGAAACATTATTTCTGGAAACTTAACCCAGTAACTTTCTCCCTTCAAAACAGATCTTTCCCAGTGATTTTTCTTGACAAAAAGGCAATCTGGTTTAGCCATTTCTATCAAAAAGTTTTCAATAACACTATCTGATTTTATGTACACATCAGCATTAAGAAGACCTACTTTGCTGACATGCAGTAAGTATTCTTAAGTTTGTCTTCCTCGAATTACAGAAAGCCTTGTGTCTGTCCCTGTGCTCCCTCTTGGAATTGTCATCTGATAATCAAGAGCCACAGCCTGCACTGCTGAAGTGAATCTTCATATCACAGAGGGCACATCTCTGGCCACCACAATAGAAATTACACCATAAACAGTTTAAATTATTATACATATGATGTGACTTTCTTAAAGGTCTCACATGGTATGTCCATATTAGCCTTTTAGTTTGAATAAAGAATGAGCTTTTGAAGTGAACCTCCCCAAATCCTTGCTCCTCAATCACCAAGCAGTCTCTGAGCACCAGTGAACTAAACCAGAAGATGTGCTCAATAAGTGCACCTAGCATCAACTGCTAATACATGCCCAGTCTCAGCTGTTGCACCTCAATCTTTAATTGCAGCTTTATTTTAAAAAAAAAAAAAAAGTGATTTTTACTTTACTTATATCATCAGATGGGAAAACTCCATTGCAGCACAAGTATTTTTGTTTTGAAAGATCCAAAAATGATTTGCAATTAGAAGAGGGAAAAGTTTGGACAACTAGTAAAATATTTTCCCTAATCCCAAGAGAACAAGACACAAGATTATTTCATTAACTAAAAAACAAGGAAGCAGATTTACAGATGGACTAAAATACATCCCACCTCTGCAGACTTGAGAGCCCAAGACTAGCTTAATTAGAAGCAAACAAAAAATTGAGAGGACTGAACAGAACTGCAGGAAATTAACTCACATACCACATGCGCTAACAGGCCAAAAGCCAAAGTAACTGAAAATTCCTGAACTGACAGAGCACTTGTAGAGGAGGACCAAAATTCAAATGCACCCAGGGCACTGGCAGCTCATGGACACTAAGCTTGTACACATGGCCAGAGACGTTATGTGTCGGCTTCTCTCCAGCTATGCATCCTGTGAGCATCAGCCAGGATGGCCCCTGAACATGGACAGATATGCCACTGAGGCTGCACAGCTTCAGGAGCCTAGAAAATCACTTAGTCACCAGGGTGGTACAGGCAGGTCAGAAAAAGCTGCATATGAGTGCTGGGAGAAAAGAGGGAAGTGAAGCAAAAACTTACAAAAACTAATTATACAAAAACTCCTACTCTATTTTGTACATATAAACCAATTTCATTCATTTCCTTTCAATGGGTGCCAGAGGCAGCGAACAATCTTAGTTAGATGCCTGAGGAATGCTAATTTTTTTTAGTTGAGCAGCAATCTGGATGACCAGTCCCATGCTACAACAGATGGTGTTACTGAAGAAAAAACGATGACAAACCCAACTCCTCCTTTGTTCTAACATAGGCTCGCTTGTTCACAGCAATTGTTTTGTTTATTAAATAACCAAAATGAAAGAAGACAGTAAAAATAAAGCTGTTAGATGAAGAGCTCCTGAAATTATTTTAGGATGTAGGTTAAGTTTTAGAAATTTAGACACAGGTCAAGATTTTTTGGCTGCAAATAATAGTCAGTGATCCAGGACATTTAATGGGCAAGAAGGGCAGCTTTCTAGGGCAAAGTGACCTGTCTTAGCCACTTGACTCCCAGCTTATGATACATGGAAGGGAATACAGGTCTGCTTAGCTAGACCACAAGCACACAGAGCAATAGAGACTATCAGAGATCTGACCTACAGCTCATGAGCAGGCTGGGTTCAGGTCATGTCAAGTCCTGTATTAACAGACAACTGCCCTCACACTCACAAAGTCTTAGCCAGCACTTACCAGCTGAAATACAATCCCACACAGACACAACACTGCTCCCCCACTATGGACAGCAGAAGGGGTCATAAGAAAAAAAAGACTTCTAAGACGGTAGCAAAAAATTAGGTATACTGGCATTCATTGTGGAAGGAGAGGCAGAACAGGAGGGAAAGGAGCCTTCAGGGATCATGACACAACCAGAGGATACAGTATTTCAAGGATAAAACATCAGTTTTAAAGGCCAGATGTACTTCTTTGCTAGAAAAAAACAAGTAAAAGCAAAACAAATCCTACCAAAACTACTGTACCATCCCAGATTTCAGAAAACTTGGCAGAATGAGCAGAAGTTGAGTATCTCTGCCACTACTGATGTGAATAAGCCCTTATTTTCCTTAGACATGGAGTTTTAGGGAAAGGAGAAAGCTCCCCTTAGCAGGCAAGTCTCACATCTGGAACCGAAGGCAGCAGACCAAGCATTAGAAAGAGGTGATGTGGTAAGAAATCAGGTGTGCTAGCACCTGAGAACTGGAAAATGACACTAACTCACATACATTGTCAGTAAGATTGAGAAGGGAATGAATTGTTTACAAAGCAGTGAAGAATAAAAGAGAAAACAGGAGAGGAAAAGAAAATGCATTTGAGAGTACAATGTATATACAAAAAGGTATACATGACTCTAAATGGTAGAAGAAAATAAATCAAGTGAGGACACAAAAAGGGGAAATTAAGATAAACAAAAAGCACAGTTTTCAAATTCACATATATTACATGAAATGATATTTCAAGCCCTGGCATGCCTGCACTTAGTTGTGTCCTATGCATCTGCTCAGGCTATCCATGCAACCTCTCCCATAAATCTTGAGTTGCACCCTGCCACTCGTGAATTCAGCTCTCATCCAGACACAGCTTTTGCTTAGTTACTAGAGCTTCACAAGCAGACATTGTGTCTTGGCCACCTATAGCCTGAAGAAGGGGAGAGAAACTGAAGGAAATTACTTACTTCAGAAAAGTATAAGATGCTGAATTCAGTCCAAAAAGAGAAAAACTTGACCAAGTATGTGTCCTTGTTAACAGCCTCCAGACTGGGTCAAAGCACTCCTTGGCCTATTGTGGCCTTGCAATATGTTCCCTGTTGGATTTCTTATATACTGTTCTTCAGCATTTAAAAAAATAATCATTGGGCTCTTGGCATTCATCTCTGAGAATTCTGGGGAACATTCTGAGTTATTGAAAAACACTTGATTTTGCTCCTTTCTAGAGCCCTTAAAGGGATTATTATTACAAGACAGAGTGTTACAACTTTATCTGTGGTTCTTGAGGAACAGAAGGACTTATAGTTTTAGACTGATAAGGGTACCTTCACCACAGGATAAATACTGGACCATTTCAATAGCTAAAGGATACCTTTTATCTATAAAATGTTCTAAAAACGTACAGCTAGGAAGCAAAAAACCAGACTTATGGGTAGCTTATTACAACCACATTTTTAACCATGCCTTGTAAATTGAGTATTTTTCCTGTAAAAACATCCACTACACACTGGGAAATACTCATCAGTTTATTGTACACAACAGTAAGTGTATGTATTACTTTAAATTGTACAAGACCATTAATCACAGCACAGTCAAGTTATTAAAGCTAAAAGTCAACATCTGGATTTCTCCAAAAAGCAAAATACTATGGATACTGTTGACTGATTACAGTAATATGTGTTATTTGAGAAGGTTCATTAAAAATAGTTCTGTTACTCTTAACTCCTAATATCCATGTTTAAATGTTTTCACCATCAAATTGCCAGTGCTTCAGGAAATTGTTACTGGGAAGAAGGTTGTCATAAACACACCATTTGGGAGGGAGGGCAGGGAAAATTACCTACCTGTTATAATGACTTTCTTCTAAGTAACAAAACCCACTCTTACATGATATCTGTAAAGTAGCAAGAGAATTATTCGACTCTGACACAACATGGGGACAATGTCGTAAGACACAACATGGTAATATGCCACCAACATGGTAATACCAACCATGTAACTACTGTCATCTCTTCACAGGCCAAGGGAGATACTTTTGCTAATTTTATTTCCTTTTCACTTACCATTTCTGTCCTAAATAAATGAATCCACTCCTTGAAACTCAACAACAAATCCTTCAAGCCCTTCACTGTCAGTGATGAATTGGCATGAGCCCTAATATAAACACAGCAATGAGTTTTCCTGCATATATCCAAGTCCATCCCTTCTTGCCCTCATTCAGAGTTGGGATGCCTGAGTCCCCAAGCAGTTTCATTCACTCTATAGCTATGCTACCAAACCTTAAAGAAAATAAACTGCCCACATAACCCCTACTCAAAGGTTCCCTTCACACTTTTTGCCCTTGACAATGTGGCAGCCGCTTGCCATCTCTGGAACAAGAAACGGCCACCAAGCTGTCAGCAAGAGAACACTGATTTAATTAATGTTGTGACTTTACCAATTCTGTCTTGTCAGTAAGATTTAATAATCAGCCCTAATAATCCTAAAATGTTAATCTACTAGAAAGTACCTTGTTTTAACCTAATAATATTATTCACGTTGCAAGATCGCTGAGAAATCACACCACAAAGTGGCTTCCATTGTTCCAGCCAGCTTAATTCATTGCAAATAGCATAAGCAAATAACAATAAGCGACCTCCTGTCCAAAAAGGGGTTGAAATCTTAAAAAAAAGAACACCAACAAACAACACCAAAGCTGATCAATTTAGGGAAAATTGTGATGTTCCACCCTTCATTCACCTGAGGAAAGCGGGATAGTGCAGTATCACGAGGAGGATACTTTCTTCTAAGATGTTTCCAGAATGTTTTGGAGAACTGCCACAATCCCATTAGCAGTTATTCATATTATAGGTGCACATGTAAACACACAGGCCCAAGAAGTAAAGGTTCTGGTCAACAAAGCAGCAGTATACAAGTTACAAGAATGCAAGACTTTCTTTCACAACACTTAGAAGTCTTTTATCGACTTTTTACCTTTCATCTCTCACCCTTCTAACATGCTCTTCCCTGCAACAATGCAGTATTTCCCATCAGTCAATCAAAAAGGCAAACAACTTGAACAAACAGTGCCCCAGACACTGATTGAAAAGAAGCACCATGGAGTCCATCCAGCACAGGACATGTGTAGGACAGACAAGGAGACACACGGATGGTGATTAAGAGAAAACTAGGGGAAGGCATGGAGATAAGAAAATCCCCCCTGCCTACAGCAATACCTATTTTCTGTTAGAAACAAGACAAACAGATCTAGGCATCACGGAGTGGCTAAAGTGCAGACTGGACCTGAATACCTGGATTCCTGAAAAAATTGATTAACCAATCCCTCCCACACCCCAAAAAACCCTAAGTGAAGGTAAACAAAGACAGGACAGAAAGTACATTTAATGAAAAAATGCTTCCTGGCAGCATCTAAATTTGAAATTGCTTTTGGGAATGACACCTCAGCTCCCAACCTCAATTAAGGATTCAGTACTTCTAAACAAACATGCATTTGGCACCTCTTTCTCCACTCTTTTCATTCAATTCTGAAATAGCTGTAATGCTAGTACCCAGACCTAATAATCAGGCTTTACTACCTTCAGTCTTCACCTCTATTCCTCATCTCTAAATTTTCCATTACATGTTAAAATGCACTTCCATAAATAGTCTGGCAAACAGAAGACACAGAGTCACTTTCAAATGAACACCTCTGCAGGGCACCAGAACTAAGGACGGGATAGACAGTCTTCTGGTCTTCAGATAACCACCAGATTACAAATTGCAATATTCTCTGATGATACCAAATAAGACTATTTTTAAACCATATAATTTTTCATAAACCTGTTTTTGAAATATATTCTACTATCTGTTCATTATTATCAACTTCATTAGAAAATTATATGTATTGGAAAATATATCATAAACATCACATTTGTTGGGCATCAAGAAATATACTAGGATAGTTTGGATATTATCTGAGTTCAGAGTACTTTATTTTTGAGAAAGCATTTTAAACAGGTAATGTTGGCTTCCTAAGGGGAATACGGAGCATATAAAAATGCAATCAAGCAACTACACTGGCAGCAGAGCTGTCTTCTGCACATGATCCAATACAGTTACTTGGCATTACTGCATGTCTCAGACTTTCTGAAGCATCACAAATGGTGATGCTTGCACACTTCCCATACTGCTGAGATGTGACCACTTGTGTTCTGTCAGAAATGGTGGAATCAAGCATGCTTCCAAGTGCCTGTCCCAGCCATTTCCCAGTTCCAGCCTCAAGTAAGACCCAAAGCCTTATTGTCCCTTCCCACCTACCAGCCTAGACTTATGTTGAAAGAAAACCTAGGAGCAGAGATCAAAAAGAAACCATAGTGTTATCTAAACAGAGCACAATTCCAGTTTATGATGTGGCACACATTCAGGGTCCAGTTAGCTACTGCTGATAACTCTGTGGCTAAAGAGTTACTGGGCAACTAGGGGGAGGAATAAATGACCTGTACATGTATTTGCCAACCCCCCCCCCCCCCCCCCCAATGTTACAAAATACAGCACCTCTTGGATAAACTGCATGTCTTCCTTCTATGCAGTTTCATTAACACAGCTGTACAGTTTAAGCAGTCAAGCTTTGTGTCTGGCATCACTTAAAATCCCTGCCATTCCTGCTCAGGCTGCAGCTCAGGTTCAGGAGGGTGGGCAGGGAGATGGGTCTGTCCTGCCTGCAGTCTTCAGCCCAGCTCTGCTGTCTGAGCCTGCATGACCCCAACTCTCACTGCAGCCAGCAGGCTACTACGCAAAGTCCACTGCAGGCATTAAGCTCACCAATAACTGCGTCACCCTTTTACCTTATGGCTGGACTCAACTTTATTTCCTCTCTATGCCTCAACTAGTCTTTTTCACAATAGATGAGGATTTTAAGTGTAAGCTTTCAGAGTTGAAAAAAATGACCAGATAAAATAACTACTTCTATTACCAATCAGAAAACTAAAAAAAGCTCATTTCAACAATGTAACACTATATATGATAAATAACATATTAAGACATCTAAAAATACTTAGATTTTTTAAAAAAACATTATTTCAACTGACCTTGCTTAAAAAGCAGCATGAGAATTACAAACCTTACTGCTATAGTGTTCTAAATTATTATGTTCAAAGCAGGCTATTCCTTCATCTAGTACAAGTCAGTCTCATGCTAGGAAAATGACCAATACAATAAAAACTGCACATTTATATTCTAGACAAATATATAGAATAACCAGTTCATATCATCACTGACAGTCTGGTACATGTTGTCATCAAAGACATTTGATTTTGTTGATCTCAGATTATTTATGGCAGCCTTGAGAATGCAGGAAGTTCTTCAAAACAAATATCATACAGAATTTGGATCAGTAACAAAATATGAAAACATTTTGAAAAAATGACAAAGCACAAGGGAAAAAAACTATTATGCAGCCAATACTTTCAAAACCAAACACCCAGTTGTAACTGGCAATGTTTAAGTCATAGAGACAAAAATGCTTGCCCAGAAATGACATGTGAACTGAAGGCTAAAATGTGAGAAAAAGAGAAAAATGCTTACCTATGAATAGAAAAAGAAGCGATGGATCTAATGAGGGATGCCACTGCTCCAACCTTAGCAGCTTCCACTGCTCCCTGTGATCTGTATTGCACAGTTTCACCATAACTGGTGAAAGGTTCATTGTAGACAACAATCTTCCCCTTGGCCTCCTGAGCTCTTTTGTGCAGTTCATCAAAAGAGGCTACCACTATAACTTCTGCTGTAATTCCTGAAAGAAAGTATTACAAGTGTCTTTAACATCGCTTTCCTATAACTCTCCTATAGCCAGTTTTAACAGACAAGCATGGATTGTGAATACAGGAAATCAGATTTAACTTCTTAATGGCAAAGGAAGACTATGTGGAATGCTTCATCAGGGACTGGTACTAAAGAGCTATAATAGCACTCTGAACCAAGTACACACAGTTCTGCAAACCATGCTATCAGGTTGGTATTCAAACATAAGTTGAAGGGCAAGAAGGATACACAGGGGGAATTCTGTCCTCTGCATGTGCTTTAATGCCTCACTGCAATCATTTATAGTACAAAAACATTTGCAAAATCTGCCTATGGGATTAATAAAAAAAGATAGTAGTCTTTTCATGGAACTGTTTTGATGTGTTGCTAAACAACTTCTCTTAACATAAGACAAGTGGAAGCACGTATTCTTAGACTGAAACACAAAATTATTTAATCCGTAAATGAAATTAAAGCTCTGCAGTTTGAACAAACTTTACAGTATGCTTATGAATTTTAAAAAATCTTCGTATTTAATTCAGGAGAATACCACAGTTCTACTGGATCTCCTTCTGCGCGTTTTCCCAGGAACCCATCTTTCCCAGTTATGATACAGAGAACACAGGCAGGTACTTCTGCAAAACTATTCACATGTGGTAAGTTATATCCCACCAAGCTCTTTGTTTTTAATAGTTGGAATAGTTTTGAATAGCTATATTATCTTGCTTGAAAAAATACAGGATTTTATAGATAAGTTGTTTTTCCCAAAGCCAGAGAATCCTTCTAACTTTTTAGAATATTAATTGAGGAACTATATTTCATAGCATTTAAGAAGTAATTCATTAAAATGACCACTATGCTTAAAATGCAATTTTGTTGATTCGTTACAGAGATAAGTAGAAACTGCTTAACAATGTGGGCTGGTACTTTTCTTCTAAATATAGAAGAAGTAATGGATGCCTAAAATTTTAGTGTTGTACGTTTCACCTAAAAGCCACAAAATATGTCAGTGAAAACTAAAACTAATAACAAATGTCTAGCAAGAATTTGTCAAACTATCATGTTTTTAAGAAGAAATTGTTTCTCCTTTGAAGTCTTTTTTTTTTTTTTTTGTGGTGTAAGAATTATTTGGAGAAGATTTCAAAGGCTTATATCTGAGACTGTAATACATGAGAAGAACTGATAGAAAAATAGGAAGATCACCTCTTCCAGCACCTGTGTATCCAGGCTCATGGCTTCTTTAAGATCAAACTATAATACACTTCAAAACCTTAAAGAAACTATTTCACACAAAAAAGTTTCGTTTCTTAACAGTGCACCACTAAGAGGGCAAGAGACATCTACTGCTACAGCAAAAGCCTGTAAGTTTTAGCTACAGGACTAACCTAGCATGAGAGGTGTAAAAATTTTAACTGAATAACTGTTCAGATTCTTAGCTTTACAAAAAGAGGCACAAAGAGACAAACCAGAGAATCACCTTCAAATTTTACTAGTTGTTGGCAGGTAGGAGAGCGTGCTAACAGACTCCAGCTGCTTCTAATGAACTGCAGCCTACCTAAGGAGCATCCCCGCAACAGGATCATTCTGGGTATGGAACTGTGCCACTGGAAATAAAGCCAGGTATCTGAAAAATTTTGTTTTCCGCAAGAAAAGTCATGGTTTCAGTAAGTTGATACTGCAATCCATATCTCATATTAGCTCTCCCCAATGCCCCACTTGGATCATGCAGCAGGCACTGGAAGGGCACACGTTGTATTAGTGATTGTTTGTCAAGGGAAGCAAGGAGTGTAACTCTTCTTGACTTTACTGCATTAATGAATAAACACCAACTCTGGATGGTTTTTAAAGAATGCTACAGACAGCTAGTAACTATCTATAATCCCTAAGAAATATCACGGAGAAGTACTTTTATGGCCCTCTGTAGACAACAGGCATCAGAAGTTTGTACAGTGAGCTTTGTGGGAATTAAAGCTAAGGGAAAGAACACAGAGCTGCAAACTCCAGCTCAGTATCTCTACTTTTGAATGTTCCCAAAGCTAAATAAAGCCATCCTTTTACAAAACAAAACAGAGGTTCTCCCTGCAATTTTAACCTAATGACAGCACAGTATACATAAAGCATTGATTACAGTGCTTTCCGTAACAAAGTAGAACTTCACTCTTGGGTAACTTCTGACTAATTCAATGACTCATTTGAATTTTAGTCCCACTTTATACCATTTCTACAAACTACCCTAAGATCTCCTGTGCAAAAGGGAGAAATGAAACAAAAAAACCCAACAGTTTATCAGTTTAAGGGGAATGAGTTATTCCTTTTAAAAATGGGAAATGCCTCACCTTACTGAGCCTTTAAGCAAATTAACAAAACTGCACCCCTAGCATCTCCTACCAATCCAGTGCCTCCTGGCTCTGCTTCCCATGTCGAAAGCAATTCTATATCTTTCTTACTCCTATCGTTATCTGATCCAGAGCTTGTCTGTGTGTTATTGAACAGAGTCTTCAGAAAACCCATGTAAGGAGGGAGCCGGATTGCCTGCTTACTTAAGCAAGATGTAAAGATTACAACCCACACAGTCCAAAAGATGAATACAGAGCATTTGGGAAATTAGCTAAGTAAAGGGCTTGAAGTGTAGAAGACAGAATTATGACATGATAAACTTAGCTGAAGCTGAAGACTATCTGTTCTCACCATGTGAAATATTATAGATATTGTTGGATTGGGCCAGTAAGCAAGAGAATCTATGTAGTACCATGGGTTTCCTCTCATTTCTCAAATTAAACAGCAAATTGTACCCTGTCATTTCTGAGAATTAAGGTATAGGAAGGGTGTTAATGGTGGAAACAAGCAGGCAACTTTCAATTACCAAAAAAAAATATGTATTACAAAGTCCTCTGTACCCAGAAATGTACATTTCTATCTAAACACTTGGATATGCCACAGCTGTGATGATCACACTGTCAGTTGAAATAAATCACGTGGTACGCATTAGCAAAGTCTACAATCCGTCACAGGTAGAAGGCAAGACTGATTAGTCACTCTTTATTAGCTACAGAAAGTCCAGGTTTTTATATATATAAAAAAGCACCTGTAAATCAGCTGTCTGCAACACTGCCATACATCAGAAGTCTGATTCTTGGCATGAACAATTCTGTCTGGAGAGTCACCTCATAGCACCTGCTTACCTGCCAGCAATCATGCCAGAAGATTAGTTCGAAGGGAATTCCTCACAAGATTACTTATTCTCTCCAAGTTTAAAAGCAGTGAATATTTAAGCCATTTTAGTATCTGGAGCTATGCATCTGTTTGTATTAGGAACAGGTTTCAGAGAAGAGTAATTAAAAAAAGGAAAATCCACCTTATTATCAGATTTTAAAAACTGATGAATCTCTATTAAAACATCAAGGAAACTTCATACAGAATACTGCTGCTATTCTTGGCCACACCAGGGCAAGACATGGCAAGGCTATACCACATCAAGTATCAAGAATTCCTGAGATTTGGGAACCCAGTCTCTATTGGTTTTTATTTATTACTATACTAGAAACACTCAACTCGCAAACACACAGAAATTCAACCTTGTTAGTTACAATCAACTGCTGTATTAAAAGAAGAATTTAGCAAAGCCAGAAGAAAATATCATTTGCATACTGTTTAATCATACTGGATACTAATTTCCTCATTACCCAATTATGGTCTTACTCTTTTTTTCCCCCAGTGTCATTTTTGTCATCCAGTTAACAGCAACAGTCCCTTGGAGATCTAGTTAGAAAGCCAAATGCAGTCATCATTAATTTGACAATTTTTTTCAATAACAGGAAGTGAACAACTCACTCCTATGTACCTTCCAAACTTCATTTACTTCACACTGTGTGAACATAAGAATTATGATTTCTCTTACAAATAACACTATGGAACAGCGATGTTGCTGATCCACATGCACTGCAGCTGCCACTGTCAAATAAATAATCCGATGGGCAAGGCAATTTTTGCTTAAAACCATTGAAATTTGGTATTTTTAGGCCTAGACAAAACAAAGCTGGAAACTACATCGACTAAGTCTCCGCTAGACTTCCCTGTGTGTTATATATTTAAAATTTTTGCATCCTAAGCATAAAATAGTGCCTGAAATATCAACACAAAAATTCAACAACACATCTAATTGTTCTGGTACTGGTGAAGATTTTGAAACTGAGGAAGAACATATCTGAAACACGTCCTGGCCTCTGCAGTCATGAGAGCAAGAGGGAGACAGAGTGCTACCTCCCCATTCATCAGAACCAGGCATCAGGACACCAGGACCAGGAAATCAAGACACTTCTTCATGGTAGGAAGAAGACAAAGAAAGAGTATGAGCAGCAGCACACCACAAGAGCAGCACATGAAGCCTTGAAGTCTACCTGATGATTGCAGCTCTGCTTCACAGAGCAGTGACATAAGACCACACTCGTTTCTTGTCTACTGGATGGCTGCCATTTCTCAGATTTCTCCATTTCCATCTCAGCTCTCCCACAAAGCTAATTTAGCCTGGAAGCTGCTGCATCAAGGTATACCGTATACCGTGCTGACCCTAAGCACATGCAGGTGGCAGCCCCACACTTTTCTGACCTTAGCCTGGCTAATCCAGTTGTCCTCCAGACTTGACCATCTCCCCAGGATTGAAGTACCATGGCCGTGCTTCTTTCAGAAAAGGCCCGCACGCACACTGTCTTGTGCCTATCTGCAATGTAGCTTCTTTCACAGAGTTACAGAGAAGTTCTTTTGCATGCATCACTGGAAAGAGCTGCACATACAAAGTTACAGTGTAGCAGCTAGGATGTGCAGTTCTGTAAAAATGGCAGTCTTGGATCCTGATGCCGCATCACCCTGCACAGAACTGGAGCTTGTGCCAGGATCAATACTCCTGGATGAGGATGTAAGAAGATGAAGCACACAACAGTGAAAAAGTAGATATATATGTCTGGAGATAGGGAAGAATGGTAGTTGTTGGGGCAGGTCAAAGAAAAGAAGGTTTTGGGGAGTAGAGAGAAAAGGCAAATATATTCTTAAAAGCTAAGTAAAATTAGGGACCTGGCATTATATCCTATTTAGATTCAGCATCCTCTAAAATCAGCCCAGAAAACATTTTTCCCTTCAACTTCTTACCTCTTTTAAAAACATGTCACTTTTTAGCTCTCTCCAGGAATTAATTCAGCTTTCCCCCAATGCCCCATGTAATTCAACAAGATTTTCAGAAAAACAAACCCAAATTCTGGGTCCATAATGAACTCATCAAATTAAGACTTAGTGTCAGGCTGAAGCAAACGAAAGATTCATATCATCACTTATCTTTTTTCTCCCTCAAAAATTATTAGCATGTACAGAAAATTTAAAATCCTTTAACACCTAGAAACACATTTGCTCTACAAACACGTATCAATATGTATTGATATAAGAATTATAATATGAAGAAAAGGTTAAATATTTTAGGGGAACTGTGAAACGAAGAAGAGGGCTTTTATCAGGAAGAAAGATTCTGTAAACTCTGAATATACTTCTGGAAAATGTGACCTCACCTACTCTCTGGAACAGCAAAGAAAATTACTTCATGAAACTAAAATTACATAGGAGAGTTATCCAAAAGGATATGAAGCTACTCAGCTCTGATGCACAGCACAGAGACTAAACATATTACTCTGTTCTTTAAGAAGAACACAGAGAAAAATAAACACTATATAATAGTTACATTTTTGACAAATATGACTTACAATTTCCAGCAAGTACCGGATCTCATTAGAACAGTTTGGTTTCAAAAACATGTAGCTTACTGTGCAGCAGTAAATCTTTGCAGCAAGGGGGCTGGACCCAACACCCTGCATGAAGTCTTGGATGCCAAAAGAGCAGGGCAACAGGTCTGGTTCTCCCAGAAGCAGCCCTGCACAGGGCACAGTCTTGCAATGCAATGTCTGGGAAGAATCAGGCACCCAAGAACAGGATCCAGAAAAAACAGTTTTGGAGCACACAGGTGCCCAAGGTAGGAAGTACCAAGGGCAACCACTCCCTTCTTATCAAGATGCCAGTCACTGCAGGCTGTCCCCCAGGAGGGAAGGTGACAGTGCCACCCTGCTGTGCACGCATTTCCCATGCATGCAGAAAACCTTGCTCAAATCCTGCCTCTGTTAGTGTGAGGCGGGAGCATCTGCTGGGCTTACCATCCTTGAGGTAACCACCTTCAACTCAGCAACACTGAAAAGGGCCAGGAATTGAAAATTCAATGTTTAGCCATTGCCAATCTGTACAGTTCACTCGAATGTTCATTAAAGCAGTGACTGGAACCCATGTCCTTCCCAGACAGCATGTCCACCCCAAAGCCACACAGCTACTCCTACTCTCTAAATCTTTGAAATGCCACTGCACTAACTTTTGGCCCAGATGCTGGGCCACTGAACACCACAGTGTCTGAAGTCCTTCATGGACGTCATCTTTTACATTCCAAGAAAAACAGTAGCATAATTATCTTACCACAAGCAGTGTTGCTCTAAGTAATAATAAACAATACAGGCATCCAATACTGAGGCTCATGGTCTCAAGATGTGAATCAATAGCTCCTCACACGTAGAAAAAGAGGGATCCAGTGAAGACAGGAGGGCGGCTTTGCCGTGCACTCTGCTCTCATGCCTATGACTCTCTCCATCCCCTGTTCTCAGCACTGAACCTCTCATCAAAGGGGGTACCCAAGTCCCTCCAGAAGGATATCCTTCTCTCCCAGTAGGTCAGCATCCAAGATGCTGGCAACTCAAGGGTAAATCCTCTGGTACACATTAAAATTAACTTTTTTGTTGGCCTTTTGTTAATTTAGCTGAATTCCCTAACCCACTTCACCACTGAGAAATAAAAAAGAAGGGTCAGAAATGGGGAGAAATACATCAGTCAAGACTGGGGCCAGACCACTTCTTTCAGCAGCATCCCTGGCTTAAACAGCCTGTGAGCCTATAGCAACAGTACACACCTTCAACAGCTTCAAGACGCATATTATCCCCATTCTATAAATAACAGGCTAGAACTATTTTCATATTATCTAAGTGACAAAACTCCCACCACCTTCTATAAGAGCAGGACTGGACCAAATGTTGTTGACAGTTAAACAAAAAAATGCACAACTTCAACACAAAAACTAGTAAAAAGTCTGCCAATACATCTTCTTCATATTTATATTATTTCAGTTTTGCTGCAACAAAAAGTACACAGAAACCAGAGACTGTTCCTTTTTTAAGGAGGCATTTCAGACAGGCTGCATTCTGGGGTTGGTTTTACTTGTCAGTATTTTTTTAAAATGAAAGGGCAGGGTCACCCATCAGGAAAAAAAAAAAAAGCATTTTAAAACACATGCAAAAAATACGAATTCTTTGATACTTTATGGTCAAACATCTGCTAAACTACTACTTTCTTTCAATTATGGGATTCTCAAAGCAACAATTATATCTATTTTCCTCAGAATTTGGGGGATATAATCAGTACTACCAGAAATCAACACAGCCTCTCTACATATATATCTATATGTTTTGCCAGTGTTGAAACACTGGAAATGAGACAAGGACATTGACTAAATATGGTTAACCTCCAGTTTGTCAGCTCCCTAAACAGAGCACTTTCTAACATTCAATCCTGTTTGTTACCTAGGAATACATTTCTTCGAGGTGGTGACCATTTTCAATCTCTGCTGACTTCTGGAAATCCAGGCCACTTTGTGTTTCAAGTTTCTCCTCTCCCTGTCACTAAGACAGGCATGAAAGTAACTCCCTCCTTGTAAGGAGATCAAAGGAAGTGAAAACTTTCTCTTTGACACAAACCTTCAAATCTTGGGATACACTGAAAGGGAAAACTTTTTTTTCCTCTTCAATAAAAAAATCTAACCTTTTCTGTGCTGCCCCTTTTTGCTGTGTAGATCAGACTGAATCTGGAAACTTGACATCCTGGCATGTTGCCCAGTCCTAAAGAAGAATAGGGAAATGTGGATTTATCCATGAGATCACAAGGTACTGAAAAGCCTCCTGTACATAATCAGAACTGTTTCAACCCCAAGTAAGCCAACCAGCTCTATGCCAAATTCCTATTTGAGTCAACATGGGCAAATTACAGCAAATCCAATAAACGAGTAAAGCTCTGTCCATGTCCCCTAATGTTTTCAACCCCATAGGCATGGATTAGATAGAAGACCTGCAGGAAGAGACAGTCCTTGTAACCTGGAGTCAATGCTGGCTTGGGCTCCATGGCTAAAATACTGCTACTATTTAAGGCTTCCTGTTCATGCCCCAAAGAATCATGGATTTTTTTCCATACTCACATGGTGTACGCCAAAATGGAAAGTGAGCAGCCTCAGCATGTGCTCTGGCCATTGGGTCACTCTTAGGAAACACTGGTGTGAATTTCCATGGACAGAAAGGAAAATAAACCCTGAATTTCCAACATCCGAAGCCAGGTTTCTAACCATTGTTAGGTTACTGCTGTGTTAATAAAGAGCCCTTCAGAGCACTAGCTCGGGGAGTTGAGCTCCAGGAGGAGCTCTGAGGGCACCAGGGCCGCCGAGTCTAACATGAAACATTAAGCACATCCAGAAAGAAACAACATTTTAAGTTTCTGCCAATGCTTCCTCTTTTCTTATCTCATCAGGTCTCAAGCCTGGGGACGCATAGTGGGAAGAGAGGAATACAGGAGATAACTGAGAGGATGAGAAAGGAAGAAATGGTCTCCTGTAGCTCCTGCTGGGATGGGGCAGTCACCCCCTCTTGTATTAACCCTATCCCCAGACCTTAAAAGACAAAAAGTCTAGCCAGTGCTGTCCTCTGGTTCTAAGTAGGCATCATTAGTGTCAAGAAAGAGATCTGTGGTTTGTAAACTGAGAGGTCTGAAACATATCCTTGATAGGAAAACTGATTTAAAATGCACAGTATCTGTCAAGCTAATACCAAACACCTTCAGGGATCTCCTGTACAGTTCACTTTAGAGGCAGCTCTGAAGGGTGTCTTTGCAGAATCCAGGCACCAACGGCCAGCTCATGAAGCCAACATCTGAAAGCCAGTCCCCAGCCTTTAACACATCCTTCTGGCAAAGCTCAGCACAGCAGCAGTAGATCTCCTTAGTTTGATCCCATGCAGCAACAGCAGCACAATGCCAGGAGAATCAGCATCAAGAATCTCATATTGAGTTGTATTACTTTGATTGCAGGATGACTCACACTCCCACAAGTTCTCGGCTAAAACGAGACAAATCAGAACTACTCATATTCCCTCACTGCGGGAAATTGTTCAAATATTTCTGATGTGATTTAGGGCAGCCGCCTATCCCTTTTTCCCATGAACAGGGCACAGTGACAATTGCTGGTTAGAGCAGAGAGAGCAGATCTGGGAATGAATTCTTCAGAAGTGATGAGATGGTGGTTTTAATAGTCTAACCACACATTTTTTATTCTGTGCTTGGGATGAGTGCGAGTTTTAGGACAGGCGCTTTTCTGAGCAGCACACCTTGCAATTCTCTTGCCTGGAGAGGCTGGTGACAAGCAGCTCTCACCAGGCATTTCCGTCAGTCAGGCAGCCGGTCCAGCGATCGGAAGAACAGGAGCCAAGAGCTCACCAGGGATCAGCTACCCCACATAACCTCTTCAAGCACAAAAACCTGTCACAGCTTGCACAGAGCAAGATGAGACCAGCAGAAATCGTAACAGCCACGAACAGTAGGATAGATTTTAAGTCAGAAGGTAAGTAATTTAATCAAAATTATTCCACCAAGTGTGAGAAACTGCTCACTCTTCTGTGAGAGATCTCATTGACATGCAGTCTTCTAGCACCAACACATACACCTCTTCAGAAACCCAGCAGACCTCAGATGAAAGTGAAGGTGAGAAAGAATAATGTGGGTTTTTTGAACATTACTCAGTATAAACCAGCGCTGGATAATACAATCTTATCTTCCAAGACATCACCAGCCACAGGTACTAGCCCAATCATTCAGTCATCAGTATAATAAGATCTTTACAGATGAAAAAGAAGGACATGATTAGCCTCTCTGAGCATTTTTAAACATGTAAATTCAGTATGTCTCTAAACGAAAAAAGTCAAACCTAGGAGTTTGTACCAAGTAAGTACAAATAACTACACAACTTAGAAAGGGAAGCAAAACCCAGACTTCTGAGAATGTGAAGATGTTCACCAAGATTACATTGCTCTTTGCAGGTTCAGTAACACTTGCTCAACACCAAAAAAGCCATTTTAATTTTAGGTTCCTTTTTAGGAAGCTTGGAATAGGGCTGGAAAGGATACAAAATAACTTGTAGGTTTAACCCTTGCTATAAATATTCTCCTACCAAAGCACTAAGCCCTAGACGTATCATGGGATAAACAGATTTTTAGGTTTTAGTTGTTTTGCATCTTAGGCATGCAGTTACCTCAATATGACAAATACCTCAGACAAACTTTACAGTAGCAGTTTACCAAACCAAGTAAGATTTATTCCAAACATATCTTAAATTACCTAGTTTTACTTTGTTGTGTTTTGAAGGGCTATATATTTTTTCTAAACAAAACCAGCTTTTATTATTTGTTTCATTTCAAACAAAAAGCTCACTATCACAAAAATTTACACAATTCATAAAAAAAATTATGAGTATCATGTTACCTTTTATTTCCTAAACTAAATTTATTTTTTCATAAAGGAATAAGAATGTTTTTGAAGCAGTCTAGAAATAAGTCTATTGTTCTTTATGAAGAAGGTTGTCACCTGGCCATTAAATAGCAATCCTGAGAAAGACCCACATCAGTATGTACAAGAAGAGAATCTTATAAATCATTCCGTTTGCAAGCAAGCTAATAATTAGGGGCTCAAAACACCTGAATTTTGCTGAGCCCAGCTAACAATGATCCTTGTTTCCAAAGTAACATATCACATACGATCCACCAAAAGGCAACACACAGTTCAGTAACAGGTAAATGCCAAAGACTTTTCTGGGTGAGCATGAGTCAGGGGGAAGGAAAGGACACACATATACCAATTGCCATACTTAGCAAGGGGCTGGCACTTTCCAAGCTCAGCATGAAATTCTCTTCCTCTTTCTGCTGTCTTGTTTTATGCCAGAGTGAAGCGCTGAGCTTGGCAGGATAGGGCATGGCAAGAAGAGCACAAATTACGTGTCAACTCAACACTCCATGGATAACTTCTCTGGTCAAAATGAAAAAGAAAGGGCTGAAAAACCCCCGATTACAAGAACAAGTTACCCACCAATCTCAATGGAGGAGCAGAATCTTTTCAAACAAGGTTCTGCAGTGTTAAACAAAAGGGTATAGATTTAACGGAGAGTTCAGGAATCAACTCTAATTTTACAAGCCAGTTCAACCAAACTGAATTAAACCAAACAACATCATTCACAACCATGTCATACAGAAAAGTCCCAGAAAAACTGCATCTTGTGTTGCAGAACTATTATAGCAGGAAAAAAACTTCAGTTCGACCATTGAGAAAAGAAGTTGTTAGGGGTGTAATACAGTTTGGCATTAAAAAGCAAGAGATACTTAATTCCAAATGGAAGAGTTACCTTCTGGAGGAGTTGCAACACTGCTCCCAAGTCCCAAAATAGCAATGCTGTGGTTCCTTGGTTCCAGCATCATTGCAAACTCTTCTCCTCTTTCCCAGTGTGGTACCTTCACAGGCTCCAGATGCACATTTTCCAGCCCGTCTTCCTGCAGGGCTCTGAACATATACTTGATGGCTGCATCTAGATTTTTTGAACCACTGAGTCTGGGTCCTATGGTATCAGCAAAAACCGCTAATCTTTCATAGGATCGGTTCTGAGCTTTTCCATGAACAGCAAGATCAATAATTGCTTTAGCAATATCAGTATAGCCAGCTATCTCATTTTTAATGTCTTCAAATGTTTTCAGGTAACTGTCATCTCTTCTCAAAGATTTCCCAGCATACTGTGGTAATAAATTCATGAAAAATATTAAGAATACGTACTTCATTTTTTTCTCCTTTTTCTTTTCCACAGATGGTCTGTTAGAAAGACAAAAAGAATATAAAAAAAAAATTATACAGCTATCAGCAATACTTTTTGTTATTTGGATTGGCAGACAGACCAAAATGAAGAGAAATCAGTTTATCATGAAAATGCTTTGATCAGAACTGGCAGGAAAGTAAACTCAACTTGGAGACACAATTATTGAAAGCAAATGAAAAAGATACTTAGCCCACAGGACACAATCTTTGTTGTGGTGTTCAGAAGCATCCTTGGAATGCTGCATCTCTTTAAATAATCACATCCTTCACTGAATCAAAACTCAGGGCTGTTCCCATCCAGGAAGAACTTTGCATCTCCTTCCTGTTAGGAGTAGGATTTGCCAGAAGTACCAAATCAAATATCTTCACACAAAACATCTGGACAAAAACATTTCTTAAACCATTAATGAATAAAAGTGCTTCTTAATCTCTGTCTTCATAATCAGGAAAGCACTTTCTATTGCACTAGAAAGACGTCAGAGCAATTTAGAACCAATGCCCCCAGGAAGAAAATATTAATTTCTTCATTGCATAAACCCATGACTACCAGAGAAACACAATTTCTTATTAACTGGTATATCTCCTAAGCACTGACTTCTCAGCACTGCAGAGAGGTGCACTGCCAGGGATGCTGATCCTGTGTTGAATACCACGAGTTATCTTTCTTAACGCTTAATAGTTTATCCATCTTATTGTTAAGTTCTCATTTTTGAGATCTTACAAATTTTCAATCCCATAAAACCGACAGTTTGTCTATACTATTAACTGAACTGCAAAAAAGCCTCTGGAATCATTTGGAGTAGTTGCAAAGCTCATTTATAACATAGGAAGTATGACTAGCCAAACTCAAAATATAAAGGTCTTTATTGATATACACAAAAGGAAATGTAATTTTTTCATTTTCCTTTGAATATAAATCAGGCTGCAATTTGAATGATAAAAATTAGCAATAAGGAATAAGGGCTTTAAATTGGCATTATGAGACTTAAAAAAGTAGTAATTAGTTACAGCCAAGTGAAGTGACAATTACTACCAGGCCAAAAAGATTTTCATTCAGCACTTTTGCCGTTTTCATGGACTTTCATGGAAATACCGATATTTTTGAAAAAGAATGTAATTTGCCTCAAAAAATAGTAAGTAACACTAAACACAAATCGTAGCCGCTACTCCACAAAGTGTTTTTCTCGGAAACAACTGTTCTACAAATAGCATAGGACTAATTAGTTGGCTAACATGGATAAAATATGGGTAAATCAGACTTGCATGGCAGAAGTATTACTAAAAGCTTTTGCTGGTAAAATTTCCACATTATCCTTCCTCCCTGTTTGTATTTATTTAGTATTTCTGAAGAGTAATATTCTTCATTATATAATCAACCTGAGGAATCATGACAATATATTTACCTTTATTTTTCATTCATAATGTTCTATACATACACAGAGCCAATACAAAGGTAGGGGGGAGGGTATGAGTGTGTGTATGTGTGTGTGTGTATGTATATACACCGGTATTTGCATACATTATATCCACATATGATAGTCACATGTAAAATATAAAAAATTCCTCCTTATTTTCACACAATTGCACACTACAGGAGCTTTAACCGAGCATTAATTCTCAGTCATTTTATGGAATAGGCAAATTTCACAATAACCAAATAACTTTGTAAATCGTAATACCAGAAGGGACCACAATATCTACCTCATCTGACCACCACAGAACACTGATTGCAGGATATTCCTGAATTAACTCCCACCTCCAGAAGCCACACAACAAACCAGCAGTCAAGCTAATTCATGAGAGAGTAAAGGTGAGGTTACACCAGTTCTGTGCCTCAGGGAGCACATGTCACAGTTGTATTAGAAGCTTCTGCAAGCTCCTTTCTGAATGATCTAAGCTAAGAAACCACTTATGTTTATTACAATGAACCACTAGATGAACTCATTTTCTCAAGATGTTAATTTTGGATCATTTTCCAGCATTTTCTGAAAATAAATAAAAATAAGCCTTTGACATAATGAAATTACCTTAATATACAAGGAATTCTGATGTCACATCTAATATGTAGCTTGTCCCATTTCTTCTCCTGTCCCCTCTTAGTTTCAGTGTATTTATATTTCCACCTAGAAATCTTTGTTTCAGTGTAGGTTGCAGGAACTACGCATTTGACTTCCCCTTGTTCAAGAAACATGCTGAGACAAACAAGAATAGGAAATTCAGATGTAACTTTGGTAGTTACAGTTGCCACTTTACTACAGATTTTTCTCAGATTTTTATTCACCTTATTCTTCCAAGGAAGCTTCACCTTAACAGTGGCAGAGCATGGAAAGAAGGGCTGAATTACCACCCTCAGTGAAGAGTCTAGTTGGTACTAAGAATGTAAATGCTTACCCTTCCCATACGTTACCATAAGAAAGCACTTGTAACTTTAAAGTATAACTTCTGGAAGGTCAGCAAAGTGCATATCACACAATCACAGAATGGTTAAGGCTGTAAGGGACTTCTGGAGCTCATCTTGTCCAACCCCCTGGCTCAAACAGGACCATCTAGAGCAGGCTGTCCAGGACCATGTCCACATGCCTTTTGAATGTCTTCAAGGAGGGAGACTCCAAAACCTCTCCGGGCAACCTGTTCCACCTGTCACCATCACTGTAAAAAATGTTTCCTTATGTTCAGACAGAGCCTCCTGTGTTTCAGTTTGTGCCCATTGCCTCTGGTCCTGTCACTGTGCATCACAGAAAAGAACCTAGGTCCATCCTCTTTGCACCCTCCCATCAGGTATTTATACCCACTGATGAGATCCCTGTGAGCCTTCTCTTCTCTAGGCTCAATAGTCCAAGATCGCTCAGCCACTCCTCAAATGGAAGATGCTCCACACGCTTAATCATCTCTCTCTTGTACTGGACACAATACTCCATGTGTGGGCTCACTAGAACTGAGCAGAGGGGAAGGTTCACCTACCTCAAACTGCTGGCAACATTCCTCCTAATGCAGTCTACCAGGCTGTTGGCCTTTGCCACAAAGGTACATTGCTGGCTTATTTAACTTTGTATCCACTAGGACACCCAGATCCTTTTCTGCAAAGCTGCTTTCAAGCTGGGCAGCCCCCAGCATGTCTTGGTGCATAGGGTTGCTCCTCGTCTGGTGCAGGACTTTTCATTTCCCCTTGTTGAACTGTCAGCCCATTTCTCCAGCCTGTTGAGGTCCCTGTGAATGTCAGCATAACCATCTGCTGTACCAGCTACTCCTCCTAACTTTGTATCATCTGCAAACTTGCTGAGGGTGCCCTCTGTCCAAGCATCCAGATCACTGAAGAAGACATTAGAGAGTACTGGAGCAAATACTGACTTCTGGGGGACATCTCTAGTTATTGGCCACCAACTGGACTTTGTGTCAATGATCACAACCCTCTCAGCTCAGCTGTTGAACAGGTTTTCAATCCACCTCACTGTCTGCTCATCCAGTCCATACTTCATCAGCCTCCCCAAGATCTTATGGGAGACCGTGTCAAAAGCCTTACTAATATCAAGGTAGACAATATCCATTGCTCTCGTTTACTAAGCCAGGCATTTCATCATAGAAGGTTATCAGGTTGGTCAAGCATGACCTCCCGCTTGGTAAATCCATGCTGGCTACGCCCAGTCACCTTCTTGTCCTTCATGTGCCTGGAAATTATTTCCAGGATGAGTTGTTCGTATCTTCATGACTGAGGTGAGGCTGACCTGCCTATAGTTCCCTGGGTCCTCCTTCCTGTGCTTTTTGAAAATAGGCATGACATTTGCTCTCTTCCAGTCCTCAGGTACCTCTGTTGATTGCCATGACCTTTCAAAGATGGTCGAAAATGGCCTTGCAATGACATCAGCCAGCTCCCTCAGCACTCGTGGGTTTATTCCACCAGGGCCCACGGACCTATGGATGTCCAGTTTTCTTAAGTATTCTCTGACCTGACCCTCTTCACCAAGGGTAACACTTCCCTGTTCCAAACTTCCCCTCTGGTCTCCAGGACCTGGGATTTCTGAATGCTGGTCATACTAATAAAAACTTGAGGCGAAGAAGGTATTCAGTTCCCCAAACTTTTCCACGTCTTGTGTCATCAGGTCCCCTTCCCCATTCAGCAGCAGGCCCACCTTTTCCCTAGTCTTTCATTTGCTGTTTACATCCTTATAGAAGGTCTTCTTGTTAGTCTTCACATTCCTTATCAGGTTCAGCTTTAGGTGGGCTTTAGCTTTCCTAAACCCATCCCTGCATGCTCACACAGGATTTCTATATTCTTCCTAGGTCACCTGTCCCTGCTTCCATCTTCTGCATGCTTCTTTTTTATGTCTGAGTTTTGCCAGCAGCTCCTTGTTCATCCATGAAGGCCTCCTGGCATCTTTGCTTGCCCTCCTGCTTGCTGAGATGGTCTGTTCCTGAGCTTGGAGTAGGTGAGGCTTGAATATTAATAAGCTTTCTTGGGATCCTCTTCCCTCTTTCAGGGACTTATCCCACAGAACTTTTATCAAGCAGATCTCTGAAGGGGTCAAAGTCTTCTCTGCTGAAGTCCAGCACTGTGATCTTGCTTTTTGCCCTGCTCTTAGGATCCTGAACTACATTATCTCATGGTCAGTGTAGCCAAGCCTGCCTTTGACCTTCATACCACAACCAGCCCTTCCTTGTTTGTATGAGGTCCAGCAGAGCACCTCTCCCTGCTGGTTTATCTATTACCTGTGTCAGGAACCTCCTGGATTGCTTATAACCTGCTCTGCTGACCCTCCAGCAGATATTGGGACAGTTAAAGACTACAATGAGCATCAGAGCCTGTGAATGAGAAGCTACTTCTCACTGTCAGGGTCTCGTCTACTTGTTTTTCCTGATCAGGTGGCCTGTAGCAGACAGCTACGACAATGTCACCCATATTGGTCTGCTCTTTAATCCTTATCCATAAGCTTTCAGATGGCTCATCATCCATCCCCAGGCAGAACTCCAGGCACTCCAGCTGTCCTCTCACATAAAAGGCAACTCCACCTCTTTTTTCTTCCCAGCCTGTCCTTCCTAAAGAGCCACCCATTCCAGCATTCCAGTCATGTGAGCTATCCCTCCACATCTCCATGATACCAGCAAGATCATAGCCCTGCAGCTGCACACAGATCTCTAACTAACCCATGTTGTGTGTATTAGTGTACAGGCACTTAGAAGCATGGATTCATCAATGGAAACAGAAGAGGCAACCCACAACATTTTTGTGAGAGCTCTCTGATCAGCTCCCAAGAAGGGGGAATGACCCACCAGGCATCCATTCATAAGATGCCATCTGAAACGCTGACTGTGCAATGCAGAACTAAGACACAGAAAGAGTGAAAGGAATAAACCACATTTCTAGGATCCATAAGCCACCAGAAAACAAAAACAAAAAACAGCGCACACACACAAGCTTTTTGGAGTCACCAAGCCTAGCTCAAATGATAACCAGAACGAATTGTCAGCCTTTCATAAGTCTTCATGGGTCTTTTCATAAACAGCAAGTTAAACAATAGCTTTAGCAATATAAGAACATTAAGCTATTCTCCTTAACTATTCAAATGTCCCTTAAACTTGAGATCAAGGCAGTAACAAAGTCTTCACAGTGAAGTGTCATTTTCCCAAAAGAACAACAAAACTCATCTGTGATTTCATCTACGAATGATAAATCTATCACACAGATTTCCTCTCTCTCTGCAAGACAGACAGGGCAAAGGTCTTACACAACCAGGAGCAGAAGACTTGGGTTATCTCAGGACACTGACAGAGAACTCTAAAATGCCTTTTATAGTCTGAGTTACTGTTTATTTGTGGTTATACTATACAGAGGGTATTGGTGTATTTTTATTGCTATGCTCTGTACTTTCCCCATGTTCCTTCCCTTTGGACCAGTTAATTACATGCTCATAGACATCTTCTGCTAGAGACATCAGTAATTTTCTCAGGATGACCATACTCGTTCCCTGTTTTTTTGCCAAGCTCATCATCCAGAAAGAAGCAAGGAAGATAATCTGATTTCTGCCATAAGACAAATACTTGCTGAGTGGAGCAAGACAACAACTTTGTAGTTTCAAAAACTTAAGATTTGGGGTTTTGTTTAAGGGTTTGCAAAATCTAGCAGACAAAGCTGATACATTTAGCTATTAAACAGAAAACACAGGGGGATTGTTTACTTAGCATTGGCCACCTCGAAGAGCTCCCAGCTACAAACTCCATGCATTTTTTCAATGGAGAAATTAAACCACAGTTATCACATTTCCCTTAACTAAGAAATGCTTCCTTTGCTCTTCCCAGCCTCACTCAAAACCAGCAGCATCCTCACTCCAAAGGCTTCCCCAGAGGAGCTGCATTTAAGAGCCGCACTTTGTCCAGGAATTCCCCACTGCACACTGAGAACAGACATGTTTCCACAGCTATTGTGGATTAACATACTCCTGCTACACACAGAGTTTCACTACCTGCCACTGCATTGTAAGAGAAGCATAACTGAATTCAAACCCTGGGCAAGCACACAAGAATGGAAATGTAATTCATTGTGTTTTCCTTGAATAGTCCAGCATAATATGTGCAGAAGCTAGCAGCGTTCAGAAGTAATTCACTGCTAGGTAAAATAACTTCATACTCACTTGGACTGCAATACAGGAATCACTCCACTGCTAATTCATGGAAGGAACAGCACATCTGTTGTCCCACTCTTTGCAACATGAAATTTACCACTCAAGAATCATCTGTGAAAAGAGACTACTGATTTTTGCACATCTGATTAGTTAAGACTCAGCAAATGAACATCACAGTGCCAGCCAAATTAAAAAAAAAATAGGACAGTCACAATTGTTTGATGCATTTAATTATTCACTGAATTTCTTCAGTAGAAGTTTAGAGCAAAATGAGATAGGAAGAAAACACACTTTCAAGAAGTACAGTCTTTTCTCCCAGCCCTGTTAATGCACCTCATTCCATGGTTCTTTAGTATAAAATAACCATTTTCTAAACTAGGGGTAAGAATCTGGGATTTGCCTTGCCCTTCCAAGAAGTAAGGATGCTCATTAAGAGTGTTACAGTCCCTCTACTTTCTTTCTTTGACCCTGTAAATCACACATTCATGGAAATGACACAGAATGGTCCCATTCCAGCCTTGCCTTCAGCCTCATGTTTAGGGTATTCTCCTAAAAAGTGAAGCTCTCAAGATCATATAAAACCTACAACTCCCACCTTTCACGACTTCAGAGGGACTTCTGATCACTGACATACAAGCAAAAAGTGGGAGCCACCATTGCTCCTCTCCCCATTTTGAGCAGAACTGAAAGCCATTAACATATTAGACACTGCATACTTATGTCAGATGAATCTGATCTCTTCAGAAACTTCAGCAGGGCTCAGGGCTTAATCTTCTCCAGCCTAAAGGGTTACATAGGCTCTCAGCTTTCCAGGAAGAAAGATTACACTTAGGAAACATGGAAGCTCTGTGGTCCAAAATGAGGACAAAGCTAAGAGGCAGTAATGTAAAACAGTTCCAGTTCTTTTAGCTTCAGGTGAAGTGGATAGGGGGCATCCAGCCACGGCAGTACCTGGATCCATATACAAAAGGAAGAATGTGGACTGAATATAGTCCACAGTAGTGAGAGACTTCTTCCTGCAAAATCCTAGCAGAACATTTCAAATGGAAAGTCTGGAGCAAAGAAGACATACCCTTGCTGGAGGAAGACCAGGTTAGGGAGTACTTAAACAAACTGGACATATGTAAATCCACGAGGCCTGATGGGTTGCACCCACAAATGCTGAGAGAGATGGCTAATCTCATTGTGAGACCACTCTCAATTATATTTGAAAGGTCATGTCACTCCTATCTTCAAGCAAGTAAGATGTAGGGAACTACAGGCCAGTCAGCCTCACCTTGATCTCTGGCAATGTGACAGGAGAAAATCCTCCTGAAAATTATTTCCAAACATATGAAGGACAAGAAGGAGACTCAAAATAGTTAGCATGGATTTACCAAGCTCAGGAGGGTTTTGATTATTCATATGAGATCCAGTCGGCAGCCAGTAACTAGTGGTGTCCCCTAGAAGTCAATACTTGGTCTAGTACTCTTTAACATATCCATTGATGATCTGGATGCTTGGACAGAGCGCAGCCAGAGGAGTGGCCGTATACATGATGGCTGTGCTGCTACTCAGAGTGAATGGAAAAATAGGCAGGCAGGAACATTATGAAGTTTGACAAGAAGAAATGAAACGTCCTGCATCTGGGGCAGACTAACCCCCATTCCACCCAGCTGGAAAGCAGCTTGGCAAAGACCGTGGAGTCCTGGTGGGCAAGCGAGCATGAGTGAGCAATGCAATCTCATGGCAAAGGCCAACAGCCTGGTGGACTGCACATTAGGAGGAACGTTGCCAGCAGGTGGAGGGAGGTGATCATTCCCCTCTACTCAGCATGGGTGAGGCTACACCTGAAATATTTGTCCATTTCTGGGTTCCCCAGTACAAGAGGGACATGGACATATACTTGAGAGAGTTCAACAAAGGGCCATGAAGACGATTAAAGGACAGGAGTATCTATCCTGTGAGGAGAGGCTGAGAGAGCTGGGACTGTTCAGCATGCAGAAGAAAAGACTCAGGAGGGGTTTCATCAATGGGTATAAATACCTGATGTGAAGGAATGAAGAAGACAGAGACAAGTTCTTTTCAGTGTGCCCACCAACAATAGAACAAGAGGCAATGAGCCTAAATTGAAACATATGAAATTCCATCTAAACACAAGAATGCACTTTTTTACTGTGAGGGTGGTTAAACACTGGAACAGGTTGCCCAGAAAGGCTGTGAAGTGTCCATATGGAGAGATATTCCAAAGCTGATCAGGCATGGGCCTGGGCAACGTGCTGCAGCTGATCCTGCTTAAACAAGGGCTTTGGACTCGATGACCTCAAAAGGTATCTTTCAACCTAAAGATTCAGAATATGAAAGGAAGCCATAAACATGAGCTGAAAGGATTTAAAAAATCAAGGGAGAAAGGTTCTAGGTATGCAGAAGAAAGAGAAACTAAAGGCAGGAAACAGATCTTTTCCAGCTCCAAAAGTATGAAGAAGAATGAAATGTACAGCACAATGCTATCTTGGTAGTACAGAGGTGTCACAGAGTATGTTTAATAGTAGCTAAGCAGCTACGTTAAGGATGCTTCTGCCAATTGTCTGATCCATTTGTCTGTCTTTGATGCTAAAGGGCAAGATCAATTGGGACCTTCATCTTTCATGGTGCCCTTATATAAAAGAGCTTTAGCACACCCAATCTGTAACCAGGCTAACTGGTGTTACCACCATTAAAATCATTACAACACAAATTACTTAAATGTAATAGATGGAAAAGAATGAGAAAAAGAGGATAAAAAAAACTCTCCGATGAGAATACTGTCTACAGCAATCAGATAACTGAAAGAGGAGCAGAGGGAACAGAAAAAGGATAAACAAAGCTAGAGCAATGCTGCTTCTCCAGTGTGGCAAAGTTTTCCCAAAATCCCAGTTGAAAATACAGACAAAAGGATACAGAGAGTTCACAAGAGTCACGGTTATGGGAAATGAGAAAAGAAAACAATAAATTGAGGATATTAACCACTTAATTGCTCAAGATCTGCTAAATCTGTAGAGTATCTATCAGTTTCCTAACCATGTACCATTTGATTTTCCTCCAAGGAATGTAGGAAACCTTGAAATCACACAGTGGTTTTGATAACATGAGAAAAGACTGAAGAGCCCCAGGGTAACAAACTCGCATGCTGCAGAGTGATGTCTGATACATTTAATAGCATCTGAAAGAAACTTTGTTGTGACAGCTGTGGAGTAGGATGGCTGGAAGGCTAGGTGGACTTGCAAAACGAGGAGGAGATTTCTGCCTAAAAATAAAGTCACAGAGTTCTTCCATCACTAAGAAAGATAACGGGGGCATGGGGGAAAGCTTTATGATCTTGAAGAGTGAAGCAGAAAAGCAGACATTCCTTAGACTGCTTTTCCAGAATTGTCAAGATTCCTCATCTGGGAGAACGTTTAATCAGTTGGAAAATCTTGGCTTTGGGAACACTCACAGTCAAAGTTATCATTTATATTACAAAGTCCTTAAAATGAGCCTTTTTACATCTAAAACTAAGGAAAGGAAGAGTACAGCACAATATGGATACGAAACTTTGAATACAATACAAAGTACTCCTTGGACCAAAAAGTCTAAAACTCCAAAGGAAACACACGAGCTGTTTTACCTTTACCAACTTCATAAGAACTAACTTGATTTGCTACAACTGAAGATATGTCCTGAAATCCTTGAAAAGGTAAGTGTGACCTAGTAGTGTATGACCATACATGCCCAGGTAGTGATATTGACTTACATGGACAGAATAGGAAGTGAAACGTTTAAAGAAAGCTAAGGATTAAAATAGAGAAAGTCCAAATGTGCCCAGACACACTGCAGCCATAGCTCCCCCTTTGGCAAAAGAAAAAGTTCATACCCTATTTATACTCTGTATGGTGGAAGTAGTATAGCTTAACATAGTAAGGAAGCAGTAAAGGGAACCATGCTTAACTCTTTCATCACCTGCAAGCCTCAGAACAGTAACAGGCTACCTTGATAAAATTTTATTCAGTAGCTGCTGCTAAAATGGATGGCAGTAATCTAGAAAAATCACATTGCAATCCATTTGCAGAGTACTGTATCAGCTACAGAAACAATCAGTCTTCTACTTCCCTAAGAAGCAGTGACAGCCAAGACAAAAATTAAGTTTTAAAAAAAAAAAAAAAGACTTTACCGCCAAACAATGCCTAGGCCATGTATCAACTGATATTACTCTTAATGAGCATTCAAAATACAAACAGTTCTCAAAAGGGAGTACATTATCTTTTCAGAGGCAAAAGACAGGAATTCAGTGGGATTTTTAGATGACAACAACTGAATAGAACAGAAATATTTAATGAAAGGAAAGCAGTTAGGAAACAATGACACTGAAATACACAATGATGTTCGTATCACAAAGAATGCCAAAGTACATTGCTAATGCCAGCTGATGGAGTTGAGAGACAGCTGGGGGGAGGGTGGGAAAGATTATTTTGGACAACTAAATCAAAACATAACAGAATAGGGATGCAATTGTATTATCTGGTATTTTGATGCTCAACTTCGGTGACCCTTCAAGTCCGCAACTATTGCTCTAGTGCAAAAAACAAGACAGGTTGCCTTCAGGTATAGAAAGACTGACTTATGAAAAAAAGAATGTATTCACACACACCCACTCTGAGACAAAACATTACTGGCCTCTTACTAATTTAAGGAACCTTTCTTGATTATAAAGGTCCTTGGGATAGACACATATCTTGTATCTTTTTATGAAATTCATATATAATTGAGTCACAAACTCTTCAGAAACACATATTTCTCTTTCAGCCTTTCCTACAGGAGACAAGCACTACCTTTTTATTGAGGCAGTATAACCACAGAAATTTCTTACAACCTCTTCTGTATTTTCTTATCAGAGGAGATGAATTAGGCTACTGAAAAGAATGAAGTACCCAAGACACAAAAACTAGAGGAGACCACAAATTAAGGGGCACCAAAGAAAAGAATTGCCAGCAAGGCCCCATATTTAAACATCTATCACCCAAAATTCTAAACTAAGTTTCTTTTTGGAAACATGTTCAACTGTATTTAGTTAAATTATTCCCGCAATTCTGATGCTAAATACTTTCGTTCTGCGTTATTATTGAAAGACTAGCAGACTGCATCCGACCAAAGGACAAAACATATCTTCATATCAGGAAAAGCCTAAAACAGAAGGTATGAGCTATCAGCAGATGATCAATCCGTATCTCTGGATAGCAAAAGCTGCTAAAGTTGATGGATGGACATTGTAACAGGAGCAAACCAAGTTTCATTAACAACAGTTAGTGCAAGGCTGGTCTGTCACCCCTATGAAAGCCGAAAGGGATCAAATTGTTTCTGGCACTCACAGGCACTTCTTGGTGCTCCTCCAAGCAGTGTTCCAGCAGAAGGCTGTTCAGTCTTACAGAACACATGTATGCTTTATGTTGCCCCAGATTTTGGCCAGAAAATACAAATACTTTGAGTGTCTCCTTCCAACAATTAAATCTCATCTTTAAAGGTGACTATACACTACTAAGGGTTTCAATATTCACCAAAATGAACCATCAAAATAAGTAACCTTAGTTACTAATTATGTAATGGAGTGCAACAAGCCAAGTTTTCTGATGGAGTGACCTGTCTGGCCTTAACAAAAATTACACCAGATGATAAGCTCACCTACATATATTATATACCACTCTAGAATTATAAACTCTTAAATTAAATTCTTAGCATTGCCATACGAGACAAGGATAATACTCCTCTATGACCACACACATACAAAGCATTTTTTGCTTTGTATACAGAACATAATTTTTCATTTTAAGAAGTTCAGAAAAGTTATGCACATTATTAAAAACTTCAAAAAAGACCAACATTTTCAAAAGTATCCAACCATTTTAACTATTTTACTCCATATACCTACAACCTCATTTTACAGACTATAGGTAGCACCAAAATTCCAAATTAATAATTATTCAGCATTGCTAAATATGATGAGATATTTGAGAATATTACTAAATAAAATTTCCAGATTAAAATAACCATAACTTTTCTAAACATCTTTTTTATTTGTTAGCTTTTTTCATGCAGTCTTTCTCTACAGTCACAAGAAAAGGTATGTTCTTCACACTGCTATAGTAACAACATTCAGCTGGTTTTGTGAAGCTGAGAACTCTGGTGAACATATTGCTAGACTTGTTAAGAAAACTGATATTCTAGTCTTTTGTCTCCTTACTGTAAGATATGCCCACTGAGCCTTCCCTTTCCAGAGCAACAACGGATGAATTTGTAAATACAACTATATGAAAAAGGCACAGCATCAAGAATTTCTCATTACAATTGACAGAAGAACAATATTTATGATGCACACATTTCTTTACTTATATTAAGGGTGGGAAAGGATATTAATTTCAATGAGATATGTTATGAAGTATGTCATTTATGATTGCATCATGTTCACTAGGGCATAATACTGGTACTCAAATATCATACTGTATTCCAACATATCAACATCAGAAACAAATTGCTACAGTGCAGTGGCAATGTACAATTGGGGCCACCACCCCATCGCAGACTGCACTGCACCATACAAACAAAAGCAAACTGAAAAAGTTTAAATGTAAAGAACCAAGGTAAAGACCAGACTGTAAACAAGATAAATACACTTTACTTAAAGAGCCTGATAGAAAACTGGTTTTCAGCCAATTTTGAGAAATTAATTAGCATAACCAGACCTCTTTCTGATGTTGAGGAAAGCTTCAACACCATTTCTTCATCAAAGCCACTCCCCAATGCTGCACACATTTCATCATAGAGCACTACAGCTATCACACATAAGGCAGTTCTGATTCTGTATTTAACTTCTAAGTACTGTTTACTGCCATTTAAGAGAAAAAAATATCAAACAATTTTGCGATTGCAGAACAAAAAAAGTCAGTTATGACAGCAGACATCTATCAATATTAATTTTTTTTATTTCAAGTGGCATTCAACAATCCCAGTTAAGATCAGGGTCCACTGCACAGACACAGAGACAAACATGCCTTTAGGGCCTTGCAACTACAGACAGACAAAATGGACAAACAACTGGAAGAGGAGGAACCCAGAAGTGACATCTCCAAGTGTTTCAGTTGCCACATGAAAGACATTCCAATTAACATGACCACTCAGCCCCTTTCTCTGACACTACCAAGAGGAGCCGTTCAAAAGCTTGCTGCAGTGAAGCAAATGGTCATATTACAAAAACTCAACTGGAAATCAAAGTGGAAAAAACCCAAAAACAACAACCAAAAAAAAATCTCCAAATAACATACCAAAGAGTAAACACACCAATTATATAGAAAGGGCAGTGACAAATGCTGACACCAGTGAGTCTGTGTAAGACAATTCCTATTTTTCTGAGCCATGCAATTCTACTTCCAAAAGTGACTTTTTAAAGATGTATTTAAGTTGTGTTGGTATTTTTTTAAATACAGGATAGCAAAATAGTTATAAATGTTAAACAATTACTGTATCTGGTATGCTAGTAATAAATATCTGAAAATGTCTGTTCTCAATTTATTTTTGTTCACACACTAACACAGCTGGTATGTTCCTCTCCAGAATTCTCATGCAGTGACTCAGAAAATCCATCATGCAGGTAACCTGTGAAATAGGTTAGCAAATCTTAGATAAGTATTGACAATTTTTGTGTAAACAAAATTTGAGCATGGGAAAATATGTACAGTGAAATCCAGATGTATAAGATGTATAATATATTTCCTGTGAAAGCACCTCAATGCAAAACTTAAAGTGAATTTTGAATATTTAGTTCTCAAACATACACCTTGCTATTACCAGATACAGGTCCTTTGTTTCTTAATGTGAAAGAGAGGAACACACTGCTCAGAATCAAAGAACAACTGACACCTGAATGAACACCAATTTCTTAATACCTTTCAATGAATTACCATTCTAAGCAGACAGCTGAAACAGGAGAAAATTCTCTGAAGCAGCCAAAAACTGCCAGCATAAACATGAGCGGATGTTCAAAGTGGAATCAAGAGTCTAAAACCCCTTTTAGAGGACTGTGTTGATTTCTCAGTACATGAAATTATCACCAGGAAAATTAGCAATTTATATGTTCAAATCCCATTCATGTGCTCAAATTAAAATATCTGAGTGCAGTACCATTGGACTAATGGCATTATAAGCTACATTTTCTATTTAGTAAGATGCTTACACAGTGAACTGTCTACAAAGCTAAACGTAGAATATGCCTACAGTATAGTTTTCAGGTTTAAAAGTATTAGCCATTGGTCTTGATCAGCATTTCTCAAGAGAACTGAAGCCAACAGTTTCCAGAAAGTTGGGGGGTTTTAAATTTTTCATCAAGGAAAGTATTTAGAAAAAGATCAAAAGAGAACAGAATAGTTTAGATTTTAGATAATGTTGTTAATACAGATAACTGCCCAAACAAAAATAAATGCCTTACTCCTGCACAGCTGTACCTGCAGAGATACCACAGAACAAACATGCACAAATATCAACAGTAGCTTCAGAATAAATGAAAAAAGTACCACTGCCAAAATATATTCAGGATCTACATTGGAGATAGCTTTCCAAAATGGCAAAAAAATATTTGTGAGAAGAAAGGTAGTTTAATGAACTATGAAACTCCCTTTTCTCAACACAATTATTGTTTGAATCTCATGGTATTAGAAAAACAAATAGAGATCTATCCTTTAAAATCCTCACAGGTTCTTTGTTATAGCTGCCAAATTATCCGTGGTACCATTTCATTGATCCAGATGCTTAGCAGGGTCTTGGATGTGACACTACAAAAGCTGATACTGTACTTGAGTGTGATGTTAAGGGAAGATAATGACTTTGGCAAATGTAAACTCTAAAATACATATAAATACATAACGTAAAATACATATATGTTATTTTCTGGCACGCATTTTACTGCATCTGGCACACATTTTATAGCATCTGCAACACTACTGAAGACAGAATGTGATCAGCCCTCTCTCTGCAGATATTAAGACATCTCCCTGAGTTTGCACCAACATGATTCTGACACTGCACCTGACCAAGAATACTCAGAGTTTAAATTATGCCAAGAAAAGTACAGGAGGAAACAAAACACCCAGAAGTTTCCTCCTATGTCTTAAATACTTCTGCACAGTTCAGACCGCATAAGTCAAAGGTGTCAGCTCCCAAACTCCAGAGAAGCTTTTACACTGGCCACCTTTGAGAAAACCAGCTCACCACCACTGCCAAGAACACACCAGGCCCAGGTGAGTGCCTGCACCTGAGTTCAGGAAGCACACAGGGACTTCAGCTAAGCAGAGCCCAGAAAGCCCACAGCTCCATTTCCAGACCCCAGTTGCTCATCCTATCCTTCTGCTATTGCAGGTGACAGCCACAAGCTCCTTCTGGGTCTGATGGAGGAGTTATGCCTAGAACACAATAAAATGTGAAGCTATTTAGACACTCTTTAAATTGTTATTTAGATACAGTGTTATCAAACTGGGTAGGGACCCTGGGTATTAGGACACCTCTGGTTTTTATCCTACCTGATAAGTAGCCCTCTACAAGCACAGCTTTGGGAACACTACCTTTAAGCGTCTCTAGTCACAAGATCAATAATTAAGGAGACAAAAGCTTACAGAAAAAAAACACTTAGAGCACTTTACTTTGATTTAGCTATATATGGTGATTTTCAAAAGCACATATTTGCACTATAATAATTGCATAAAATTCAGAGAGCTTTATCCACAGGATGAGTAGAAACTATTTAACATTTGGGGCTCTGGTGCTACTTGTATGAGGAAAAAATGGAGCCTCTGTCTACTTCAGTGAATCCAGATGTTGCAAATGTCGGTCTCTTCTGATTAGGTAGAGTTCACATAAAGTTACAACTATTCCTTTGTTCAGAAGCAGCCAAAAAGTCATCTTTGACATCTTCATGAAGCACTGATCCTTTCAGGACGACAGTTTCACCACATGTGCCCACTTTTCCATGATTCCTAATATAGGAGTATAGAGTTACTCCTCAAAAAGTTCTTCTTTGAAACCATTTGGAAGCTGGGCCAGGACATAAACAGTGCTTTGGACAACGAAATATGTATCAGTCCTGATCCCCCATGACAACAACTTATCCACTGGAACAGATCTGATGGCAACACTAATCCTACACCCCTTACTCCATGTTTACCAACAAGTCCTACTTGTTGAGTACAAAATACTTAGATATAAACTTGCCTGGAGAGCAGGCTAGATTAGCAAGAAGCCTACGTTTCTTAAGTTTATTATCCCATTTAATTCCTAGATTATAGCTTTTTGTACAGCAAAGTTACCTTCTGCTTTCAGAAGAGCAGCTAAGCTTGCACAGACCACCACCCACAGTTGCAGCGACGCTTGCAGCTAACAGCCCAGCTGTTACCTCACCACAGCTGAAAATGTTTTCCAGGAATAAAAGCTAGTATTAGCTGACTTTCATCTTTATGCCGCTTGTCTGTAGGGACACGAGATGTTAGCATGTTTCATTTTGATAATTATGGAAGGTTGCATTAGATGGATGCCTACTCTAATTATTATTTATCCAGTGTGCATCTGGTTTTTTATATACAGTTCACATACTGATAAGCTCCCAATAGTTATTTTTACATAACATTCTTCAAAGGAATTTTCCCATGCTCCCACTCCTGTCTCCATGCTGCTCAATTGGGCTGCGTGATCTGGATTTTCAGAAAACAGTCATCATAGAATCATAGAACAGTTTGGGTTGGAAGGGACCTTTAAAGGTCATCTAGTCCAATCCCCCTGCAATGAGCAGGGACATCTTCAACTGGATCAGGTTGCTCAGAGCCCCGTCCAATCTGATCTTGAATGTTTCCAGGGATGGGACATCTATCACCTCACTGGACAACCTGTTCCACTGTTTCACCACCCCCAATTGTGAAAAAATTTCTTCCTGAGGAGGCCATGAAAATGATTAGAGTGGATGGAGCACACCTTCTATGAGGAAAGGCTGAGAGAGTTGGGGTTGTTCAGTCTGGAGAAGAGAAGGCTCCAGGGAGACCTTATAGCAGCCTATAGATCAGATATAAAGAAGAAATTCTTCACTGTGAGGGTGGTGAGGCACTGGAACAGGTTGCTCAGAGAAGCTGTGGCTGCCCCCTCCCCAGAAGTGTTCAAGGCCAGGTTGGACGGGGCTTTGAGCAACCTGGTCTAGTGGAAGGTGTCCCTGCCCATGGCAGGGGGGTTGGAACTACATGATCTTTAAGGTCCCTTCCAACTCAAACCCTTCTATGGTTCTATTATATGATTCTATATCTAGTCTAAATCTACCCTCTTTTAGTTTAAAACCATTACCCCTTGTTCTATCACAACAGGGCCTGCTAAAAAGTCTCTCTCCATCTTTCCTATAGGCCCCCTTTAAGTACTGGAAGGCCGCTATAAGGTCTCCCTGGAGCCTTTTCTTCTCCAGGCTGAACAACCCCAACTCTTGTCTGAATACGTCTAATTCTAATACCAACACACTGAGAACAGAAGTAATGGAGAACTACCATATCTTCCAGCATTACAATGAGGAAAAGTCAAAGGAGATAAAGTAGCACGTGAAAGGGGAGAAAAAAAATAGAAAATTTTACTACTACTCCCCCAAAACATAACTGCTCTGATTTTGGTAAACTCTTGAGATCTGTAAATGCATGATAGTAGGACTGACAAGTGTATGGTGCATAACGCAATGAGGGGCTGCACCATAAAACAAAAACAAAACAGCCAAAAACCATAAACGTCAGATATGCTTTAAAGGCACATATCATGCATTTTTTAACTGCTGGGTTCATCTCCTGAGTTAAAGTCGGGGTCAGCAAAACAGGATTCACTTTGTATGTTTCTTTGTTTATGCTTCTACTTTAAATAAAACTTGCCATATAATCTGGATCAAAGAAATATAGGATATATCACTATTGGTAACTCCTCAAATAAAGCTTAAAACATGCATTGATTCTTTCAGTCTAAAAGCTTAAATGATTAAGGTTTCAAATTTGTTTCACAAATAACATCAGATGATGTGGGGGAAAAAAAATAACTTCTAGCCATGTCAAAATTCCCATATTAGAGAAAGCATAAAGTCTTGCTCGCTTACGAACACAAAATAAGTGTCAAAAGGATCTTTACTCAAAATGAATATTCTGGGCCAAAAATTCAGACCTACTTTGAGCAATGAGATGACTGCTAACAGAAACAACACTTAGCACTGGGAAATACCTTTCCTCTTGGGAAACAGACTTGCAAATGAGTTTTCAGCTCACCCACTGCCAGCTGTAAACACAGAAAGTTAATCATACTATTCTGACCACCTCTTCTTCCAATTAAACAAAAAATTAATCGTCCCAGTCAAAATTTAGATGTGAGGCTGAAGACACCATTGTCACCTGCTATGAGCACAGCAAACTTTTCAGAGATATTCTGACATTCAGCATCAGCCATTCTCTCCAAGTTTCTTCCAGTTTGACCACTCTCTGCTCTCTCTCATCACCAGATTTGCCGGAACAGGCTAAAATCAGACAACTACCAAAAAGCCCTGTATGATCCACTGGTATCAGATGTGCTAGGTTTGGCTGTGGCAGGTCTTTTGAATAATCACGACTGGAGTGTACACCAGATAGCACTGCAAAGCAAAATGTATCTGCTGGCTTGGGCAGCATCACTTGCTGGAAACAAGCACATCTGTCCTCATTTTGTTACTCTCTGAAGGGCAGCCACAGAGATATTTCTGCTCACTACCACCCTTTCTGCAAGTTTTCTCTTCAGCTGTAAGAGGTAAGTCCAAAATGAAGCATAAATCACAGACCTTAGCTGCAGTAGTAATGTATATTAAAATCAGGGTAGGTGTATTTTACCCGCCTATGGACTGGGCAACAGAAGATTTGGTTCAGTTGTGGCTTAAGTCCATCTAGGTCCCAGCTACAGTGGCTCTGCCCTCCAAATTGTCATTCACTTGCACCAGAACCTCATTCATGTGGTCAGGCAGCAAGCTGGTTCTGGGAACCAATGCAGTGAAAAATATTTATTCTTTCTTTGCAGAGATTAATCATGAGCGTTAGCACCAGTAGGCTTCTGCCAAAGAGAAAATGGGGATGTACTACTCGAAGGAAGACTGGACTGTGGCAGTCCCTGCAGCCTGAAGAGCAGACAGCTCTGGTCTTTCCACCAGCTCTGCTACCTAGGTAAGAATCACTGACCAAGGGACAGGCGGGTGGCTGGGGTGGAAATCTCTGCAGCAGCTGCAGGTAAATTTGACAAGGGCAGTAACTCAGAACCTGCACAGAATTTTCCAAGCCTATTCCGGAAACTTTTTTGCTTCTGAAAACCCTCTAGAGATTCCTTGCTCAACAACTATTTCAAGATAACCAAACTGTACAAGTAATTACAATCAAGTTGACTTTGTTTTCTTTTTAGGGTATCTCACAGTGCGTCACTGAGGTAGGAATTGTCTGCTCTGTGTATTTTTTGGCAGCACTGAATACATCACCTGAGATTAGTAATGTACTTTTCTGCCTTATCTAGTTGTCATAAGAGAAAATATTAATAGCCCACTGCAGTATGTGATCAATCTGAAAGAAATTAGTAACTTATAATTCTTTTTGCTTCCAAAGCAATAAAGAATTTCATTAAACTAGAACTCCGAGAAGTGTTTTCACATTCTGCCACGGAAGAGCGCTTGTGTTTTGTATGGGAGAACATGACCATAAAGAGCACTAGAAGGTGAGCCCTGTGATTCAGAACAGTAAAAATCAACAAGATCAGAAACACTAATCTCAAAACCTGTGGGGAGTAGAAGTGGAAACCATTACAGATAAGTCAAATTTATGCGTTGGTCTTCAAATGTTACAGATAAAAAAGTGCATGCTTTCCCAACAGAGTCTATTGGCTCAGATCTCATTTTAAGGCCTCAAAAAAGCACATTTCTTTCTCAAATGTCTATTGGCACATGCATAATATTACATAAGCCCCTTTTGTGGGGCCACTTGAAACACAAAATTACTTTTGACTCACTTGTCTTATGTAAATTTACAGTCAAGTGCCTCCTCTGAAAAAAACTACCACAAAAATTAAAGGCACAGGATAGCAATATACATGATGAAAGTTAGAAAAATTGGAGAAAGGCAGAAAACTCATCTCATTCCCTTTCATACAGTGTTCTAGCAAGAAATACACTACCACTACATTTAAGTAAAACATCAGAAACCATAACTAGCAACTGGAGAAAAAGAAAAAAAAACAAACAACACACATATATTTAAAACCAGAACTGTTTTCTCACATCAGTACTAAAACAGGCCTCACAAGGGTGACAACAATTCTCAGTTGCAAAAGATGCTACATCTGTGGGGTCACAACACAGCTTTGGGCAAATCCTGAGCTGGTGGAAACTGTCACTGTTGCCCTGAATGCAGGATGGTCACTCAGGCAAGTTTAAAATAAATCTTAGTTGTTTATATTTCCTATGAAGTAAGAAATGTCTATGATGGGTGACCTGAGATTAACCTCCTCTCACTATAACATAAAGATCATTGATTTAAAATTTATCTTAGAGAATTGAGATAAATTTGACAGGAATTAGTCTTTTCTAAAACAGCATTAGTGTCTTTTAAAGTCAGGTTTTAAGACCCCAGGTCTTTTACCATGCTTCTGATTGCAATGGGTAGTATAGAGAAACATTTTGCCAAAACAGATAAGTAACTTCTTAGAGATGCATTTTAATCCGTATGTCTGTTCATTAGATACTTCTATCAAATCCCTCTTGGCAGCAAGAGCACCAAAGGGATTTTCACATTTTTCTCTCACCCACTGTGGAGAAAACTCATCAAACGGATCTATGTTAATGAGATTTAAAAGACTCTGAGAAAATATTACTATTATTAATACCTGGATGGAAAAAAAGAATCCAAATGAGCTGGGTGCCTGAATGTTCTTCATTAAAAAAAAAAAAAAAAAACAAAAAAAACCCCCAAAAAACAACAAACCCCGCACCACTGGTCCATTCTGTCTGTCTCAAAAACAGAAATCAAGCCTCTTGTAAGATCAAGGCACCCAAATTATCATTTTAAAAATTACAGGCTAACAAGGTTAACATATTTCTCAAACTGACATACAATTTTTTCTACTGAAAAACTGAAACAAAAGAAGAGTAGAGCATTCTCCACAGATTCTGTCAGAAATACTGACTTAATTGAGTAATTGGCATTTAGATTACAAACCAGAGCTAAAAATTCACTATTGCCATCACAGTGAAAATGTAAGTGACTGGGGGTCAAGTGAAGAAAGAACTTAGATTTATTTCACTACTGTAAGATTATTGAAGACATTTGGTAACAAAAACGTGAAAGATTACTGCAATGCAGTTTTTGACAGATAATATTTCCTGTTGAGACAGAACAGAAAGAACTGTAGAGCTTCAAGATTGTAATCATTTCGTACATTTCTACGCACAAAGTACTTTTTTAAGCAAAATATTTCACCCCTACAGCTGCTATCTCTTAGATGTACTGCCATCCTTCATCTTCATCCTCCCACAACTGGAAAGGAAGGAAGAAATGACAGACAAAGTTTTCAATCTTAAAACAAGAAAGTTTTATACACTATAGCAGCAATAGATAAAAGAATCCCATGTGTATTACGAGTTCTTGCAATTATATCAACAATAAGAGACTGTGTAACTTGCTTCCTTTCCCGATTTGGCATTAAAGACATGCAGGCATTTGCAAAACTGTGTTATAAAACAAATAAGAATTTATATGAGCTTTTACTGACAGATGTCTCCCAACAGGGGTCAATGCCAGGTTGTTCTTCCCCAGCCCAGATTTGCAATCTGTTCTTATCTGATTTAGTATCTTATTGTTCTGCTGTTCAAAAGAATTATATATATTTTAAACACCAAGAAACAAGATTGGGTAAGACAAAGGCTTTGTATGAATCTCTAAAGCTGCAGTGGCTCTGATCCAAGTTTATCTGCACAGACTTCACCTGAAAGACTGAAGTTTTGGTAAAGCAAAACTGACTGCAAGGCACAATTGATAGATGCTACCCAAGATGAAGTAGATATGTCTAAAGAAATGAGCCAAAATTTACAAGGAAAAAAAAGGACATCATAGCTCTCATGGAAATGGCAGGCTTTGTAGGGTTTCTTTGGGGAAAGAAGTGTTTTGAGGTTTTATTCAAAATAATAATCTAACAGAGGGAGCACCAGACAAAACCGGAAGGTGATTTTAAGAAGTGGTAGTAGGTAAGCATGAGAAAGACTTTTCATAAAAGCTTTCATCCTCGCAGAAGAATAACCAGAGCAAAATCAAGGCCAACTTTTGTCACCCTAGCTTAAATCTTATTAATTTCTCAAGCTAAAATAGAGATACATTCTAGACAGACGTAGATGTAAGCAGTTCTTCCATTCCCACACAGGGAATTCGTTCTACAGTCATACCAAGTATTGCTTTATAAGAAGAAACACCCACACGCTTCCTTTTCATCGATAGATTACAAGACTCTTAGAGTCTTTTGATACAAAAGGGCAAGCAGACGTGGAACTATCTCCAGAAACAGTAAAAATTAATCTGATTTTGAACAGAGTGAAAACCAGACAGGCAAAGTTTTGAAAATTAAGGCTTACAAAACAAGAAATCAGGATTTCAGGTGTTGCATGTGTATGGCCCTCTCTGAGCAGGTGCTCTGGGTGCTCGTGCACCACTTAGGAAAGTCAGGTCCCAAAAATTCTGCAGTCTGAAGGAAGAAACAAGTAATCAACAAGCAAACAGAAATCCAGTGCTTGTATTTTGAATTTTCTCTTCAGTAGTTACCAGCGGGCTTGTAACTTGTTAGATGCAACCACTAGATTCAAAAGGCTCCTCTGTATCTAAAGCTTCCTTAGTAAAATCAGATTCAGCTTGCAGAACTTAGTTTTTCATGGTTTTTTATATCTCACTTTTCTCTCCCTCATATATATTTCAGTACTTCTATAAAATATGCATATACATATATATAAAAATTATATATATATAAAAAAATTCCTCTCATATACTTTTCCCTTTTGCATCAATTTGAAAAAAGGCAGTCTTTGAAGAATAAAGTCCTGTCAAAACAAATCTAATGGGTACTAGTTACTAGAATTTCCTCCTCAAGAAGCACTAAACCATCTTACATGCTGGGACCTCTTCATTATGAAGTATGCCGTAACACATACTTAAATATCTAATGCACCCATCTGGTATTTACGGGTTTTATCCATTTGCAGTGGCAGAGCTTTAAGTCAGCGACTGCTGTCAACTCTGCTGGTTTCAGGATCACAGCAGAGCACCATGCTTTGCCAAATGGCGACCGTGCGTCCCACAAGCACGTGCCTGGCAGCCATCTACAACTTAGGGCCGATATTTGGTTTTAAATGAAGAGGAAAGAGAGGGTAAGGGGGCATTTCTTGTCACGCGATGGAGCGTCCATGTCCTTGAAGGGCGACCAAGCTGGTGTCTGTCCCCTCCGGAGAAGGGCGGAGGCCGGGCACACGGTGGGCCCGACGTCCCGCTGCCAGGCCGGGGGGCTCCAGCCCACCGACTCAGGGCAGGGCTGGCCCGGCAGCACCCGCGGCTGCGGCCTAGAGGCCCCACTTCAGGGCGGGGAGGCCCAGCACATGCTGGCAGGGCTTTAGAGCAAGGCCTCGGCAAGAGGAGGAGACGGGGCCGAGCCCTGCTGAGGCGCCGGTGATGGCGGCCTGCGGGTCGCTCTTCGCCCCCAGCCAGGCCCCGGGGCCGGAGCTGGGCCCCCCGCGAGAAGCGCGGCCCCGGGAGAGCGCTGCAGCCCGGCGGAGGGGCGCCGGCAGCCCTGCTCCCGCGGCGGCTGGCAGCCCGGGCGAGCGCTTCCCGCGCGGGGGGCCCCGGCCCGCTGTGAGGAGAGAGAGGAAAAGGAGGAGGATGAAGAGGGGAGCAGAGCAAACACGCACCTTCCCCGTGCGGATCGCGCGGCGGCGGCGCCAGCACGGCCCCCGCCTCCGCCCGCCCGGCTGTGGGGAGGGCGAGGAGGAGCCGCCGCGGGGGCTGGAAGGGGGCGGGCCGCCGCCCGGGCCCGGCTGGTGCCGGTTGCGCCGCGGCCGCCTGAAACCGCGTGGAAGCCGCCCTCAGGGCCCGGGCCCGGCGCTGCGGGCGAGGCCGGGCGTCCCCTCCTTGTCGGCGGGTCGGGCCGTGGCGCCTCGTAGGCCCCTCTGAGGCGAGGCGGGCCCGGCCCGGGGTGCTCCCGCCCGACCCCGGCCTCGGGCAGGAGGCCTAAAGCCTCCCGTCCAAGCACCATCACCAGCCCTTCCCGGGGAGAAACCCCTCCGGTGCGAGGGGCTGCCCGCTCCACGGGATTGCGTTTTTGTAGGGCGGGTGCCTTAGTGCTGCGAGGGCACACAGCAAACGGATGAAGCACGAGGAGGCTTTTCTGCCGCCTGGGACATGGTGGCGGCCTTCTCCCTGCTTCTGCCTGGGTGCTTCAGAGCACAGCAATACCGTGTGGTGCATCGATGGTTTCCAGCTGGCTGAGAGCCATTGCTGCCTTCACGCTGTGGGGAACCAGGGTAGGGCCACCGCTCCTCGCATGGCGGCCTCCTGCACAAGTAACATTGCGCTCATTTAAATAAAGGTGTGTTTATAAAAACACTTAGGTAAATGAGTGCAATTTCTTCTGTAGATAAGATCTTAAAATACAAACATGGGTCTTAATCTGCAAACACTTGAATTGAAGCTCTCAATTGCCTCTATTTAAGTCAACGGGACTACCCAGGTGCTTACTGGTAAGTGTTTTTAGGGTAAAAGCCCTTGGTGCATTCCCAAAAAGCTGCTGTAGCAGGAAGACAGTGAAGAATTTCCCTCTAATATTCAGCACGGTATTCCAATATTCATGAACTTTCTGCCTAAGTGAGAAGACTGTAATACTAATGAGCTTCAAGGGCGTGCACCTTGAGGTGGGAGCTGAAACACGCATTATTATAAGACAATGGCTGTCCCTGCCAACGTAACTCCTCCACCCATTTATTTGAGGTGATTAATTTGTATTTTTTCACTTGTATTTTTCAGTACACAATCTGGATGGTACGTTTTCACAGCTTGACCTGTGTCCACTGCTATACAGATCACGGAGCATGCCAGTGGGATGCAACAATAATGTTCCTCTCAAACTGCCACAGTTCTTGAGAGTCCTGTTCCATTGAGGGTAACCAAGTAACTGTTTAAATAAAAATGTTACACAAGTAAATGGCTGTTAGAGCTCTACCTGTCTACCCGTCTCTTTCCTGTGCATTCTGTATATTCTTTACATATTGTGCCCTGAAAGCTGTAAGTGTCCATCTCCCAAAGAGATTATACACAGTGATTAAATAGTTGTAAATGTGTCCTTGTAAGTCATGCAAGAAAATATTCCATCCTCAAGGTTGGCTGTTGCACCCACAACATCTTGAATTTAACCATCAATGTATGGCTTTCCTTTCTGCTTCCAACAAGAGACAGAACATAGGGTAGGTCTGCATGAACAAGCCCATGTAAAACTGTACTTGCAGTATTTGAATTTAGGATTTTGGTTGCTTCCTGAGAGTGATTCCTTCTCTCTTCATTTGCTCCCTTTACAATTAAATCACTTCCCAAAACTGGTTTCCTATTAATTTTTCCTGAATTAGCTTCCTTTGTTAATCCTTCCACAGCCAAGGGGTCAGAAGGATGAGTCATCCTTTTTTCCCACCATCAAATAGGCAGAAGGATGGAGAAATCTTGGCATGGCTGTCATTAATCCCAGGTCAGAGGGAAAAGAACACACTGCTCATGGCTTCTGGTGTCCTTGCCTGAGAAGCAATAAGTAAGAGCAAGTAAAGAGACATAACAACAAAACCTAGAGCTCCACCCCCCAAGCCTCTTCAGCCAGCAACATGCACAAATCTGTTTATGGGTTTGAAACACATCAATAGCCACTTAGCCTCGGGAAAGGTATTTCCATCACACCCATCTCTTACATTATTTTATCATATTTTGCATTATTCACTAAATGCATACTTTTGTTATCCTTTAGTTTGCAGCTTCAGGACTTTGGGATTGCTGTTCTTCCCTCCTCAGGATTGTAATTGTAAATCAGGGAGAGGCTGGAGCTGAGGAGACCTGTGCTCAGTTTCCCAGACTTTATAAACTGCTATGCTGAGCAAAATCCTAGCCCTGCCATCCAGAAATCAGCTGTGTGATCCATCTTGCATATTTTTGAACTCATTAAGACTCTTCAGGTGCTTGAAGGTCCCCATATGGGTGTATCTTTACAAGATTGCTGTGATTACACTGGTAGGAGCAGTGTCAGAGTCAAGAACTTAATATTCAAGAGAGGGATTGGATATACACGAATGTCAAAAATAATCAGAATTATCTGATTGTAACTTGGTGCTTCAGGGAATAAGCTGGTATCTAACTCCTGGGAAGGGGAATGAAATCTAATGTGAGGACAGATGACACTTCTTACTGCTCAATTTTTTTCACTTTCTATTATACAGTATATGAAGCAACTAGTGGAGTGTGCTCTTAGGCACAGGATACTGCCTGAACGGATCCTGAATCTCTTCTGATATGACAGTGGCTTGGTACCTGCACGAAACAGGGATGATGGATGATGGTATTTTGCTGTGCTTTGTTTTTCCAGTCCATTTAGGCTGCATGGTTTTGGAGCAAGGACTGCTTCGGTGGAGCTCCAAACTATATTGAAGTCTCTAAAATGTGACTGTATTAAAATAAGAAGAAATCACAAGCATATTCACATACTAATTATTATGCAAAGTGGGAAGGGGGAGGAAAGTAAGTACAAGATTCCTTTGAAAAGCTGCCAGCACAGGTCCAAACACAAAAGGTGTTTGAAGTGGGAGCACACTGTATCAGCCTGAGGGAGTTACCAATATACCAGCTACCCTTGTTTAGAAGCATGCTCTCAATTTTCATTTTATGACATATATTTACCAAAGCATTTTCTATTTTTTGACACAGTCTCCCAAAAGTCTCCTCTAGCTCCACATTGTATTTCAGTACCACTAGAAGGTGGTTTCTTCATTTAAAGTTTTTCTTTGTTGCTTTGCACTGTAGGCAGGTAAATATGGACTGCTAATTAATGCACACTTCAGCTTTTATTTCCTCTGCTTTTTCAGTTAAAGCAGCTGAAAAACATTCCTAAGTTTCCAAGAAGCACTGTTTTTCAGTTCTTCCTAGGAAGAAGTGTCCAAGCTTGACCCTGACTTGTATGTCTTTCCACTTATGCAGCCTGGCAGCAAATAAATACATCCCAATAGAATCAGGGAAAAAGGTAGGGACATTGTGAAAGAAAAACATCAAGCACCTCATGGCATATATTCTTCTACACAGTTCTGCTAGCTTTTCTGCTGCTGTGTCAGACTCATTTTTTTTCAGGTATCAAGAGCAGCATCAGCCAAGAGCAGAACATCTGCCAACAGTGGGTTGGTAGGCTGTGCTTGCTTGGGACACATCTTAGCTGGGGCCTGTCCAGGTTTACTGTCAGAAGTCAGCATTAGTTGCCGCTAGTTTCTATGCATTCTCATACTAAGCTGATGTAAGCCAGCAATATGCAGCCTCTCCTGCTGAAGTGAAATCTCTCTGAACAACACAAGCCAACATACAGCTACTAGCAAAATGCCACTGTATGCATGCTCCAAGAACACAAGCGATGTTGGCAGCTGCAAGCCCTGGGTCCTTACCCAGTGTGCAGCAGCCCTTCTGCTGTTACAGCGAGGGCATGCGGCATCTCAAAAAAGCAGTGATGAACACACATGCTTCAGGGACATAAAAGTGTCAGCAACTCATGACCCCACAAAAGTTCTGGCAGCAAAACTTACTAGTAAGACATAGTCTGGCAGTGTAATTTCTCCTGCAGATTGCTACAAGTTTACTTACAGGGGCAATGGCTTTGCCATGACACAGAAAGGTTTTTGTTAAGCATCGGTGGAAAGCGTTCCCACATGAATCTCCTTATAAACCAACTTGTGCTGCCATGGGTAGAGAGCAGAGCATGGGCACCTGATATAAAACCAGAGGAGCAAGGAGCCCTCTCTGTGCATTCCTATGGATCGCCAGTACTCAGGTAGCAATTGGTCCAGCACTATACATGAGCCTTACTCCACTCCTGTGTTTACAAAGCAAAGGCATTTGGATGCCTAACATCAATTATCATATATTTGCATTAAAAATACATTAAATACTGCTCGAAATAACTTTCGTTACGATATAGGATTTAAATTATAAATAGTTTTTCTCAGCAACTCTCTCCACCACAGCTATGTACCTTTATTCATCTCAATATTTTTGTGAAAATAAAATCCAGGTTCAACTTACTTAAAATCCGGGTTCAATTTATTCAACACATATTTCTCCCAAACAAATTTAAATCCATAGATACTTTTAAAAATGTAGATAAAACACATCTTTTATTTCTGGATATATAGACTTAGAGTAAAGGGAACCCTGCTGTGTACCAAAGCAGCCTTTTTTCATGACACTTCTACTGTAATGGTGAGTTCCAAATTCAAAGGACATCCAGTGCAACCCCACCGCCCTGCATGAAAACACAGTTACTCCCTGGTCACAGCTTGGGCTTGGGTTGAACACGTTACAGACGGTCTTCATACAGGATGAGAGAGCAAAATATCTGAGACAGATGGGAGGTTGAGCAGGAGTGTGACTTCTCTGGGTAATGATGGTTCAGCCAGACATTGTACTGGGAAGGAGAGCGTTCTTGGAGTGGCAGAACTGAGTGCCAAAATAGCTTGTTACCATCTGAATAGGCCCAACAGTGAGAAGTGTTTTATTTTGTGATGGGTTTTGAATGCAAACAGACAGAACTCCTCACTCAATGTGTGGATGCATGCTTTGAGACCCAGCTTCACCAATATTTCATTCTAGATTTAACTACAAGACTCTGAACAGGCTGCTCAAGTCAAGAGGCGATAATATAGCACTAATCATTTAAACTTCAAAAAAATGTAATTCTGCAAGAGAGTCAATGTGTTACTATCAAAACTAACTGAAGTTTTGGAGTCCTCTTCTGATCCTCTATGGTATATTTAGAAGATGGCATGATTCTTACTCAAATGTGCCATCTGTCTGATCACAGAAAGCTTTGATACACATGCTGAAAAGTGAAAAAATTATATACTAAGAGCTTGTGTAAAAGAATATATTGCTTATTTAAGGACAGGTACAATATTTCTTAGAATCTAAGAGGGCCAGAGCTGAACAAGTCTATGGAGTTTCAGAATCTGCATTAAAAGCCCCATCAGGAAAGGCTGAAGTAAAATTCCACTTAGCTTTTAGAGGCTGAATGTGTGTTATAAAAAGCACAGAATGGCAGAGAAAACCTGATGATTTCTACTGCCAGAGCTGTTACAAAAATCAAACCATGAATTGGGAGAAGTCACATGGCTGAGCACCTGTAACCAGTTTTTGAGATGATAAAAGAAAACTTTAGACTCTTTGACAGCTCTTCTGTAGATATAAAATTATATTTTTTTTATTTTCAGGCCTTTTTTTATGAAACCACTTAGAAGCTGAAAAAGCAGGAAAGCTTGTACTGTTCCAACCTATGGGAAAAAAGAGGAAAGATTGAGACCTATTGGTTTTCAAATCTTAACAGACATTGTGATTGGAATTACTCAATTCAATTCAATAACTAGCAAAAATGCTTTTGCCTAATAAATGTTACTTCCAATAATTACACATGCTTTAAGGTAAAAATGTTTTTGCTAATCTTTGTTCTGATGTGCCTAATATATTTTGCTTCATAAGAAGTGCTAATCTTATGCATTCTTAATGAAATCTCAATTTCCATTGAAAAGCAAGTTGAAACAAATAAAAGCTATAAACTGAATCAGCTGGTAAATAAATATTTATTTACCACTTTTAACATAACAGAATGGAAAAACTAGAATATAAAAATAGAACTTAAGCTTTGTAACGGCACAAATATGTAAATAGTGTGTGCTCCTGCAGAGCAAAAAGAAGTACAAAATTTACCATAAAGATTAAACTAAATTACAAATTGTCTTGTTTACTAGCCAATGAAAACCAATTTTCTTTAGGAAAATACCTGAGCACATGCAAAACAAGGTGAAAGCTGATGATTTAAAGAAAGAGTTCTTTCTGCTGCTTTGATTGTAGTCAATAATTTAAGCTGACTGTGATTCTCAGGAAAGGTTTTCCTACGGGATGAAGCTCAGATGATGATTTACTAGAACTGTTCCTGAAGCCTTGTCTCACCAGCATGAAGGTGGCAGAGCTGCTAGCCTGGCAGTGAGGCACCGGGTCAAGGCAGGGTCCTTCATTGAAGCTTTTCAGTCTGAGCAGGAGTTAAGCTGTGCCCTCAGCCATCTGAGACTTGGCCCCAGAAGCTGTTCCTTCCCAAGAAGAGGTTTTTCCCGAAGTCAGCATTAACTCAGCTGGCACTGTGAGCTGGTCCAGAAGGAAGCACATGCTATGCTTCTCTTCCTTTCACAAGAGACTCTTCTGTTAGCTCTGCGGTAACAGAAAATTATAGGGATGAATGATGAAGACTGAACTTTGGACTGTTTTACACTCTTTCAGCACTGTTTAGTGTGATATTTGTTGACTTCTCCCCTGCCGCTATATTTAGAAAGGGGAGTAGGAAGGAGATGAGTGCTAGTATTACGGGTTATGACATGAAAACATCAAAAAGTCAGTCTGTTCCCATTTCTCTTTGGTATCCTCTAGGGAGCTGCAGCCTTTAGAGAAAGTTCCTGTTCCACCACAGGAGCTCAGGAAAATGGGTACCAAACTTTGTTTGGATTCTAGGACTATATACGGCCATACAAGGTGGGTGCGTAACTAGGACACAGAACTCTTTCCTCCACTGAGCTTGGTTTCCCACCACTAGATAAGCTTCAAGTAGCTTGTCTGGTGGAATTATTGTTCATTATACGTCAGTGCTTGGATTAAAAATAGAAGAAAATCAGAAGCTTCCTCTGCATTCAACAAATCAACAAAAGATCCATGGGAAAAAAGATTGCATAATGCCCCAGAAGAAATCTAAATGAATTAAAGTCACCCCCTACAGAGAACTTGGGCTCTGTTTATTTTCAACAAACTATTACGGGTTTTGCAATATTTTTCTGGAAGTTTTTCACAAGCATTCCTACTTCCTCTCACTCTGAGCTGGGGCTGAACTGCCAGGCTGGAGGAATGCTTTGGACCTGACCTTCAGCCATGAGACACAGTGGCCCTCAGCCCCAGCCCAACTACAGGACAGTTTTTAAGGTGCAACATGAATTTAAAACCTCAAGAGCTCTGCAGGCTACACCATGAACACATTTAATATGAAAGGAGTTAGGGGTAGTGAAAGCTTGACATCTCCCGAGCATGGCAAAGAAATGGAAAATTGCTTAAATACATAACACATCTCAACTGCAAAGCTACAGTTGCATGCCTCATCCATTTCTTCCCACCTTCCATGGACAGAAGACAACCCAGACCCTTCCAAGTGCAATGCAGCACCCTAATAGTTGCCTCCTGCCAGTCTCCGAGCACCTCCTGTGGGCAGCAGAAGGTGTGCGGGGTCAATCCTGCAGGCCCTCCACCCGTTTTTCTGTGGCAATTACTCTGCAAATCCAGGTGCTGAGCAGCCAGCAGAAGCTGTAACTGGCAACGTCTGCAACAGGTAGCGCAGATCTCCGATGTGCTGGGAAGCTGTGTGCAACCAAGAGCATCTCTCAGGGTATGACACCAACACCTGCCCACTCTCCTGCCTACAGTCTCTTTAGAGCAAATTCAGTGTGACAGCAATAACTCAAGAAAACAAAATGCCTTGTAACTTCCAGTGGAAAACGTGGGCTGTCAGAACAGTTTCTCTTCCTGCCTTCTTTCTACTCACCCCAAATTAATATCTGTAGTTTTACATGGTCCCTGTCCCCTCCCCCACCCACCCCTGCTAGAAACTAAGCTCAGATATTGCAAACACACAGAGGGTTTTTCAGATTTCCACCCACGCAAGCAGCTCCTCTGAACATCTGATGCACACGTGAAATTGGTTCACAGGGGTCAGGGCAGGAGCCCACATTTCCATTTCTAGCTATACTGAGCTTAAGTTCTATCATTTGTTTGTTTTCAAAGAAAAAAATATAGAACTTGCTTTCCTCCACAGGGGAAGAAATCTCAGCAAAGCATCTTTTCCACTGACAGGGTTGGGTTACAGCTCCCTCACTCCCACCCACACAGCTGAGCCCAGCGTCTGGTCAGCCCAAGAGTCAGGAGGAAATGAAATGCACATGTCAGCGTCCCCATCTCCTGCTCCAGTTCCTTAGCAAAACTGCCTTTCTGCTCCAGCCACGAACCATCCCAGGACCAGAAGACGTGCTGGGAGGCAGATAAATTGCTATATCTTTTCTCAGACAAACTGTACAGTAGTCATGCTTCCTCAACGTGAAGAAAGTTTTGGAAAGGCAATGCTCTAAAAGTTCGCAGCACCAAGGTTCAGAATTCTGTGATACACAGGCAAGACCTTAAATGTAACAAAATTAATATTAAAGCTAATTAAAAATGGACAATATTGCAAATTCCTTAATGGAAATTATGCTAGTCTGATTAAGCAAGCACAAAGTAACAAATATAACTGACTGCAAGTTTAAAAAATTTGCTATATTATTTCCATCTGTAAGAATAATAGTTTCCTTAGAGATCTTCTTCCCCTCAGATTCCTTTTACCTTCTCCTTGTTTGCTTACTTGAGCAAAGAATATAATACTCAGCATACTATCATCATCTCCCTCACACCAATAGTTTTTGTTTATCTGGATACCCTTTTCCTCACAAAAGTTTCCTATATTCCCTTTGTTGCTTAAAAACAGTATCTGTCATTTAAGACCGCACTCCACCATCATTTCGATACACAGCTCCAAGGGAAAAAAGAGCAACAACTAGCCAAAGTTACAAACATGCTCTTCTCTTGTTAGGAGATACAAGAGGACAATTTTGGTTTTAATTTATCCTATTTTAATGAAGTGCAGTGCTCGAAGTGAAGGAAAAGCTAGCTGTGCAGCCTGTAAACATGAGCTACAATTCGCTTGTAAAGATGGCAAGGAGAGGAACCAGGAACTGAACTTCTGAAGTTATTTTTACATGAATAAAGCAAAGGCGAGTAACATAACTTTTATGTTACTTGCATTGGGTTTCATTTGCAAAGAATCTATGAGGAAGTAACCATTTATGACCCAGGGTAAATCAAAGCAAAATGGCATTTCGATAAGCACTAGAGCCTATCAATCACAATACTTCATATCAGGTTGCTGAGGAATTTGAGAGCTGCTACAGCAGCTGCAGCAGAGAAGAGCCAAGGGTCTCTAGGAAAAGCCATCCTAGAGGTACAGATGCCACTGCTAGCTGCGGGCAGGCGGCGCAGCATCCACAGCCTGGCACCGGGACTCCCAGCTGCCCAGCAACATCCACAAGTAGCCAGAGTATTGCTAGAAACACATCCAGGAAGAGGAGAACAAAAGGGAAGCAAACCCGAAGACCAACTCGTGCTAGGAAGCCTCAGTGTAAGAGACGAACATTCAGCTGCCCATTTTTTCTGAACACAGTTGCTGGAAGCTGGGTGTCTGCATCAGCCTGGTTTTCAGAGTGATGAAAACTGAACCGATATTTATACTCGAGATGATAGCTCTGTTAGAATTTTTCCCTAACAGTATCGTTTGGCACTGAAAACAGAAAGGCAAAGAGACCACGAGATGATAAATGTCACTATCATGCCTACTACATGTTAAAGAAGTTTCAGGTTTTTGTTAGGGAAGATGGGAGGACTGCAATACTCTTAAGTCTGTGTACATAGCTGAAGCATTAAACCTCTTCTGCATATAACAGAGCGGATAATGGATGTGTACAGTTGAAAAAGGGGAGCAGTGAGATAGAGCTGAAACTTTACCATTACTTCTGCTTGTAAGCAGATGCAGGAGGAACCAGACAAGCATAATATTTGGTAGCCTGCATAATTACAACAGATGTCTATGTTGGATAAAGTGTCCTGTACATTAGGTATAGAGGTAGAGCCTAACATATATAAATAAAAGGAAAACAGCTTCTTAATATCACTTTGCTTATGAAGAAGGAGGAGACAATTTATCTGGTGTTTAATATTTATAGCTATACTTACAGTGATATTCATTGCACCCTTAAAGAAAATTCAGATCTACTACCTTAGGCAAAGTGGGCTTCAAAAAACTGGATGTCAGACTATACAAATAAAGTATTAGTTTAGGCATGGTAGACTTTATTTTGGCACTTGAACAAATGCTTTATTTTACAGCAGTGGCACAGCATTTGCCAGAAAATTTCTTTTCTTGGCACAGTTATTTCAAGCAGTTATTTTACTAATTGAATTTCACTAAATATTGCACAATAAGATATACCTGTTAAATTCTTACCCTGTTTTTACTTGTTGAACTTGTATGGCTTTGAAAAACTTGCCAGTAAGTATAAGTAATTTAAAAAGCAATATATTAAATATTTTAGCACAGGATAGCATTTGTTTGTTCCTAAATGACCACTGAACTTGGGACAGCAACAAATACAAGTCACGCAACTCTTTTCTGAAGAGCTACCAGATCTTATTTACAACACACTGCCATTTCTGAGAAGCAGTTCAGCTTGATGTCCTGAACACCTATATTTTGGAAATCTCAAAAATAAAAAATTAGGAGGTTAACAGAGCAGAAGACGAAGCCATTTGTCTGTTACAAAGCATAATATAAGGAGGCAGACTATCGTCTTCTCCACGTGTCCCTCTATCCAACACCCATCTGAGGTCTAAGAAACAGAGCATTTTCTCTTCTACTTGGAATATTTCTTTCTTCTCTTATGAAGATATTCCACTTGTCTCAACTCTTCTGCTGGAGTCCGAGCAGAATAAACCAAAATTCTCCAAAAGGCCAGGGAAAAAACAAACCTGAACAACAAATCAAAAACCGATATACACAATAAATGAACCCGGGTATTCCTTTGAATTTTACAGTACGGAAAACAACATTTGCAGGAAGAACAGGTCTAGGTCAATACTGCCATTAAATATAATGCAAGGGTTGAATGACTCATAACTCATACACCAGATGCAAGACTTAAACATTCCCACTTTTCTCTGCCACTTCAGCAATAAATCTGGTCCAAGGATCAGCCTGATCAATGGCCTTTTTTTTTTGGCCTGGATTTTTAAGATGTACTAGATGTACTCTGTGACATGAAAACATAAGCAAGTAGACATAAAATGAAAAGCGTACAAAAGTATATCACAATGGAATTCTCAGTATTAGGCCACATGATTTATTCAGTAGTGTTTATGTTCCCAAATTACAATTATGTCTATCCATGTAAGACTACAAAAGTTACCATTAGAATTGTCTGTGCTTATAAAATACCAACATTTTCTTTTACTGTTATATACTCATTAACACCAGTCTGCGACGAGTTACATATAATCATAGGCACTTCAAAGGCTTTAAAAGACGTTTACAACTTAAATGCATTTTTAAAGAACAAAAATTTAAACCCCTACTTGTACCTTCAAATTGCAAATAATTAACAAATACAGTGGCCATAGAAATCTGCAGCAACTTCTCAAAATACTGTTAGAGTCTTTGGGTTTGCTTAGGTTTGTCAGTAGCTTACTCCAAATCTTCCTTACAGGAGATTTGTTTAGTAAGAATACGACTATACAGTTTGTAGTAATAATCCAATTTTACACATTAATTTGCAGTTACAAATCTCACTGAAGCTACAGGTATGCTGAGAAACAATGCAAAGTGTAAAATTGATATTCTGACACTTAAATTTATACAAAGTGGAGGTTAAAGTTTACATAGCTGAAAAATTACATTTACACTAAAAGTTACTGTTATCTGAATTATCTGAAGACAAATTGCACCATGACAACTACAAAAAGGCATTTTTTGGAAACAGATAAATTAATGAAATAAAAACTAACTTGTAAGATCAATCTGAGACATGCCGACAAAAATTAAACAACTTTCATTGAACCATAGGATAAAACAATAATTTTCATTATTTTATATTTATGCATAAAGTTTTAAAAATGATTCAGTGAACATCAATGGTTTTATAAAATAATGCTTTGCCACTGTTATTCACAGAACACTGCAAATGTTAAGTTTTAATTTTACATTTTTAAAGGAATACATGAAAAGTTTTAAATACAATGGGATTTTATCATAAAGGTGCCGTAATGGCTCTTTAATGAAAAAAAAAAAATCTTCATTATTCTATGCAAAAGCTTTATTTAAAAAAGTTCAGTGATCTCATAAATAGAGACACTAAATAGGAATTTTATGCATAAAACTCCTTAGTAGGTGCCTTTTGATAGGCAGCACAGGATGGTTTACGTTCACCAAGGTCGTAACTGCCTTCATCCTTCTTTCTCATGCGATATACCAGCAGCAGGATAAGGAAGATTGCGAAAAGAAAACCAATAACTCCGCCAGCAATAACAGCTGTAATCAAAGAAACAGAGATTCACAATATGCCAGAAAAACAAGTTTAGCACCATGTTTCTTTTTCATCTCACACAATGGGTTTGTCATTGTTTTCAAATTGCAGAAAAGGGCTCCCATTGTGCAACTGTCTTGATTATTAGTATCCTGAAATATATTCTCGGAAAGACTGCTTGTGTTTATGAAGGCAAACATTTAAAAGGACATTCCACCTACAAGTCAGCGATCCAACAACACACAGTTCTAAAAAATTATTAAAAGTTTTCCAAAACCTCAATTAAGAAAGTCACCAGTACTGCCAGAGCATAAAGTTCTCTCAATTTATAATAATAACATTTAAGTTTCTTTCAAACTCATTTTTCAACAGTTAATGTTTTCAGCCTTCAAAGAACTATTCTGCTACACTAGCTAAGAAATGGGTTTTCCCTTTTCTCCACCAGTTTTTACTCTGACTCTAGACTGAAATGAATTTCCTATTGATGAGTAACAGGAGAGAACATTCCATGGAGCTGTAGGAACAGAAGCATTACATTCATTATGCACTTGCAAGTGTGTAGCAAGTATCAACTCCAACTAGACTTCAAGAGCAAACCTGCATGCTTCCACTGATGTGGATATTAAGGCTATTTCAAGTTTTGATGCTCATAGGAAGATGTGGTCCATGTGACTGCCATGGCTCCCAATGCCCCCTCTGAGGATGTGGGGGAAAAGTATACCTGTAAACACTGGTCTTATGCCAAAAAAGCCTCACATGTAGTGAAAACATTGGTGGCCATTGGGTTATGCACGGAAACAGACCCTCTCTATCGTAAGGACGGTGCTTATCCATCCCTCTCCATCCACCCACTCCTATCATGAGCTCCTCCCAGGCAGTGTCCATCTGCACCAGATGGACCAGACACCAATGTGCTCTTGGGATTGTGGGTAAGAAATACATTTCTACACCACAAGCCTCAATCCAAATTACAACTCCCTTTCTGAGCTGTGGAAGCTTCAGATATTCCGCAGGCAGTATTCAATTTGTGGGTGTCAAATCAATTAGCAACAGACTTCACTATTAAATAACTCCAGAAGATGCCCATCTCATTCTCATCAAATCAACCACTAGCTACCCACTATGAACATGTTTAAGAATCTACCAAGAAAACACAAACGTTGAGTTTGCATTATTTGATATGGATCCCCTCCATTTTCTGTGATATTTCTGGTGAGGTAGACCTTAGCAAACGCCGCCTCACCTGCCAGAACTTCTGTTCTCTGGAAGAGGTTTTCTGAATGCTTCTCAGTGAACACATCGGTGTCATCCCCTGGCTCATCACTCTTTTTTTTGGCATCTGTCTCGGGCCTTTCCTCTTTATCGATTTCTTCAGGTGACTGTGGCACAAAAAGGAAAACAGAGCTTCACTTACAGACAGGGTGCACCACAAGACGGCACAGTCACTGCCTGTCATGGGCAGCCACAAAGCTGTGGCTCCATGCACGTACTCCACAATACCCACAAACATAACACATGGGAAGCCTTTTGACCACAGAAAGCTGTGCTAGACATTGTAACTGGATCTATTTGTCATCACAGTGTTGGAATGAAAAACACTATCCAGAAGTTTAAAACCCCCAAAAGTACATTTAGCAAACAGCTGTTAAATATTGCCTGTGTTTATCAGAATAAAGCCTCTGAATGAAATAACAATTCCGAAATTAAAACATCAGGTATGTTATATTCAGAACGCCTTCGAGGGTAACTTAGACAATATTACTGATGGTGGTAGAAGAAAATACTGAAATAGTAAATGGAACCTGACAAGTGTTCAAACTACTGCCAAACCACACAACATTCTCCTTTGAGAAGTGAAGTTTCATGTAGAATTTTTTAATAACTCTTTGAGAGATATAAAAAAGGTACAGCTTGGACTCAAAGGTGTCATGAGAAGTTTTTTTTTGCATGTCTCTTTTCTTTCATGTGGAATTCAGACTTCCTAGTAGGAATGAAACTGAGCAGCTCTGTATTCATATAAAAGGCTGCAGTAACATTAAGTCTGTGGGGACTGTTTAATCAATATAAATCAAACAAAGTTAACATCAAGGTACCAATGGGGTACAGCGGAACCATTGTAAACAGTGTTGCTTTCCAGCCACGCACCTTTGTTTGTGCAGACACCTTGGTCTGCATTTTCACTGTGGTGGTCTCAGCCCGAGATGCATCACTGGTTGTTGGTAACTTTGGAAGTGTTCTGGATGTTGTTACCACTGCACTATCCTCATCTTCTTCAGCACCTGGAGACAAAAAACGTGACATTTCATTGACCCATGAAATTCTTCCAGACCTATTATATTTTTTATTATGACACTGAGGTAGGGGTGCCTGCACAGCCCACCCTTGGCAAATAGCCTAGATGATAATGCCTGCTAAGATAAAGATGCGAGTGCAAACAGTGTGACCCAAACTGTCAGGGGGATATTTGCCCCAAGTGATCCCATGAAAGAGGAAGGGGGACCATTAGCTGTAGTAAGCAGTAAACAGGAAATTACCACGGTATTTTTGAAACAGAAGGAACCAGCCTGAAAAGAAGGATGAAAAAAACCATAAACACTTGTAACGGCGGGGTGGGGGAGACTGTGGAGTGGAAGCAGCAGCTGTCAGGGCTGGTGTAAACCTGTCTGATGTAGTCCTGCAGCACCGGGGGCTCTGTCAGGGCCTAGCAGTGCCACGCCCACCCCCCACCCCATGGGTGCTTCCAGCAGCCACCTCCAGCTCTCCCACAGCCACCATGGGGGCACCCCTGGAACCTCCATCCCAGGAAGGATGACCCTGCACTGCAGGGTCACCTCCTGGGAGTGGCAGGAGGTGGTGGGGCCCTGGGATGATAGGGGGCTGGGGGCACCCATGTCTCCCACAGTGGGGGTGTGAAGGCAGGAGACCCTGCATACCCAGAGGAGGGGGGGTTGCACACCCCACGCCTGCGAGACGGATGTGTGTGTGCACACAAGTCTTTGTGTGCCTTTGACATATGTTGGGTTCAGTTACAGAAGTGGGGTTGGAAACCAGTAGTTGCATGTTACCATTTTGTAAGTGGCTGGTATTGCGTTTATCTGTTGTATTGCTGATATTGAGCTCAAAAGTATAGTTCAATGATTGTCAGTTAACTGCATATCATATAAAAATCAATCAATAAACTTCTTTATCCTGACTTGACTTAAACCACATGAACTGAACAGTTTCCCTGTAACACACTGCTTCAACAACAAAATCTCTCCTCTACAGCAGATTTGTTAAACCCTCAAACATAAAAGACCAAGTAGTTTCTATCTACAGGAAGACTGCTATTACTTTATTTTTCAGTCACTAGGAATTGACATGTTTTTAAACTCACCATAATTCAGAAGCCTTTTTCTTCTGAAATAAAGAGGATAGAAAACTCCCTAAAGATGACCTTAAATTTAATTTCCTCATCATTCAAAGCCCTGCTCAATTATGAAGGCTCTTTTAGAATAAGATAATGGACATATCTAATAAATATACTTTAGTGATACTGGAAGGAAGAAGACACAGACAAGAGACTAAATTATTGCAAGACCTGAAAGAGGAAAAGAATCAGCCTCTTCTTGGACCACTCCTTAAGAATCTCAATGTGTTCTGCTCATTACAGACACTGGTTACCCGAGTAACTATTGGGTAATAAATCAAGCAAATATGCAGAAGAGTAATTCCTATCAAATAAAAATATATCATCTTACAACAGAATAGCATGCCTCACTCATTCCAAACTGACTTTTAATCTTATTTTTGTACAGAAAGAAAACAGGCTGAAAATATAAGGGCAATAACAAAGTTTTGAACTCATGATCAGGAATTATATACATTTGGCATTGAAAGGAAGGGCGTTAACAAGACAACTAAAACAACTTCTGTACTGTAGAAAAGAAGATCTGGAATCATTAAAAAAAGTACTCCATTAAAGCTACCAGCACAGAATAATACTGGAAAAACCTTCAGAGATACCAAAATTACAGTGCAACATCCAGAATAAAGACCTCACAACAAGAACCAGGTATTTTCCTGAAATGCTGCTCAAAGATCAAAAAACCAACATCCTGCTTCAAAACAGAGATGAGGAAAGGCATCCAACAGGAAAATTTTTCTGTCTTTGCCTCAAGAGTTTTCTTTGAGAAATAAGGGCCCAATGGATAGCTCAGCCTGCTTTACCTTCCAAAGTTCCTCCATCTTACACAAGACTTTCACAGTCAAGGAAATTAAAACTGATGATCAGATTAGATCTCATAAAACGCATTTTGAGAGTACAGAATTTTCTTCTTTTTATGAAATGATAAGTCTCATTTAATCACAACTCCTCCTCCAAATTCTTAAATGCCACCTTTGCTTCAGGCAATAGTTGTGTCTGCCAGATAAAATGGTGAGTGTTACAGGTCTGAACCTCCCTGGCTACAGAGGATGCAGATCTCTGGTCTCTCAACAAATGGGTAACTAATCTAACTCCTGGACTAGTTGCTAGATTTGTACCAAAGGTACGCAATTTCTCTTCCATATGGCCTCATGGGAATCTTGACAATCCCCAAAACATGAGGGCACCCCTATCATTTAGGCCTGACTCGGGTATCAGCTCAGACACGTCCCCATGGTTCCTGCTTTTTAATTAGCTTTATCTAGATGGGTCTCTGCTTGGCATGGAGTAGGTCTAAACAAGGGGAAGGCACTTCCCTTGCTAAACTGAGAGTAGTATTCTCAGAATGACCTGTAAATAAGACTGAGGGATAAAAAAAACCCTTTCTAATGCTCTCCAGAACATAGCAATAGCATTTTACATAGTATCATATTCCCTAAAAGGCAAAAAAAAAAAAAAAAAGAGAACCACCCCCCTCCCTGAATCCAAATAGGATTGGAAAGAAAAAAACCTACTAGTGTCATAAGCATAACTTCTAACTGGGTTGTTAAGAGGAATACTGTGAAATGGTTGGTGCTTGCTTCTTCCTCTTGAAAATATCATTGTCTCTTTAGAAGGTTTCTGGATGTGGCCAACTTGGGTGACAGTGCTGGGTATTAACTGCCGTGAGTCCCTCTATAAATAGATACTGCCTTCTTACAGAGGGCACTGCAAAAACCCTGCAATAATCAAACCCATATCCATCTCTGTGGTAAAGAGTTGAGAGCTCTTGATCATCACACACTGTCTTCTATCCACTGCAACTTCTTCAGGATGCCCAACTTCTGTCTTCACAGTGGTCAAAATAGCTCTAAATTGTGCTGTAGTATTGGAAATATCTAATATAGCCCTCAATGACATGTCTATTAGCTGCCCCTTGGATGATGGGCACGCAAATGCTCTTTCACACACTTGGTGCTTGCAGAAACTTGTCAGGATATCAAGACTGTGCCAGCTCAAATTATTGTATACTACAAAAAGCCTACAGTAGTTAGCACTCTTACTTGCAAAGCAGCCACTGATTAACTCTTCCTACCAAATAAATCCAATCATTTCACCCTATCTTTTGGCATCATGTTTGTTTGCTGTTGCACATCGCACTCTGGGAGTACTACCACCACAAGCAAATGTCATAAGGTGGGCACACCCATACCCACCATCTCTTTCACACCTTCCATCTCTATCATCAGTGTGACCCATACCAGAGTAACACATATTTGGCTGGCTTATCTCACACCCATTGGGGAAAAGTCCCCAGTGTAACCCTTAATCAACATAGTGTTAGGCAACCAGACATGACACTGTGAACATAATACTAGTACCCTATCAGGGAACTGCAGCTGAAATAAACGGAGACAGTGCAAGGATGTCATGTCTCTGATAACTCTCACCCGAGGAAGGAAAAAAAACCAACAAAACTTGAAGAAAGAATAAAAGGAAGAGTCCTAAATATGCTGAACTACAACAGCCTGTCCAGCACAACCAAAACACACTTTCATACAGTATCACAGCAGGTTTTTACATTAAAGGACCTGGACAACCAGGCAGTCAATGGCTAGTGTAGCAGATGGACAGAGCATCCAGTGTCGGTCACGGTGCCCGTGCTGCCTCCCCAGCAGCACCTGGGAGAGCATCCGTGCCTCCCCTGGCCACACCACCACCTATCACCCAGCCCCACGCCACACTGCCCCTGGACTCCTAAACTGCCTTCTGGCCTTGGAGCGTAACTTCGGCTTCCTGTTAGGTCAAGAGCTAAAGCAGATCTGCTCTTGTGTTTCTTGGAGGAGCTCCAACCCCACCACCATAACTCTCCTCCGAGAACAGGCTCCAGTCACAATATCAGTCCAGACCTAGTTCATCCTGAGCTAACCTTCTCAACTTGAGCTGCTATTGACTGAGAAATATTAGGCTGGGGAGAAAAGAAGGGGAAGGAAAAATCTACACAAGATTCTGATAAATGTATTGCAGAGACTTGTCTATCAGGACTAACTTAAGAGGAGACACAAGAACCAGACAGATAGTTTTCCAAAGAACTTGTAGATAAATCTAACAGAGATGGTACCTTTCTTTAACATAAGGGAAGTCATGCTGTTTAGCAGCTACTTCCAGGTACCTGCAAGACCAAGGCTCAGTTAAGATCTTTTATGCCAGAGGAAAAAAACAACAGTAGTTATAAACACCTTTCAAGTTGTATTTAAGCAGGAAAACTATTTTTACTCTTTTATTATTATGCTATATACACACACCTACGCTAAAAAGAATGATGACAGACTGAGCCATCTCCTCAGAGATGGAGACTGCAAGAAGGAAACCACAAACTAATGAATTCACTATGGACTTTCTGGTGTTGATACAGGACAATCAGGAAGCAGGCGTGGCTCCTTTGAAAACTGTTGACCAATGGATTCGGACTGAACACCTGGGCAAATGCACAACAGTAGCTGAATGTACATGAAGACTAAAGAGGCTATGAAAGGAAAGAAAAGAAAAAAAGCAGAACACCATCACCTTTTTTTTCTCCTCACAAAAAGCCCTCAGCCAATTTCTAGTTTGAAATGTGTCATGCCCACAGTGACATTTGTCCATGTTAATGCTGCTTGCAGACCTGCAAGGGCATTAATGGTGGTGCTGACAATTCCTGTTTATCTCCATAAGTCTGGTGGCAGCTAACTACTTTCATACCAAAGGACGGAGTCAGCATGTTGTCATCTTGGATCTGTTTGCTCGGAGTGGAATTACATAGCAAGAAAACCACTCTTGAGTGGGAAGGCTCTTCCTGCTAGGAACACTACATCACTGAGTATCAAGAGAGACATACTCAATTTAATATGAGGAAAACTGATCATTGGTACATCTGCAGGACACTTTCTACTTCACAAAATTGAGATAGCTGTAAGTATAGAATAAGCAGGGCAGAGGGGATGCTAATTTCCTTCCCTCTTGAGATTTTTTCTAGTGAATAAAAAACTAGGCTCACAGATTGCTCAGAACATTATTTAAGAGTTCCTCCTTTGTTCAAAAGAATTAGATTTTGGTACTGTCACATGAGCTCTCTGGAGAGGCATTCAGCTAGTCTCAGTCTACAGTGAGACTTTTCCTGCTTGCTTGTAGGAAAGAAAGAGACTGCCAGAGGAAGCATGAGTGTGTTATGCACTCCATCTTCCACACACGGTTCAAGGCTGAGTACAGGGCAAGAGAGAAGAGAAAGCCAAGGTGTTACTTTTGGTGAAGGCTAGATGTAGTTTCTGTCCTTCTGGCTCTACTTTTACCACTGAAATGGGTTAATAAAATCTGAAGCCAGTTCTTGTATAGTCCTTTCCACTTCAAAAGCAGGGCTGCATTTTAAATCATCCATATTAGAAACAGCCAAGCTCCACGGAGGGATGAAGTAAAACCAAACCAGACCATTCTCCATACTGATATTTATTGTCAACCTATCTCCTTTCCTGAAGCTTACAAAGTCACTGAAGACAAGACAGAATGGGATACTGACTGAAAGGGCAATTTTCTCAGAGGTTAGAAATTTCCTTGGACAGTTCTGGGAACTGGATGAAATCACTGACTAGTTAGGTTGAGTGGTTGGGGTTTTTTTTCAAATGAAGTTAAACTTCCCCTCAAAGAAGCCTACAGCAAGGAGGTCTGATTAAACCTCTTATCTATGAATTATTCCAATGAATCTCACATTGCCCCTATGGAGGACTCCCAAAACACAGGATGTTACCCAGATGCCAATGACTGATGGGCCTGAATTTGCCTGGCAGATCTCTGCAGACTTCATTCTAACGTATCTTTGAGACTCCAAAAGAAAGGAAAAACAAAAATCCATCCAAAAAATCTCAACTGTGGCTCACAAGAGTAACAAAGACAAGGTGCTATAAGAAGGGCTCACCCTTTAAAAATTCACAACATCAAAAGACAGATTACAAAAAGTGCAGTAACCAACAAGTAAGTAACATACTTGGAAAATAAATGGGATTTCCTCAACAGCTCAGCAAATGCTCACAATAAGGCAATTTCTCTTCCAGAACTACCATAAAATCCTGCACTTAACTTCTAATGGCTGGAGCCTCCCAGCTAGTCTAGAAGACACTCCACAAAGAGGCTTGCTAAGAAAAATGATTAATGAGGTTTCACTGACATTTTTTTGAAAAATGATGAGCTAGCTACATGCCCCTAATAAGTGTTTAAGTCTGAGAATTCAGTACATTATATTTATGATTTTCTTTATTCACTGTATGAATGTAATTACCTCAGAGAAAACTGTCATGTTTTTGGCAGCATCTAGACTTCCAAATTTAAAATGACAACAACAAAAAAGAAGTGGACACCATGTTTACATCAACCTGGATGCATATAAGAGAAAACAAGTTTGCTGCTGCTATGTTTTCTTACAGACTACTAAATCAGCATTATGCTATGGGAGAACTAAGCCTTCTCTAATCCTTATTTCTAAACTCCAGAGAGATCTACACAGAAACCAGAGGGACAGCAGAGAGAAAGTAACACAGTGAAATGATGCAACTAAGGAGTAAGAGAAAAAAACAGAAAGTTAATATTTGAAACCCAGCCCACAGGGATGCTCAGTGCTCTGTAAATAGAGAGCCAAGCACTCATGGTACTCACTGGAAGTATCATCTCCAGCTTATAAAGGAAAACTGCACAGCTTTTCCTCAAATAATTGCATTACTTCTTACACTTTTTAAAATCAAATTGTGACATGTTGTCTCACCTGAACCTGACCCAGAAGAATAATCATCATCATCAATTGGATAGACGCCTGATGCTTCTTCAACAGAGCTGTTGTCAAGGTATAAATCTTTATCAGAGGTCAAATCTGCTCTCTGGAAAACAGATAAGAGGGAATGGTTAAAAAGGTAACAGTTCTCCAGCGTAGCAGTCTCTTAATCTTAGCTCCTATTTCCAAAGTTGATGATGGCACACTGAACAGTTTACACTTTCAGTTTATGCAATGCCTTTGTCTAAGATGCTAAAGAAATCTGTAAAATTATAGCATAAAAAAAAAAATCCAAGCCTGAACAGTGGAAACTAAGAAACCACCCAATCTTTAGGAAGCAAACCCCTTTCAAATCACACTTCATCTCATGAAATGCATGAACGAATAGGATTTGCAATATACTCTGCAGAGTTTCTACAACAAGAAAGAAGCAAATCCCAGGACTGAAGCCCTCTGTCAAGATCTCAAATATACAAATCTATAGGCTGTCACGTGAAGTCTGTCATTTGATGTCAAATGGGAAGCAAAAAGAGCACGTATCAAAAACTACCTCAGACGTACATTGAGCCAAACCTTCACCAAACTCTTTACAAGTTAGAACAAACAGCTGGGACTACAGAATACAAATGTTTCCAAGACAGTGCTGTTGATTAAGAATTATGACATTTCCAGCCCGATCAGACAGCATATCTCCAAAATTCTGGTCAGGCAAGTCGCTCCAATTCTTAACTGAATGCATCTCTCCTAAAATTTATCTGTAGCTTCAACAGACTAAAAAGTTGGCTTCTGGTGACTTTCACCACATTTTTATGTCTGCAAGTATCTCCCTACTGAAGAGAGGTTCTGCTAAAATGAGCTGATAATAGAACAAGGTATCAGTCATCCTTTTAGACTGACAATTCAGGCTTTGAAAGACTAGAAATTCTCTTCCTCCACAGCAGTTTGCACTCAACAGAGCACAAACTTCATTATGGGAGCCATGTATCTCTGATGACTGAGAAGGTACCTACCACTATTACTACTATTGCTTTTACCAGCATTTCTGTGAATGCCCATTTGCCACAACTTGTTGAAGAAAGTATGACAGTTTCAAGTGGAGTTTTAAGTCAACAAGCCAAATACCAAAATACTATACCAAAATGCATCTGTTCTGCATCTCATAAGCACCCGAATCTGCTGCTATGAGTCCCAAGGGTTTCCGTCTTACTTTTTACTGCATGGCATTAATTGCCCATTTTATTCTACCCAACATTCACTGCAGCTTTCCCAAAGGGGTACCAAACTGTGAAAGGGATAACTCCTGTATGCAAAGACCCATATTTGACTTTCCAAAATAGTTTTTGCCCAGAGGTCTAAAAAATATTGTTGAAGACATTTGTGACTTTTTTCAGGAGGTTTTTGGCAACAGATTCCTGTTCTAAGCTTCTTCACAGCAGAAAACCATTCTTCAGTTTGATCTAAAATAAAAAATGATTCTTCATGGAAAGCAGAAAAGCCATCCTGATTATTAGAGTATTTCAGAGTAAAAGCCCTTTGCACTGAGGGTACCTAACACTTCTCTGAGCAGCTCTGAACTAAAACAGTGTTACCCTGTTTTTCTTCCACAGAGGAAAAGAAAAACAACACAGCATCTTGTCAATGTCTACTCTTGCTGCTATGGCAGCTTTTACCTGTGGGATATGTGGGGGGAAAAAAAGCCCTGTTTTTAAGATAGGTTTACAAAAGGCCTGCTCTCATCTGCAGCTGCTAGTTCACACGGTCTGCCTGGAACTGGCTGCAGTCCAAAGCAGAAATTCAAGACGATGTCTGGTCACCATCAAATGACTTAATTCATTTAAAAGATGTCTCCAAAGGAAGGCCTAAAGTACTTTAGTAGGTGTATAGGTGGTATTGTAATTAAGACGCAGCTGAGACTGTTTCCGTGTAGGAAAACAACTCCCTGTCACGGCACAATTATCCTGCTGTTGATCAGGCTGCCACAATGGACCAAGCCACTTCACCCCATTTTACTTCAGACACAATCATGGCACAAAACGGCCCACTCCTCAGTATCAGGCAGGAAAAAACAAAACATATTTAAAAGGAAATGCAGGTGGCTGACCATAAGTATAGAAAAGGCATTCAACATTCAAAATGTATCAGAGGTAGTAAATGTTACCCAATGCCAAACTGGGGAAAAAAAAAATTTGAAGACCTACATGGAGAAATTTCCTAGCAATGGAAATTGCCAATAGCATTTGGCAACAGCTGAGAAACTGCCTGAGTTTGCAAATGTTAGTGAATGAAAACTAGTCTTCATAAGAAGTGCCACACATCTGCGCCCAAAATTTTTAGTGCTGAATAAAAATATGAACATACCAACCAATTTATTTCCTAGGCCATTTCCCACTTCTGTATATGTCAGAAGCCAACTTAGTAGAATTCAAAAACCAAAGAAAAACTTGAAGCACCCCCCAACTCCAAAACAACCCTGTCTTCTTGCTCTTCCCAGCCTCACAGGACTCAGAGAAGACAGAAATGATCCCTGACAGTTCTTCTAAAGATTCAGTTTTTGTAAGACAGCTGAGCAGCTAACCCAACACAGCCCAAACTGCAAGCGCCTGGTCAGTCAGGCTCTCCACCATCATATTCACTCCCTTTCGTTCAATGAATTATGGCTTTTCAGCTGCCTCAAGCTTTCATTTGTAGCTATGCTGAGATGTTCTCAAGTTTTAAACCACTTAAAAACAGAGGAACAGAAATGGAGAAAAAGCCTGGGTAGTTTTCAGCAGCAATTTGAGCATCCATTGTATTTTTTTCTGGGATGCAAAGGATACAATGTGAAACATTATTTAGTATCTAGTATTGTTCATGGCACAGCTCCATCAGAACGAGAAAACTATTCCCCACAGTCTTACAGATCCAGTACAATATTTACTATAGGAAGAACTATATGATACAGTGAGCCCCAAATGCATTCAGATCAGACAAAAAGCTCCATCTGAGGAAGATGTCTGCAGCTTCTCTGGCCACAGCCCCTTGCTTCAGCCCGTTTCCAGTACAAATGATTCTCGTCTAGTGGAACTTGGGCAGGACATGAGCACCCTCTCAAACCAAATGCACAAAGAATCATACTCTAGCTTAAAAATCTCCAGGCATTTGCATAGATAAATGCATTGCACAGTCCCCAAACAGACTCTCTTTGCAAGCTGGCTAGTAGACTTGAGGTAGGGACACCCCATCTACACCCACAGCTTGCACCTCTTCTCCCAGTTGCTCAGAAGCATGAAGCTGCCTTAGGCCACTTGGAATGAAAACTGCCTTAAGGTTAAGAATAAAAAGAAAAGCCCAACAGTTAACAAAAAAATGCACAGCCGTTAAAAGTAATTCTGTGAAGATTAAGCTTAGAAAAATGAGAGACGGTTAATGAAAATGAAAGAATACTTCATGGTGCTTAAGTGAATATCAAGCACTGAAGCCATGCTTTGCAATTTTATGCTATGTAAAAATAAATTTGATTTAATATTTGCTCTGGAAATGTTTTGTCACTTGTCAGCTGGGAATCCATAGGGGTCCATGGACTACTTCCAGGGTGTTCACAAAAGATAAGTTGGGAAAACAAGTCTGTTGTCAGTAGACTTGGACACATAAAGGTCTGTACTAGAACTTCAATATGCTTAGGAGGAAAAATAAAAAAGTTTGCAAATTCTAACTCCATAAATCCATTTTTAGTTATTATGAAGGCCAAATATTTAAGGGACTATTTCCTATGGCTAACAACTGAAATGAGGGCCCTCATGTCACTTTTACATAACAGCCTTATTTTCAGATCTATTAAAACTGCAGGAACACCAGGCAAGGATGTCTCTGTTATCAGTCCTTTAATCTGGCCCTGAAGCCACAAAAACTGCTTGTTACCTCTTGACAGAGATTGCATTCTCATCCATCGTTGTTATCCCACTTACATTTTTATTCCAAAAATATAATGCTGCAAAATCCTGTGACCTAAATACTTCACATGCTACATGCCAATGATCACTGATTCCTGTCTGGTTATTGACTACACTGGCATAAATCTAAATCTCATGGATGTAGTGTAGATTAGCACCCATTAAGTACTCAATAAAAGATACACCAGTTTTGTGTGAATTTGAAATCTCAAAGTCTTTATTTTACTAAAGCTTGCATTTTTAATTTAATAAATGTAGATCATCCAAGACATATTATAAAAAAAATCCTCATTCTGACACTAAATGAGAGAGGAAGCAAAGCAAAAGAGCTTTTTCTGACTCTTCATCTCATGAAAGGCATAAATCATTCATCAAAATTACAATGGCAAAAAATAGAAAACAATCTTCAGACAATAGGAGGGTTGGGAAAGGATGGCACACTTCATTTAAAAAAAAAAAAAAAATAAGTACAAAGTGCCCCGTCATAGCCATTCCCTTTTCCAGTGCTGCTGTTACAGTCAGTTCTCCCATTACGTGGGGATGATTTAGGAGTAAGACATTAAAGACTTTCATGCTATGTGGTTGAAGCCAAGCAAGCTGGTGTGAGGAGTAGTGAAGAAGTAACGTCTACCACGGCTGTCGTGGCTGTTTGAAACTCAGATGGAAGAGCGATGGGTAACTGACATATGGAAGGAAACGTTTTATTACTTACAGATGCACTCAAATTTCTGTTCTCTGCCTTTTTGGGTATATGTATAGGACAGAGAATTTGAGGTTTGCAGCTGGGTTATTAATGGTACATCATCTCCCTTTTTCCCCAGATGGAAGTCTTTTAGATGTAACCCGTTTAGTATGCACACAACCAGAAACTAATATTTTTAAAGTGATATCACAAATATCTAAGCCAGAAGGCTCTGAAAATTTGCAAGCATTACAGCTGTTGATTAGGCAGAGATCTTATACGTAAGAAGGAGAAAGAAAACAGATTTTCCTCTTCTATTAACAGATAGTGCTGTTCCATATATGCTTGTATAAAAGCATGCTCAGCTGATGAGTCCCAGTTCACCAAAGTGATGTACTGTTCATATACACTATGTTTTTGGAAAGCTAACTACCTGAACACATTCATCTAAAGCCCAGGGGCCATTGCAGAGACTCCCATTGAAGGCTGGAGAAAAGGCGGTTGTGTGAAGAAGCTGTATTTCCCTCTAGGCTTCCTGCAAAAGGAACTATGAGCTGCCACCCAACAGGAGTTAGTCCTAACAGACCTCAGCACTGCCGACCTCAAAGCTGGCAGGTATCTTCCTATCATTGTTTGCCATTTCTTTGCTTTCCCTCATCACACCAGGAAAGCTATTTCACGGGTGAGGCTGCCCCATTAAGAGTTCATTAACCTCATCCAGGAATGAGTCATGATTTTAAACAAAAAAACTCTACAGCGTGAAACTTGAAAATCAGATTTACACCTCAAAGTACTAGGTTTTCCCAGAGAACCATGCTAACCAGAAAAGCAACCACCTTCTATATCTCATCATGTTACTGGTTCTCAGAGATGAGCCTCTGCCAGCTCTGACAGTGCTCATTGACCTCCTTCAGGTTGCACATCCCTATGCCATCCACAGGTACCCTGCTACAAACACGTAATTTTGAAGGAAGATTTTATGTTATAAGGCATGTTTACCACTAATTCTCTTAGTAGAGATGTCTTTCTTTCCTTTCACTGACATGCACTACAGCTGGGAATAGAAGAAAGGGAGAGTAGTCCCCATTACTTCCTTTCAAGGTGGTGGCAGCCACCTTTAAGGACTCACAGGCCAAACTCTTCCCAGTGAACCCCACCTCAGTGCACTGTGCCAACTGTGGTGGGGCCTTCAGCGGAAGTGGCAGTGGGAGGCATGATGGTGGGCAGTTGTGGGATCTGAGAAAAAAGATGCTAATAATTAGTGGTATAATTTAAGCATAACACTCTAAGGACTCCCCGTTTTCTTTCTTGGAGAAACTGTACTGCCTGCACAATGGTGATCTTAAGTGGAGTGGGTACTGGCCACAGGAAAGTTGCCCTACACCATGGTCAGGGTAACTATGATCACAGCAAAAATATTCTTTCCATAACAACAGGCCCCAGACTGTATTTTCCAAGTTTGAGAGCAAGAGTTTCATACAGAAGCCAACATCTGCATTGCTCATTTCCCCTGGATCATTTTGACACAGTTACTATCTCACAGTTTTACCTCAGAATGGCTTAAAACCCTTCAAGCACTCCCCAAGGCTGCTGCCTTTCCGTGTCAGCCCTCTTGCTCATCTGCATGCCCAGTGTGAAAACCAGTCTCGTGATGGGAACTGCCTGGACCAAATTTGCAAAAGCCACTGCCTCCCCCACCACTGGCTTTGCCCAATTAAATAACAAACTTTGATTGCCATGACACATTCTGGAGAGCTTCTTTCCACAGGTATTTTTAAAATCTTAGAGGACGTTTGCTGCCCTTCTTCAGGTAAGGGTGGAAAAGTAAATTGGATTTGTATGGGTGTCCCTACTAGTGTTCTAAGTTGGGTGTTTGCCCATGGAGATGGCGTCAGTGTCGGCAGCGGCATGGCAGGCTGAGATCCTGTCTGGTGCAGCACAAAGCCACTACCGTGGCTGGAGCACATGCCAGAAAGATTATTCACGCTCCTTGTACCTCATGCAGAACTTCCTGATGCTGCACAAAACTATAGCTTTAGGCCTCCAATCTCTCATGACAGATAAAGAAAGGGTTTGACCGCTCGTGCCTGCTGAGGAAAGGCGAAGAGCCCAAAATAAACACAAGTACTGCAAACCACTAATACTACTGCTAGCATTCAACAATAGAGGAGTCTACCAAAAGAGCTGATTTACAGAGATTGCTTCATGTCAGAGCCAAGAGTCAAAATATGCTGGCTTTTAAGATGTGCAGAGTCTGTTACGCCAGGCTAATTACCAAACCAGAGGCATATTTGACAGGGACGGCACTAATAAAACGACTCTTGCTGGTGTCAGGCATTTCAGCAGTCTATGTCATAGCTCACACTAAAGAAAATACACCGCATCCATAGTTCTCACAGCGAAACGCTCCAAGGCAAAGAGTTCCCCCAGGGTAAGGAGACACCAACAAGGCACCACCATGTCAGCTACTGTTCACTTATGGCTACACACCAAAGTAATTACAGTGCTGCAGTTGATAGATTTAAGTTCACATTCTTCATGAAGTCATAGAAACTCACGTGCCTGTTTTCTAAGTCATCTGTGCCTTTAGAAATATTCCCCAATGTTTAATTACATGCTGTATGGTACATTATGTGATAACAGAACTTAAAACGATAACAGGAGAACTTGTTCAAGCTTAATTGAAGATGTTTTTATTCCCATTATAAAGGCTCACAGATCTGTGTAGTGGCTCTTTGACCTGCTTACAGCTTTGGAGTTGAGGCTTGTCCTGCCTTGAGGAGAAAGTTAAATGTCCTCTAAAGTTCTGGCCTGTTTGACGTAAATTCCAATGGAAAAAGCTTCTATCTTTCCACTTCTTTTCACAGTCTAATTTCCAGTTGTGCATCATTTATCTACTAGATGCATACAGAGACCAAACTTAAGTCTGTTAATATATAATCCCTTGTCTAGAAACTGTGTTGCCCAAGGTGAGACAGAGATTGCTGTATGAAGATGCAGGAGGGAGGCAAGCAAGCATGGCAGCAAGATCAGGCAGAGCTTTCTATCCTTACACACAAGTACCAACAGCACAAGATTTGTGATGAAGGACAGATCAAACAACTTGCTCCATGCTCCCCAGCTACAACAGATATTTAGTAAATGAACAAAAAGAGATCCTTATCAGCTACCCAACAGCCCTCCTAAGTTATCCAACTAAGCTCAAACCCACGTGAAGTAGTATTAAAGGATGGCTAGCTGAGTGAGACCATAGTTGGGTCTGCCCCTACAAAAGATGTTTTCATCATCTACTTGCAGAAGATAACCTACATCTTCATTCAGTTACGTAGAATTTTCTGGAACAACAAAATTTTACCTCTGTGGATCTCTGCCACCACTGTACCCCAGTGAAGAGCAGTTCTTCACCTGGGCAAAGTTTCCTTAGAAGAAGTCTCACAGCCACATCTCACAACTCTGCAAGTAAAAGCTACCTGGATCGCGGGATATGAAACTACAGCATTTTATTTTCTTTCTCCAGCAATGAAAGTTTTCTGCATTTCTACAGCAGTTTACACTGAAAGCCCATGCTCGAGAGAGTACCAGACCTGTTGGTCCTTCCCCAGACCTACAGCTGGGAAGCTGCGTGGTCAGATCACCTCCACAGAGTCCTAATTCAATGACCCCATAAACTTACTCCAACTTGGTTACTTAGGAATGATAGAGGGGCAGGGCAAATCTAATACGCCAATCCAAGCAAACAGTACTGCTGTGCTGTTTACGTGAACCCTCTGATTTGACGTTATATCACATTCCCTGACTTGACACCAACAAGTCTTTCTCTCCTTGTACATGAAACCCAGAACTGAACACTGCAGTTTAGTGGACTCCTTTACCTTGAAAAACTCAAGACTGCTTAACAGTCAAGGTACAGTACACAGCAATTCTCATTTCCCACGTAGAAGCCAAAGTTTCTCCGGAAATCCCAAAATTAAAAGATTCAAAGCCCTTACAGCTTTCACAACAAGTCATCAATCAGTGCAAAGAATAGTTTATTCTTCAGCTCTGCCTTTGACGTTGGCTTGATACAACAGGGAAACTACTTTAGAAGGGTTACAGCTGAATCAGCTTCCGAAGCGCTACTCCAGATGAAAATATTAAAGGGCAATGTGCAAGCAAAACAGCATCAGAGGCTAGCAGCCAGCAATGTGCATCACAGATTGATTTATCTCAATTAGCATAGCAATTTTCTTCACGTTTTCAAAAAAGCACCCATTGGTTTCACCAAAAATAGGATCAAAACCACCATGCAAATCGTTGTCACAGCTCAAAATGCTAATCAGTTTTTTAAGGACACATCAGCCCATGTGCAGACAGGTTAAATTTAAGGCACAGCTGTGACCAAGAAGCTAAATGCGCTCCTTTGAAAATGCTGAATGAAGAGGTTAGCTTGTCTTTGAATCACCAGTCATAAGTCTGACAGTAACAGGAGAAGCAAGTAGCTTTTGGTATAGAGGTCATAACTACATGTACCTGCCCCAGTCAGTGCTTTTAAATGTTAACGCGTGCTGGCTCTTCCACACACACCTCCCCTCTCCTTTCATGCTTTACTTATCCTTTTTCCTAATCAATCAGAAGAACTAACACTTATATTTTCCTCCCTCCTCTTGAGAATGTGGATGAATGATTAAAGCTGCCAGGGTAACCTCTTTGGCATGCATGCCAATAACTCCCCACCTAATAGCCTTTCCTCTGCCTAGCTGCCCTGGCCCACTGGTGATTACTGCAATCCCTTGAAGTGGTCAAATTGCAGGGCAACCCCCATGGAAACCTATTTGGAGCTGTTCGAGCTCATACCAAAGAATGATGTTTTTAATACAGATTGTTCTTTTTAAAGCCCTACAAAAGCAGCTGTAATCAATCGTAGTGGGAGCACTGCAAACCTCTACCAGTTTCAAAAGCCCTATATTGATTCCTTTCTAGTCTGTGGATTTCAACAAAATAACCCCATGTGAGGAACCCAGAATGAACTAAAATGAAATAATTTAAATTAAGATATTTTTGCCATTAGTAGCAAGAATTGGCAATAAACTGCCCCAATCAATTACATTCCTTTCACATAAATAGGGAAATTACATCTTAAAAAATATTATTAAAGTTACATTAAGCACCAATTAAATATTACTAGCAAAGGTTATTTATGGCAACTGAAGTTTGTCAAGGGTGAGGAGGAATCAGAACTCACAGCTTAAGGAGCAAGCATTACCAATTCTTGAATGCATAATCTGTTATGCAATAGGGAGTTATTTGTTGAACAAGGTCCACGAATCTCTCAGTGGACACTTCTGTTTGCCACCTGCAGCCAGCAGACTCTTGGTGACGGCCCACCAAAGCTCCTGACAGGTGGAAAAATGGCCACTGGTAGATCTAAAATCTGTTTGATTTTTCTAAAATTGTGTGCTATCGTAGCAATTAGCTGAAGCAATTTCCCTCCCTCCCACAAACACACACAACCGATTTCAGAAGATGGTCATAAACTGCTCTAAATGAAGAGGAATCCTGGATCCTCTAGAACTGAGATGAATGTTGGTGGTAACACATTCATATCCCAGGTTTGCTAGATTCTTATTTAAGTAAGAGCTCAAATAAGCTTTAAGGATGCTTAACTAAAACATCTTTGTACCAGGACTCTCAGCTTCATTACAACAGAATATGCAGGAAAAGAATCACCCTTGAAACAAATGTCTTAAAAAAACACCAACAAACACACAAAAAAACCCAAATCATCATCATCTTTGTACTACTTCAGGTGATGACAGAGAAGATTTTCTACTCAAAACTGGTACTGTCTAATGATGCAAAATGCAAACTGAACTGGAGATCAATGTGAACTTTGTGTTAGCCAGCAGAACATGCTGCACGTGCCGACTTCCTTCTCCAGTCCATGAAAACTATCATGACTTCATTTATTCAGGTAACTACTTATAACTTGTTGGGTGGTGGCTGGAAGCACAGAGCTAGGGGATCAGTTTGTCCTCTGGCAGGAAGAGCACTGGTAAATCCAAAACTCGGTTATATGAGGCCAGCAGACATAATCTCTGCAGCCAAAAGGATGAATGGTATCACTGCTACTCTTTCTGCTAGTACAGTCTTCTCAGATAGAGATAGCAGACACAGAAAGCATTGAAAGACCAGGTACATCCCTCTGGTGAGAAATCTCTTCATATTCCAGATCCCCAAACAGTAAGACAACAAAGATGACTTTATTGCTGTTTCCAGGTGCCAACTCCCACTCATCTCCCTGGTCTACAAGATTAAATTGTTGGATTCGGCACTCTGATCCCGTCTGAATTTTTGCTACAAAGGCTTGGTGTTCATATCCTCTGTGATGCATACAAAGATAAGACATGAGTTTACTTCAGATGGGATAAAACATCACTCTAATAGCTTCTACTATAAAAGCAGCTGAGTGAAATCAGAGATATGTCGGCTTGTACAGGCTACGTGGCTTCAGGAGCAGTCTTCTGTCTGGTATGCTGCCCTTCAGGCACAACTCCCCTCCCTTCAGCAGGAGAAGGAACTGGTGCGTCACCAACTCAAGCCCTCCTGACTCCCCAGCCAAAGACGACAGCCAGGTTGGGCTGCGGGGGACACAGCACCCTGTCTGCAGCACCAGCCAACTTCCTAGCCAGGTGGGGCGAGGCAAGAACCCAGGGTTTTCCCTCCTGCCCTCCCTTCGCCTTTGACTCTCCTGGTGGCTCCCTGGGGCTTGCAGTGCAGCATCGGACTGAGCAAGAGAGCCAAGGGGACAATTTCTTCTTAAGACAAATAGAGCCCGAGGTTGCATCCAGAAACTATGAATATACTGAGCAGAACCATTAAAAGAGAACTTGAACTATATTGTTAGGAATTTCTCCCCACGTGGTTTTGCAGCTGGCTGACCCCATATCAACTGCACAGCAAGAGAAAATGAGGCATTGCCTCAGTGAGGCAGTCTGCTCTGAGCCCCCATACCTACTGTAAGACACTTCTGCACACCATATCAATTAACATGCATTTGTATTCCTGAGAAGAACCATCTAACATATGTCTGCTCTTAAAAAAAACCCATAAATGTACACAGAAAGCATTAAGCAGAAGCTATATAAGGTACACGAAAAGAAAAGAGTTATTCCATGACCAGTGGAAAGGCTGACACCTGATTTTCTACAGAGGTTCCCCTCCCCATCACAGCCCCAGCTCCTGCCCCTTTCCCCGTGATACTCCCTCCCTATGAGCTGTGCACATGAATGTGGCAGAACATGGATCAAACAACTCTGAAGATGAACATATAGGAATTTTTCAAAATTGGAATTACATAAGGGACCACCTTCAAACAGCACATTACAATTTTTTGGTTTAAAGCAGGGTCAAGAAAGCTGCTGCTTTAATTGAAGGATTAGTGAACTGCTATAATCTCTGTCAGTTATCATGAGTGGCTACCTTTAATGAAAACTGGCTGAAATAAGCTTCATATTGATTACCTTCAGCTGATGTTTTAAAAATAGTGCTACATAAAACTAAAAGTGAAAGAATTACATTCATAACGAAGGTAGGAATAAATTACACTGTATTTGATAAATTAGCTTCCCTTGATTTAAAGGAAAGCAAGCCAAGTAAATTGTTCGACAGCATTTTTAACAGTCATAGATCTGACTGAAGAGTAAAATACAAAGACTCTTAATTAAGAGGTGGGTTGACATGGCGCTTGTGGATATGGTGCAGTTGGGATCTGTCAGTGCTAGGTTAACAGTTGGACTAGATGATTTTCAAGGTCCTTTCCAACCTAGATGGTTCTGTGATTCTGTGGTATTAAATATCTGTTAACAAAGAACAACTCTTTCTTTGTAGCATTCATACTTGAAATCAGCATTCTGCTGAAGGGAACAAAGATTTCAATATTTCTGCAGCCAAACTCCAGATCTTCATACAACTGTCCCAGCACCATCAATACAACGTTAGCAGCACTCTACAATCTTTACTGCCTTATCAACGGTCTAAAGCTTTTAAAAATCCATACGCCTACAAAACCTCCCAGAGCTGTTACACATTGAGGATTTCACAGCATTATTGACCTGGGCAGCCTCTTTATCCTCAGTAAGTTATTTTAAGCAACCTTCTGCCAGCAAGCAAGTCTCTTGTTAAGCTTTGTCTGTATTATTGCTAAAGCACTGCTTACAATACAGCACAAAACAGGGACGTACTAAGCAGAAACCAGAAAGGGCTCTGTCAAGTTCCCTTTTTATTTCTTTTTTTCTCCCCTTTACTGATATGCTTCTAATATTCTACAGACCACTGCTCTACTGCCAGGAATCTGGCTATGCACATAAGCTACCTCCTGAGAGGGGGCAATGTGAATGCACAGCAGACAAAACAGACCAAATCCACGTATTTCCGGGACCATGCTATTTAACTTGCACGCTTTCTTTTGCCTTGTTGGCACTTATGTGTATATATATAAAAAAAAAAAAAAAAATAGAGTAACAGAAGCTAGCAAGTGTATCTACCTACTGAGTAAGAAAACACATCACCTGACTTGGGAAAAAGAAAAAGAAAGGTAAATTTCTCTTACTTCAAACTCAAAACCAAACACTCTGCTTTATTCTAAAATTCCTTATCAGATAAAGATCCCCATCTTGAGGACCGTATTTCAGTAGGAAAAGCAAACCTCAACCCAACACCTATCAGAACACACCAAAAACAATCTCATGGTCTCTCTCATGACTGGAGGTATTAACCAAGAAGGTCAGTGCTAGCACAGCAGTCTTCCTTGGATTGTAACATGAATAGCCAGAGTCAAGCAGCCACATTCACACTGCTTTGTCTTTCCTACTTATATTTATGGGGTGATTCTGTTTGGGGAAACAACTCTTGTTCGTCCTTTTACGTTGAAGTGTCACATCTGGAAAGCTTGTGTGGCCAGCGACCCATACTACTACTTGATGTCATCAAAAAGACTAAAACCTACCCCATTTTAATCCAAGGGCACACTATAAAATGTACTCAACTGACAGCACACACAGGCACAGAGAGATTTAGATTTGATACCAACTTCTGTATCACACTTGATAACTAGACTCTCAGCTGAGGGCCAAGATATATAGAGGAAGCTGCCCAGGGAGAAGGATAAAAGGAAGAGATTTAAACTGTTATAAATTGAGTCCACAAAATCTCTGCTAGTGATACTTTATTTCTGGATGTTAGATCAACTTTCTTATTTCCTTGTTAAACCTGTATCTTGCAGAGTGAATGGAAAGAACAGATGTTTTCTAAGTTATCAATTCAGCAAAGTTTGCAAGTATCACAAAAACACCTTTTAAGCAATGTCTTACTAATTCAGCATTGGCATCTTTACGCTACTTAACATGGTTAAGTGTTGGCAAAAGGAGTGGACAAAATGGGTAAGTAACTTGTCAACCCTAAATTACTCTAGATAAAGCACGAATGTACTCCAGTTATCTGCACCTTATTTACAACAGTTTTGCTTCAAAAATAAGGTACATAACCTGCTCCACACAGCTGTCAATCAAATGAACAAATTCTCTTAAGGTTTCATTGCAGATATGTCCAAAGCAATTGCACTTTAAAAGCCTATCCCCAGATTAATAACAAAAGTTTAATTCAAACCACAGTTTTTTCTCCGCAAGCAATAGAAAAGGTTGCTACAGTGACGACATTAGAAAGGTTCTTAGTTCCCATTTCTGTTTGCTTCAGTAAACGGATCACTCGGCACTCGGAAATGGAACAAGCAAAAAGGGGTTTCATCAGCCTAAGTGTTACGGATGTTGGCTGCTTAATAGACCTGACCTCACACAAACCTGCTCACCTCCAAGGGTTTTGGGAGCTTAAAAAAAAATCCGAGGACAAAGAGGGGAGGTGTAAAGACTCTGCTTACAGAGACCGTACAGCAAGACATTTAGATCTGTCAGAGAAGGACAACATAGAACAGTTTTGCAACATTACTAGTATACTTGCACATGTATATCTAAGAAAACAGAGTGGTCAAGGACTGTGTTTCAAATGAGAGCAGCACAATGCAAAGCAACATTTTAACATATGCATCTATCCAGCTAGATAGAAGAATGTGCCTGTAATGTGGTTTTAGTAGAAGTGTAAAGGAGTTTTCTATCACACAATAATATTGTATTTAAGTTCTTCTCAAATTAGACATTTTGATCAAGAATAAACCTCTCCTCACAGAGCAGGGCACGAAGTGTGTAAAACACATTTTCTTATAAACATATATGAGCAAATTAGATGAACTTGTTGATAAACATAATTCTGCAGATAATACAAATGGAGGCAGCTTTTTATGGCATGTTGGGGAAGACAACTGTAAGGAGGCAACTGCAACATGTTACCTCATGGCAAGCAGCATTTGTTTACTCACTTTGACCAGACAGAAGAGATCAAAAAAGACACCTTCATGTGCCATTTTCAGGGACAATAATTGAATGAAGGCAGACAACGACCAGGAAGCATTTGAGAACTGAGAGGGTGACAACCACTTCTGCTGAAAGCTCAATTCATGTCAGTAGCTGTCCTCTCTTCTTAAAAGTCACTCAGAAGTTCATCTGACTTCATAATGACACGATAAACAAAGACCATTAGACAGAAGAACACAACAGCTACTGACATTTTGACAAAGCAGAGCCATCAGCTCATTTCATTTCTTTAAAAAACTGAGTCCATACTGGACACATCCCATGAAAACTAATGATACTCATCCAGTGAAATACATAGCTGCACTTCACTTGCAGAAAAATTGGCTTATCGAGATAAACTGGCATCCCAAGAATTTGCTGTGCTGAAACGGCTTGCTAAACAGCCTGACAGAGCATGGACCCTTCTGGAGACCAAAGGCCCCAGCCCAGCTCCTGGCAGGGGCTGTCTTTCCTCCATTAATTACATGTGCACACACGTAGGCCCAGGCTGCAGTCCCCTGGGCAAACCTCTGATGGGCTGGGAGAGCAGATTACTACTGGCTTATGGCTCAGATACAGCACATTATGCAACCAGAAGGCTTAACAAGCCTCCATTTCATTACTTTAAAATTAGTTTCAAGGGGGAAAAAATGAACGGTTATGAAGAAGAACACCAAAAAAATTACCGTAAACCCCCAAAACACAGCACAAAGCTGTGGGATAATGCCTCTGTTTTCAACTACCGAGGTGAGGGCAGAGTCGGGAGGCTCTGCTGAGAGCCCCATCTGCCATGAAGCCTGCCGGAAAGCCAGGCCTCACTCTTCATTTTCTGCTCAAATACCATGTCCTTCATGAACCTGTTTACAATTTTAAAAAGAAAGACCAGGTCACACTCTGCAAGTCTAATATTATTGAAATCTGCTTTGGAGGTCACTCCATCTTCTACAGCAGGCCATGGTGCAGGAGGAAGGGTCTGTCCCACCTGCCCCGCCACCCACGGCACCAGCAGCCACCAGGCCCCAGGAACGCTGCTGCTCCACACACACACTGGCTCAGCAGCTGCCGGCTTCGGGCAGGCAACAAATGGCACCGGGAGCCAAAGGCGACCCTCCAGGCAAGCCGCGGCTTGCCTTTACAAACAATGCGGCATCTTCTTCATTACTTTCCCAGTAAGGATGGTTTGAAGTGGCACACCATTTTCATTCAGAGTGAATAAACTCATTTTGTCCACAGCACCTAAGCAGAAGTTTCCATCGAGCTGTCCCTGGGCACACTCCCTCTTCACGCTGACTTCTCTCAGCCCACTTTGTGCCAACACTGCAGCAAGTCCGGGTAGCACTGACCAGCCAATGGGGCCTGGTTTTTCAAAACCCCATTTTGTGATGATCCGTTCCCCTCTCTGTGCTCATTACAGCTGCAATTCAGAGGTAACACAAAATGGAAAGCACTTGGGTTTATAACAGCCAACTGCAGTCCTTCAGCCTTTGCTGAAGCGAAGTATAAAAGTGGCACTTAAAGATTTGACCACAAAACCTCAGTACATATAGTCCGTATGCTGAGGGACAGGCTGCAATAGTACTGCTTTGTCTTTTCTTTTTTAAACCAATACACAAGATTCAAATAGAGGGATAGTTTAGGATACCTCACATGACTTCACCACCTTATACTACCTTAGGAAATCAACTTAATATCCTATTATCAATTTATAGCCAGGATATATAGTATCCTATATATCCTAGGATGTATCATGCCCTGCAAACAATTTATAATCAGCCCTATCACTTGAAAAGCTCATGTTCACCAAAGGAGTCACTAAGAGGAGCAAGCTTCTCCCTTGCTTCCAAGCCTACTCCACTGGATCATGCAGCTGAAGGTTTCCATTTTGCTGGAGAATGTTGTCATTCATGACATTATGCAGTGCTGAAGGAGCCAAACAGATTAAATGGACATCTGCCTTTCCAGTCTGCTATAAAAGTGGTTTAATACCAAGCAGTGTTTAAACAGTAAAACTGTCTGCAATTGCTGCTCTATAATCTGTGAGTAATCAATCAATCTCAATGCTGAGCTTCCATTACCGCTTCTCTGCAAGCAGCTGGAAAAATTTCCAGGGCACATACTCCTTGTTTATACCCTAATGCTAAAGAGGAATTAAACACAGATTCAGTCTGCATTCACAGTGATCCTGGCACACGTCAAGTCTCAGGCTTGTATTTTCAAAGCAAAGCACAGAAGATACTGTGAAACCTCCACTTACAACAGCTATTTGCCATGTTACTTCCCCTCTGAATGCATTACTGCAATAAATACCCTGAGGGCTTGCCAAAGCAAAGCAAAGTATCCCATCAGAGTCCTCATCCTTTCACTCTTTGAAACCTCAGCACCTCAGGAGAGAGCACAGGACGCAGCTGTGGTCCCGTGCCACCCACAGAGCTTGGCTGCTCCCACTTGAAGCCATCTGAGCAACAGCATCAAACTCAACATCTTTTTCGGACTTGTTGCTTGATGTTGTAATGACTGTGGGATTATGACTGTCGTGTTGGGGATTCAAAGGCTTACTTCTTTTAACAACATAATCTGTGTTGACACATTTTAGTTAAGATATAAGCGTCCCTCACTCTCAGAGCTACATGGACCCTGCCAGCAAAAGCTATGCACGCCAGCAGCTGACGTCCCTGCTCAAGAAAACTAAAGGTCTTTCCATTTAAGCAGGGGAAGGCCATGAAGGAGATGTGGGCACTCTGGCCCAGGCATGGGATTCATAATGGAATGAGGCCAGAGCTAAAGACAGGTAGCTACCAGAGGCTCAGCGCACCTTGTGATGGGGTCACACCCAGATTACCCAGCCTTCCCAGCTGGACGTCAACAGGCCCAAGCCATTCCTCTTACACAAGAGATGGCTTCCAGAGCGGATTAATGCTGAACCTTTTTATGTTCTTTTATTCTGTTGCAAATAGGTTGTTGCACAGTGCTCTCTGACACGGTATATAAAGCATATGACTAACATCCATCACCTGTTTGCCCCTTCATCCCCTCCCCAAAGCCAGGATTTCACATGGCAGAGCCTCTTGCTTTATCTGGAATGGGTGAACAGATTGTCCCACAAATGCACAAGTTACATCATTCAATATAGACACAGCAAAAGTGAAATCAGTTCTCCATGATGGGGATCAGTCCCTGATTTCACACCTCTCAGCTGACAACTATTTTAAAGTTTATTCATCAATAAATTCTGAGTTTCCAGCAAGTGCCCATCAGGGTGGCTGGTCAGGACAAGTTGCCCAGCAGAAGGGCACTGCTCCTTGCAGTGCCGGTGCTCAGCTCTGATGCTGATTTGATGGTGTCTCCTATATGGGCTCGGGGTTTCATCTGACCTGTTGAAAAGCGCCACAGCCTAAAACACAACATCAGCCTTGGATGAAACCTAAAGTATTTTCCCAACATTATCTGCATCTACTCCTACTCTCTGTGTCCCTCTCTGCTTGGCACAGGAAGGCAAAGGATCAAAGTGAGTCCCCCGAAGAGTCATATGCACATTCCTTTCCCTCTCAATATCTCTGTACAATTAGCATAATCACTACAAATAGACTTCACTTGTAATTTTGAATCCACTGGCCTCATGCCCTCCAATTCAGGGCTTTAATACAGCGGCACTCTCAGATGAGACTAAGGAGATGGAGAGACAGAAAGTCACTGTGCATTTCAGGCACCTAACTTTACTTCCATTCAGAGTAGCTAAATTTAAGACCAAAAGGTCTTTCTACAGATCAATGAAGAGAAGTATACTTCTCCAGAGTGCTGTTCACAGTCCGATTTTATGTCTGAATTTAGACTCATCAGTTAACAGTTAACAGCTGAACAGTCCTTCCAACACATGTTAAGCAAGGGAGTCAATCTCTGACTGAAATGGCACGTATAACGTCAGGTTCCGGTAGGTCTGAATGAGTTTTGGAATAACCCAGTAGAGAAGCACATTGCAAAGCCAGCAGATCTTCTGCATTTTCCAAGGGAACAATTACTGTGACAACAGCACATTTACGAGACTTGGCAAGAAACCTCAGTATCTCAGTACTGCCACAAGATGCACTGAAAAAAACCCCAAACCCCAAGACTTCGGGCTGCAGACCCATACTTTTGCAGCTGACTGTTCCAGTAAGAGACCTCTGTTTATTTGTAATGACACAGTATAACCCAACCAAGTAGGTGACTCGTCCCTGGAGTGGGACAGCGGGTACTCATTCCTCTGGATGCTTTATAAGGAAAGAAAAAAAAAAGCAACCACAGCATAATTCCTGACTGCAGAGTTCTTTCAGCAAGAAGCAGCTGTATTTCTCTGGCCATGTACAGCAGCAGCTATTTCAGTTCTGAAGTATACAAGCACCCAGACATCACTGTCATGCAACCACATGTGTGGACCTGGCTGTATAGAAAACCAATTCTGCTGGCTAATTAGCACAGTACTATGTGCCAAAAAAATTCTTCCAGGTAAACTTTTTACTTCTTATGGTGCTTATAGTCACTTGATAACTGCTATTAAAATTATATTGCTCCACACTTGGAGCACTGCAACTCTCCTCCAGTTGTTAATTCTACCCTGTACAGTCATTAAATGAATGGTAACATATATCAGATCCTTTCTCAATGACATCCAGCGTGTACAGGAGAATGCACACTGAACATAATGCTTTAGAAATAAGATTTTCCATGTGACACTTTGAGGAATGGAAACCAAAGGAGTTTTGCATTGCAATACGGTAATCAAAATCCACAAGATAGTACAAGTCTGAATAGTTGTGTTTCTCAGAAGGATGTAATGGTTTGTAAAACCTGCAGACTGTATATTTTACTTTATTTTCTCATTTACAATGAGAATGAAGTGTAATCTATTAAGACTTAAAATTAAACATCCCATATCTATCATGCAATGACACAGAAACCAGTCAAACCAGTTCAAAACTCACAGTTCTTTCCTATGTAAAAGAGCACTGTATACCTATCAATTACAGAATAGCAGAAAAATTGACCTAAGGCCAACTTTAAATGTGAGATCTGCTTGTGTTAAAAAGTGCTTGAAATTTCTGGTAATTATACACCCACCCCACCTACAGACAATATTCCCTCAGCATAAGACAGCACTCCAGTTCCTATTCCCGTGTCACCTACTTCTCTTTCGAGCCAGGCTACTGATAAATGCCCACACAGTATGAAAACCCTCTAAGGATACCTGCGTATAATACACTTACAGACAATGGTGTCCTGGTCAGCAAGATGAAATTACCTTACAGTGGCTTAGAAAAACCTTCCGAGAGGGACATGTTGTCCTAATGTAATAGGAGGCTGTGGGAACAAACAAGCCAAGAACAAAACAAGACAATTATACAAAAGCAACTTCCCAGCTAATGTCTAAGAGGCAATTATAGGATATCAGCGTGCTTCCTGGCTCCAAGCTGAAGTACCATTGCTGTTCGTCAGCGGTAGGGGAAAAGGAAAAGAGAAAAAGCACAAACAAGTGTGGAGAATTTAAAACCCATTCCTGCAGAGCCCCAGGTGCCCAGAGGGTCAGGCTTAAAGTGAAGGATTCAGCTCCAAAGACACCTACTTTTAGGCAGGCATTTGCCTTGAGCTCTGTGTCCAAAATCCTATTTTAATCAGTGGAAATCTAGTCACTGCAGCCAGGGGAGCCCTGTTGAGCTTCCTAAACACAGGCATTGCTTGGGATGTCTCAGGCACCCTGCATTGTCCCAGCTCCTGCTCCAGATGGACATGTGCCTCCTGCAGGTCCCATCACACCTTCCAGGACTGTGCAGACTTCCCAGCGCCAGAAGGTATCTCAAATGGCACAAAAGGTTAAGATAATTTGTCTTCTCTGTCCCACACTGGGAGGGCAGGAGTTGCAGGCTGAAGGAGGAGGCTGTCTCTGAATCAGGGACTGGTCTGTGGCATACAAGACAAAGGACCCTGAATGAAGGTTGCACAGATGTCTGAAACACTTATGGAATGCTCAGCTTTGTAACCTCAGCACACACTCTCTATACACAGATATTGAATATAACATGAGTGAAGCCTGGCTTAAGCCCCTTCAGTGACAGCAACTCCTGCACAGCAGGACAAGCTTTGGAGAGCGCTCCAGGGTGTCACCCAAGAGGTCTTCTAGGGTCCACTTACATCACCTATAAACTCCTTGGATGACGAGGTCTGGGCCAAACCCTCAGATGCTCCTCACAACAGAAGTTGTCAATGCAGACTTCCGTATCCCAGGTGTGCAAGATGATTACACAGGATACACGAACTACAATCAATAATTTTTTCTCTCAGGTTGACTTTTCTAACTAAAAATGCCAAGCACTGAAAAAGAAAGTTTCCAAACCTTCAAAGCTAATTTAAATAAACTGTTGCTTATAAAAGTCAGAACACCACTACATCTTTGTATCACAAACCTATTAGACAATTTTTCTAACAAATAGAAAACCAAGAACCCCAATCTTTGCCTTCCTCACCATGACTTAGAATTGCTTAAACTGGTTCCCCTTGCTGCTGTGGGAAAGACCTTGAGAACCAGCAATAGCTCCTGCACCAGTGAAGGGGCACGTCTAAGCTGTCCAGTACCCTGTTGAGCTCTCCTGCAGATCACTAAGTTCCCCTCATCCCCTGCCACCTCCAACACATCCATGTCAGAGGCTGTGGGAGCGCAGGCTGCTACAGCAGCCACGGCTTCCTGCGGAAGACACAATCCCCCTCCCCTTTGCCATAGTGAAAAGCTGAGGGCATGGTGGGAAAGAGGAGGGCACCAGGCTTGCGCTGTCCTGGCTCCGCAGTGAAAGATCAGCATTTTTACCAGCCCTGGGCTCCACAACTACATAGAAAATAATTTTCAGTCTTACGCCTGTGGACACAGGCATGGGATTACAAGATGTCACGTTAGTTGTACCTACACCATAAGAGCTGAAGAAAATACCCTGATTTGGAGCAACCTCTACTATCATTTCAGTGCATATAGCTACAAGGTGATTTACACAGATTTACATGTAGCTTTTCAGCAGATCTCAGCCACATGGCCCCTTTGCAAAACCAAGGTGAGTCTTCAAGGGACATTAAAAAGAACTTCCAGGCTGCAATCCTAAAGTGGATCTTATATTAGATGGGCAGTTGAAGACAGCAAAGTGGAGCATTACCAGCTGCCTGTGTTAAAATGTTAAAACACCTGTAGATCTTCTACTTCTAGAGTTTCTCATTGTACAGATCACCAGTCATATTTATACAGAGATTAGCAGAAAAACTGGGTGAACATCTCGTTCTTTCTTCAAGGCCAGAAAGACACGTCCAGGCGGGATTTGCAAAGGCTGATGCATTATTACTGATGTTTCCCTCTTGGCTGGATTAAGACAGAAATTGGCCAGGCAGGCAAGCTGATAGTAGCTGTCCCCTCCTCATCAAGGTGTTGATGAAAACTCCAAATAAAGCTTCCAAAATAAATGCTACTAAGACATTTTTAGGGTATAGGCACACCCCAAAACCTCATAAAACAACAAGAGGCCTTTTGTTCTCTTGACTGAAGGCCAAGAATTTCAGAGCACTCCACTGAAAGCTAACCAGAAAGGCTACCTATTTCCTTCCTTCCCAGGATCTCAAAAACACTAGCAATGGTATTTTTCTTCAACCATAAATCAGACTGCCTACTAACACACTCCAGAACGGTATGTAGAATGTAATTTGTACAGGCAGTCAAAAAAAAAATAAAATGCATGACTGTACTCCATACTGCACTCACTTCTATTAAGAACAGTCACTTCGCTTTATTGCAATCATTCTAAAGGGAATAAAAGGACAAATTTAGAAAAAAAATAAAGCTCTATACATAAGACACACATACACACAAAAAACCCCTCACAAAATCCAGACACCACCAAGGAAGGACAAGTCCCAGATTTTAATACCTCTATATGCTTGAGGTCTGTGATTAAGTTAAACACAGGAGTGATTAACTTTTGTGCAAGTAACATGTAAGCTTTACTGCATATACAAAAAGAAAGCCTTGACAGCTTCCTACAAAACAGGCATTCCCACAGGGGCTTTTAATTTCTTTTAAAAAGAAGTACCTCTTGTGAGGAACAGAAAACAATACAAAAACTCCTCACAACAGCTAAGGATCACAACATGGGCTGTGGGGGACAGAAGGGTTTTTTTTAATCTTTATCTGGTTTAGAAAACTTGCATATACTTCTAAATTTCCTTGATTTCCACATGAAGTGTAGTTGCTGCAATAACAGGAGTCCCATGTAACTAGAAGTCATTAGCAAACTCTATACTCCATGTATGTTCTGTCCTTTTAAGGCAGAAAACATGTTCCCAGTTTAAATTTGCTCAATTAACTCTATTATCTGGGCCTAAAATTTTCCCTGTGTGAAATGAGACATCATCTAAATGTTTCTACTGCTTTCAAATACATGGGCAAGATTTGTCCGCGTCTTGATGATACTGCCTTGAACCAGTAGCATTAAATCAAACATCTCTTACTTTAGGAAGGAATGAGCATTATTTTCAAAATTGATACAGCATAAGTACTATGCATAAATTTAGACTTACTTATTTGGGGGTAACTTTCCCCAACAGCAAAATCCTAAGGCTGCTTCTGACAACATGAGAAAAAGACCTTTATTTTGTTGAAACTACTGCCTGAGAGATGTCCCCTCTTCAGCATCTGTAATGAAACCCACCTTGTGTGGGTTGAACCCACAGCACAAGTAATATTACTGCCCTTGGAAGAAGCAGTCTTAAATTATAGAAACCTGTTCCTGATCATTACTGATGAGAGGGGAAAAAGAAAAGTTTAGCTGAATGCAGGCTTTAGCATATTCCTCTAAGGTTACAGGTTGCTGAAACACTGAAGCCAAGCCAGAGAGGTATTTTTCTCCCTCAGAAATAATTAAATCACATTAGAAAAACCAAAAAAAATTAGAGCAGATGTAGCCTACAAACCTATCTTTTATATTGGACACTAATTGAAAAAGATACAAAACCAAATAAGTTTAGGAAAACATTAACCTTAATTATATTGTGAAAATCCATGGCCGTTAAACAATCACCCACATCTGATACTTACCTTATTATGTGCCTTAAGTAAAACTGAGTACCTAGCTCAAGGGAATCCCTGCTTAAAAATTAAACATAAGTAAACTGAAGCACAATAAGCCTCCATGATTTAAATGCAATACTCCTAAGTACAGTCATGAAACAAAAATCATACTACAGCATGTCATTTGAGATTGTGTTTAGAAAGATACACCATTAGCGGACCAAATCTATTAGCAGAGAATGCAGCAATTCCTGCCAAGCTGTTTGATAGAAAGCAGGCACTGATAGAACCTAATCTGTACAACTTCCCATTAGCAATACCACTTCCTAAAGGGAAGGCATTAAGGTTGAAGGGTTCTCAGAGCAGCTACTGCAATTCACTATATAGAGCAAAGCAAATCTAGCAGAATTACTTTTCTAAAAGGTAAAATGGTCATCCCGAGATGTCATTCCAAATCAGAATTATTTAACGCTCCTTACCAGAGATGGACTTGTAGCATACTATAGAATTTGCAAGTAATTTAGTTATTTACTTTTTACAGGCGCTCAAATGGGACTTGTTATCCAGTCCCCCTCCTTCTACCTCAGCTGTTGGCCATGCTGAAGGCAACACTGCTGTCACTTCTGGTTTAGATAAAAAGATGTCAGTGCTCACTCAGTGCTGTGTCGAGAAATACTCTGACACAGCATGGATCTGTATTTTTATCTCTCCACAATCTCATTGAGGACTACAGCTTTCTTTTACATAGCTGAAGTATCAAGTTTTAGCAAGGAGGCTGTAACACTGAGCTTAGTACCACCTCTCTTGAAACTCTGATAACCAGGAAAAAAATGCCCCCCTCTTAGTAGCCTTTTATTATGAAATAGTTATTCATAGATTCCTGAAATACCTGCAATTCTTTTCATTCACCACAAAGAAACTCTTACAAAGCTTAATGAATTGCAGAAACATTATACACTAACAAAGGCAAGATGCTTCAAGAAACAGGAGGAATGCTCATTCAGTATCACACAACACTGAAGAAAATGGCATAGGAAGTTAACAACATAAAAAAAAAAAAGTGCATTTTATAAAAACTTCCCACAGAATATATGTAAAGGTATAAAACCAGAAAAAATAAATTTATAATGCATACACTTTCTAAAATTGAGCAGTTTAAGGTGAGTTATGGGAAGAGAGTTAAAGATATGGGTCTATGGTAAAATACTGTTGTTTCCACATAAACGTGACATAAACTATAGATTATACTCTCCTCGTCAAGTTCTTCAAAAGGCCAATGAAGCAGGGTGAGGTGACATGCTAGCAGAAACCCCACACTGCAGATTATACTGTGCTTTCAAACTCACACCACACCTTTTTTGAGGTGTACTCCCTCAGCATATCTGAGAGGAGAGAGGTCCAAAGCTGAAGTTTCACTTGGAAAAGGGGAGGGGGAAAAGCTTCCTCTGCATATTTTCCTTTTATCAACATTAAACAAGCAGGTGTCACACACCTTGAGGGACAAATACAGGTCATATCAACTGCTGGTACCAGCCAAGTCACTACACCAATACGATTTGGCAACCTGCTTCCCCAAGAGTCACACACAAAGCATGGCTGCTGGAATTTCACTCAAATAAAACAGCTGCCACAAAGAAAAAACACTTTGCCATGTAGCCCACACCAGTTTCTTCTACTTTCCAAGGCACCACCCACCCTTTGCTGCTGGTGAGGCAGCCTCAGAAGGTGACCAGCCCTCCATCACCAAGGTCAGACCTGCCCATGGGAGAAGCTGGTACCACAGTGAGCACCTCACACAGCCGGGCCAGGGTTTGCCATATCATATGTGAGCATCCAGGTGCAGGTCGCTGCCTGCCAGTTACTCCTCAAATGGGAGGAAGGCCTCACTAACAGAGAGCAAAGGAAGTCTCATCACCTGAGCTCTGAGACTGAAGTGGTAAAAGAATGAAGGGAAAGAAAGGAAGAAAAGGATATACTAGGGCAGGTGTAATAAAGGTGTAATTTCCCAGTATAGCTTCTCTTCAGTAGAGTACCTCAAATTATACAGTGTCAAATGTCACCTAGTAGCAAAGATGGGTGACATAAAGGCTGAGCAACTGCAGAAACAAAACATGCTGAATAAAACTGTGATTGCAGAAAGGCGGCTTTTCACCGCTAATACACCCCAAGCGGATAAATTATGGGGAAAGTCCTATTACATGGAAATTCAGCCTCCTGGGAATTCAAACAGTTAGCAGCCAGTTCTAATTTTAATCACATTCATCTGCCAGACTAACAGCAGAGCGGGAAGGATTTGGCTTTGCCAAATCCTCTGGAGTGGAGCAGAACTGACTATGGGCTTTGGAGGTACGACCTTACTGCACTCACCACAGGGCACGTACCTACAAATCCTGCCAACTTCCCAGTCCAGGGGCAGAGCAAACAGCTTCAGAGGAACAGAGGAGTGAGCAGTTTCAAGCAAAATATTCCACCCCAATAAACTAGACCTCATCTGTGCCTGATCCATACAGGACACGACACCAAAGTTTCTCTGGCAGGAAACAAAGAACAGAATCAGAAATATAAATGATTCCAGGGATGGTATGTAAGCATGTAAGAGCAGAATTAAGGCCTCAGTACATTTGTCACATGTGGCATCAACTTTGGAGGACCCAACTCTGCAACGTCACTGAGGTCCACATGCACAACCTCTGCACTCCTAGACCAGTGCCTAAACCTGGTACAAGTTGGCCAACTCAACTCAAGACCAAAGTCTACAGCTGCAGATTCCCAGATGCTACAGTGCGATTCCAGCCCTTACAAACATCCACTGCTTGTGCTGTGTGGAGTATCCTCAAGCAGGAGCAAGGCAGTGGCCATCCAACAGCCTGGGCTTCAGCCAGGCCTGGGCTGCAGCTCCAGAGACAGGCAAGATGCCATGGTTTTATCCCTACACTGCTTAGTAGTTCGACTTTGGGGCGGGGGTGAGGATTTGGGAGGAGAGAAGAGCAGGCAACTGCCAGTAATCAAGTCAGAAATACAAGAGTGCTTCACAAATAAGTCTGCAAGAAGAACTTGGAATGGAAAGTATTACTTAACTGAAATGGGGACATCATACATGTGTTGTGTTTCAGTCACACTTAGGAATGACGGTAACAGAATTACACAGGCAATGACAACCACTGGTTTCCTTCACGTGAGGCACAGAAGAAACATCCTTTCTTCCAGTTAGAATGGTGGCAACTTGTCAAGACTCAACAGACTTCTGTCATTTCAATTCCTTCTCTGAAGGGCTGACCAAAATAAGTGAGCCACTTGTACAGGACTCTTTTCTGGAGTTACTCATCTTTTCCACTGAGACAATTCCATGCTTGTCTGCAGTGATCTGCATCCCCTCTCTCAGCTGCATTCCTAGCTTTAATTGCCAAACACAGCACATATATACACAGCCAAACACTTTGGTATATATAATTTGATTCATTTTTTATTTTTTGAAAGAAGCAACAGTTCCTAGGACAAACTTGTAAGGCAGCCAGCTACCTCTTCTCTGCGTTTGTCAGCTCCTCCTGCTCAGCCTGGGATATGCAAGCTGCTCCACCCAGCACAACACTTGGGTTTTGCTTCCTTCACAGTTTTTTCATGAAGATACAGTACTGAATAAAGCAACCTGTGCAGTGTTAGTCTAAGTGTTCATGCCATTCAGTGCTTATACTGAATTCTTATACCATTCTTTTACCATTCTTTCCTTCCTCTAGAGCACTAAAATTGATTGCATTATTTTGTAAGTTCATAAATAAATAGACTTCCAGCAGACAAAGGCATGCTCTGGCCTGTCTTGGATCAATCCAAAACCATGAAACCACTTTGTGGAGCATTTTAACAGAGCCAACAAGCCCTCCAACTGACCACTGGGTCCCTTTTCGCCCAGTGCTCTGCTACCACTTTTGGATTAGGATTTGCCCACAACCTGTGACTCTGAGCTTGGACCTCCATCAGATGCCCCCCGCACATGCCTCACGTTATGCACAATAAGGAGTCTCACCAGGGACCCCATTTGGGCTTGCTCAGCGTACTTGGGGCATATGCTTAAGTCATGGATTGCATCTGATTTGCTTTTTTCCTTTTTTTTTAATTAATGCTGTAATGGACTGCTCTGAAAATACAAGTTCTCTTCTTCTTTTGTTTTATTTACTTATTTACAACTCTAAAATACTTTAGGGCACCATACAAGTATGTGCTGTACTTTAAATACCTACAGTCTTTTTATTTGGCACTATTAACAATTGAGAGGTCCTAGAAAATGAGATAGATGCAAGAGTAACAAAGAATAATGCGTGGGATCTAACCTGAACATCACCACCAGGCTCCTCAGACAGCATCTACTGCACATATCTAACATGTGAAGCCCACCTGGAGCCCAGCTTACACCTGTCACAACACAAACTATCACAGTTGCAGAAAGTTTTGTTTAAAGGTCAACAATCACCAGAAGCTGAAGAGATCCAAGCGAGGTGATGGATCAACCACTATTTAGTGTTTATGCAACCAAAGCACTTTCTTCAGCAGCATCTAGTCACAAGTAGAGACTGTGGTTGTCCTAAATCCCAGCAAAATAAAGACCATCATCCAGCAGAGCAAAGCACATGCACTAACAGATGTGGACTCCTGCAACAAGTAATCGCTGCCAGCTCGACCTCTCTCCCTTGATGACTGAAATCCTCAAGCCTCCTGATTTAGCTTGGCTTCAGCTACTGAGGCCACGTGGTGAAGCCATGGCCCCTGGCACACAGGCAGACCCCAGGCAGCACTTGTCCCAACTTTGCCATCACACACCAACAGCAGGGCTGCCAAGACCCTCCACCGTGGGAGGAGAAAAGGGTCAGTGAGGTAACCGAGCAGTGACCATGGGGCAGCGTGGGGCTCCTAGCCATGTGCCCAGCCCACTTGCTCCCCAGCAAGGACACAGCTGACAGCAGAGCCGAGGAACCTCCAAGCCACCCCAGCCCTCCTCCACCTCTGCAGAGGTGCCATGGGGGGCTTGGGGCACCAGCCCCAAGGGGGCTGGCAGCAGGGCTCAGGCAGGAGGGGTGCCCACCCCACTGCTGGCACTACTGACATACTTGGGAAATTAAGACAGCCACACTTCTCTGAATGTCCTTCTCATGCTGGTTCAAACATCCACTTAATTTGGGGATACATTTCCTTAAGCCATAAGCATGAAACAGTCAACACTTCTCTGCATCCATCAGAGTCACTGATGGATACCTAGCATGACCTTTCCTTTCCTAAATAAATTAAGTTCTGCTAAATCTAAATCATATGTGCACACAGAGATACAGAAACAAAAACAGCTTGGAAGAGGGGTGAAGAGAGAGCTGTGAGAAAGTAAGGAACTACTTTTTTTTTAAGAATCACTTTAGTGAAGCCTATTAAAAAAAAATCTGTTTTGAAAGGCATCATGATGAATGAAAAGTTTTGTGTGCTTGTCACTCTGCACCTGTACAGGACAGACTTCAAACATTTCCTCTGTTGCTGAGAAGCCACCTAAACTTCTACCTTTCTCTGACATACCATATTTATTTTTATTGCTCGATGCTTATTCCTCTAAAAATCAAAGTGGTAGAGAAATAGATTTGTATCTATCTGTATCTATTATCAAAACAAGTAACAGGTCAGCTATCTTTGGCATGCTTTCACTCTTGTAAGAAAAACAACACCACCTTTCTGTATTCCCTTTTCTACCTGAGATTATTCCATCCTTCAGTGTCTCCAAAGCTACCCTTTTTTTTTTTTTTTTGGTATGCTGGAATAAGATCTTCAATTACTACAGCACAAACTTCACTCAAGTTGATGGCATTTGCTCAGGTACAACCAAGAGTAAAAGCAAGAGTATCTCAAATTTCTTAATGTAAATTAAGGAATGCTCTAGAATATTTTTCTCAGAAGCACATGAGGAAAAGGATGATATTAACATGAGCTACTTTATGCTGCATTTCTTGAATATTCAACAGTGAATACCATCTTGATCCCAACTCTGGTTTTGGTAGCAATAACGTGATGGAGGGGAAGAAACAAATGCGGGTTTGTGAGAAAGAGGGAAGGAAGAAAAAGACATCACACAGCAGTTATATAGCTTACAAAACTGCTTACTACAAAACATAATCATGTTCTGTAAAGCTTGAAGCAATGTATTTTCATCCAAAGGATACCTGCAAAGTTGAGGTCTGTTCATTCCTACAACTCTGCTTTGCATCCAACCAAGATAACATCTGGTTAAGTTTCCCCAAACTTAAGTGGTTGCAAGGTCAGCCTTTACTTCACCAAAAGCAGAGAGGTCCTGCACACCCCTGCCAAGCTGCCCATGTCGTCCTTAGGGCACCCTTCCCACCAGGTGCAGGACAGAAGAGGCTGAGCTGGGAACAGGCACGCGAGCACAGACACCACAGCCCTGGTGCTGCTGTTCACCCGCGGCATGCTCAAAGGAGCCATCGCCATTTACTGTATCGCATGAATGCCTGCTAGCTATGGGATGAATTATGCATTTGGGATAGCACCAGTTTCTATTTTCACAGAGCTGAGGCAGCCATGTGCAGCTGGAGGACTGAACTCTATTTTCTTCAGAGCAGGAGACTTAAAATAAGTTTGCTGCCTGAGGGTGGGAAAGCGGCTCATGCTATAAAACAAGAACCTTTTTCACTTTGTTACTGGAGCTTCTAATTTAATGTAACTGGGGTAATGGGTAGACAATTTTAAGCGGATGGTTTGGTTTAAATATTAACTCTAGTGGTACATAGGGCTTCATTCAAAGGGTAAGTTCAGCTGCATAGCGACAGTCTACAAAACAAGTGCAATGCAGCTGAGAACGGTGTTGTAATTACACCCTCAAAAGTTACTTTTAATCCTCGAAGTTTGATATGCTGTGGTCTCTTTAGAAAAAAAAAAAAACAAACCTCACACAGAACACACTGAATGAAAAGGAAATTAATACAGCATCTAGGGTTCCTTATACAAAATTGCTAAGAAGCATTGACTTTTTTAAATGGTAAAAGCATATAACTAAATCCAGCTCCATAATCCATGCAGATCAAGTTGATGCATGGAAATCCCCGAACTGCTAGGCAATAGAAACCTTACATTTGAAAAAGTGAAGTCCCTAACTTGTTTTGATTCCCCAAGGCAATTCTGCAGCAAACCGCCACTTAACGCATCAGCAAAATACCATTTACCAATCATTTAGTTTTAAAAGACCCAGCAGCATATCCCAAGCTGTTGTTTGAGGCTACCCTGCTAGCCCTCACTGATCATGGTAAAATGAGTTAGACGCTGGGGTGGATCTTTTCTTTTGGTGGGGTTTTACCTAGTCTGTTGTTTCTTAACAAACAAACCAATACAATTCTGGCCCATTCTTTTTAGCTCCCACTTGTCCTGCTTTTATTCCCCCCTGTAACATACGATGCTTTCATATATAAATGGTGTTTTACCCTGACCATCAAGCAGCTATAATGCACACAGATGAATTATTGTTTTCCTGTTCTGTAGAAGATCCTGCCCCTCCACCCTGAACTCTACATGCATTCGCATGACCCACAGTGTCCTGGAAAATGGCATCTGTAGTACACCCAGATCTCTCATCCCCCAATACTAAAGCTGAACCAGCAATCCCAAATAGTCTAATGCTTTATTTTAGTACTGCCTTCCCACTTGCCTCTCCAAAAAGACTGTCTAGTCTTAAAAAAACACCTGTCAATTCTGGATGCTTAAGCTTCAAAGATAAGTATATTGACATTTAAAAGCATATTTTAAAGAGAAAAACGTGTTCAGAAGCTCAGCTGTGTGACATGCATAATATCCACCTAAATTCCCAAGGAGAAATCACAGCATTGCTTGAGTAGATGATCCATTTCAATCCTCCCTGTGAAGCAAACGAATTCACATCTCTTTAAGAGGATTTGCCCTGGAGAACTGGCCCCTTTCTCAGTGCTAGGAAGTGCAAGATATCCACATCTTCATCCAGACTCGGTGACAAGCACTGAAAAGGGACATTCCAACCGCGGGCAAAAAGCAGCAGGTGGGAAAGATGTTGCTTAATGTAGAACTGTGCAGAGAGGGAAGGAGAGAGATGCCTTCCCAGCTGAAGCTGCCTCCTGGAGAATCTCCTTTATCAGGCATGAATGACTGATATTTAGCTGCTAATAAATATTTATTAGGTAAAAGCTAAATAAGTTTTAATAGCTTACATAAAATATTAGCTAATTTTCATTATATAAGTAAGAACGTTATAGCCACATTCACTGCGATGCATAACCTTTAACTTGGTTAATTCATATGCTGAAAGCCCCGAATCACATAGATTTCCAAAGATAAAACTGATAAAATACAAGTATTTTACTTCCTACATGAGCGTAAGAAAGCAGTAACTGATTTGCTGGTGTTGCAGTAGGAGCTAGCAATTCCTTACATTATGCTGAATTACTGACATAACAGCCACATTGGTTTGTGTATTTTCATGTCAGTTCAGATGTGAAATACCACAAGGGATATTTGGGTTTTTTCCACCCAAACAGTCAGCTCCAACCTGCCACTCTGTCCCACTACTCCTAGTGAAAGCAGTCCTCTGCTTTCACAAGAGCTACACAAGAGCATCTTCTCTTCCCTGGCTCATCTTTCTGGAGTTCCACAAATAAATCCACCATTATCTACACCCTCCTTTCTCACAACATTACTTGCAACACTATCATGCTTCCCTGACAAAGTACCAGTTTGGGGGAGGTGAGCGACTCAAGAGACTGGCAAGACAAGGAAATTCCTTCACCTCCTGGCACCTCTGCTGGGAGTGACAGTGCCAGGAACCTGCTCACTCTCCATCAGCGCTTCACTTGGCGCTTGGGCAGAGTATAGCAAGGAACTGACTGTAGTCACATTCTCCATGTAATGAAAGAAAACCAAAAACCAAGAAAAACAAAAGTAGAAGGAATCAAAAGTTACAGCAAGTGGTTTTTCTTGAGGGTTTTTCCTCCTTTTCAGGGAAAGCTGCCTCCCTCCCATCTGTTGCTTGCAGCCACTTCCAAAGCATGCATAATTTTCTGGAATAGTGTTAGTTGGTTGTGAGCAGTCACAGGATGACTTTCAGCATGTGAAGTCACACTATAGCTCTTCTCTTTCCCTGTGTCTATCTGTCTGACTTTCTCGATGCCCTCTGTACACACAAGAGATCACCAGCAGCGCAACATTACTCCATCCCCTTTACCAGATTTTTGGCAGAGGAAAGTTTGACATTTTTCATTAGTTGAGGGCAGATCCCTCCACATCAGAAATACAAACGCCCAAATAACTCCGTTAGCAACAATTTCAGCTGAGAGGTAGAAAGTGAACAGAAGTTAGTACTCAGCTACCTTTTCCTCCACAGAAAGTGCTGAGACATCACTACTGGAGTTCTAGGCTATTTCAGCCCTAACTTGTGCTAATTATACTAGAAATCCAGTGTATTTACCGTTCAGCATCCAGATCATTACCATAGAATTAAAAAGGAATTTTAAATTCTTAAATATGAAAAAAAAAAACAACAAAAAAAAGCCCTTGGATTTGACATCTGTGGTGTTTCCAAGACTGCCTAGAATTACAAATGCAGTAAGGAGGGTATGAGGAGACAGATCCATAGATGTTTTCAAAATCAGGCTCCTTACCAAAATACATATTTACTTGTGTGACCATGATGCTGCCTAAAGAGACACACTGTCCTTTCAGAAAATGTCATCCATTTCACAGCTTTCCTGAAAATACATTTTCTTATGCTTTTGTGAACACCTTAGCATACAAACGCAAGCATCAAAAATACAAGAAAATAAACTAAGAGTCACAAACTGTCAGAGTTTCTTAATCATGGGCTTCTTTTCCCAGCATTAGAAAAAATAAATCCTGCTCTGTTTGGTATGCAAACATATTATTTTAAATAAGTAGGAGGGCTGAAAGAAAGTCCCCCTTCATCTCCCAAACCCCAAGAGAAAATTAGGGAGTTATTTCCAGAGCATGTACTCAATAACCATCTAGTGAAGCCTATTCATTTTGGTCAGGCTTCATGAGTCCTGCACCACACCTAATGAACACACTGCCTTCTTCTGATACCTCTTACACTGCAAGCAGGAGAGGATTTAAAATAATTATGGAAAAAGAAAACAAAACAGCCCTAAATATTCTTCTTGGAACTCTCCCTTTAAATTCCTTGGTGTTTGTTCCTTCTCCCTTGAAAGAAGCTCTCACTTCATACAAGAGGTCAGAGCCTTACAGTTTAAGACTCTACTTGCATTGTAATGAAAAAAAAAGTCAGGAATTTTGAAAACAGAGGCATCTGTGCTGCACGAGCGAGGACTTGGCACACCCCAGTCATCCTCCTGCAAGGGTAAGTAGTCCCCCTGGGAAAGCCTGGATGCAACCGTGGCTGTCGTGGCTTCGTCTTCTGCTCATGGGAAATTTTACTGGGGCACCTAGTGCTCCAGACCTTCTAAGAGTAAAAATCATGAGGTACAAAAGCTGTTTGTCAGATATTCATGCCTTCTCACTATCCAGCAGTTTCCCTGCTTCAAAATGCATGTCTTCCAACACAGTCTCTGCACAGCACAGGCTTCACCCCAATTAGGTGCAACTGAGAAAAGACAAGAGGATAAACTAGGTGCTTTGAAACAACCAAGTAGCTGCAAGCCAGGAAATACAGAGTTTGTGCTCTACCAATACCTTAACTTTCACCCCTTTTCTTTGCCCTGACAGGAGTATCCGCTCTGCTCAGAGCATACTCTCAAATCTGGAAACATTTCACGTCATTGACCACAAATGAAGTGATACAGACGTGCTTTTCCATAAGTTCAAGAAGGCTTTGTGGCCAGGGAAAGAGGAGGTTTCCAGTTGCGCTGGCAGCCCAATGCAACAGGAGGGCTGTGTGGAGGGAGCTGGTGGCGGGGAAGGAGCCTCCTGCAAATTCGGCAGCTGAAGGCTGCCCACCTCCCCTCCTCCTGCAGCTCTACCTGCCTCAGGCTTTTACAGCCATCTCTTAAAATACACCCTGGTGCATCAGACTTGTGTGAGTCAAGATTAATCCAGATTATCTTCTCAGAGTCCTTTCACTCCTTCTTCTTGCCTTTCCTAACCAGAAAGGGGATGTGGCAGTTGGCATGTAACAGCTAAAGCTACACTTTTCATACAGTGAGGCTCAGCAATTAGAAGATTACTCTTGCCTTTACATCCCCACTGACCCCCCCTCCCCCTAATTTTTAAGTCTCTCATCCCTGCTGTCTTTACAGATTCAGGCTTCCCAGTCCAACCTCCCTTTTTCTGATATCATCTGTTGCAGCAGACCTTTCTGCAGAGGTCTGAGAAAAGGTCCCTCTGCCTTCAGAGAAATCAGGGTTTACAGTCCTCTGACTGCTCTGGGAGCAAGCCTCTGGCAATCCAAAAACTAAGCCCAAAACTAGTTTTCTCTGAAGAGGAACCTATTAAGAAAAGGCTTTGTACCAGAGGATGATTCCTAAAACTTCAGTCACAGTCCCACAGTAAAGCTAGTAATTTCTCGTGGTCTTCATTTATCTTATTCCTTCACGTAAACCTCTTCCCCACACATGATTGACCTTCATCACTGGAAACAAACTTCACCCAAATCCCAACAAGGTATTTTTGTGTTTTTTCTGTGGCTAAGACACCCCCAGGAGTTTTTGTTAAAATAAAATAATATTATTAGAAGGGAGGTATGAATAGAGCTCCGAGAGGACTCTCATAGCCTGCTCCTCAAACATGCTTCTCCCAAGCAGCACATCAAGGCTATTTCAAGTAGCACCTCCATTTTTCACCCCTGAGTATCTCAAAGTGTGTCAGCTTAAGTAGCCAAAGAAACAAATGGTTACTTAAGGGCATGTGTAAATACCTTGGAAGGGGTGGGAGGGAGACAGGGTTGTGTTAACAGGTTGCTCACCATGCAGGGTATGGAGAAGCGAGCATCCAGACAGCAGCTGCTGCGCCACAGATAATCCCCCCAGGCATGCCGGAGCCCACCCTTCCTCTTCCCCATGCCACAATCAGCACCTACAGTGGTGCACAAGCACCCCAGAGAGAAACTGCTTCCCTCCCTGCACCGCCTGCCTTGAAAATGTTCGCCAGCGCACGCATACACTTGCGCTCTTGGGGTAGCAAAACTCCGCATTTTCTCCTCTGGTATCCATGGAAAATGATTAGCACTCCAATATTTCATTAGCCAACAGTGCTAAGTATTCCACCAACTTGTGGAAAGAGTAAAAGCACTGAGGTTAACGTATTTGGTGAGGCTCTGTCCAACAGTTTGAGATATTTTGTTTCAGTATAGCATAAGGAAAGCAGCTGTCACCTTGATTATAGTGCCCTCAGTAACCGGATACTTCTCCAACTAGTCCTAACTTCAGACTGCTCCCCCTCCATCTGAGCCAGCACAGTTACTGATCACTTAAACAGTCAAATGGTGATTTGCACAAAAACAAGTTTTGAAATGATGCTGTAGGTCAGAGGAGGAGCACCAGCTTCATCAGCATCTTGCACCCACCATTCCTGTCCTCACCCAGTCTGAGAGGAGAATACAGAGGCTTCCAAGAAAACCTGAAGAGCAGAGAGAGATGCCAAGCTGCAAAGTTTGGCTCTGCACACTCACTTTCCAAAAAGCAAAGGAGGTGAGGGATGCAGTGCTCAAATCATCCACGTCTGCTTAAACACTTGGTTCACGTGTTCCAGTGCTGTCAAACAGACACAGCTGACAAGTCAAAGATGGCGCTGATATCCCTGATACAGCAACTGTTTTCCACCCCAGACCAGTCACCTCCAGGTTTTTCCTTGAATTATGGTCTGGCCAAGACATGTCAGCAGTCCAGCATCCCCTCCCTGCCAATAGCTCTGCCAGTACTTTGGTCATTCCCAACTGCCTCCTCCCCGCTCCCTCTTTTTCACTGCTGCAGGCTGAGCAAGCAGAAGGATTCCTGAGGATGGGCAAAGGACCAGAGCAGGACCAGTTTTTCATCTCCCTTTTCTTCTGTTCTTGGATCTTGTACTTGCAACATGAGACTGAAGAGCGGTGCCAATGCTAACCGTTACCTGGCTTGCCTGACAACACAAAAGCAGCAGGGAGGGGGGTGGGGGAAAAAAACAGTCTAATGAGGTTGGAAGCACAAGAGGTTGTAGAGAAAAAGAGCATATAAGGTACGTGAGATAGAAATTACAATTAAGTGCATTATAGTTACCATGTAGTGTGCAGTATTGCTCAGAAATACCATTAGCACAAGTCAAAAAACCCACACTGAACAAAAAGCAACATTTCTGGTAGGAAAGCACTAGTCTTACACCACCACTATGGTGATAATGGCATGAGAAAACATACAGTGACAGGTTAGACAGAATTTAAAAGCTCTCAGTCCAGGCTTCTTTGTTTGTTTTTATCAGAAGATAAAACCAGCCAACACCTACACAGACAATAACATGGAGTACTACCCATCCTTGCAGTATGCTGCACTGTACCACCATTGAAATACAGACTTCTTTTTTCCCCATTTTCTTTTGAAGACAAAAGCCCATTAAGACATAATGTAGTTACATCTGCTTTGATTTATCTGAAGGAAAGTCAAAGCACTTATGCTATATGCTTTAACTAATAAATTTACATAGCCTCATGGGCAATGTGTTATAATTTAATGATTTATTTCCCTGGAAAATAAAGCAAACTTCTGTTTATAAGCTGCTTCACATTTTAGAGATGTTCAGTGAAATAGGAGTTCAGTATAACATGAAGTCTTTACTCGTACACACAGAGCCAGCACTGCATTTCAGGCTTTGCAATTAGCCACAAAAAAAACCCAGCAAATAAAAAAAATGGTTAAGGAAAGCTAATTGACAACTGCAAAGTGCAGAAGAAGGGCCCGCCTCTGCTTAATTGAAGGTCTTTTCTGTTAAGCTGTGTACTATATTTACCACCTGGCTTGTAATAGCTGCTTTTATCCAAATGCTTTGCAGTAAAATATATGCACGTGTAGGGGATGAAGACTTTACCATTGAAACCTCCTGCAAGAAATTAGGGGAATGAGGAAGGCTCACACACTTCCGCAGCAAAATTAGGTCAGGGCGCCTTTGAACGGCTCCATCTGAAGGCTGTGCCAGACTTCAGATCAAATACTTGTTAGTGCTTTAGACCCAACGGCTTAAGAGATGAACTTCTATACTGCTGATAATTATTACTGGTTCTGTTCATTGCTGCCTCCCTCTCCACCTGTGGGTAATACAATTTTCCAGTCCTTGACATATGCCACTCAGTTAATAGCACTTCCAAAACCCATCCTTTATAACCATGGGTCACACATTGCAAATATGATGACCACGTAACTCCACACAGATTGGGAAATTATGACTTGCCCCACACACACTCAACTAAACGCTCCCTGAATATACATGTATGGTTAAATGACATTAGCATCATGGTAATCAGTGATGTGAAGCTGTAAAATGCCAAGTTGGCCATTCAAATGCAAACCTGTCTCTGCCCTCTGGTGCCTACGTACAGCCCTGAACCGTGCAGCCAGGGAGCACCACTGCCACCGGCTGTCACCTCCTGCCCTGCCCGAGCACAGTCAGCCCCAGGGCTGATGCTCTCCTCCCCTCCAGCTCCTGCTCTTAATGGGCTTCAGGGCTGTCTCCAAATAAAGCATACTCCAGTAGCCAAGCTGGGAGGCCAAAGGCCAAAGAACTGTCCCCAGATATATAAAGCAGTTAATGCCACACCTCTTCCCTGCTCAGCTTTACTGCTGAGGAAAGGGCAGTAGAGCCCACCAGCCCCCACATCCAGTCCTGTTTGTGTAAAATTTCATTAAGAAATTAATCTGTAAATAAACAACAACAATGCCCAAACCCCAAAACTACTTCCAAGGAGTAAGAGGGGATTATATAGGCAAAACAGTAACTCTGGGGCAAATACACCTTTTGTGGAGCTTAATGGCATAACATGACTGGTAGTAAGAAAATCAAGGCATTTAGCCTTTAAAAACTCAGACTTTTCCTCTTCTTTTTTTTAAGCTCTTAAAATTGTCAGCCGAGTTCACTCTAGCAAGCTTGGCTGTTGGAAGGGTTTTAAGATACACAGAAACATCCACCTCCAGTTTCCTACCCCTCCTTGCTTTGCTCTCCCATTAGGTGACACTACTAATTGTACAGCTGCTACAGTTAGCTGCCGGAGACTGCTCTAAGGAGGCTTTCCAATTAGGTTAGCTGAATTAAATAACAAGAGAGATTAGCTTTTTCTGCACATCTCTTGGAAGCCACAGAGAAATCTCCAAAAATACTCTTGCTAATCCTCCCTTAGGACCCCTTCATCTCTGATCACAAATACAGAAATGCCATGTGAGCTACTCTACGGGAATTGTGCCATCTCTGACTGTCTGTACAGCCACAATCTTCATGACAAGGGATCCTACCTATTTTTTTTGAGACTGAGCATTTGCCAGTTTTCTCCTCAGTGTTCCTCAGGTTCCTCAAGTTTACCTTTACACATTTAAACCAGTGGAGATAAGATCCTCAGATGTTAATGTGAAACAGCAATTAACATGGTGAAGAAGTATCACAGAGACTCTTATCTGTATATTATAGAAGCACCACATTTTTTTCTCAAACTAAGATTTTTTGTCATAACCCAAAGCTCCCTAATTCTTCCAGTGCAGATAGAGAAGGTCAGAAAAACAAAAATAAAATGATAGGCATATGACCTCAGTAGCATTATTAAATATTCACAAGCCCAGAAGACTTCTTTAAGACAGACCAGATTCACAGTTCTCAAAAAAAGTATCAGAAAAGCTTCATCACTATTAAGTATATCCAATTTTTGGTATATGACAATTTATGCCACCAGGCAGAAGACCAATTACAGGTGTCCACCAGAAGAGACTTACATCAAGAGGCCAAGTCACCAGCTCTTGGTTAAGTGGGAGACATACAATCAAGAAAGCGGCATTAGTGAAAGCACAAAACCCCAAACCAGCCAAGGGTAGAATAAGCTCTTCAGGTTGTCAACCACAGTAAGAACAGGAACAAAAGGAAATAAAGGTCATTTCCTCTTTCTAATGCCCTACAGTTATAAAACAGACAAATGGATTTTCAGCACAGCAATACTGTTAACAGTACTGTCTCAAATAATTTTAGACTCAATGGTCTTGGTTATCAGGAGCTCAGAAGCTCCCTCCATCCAGTGAGCCACAGCACGGTGGCATGGGCAAACCTCTGCCTCCCCACCCCAGCAGAAAGGCTGAGCCTGAGCCTCGCCAAAGGCAAAGAGATCGCCCCTTGCAGAACATGCTCTTCAACGGGGCATGGCTGCTTGGGCTAAATGCCACCAGAAAGAAAAGCATTACCAATAGGCAGCACGACTGGAGACAGTCAGTCATACTCAACTTCAATGCCTCGTCTCCTCCAGCGCCTGCGTGCTTTAAGGAGGTAAGGCTGTGTGGCCATGGTACCTATTTTCCTCACCCTCAAACCCTGCACAGTCAGGCCACTATGCAGCAATGAGATATCCAAACATTATTCAATAGGTTGGATATAAGGCTGGTGAATGGTATCGGTGTATCTTTTCATAGCCAGTTTTCAGAGTTTCCACCTCTTCAACGCCCTCACGTCATCCCTCCCCTCTGCACGCCAACAGATGCTCTATGCTGCTCTTCAAGAAGGACCACAGCTTCTACCAGAAGATCAGAAAGCATCTCATGGTCTGCCACAAGTCTTCCTCACCCACCTCCTGCTCACTGATAAACTCTCCGGAAATTTCTGGAGACCTCTGCCATGTTTTCACGCAGCAGACAGACATGTCCACCAAAGCGTTTTGGTCAAAAGGGAGGAAAAGACAAATTCAATTGGCCCAAGCTGCAACATGGACAGCCAATTTCAGCTGAGATGAGTCCATTCAGGTCAACAGCTCTGGTGTGACTTCCCAGCCAGGCCCGGTCAGGTACAGACCTATGCTAACTACTATTCCCAGTTTTTCTCTTTAGAACAAAATTTTTCCAACTCATTTGCATTTTGCAGCAATGGCCATGCCTGTCCCCTCACCAAGGCTTTGAGGGCAGAGGGAAGGCTGTGCCGGACAATCAAACAAAAAGCACCCGTGGGAGCTACAGAGGACCAAATCATGCTTATGGAGGAAAACTCTTATGAAATTGTTGTATTAAATGACAAGTGAAGAAACAAGAAGAAAACCATTTGTAAAGACCACCTTCTGTTTAAGGCTTTTTTTCCTGGTAAGTAAGGTCAGAGAAACTGCTCCTCGCACCCTAATTCAGGCTAAGAGAATCAAGACAATTTTGAGACCAATTTTGTTCTGTTTATTTAACCAGGAGTCCTTCCCATGTTCTGCAGGGCATTTCTTCTCCTGACACTTGAAAAGACATACTGCCTTTTGTAAAAGACAGACACACAAAAGTACATAAAATAAAAATGTATGTAAAATAGAGATCTATGTAGAATAACGATCTATATAAAATACACATACACACACACACACAAATTTCAAAGACCTTCCAAGCTAGAACTGCAACAGCTGCAGATGTTCTGTGGAAGACAGTCTTTATGGGCACTTAATTTCAAATGTACTCCAAGAAGTTTCATTTCATACCATTTTAGATGTTATATTCAAAAAAATCAGCCTTCACAGACAAGAAATAATCAGAGAGCACGCGACTGAAAAATTATAAGCAACTCCACCAAAGACAAGAATTTAGAAGATATACATGGCACTTCAGTAACTTTTTCTATCTACCTCCGGGACTAATCATCTTTCTTGTTCTACACGGAGACAGAGATTGTGAGTTCCACACACTACAGATGCTTAAGTCACTAATGATCCTAAAGCATTAATCTTCTAACATTGTATGCTGCCACAGCAGTTCTTGAGAACTTCTCACCTTCTTACAATGAGACTTATGCAAGCCCGTTACTAACATAACCAAATTTCACACACCCTGTTCATGGATGCTCCTTCTCCTTGCTGCACACTTCCACGCACTGTGCTTGCTCTGCCACCAGTGGCAAGTACTGAGTGCCCCTGAGCTCCCGATGGGAAGGAGGCGCAGTGCCACGGCCAGGACAGAACCTGGATGTTCTGCAATCCCCCTTCCACAGAAAACTCAGAATCTTGTTTCTCAGCAACATTATTTTATGCACATCCTTGCAGGAATTATACACTATTATTATTTATAGGGCTAAGCCATACCTACTTTTATTTATGCAATGCCACAAATTTATATTCAACAGCAGCTCAATTTTCAGATGTCCCGAGGATGGTGAGTTTCCATTACTCTGAAGTAGCTTTACCTTTCTACCTTGCTTCTATTGCAGGTTTTCGTTTTAAATAATAAGAACACCATCCATGTCACACCTCCATACTTGCATATTTGAATGAGGAACTGCACAACACTTGAAAGGGATTTGAAAGGAAAGACTTTGTGAAGGCTTTCACCTGCTAATCAGTTTAAGTGACACACTGATTCTGGGATCTCCACATCCAGAGCAAGCACAGATAAACAACCCAGCAAAGGAAAAATCCGTCTCCTAGATAGACATCTCTCCTCTCCAGAGCCTACAAGATACACCATGTATTCAAACCCATTATTAGCCTTCCCCTACAGACCCCAGTCCAAAAAGCAAACGAGACTCAGCTCTTAAAGCCAGAAGAGATCAAGCACGTGAGGCTTGGCTGGTCACAGCTATGCCCTGCAGGTGCTGTGTCCAGCCAGCTGTTCCTGCAGGTACTGCAGAGTCACCACACAGCCCAGAGAAAGACGAAAGGTTGCTTCTACTTGTATAACTAATGGAGGGACAGGAGCAGACATATCAGAAAGGATCCTGGGGAAAGTAGGAGAGATGGAAGACCTAGTTAGGTTATTCATTCATGTAGTAGCAAGTACATTACATTTTTTCTTCTCTCTCAAAACATCCTTACTCTTGAGGCCACATAGGTCATGCACCCAACTGCTCTCCAAGAAGTACTTCACCTCCCAGGCTATATCACTTTAGCAGCACTGTTTCCTACAGCTCTTCAAGACCATTACAGTCACACTTCTGAAATACACTTCAGAAAACAAGGATGGGCCACTTCACACTGATCTGAAAGGTGACAAGTGACCTCCATTAGTGTGGAAGCACCTCTAGAGAAAATTATGCTTTATTATGGTTAATCAAGCAGGAACAAAACATGTCTGACAACATAATATTTAAATACAGACAATACATTCTGGTTGTTAATCACAATGCTGGTTTCTGAACATTTTGATTCAGTTCCTGCATATACCACATACTGTTTGACCTTCTGCAAGTCCCTTTGTCTCCTTACCATTAATAAGAGTACAAAGTATGTATTTATCTTCATGCTTACATCTCAAACGCAGCAAAACAGGTTTCTATTTGAACTTTCCCAAATCAATTCACCTTTGGAACAAAACAATTTAGCTTAGAAGGGAGATTTCTGAAGAAGTTGTTTATATATAAACTAAAATTAGTGATTTCAGTTGGAGTGTCCAGCTCAGGCTTTAGTTAAGCACAGCTTATGTGACACACTAATATCCTATCTGCAGACAAGACCAGGTTCTGCAGGTTCATCACTGCCCTATTAGTCACTATTTCACTTTAAATGAATCCCCTACTTCAGACATCAACAAAGATAATTTGTTCAGCCCAAAAGTACTTGTTGCAAATGGTTGTTAAATGCTATGTTTTCTCCTACTGCAATCAGTTTTCCAATACTTTTGAGGATTACATGTATTTTGTATTTCTGCCTAAATATCTAGTATGCTTTTGAAAGCATCCCTCAGGGCTGAGCTAATCAAGAAAACAACATACATACAGAGAACTGTCATTATTACATGGTCAAACACTAATGCAGTCTTTACTCAAGGGACTGCAAATTATACTTCAATGTGAGCAAGAGAATTCTTCCCAAATCACTGAATACTGGCATGTAACCTATGAATAAATTACTAGTCCTGGAAAGATTACAGATAGCAGTTTATTATCGTCTTGTAAGCATGAACTGAAGATAACCAAACAACAAGCTGTTCGCAGAACAGCCTACAGTAATTCTCTCATGCTTACTACAACACACAGAGCAAAGTAACTTGAATGTGGACCAAATTGCTTGCTCATGACTTGTACATCATCTCTCAAATGCGGCAGCACAGAGGGCATCTTTATGACTTACATTCAAGTAGGGCCTTACATGGGGCCTCGAATAAGCTTGCTAGTCTCAAACACAACATTTCTGTTAAAAATCATAGTCAGTCAAATCTGTTCAGAAGACAAAAGAGTACTTTTCCTTAACTAGACAAGAGCCCTTTGTTCAGCTGCTGAGCCTAACTAAAGCCTGTGATTCTTTGCCATAAGGAAAATGTTTCAACTGGTCAATGGCAAAAGTCAATTTGGTGAGATAATGTAATTAATAAATGCTATCCATATGCCTCTGATTGACGTTTTATGAAGACAATTGGCCATGAAGAGCAGGGCAGGCAGAGAGCTCTGCAAATGACTGGCTGCTCCACAGGGAGCTCAGCTGCTGCAGGGAGGAACAAGCTCTTCTCCAAGCTTAGGACTCTCTGCCAAGATGCCACGTTCCCCACCGAGGATGGCAGGTAGCTCTCCACCATCCTCCCTGGAGGCATTAGATCATGGCTGTGTGTTTGACACCAGGCTCTTCATAACTTGCACCTCTGCTAGACAAGAAATTAGGCCTTGATCTGGTCATCCTCAGATTACATTTAAGATTAGGACCACAGAGACTTAGATCCATCAAAACTTCAAACAAACCCAAGGCTTATGGCTCATTCTCCAAAGTCCACCATCTTCACCCCATTAGCTGCAGCAATTGCCTCAAACCTACCACAGAGGCAACATCTGCCCAAGAACCACAATCCCAGTACCTGACTTCAAACCCTGAGATATTTGTCCTGACTTGTTCCTGAAGACCAGGCTCTCATCTACTTCCTCGATAAGGATCTAGAAAAAAATGCAGAGAAAACATCTCTGCACTTTAGGCCTGAATATTAAGTCAGTTCCAATGCAGACCTTGGGGCTAAGATATGAAAAAGAGAAACCGCGTCCGTGTTTGATCTCACGTCAAGAATCATCCATTCTTTAATTTTTAAAAGATAAGCTAACCTGGGAGGGAAACGTATTCCCAGAAAGTGGCTCCTGAGAACATCCAGATAAGGGGTGGCTTAACTGCAGCACCAGAATTGTAATATCCAAGACTGGTGGCAAAACCCAGAGCTCCCCCAAATTTCCAGTGCACGGCCACGCAGGCAGGTGTTGGATGGGAGCACCCAGTTATTCAGCCAGAGCAAGGGAAGCAGCCATGGCAGATGCTGCTAGCTGATTCCAGGTGCTGCCAAGCCACAAAAAGCAATGGATGGATATTTATTAATTCTACAGTGAGAAGAAAAAGCTCACGTGAGCTGAGGAAGGGTGGAAATAAATCAAGACTAAAAAAGCTTCCTACCTTTCTTTGGAACTTACTTGGCAATGCAGATTTAACACACTTAGGAGAGACACACACAGCATATAAATCTGAAACGCCACCTATCTCTTGAGCACTTATTCTCTCTTCTCCTCTAATTGCTGTCTCCAAAGGCTAGCTGCCTTTTTCAGAAAAACAACATTCCCCTTCTCCAACATATTATCAATTTTCCAAATTCCAAAAGCAAAATAACCATTAGAAACAAATGCAGGAAAATTACAACATCATGCTTCTAAAATACTAAATACTTCGGAAAAATATACCACATATTACCCTTGGATCATCCTTCAATAACTGCATGTGTGCCAACAGATCAATGCTCAGACACTTACAGAAGAAACAGAAAGACCACCCAGTGGCTGTTGATGCCCCAGTGCTCTATTTTGCTGAAAGTCTAAAAACCAACCCCACACACAAGCATTGCTGATGTGAAGCGAAGTGTCCAGACTCCAGAAACCTCACGAGGAGAGCCGCAATTAACCTTCTGCTAGGAGAGCAGCACTGTAATGCTGCGGTACACAGCACAACCTGTTAGCCAGCAAAGTTTCCCAACATGTTCTAATCCTCTCTGCAAGCCCAAGCGCGTCACACAAGCTCTGGAAAACCATTCATCCCACTGCTGCGAACCAGGATGAAACAGAAAGGTTTATCAACCTCTTCCGAATGGGAGCTGACAAGTACAGCTGGATACTTGGCGATGCTCTCTGGTGCTACTAAAATCAGCTAGAGCTGACTCCTGCTGTCATCAGGACTGGACCCAACGTTTTACAAGGCACACCAGGCCTCTCACTTACAGAGTGTGCCATTTCTTTCCAGTGGTTTCATGCTGCTCTTTCCCTCTCCTTAAAAGCAAACCAGGAAACTTTCAAGGTAACTAAAAAGCACGTTTTTTTGCCATTCAGCCAAGCCTGGGTGAATCCCCCACACCCGCCAGCATTACCAGACCCTACTCTAACCATGCGCTGCGCTGATGGCAGCAAACCACCCCGCAAGCCCTGGCTGCGATCCACCATCTTTCATGTGGGCAACGCCTGCCACCACGCGCAGGTTGGCTTAAACAGGTTGGGCTCCCCCTCACCCTCTGCGTCCCGACCATGTCCCCAAATGGCTGCTCCCCCAGGGGAGCTGGCACAGCACAGCGCAGCGCATCTGCAGTGCAACAGCCCGTGGCCGGGCACACAAAGTGTGTACCCAGCACGGGCAAACCACTCCCAGGTTCAGTGGCAGGTCTCATTTCCAGTACATTTTTAACACGGCTCTGACGTCTATTTTGCCCTTCCAAATAAAGAGGTTTGTTGGTTACATGAAGCAAACACGGCGAACTCACTGCTTTAGGAAACAAAATCTCCTGCTGCCTTCCCCTCCTCTGCTTAGAAAACTCCTGGATAATTTACTTCATCAGAAATAAGAGATTTTTACCTTACAGCTTTGCCTAGATAATAATAAATAATAGCAGAATCAAACAAAGGGGAAGAAATTTAGAGCTAAAACCACTTGACACTGCTCTGGAGAGCTAACAGGTTTTTTAAGCATCCATATAAAATTCCTCTTACAACCAGGACAGCCTTCTGCAGAGATGACAGATTTGGCATCTACCTTCTCCCAGAGACCAGTCTACAAAATCCTACCTTAAGGGACCATGAGCTGCTGCCAGACACAGTGAAACAAAAAAACAAAAAGGTGGGGGGAGGGGGGGAGAAAAGGAAAAAAACACCCTCCCTTTACTTTTCCAATCTCTCCGCAACTTTCTGGCAACAGCGAGGGCGTTGCACCACGGCCAGGCAGGCTCCCCCCCACCTCACTCTCCTCCCAGCCCCCCGACCCGCGCTGCCCCGGTACGCCCCAACAACCCGCCTCACGCTGCCGCAGCATGTTCATCCTAAGGCAAAAAACCATAAAACTTAATACTTCACTAATTACTGTGGCAGTTTAATAGTTACTAAACCATCAGAGAACTTCGTAATAACAGCATTTCTATAAAATTAAACTATATTGTACCTCATTAGCCAAGGGTGTTTCTGCAGTGCAGTTACACTTAGCGGAAACAGGAGTCGGTGTCCTATACAACCCTTTTTTAATTAGTCCTTAAGAAAAGCGTTTTGCAATTGTATCCTTAGAAATCCCTAATGATGAGCCAGATTTCACGAAGGCTGTGACTGGGCTAATTTATACAATAGCTAGACAACTTCAAAAGTTAACCCAAGCTAGTGACATTATTTAGTTCAGTGGAGCGGCTCATTTTAATTGGATTAAGTTGTCATGGTTTTTTAATTTCATACCAAAACCTCAAGTTATTATTTCCTAGTATTTGCCCAAACACTGCAACAGTGTCACTTGCATGTCCCCTTCCCTCAAGACAATCTCAGATCCACCGACGGAAAAGACTAAAAGCCTCTGGCCGGCCTTCACCGGCTCCGTGCCGCGAAAGGCTGGAGCGCCTCGCCGGAGAGCGGCTTCTCCAGAGGTACAAACCCCGGCAACCGAGTTAATTGCATTAAGCAGGGGTCCCCGGCAAGCAAGTACACTTGGGGGTCGGAAAAAAAGTGTAAACAGCGGCATTATCCACAGCGTCCCGCAGCAAGCCCGCAGGGGAAGGGCCGGCGGGGCCAGCGGCAGCCTCGCGCTCCGCGGGGCCGGCGCTGGGCAGCGGCGGCTCCGCGGCCGGGACAGACGGCTGGCGGGCAGGCGCGCAGCGCTGCGCACCCGCGCAAGGAGAGGCGCAGCAGCGCGGCGTACCCGAAGGTTTGGGGGGGGGGGGGGGGGGGGTGTCCTGAGCCGCGCAGCCAAGGGCAGTTACTGCTTTTTCTCACTCTTTTTAGCAACCGGCCGGGCAAGGTTCATTTTACAAGGGGACGCTCCCGCCGCAGCGCCCGCGGAGCCGCGGGGAGGCGGCGTTTCCCTCGGGCGGCCGCTCGGACACGGCGAAGCCCAGCGGCTTCCAGCGCTGGGCCGGGCCGGGGACGAAGCCCCGCGGGACGCAGCGCCCCGAGGGCGCCCGGACCCAACCCCGCGCCGCCGTCCCCCGGGCGGCCCAGGGCCGCCGGGCAGCCCCCCCTCCTCCGGGCGGCGGGGAAAGAGGCGCCGGGGGGGCTCCGGGACCGGCAGGCGGCTGGGTCGTCGCGGCAAACTTGGGATGAGGCTCGCTGGACGGCGGCAGGGTGCTCCGCTCGGCTTCGTGGGGGTTTTTTGGGGCGGTCTCCTTTCTTTTATTTTTCCGGAGCGGAGGGGTGTGTGTGTGTGTGCCCCTGCTGTTTGCAGAGCGCTCAGCTATCAACAGATGCCCCCGAGAACCAGTCCGCTGCCCCGGCGGGCGGCGATGCCGCGGGGCAGGGCCGGGGCTACGCGTCCCGCGCTCGGCAGACGGAGCCGAGGCGGCCGCCCCCGTCCCGTCCCGTCCCGTCGCGCCGCGCCCGGCGGGGCCGCCGCTCCCCCCCTCCCGTCCACCCGCCCCGGCACTCACCGGCTGCCCGGAGGCGCAGGCCACGAAGCTGACGGTGAGCGCTAGCCACACGCCCCGCATTATTCCCGCGGAGCCGGCGCGGCGGCCGCCTGGGGCCGGGCACAAAGGAGAAACCGGGGGGTGGCGGCGCTGGGCAGCGCCCGGGGAAGGGGGGGCGGGGGGCGCGGGGCAGGGCCGCGGGCGCCCTCCGGCCCGCCGCGCTCCTTCCGCTCCGCTCCGCGCTCCGCTCCGCCGCTGCCCGGCGGGCCCGATGCTGCGCGGCGCTGGGGCGCCCGGGCTGCAGGCTGCGCGCTGCCGGCTCCGCCGCCCGCCCTCCGCCCCGAGTGCGCGGCGGCGGCGGCGCGACTCCCAGTTAAACCCCGCAGAAATTCCTGCAGGATTACAACACAGATTGGCAGCTCCCCCAGCCAGTGGAAGGAGGCGGCGCGCCGCCGCCGCCGGCTCTCGCCCCTCGCAAATTCAAGCAACTTTCCCCCCCCTTCTCCTCCTCCTCCTCCTCCTCCGCTCCGGTCTCCCCTCTCTCGTCCTCCCCCCCAGCGGAAAACATGAGCAGCGCCGCGGGCAGACCGAGCGAGGGCTGGCTCGGTATAAAAACGGGGACGTGGACAGGCTCCCTCTTCTCAAGGCAAATCTGGCCGCTGCCGCGTGTTCTCAGCGCTCTGCCGCCGCAGTTCGCGTCGCTGCTCCGCGCCACCCTCCCGAGTTAGCCTGGGTGGCAGCATCAAGGGTCGGAAAAAACAGAACGGAGGGGTTAAAAATCACGGCGAGGGGAGATATCCCAAAATGCCAGCCCATTTTCCATCCCCACTTGGCTTTCTGCCCCAATATTCTTTTTTTTTTTTTTTCACTTTTCTCCCTCAACAAGAAGACTAGAAACTTTTAGGGGTGAGGGGCTGGCGAATAACAGACAGCTGTGATTTGCACCTAGTTACATGGATCCAGGAGCTATGTCTTCAAAATAAATATTGAAGGAATTGCCAGCACCAAGAATGTGTGCTCCAGAAGCCAAAACAAGAAGTCTTGCTATGACTAGTCCATGGTATTTCTCAGCTGGGGAAAATGGTGGTATTGCAGAGCTTAGGAGCCTCAGCCCGATCCCCTTGCCTATGCCAGCATGTTTCCACCGCTGAACGTGTCCATATATTACATCAGTCTTTGGACATGGGGAAGGAGCAATAACCAGGAAAGCAAAATACATCAGTCTTGCTTGCAAAGTACCACTTGTTATTTAATTCAGAAGGCTGCAGGCAGCGTTTTATAGCCTGAGTCAAATGGTCAGTAGGACCGTAATAGTCTCTTTTGTTTTAGCAAAACCTATCCCTCTTAGAGGACCCCGGCCCGGCCCAATGTTTTTCCCAGGCAGATGTTTTTCCATGCCCTTCATCTTGCTTGCCCTGTGCTCTGTGGAACACTTTGGCTGATAGGTGGTGTTGAGATCCCAACTGCCTTCGTCTCCCACTCTGGTTGCCTTCCTATCAAAACAGGAATGCCATGTAAAAAAATACAATAAAGTTAACTTGGCACAAGCAATCTCTCACCCGGCTCATCACTTTCCCAGCCTCTCCCAGGCAAACGTGCATCCCTGGAGATCCCTGTGCAGTGTGGGTGCAGCGGCTGGCTCTGTGCTGGGAAGCGGCAGGGCCCTTGTCCCCAGAGGGGTAGGTGGCCATGCCTGGAGTGCTCTCGCTGCGCACACCCCAGTCCCAGCAACGTGATACGTCTCAACGGTCACCACTCTTGCTATTTCTAGATCCACCTTCCGAACATGCTGTGTCATTGATTTTTAGGCTGCATTCTCCACTGAAATCTTACCAGATTTTCAATGGTCTGCTCCTCGTGGGTGTCACACACAGATTATTTAACGTATTACTTATATTAAACAGATTGTTTAGTATAATCATTCTCCTCCAAAGTATGTTACAAATACTGAGGACAAAATTCTGTGTATCCTCTTTCTTGGTAGGCACCAGGATTGCAATCCAATTAAGCAACAATTTCAGCACTGTTTGATGTGGGTGAACAAAATGCAGCGAAGCAAAGGGAGGAAAACTCCAGTTGGGCCAAATCTGTAGGACCTCACATAGGCACGGGGTCTTACAGGCACCCCCGTCTGCAGGGATGGGCGAGATAAAGATGTTGCAACCTGCCCCAAGTCAAAGTGGAAACCAGAAATAGCATTTCTTATGCTGGCAGCATCCTTAACCGCAGGAAAACAGAACACCACATTAGAAACAAATAACATAAAAGACCAAATGTGAAGACAGAGAAGCTGAGTACAGGAAGCATCCTAAGGGCTGTCAGACACCAAGGGGCAGGTGATTTACTACAGTAGGGTGTTTTTTTAGCATTCAGACCTTTCAGGCACATCTTTAACAAATACACCAAGCTCACCTTTTCTTTCATGCTACAACCCATGATTATCAGGGATTTATGTGCTCAGTAGAATCTATCAAAAATCAAAATATCATCCGCAACCAACGAAGGGAAGGCCTTCCTCAGGCAAAGGCAACAGCGGCTAATGGGCTCCTCATGGACCACAAGTGTCCATATGGGCAGTGCCCATGAAGGACTCAGGACTAAGACCTGCAAAACCTCCAAATGCCTACACACATCCTTAAACCTGTGCGGGGGCAATCTGTGATGCCAAACACGAAGCTAAGCACACGCACTAATACTAGAGGGAGCAGAACTGAAGACCAGAAGCCAGACGGATGATTTGAAAAAATAGAAATGAGCGTGAGAAGGAAAGAAGTGAAAAGAAATAACCCTTGTAGGTCACAGAAATAACAAAAGATTGTCTTGGGACCCACTTGCTGCCTCCTCACACTCCTGAGCCCTCCAGCTGGGAGCATCATACTGTGGCAGGAGCACTTCCACACATAGTCCCACAGAGAACAGCTGTGCTACCTTATCACAGCCAAGTGCTCTGTCACCTGCTCCTCTTGTGGCCCTGATTTTGCAGGGACAGAGGCAAGTGGAAAGCCCAGCATGAATCTGAAACCAAGTGTTTTTAACCCAAAGGAATTATGTAATGAGAACTGCAATGAGAGGGTAGTTGGAGCCAGGCGATGAGACAGAGCTGCCAAGAGAAAGCTGCAGGCCTGGGCATTTCTGATGCAGGCGGTCAGGCAGCGATCACTGCACTGCCTTTGTGCCACCCTGAGTGCCCCCAGCCCTCCAACGGGCACCAGACACCCAATCCCAACCTCAACATCGAGTCAAACCAGGCTGGAGTGGGATTAAGGTGGGATTAAGGGACAAACTTCACCAAAGGCCATTTTTTAACAGAATGTGTTATAAACTGGAAGGATGTGAGAGGACCTCATGTGGAGCATGTGCAATGTGGTTATCAACTACAAAATAGCCCCAACTATAACCCAAATGTCCACCAAATTTGAAAATTCAGCTGTGGGTCTCTCCTAGGGGGAAATAAACCTTCTGGATTTGTAGCCTGTGTTCCCGGCTCTGGCTCATTTGCACTGTGCAGTCAAAGCACTGAGTGACTTCACACAAACGCAAATATTTCTATAGCTAGGAGTACCACAGAGCACAGACAGGGCTTTGAGAACACTTTTAGTGGGATGCACCATGGAGTTACTGGAATTTTAGGGAAGAGTCATGGTTAGAAAGAGATGGGAGCTGTGAAAAAAGCAAGTTTAGAAATGTGAGGAAAAAGATTTCAAGCTTATGGCTGCTAAGGCACTGTTAAGGATAAGTGTGCTTAACAAGTTCCCGAGTGCTTCCCAAGCATTCATTTCTCCGTGGCCAAGTCGTCCAGGTGACTTGCACAGCCAGAAGGGCTAAGGAAAGAGAGCTAACATGGGAAGGAGAGCTCCTAATAATGCAGTTTCTCCATTAAAACTTGGCCAATAATACAAGGTGTGATTGAGAACACTTGGCCCAAAGCACCAGCAAACACAGCAAAACCCTGAGCCTCACACTGCAGTCAAGCGGGTGATGAGGTGGCATTGGCTGGAGCTGATGTTTGTTGTATAAATGATTGATGGCTCTATTTGTGCCCAGGATGGGATAGCCTTGGCATCACATTCAAAGGTTATAAGAGGTGGCAAATTTTCCCAAAGAATTTATTCAAAGAGGAGCAGAACCTGTGAAAAGTAAGAAAGCAGCTGACATTAAATTTGTCTGAACCTATGCCGGCAACGATTTGAAATAAACTTGCTAAAATATGTCAGTAGGACAGTTCAGAGCAAGATTTATTACTACATCCCTAAACTCCCAAATTTTATGTTTCTAATTTAAGAACAATAGAACTACCCATCTCTTCTATAAAAATGTCTCACCAAATATTTGAGAGTGCGGTCATGTTCATTTCTGTATTATATTATATGAATTCAGGGATGTGGTAGGATGGGACTGGTGCTCATGGGACCATTGAACCACAGGAGAGGTGACAGCAATTTTTGGTAACACATCACTGAATGGTTCTTTTCTGCATCAGTTCTTAACAGTGTAATTATGTGAACATGCATCCTTCTTCAACAGGCTCTTGTTCCAAGGGTACCTCTTCTAAGCATCACCAAAATACCCTGGGACATCTTTGTTCCTCTTTGATTCAAAGGCCTATGCAGCTTCTGAATCATCGACTTATGCAAGTTATTTATTTTTTATTCCCTCTATCTGTTTATTTTGGTTAGGTATGAAATACAAAATATGTCTGCACAGAACCAGGTGCTCCCTAATAGCTGAAACAACAGCATAGCAGGAGCTAAGGGCACCATTAAGCAACCAGTGCTTGTTGTGCTGTTGTGGCACTGCTGGGGCCATATAGTTGGACTCTGTGTGGTTTTATAAGGTGGTTTATAGTTCTGGGCTTTATATGAATGCAACAGAATGTCTGAGCTTGGCCTGCAACTTAGCTGGGCAACAACTAACAACAGAAAACTTGCAGCAAACAAAACTTTTTTGTTCATTTTCCATGGAAAAAACAGCGGTAGAGAGGCCTAATAAAGAAGAAAAAAAAAAGTTGGCATTACAGGCAGAGCACAGGCAGCAACCTCCTAAGAGATGGTGGGTTGGGTGAAGCAGTCCAGGAGCAGCCTGGAAATGGAGCTGGTTTGTGTTTCTCATTGTGTGACAAAAAGATTATCGATGCAAAGAGATAGAGAAATAAACTTAGGCTGGGGGCTTCACTCCAGCGATGGCTGCAGAGGGGGATGCTGCAGGGGGGGATCTGGAGTAATCTCCTGCTTGGTGAGAATGGCGTTAGCCAGCTTTCCAGAAGAGTTACAGTCAGAAAGTCATGACCCCCGCCTAGAGGGGGACATCTGAACCAGTCACTCATCCAGATTCAAAGATGGCCTTTACACCTGGCATTAAAGCCAGGCTTTGGCAGTGCTCCTAGAGCAGGTCTCATTCCCTGATATTCAGCAAGTTGCTGAAGCTTTTAAATGTAAAATACGTGCCTCAAGTGCCTTGGGTCTCTTTTCCAGGGGAGATGCCTACCAAGCACCATAAGCAAAGTGAATGTGTCAATACTGACAGCTAGGACCACCGAAAAATGATGAAACTTGGCCAAAAAACATTATATTCCCAGCTTTGGCTCTGGATGTTAACTGCCGTAAGAAATTCAGTGTCACTTCGTGCTGGCCTACTGAAGAGGGTAAAATTTCCACTCTGCTGTTCTAGCCAAGGCTATTACACTTTTTTTTTTTTTTTTTTATTAGGACAAAATGTACCTTTAAAATACAAAAGATAATTCTTTATCTCAGAAAGTTTCATTTAGAGCCATGGCTCAATATTTGCCTGAGACATTTGCATACCTGGAAGTGTCTCATATGTGATGATCCCTGCAAATGAAATGCATTGTTGATTTAGTTTATTATTCCAAAAGATGGTATCGTGGTTAAGGTTTGTATGCAGTACATCAGGAGAAAAATACGGAAGGGTTGAACAGAAATAGGTTTTAATTCTGCCAGGTATATTGCTGAAGTTAATGAAAGTCAGTTAGACATACATTTGGCTGCTGTTGCTAACTGAATAATACAAGTAATAACAGAGGCATCTTTTCAATTCCTGATGAACATGAGTAATTTCCATTATCTTAAAACGTGTAGGAGTTATGAATTATAGGTGGAGAGATTGCCCAACACTTTTTCATTATTATATCCTGTTGTCAGTTGCTTATACATTTGCCAAAGTTTAATGCATCAAGCAGAAATTTCCTATGCTGGGTATCAGCCTCCGGCTGACTTTATTTGTTTTGTTTTATTTTTGTTTTGCAAGTTTTATCAAGAATGGTGAATCTATATCCAAGAGCAAGGTTAGGATGAAGTATGTTATTTTGTCTATGGTAAGCCAAGTTCCTTCAGACATTTCTCTGAGAAGATGTTTTACCTCCGTGCATGGAAGCAAAGAACAAAAAATTGGCAAAAGGAGTCAACCAAACACCAGAAATTTGCTTCTCAACACATTTGGGAAATTATTCCCAAATTTGGACCATGTCTAAGCATTACTGTCTTTGCAGTTTGTACATGCTCAGTAGAGATTTGTTAAGTTCTGACATCTAAAAATCCCATCTAGGTCGGGCATGTTCCATCTCAGAGCCACAGAAATCTCTCTGTGGTTGGTCTGCAAATAAAAGGGCTGGCTGTAGGTTTCCTCTTGGCACTTGCGAGACAAGGTCTGCTCTGTTTGCCTGCACAGCAAGGGGGAAGAGAAGGGAATTACTTGATTTACTCGTGGAGGAATAAAGAGAGGGACAGAGATTGTAGGAGTTGGAGAGTGAGAAGGAAGAGGAGAGATATGAGGAGGGAGCAGCATGGTGGGAGAAGGACAAGAGTGAGGGTGGAGGGAGGCGTTGGCACAGAGGGATGAGTGCCAGGGCATCAGACCCACAGTAGGTGATACCCGCAGGGGCAGCGAGGGAGGAAAGCAGGGCAATGCAGTGTCTGGGGTGGCTTGGGAAAAGAAGGGGAGGGAGATGGTCCTGCTGAAGACAAGGTGATAACTGCCCATCATTGGGCAATGGTGTTCTCCTCCAGACCTGGAAATTACCACTGCCAGACGTAGGGCTCCATGTTCCTCTGCCATCAGCAAATAGTGATGGGAAGATATCTGTCTGCCCCAACACTCTGCATTGGCTGATCAGCATAAATAATAGGCTGTGTAGTGAGAGATAATGTTGTCAGTAAGATCCATGCAGCATTTTGTTGCAGAAGTTGAAAGCTATGAAGACAGTGACAAAGATGACTGTAATTAAAGATGGTATCATAAGGCATTAGCTGCAAGGGTAACCTTAATTCTGATGTTTCTCAACTCTGAGCACTTTGCTTTGTAGCTTGAATGTTTTTATAGCAGAGGTTTTCTTAATGTTACTCTTAAAATACAATGCACAACATGTCACACTTGGGTTAACTAATTTCTGTTGTCTGGCCCTGGAAATCTGTACCCATATGAGTAATGTTTGCACACATAAAAAAATCACTGGAATTAATTGACATTACTTATCACCTCCTAACTTATGGGAGTAAACAGATACTGCAGGACTTGCACATATAATATGCGAAGCATGATAAATTTAGTCCAGTTTTGTGTATAATTGATGAAAGTATTTTAAAAGAGTATCTGCTACCTCTTGCCTGATCATACTTTATTGTTCAGATATAAATATATAAATATATTTCAAATAAACTTATATTCCAACATCAAGTGAGCATCTGTCTATGTCAAGCCTTATCACAGCTATTTGGGCTTTTCGCATTTCTGTTTCTCTCTCTGCTGGTGTTGTTTTTACCTTCTCAGGATGGAACTGGATCCGGAGCCAAAAGAATAAAATAAAGATTTGTCCAGATCATACATGTTTCATCATATTTATTCCAATCTCAGGATGTACATCCTGTGAGCATCAAAACAAATTAGTCTGCAGTACAAGGAGAGGCTATGGTCTGACTGTTTCTAAGAGAAAATGCAGCTGGACTTTTCGTGCTAGACAAAAAGCTCCATTTTCATGTTACAAGCTTTTATTTTTTTTTTTTGAGTGTAATTGCGAACTCATCAGATATGTAGAACAGGCTGCTGATTAGAGGTGAAATGAAATAATGACCAGTGTCCCTCAGTGCTTGTAGAGCAGTCCCCAAGGGAAGTCCAACACCCAGGTGAGGAGAAGAGCCACCACCTACCGCCACGAGCTGGCGCGGTGTGGGGCTTCCCCTGGCTGGAGCATCCCTCATTCGGGGTTTCTGAAATCAAAGGGTAGTACACACATTCTCGATAATGACCAGCTTCCTAATGATAGTAAAATGGGAATTATGCAGGGCTGCAAGCAAAGGACAAATTCTGAATGAGAGAAAATGAGTTCAAAGCATGTGATTAAATAGTGGTAGGTTTAAGGTCTTAATTCTCGTCTCCCGCTATGCAAAGCAGGAGTAACTCATTTGTAGTCAGTGAAATTACAGAGATGTAAAATGGCATCGAAGGAGAATCAGGCCATTGTTCTCTACAAAACTCACTGATAAGACATTAATTACTAAAGAGAAAATGCCATCAAAAGGATTTTAAATGCTTTGCAGAACTCAGGAGACAAACTCATTAAATGCTATGTTGTACAGGGAATTAGTTCCAAATTTGTGAATACAGAGAAGGCAAATGCTGCACTACAGATAAATGGATGATCATTTTGAAAGCCTTCTTCGGAAGGCCTACTGTCTTTCGGCAGGGGAGCCAACCCCACACATTACATCCAGAGATGTGAAACAAATCCAGATAAAATAAATCACCCTGAACCTTGGTCCATCTCACACACTGAATCCCAGCCAACTGCAGTTGTTTAAGGTTTGTAAAAGTTCACTGGACTCTGTTTCCTGCCCAGCCTATCTCCCCTTCCTCCCCTCCACTCCCAGCTCTCGTCTTAGGTCAAGTCAGGCTTGGAAGCAGAAAAGCTAAACACCAGTTAGACAGCATCATGTGCGGTCTTTCTAAATGAACACCCAGTTCAAGTGCTAGAAATCTCACTGGGGAAAATTCCAGCTCCAGGGATATGATAAAATCTATGGTAAAATTCTCATTTGACCTCTCTATGGACAAGATTTTACCCTCATCCTCAGTATAATCCCCAGGTAGTTTTGTAGACCCTGGTTGCTGAGTTAGGGTGACAAAGTATTTGAAGTTTCTGATGACTTTTTGAACAAAAGCCCCAAGCAGTTAACCCTCCATTAAATCCACCATGGAGGAGATGAAGCTTATTAATATATCAGAAAGAACAGCAGAGGAGTTATCAATGAGAAGTGAAAATATGACCACATCACAGGGGAGAGTGCTACATGCCTGAGCCACTGCACATGCTGAGGCCCCCAGGTCAGCATCATGGATGCCTTGAATGCACATTTTTGCCCCAGGCTTTAGCAGTGATGAACAGGATGAATAATTGCTCCATCTGCATTTTGCTTTGGGCATGGGCAAAAACTGTGCAGCAAGATGCCAGGAGTCAGGCTTCTAGGGGCTGAGGTCTGCCTCTGACTGTGTGATGGGATGAGGGAAAATGCACTAGTCACATGAACCAGGGGCAAGATGAGGATTCCAGGACAGTATGTCCTTAACACATGACCTGTGTGCAACACTGTCCTGTGATCTGATGGGGTGACTGCATTCCTGTCACAGGATCTGTGTGAAGGAGAGAGACCTTTCGAATGTCCCCTACACTCCAGCTCTTTCTCATCACTGTTGTTCAAACTCAGTCACTCGAAGCAGGAGAAGTTCAGACTATGTCACTGGCGTCATTGCGTACTGATCACACTTTGGGACTGGTGGCAGGAGCTCAAAAGGATTATTCACAGTCCCTCAAGCTGCCAAAGAGGCCATCTACTGCAGAGCAGCAGGAGTGGTTCCTGGGTTCACAGAAAGATGCATCTGCCAGGACAGCAATGTCCTCAGCTGCAGGACTTGCCTTGTCATCCCCATCCAGCCCTGGGCACCTGCAGTTCAGATTTCTAGGTGACAAGAAGAATAACAGGTACCTAGCCCTGGTCAAAGTGGTCGTGATAACACAGTCTCACTCCTCAAAACAGGGACAACTTGTGCATTGGCCAGAAACTGTCCCGATTATGTCTCTCAGTGGACAGTGCTGCAGCCTCACAGATGTCATTTTCCAGCTTGAGTGGTACAGTGAGGCTGTTGCCTTTCCCTTGCACATTGGGCTGGATGCTCTTCTGCTACCAGGTAGTTCAGACTTCTCCTGCCCCATGTAGTCTTTGCGCTTCCATGGTTTGACTGCACTTGGTTGGAGTGTAGTTGCTGTCAGTCCTGTGGCATAATTCTGGGCAATAGTGCAGATGATACAACTGCAGATTTTTTGGATCTTTCCTCCTCCAGTCAAGGACACCAACTCTAATCAAGTAAGTGTGACCACAGAGGCATGTGGGCAGTCACCAGAGGTGCAATGTCTTAGACACAAAATGGGGAATGACCTGGAGGGTGTTCAGCTGCACAGTTTGAGGAGGGTAGGGGTTTTGGTTGTCCCATTACAATGGCAGTGGTAGCTGTAAGCACCCCTGTGCCAGACTGTTGCTTACCGGGGTGGCATGTGCCCAGGCTGGCTGACTGAAGGTGGTTGAAACTGTGGGTGGCAGGGAAGGATGTGCCACTGGCTAGAAAAATTTACAGCATGAGGTCTTTCAATGCAGGTAGCCACTGCCTACCTGGGGCATGTCTGACCTGCCCTATGCTGTGTGTGATCCTCCAGAGGCACCAAGAATATGTGGTCATGGATCGAGGTAGAACCCAGAGAAGGTGTGAGCCAGAGGAACCACCCAATGGTTCTGGGCAGGACCAGAAGTCAAGATGTATATCGAAGGTCAGGAAAAGTCTTAGAAGCAGCCACAGTGGGTTTAATTTAAGGGGTTAATTGCAAGCATTGCCTGCAGCAGCTGATTGTCATGCTAACCCGAAGCTCCAAGGCTAGCCAGGAGAGTGTCCTTATCCAGCCACAGGTCACAGATGGGGGAAGCACTAGCAGAAAGAGCATCTTTTTTTGTGAGTGATATATTTTGATTCCAAATCTACATGGGACCTCTTTTAGTAATAAATTTACACTATATCGGGGGAAAATCTTAGAGATCTCCTTTTACTGTGTTTGCAAAGACATCTTTTCAAAGCAGGCCAAAAAGTGGATTAATAGTATGAAATAAAAAAGAATTAAAGCAGCCAACATCAAAGTCATGGCTGTGGTTCTGCAGTGTCCCATCACTGGGCATCAGCTTGCTGGAACTGTGTCCGTTCCAGTGTTTTGTTAAAATACTGCATTGGGAACAGTAATTAAACAGATTCTGATGATGGTTTTTAACACATGCCAGCTGGCTCCCAGCCAGCGTTGAAGCAGAAACATTGTGCAAACTCATGGTCAATGATGACTTTGATCTTTGAAGGGCTTTGTAGTGGCGGAAGGAAATGGGAGAATAGGAGGGAGGGAGAAGGCTGCAAGTAGTGGGGAGAAAAAAGAGTAACATGCACTAGAGTAGGAATTATCTCCTGCACCTTGACAAAGGCAGTGAGTGCTTTCTTCCTTCCACTCTTTCTTTATGTGGCGCAGTAGGCACAGTCATAAACATTATCATAAAGGTCCAGTTTTCTTAATGGCAACCCATATGAGTAACAGAAGTCCCTTGAATATTCCCATGTGTGTGCCATTGGAATTGCTCTGTGAATGACTTCCTCTGCACACTGGCTTGCAGTAGCTGGCCCTGCCAGCACAGTAGTGTGCAATGGACACTGGATACTGTTGAAGTCCTTCAGGACAGAACTTGGGACAAAGCTGAAGAAGAGGTCTTCTGTGGCCAAGAAAATCATAAACACATGTCCTATTCAAATTATCTGCTTAGACATTGCCTGAAATGCTACAACAGCTCTTTAGGCACAAGGAAAATTGTTGCTTCTGTCCCATGAAGTTCTCTGTTTAGACGTTGCATGAACAAAGATCAGAGATAATGGACAACCGCAACTGGCAAGAACAAGCAGAGGATGTTTCTACAGTTCTGAACAGTTAGTTTAAATTCAGTATGACTTTCCCGTGTTAACAGTTAGCAATGGGCATGAAAAAGGACAATCACATTGTACTTTTTAAGCCTTAGAGATATGCAGATGGTTTAGGTAGATGATGTTGTTGATTTCCAGGCATAATGCTAGCTCTGCCTTGGTCAGCAGTGAGCCCATGTTCCCAAGATGTGCTGGAGGGCTCTGAATGTTGGTGTGCTCTCTTTCCAGTGAACCTCACTTCAGAGATTGCATCTGCTTTTATTCTAATATTCTTATGAAATTTTTCATAGAAGTCAGTTTGGCTTGACAGTACAAACTGCAATGCTTCTGTAGTAGCACAGGAAAGATGGAAAACCTTGCAAATGTCTTCACATTGAAAAAAAAAATCTTTATTTCCCTTCCAAATTCTTCACTAATGTTCGATGATGACACTTACGGTTTTTCCCTCTTTCTTCTTTTCTGTAATGAATGATATTATAAATTCATTAACTTCCAACTCGGGAAGGACACATTTAGCAGCCATGGGGTTTTGGTGTGACTCCTAAGAATTTCAAAGAATAAAGTCCTTAATGAGTTCTCCTGTGCTTTTGCATGCACAAAAGATGCTGTCAGTGAGAATAACCTTTATTTTAGTTCAAGGGCTTCAGCAGACAACTGAGTTAAGTAACTAACCTTGCATCAGCTGAGCTTCCAGAAATGTCAATAATCATCTATGTGCACTCTTCACCTGCTCTAATTGCAAGGTGAGGCAACTCAGCATGAATTCTGGTGGGTGAGTTTTAAGCTAAAGCGTTCCCTCCACAACTGAATGGCAGTAATTCAGTTTTGTATCTATCTGAGCCACAAGAAAACAATGAGCTGGAAAAGATAAGCATGTTCTTTACAGGATAGCGTCTGGCCCCACTGTGAGGAGACCTTGAACTGGAATGTAAGTACAAGCAATCTGTGAACCAGTCTTGCATTTTATGCCAGTCAGGTCTTTTGTGTGGACATATTTAATTGATTTACAACTGACTAATAGCAAAGAAATTTATGTAAATTAGTTCTAAAGCAATTTAAGTGTGTACGATGTACCTCATCCTCTTAATTAAAATCCTATTAATTAATGCAGGTTTTGCATTTATACACAACATATTGCAAAGTTCTTCAGATGGTACACCTTGAGCTCTAACAGCAAAAATGGCCATGGCATTGAATTCCCCAGCAATATGCAGAAGTACAAATGCCATGTCCATAAAAAAGATCCTGGCAATTATGTCCACTATGGACTTAAGGTGAGATAATTTCCCATGTGTTTCTCCCATGTGCCTCACATAATTTGAGCATACTTGCCTTCTGACTTTGTTTGGATGCTGAAGCAGGCTTGCGGAGATGTGCTAAAGGAGGGCAGCAGGAACTCAGAGGCTCTCCCTCAACATAATGGAAACCCTCCTGCGTGTACCCACTTGGCCTCCCTGTTGGCTTGCAGGAAAGAGACCTGAAATCACAACAGGCCTAGCTAAAACACACAGTCCCTTGGTCATTATTTTGGTGCTATGACAAAATTCTTGTTCAAAAAACTGGGAACGAAGAACAGCTCTTGCTGCTGCAGCAGGAAGGACCGAAGCAGGTCGGTAGCCACTGCATGAGGATCAGCCTCTTCCCACAGGGCTCCCAGTTCCCCCGCTCCCAGGTCAGCAGCCACAGGTGCTGTTGGGCCCCCAACATAGGACAACACCCCTGGATTGTCCCCATGAGGAGCCAGGAACCAGGCCTGCAGCCCAACCAAAGGAGTGAATCTGCTTCAGAGGATGCATTGGTGCCTCTGTCCCAGCACTGCCTGCACCCAGGATGCTGCTCCCAGCACTGCGGGGAACTGCTGGTGGTTCAAGGTGAAAGCTGCAGCTGAAATATTTACCACTTGCACTTTTAACTGGATTTTTCCCAGATGGGTAGTCATATGTACACACACAGAGATTATAATTCTAAATAATCACTTTACAGGTCATTGATTGATCTCACCTTTCACAGATACACGTAGAACTTAGAGCTTTTACAGTAACAATAGGAGCTGATAATAAATGCTACATCCTATAATGGGTACCTGCTCTAACTGCAGTAACACGACTGCCATCATTGGTACTTATTGCACATGCTCTTTTGGAAAAGGTATCACATCCAGCCACTAGAGACACCAACGGCACCTTCATTGGCTTGGGACTGCAAGTGGCTCAGTCACAGTGTGGAAAGGCATTTGTAGGCATTTATCCATCCAGAGGTCTTTTTCTACAACAAGGTGTGTTTTTGCTAAGTGAAGATAGTAAGGTAGGAGATCTTGGTTTGAATCAAGGACTAGTTTACTGTAAGTCCAGTGAAGTCACTCTCATGCCAGACAGCCCTTGGAGAGAGAACCTCGGACCTGAGCAGAAGTACAGCACAGTTGTGCTGCTCACAGGCAGCCAAGGCAAAGTGTCACCCTGGGAGAGTGTGAATGGCACAGGCAGGGGAATGACAGGCACACGGCGTTTAAAAGAGTCTTGTTGCAAGACCTCAGCAGCAGACTGGGAGCTCTGACCTCACGCCTCTGCTCTGCTGGATGCACCTAGTATGAGGCTGAGCCTTCAGGTAGCTCAGCTGCAGGTGGAGAGAGCAGGGGTGGGAGTACTTCGCCACCGCACAGGAAGAAATCGGAACAGCTCACTAAAGACTGGGAGGCTGTCATGTAGCAGGAGCAATTCAGACACAATAAATGTAGCCATGCTTTTCTTGTCCAGTATGTAGGGCACTTGAAAATGTTGCCCTGTATAGCTAGGGACTCACCTCTGCATCCCAGTGGAGAGCTAGACAAAGAGTAGCAATTCATGATGAGCTTTCCTTAGTTAAGTATTATTTTCCAAAATACTTGATGAAACTAGACTCACCATTTTCCCTGGAAAACCAGATTACTGCTACCCTTATTCTTCTGGAGTTCTGCTCTGTCTGTGTGAAAGGTGAAAGGGAGTTCCTAGGAGATATTTAGTCACAGCTTAAACAGACCTTGCTTTTTCAGTTGAGTTTGACGGCTCGCAGAAAGTTACTCCTCCCTTAATGAGCCCCTGGGGATCCAGTTGTGTATTTTTTCAAGATCTGTGATGCACATATGTATCTATCTGGCATACACCCAAATCTTTTCAAAGATAAAATGTGAGATGAACATCTGGTTCACACTATTACAATCTTTATTAAACACTAATTTCTTCTGCAGAAAAGCACCATCTGCCACAGCTCCAGCCCTTGTTTTCCAACATGGATTTTTCTTCAGAAGTACACAATGAAATAAATCTTCACCAGCTATAGTCCCCAGAATTTCCTGAGATGAAAAAGCATAGTGACAGTAGTAGACTCCAAGAGTTGATTTGCTTCAAAAATCCTACATTATTATTTAACTTGGTAAGAAAACATATTATCAAGGATACTAGCTCCACTTCACATTACAAAGAGTTCACCTGAGCATTTTGATAAATCCATTGCTGAAGGATTTGATGCTTTTTCAGCAGCTTAGAGCACTATGTCTTCAAGTCTTGATGGTCAAGGTGCTGATTTTGCAAAATCTCCCTTGCTTCTCACAAAATTTTTGGAAAAGAGACACAGCTTGTTATAGATATGTCGAAAGTTCATTTTCATGCCAGTTCAGTCCCTATCTTTGATCCCTGCTCTTAAGCCCAGTAGTAATCAAAAGCCAGGAGAGAAGACACCTCTGAGACATCACCTGCTTGCCTCCTTCAGAGGCAACAGCATTCCCCGTGTTTTCCATGGTCAGGGCACAGTCTTAAGTCACTCATGTCTTTTACATGACATTTGGAGATTCGCCTCACTCTGCTCAGGAGCTTGAGTGTCTACAAAGATTATAGTCTTCTGGGCTCTTAGGCACTTATTCTTGTCTGTTACTAAAGCAAATCTAAATAAATGCTATTAAGAGGCTAAATTCAATTTGCTGTTTCTTGGTGTACCAGTATCACATCAGTAAGAAGCTGTGTGCGCATCACTGTGCCTGAGGAGCACCGTATAACCAATGCCTCCAAAGGGCTTTTTAAAGTGCTGAGTCCTTAATGTCATGGTGTTGGGCAGCAACGGTGCATGACTCCAACCCCTGCAGTCCATCCTGCCTGGAGAAGACAAGGCTGAATGAGCACATTTAGCCTGATTTCAAACCCCTTCAGGTACTGGCAGGTGAAAAGCTTTGCACAGAATGAGCTGCTGCCAGAATCAATGTTGGTTTTAGGCTACAGGATAAGAAGGAGAACAAGATGGACTTGGTTTGTCCACCTGTAGCTGGCTGAGGATCTGACTTGATGTGCAACGGCCAGACAAGTCCCTGCAGGGAGTCCTTCTCCACTACAGGCTGCTACAGGCCCTTCCTGTCTAAAGAGACTCTCAAACCCTGACTTTATACCTGCTGAATGGTCGGTGTCTGGCAGGAGAGAGGATGGATGAACTCTATAAATGCCACATGATGATGCTTTCCTTCACATCACTATCTGAGAGCACCCCCCCCACACTCCCATCTCTGTGATGACAACATGTAGCTACACTTGTCTTTGTAAATTCTTGCTGTATTTTGCTGCGTTTGTAACTGAGGTTTTGATGCCCAGGCATTGCATAGTCCACAGTACAGCACAATATGAAAACAGCCATGGAGACTGGGCCTCCTGCCCTTCGCTGCCAGACTGCTCTTCTGCGGTGCCCTCCCTCTTCCAAGAGTTTGCTGGGGTTTATGGTCACAGCAGCAACAAAAAGGACTAAAGAAAAGTAAACCCACCGTGATACAACTCTGTAATGAAACTCTTAAAGGGTATTCTACATAGTACAAAAATCACTTATTTCTAGGCTGGACCTGCTCTTTGAAGAGTATTAGAAAGATGTGCTGAGTAGTGACAATGTAACAGATAAGGAGTATGCCTTTTTAATGAAAATCTGAAATTGATCCCAAATGTGCTGCTGACAAGAGTGCTTAAAGAAAAACTGTTGGAATGTATAAATGGTGTAGGGATTTTTGTCAGAGCTATGACCTAGTGGGTGGAGGTTCACATCTGTATCAGCAAAAGTGAAACTTACTGTGAAGCTGAGGTAGAAACTGAGATTAGAGAGAGTGGGTGAGCATCTTTTGAAGACAGAAATGCCTGCTCAGTGGACATGGGGAGGTATGAGTGATGGCACGATAACTTAAGGGAAACTGGACATTTTCCTGTAGAGAATCCTGAAATCTGTACACCTTGAGGGGGAGGGAAAGGTTCAGCCTCCTGTGGAAATGGACACCAGCAGAAGGAGACACAGGCAGCCTGTGGCCACAGCTATGTCAGGGAAGAATGACCTTTTAATTGTTTCTGGATTTCAGTGGTGTTTCAGCTTAGATAGTCCTTGCTTGCCCTCTAGTACCAAAACGCAGACCCTGAGTGTCCTCAAGAGAGCAGCTGAAACCACCACACCTCTCTTGTTAGGTATTGCCCTGCCCTTGGTGCTGCCCCTCCAGACACCACAGAGGTGCAGAGCAATCCCAGCAGCTCCATTAACTATGCCAGCTGGAAATGGGGCTGAAACCACAGTGAGCACAGTGCAGGAGTATGTTCTCCAGCTGTGCCTATTGCATTAAAATCTTCCTGTTGCTCCTCTGGCGATACGTCCTTGTCAAACAGCAGGGGATCTCAGTATACTTGCTACTAAAACTGAAACATGGGCAAGTGGGGAAATTTGCTTCAGAATCACAGGAGATCCTGTGCTTGTGGCTGGCACTTGCAGAGCAGCCCAGGGCTGGCAGGCTGCTCTGACTGTCACCCAGCTGGGTCCTGTGAAGGAAGGGAGGTCAGAGGTAGAGGTCACCTCTGTGTCGCCCTTCAGGTCAGAGATCAATCCCATGGCATTCCTTAAAAAAAAGGAGAACGCATGTGCAATACCAGCAATGTTGTCAAAATTCCTTCTAACCGTTAAACAAGCTGGGTATTGTGTAGGGGAGAACTTTGTAGAGTAGGGCTGATGGTTGGACTCAATGATCCAAAGGGCCTTTTCCAACCTGAATGATTCTATGATTCTATGATTCTAAGCTGAAATAAGCATCCAGAGCCACCAGTGCTGCTGTGCCCAAGAATTACCTATGCAACATGGCTGTTTGGTTGCTACCAGCTGATGAATTTCCACTGCAGTTTTACATACCCCAAGTGTGAAAAATGCAATACAAAGCCAAATTTCTCGGGTCTTATTTCACAGCAATTTCAATTTTAAATGGCTCCTGCATGCAGGCGGGGCAGGTACAAAAGATGAACTCAAGACACAGGACATGCAGTCACATAAACAAGACTTTGAATAAGATGCATTTGTCCAGAACCGATATCCATTGCCAAGCACATGCACAGGCTGATGAAACCCAAAGTGACAAACTCTAAACGTGTGCACTGAGTCGGCTATGTGAGCCGCTTCTATGCACTGAGCCAGGAGATTACGGGAACTTGCTGCACTGGATAATTCCAGCGGGGTATGAGGAGTTTCATCCCATTGCCTGAGGGTGATTTGATTATTCCATACAGTGTGTTGCAATCCTCAATCAAAACGTTTCACTATGTTCAGTATGCCACATGGGAACACCTGGCAATTTACAGCAGAACGTCTTGTAGCACTTAGTGCCTGAGTATCTCTTTCCTACAGCCTATTTTCATTTTACTGACTAGAGCCCCAATTTCCTGATTTTTTAAACAGTCTTGCTAACATAATCAAATTATCATGATTACTCGACAATGATTTCAAAAAGTCCTAAAAGCACTGTTCTGACTTTGCAGTGAATTCCTATTATATGTAGAAGATTTTGTAAACACTTTAAATAAAATGCTTTTAATTCAATCAGAAGAGTAAACAGTGTTTGTTTTTAGCTATTCAACGTATTTGAGCCACAAGCATTTTTCCAAGTGAGTGGCTATGGGGGTTTGTAATGCAACGCAAAGCAAACACTGAGAATATAAAATCACACTTGTTCAAACAGGATTAGAGAGTTTATTCTAGCAGAGTTTCCAAGGATTTCAAAGAGAAAATAGCAAATTTTTTTTTTTTTTTTTTTGGTTATGGAGGTGGAAAATATGTGATGCCTGGTCAGTGATTGTACTTGGTAGGATCCCAGTGTACCGTGCAGCCCGCACTCCTGCTGGGTAGCAGGGCAGGGATGCCATTCATTTTTCACAGTCTCTCAGCCCTCTACAGCTCGCTCTGGTTCTGCCTTTGCTCAGCAATCGCTTTCACTGTATTTTGTTAACATGAACTGGAAGCCAGCAAAGAACTAAAGCCTATTTCTGGCATGCATACAGCAGCTGATGAAAAACATAACTACTCCATGCTTTTTCATGTATGCTTTTTGAAGGCCGTGGTTAAGACATGATGGTAAGAAAGGGAGTGGTTTCCTTGCCCTGGGGTGTGGGTTAGAGCCACGTGGAAGGTACAGTGCCTCAGCCCTTGCTTGGGTGATAGCTCTCGCTCGCATATCCTCATCACTGAACCTCTCCCTGCATCTCTACTCCCTTGCTGTCCCTCCCTGTGCCTCCTGCAAAGGTCTCTGGTACCTTTTGCTAGCATTTCCCAGCAAAACTTCCTGCCCAGTGCTGGAAACATACAAAAGCACAGGGTGAGCATCATCTCTCCTCTACTTTCAGCTGTGTTGAAGCACATGGTGGCTGCCCATCCTCTCTCTCACAGCCCTGCTCCACAAGGCAGGGGCACATCAGGGAGGCATCAGAGCTTCACAAAAGATGGCCACAAGAACCTTGTCCAATTCAAAATATTAGGCAACCCGGAGAGGTCACTGCAGACTCCCCTAGAAGTATCTCCTAGGTACCACATTCTGATTTTTCCATAATAATAAAGTACTTGTTGCTGGAGGCTGTCACCCCGAATGGTGGTTAGCAGGTCAGTTTGTAAGCCCCCACCCATTTCTTCAAATGTGTTTGTTACTCCTAAACTCGTCACTGAATTGCTTGGACAGATGATTTGCAGATTATGGGTTGTGCACAAACTTTTTTTGTTTCAGCCTATCCCTATTCAGGACTTGTTTTGTGTGATTGGCAATTTAAGTGACACCGTGTCATTTCTGATCCCGGATTAGATGGCTGAAGTATTTTAAAGAGAAGAGGCGAGAATGGCTGACAGAAAACAATGCTGTTCTGCTGCGAAGACACATTTCTTCTACAGTTCATCAAACTTCCACAGGATTTTTGTAGGCATTGACAGTGGACCAAACACTGTCAAAATGTAAGTAAGATAATTCCACCATTTGTAGCAAACTGAACCCAGGCTATTAAAAATACATTAAAAATATAGATTTCTTTTACCAGCTAGCCTTGTGTGTGTGCATACACATGTGCACATTTGTGTAGGGGTGTGTGCAGACACACAAACAGAAAAAGAAAATATTAACCTTGCGCAAATACTGTCTGCAATGAACAGTTTCTAGGCATTTGCTGTGAAAAAATATAATTTTACAGCCCCTCTGCAAAGTTTGAAGAAATGTTTAGTGTCACCCATTACAGTAGAGAATCTCTGAATACTGACTTGATTTACCGCTCTGTTAGCAGCCCAAAATCCTTAGGAGAAAAAAATCAGAGAGCTGAATTTTCATTTGTCATTGTTTTCCTTAAAGTCAGTGTTCAAAACCAAATAATATTTAGACACTGCAATGGTACCTAATTATTTCTGCTTTAATTCAGGTTGGGATGCTCTAGAGAGCCTGGATAGTAAGAGTGAAAATTTATGTTGTCATTTAAAGTTATTACCATCAACAGAAGCCCAGATATAACATAAAACCAGTTATCCACATGGATATCTCCAAAAAAGGGTGACAGTGACCCCAGGCATTTTGGGGCAGGACAGCAATGCACTGTGACCCCTCGCTGCTCCACAACTCTTCCCACCAAGGCCTGGGAAGCTCCAGTGCCCAGCAGGATTTCAAGGCTGTGGAAAGCAAAGCTTGGCAGCAAGTCCTCCCCGCAAGCCCTCCCTACACCAGTGTGTTTCAGGGCTAACAAAAAGTGAGGGTTTGGGTGTGTCTTCTTTTGAGGGTTCCTTTTCACCTCCTTGATGATCTAATGATCACATTCATTTGACCAAACTAGGAAGGATATGTTTAAAATAGGGAAAGTGGATGCCTCCACTGGAAAATTTAGATTCTGAAGAGTTATCAGATATTTTTGTCACATGGGTGGGAGGATTTCCCCATACAGCTTGCAAGATGATATTGCAGAAAGACTACATATAAGGGTAATATTAAGCAATAGTCATATTTTTGTCAGCCCTTTAAGCAATTGAGCAGCTGGAAGTAAAGAGAGAGAATCACTCCCACGTGATTCACACTGTAAGATCTGCTTAGTAGGCCAGAGTTTGGGATGCTCTCTGCTACCCATAGCTATTTCTGCAACAGGCTCCAGTGTGACACCATGAGTCATTCAGCACCAGCCATGTAGTGCTTTCTCATCAGTGCGTATCGTTGTCACAACTTCCTTAGGAACTCAACTGCAATGGCAAAACTTTCACAATAGGATCTTCAGACATGACCCTGTGTCTCAACCTAGAAAATATCCTTGTCCATAAATCTAGTGGTGAGGAGTTCCTTAACAACTGCTGTTTCTCAGCTGGCTGCATGACATTCCTATGGCAGTGGGGGGACACGAGAAAGCCTATGACCCTGAACAAAGATGGTGAAGTGAATTAAACAGTGCCATTTCTCCCATTGGAAGACCTCTTGCAGTTTTTCAATCCCTCTTGCTTGGCTATTTTTATTTAAGTAAGTGCAATCTGTATTAACTTACAAATTACTGAGTGTTGTGGAAACAGATTTCAAAACTTTATAACCAGCTGATATAGTCAGCTATTTACAAAATACTGAAGCAACGAATTTCTCACTGCATTTGTTGAGAAATGGAGGACTAGGATATTTATGGAATTTATTTTTGTCTTACCAAAACCATGGATACTCAATGCCAGTTGCTCACAGCACCACCCCACAGATTCTGTCCTTGCCATGCTGGGCTACAAGCAACAGCTGCAAATGGGACTGCGAGCCAAATTCAGCTCTTCTCCTATTCCCTGGCTGCATCCACATCCTGTCTCTGCTCCTTCACAGGGTCTTGGCACGACTCTGGGTGCCGTGGTGGAGAGCACTAGGTGGTGGGCAGGGGGAAACCCTCTCTGGTGGCCACGTGCTTTGCCTGTGCAGCAGGATGAAGCCTGCACATGCTCCCCGTCATGGCAGAGCAGCTACCATAAAATAAATAGATGTGCTGACAGGAGGACAGGAGGAGAAGTATGTGTTGGGCTCCAGCAGGTGCTTTGGCTGCCCATGCACAAGGTCCAGCCTGCTACAATGACATGATGAGTTACCACCTCAGGTCCTTTTTTTAATGTGCAAATATTACACCTCTTGCATTCAGGTATTGCTCATGTATTATTTTTTAGATGAAAGCCCTGGTAGGGTAGGGATTGTACCATATCAAGAACACATAAAATAAATGAAACCCTTCTCTTCCACAGCTGGATGCTACAGTGTATGTGGTGCCCACCGCTGGGGCCTCCAGCCAAGCCTGGCAATTCACTGACACAATAGATTGGTTGTGGACACTGGCAGCTAGTTAGGCACAGCGTGAAAGCTTCCAATTCCCGCCTTTTATCATTTGATCTCATCACCCTGACATCATTGAGGCAGCATCTTATTGGTAAACTTTGAAAGCCAGTAAATAACACTGTGTAGAAAAGTGGTATGAGTTAAGCGCTGATAATGCAAGTGGGCTGAGATTTCAAATACCTCTGCAGAGGTAGATAGAGGCAGGAGATGGGCACTGGGGTGTTTGCTTTTTTTGATGGTTGTTTGTTTAAACTGCTGCAGGTTGTGTATTTCATTTGCAATTAAAATACCAGAGACCAAGCAGCCCCAGGAATTCAGTCATTTTCAACTGTGGCAGTGAAAGACAAGAATGTTGAAATTTCAGTGAATGTTATTCACAGCCTCTTACTTATCAAAAGAACCATGCTATCTAAAGGTAACTAATGGATAAAATATGAATAAAGATTAAACTACAAAGGCTAAAAAGGATTATTTAGAGCACTTCCATTATGCAGAGTCCTGACATTAATATTTAGACACTCATGAACACTTACATAATCGCAGCTTATTTTTAATGGTCTACTATCTTGCTTTGTTAACAGGCTGACAAAATGTAATTTAGGACTATAAGCTGTGAGCCCCACATGGAGAAGAAAAACCTATAATTCACATCATGCTCTGGCTTTTAAGACTTAGGAGATGATGGCGATTGTATGGCAGAATGCAGCTTGCAGGGCAATATTCATTTACATGCCATTTGAGACCCTCAGGCTACACGAAGTACTGCAGAGTGCATAAAAAAAAAGGAAGAAAAGAAGCTGGTTTAGTTACAATTGAACTGACATGATGGCAAATTAATTCATAAGGTAAAGGGAAGAAAAGAAGCCCCAGTTCCATCAGCGTGGCTGCGTACCCACTGACTCGGGCACATCTCTGACTTCATTTTGCATCATTAATTCATCACTCCAGATTTTCTGTCCTTGCCTTGGTATAAAACTGCAGGAAGGGGGCAAAGCATCATATCAATGTTTCCCAGGCAAGTCAAGAGGAGCCAAAAGTAAAAAATAAAAGGTTTTGTGTATACTAGGAAATCAAGGTTATTAGTTAACATTTGTCTTCTCCTCATCCAGCCTGAAGTTAATAATTATTAAGCCTGTTTTGAGAAAGGCAGGGCTGGGGCTTGACCTGTGTTAAGCACAGATGTCACCAGTAATTAGTCAGGACTGTACCTGACATGCTCTCTGGCGACTGAGTGTGGGTGACAAGCTGCGAAGGTGCAGCTGCAGCACCTGAGTGACTGATCTACCTCTAATTTGCATTGCTGCAGCTATTTTCCGCTTGGAGGCACCCGTTAATGTCGTTAGCGGTTTCCTGAGGGAGACCCCCTGACACACTGTATGTGCTTGGGCTCTGAAGTGTGAAGGCAAAGTGTTGCTCCTGCTACCCATGCTCAGGGTGCAAGGAGCCAGGCACACAGGGCTGAGGACACCTAGGCCTGGATGCTGCTGCAAAGAGAAGAGCCCTGACCACCCTGGGGTGAGAGCTGATGCTGCTGCTGGTCCTGGAGCATGTCTGGAGGGTGACTGGAGGGACATGTCACCTCCCTCTTGGTTAGTCCCCTCAGGAGCCAGTGGCCAGTGGGGATCCCACCTCTTTGCTTGCCATGGTTTGTCCTGTTTGTCTCCAATTTCATGGCCACATGCTTTGGCCTTGAACTTATAGGCATAAAAAATATGTGTTTATATTCCCAGTCTAGCAAAGGTTGGCTCTATTCAGGGATTAGAAGCAAGAGAGAGTGAATATAAAAGTAAAATTAAGACAGAAGATATGACTGCACTTTATGCACGGTCAATATATCTGCCATCAAAGTCAGGTCTATTGCTGCACCATGTTTTCAACCTCCCTCTCAACTAAACTGCCAGTGGAGATTCACGGTGGCATGTAGGTTTGGCTTTTGGATAACATCTCTGGGGGAGACCTCAGACATTGCTCCTCTCATCCTCCTCCTGGAGCTTCTCAGGGAACAGAGCAAGGCTCTGGTTCAGTACCAGCCTCTCCTTAGCCAAGCCCCAGAGCCTGGGTTGCTGGGACAGCCTCTGCTGTACAGACCATCACCAGTGGCCAGCACTTTCTACTTCTCATCCCATTTCATGAGTGTTCTCAATTTGTTTTATGTTGGCTTTGCAAGAACTGCTTTAGATGACATCTTCACCCACTGTGACTGGTTCCAAGGAGGTCACAGGCATGATTACAAGTCCTCTGTGTGATCTCCTAGGCATAGGTTTCCTGAGCCTGGCTGAGGCTTGACTGCATCCTTCCTTTGCTGGAGCCTTTCTTAGGAAAAGAGCCCTCTAAAAGGTGTTCTGTGGGCCCACAGCTTTGCCAAATCAATAACTGAGAAGGTATAGCCTATCTCCATAGGTAAAAGAGGCCTGCTAACAGTTGTGGCATGCTGAAGATGGAGGGTATTTACCTCAGTGTCCAGGTGAATTGGGGGGGGATTCAGGAAAATCTTAGTGGATTAGTCTGAAAGAGGGATGGGCACCCATGCGGCTGCTGGAGAATACCCTTCCCCTGAAGATATACTTGAGATTTTCCTAAGATTAAATCACTTGGGTCATCCTAAACCTTGCCTAAGGGTCATTCAGGCAGTCAGCCCAAGGGTTTGCTTTTGAGAGATGATGTGAGTTGCCAGGCTGCCTCCCTCAGCTCCCGCTGCCAGCAGGTAACATGGGCATCTCCTAAAGGACTGACCATCCCTCTGATCCACCACTGCTACAGAGAAGACCGTGGGCTGATGGCTCTTTGGTGGTGTTAATGCAATAGTGTGTGGTGTAACTACGTGGGTCTCAACATGTCACTGCATTAGTGTATAAAAATGGCTGTGAGAAAAAAACACTTCAGCTCTGACAATTATAATTTATTTCTTCAGTCCTCATTATAAAGATAAAATCTACCTCTCCCGCTTCTTCTGATCTTCATCTTTTCTGAAACTACCTGTGTCTTGAAGACATTTGTAATAGGGAGCTGGAAGTCCCAGGTTTAACCTGTGACAGGCAAAGGAAATCGTTCAATGTAGAATTAACTTTACAGAAGATAGGCATTACCCCAGCCCTGCAGCCAGAGCAGGCACCCCCATGGCTCTGTCAGAAAAGAGGCATCAGTCAGAAAAGTCTGGGGAGCCTGAATTGGGATTGCACACAGAAATGGCACCAAGTGGTACACACTGAGAGCTGTAGGAAACAGAAGGGACAGAACAGGTTCTCCACAGATCAAGGACATTGCGAAGAGCATGACATGAGCCTGGCGGGTGGCTGTTGTGTGTCTGCTCAGAGGGTTGCTGGCTTGAAGCAACAGAGAATGATGCAAGACAGAATGAACAAATCATCAGCTGGAAAGAAGATGGACATCTCCTGCACTGAAGATTGAGAAAGTGCTTGGGGGACCTTCCTCAGACTGTATGAGGATGTCACCTTGGGTGGGCAAAGTGTCAACTTCTGCAGACACCAAGAGGGGGAGGAAATGCTGCTGAGACAGCCACTTTGCTTGAGAAGGCTTCAGAGACAACCATGGTCGCTGGTGCCCTTGTGCTTGGGAGCATGATGCGATGTGACATTACAGAACTGAGCTAATGAACTCCCTCCCCGGTGACAGCAGGGGAACCTTGCAGGTCCAAGCCATGGCAGAGGGCTGTGGATGGCAGCCAACGCTGCCGCAGAACTGGGGCAGCTGCTGCCTGCCCTTGGACCAGGAGCCTGAATCACACCAGAAATGCTGATGTTGAGGAGGAAGAGGTAAGAAACTCCTGAGCCTGCACTGACACCTTGGGCAAATACGGCAAATTATAAGGTTTTTCATATGTGCTAGGACTTCTATTGTGCTAACAGCAATGTTAGTGGTCTTTTGGTTAGACTGGGAAGGGCAAGAAAGACGTTGGTGACAGCTCTACAAGAGTTATGCCAGAGTTAGTTCCTGTCTTGTGCAGTGGCCTGTGTTAGCCCTTGTTAAGTAGTTATGACTCAGACTCAGCAGAAGTAGATCTCTGCCAGTTCTGTTGCTAAAAGAGGTTTCTGAGCAACACCTCTACAACCTGCCTATATTTTTATATATGTAAATACATAAATGTATCACTCCAGCTCAGCACAAACTATGCAAAAGTCACAGGTAGAGCTTCAACAGAGTTGGAAAAGGGATGTGACAAGAGATACTGAGGATTCCACCCATTTTCCACGGGCTCTTAGGAAGCTGTTTGTCGGCGCTGTTTGTGAAGACAAGCTTGTTCATTAAAAACTTGATGCTGCTGCTAATGGGTAAAACTAAAATTTCTTTCCAATCTACTGATGTCCCAAGAAGCAACACGGGTTAGCTGATGTAGGGAGGTTTTAACATGACAGTATCCTGTACTCTCTTGATAAATTCAGCTGAGGAATCATCTAAGCAACACTGTACAAAATTATACATATTCCTGTTACTGAACATTTCTGTTGCTTGGGTAGTATTAAACAGGAGAATTGTTTAGGTTTTGTAAGGAAACAGTTATGAAAAACATCAAAAAACTTGCTACAACTCTTTTCCTGTGATTCTCAAGGGCTCTTGAAATCCATAGTAAATAATAATATTTATTAATAATATTTAACATTTACCACATGGTAAATAATAGCAATGTTAGGCATGCTGTTCAATAATGTTCTATTGCTGCTTTGAATTCTTGTAACATAGCATGCTGCCAGAGCTTTGAAGTAACATAATTTTAAAGAAATGTCTGCTAGTGCCATGGATGGAGGCTTTGCTGTGCAGGTTTGTACCAAAGCCAGCAGATGCCAATGGAAACAACCCCATATGCTGGCTAATGGACTTTGGCACTGCCAAAGCATGGCTGGCCATGGCTTTGGTCAGAGCAAAAACTAATTCTGACCTGGTAGCAGGTATTGGACGGTGTCATTTACTTAATTTCTCTTTTTGTCTCCATATTCTTGATGCAAGGTAGTCCATTAAATATCAGATGATAAATCAAAGATTTGCAAATGCTGTGTGCTGCAGAGAGACTTCTGCTCATTTCCTGTGTGAAACTGTTTATTTATTTCCTACAAAACCTGTAGACTGGAAATTTGGGCTTTTAAATTGAACATAATTCTTCCAACACAGCAGGATAGCCATCATATTCCATACAAAACCATCTGTAGTAATAAAAATACAACATAAAACCCAGACCTCACAATGAAAAAGTCCTCTTCTTTTCATTTTTTAAACCTTCTTCTTCTCAATAGTGACAGTCTTCACTTTCTTCTTGCTTACTGGTACTGCGAGCCCAGAAGGATCTACCACATTGCTTTAATTTTCTCCTTAGAGTATGAAAAAAAATTCACTACTGGAGATACATTGTTATCAACCTGCCAAAGAAGAACTTTTCCGTGATATGATGGCTGCTGCTGTCTTCTGTCAATCTGAATTTTTAACATCTCACATTATGATGGACTAAGCACCAAAGGATGGGGATTATTTTGGGAAGATGAAGAGTAAAAGGTTTCAAGGATATTTGGTTTTAAATATTTCTTTCTTTTCAGCTCCCAGGCCACAGGGCAGCGTGAGGAGCAAGGAAGCCCCTGTATGACTTGTCCCCACTGTGGACTGAAGAGCAGCCCAAGCGACCGCTCAAAAGTGAGAGCCCGCACTGTTCACAGGCAGCCTGAACGCCTACAACCTCGTTCCTCCTAAGGTCCTGAACCCAGCTGTGACATCCCCACAGCACAGGCTCAAAGCTTCAATGTCAATGGGAAGTGAGTCTTCTTTGGGGAATAAAAAACTTGGGTTTGGGTGCATGAACATCCTCTGAGTCTAATTCTTTAGGCTTCTGGTAGGCAATTTTGCCTTGGATTTCATGAGGAATTTGTCTTGATGCTCTCTGGGTCATTTCCTTGGCTTTACCCACCAGCATCAGGACTGTGGCTAGAGGCAAACTGATTGTCTGACATCCTTGCAAATGAAGTACAAAGTCATTTCAAATACAGTTGAGAGAACGTCTTCAGGCTCATGTGAACAGCCACCTTTCAATGCTAAATGATTCTAGCTCCAGATCTTTTTCTTGAAAATAAACACACAGAATCCCATAAAATCAGTTGAGAAGATTGAACTCATAGTTGCTGTTCATAATAAATGATCAATCTAATGAAGAAAATTTTAGCATTAGCTCTATTTTAATTATGAAAAAATAAAATGAGATCAAAGAAGAGAATGGAATGACAGAAATTACAGGGTTGGATTTTCCTCTCCTTAGCACAGACATGCAGTCTCACCTGGGTGTGAGTGCAGTATCAATAAGAGGAAAGCCTAACTTACAGATTTGGGTTCAACCAAACCCGGGACTGCTGCAATCAGCAGGACATTGCCATTCACTTCAGGATGTGTAGACTCTGACTTTTAGATGTACATTTTCCTTTAAAGTAATTGCATGCCAGTTAATTGTTCGTGTGTGTTTGTATGTGTATGTGGACCAGATGCACAGATTTGTGGACCCCAGAGAATTTCAGTGCTTTCAAAGGATGTGATGTAAAATTCTGTACACTATATTTATTTCTTCCCATGCAACTGTGTACAATCAGTTCTAATAGGAACTAGACACTTCCTGCACGTCTGTTTTTTAATGGAATCTGCTAAGTTTTATAAGGGCCATATTTAGCTGTACATCCTCTCAACTGTTAACTGTATTATCCTTTTAAGGAAGTCATTAACTGTTCACTAAACACTCTTCCTATAGTGGTTTTACAATGCATGCACATTGAAATGTGGTTCTCCGTGGGCTAAATAGCTGTTCATAGTAAAAGAATCAGTGTGTATGTACGTGACTAGAATAAATGAGGAGAACCTCTAAAATATGTGGCATGATTAGCAAATAATTTCTTCTTGTCTTTCCTCCAACAGCTCCTAACACAAACTTCATATATTTAAACGATTTCCTTTTTCTTACAACTGATCCTGGGACTATTGCTCATGTTGCCCAGAAATTATATTTTCAGTTACATTTTTGTTTCAGCTTGAAGGAGAGAAATTATTTTCACATCCTGACTGGTTCAGCATTTGCAGCTGAAACTGTTTTCTTCCTTGCGTCATTCTGGACTAGCTCCTACATTTCATCTCACACTGTTCTGTTTTGCTTTCCATGTACAAAGTGGAACCATCAACTTTCAGCCTAAAAGGTCTATTTTAAGGTGAAGGGGAAATAAAATGAGGAAGATCATTAAGTGAAGTCTCCATGAAGTTCACTGCATTTCCTCTTTATGAAAACAAACTGGAGGCTGCCCCTGACAAATATAAGGTTTGTTTTAATGTAACTGTACAGTAAAGATCTTAATCCTTGAACCTGTCACAGTCCTGCTCTGTGAAGTCTGCATAGAGTTTACATGGGAGTTGTAAATCAGAAAGATACAGCACCAAAATAAACAGTCTGTGATTCCTATGGGATAATGGTATTGTACTCTGACAAGCTGCAGGTTTGTTTTTTGCTGTACCTCGTATGCACTTGAATAATGAAATGGCAAGAAATTAGACACTGCATTGCTTTCTTCACATACTTGCATCTTCTCCTTTTTGAAATGACCCCCCCCCCTCCCCCGGCAATTCTTGTTTTCCAATGTATATGTTTTCTTCCAGTGGTTTATGGTTCTTTCTTCCCCTAACCAAGACTGGTGGAAGTATGTGAGCAGGTGCCCAAATAATTTCAGACATTCCCATGTCAAGAAAACTTCCCTTTCTGACTCTGTGGGACTCTGCAGCCCCTGGAGGTGGGATGAAACCTTGACAATGTGTGTGCTCAGAACAGGCTAGTAACGAGCCTTTGGGAGGTATTCACATGTGTCTACATATGGAGGAGAAAAAGAAAAGAAACATGAGCAACATCAGTTAGACCAACCCAGTGGGTACTTACAGTCAGTGCCAGGGTTTCTTGGCTTATCCCAAGACACTGGTGGCATTGTGAACTTCAGCCTGACTTGTGATTGCTCTGATGTGCTCTGTCCAGTGGAAGGGATGGGGGAGTGGGAAGGAGGAGGTAGGTCTTGTGTTCAGTACACCTTGTGTGCTTTCAGGCTCTGTGAAGCCACGGGGCCACACCACATCCTTCTTCCCAAAACTGCAAATCCCAGGAGTCTGATAACTGGGAAAATGCAGAGGGAAACATGGAGAAACTTCTTAGGGAGTTTTCCCTTCATCTGCATTTTTAGGAGGTGTGACCAAGCTTTCAAGGTTGTTAGCCTAACATTTGGCATCCATTTAAAAAATATTTGTTTTCAATGTCCACATAAACAGGATCATCTTTTTTTGCCTCCCTTCTGAAAGAAAAACAAGTATTGACTAATATGTTTCTAAGAAGCTAACAGAGAGTGAGAGTGTGTACAAAGTTGTATGTGTCTGCTCCCCGTAAAGCTCTGCTGTGCTCAGGTGTTTGTAAAACTTGGTCCTTTATGAATGAAAACAAGAGAAATTTGTTGAACTCAACATGCCTCAAAACAAAGATTCCTGGAGGAATAATGTAAGAACAATGAAAAGAAAATATTTCAATTTTTACAGAAAGTAATGGGAAAAACTACTTTTCAAAAAAATCCCCAACCTGCTTTTCTAGAAATAGTCAGAGCTTAATTTTTCAAAAATTCTCCTACATTTTGTCTTGCTGTCCAGGGACTACATCCCTCGATGGAGCAAGGAAAATGTCAGGATGGCAATGTGTGCAGCAGACACAATCTGAGTCACGCAGAAGAGCTGTCATCTGCACGTTAGGCTTTCAGAGGGATCCCAGAGGCCTCATTCGCAGCTTGGACCCCACCGAATAAGGCCCTGTGTAAAGTCCCTGAGACATGCACAGCCAATTTACTTTTAAGAGCAGAACTATACAAGTCGTTATTATTATACAATAGGAAATGGATGCAGAAGGTACGGTTTTGATTAAGAAGCAGTTTACCTCTATTACATGCAGGAATAAATGATTGTGCAGAGTGGGGCAATGGGGAAAACAGTATTTCTGATGGAGAACTGCAGTCTAAAAGCCAAAATCTAGTGTTTGGGGTAAAGGCAGATCCCTGCACTGTGGAGCTGGTGGAGAAACTGCTGCACACTGACTCTTGGGAGTTGAAGAGAATCAGACCGCCTTGCTGGGGGCTCCTGGACCAAAGGCTTCTGACGATACTCCTCACCAGACCCCTGGGGAAGTGGCAGGCTTGGTTACAAGAGAGGAAACAAAACATAACTTTTTGTGATGGAGGAATGTCACCAAGAGACTTTTGCAATTTGTCCTGGGACCTACTATTCAATAGGCTCATAAATGACCTAGACAAAGAGGTGGGCAACAAGATGAGAACATTTTCTGGTGATAGCAAGCATTCAGGATAGCAAGGCACCCTGCATTCCCCAGGGTGAAGTTATAAAGTTCAACCTGATGCATAAAACACATCAGATAAACTCCTGAACATGTATCTCCTAGTGGCAATGCTGGTAGCTCTAGACTGCCAATGGTGTGTTGTACGTATAACTACACTGTAAATAGATTTATTTCAATTTATCTTTTAATTAAATTCGAGTCTGTAAACTGCAAAAAACAAACACTTCCTGGGGACTCATAAGAGCTGTGCCGGATGGAATGACGTTCTTCAGCTTTGAATCAGATCTTGCAGCTAGTGAGAAAGTATGATTAAGAAAGACTAAAACATCTGGAAAGCAGCTGATGATGATGTCCTCCCAGGGGACATAATCAAAATATCCTCAAAGAATATTTTTGTTGCAGAAGCAAGGCCAGTGTTGCACACAGAGAAGTAATTTTTCTTGGGAAAATAAAAAAGTGTCCTTGTCCAAAAGGCTTTTTTTTCCTCTACGCATTAAAATTTAGAAAAAAAAATGGAAACGGTAATTCCTCCTTTTTCGGACAATGAAAATAAATGCTTACTAATATCTCCATATTTAGACAGGCCAGCATACTTGGGGGATATAGTCACTCATTTGGTATCAAGGGCTCCTTTGTTTGCAGAAGCAAAAATAGCATTTGAACAACCCTCGTGGACACTTCTGCCTTCAAGCGTAACGTGGCTGTAATACAAAATTGCAGTGATTCAAACCCCCTTTGAAATCAATGTCAAGATCCAGCTCTTTAAAAAGTTGCTGGAGAGGCCGACTCTGGTCGGGTTTGCAGGGTGTTTAGGTGAATGTCAGCCAAGTCCCCTCTGGTTCATCCCCAGAGCTGTGCTTCTGGGCTGTGCAGCAGCTCAGGCGATGGCCAGCAACCTTCTGGCAGGACAGCCCTCATTAGCCTTGCTTCTTAATTGGACAGAGAGATAGCTGCACGTTGAAGTTCCTTTCCACAAAGGACGAGGGAACTGCCGCTGTCATCTTTAAGACCTGAATTCATTTCCTCCCTGGCAGAGCCAGTCTTGCTCTCGTTTGGTGACACAGAGCTCGGCTCTGCCCTCCATCGCCATGTGCTGCATGGGACGGCGCAGAGCCAGGCACGTCAGACTCCAGCACAGCTCAGCCCAGGATGATGAGCAGAAGCAGTGGATGCTTGAAGGAGACCTGGGGCAGTCTCTTGGCTGGTCCCCTGCCATCCTGACAGAGCCATGTCCTTTCCCGCCCACTCTTGGGGGTGCCTTGTCTTCTCCCTGCAGGGTATAGGCATCCCCTCCAAGATGCTCCACCTTTTGCAGCATTTAGCCATCCATGTTATCTTCAGATACCGTGATGTATCAGGGGAGAAGCAATACTCCTAGAGCTCAGTCTGCTCAAGTTTTCCTCGAAGACCTGCTCTGAGAAAGTGAAGATTTGATAGTGATGAGTTGTAGTAAATGCCTCACATCAGGAACAGCACTGGACAGCTTGAGAATTAAGAGACTGAAAGCCCTATATTTAAAAAGGGAGCAGAGAGAAAACAATCTAGGTAATCCCCAGACTATTTCCCTAACCCCCATAAAGTCCAGTTCTGGAAGGCTCTGCACAATTTAAAATCCATTTTGTGGTGAAAGGTATTTACGAGCACGGAGGTAACTGGAAAATGGGATAAAATGGTAGATATAGAGATTTTTCTTTAATAAGGAGCCGATGGTATGGATGATGGAAATTTTATGTATCACAGATCTCATCTGTCTGGACTTCAGTGAACCAAGTGATGGGAGGACACAAGGGGAATTATTTGTTGAAATGAGGAAGAGGGGATCCCAATGAGAAATCTCAATGAGAAAGAAAAAGAAATAGGTAATGGGAAAGTATGAATGGTGAATTAAGAGATTAGAGTGAGAACTGTTTGGGGTTTTTTTTAATATCTTCATAAATAGTTTTAACACAAAACACAGAAGTGGCTTAGAAAAGTCTGGTTGTCACATAGAGCTCCAGAATATTGCCAGGTTGGAATGGGATATTGGATGGGGAGAATGAGGTGACTCTTCTGAAGGCACAAGTAACAGATGGGACTTAAAGAAGTGGAATGAAAAGTGGGAATTCAGGATTTCAGGAATAACGAATGAGGATTCCTACAATAACCCAGGAACTAGAAGAAATAGAGGAAGGGAAAGATGTAGGTGCTTCAGTTATTGTCAGGCTATAAATCACCAGTGCAATGTAACAGACAGTGCAGTAAGTAGTGAGACACTTCCAGTAAGAATGGGAACTGTTGACACTATTTTTCAAGCCTCTGGTAAGATGTAACCCAGAGGTACATGTTCAATTCTGACCACCAGTAGTTGGAAAGGATGAACTAAGTCTGGAAAAAGTGCAAGGAGCAGCAGGCCATGTCTAACTTGTCCAAACCAGGAGGACTTCAGTTCCTGGCCTCAGTGCATGTGCCAGGCACATCCTCACCCACGGCAAGGCAGGGGCTGGCTCCACACACCCCTCTTGTCCCCGCTGCAGGTTTTGGAGCGGTGAAACCTAGGAGCACAGTCAGGAGAGATGCTGCACAGCTGGGCAGCTCCTTAACTTGGGTAATTAGGGGAATGACACCTCAAGAGCTTCCTGAAGAGCTTTCCCAACCCTCTGGCTTTTCTGGCTGTCCCAGTCTCCTCTTACTAAACCAGACCACATGGGGCTGGCTCCTCCAGCCTACCAAAGCAAGGCCTGGGCAGCTGCTGTCTGTAAGTCCTTTTCTATCTATCCAAGGACATGGAGGCTGTGGGGTCAGCTTCCTAGTCAGGGCAGTTGGGGCAAAAGAAGATGATGAGTTTTAAGATGGAGCTTGATCCATCCAGTAAAGGACTTTAATGAGTTGTTGGACTACTTCTCAGTGACCTGGGAGCCCCAAGTTCCTAGGAAGCTATAGGCTCCATTTTTTTTTTCATCCATACAGTACCAGCTGTGCTCCAAAGGACTTCTGGCAGCATCAAACAGCTGACTCCTGGAGTGTTGTGCAGACCTACATAAATGCTGGCCAGTACTGTTCTGAGATATTAACCGTTGATGATGGCATTTAGTCAATCATTGCCTGCACTATGAAAGCAAAAGGTTCCTTCTTATTCCTGAACATGAGTATTGCCTAGTTCTGTTCTATTTCTAAGATATTTTTCTCCACTTTTATACATTTCCAAGGAGAGAGCTGGTGAATCAAATGGATTTAAAACAACATTTTTTCAGCATGATATTTTTCCAATATGTCTTGTGGGTAGCAGTTGCTGTTACCAGCCTCTTGTGCCTGCCTCCCTGGGATTCATTTTTCCCCTCATAGTATTAATTTAATAAAATCCTGCCATTACCTGCAGTGTTTCTGAGGTGAGTCAAGTCATTTTGGTGGGATCTCAGAAGCAGGCATGCTCAGCTGCAGCAATTTCTGGCACATGACAAGTACCACATTCCAACTTGCCAGCAGCAATTAGCTTCACAGTGTGAAGTTAGCCTCCATAACAAGGTAAGGGAAGTGAGAAAATGGCAAGGAAATGGGAGAGTTGCAGTCCAAAATTTTGGGTAGTCAGAGCCATCCGAGATCCCACACTGTGAAGGTTGGCTGAGATATCTATTAGTATGGCTGCATGACTCAATGCTTTGGTCCCTTTTCACAGCCCCATGCAGCTGTACTGAAGTCAGGGACAGTCCACATGGCTTCAGTTACTTGGAGTTTCAGGATTTTTGCCTGAGTCTCAAACAGTTACCAGAATGTAATGGGAAATGCGATCACAAGGAGTCCGGACTTTGTAGCTTTCCTATTTAGTTAATAAGCCCGTTTATTTAGACTTAGCAATTTCCTGTGGTCTACAGTGTATTTCCAGAGAGGAAACTCAAGTGCTGCTGTACAACTGCTGTCTATAAGTACCACCAAAGAAAGACAATATACAAGCCACTTTCATTTATTTCACAATTCGGAAGTAATCACCCTCCTTTGTAGTCATGTGTCTTTTACTCAAAGCTCTCTGTGTACTTCCCCTTAACACAAAGTCACATTCTGCTGCTAAAATTAATGCTTTCTAGATACTGATCTCATGCCAGAAGACCTGGTAACACCACTAACTCAGAGCCACCCACATCCATTGCTCTCCCCAGCCAACATCTTTCCAGAAGGAGTCAAACCTGCCCCTGGCTGCAATCTGGCCTAGCAGAGTCCATTCCCCAGCACCCTACACATGGCTCCTAATCAGCTGCTTTGCCTCCAGCTCCTTAGTGCTGCACTCGCTCTGTTGTATTCCACATACAGGTACCGAAAAGAAGAATTGACTCAGCCTGTACAGTCAAGCTGGGTGTAGGACTGACGGCCTCTTGATTTCCAACCATGAGTTAAATTCCCATCTGGCACTACAGTGACATTTATGAAAAACAATAACAAACTCTCAAAACTGTGTAGCATCCTGTTGCTGTCCAAAACAATCCACTTACGAAGAAGATGCATCATCACTCAACACTACAAAAATAAATAGAAGAGGAAAATCAAGTGGGGTACATTACAACTGGTTGCCAGCTCCAGGCAGCTCACGCTGTGCCATCAGACCCTCTCAGAGTTCATCCCTATAACACCAATTAAATCAATTGTCAGTAATCTGGCTAAAGATGGCCCATGGGGCCAAGTTAAAACAGAGGAAAAAATCATAGCAATAAAGGAAAGTGAATCCAAGATAATATGCATAACAACAAACAGTAAGACACCTGGCTCCTCTTTTCAGCACCATTAACGGTTATTATATTTCTATGTGATCATTACAGGTGTGTGTGCAGAATGCATCAAATAGTTGTAATCCAAGTTCTTGCAGAAGGTTTCCGCTGTGAATGCAGGCACTGGTGAGAGTAACCCAAAATGCTGTGCTGTCCTCCTGCGCTGCTGGTCCCACATGAGCCTACGCCCTCCAAAGCACCGGGTGGTTTGGCTTGAGTAAGTCTGGGAAGGGATCTGGAAAACATGTTCACAAAGATGTTATTTAAGGGACAGAAATCCTACCAGCAAATTTGTGGTCAGATTTTATTGTAAAATGTCTATTTATTGTTTACCCAGAAAATTGACTAATTAACAGTTCTTCTTATAGCCACAGCAACTGAAAGTATTTATACTGTCCAGGGTATGCACAGTGACTCTGAAGACAAGCTACAGTCTGCATTTCTAGCCAAGACTCTTCACTGAAGTCCTTTGCCAATGGGGTTTTTGGAGTGAAACAATCTCTCTGTTCTTCCTTTGGAAAGTCTATCTTATAAGCCCTCAAAATCCCATATCCTCTCCTCTTTTCCCTCTTGTTCCCACATTGTGTCTGCACATGCTGCCACCAGGACTGGTGGTCCCTTGCCTGTGACTGTCAGTGATGACGGGGGACTGATGGGAGCAAGTGGAGCAGTCGCCAGCTGATGGGAAAAATATTGCCCACGTCCAAGCACCTGAGGCCGGCCCAGCCATACTCATGACTTTATAAACAAACAAGATGCCTAATTCAGGTTCGTTATCAGTAGGGTAGGAGCAGTTTAGTCACCTAGAAACTTCAGCGGGCTGATGGGAATGACACCCAGCCCAGCAGGTCCTGCCTCCATCCATCGCGGCAGCCGCAGACAGCATGTGCTCGCCCGCAGTGGCTGGTATGGCTCAGAGCTGGGGATAAGCAAGCACGCCAGTGGCCTAGAAATTGGAGAAATATTGACAGATGGATGGACTTTAATTTGTGCAGGCAAACTCTTATGTCGCTGTATTGAGGGTGATTGTGTACTGTTCCCGCTTTTCCAGTTAGTCTAAGGTCATTTCACTGGAAAGTGCTTGTTTTCTCACGTGTGGTTTTTTGGGGTTTTCTTTGAAGCATGGACTGGGGGTGACTTTTAACTGGCTTTTAAGGTTTCCCAAAGGGAGCTCCATGGGCGGAGAGTCCAAAGGCTATTGAGCAGGACTGTACGGATGCTGTTTTATACACATGTGGTGTTAGCAATGGTATCCCACCACACACAACAGAGCAGGCTGTCTTTCATCTGCCCTTCCAAGCCATCACAGCATTTTATTTCTGCTTTTAGCCAAGGAAAAGACTGGAATAGTTTGTCCTGAGAGCAGACGGTGAGCCTGGAAGCTGGACTATGGATCTAAACCTAAAGCTTCATTTGGTGCAGAAGTCCAACCAAAAGGAAAGTGGCATTAGAAGAAATTTGTCCTGATACTATCATTGCTGTCTCCTTTTCATCTCAGGCTAAGGGTTTGTATTTAAGCTAACTCTACATTTTGAACTGGCTTTTTGATTTAACAGGGTTGGCAGGGGAGGGAAAAACTGTCATAAATTGGTTTCCCATCCATTTTTTTTTTAATGAAACAAGCTCTGGAGGAAACTGTTTTACAAATAAAAAATAATCTCCAATGAAATTAGGAGACGCATCTAGTCTCAGTTTCACAATGATTTCTGGAGCAGTCACTCACACAGATAAAAATATGGGTGTAAAATGCTGGAGAGAATCTGGTTCTGGAAAACTTCATCTAACATATGTCACGAAAAGTATGTTTATATTAGGAATGCTAAATACATGTATTTTTTTTATATATATTTACATATATATAAAATTTTCAGGCCAATATTAATGCCCAGAATGTTAAAAAGTGGCTCACTGTGTCCATTTTATGCAACAGAAAATCTGACCAGAGATTGCTGCCAGCTTCCTCAAGCTGAAATCACCTTCTCTCTGTTTGCAAATGCCTTGGGAGACATTACTTGAGAAGAGAAGACGTGAAGCAAAACCCGGCTTGTAAGACGTTAGCATGTGTTTGCTCCAGAAGAGAAACTACAATGACAATTAGATTTGGCCATTGACAATAGAGCAGCTAATCACTGAAGCTAAAATCAGATTACCTGAAATGAAAGTCTGTTGCCTGGCTGCAGTCGAGTTTCAGATGTTCTCATTGTAAGTGTACCGAGAGGAATTGCAATCCTGTTATCCAAACAAGGACCAAAAGCCCAAATCAAATGCCAGACAGATTAAACAGTGACTTCCCATATTCCTTCCACCACACGCGCCAGTCTCGCTGCTGAGCCCAGAGCTGGGCACTACCCCTCCTCAGACGCCTCCTGCTGGGTGCTGCCTTCGGCTCTCCACCAGCAGCATCTAAGTCAATTCACAGCACCCAACCTTCAGGTCCAGTTTGAAAGACGATGTAGATGTAAACCAAAAAGTCTCGGTATCTTGGTCTCTGGAGCTTTTCCACTCTCTGCATTCACAAGTTGGTTGCAGGATTGCACTTAAAATTCGACAACAAATTTTATCCTCTGCTGGACACCTGAGCCACGGTCAGAGGCGGTGTAATATCATGTTGTCAAACATTTGGGCTCCTTGGTATTTTTGCAAATTTGCTCATATTCAGCAGAAGTTTGCAGAAGGGTTTGACTGAAAGGTCAGTGAAAGAATATCTGCATATTGTAAATCTAATAATCAGGAGAGCTGCAATTTGTTTAAATTTAGGAAAAAGCCAAAGTAAACTCTTTAAAGAAATTGCTCATATATTTGAGGCTAGCAGTGGGGTAATAAAAATAGAAATTATGTACATAGGACCTATTGTGGTATAGAAACTTAACCTCAACATATTGATTGAGGCAGTTCTTGTCCCTGAATTAATATATGCCTATGAGTGAGTATTTGTTTTAGGAAAGTTAAATAGAAAGGCCATGAATAAATATAAAGGCTGAGATGAAATAGCCATCTGGACTACATTAGGCCAAAATGCGTAATTGAAGCTAAGAGAGCGTACATCCTTTGATCCAGTCACGCACAACTGAAATGAAAGTAAATGGGCAATTCCTCTTATCTAATCATTGGAGAAGAGTTTGCAGCACATGTGAGTGAGAAGGACCACTGGATGGCTGCAGCTGGGGCCACCTCTGCAGCACAAGAACCCCAAATGTGCCAGCCACAGGTATCCTCATGCTGCCTGCTATGTCAGGGCCAGGACTTCAGTGTAAGCCCTAGCTGGGCTTATGTTTAAACTGCTAAAACCACACATCCAGCCTCCGCACCTCTGCCATTTCCACAGAATTAGCAGCAGAGCCATATGTCAGGGCAAGCTTGAGCTCAGCTCTTTGTGTAGCTGGAAGAGAGTGACTTCACAGTGCCCTGCTCTGTCACAGCAGGAACACCGGTGCAGCGAGCCAGGGCAGGCAGCCGACCAAGAAAACACTGGTCCCTTTTAATCCATATTGGTCTTGCAAGCAATGGCACAGAGAGGGGACATGTGTTGTCGTCCCTCTGCCTTGAAGGGTCCTCCATTTGATTAAAGGTGAGGACATGGGGATGGGATTGCCAGAAACTGCTAACAGGAGTGAAAGCCCATACTTCTAGAATCTGAATTCTACCCCAGCCTTTGTACCCAGGGCTGCCTTGGGGCTGGCGCTGGTGTTCACAGGGTGTGCAGCCGTACTTAACACTGAGGCAAAAGAGCAGGCAGAATTGATGTCTTCTGAATAGCTTTGTAACCTACTATTGAAATCCCAGCCAGCTCTTAAACAACCTAAAGACTAATCAGAAACTGCTTCAGCAAGCTCTGCTTTCCTGAGCACCACCATCTCCTCATCCAGGCAATACGCTGCCCATCATCAAATCAAACCAAAGCCTGGAGTGAGTGGCTCTGCCTCCTGGCCCCTTGATCTCTTGGTCAAAGGTGTCAGCCAGCCATGACTGTCAGCCAGGTCTGCAAACAGCCCTGGTCCTAGGTCAGTAGGCTTGTGCTGGCAGAAAGCTAGTGTGTAAACCAAAGAACACCAGAAACTTTTCCCTGGTGTAGCTGATTTGGCTCATGTTCATGATACTAGCCTAGTAGACCACTGAGATTTTCCAGTAGAGTACCAATATCAGGAGAGCTTCCCTGCCTGAACAAAGGTATGCCTGGAGAGACACTCTCAGATTAGACTTCTCCTCCAGCTTTCCAGCTGAGCCCCTCATGCCTGTGGTGCTTTTGAAAATGGTGCCCTAGCCCTGACAAGGATCCTAAAGATGCTCTGTTCAACTGAGCCTCAAGGGTTGACCTCCTGAAGTCTTAAAATGATGATACAAACCCCTCCAACATCCCCTGATCATCTCATCTCAAATAGGACTCGTCAAACTAGTAGGTGTGATTCTACCAGCATGGTAAGATCTCCATGCTAAGGGACAATGACATTTGGAGGCATGGGTGTGCTGCTGAATGAGTACCAAGGGGTCTTACAATCAGGGCATAGCATGGGGCCAGGAGACAGAGGCATCTGCTCAAGGCCCAAGCAGGAATAAGCTGCCTGTTGATTTGGGGATGGGCAGCATGTTGCCTGGGCGAGGAGACGGTGGTGCTCAGGAAAGCAGAGATTGCTGAAGGCAGTTTCTGATTAGTTTTTCACTTGCTCAGGAGCTGGCTGGGATTTCAACAGCTGGTTCAACCACAGTGGCCCAAACTGTCTCCTAGCAGAGCCCTGTCTGGAGTGGGGGAAGAAGAAATTCTGTTGAATCCAAGGAAATAATTTTTCAAGACCCTGTTGTCACCTGCCAGCTTCTTGAATAGCTTTTCCATTTCTTCTGTGCTCCTCAGTTCTGTGCCTGTGGTTTAGTCCCGTGTTTAACGTGATGGGTTTGGGAACAGGAAGAATGTAAAGTCAGCTCTTTTGTGTCTAGGACAACAGGCTGGATAATAACCTCAAAACAGCTCTGTGGCCAACAGCATAATATTATCTAATAATTTTTCCTCATTATTTTCCCAGCTCACAGAGCAAGAGAAATGATTTTCAAATCTTTATATATATATATATATACACACATACACACACACACACACACATATATATATGCATTTTCTGACACTGCAACATAAAATATTCAAGTGGAGAGGGAATAATTCCCAAGTTCCATTATTTCCCAGGCTCAAGCAGAAATTTCTTAGAACAGTTTCTCTGACTGACATTATATAGGTCATTTCACAGTTTTTACGGGATAGAGATAATCATTCCAGAAAAAGAAGGAGCCAGTGCCTGCCGATTTTGGGAGAGAGTAGGAAGCTTTTAAAAATTAAATTTTTAAATCCTTGAAAAATTCTTCATGAAGTGAATTCCAGACTGAGGCAGTGGCAAAGCTGGCTGAGTAACTGAGAGATGTGTCTGATATGCCCCCCCTGAAGGCTACCAAAAATTGTACAGTGAGTCCCATGACATGCTGGTCTCGATGGATGCTTTCTGGTAACAACCATCAGTCAAGTGAAGCTAGATGTTTCCTTCCAATTAGGAAAGTCTGTATGCCAGGCCCTTACCTCCAAGCAAAGACACAGCAATACAGGGAGGGCAGCTGGAAAAATGTTATGCCTTTGAATAACAGCTCTGAGTCCTGACAGCTCCCTTATTTAAATCCAATCTCCAAGCTGGCAAAGGACTTGAAACAACTTTTCTGCCATGGGCTGTATCCACCACTGTCCTGTCCATCCTCTCACCGGAGGATATCTTCCCTTTGTGCTCAACTGTTTGGAAGAACATTCTTCTTTTTCCATTTGCATTTCACCAATTTCTTAAAACTTACACAAGAGTTCAAGAGGAAAAGAGGATACCCCATATCCCGGGCACTCACTCTTTCCCACACAGCCTGGCCACCCTCCTGCACTGTCCATCTGCCAAGCAAAACTCTACATTGCAGAGACACAGCAAGGGGAAAGATTTTGCATGAGAAACAGTGAATTTTCGGAGCAAATACTATATTCATATTTGTCAGGAACAAAAAGTACAGTTTATGGCCACGTGCGGCTGAATTTAAATTAGTTTGCACAGCTGAGTTAATCTTTATCCCTGCCGGGGAGGAAGATTTAGATTAAATGGGAAACCCCAGGTCAGATTTCTCCAGGTAGCCCCACACACTCCCTTACTGGCCCTTTCAGTCACACCACAGTAATGTGCCACTGGCCACCTCTGTAACAGGGGCATTTGTAATGAAAACGCCATAGTTCAGGACCAGGGGAAAGAAATACAGCTGAGGACTTTTTCCACCACATTGTTCTCCAGACCTGAATCCAAGCCCACCTGTATTTGCAAACCTACCAGGAAAGCCCTCTGTGCTCTTACTTATCCAGACTTCATTGTGGCTCAATGAAATCCAAAAATACTGTCTGAAAATTAGGTCAGGGTGACCTATCTGAAACAGGAAGGGTGAAGTCAGTGGGTGAGGCAGATCTTTATAATGATAAACAAACACAATTGCTACCTTTTGTCCCATTTCCGAGTCAGTCTCTCAAGGTCTGCAGTTTCTTGTCTGGAGATGTGGCTTCAAGTTCCTGCTCTGTCCCAGCTGTTCACATTTCTGATGGAGCCGGTGTCCTCTTTGGCTGCTCTTAGCTGTATTTATCCAGCACTCACAGCATCACTGCCCACCCCTGGAGGTAGCTGGTTCTATGCTTATTGAACACAAGACCCTGTTTCCTTCCTGCAGACTCTGGGAGTTTTGAAGAATAACTCAAGCCTGACTTGGGGCTCTGTGATAGGACTTCCCATCACTGACATGGTGCTGTGTGTGCTGGACTAGGGAGAGCCTTTCTGCCTGTGACAACAGCTGAGCATGCTGCTCATTGTCACCCTCCCCTCGTGGAGAAGCTGAGGGGAGCCCAGGGGCTCTCTGATGAGGTCCAAACTCTGCAATTTCCTTCACCATTTGGTGAGGACCAGCTGGAGATGCTAAGGGCACACTGTGAGAGCTGATTAGCTGATGTGGGCTCACTAGTGGTCAAACACAGGCTGCCAGAGGAAAGATTAGGGGATAGAAAAGAGGGGGGATACCATATGTCTGGAATTTGTTCTCCTTCCATCCCTGTGCCTGTTGCCCGAGTCGAGTTTGAAGGTTCCGTACGTATACCTGGCCACCAACTGAGAGCAGGAGCGGCATATGGGCTGTGACATCCTGGAGTGCCGGTGGCATGCAAGTTCCACGGCCGTGCAGAAAGAGCAGGTCCCCTGCTTTCTTGGCATGGCTGGCTCCTGCACTCCGGCCCAGCTGGCTCAGGAAAGCAGTGGCAGCTCTGCAAGGAAAAGGCGCTTATGTGGCTGTAGGCTGAGGAACCTGATATAGACGTCCCTGTTGAGTTGGTATGTTTGATGTGGCTGGAGATACAGAGCTGTGATGTTAGTCAAGTGTCATGGGGATAGGTGCCAGCCTTGCATTAAGCAACTCCCCCCCCCAGTGAGAAATTGGGGCTTAAAACAGTTGGATACTCAGATTGTTTGCAGTGTAAGGCAATGTTGTAGTTCATTGTTTGAAACCTAGTAAATCACGAGCATAAATAGGTAACCTGAGTAACTTGGCCTTAGATTCACTTAAATGGATGGATGGATCCATCTCTGGTAAAATTCTCCCAGCTTTGGTGGCCTCCTAGATCAGCAGCTGCACACATCTCGCTCCAGCTCCATGACAGCAGGAAAGGCTGAAGCAGGCTGTGATGGAGGAGCTTCTCAGGATTTTCAGTCTGTCCAAGGCCACTTGAACATCAACTGGTTGCTGAAAGTATGTGATGTTTTGGGAAGGAAGCTGGAAGACAGGTGTTTAGTCCTCAGTCCCTAAGCAAGAGAGTAAATACAGGAAGGCAAAGAAAAGTTCTCCGCAACAAAGAAAAAGGGGAAGAAAAAGTCAACTTGCACATGTGATTTTTATATTGAAATGCACTTGTCAGGAGCCATGAAACCCACACTCCACTAAAAAAGCAGAAGCCATGAAGGGTTCATTTGCTGACAGGCTCAGTCTCCTGTGGCTGTTGAACTCGAGACCTACAGGGAAGTACAATCATTTATACTGTGCAAAAAACACACTGGGCTTTATCATAGCCTGTCATGGGAATACAGACACCTACAGATATGGGGGTGTAGCTCCAATCAGCAGGCAAGACTAGAAAGGCGGGAAAACTTCCCCAGGGGAACTGAAGGCAAAACAGCCCCCCAACCTTCAAAGGCGGCTTAGAAAAAGAAACAGATCCCACAAGCTGATTTCTTAGGCACTGCTTATCATACTGGAGGCTTCACACTTTAAAGGCTCACTTCCTCTGCAATGCTCACAAAACATCAGTATAATGATATTTCCCCCTCCTCCCCAGTGTCAGTCATTATCTTCCAGCCTCCCATATGTCTTATCCAGATAGTAAACACTAACCATTTGTGGGGTCTTCTGCAGAGTCACCCATTCACACGTAGCATCCAAACAATAAATAATTGCAAACCACTTCCAAAATTTGTTTTCCCAGTGCTGTCAGAGTTTTTTAAGACCCTGTAAAAAAACAAGTGAAATGAATGGTCCTGACCCATGGGCAGCAACACCTATAGTTCATGGTGAGGGAGCTGTTAACTGCAGCCTGTATCCGCTGTCTCTCCTCTACTTTTCCATCCGCTTGGGTCACTGACTGTCTGTCCTACCATTGTTTGTCAAGCCGCATCCTCTGGCTTTCAGGCAGCCAGTGGGCTGGCAGAGGTGGCATGTGAAACCAGGCAAAAATCTTGCTCTTCACCACTTCACATGCATCCCCGTGCATGTGCACACACAAAACAGGACCAAACACAAACAGTAAGTGTACCTTCATAATTTAAGGCTGATTTTGATCTGGTGGTGCAGGTAGTAGCCCTGGTGATACGTTTTCAAAATGCCCACAAGGTCTGGGCATGCACAGCTCTGCACCTTTCTAAGTCATCTTTCCATTAAGGAAAGTTGAAAACCCACTGCTTTGTATATTATGCACAGAGACAGGTAGAGCAGATCCTCTGTGGAAGAAAAACAACACAAGAAAAACAGTAATGTTTGAGGTGATTTTACTCAACCTATTAAGAACTATAGTTCTGATAAAAGATAAATTGCCAGCATCTGCAGATGGCATAACAAAGAGAACCTGAAATGCCCTATATTAGCATGCATGTTGGCTCAGTAAATTATCTTTTTTCTATTTTTCTATCTTTGGTCCCTGCCTATCCCCTGCATTACTTTATGCAACAACAAAATGTTTTCTAAATAAAGCTCCAAGCCCAAAGACCCCACACTAGGTAAATTAACTGAAGTAAACAAGCAAGCAGCTAACTGGAGCTAATTATATATCCGCCAGCAGCCTTGCTTTTAAGCATCTTACAGGTGAACATTTTAATTACTTAATGTGCTCTATTGTTCTAGAATTAGATATGAGAAAAACAACATTGATCCAATCCTTTTTTTATTTTTATGCACTGGAGTTGGAAGGCAAGTGGCTTTGTAAGGGGATTATGTGTGTGTTAATCCTCCTTAGCTATGATAAAGTTCTCTGCTTCCTAGTGAGATTGTTTAACCCTCTTCTAACAGCTGCAGCTAGCTCCTAAAGAAAGAAGCTGGAAGATGAATTACAGCTTGAGAGAGCTGAGAGAAGAAAGAAAGAAAGGTTTGTCTCTTATCTTTTTCCATGCTGAATATTGCTTATCACGCTATAGGAAAACAGCCTCAAATTTAGCAGGTCCTGTAAGAAAGCAGGTGAACAACAGGTCCATTCCAGCATGGATCCCTTCGTTTCCTTTTTGATGCTGTAACAGGCTCAGAGTATCAGCGGCATCCTAAAAGCACACCATTGGGCTCTTCCCCTCTTGGGTGACAAGTAATTCCCATCCCATCAGATGGGAATTATCCATTGCTGGAGTACAGTATCTCTGCATTTGGAAAACAGCATTACACTGTGAGGACCAACACAGGAAAGAGATGGATGACTCAGATCAATGGGGCAGCACGGGACAAGGGCCTGGACTCATCCTTTGTAATTTAGGCGCTTCCAGGAGGTCCTGCAATGGTGTAGTTACACACCTGCTGCTGGCAGTGGAGGCTCCTTCAGAGGTCACCTGCAACTCCAGAGGGTGATTAAAGCATCTACAACCTCCCTTGCTCTTTGAAGGTGTCTACTGAATATTATTGACCAGCAAGGAAGCCTAGGGGGACTCTGTACCTAATTTAGGCTCTTCCATCAATTGTCTCAAGTGGACACAAATCCAGGCATCCCATCCTGCTGCTGGAAGGGGAGAGGTTGGCCGCTGCATGAGGGGAAGTGATATGGCTGCTGAGGGAGAGGAGTAAAAAATAATTGTGAGTGGAGCAGAACAGAGGCTGAACCAGACTGTCACTAGGACACCTCTGTCACCTGCTGAAAGCTGAAGCCTTGTGGGATCGCATTAGATGGAAGGACAGAGATGAGCCAGGAACCCAGCTTGGAAACAAAAGCTGTATTTTGGTTCCTTCTTCTTTTCGCTTTAAAACAGTTGGCATCCTCCTATCAAGTTCAAAAAGTAATTAGTCCTTGATGAAAGATCTCTGACATGTCAAGGCAGAAGAGCATGGCTGATGGAAGCAAACACCAGGGCCTGGACGGGTTCAAGAACAGTATTTAAATAGCAGAAATTGAAACTTTTTAGCCTGGTACAAAGTCACTGAAGTCATCATCTCCTTTACTCTTGCTATAACAAAACACAGGAAACAGCATGATGGAAAGGAGATCAGCTCACCCAGCAATTTTCATAAATGCAAAACCAAAAGCATGAGGGCCTTAAGGTCCTGGTACTAGCAGCAGGACTGTGCCAAATCACTCACTCCTACAAATTGCAGTCTCGTCATGCAGGTGCAAGAAGGCAATGCATACCTGGGCACACAGACCCACAGTAAACAGGTTTCTCTGCAACAACGTGGAATTGTTCATCGAAACAACAGAAGATTTAAATTTATGTGGTGGCCAAATTCATACCTTACCCCAGCTTTGGGGTCTGCAGCCATCAAGGTCTTCAGAGACAACTGACGTTTCAGTACTTGGTGCTCCAAGCGATTTATATCAATGTATTTTTGAGTCAGCAGTTTCTTGAAAATACCATGGTTATTTGGCATGGAGTCATGGCCCGTGCCAGTTTCAATGGCCTGTGGTGCATGAGGAGCACTCATAGCCATCTCCATAACCAAGCTAATGAGGGCTAAATCTTGAGATTCACTGCAGAGAGAAACGCGGGAGGAATGTGCTATCAGCTAATTACAGCAGCTTATCTCAGAAAGATCCTCTGGAAACTTGCTACGAGTCAGATGGTCAGATAAGCAAGAAGCAAGTGATGGTCATTGTGGAGGCCCACAATAAGGACAATCTTGGAGTAAGCTGAGACAAAACTGATTTGGGCTCATGAGAAATGGACGCACCCAAGGGAAGCAAAAGGTCCAAAATAATCTCACCCCACAAGACAGATGTGGAGCATCTCAACAGAGAGTGCGGCTCTGCAGGGAGAATGGGTACAGCACCTGCATGTGCTCAAAAAAGCAGCAAGGAACCCGTGAGATCAAAACACTGTTTGCCATGTTATTTATTTTAGAACAGTTCCAGCTGCTATTTTTTCACGTACGTGGGGGAACAGTCTTCCAAAGGACTAAGATTTCCCTTTGAAAACGGTTCCCATTCAAACACAGGATGAGAACCCCACGCCCAACCTCCCTTCTGCAGCCCTGCTTCAACCAGGATCACTGGCCTTGGTGAATGTGAAGAAGGCAGAACAGCCTGTTTCATCCCTTGGGAAGTCAAATGTACTGGACTACAAGTGCTAACAAGAAAAGCAGAGAGTCACTAGGTTGGTTCAGAACCACAGTGCCCCAGCATGCCTTGGAGATCCAAAGATCTTCTACTTTGCCCTACACATGATGACCTATCTTTAGCAACCCCTAATTTTAAACCAACAGCCAAGGTATTGCTCATGAAAGCCCATTGGAAAAGATAAGTAAATTGAAGAAAAATGAAGACCAGAATATATGAATGGAGCGGGGGTATCACCTCAATCCCTGTTCCCTCTTTGTGTAACACAGTTTGGTTTCATTTTTAGGGAGTAAGAGATGTGGATAACATTCTTGGATTTACTACAGAAGCCCTTTTTTAGCACATCCCATGATAATTTTCTGGTAACAGCATGGGAACCAAAGGTCTGGAATCTTACTCTTCTCTTTGTCTTCAGCTTCCTGAGGAAATGTAGGCAAGTCACTTACCCTCTGTCCCCATTTCTAATCTTTAACACGAACTTACTGGCCACCCTGCATCAAGTTTGCAATGTCCTATGCTTTGTTTCAAAGAAATTCCTTCAACATGGAAGCAGCACGAGAAGAAAACTCTACAGCATGAAAGATCATTACTGGTAATCATGTTACCATCCCTGTGAGCAGCGCTGGGACTGAACAGCATGTGCTGCCGAAAACTGAAGTCAACAAGCGGAATGCTTCACTCTCAGAGATATTTTGGGTTGTTTAGAGAACATGTCACCAGGAAATTGCAATTCAGCTCTATATGGTTTCTCCGCCCCAGTCTCTGTCCTGCTATTCAAAATGTATTTTAAATGTGGGCAAACAGAATGCGCAGGTCCGGATTTGGGATCCAAATATGGCAAAGTCAGCGAACAGGCAGAAATAAGAATATTTTAAAAGTTTTAAGTGTCATTTTGAGTCACCGACAGCTCTTATAGCACATACACAGGGGGGAAAAAACCTCCTAAATGTCTCAGCTAATTTAATAAAAGGTCTTGGTTTTCTTTCAAATTATTTATTTGATTAATGGAAATATATGTCCTTTGGTGGTATTTTTCACTGTATTCTTCTTCCTCTCCATTAAGTACTGAAGTCAGGCTACAACAAAACCAACACAGATTTCTACTAGTGGCCACCCTGCACAGAATCAGGTTGAAAAGAGCAAGGACACTGTGCTTCCTCCTGCAAGGAATGAGGGCTGCGATTTCTTCTTTCAGCAGACCACACAGAAGTTAAGTGATTTTTTTTTTTTTTCCTAAGCCAATAGGAACATCTGGGTGTTAACAGATAGAAGTCATAGTAATTGGTACAAGCCAGGTGCCCTGTTGAGGTTTATGACTAACAGGATTTTCCAAATCTTTAGAAAAAATGCTCAGTGGCTCTTAATGGAAAAACGGGAATTCTCTGCAGATGGTATGAAGTTCTGATTGCTTGCTGAAATATACTGAGCAACCCCAAACTCTGAGCCACATAAAGACACGAAGCAATAATAATCCGCACACAGTGGCTTCCTGTTCCCAAACAGGATGGCAGGGATGAGGGACAGGCTCATCTGAGCAAGCAGATAACTCACAGCTGCATTGCTACAGCCAGAAAATCGGACGAGTGTGCAGCACTGGAGACTGTGGCCTGCTCCAGCTGAGTTCCCGGGAGCAAAAGCCAAACAACCTTTTCAAACAGCGGTCATCCTGTCCCACCCCGATGCCCTACACAAAGGGCAGTGGGAAGAGGAGGAAAGCCAGAAGAGCCCTGCCCAGAGCTTCATCCCAAAGATCCTCTGGAGTGAGCAGTGCTCGCTTCAAACAGGGGAGGTACTTAGACAACAAATTGGTAGTCTGTCTGTTTGGTAGAAACCAAAATAGAAGTCTTTTGCTCTTGCTCTCCAAAGACTAGAGCTATCATTTAAGATTTTAATTAAAAGCCTCCTCAAAGCTACTCATTTGATTTTATTTTGCTTTGGTTGTTCTGCAGCAAGTTTGACAACATGGGCACTTTGCAGGCCTGTGTGTAAAGCACATGTAATTAAAGTCAACAGCAGTTATGAAGTCTTTAAAACCGAGCCAGGGTGGCTAAAGCCAGTAGCCCAAAATTAGAAGCAACATTTGAAAATCAAAAAAATCCAGGTCACGTTCTCTGTGCGTTTGTGTTATAGCATCACCTAGAGGCTGCAACTGAGATTAATGCCTATTGTTCTGGACGTTCTAGACGTACATACAGGCTTGGATGCTCCCAAATGTCCAGGCGCTCAGCAGTCATTGTCACAGAGACTACACTCACCCAGACCCTGGGTATTTTGATGAGAAAGTTCATCTTGTAGATTTATATGTTTGTATGCACACACACAAGTATTTTTATGCATTTTTAAAGCAAGAACCACCGAAATACTGAACTGGAGGGCACAGCAGTTGTAGAACATACTTTGGATCATGGCCATAGGAATGTTACTGCTGTAAATTCCCCTACTCTAAAAAACATTAAATAAGCCATCCAGTTATTTCATGATCATCTGCAAACTGAGATCCATGAAAACTATGAAAATTAAACCCATGTGTATGCTTAGGATAGTCTGGCACTTACACTGTTGCTGATTATAGGAATTCAATGTTTACAATTTACATTCTTTCCCAGACTTTTTTTCTGAATTGAAGTAAAAACTCACTTGGTCTTACCATAATAATATTTAGGCTGTTGAGGGCAGGACTGCTCCTTTGTGAGAGAAGCAAAGTCCAAGCATGAGAAACCAATTCTGGTCTTTTACTGAGAGATGATGGAAACACAAGAAGATACGGCCCCAATTAAAGATTAGGAAGGAGCTGGAAACAAAATTTGATCCCCAAAATTTCCAAAGTCCTTTGAGATAACCATGATTTGGACTCATCTTTAGAGTATGAGGGAACTTGATAAATTTTGCTGAGCAGCTGTCCAGAGTGAACAGAGAGGTGAAAAACACACTACAGAAGACTTGTGCAGGATCTGTTCTTCATGCTGTTCTGCAGATGTACAGCGAACTGTACATTGCTAAAGGCAACAGCAGCTCTGCAATCCTCCAGAAAACAGAAAAAATAAGTAAAAGTACTTCTTCCAGACCCAAACTGGATTTCTAGAGCCAACCTAGTGGTTTATGTGTAGAACTCTTACATACAGGCAGGGTATTGGCCTGATCAGTACCAACAGAATGTGAGAAAGCCTGAAAGCCTGCTATCTATCTTCACACTTTCACTGGTAAGCACTCCTGGGCCCAGATGTGCTGAGAAATGAGAAAGATGTATCACTAACTCCAAAAAGAGCTGGGAACAGGCAGAGATTGAAGGGGGCTGGTACACATGAAACCAGCTCAGGGGGAAGGGACCTGAGGCACACCGGCAGCCACAGGCACAGCACTGGCAGATGAGTGAGGAGACATACAGATAAGAGACTGTGCATCTTGTTGGGCATAAGCTGGCAGTCTGGTTGACCTTGTGCTTTCAGCCCAGAGTATGAAGAACTTGTGGCTTTCTAGTCCCACTTTCTTTGAATAACAACCTATGTTCTCAATTCCTGATCAGCCATGCAAAAAGCAAAAGCAAAGTAAGTCATATGGGGTGTGTGTTTGTCCAAAACACATTTCCATCCAATTGTGAAAATGCACCTTAATTTGTTGAAGTAGGACCAGTCCCTGCCAGGCTCCAGAGAATAAAACTAAGTGGGGTGGCAATGGGTAGTCAAGATGGCAGAGCAGACCTGAAGGGAGGGGGAGACAGAGTGCTGCAGGAGGTATTTTGAGCATATGAGGCTTAAAATCAGTTCAGAAACCTCTGGTTAAACCCCAGTGCCCCATCGTGTAGTCCTTACAGTGCTCCAGCATGGCCAGATGGAGAAATACAAGTGGGAAAACAGTGACACAGGAGAGTAGGGCCTAGGCCTACGGGCATGTTAACAGGAAGTAACTGAACACGAACACCCAGACATGGGAGCAGGCACGGGCACCAACGCCTGTTTCAATCAGTACCCTGCCAGCTTCTGGCTCTAGCTTCCAGCCTGTGCCAAATCAAAAGACCGTGCAAGTTGTGCCACAGGACAACTGACCAGAAATGAAGCTGTCTGGCTCACTTGACCCTGACACTACTGATTACAGCTCCACTCACAACAGCAACTACCAAGACACAAAATAAAGAGTGATTCGTCAAAAGTAGTGGAGGCCCATGTTTACGAAGGAGTACATTTTTCAAGTGTTGCTTCGTAAAGGAAGTTTCTTCCAATGCTTCAGGTTTTTTTAATGCTTTAATTTATCAGAATGAAGCATAAAAAAGCCTCCTCCGATGTGGTAAACAGTGTCCTGTGAGAGAGGTGGCTCTTACAAATTGTTTAACCAGGTACTTTCTCACCCTTCAGAAGAGATTTACGAACTGAACACCTGCCTCTTAACTGTTCTTCCCAGAGGATGAACAAGCTTAAGTATGGCTATTCCAAATTTTACTATAACCTCAGAATTTATGGGCTCTCTACAAATCAGTATTCAAAAAGGTAAGTCATGATGAAGAAAAACCCTTCTCAGCAAGGCAGAAAGTCCCAGTGTTCAATGTCTGTAGAAAGAAGGAACTGAGGAAAAAAGAAAAGCCATGCTTCCTTACGCACTAGACACCAGGCTACTGCCAACAGCAGAGGAGCAATCAACAGCTCACAATAGGTTTTAGGTACAAAAACAACTGGAAACTGCTGTTGTGAAAACTATGGCAGCAGTGGAAGCCAAAGCAAAGAGATTCTGATACTCAATGACACATTTATACTGGCAGAAGCTTACTTGCTGATAGCCTGCCTTGCAGTTCTTCTACAGGAAGTCTCATTTCTTCTTTGAAGGGCTGTCATGAGACCATCTTGCCACTCAGCTCTCCCATCCAATAGTAAAACAAGTCCAAAAAGAATAACTAAGACAAGATTTATCCCATATACTAGAGAAACTTCAGAAAGCATAATATAACTGTTCATATTATCAGATCTGCTACTCCGAAATAAGTTACAGCAAAACCTTAGTGTGCACTGTAGGCTGCTCAGGAACCACTGCATTTGTCAGCATGCAATTACATAGAATAAAATGTAATAGTCTCTAAAGGCAGTATGTAATCATTTCCTATGCCTTGCAGGTACAGACAAACACACATACTGGTGACATGGGTTGATTTAATGAGTTATTGCAAAATACAATACTTTGCAGTCAATACAGAGCAACTCTATTCAAAAACTATTAAACACATGGTGACATCTGTGTCCTCTTGTGATAACAAAGTAAAAAATATTAAAGTTTTAACAGCTGGAACATCAAATGATGATCTTCACAGAAGAGTAACAAAAGCATTCGTTGAAATCACACTCCAAATATTTAATTAGATGCGGTGTATGATCTATGCAGCAACTTTAATACTGGAATCCAGTACTCAAGACTAGCTCTCATTCACTGTATACCTGCATTTTAAAACTTTCCATTTTTGTTTAATCCACTACTTAAAGTTCTTGCCACTACCCTCTGCTTACACCATGCTGCCCCAAATTAGCCTCCCTTCAATGACTGACATCACTGATGGACAGCCTCTGGAGGGCCAATTCAGATCTCTCCATAGCAGCAGGGGAGATCACTAGAGGACAGAGAAAGGAAAGAACATCAGAAGCAGGAAAGTAGGAATGAGAAGCTGTGATGGAACAAGTAGTTAAAAACAGGACAGTGCATCCGTGACTGTTACAAAATACTGTTCAAGCAGCAGAATTCATACATGGATGCTTGTACTAAACAGCTCCGTGATTTGTCATTGTAGGTGTTACACACATACAGAATTCAGCAATAGCGCAGGAAATTATAAAATTGAGATCACTAATTTTACAGCAGTGATCAAAAGCACCTTTCCAATGCCTGCCAGTGCAAAGCTCACATCCAAAATGATGGGGCTGAAAATAGAGTTGTTGGTCAGTGGAGGACTTGTGAGAACACATGTGAATTCCAGCCAGAGCTGCTGACAGAGGACACGAAGTGCCATTTTCCAAGCAGCACTTGAATAGTTTACTTAAGTTTCCCCTCTCCGTAGCCATCCCTCTTTTAAAGTAGTAAAAAAGAAAAAAAAAAAAACCACACCGAAGAAACAACACAACAAACAAACCCCAACCAAACACAAAAAATTAAAGTAAAAAGACTTTATGGGAAATACCTTTAAAGGTGTTGTCAAACAACATTTCTTCAAGGCCAAGCTGTTGTAATAGTATACAGAAGTCATCTTCCAAAAAGATGACACTTCATAGTTGCCTTTCCAATATTTTTAGGGTGCAGTTCAGCAGTGTGAGCACCGGGTCTGCATTTACAAAACATGTGCTTGTCCCCACAGGCAAATAGATATTGTACTTCAATGTCTGCTTACACATGTAAGCTGTGTATACACAGTTGGTGTGTATATACCTTGCAAGTACAAAACAGGCTCTCACCTTTGAAAACCACAGTACTTAAAATATCTAAACCATTAGACTTCCAATCTCTTGCTTTGGTATTGAATCAATAGAAAATTTACAATGCCATTCTTCAGTCTTACACAGACTGAGCTATTAACCAAGAAAATAAAAAAGTAACAAGTCTTAGTATCCAAAAAAATCTACAAATACATTCATCAATATGTAGTACATCACGAATAAGGTGGCAATACTTGGAATTGCTACAGTATGAACAAAACCCAAGTAGTCCTAGCAAAGCCTGAAAGTCTTCCTAACATTTTTTTCTCATGTAACATTTAATGTCACTGTAGCAATGATGATATAGCAGCTTCTACTATGTTACTTCCCAAGTTGTACACTTTCTTTGATTGAAAAGGGGAGTGGGAAATGAAGGGCCTCTGAGGAGTTCAGCAGCAACACTTAAGTGCATTGAAACATTGATAATCTGTGGCACATAGGAATTAATGGCTTACACAGGATACTTTTTTCTATTTACAGTATCATACACTTGTATAAAGTCTCTGCTGCATTTTTTTTAGTACTTAGCCTGCGGCAAATCACAGTAACGTTATTCAAAGGAAAAGGAAATCCCATTTTCTTATGAAGACTAAGTGACTAATGGGTATTACTTACCCTTGCTTAAACTATCTACCCCTCTGAACCCCATAAATCCCAAAATCTAATTGGCACAAAACCATTTTGATAACTTAATACAGGAACTGATTGCTCTTGATTGTTTACCTCTTGACTAAGTCATTACATTCACTGCTGGAGAATTATCCACTTTGCTAGATGTCAGAATTAATACATCAAAAAAAACTGAAACAAACAAACAAAAAAACACACAAAAAAACCTGCAAGAAAGAATGACTTTGCTGTTAGGTATCTGTGCATGATAGCAAATACCAAAGCAGTGGGGTATGTCACAGTAATATCATACTGCCTCTCAGACATCAGAGACTACAGCAAGCCTTCACAAATAATAACTAGTAAGCAACTCCACTTCAGAAAAATAAACTGCCTTATCACCAGGCTTAGTAGGGCATCAGAGCCTTCAAAGCAGTTTCTGGTATCAGTCTGAAGACATTGGGATTTCTAGTTCCAGCTGAGGCAGAGGCAAATTAGAGGCAAGTGGGAAGAAACATTGTACACAATGTGACACAGCTGAAAAAGTGACATATTTGCACTTGAAGATGCAAAATACTGCAGTAAAGGAGGAAAAACAATTAAATGACATGACATCTGTCTCCGAGGGCAGGAGGCATGGCCCTCTACTTTGCAGCAGGTTTTTATATAAGTATTTTAAAAACTTAAAAGAAATCAAATGTGTAACAGTTAGGCAGAAGGACAATGCAGAACAAAAAAAAAAAGTGTTTGAAGATCAATTTCACATCCTTTACAAGAAACCTGGACCCATTTCTTCACTGGGAAAACCCTGTCACCAGGTCTAAAGAGCCTTTACATAAAAGCAAGCAGATGGATACAAGTATGGAAATTTTAAATACTTACTAACTGTTGTATAGGAAATTTAGTTGTGAGACTAAGAAGGAAGGACCAAGTTGCTTTTAGTCAAAGGATTACATACTCTTCTAGAAAACAAAACCACAGTAAGACAAAACAAAAAAATCCAATCAACTATGCCAACTGATTATCAGCTTACTAAGCTTTAAGTCCTCAACTAAGATACTAAAAATGCACTTGCAACACCTGAACACAAAACAGGGTGTACCTGCTATGACAAAATTACTTTTCTTTCCAGCATACTCTTCATTAGTTTTTAATGCCACATGCTGAAGAAACTAGATTTAAATCAGTGAATGGCAAGTGTCAGCAGGCTATGATTTGCACTACACTGGTGCCTCCATCTTGATCATCTTTTTCTTCAACACCTCTTTTTTTAACTTTTAAATTTAAAAATCAATCTTCCATTTGGAATTTCAGAGCCAGGTCTGATTTTCTTTGTCACCTCTGGTCATACTGTAGGGTATCTTCAGAGATCATTCTTATTTCTTGCCAATTCCATTCGTTACTTTTGATTTGGAGTGCCGATTCCTCCTTCTAGATGAATGGCTTTCACTATTGACTGAATGTTTTGGTGGACTATTTTCAGCACCTGCTGAGAAATAAATATATATATTTGACATTGGCAAGCTCTTGTCTAAAAGACACTAAGGCTTTCTAGAGCTACAGTGTTTACAGTATATATTATTTCAGGCTAATACAAACTGGTTGATACTCATACTCCATCTAGTGGCCTATTTTTTTTTTTAAAGTAATTCTTTAAAGACTTCTGCAAAATTCTTCCTCCTCCAAAAAAATTCAGAAGTTTGCTATAGCAGAATATAGTGGTGAGACATCCTCCATTTTAAATGCCACCAATAATTAAACCTCCACATTTTTATTACTGGCAGGTAAGAACTATGAAGCAAGGTAACAGATCCTTGTTTTCAGTCTTCCATATGACAGACAATGTTTGACTCTGAGAAAGCAGAGGGAGACAATGCGGACTGAAACAAGAATTCAAGCGCAAAACATGAAAGAGGCTGAAGGTTGTAATCAGTGAAGTAACAGAAAGTCAGAGAAAGATTTGCTTGGCCAGATTTATCCCGCATATATAAATGGGGAAAACATTTTGAGTGCAAGCAATGTTTCTCCAAAATATAAAAATCCACAAATTTACTAAACTGAGAATAAACTAGTAGCAGCATCCAGAAAAATAATGTATGAAATATAAAGAAGGTCTGCTGTTGGTGCTTTTCAAGCATATGATAAATAAGAAATATTTTTAATGATACAAACACCTGGAACATAAACTCTGAAAGAGGTAACTTCCAGGTGTGAATGTCAATTATTTGTTCAATAAGCAAGACCACACTGAAGAGTTAACAAAGGAGGCAGGTAATTTAACTGACCTCTAGTGTAGGGAAAAGAAGTCAGGTAGAGGCTGACTTTGCTTAGCACAGAGAAAGCTGTTCATGACCATCAGCACTACATTGACTAGGGAAATGTCAGTAAGAACAAAAGCTCCAGGGCACATTCTTGACTCTTACTTATCAAGCAGGAATAAAAGCACAATTCACATTCATCTGTTCCAAATCAAACATGTCATGTTCAGAGAGAAAACCTGTCCACAACAGTTACGCTATGCATTATGCCCTTAACCTACAAGAATAGTCTGGAATAGAGGCAGAAAAAAAATCAGTTGCTTCATTAAAAAATAAACACATTTCCAAGAGTTAGAAGAAAAAAGACAGAAAAGCCAAATAGCTTTGCAGATGATTTATCTGTATAGCTCCTGCAGGGATGTTTAAATAAGTCCAGTTGTCTGCAAGGTAAGTTTCTCAAGTCCCACTTCCTAGTGCTAAGCCTTAATGCTACCACTTCAAGAATATAGGTGCAAAAGTGTCAATACCTCTACTGAATTTAGAATGAAGCCAGGAAGCATCTGGACTGTATGGGCTGTCTTCACTTTCTGATAAGGTCTGCAAAAACAAGAAGGACACATGTCATTGGTATGCTGGTTCTTGTGATCAGCACTTCTGTTTGCAATTGGACTTGTAAACTGTGGCAGAAATCCTCATAAAACATTCAGCCAGTACTTAGGACTTTTCCCTTCTTAGTTAGAAGGCACAATATAGATGATACAATAAGAACTCACCCCTTGACACGTGATCTGTTGTGTAACCAAGTATTCTTAATATTCCCCTAGCATTCCACCTGTATAATGGGAACATTAGCTAACCATTCATCCCTGAATGCTTTGCTAAAATTACAGCTTCATTTTGAGTAACTAAGAGGACAGCATTCTTTAGAAACCACAGTGTAATTTGGGATCTGTCCAAGGCCCACTGAATTCAGAGCTCTTTCTATTGACTTCAGTTAGACTCCGGACCATCCCCCCTCAGCACCATTTATACTAGCTCTGGTAAAGAATTCTAATATCTAGAAGCACTGCAGTTTTAACTCTGGTATAAAACAAAAACAGGCTTCCTAATAAAGTACCTTTTCTCGGTGGCCGTAGTATTCTGCATACCAAACCATAACATATAAACACAGGAAAGTTGTAAAGGCCTAAACAATGGAGGAGAAGAAAGAAAAAATAATCCATAAAATGTTTTCCAAATTCCTTGCTGGTTCAAGATCTCAGAGTCCCTGGAGATTCCGCATTCAGAGACTTTCATGCTCTGTTTCTCTCTGCATCTTTTGTCAGGATGAGTGAGACTCGTGCTTCAACTTCAAGGTACACATACATTCTGCCACCATGGGGCATGCAGACCAATTCTCAATGGGAGCATGAGAATACATACAGATTGCCCATACACATGCAGGATACAGTCAGTATCATTTTTGTCCTCACCCTGTACAGTCATCGTACAAAGGCAGTTGGTAGGCACTTGTAGGTGTGTTATCAGGAACAACCAGCCCAGGAGAAAAAACAAATTCTCCTTCTCCCTGACCCATGCTTCAGGCTGGGTCACGTGTTTGGTTTTGTGGTGCTCTGATCCAGGAAGCAATTCAATACTTTTCTCCTCTGAAGTTTCAGGAATAAAATCATCATGCTAAATAAGAGAATAAATTCTGTCTCCCTATCACCTGTTCAAATTGTTTTCACAGCTAGAAGAGCAAAGTATATATCTGTCAGCCTATTATAAATGCCTTATTTTTCACTGACCATTAAAAATGTGTTTGGCATCGGAGTTACAAGTCTGGCAAGACAAACATCCATTTACTGTTATAAAATGGGCATTTCATGCTGCATTTGCAGTAATCACACTGAAGTACAGAAAGTTGCAGGCTGAGCGAGAAGGATTTGCCTGATAAAGCAGGGTTGTCTATGTAGTTGTCAGACTTCAGTGTGAAACAACATGCATTACTTATTAATGCTATTCATTAACTCCTGTTCCTTTTAGTGGGCGCTATAGCAAGCGCCACCAAATTTGGTCTCAATTGAACTGCCATTTTCTCCCATAGCGATAGCGCACCCTATAACTAGCGTTTGTTTCATTGTTAAGCACTTGGTAAAGTGGCTATATTCTGCTATGTCAAGGAATAAGAAAAAAAAGTTACTCTAGTCCCTTCAAAGTGTGTCCTAAACAACCTAGCATTTGCTTTTCCTAGGACGTGCACAAAGCTCTTTACCAGCATTCCCCCACAACGATCCCCTGCTGCCAATGTTCCAGAGAGGAAGCTATTTAGATGCTCTCAATGCTTTTGCCATGCTTTATGTTTCACATGAGAAATCTTTCACTTACCACACAGAGAAGCCAAAACACAACATACAGTATTTGTGTTTTGGAAAAGAGATCCTGTCCAAACTTTATGCACACAATAGCTTCAAGGAAAGCAATAACCCTGTGGGTAAATGAAAGAGAGGGGGGGAAAGTGGTTACAAACACTAAGGATTTAACTCCCATGTTCACAACACAGATCCCAGACTGTCAGCTCTAAACAAGCCCTACGCTAGTCAGCACATACATCCCCAACACCACCATTAACTGAAATTCTTTGAGAAATTTATATTTCTTCCTATACTTTTCTTCTGCATAAACAGCATACAAAAAGTGATTGACCAGCAGTTCACAATTCTACAAGCCTTTATTTGCCCAGGGAACAAGCAGGAGTGTGTGCCAATAGCAGATAATTTCTTTTTATATCCACCACTGTGCTTCCGCCCTCATCAGATATAATTTCTTTTCCATGCTGAACAACCAACAGACTCTCAGTTGGGTGAACTAGAACTGAGCTTTGGGTATTTCTCTACTGGATGTAAATTTACTACAATTCTAAATAGGCTTCTTTGCTTGCTTCAGATGCATTTCAATGAGAGAATTAACATGAAACAGCATTTCAAATTCTCTGAGAATCCAAGCATTTGCTCAGGTTTACTTGTAAACTCAGGTCCACATTACAGTATCAGAGGATTTCAGGAGAAATGTGAGAGGAAAAGTTGCAGTATTTACTTTCCTCTCTGGCATTATAAGAATCAAAACAAGTATCTCCAGCTCTCTTCCAGTTACCAGATGTTTACACCTTTTCAGGCTCAAAGCTATGGAGGCTTGTCCACCACCTGGTGTGAAACAAGGGTTTATGAATCCAAAGCTTCCACCAGCTGCCACGGAAATATATTTAGTTTGTATTGGTCCTGGACACAAAATTACATATTTTTAACGAATACAAGTGTAGAAATGTTACTGATGCAACAAAAGCATAGAAAATTGACTCTTCTCAAGCTGAAGTAAATAATGAAGAAAACTATTAAATTTATAAAAGTTCAATGCTTAACTTGTTCAGTAGTGACTCTGAGGTTGTACATATGAGCACATGCATGAAGACTCCTCCTCAAAGTGCAGGCACACTTAACATCAGGTCAAGTGTTCTGGTCTTCTAGGCTTGACACTGCAGGACACATTCCCTACCAGCATTCCCCACAGCCAGGGAGCTGCCAAAACCAGCTCTGCTGCCTGGCAGACAGGACCCAGCTCCCTCCATGAAAGAGGAAGGATAGATGTGTGTGACTTAACCACTGGTATTGCAGAGATGGTCCTGGTGCAAATAATAAATTAAAGCTTTCTCTGTACCATCTGATGTGATTTGCAGCATGATGAGCAGGGCCAAAACTGTGGAATTAACACCTAATTGACCAATACTGCAAATTCATGAGGTGCATGTTAGTAAAAACTTGAGAGCAGTGTTAACTCTGTTGGGTCACCAACTACTTCTCTTTCTTGGTTTTATATTATTCTTACTGATCCAGCTGAAAATTAAAAAATAGTTAAACTGAACTACAGCAGTAGGAACAGAAAGATGACCATCAGGAAACAAACATATGAGGGTATGATATACTCAAAGGTAAAACAAAACAATAGGCTATTTTCAACAGGGACTCAAAAACTAATACAGCTGTTTGTGCAGCATTTATACATTCTTTCCATTATTTTTGTCAAGAATGCTCAGGTTAAGTGCATTATACAACAGGACAGCTATTACAGTTAAAGAAGTGGTAAATCAAGAGACAGAAGAATGCTAACAGAGAAAGGTGTTAGTGTCCTACTGAAGGGTGATGAGAATACTCCATAGAACTAAAGACACTACATTTTTATTCAATCAAAATGGTCTTGTAACATCCTACCAGATACTCCTTTTTGAAAGGCTTCATCTTAATAAAAAATTATGCAATTTCCAACAGAGCTGTTGCACTGGCCTTGTTCATGCCTTGCATCACTTACGGTCCATCTATTGAGAGTGATGCTACAGTATACATCCTGTCGCAAAGAACACAGTTTCATACTAATACAAGGCGCTCATTTTAATTATTCCCATGGTTAGGCTGTTACAAATTCAATTAGTGCCTTTAGAAGTGTGTCTTGATCACCACAGATATGATTATTGTATATACTTGCTTTTAATTGCTTCAGAAATTATATTCTGGACAGTAAATTACGAGAACAGTGCTGCTTTTCCAACAACAGGAACTCCTAGTGTTGCTCTGTTTTTTCTAGCAGAAGAAAGCAGTATCAAGAATACTTACACATCTCCCACAATTAGCGCAGACTGTAGATGAATATTCTGTTGCAGTTATTGTTATGCGATAGTAAAGAGATATTTGGGCAACTATTTATTGACACATATGACATTAATGTGCTCAGTGAGAGCTCTGAACAAGGATAATGGTTTCTGTAATCCTTCACAATTTTTCAGAGTCAGAAGGCAAACATTCAGCATCATATTTCCCTTCATATTGCAGAAGAATATGTTTACATTCTTTCTCTTGGATGAAACAAGTTCATCTTCCTTTATTCATAATGCAGAACCTGAAAATTCTTCCCCCAAAATTATAGAATTGTTTAAAATGTGTCTTCTATAAGACTCTAAAATTACCATCTATAGTTGAGAACATTTCCTTTTTCATATAAACACCTCAATTCCTAATCATTTAAATACAGATTTCAGTAACATGTCTGTATTCAAATGCATAACTCCAAAATATTAATACTCTTGACCTGTAACTACTAAATGGTTTATGTACAAACAGCACAAGGTTATTTGATTCTAACTGTAAATTAAGTAGTCATATTAACTGTGTGATTAGTTATCTTCAGTAGTAAAGCACCATCCATACCAGTGACAAAGACATGTTACTCTGCCACGATCATTAAAAAAAAAAAATCCCTTTTAAGGACTGTGTGCATTACAGGCTCTCTTTAGGAATTCTAATGCATGTTTCAAGGAGGGGGATCCTCCCTAAGTAAGGAAGTTTAGGCTTATAGAAAATATTATTAACTCCTACTCAGCACCAGTTAAACTATACAAGAACAGAGTTAATAACTTTTGCATGTCCATTGGATGTTGAAGACAGTAATAGATCCATCCATGAAGGTGCTAAGCCAGTTGAAGAAGTGAATATTTAAGCCCAGCCAAACCCAAGGAGATATGTGTCATGTTCTTCAGGGTACATTTAAAACAAGAGTAGAAATTCCTTCAATTACATTGCAGCATGCTCTGGTCTCATCTCAAATGTTGAGAAAGGGGCATTCTTTATGGTGGTGCAGTGCATCTGAAAACATGTCTTCCAGCCCAGCACTGTTCCTAAAACTCTGCAACATCCCTAAGACTAACAGTAAAGGTAAGATAAGTTTGCCAAAGCACTGCCTCTAAATTAGATTTGAGTATTTTATGGCTCATTGAAATCCTATTCCAATTTAAAACAGTAATAGATTCTTCTATTAAACACAAAAATGGTTCAGACAATTCTGGAAATAAGACATACACTAATCTTGACAAAGAGAATGAAATAGCTGTTTTAATTTAAAATCACTTGCATCAGAAATTAGATTCTTGAACAGTTCCTTAAAATACTACTTCTTTTTTCTTTAAGACGTGATTTAGGATCTTTTATGTTTTCCCATTGGTAATCTTTCAAGTCATAGTCAAAAGGGACACTATTCCACTGCTTGCTTATAAGAAGCTTTTACAACGCTACAATATATATGCTTCAGATTTCCAGAGCAGTATATTTTAGTCAAGCCATGCAGAAAAGGAGTTCTCACCAGAAGCAATCATGCAAACTCTTCATTTAAAGGTCTCCTCCAAGAGACATGTTGAAAGTGATTGTAGCCAAGGTAACCATCGTTCATAGTATTATTCCTTTCCCTCTTTGAGAACAGAATAGAAATAGTTGATAACCATGGTTTGTTTCACTGTCTTCTGTTGTGATTCCGCTAAGAGAAGCAATGCCCACCTTGATGGCCAGGTAAACATTGCTCCGATGACAGGCAAGTGGTAGAGGCAAAAGCTTTATCCTTTTCACCTGACTGAGAACATGGGCAGCAAGGCCAATGCTAACTTAAACGAGCCTAGCTTTATCCAACAGTTTCTAGATCTTCCTTCTGTTCTTCTCCTTACTCATTCCATCACTTCCCATGTTCTACCTCCAAATCCAGAATTTTCCTTTCCTCTGAACTTGCAAAAAAAAAAAGAAAATCTCTCCATACTGTTCTTTATACTAAAAACAACAAAAGACAAGGACTGGCTTCATGCCAAGCCTGTTCCCATGCTGGACTAATACTCAACAGTTGTCCAAGAGCTTCAAGAATGCAGCAAGAACACTTACCCGAACACCCAGCACTGCGTTCCCACCCTTTTGCACTGTGTATCTGTGAGGTACGCATAGTATTGCCTGAGAAAGGAAACAAGAAAATTTTTCTGTGAAGTTGAAAGTCCCCACAGTATTTACATTTAGAAAACAACTTTATGTTACAAATGTATCCATACAGAAAATGAAGTGCTGATGGTTAAAATCATATGCAATCATGCTGGATGTCTACCAGACGGTTTCAATTCTAGTAGGACAGATGATCAGATAGATTGAATAGCTTGAAACAACACAGAAAACAATCCTGAGAGCAAGGACTAGGAAAGTACTCAAACTAGTAGGCTAACAAAGCTACATGTTTGTCTCCTGCCTCTCCGCTGAATCTCCAATTCTTTTAGGCAAAGTGCAACAGCTTTGAAAAAATTACAGAAACCCCCACTTTTTCCAGTTTTTCTTTAATTTATTAACAATTGCATTTTCTTGAGAGATGTGGGTTTGAATCTTGAAAGAAACTGAACATGGCTATTCTATACCCTGGGTGAGGGCTCTAACCACTGGCATGGTTTCCTCTTGAGAACAGAGTAGAATTTCTCACTACTGGAGACCATTCTGCTCTGTTCTTCATGTTCCTAAATTTTAAGAGTTTAGAGAGGGAAATTCCAAAGAAGTGGAACCAAAGTTCCTTTTCTCAGTTTCTGATTTCCACTGACAGATGGGGAAGACAAGTGTTATTAATCCAACAATCCTTGTATTGTTTAAGAATAAAGACTTTCACAGGTTGGCGAGTGTCGTAAAGATACTTAAGAGCTCACCTATACAGGAGCTTATAGGATGATCAAGGTGATTTAACTAACACTGTGAAATCACTGCACATAACTTGAGACACTCACAGCTGTATTTTAGGAATAAACCAATGCATGGCTGCCATTTAACTGTCCAAGGTAACATCGCTTTACACATGAACGGGAATGGGAAATTCTCTGCCTCTAACTTCAGAACTGTGTGCATTCTGTCTACCTCCAGCTATGTCACAGAAAAAAAAAATTAACGGGATTCTGCTAACAATGTGAAATAGCGTGCATGATTAAAAGCAGATTAATGTTTCTGTACAACTGGTAACACTACATATATACTGTTCTGTTACTCAGAATATAGTAATGCTCTATCTTTTTTTATAACAGGCTAACATTTACTGTAGACAAACAGAGTAAGGAACTCAGAAAAACAGCTCTATTTTTCCTTGTCTACACTTCTGAGCACCTGACTCATCAACTTGGATACTTTCACATGCAGTCCTCAAGAATAATATATGCAGCTAACTCACAAAACAGGGAGATACTATACAAACAGAAGATGGAACAGACTGGTTCTGCATCCCTATAGAAACAGATGTTTATATACATTTTACCTTATTAGTTTACTTGTCAGAAAATACACTTTATTGAAAAGTGATGATTGTTTTGCTTTTCATGGTGGCAAAAGCAAAAATTTCTTGAAATGTGCTGTACTTATTCACAAACTATACACAGTTCTCAGGTGCCTGTAAGTCAAGCTACTTTAAACTGAAGAAAAAACCCCATGGCAACAAAATTACCTTACAGTTGGTGCTGTAATGATTCCTATGAAGAGAATTCTCCCCCAGCTTAACGGGTGGCTTGCTTGGAACACAAAGATATGTTTCAAAAAGAATGTGTTCAACTCAGTCAGCTAGGAAAAAACATAAAGTTAGTTGATAGTGTTCAACTTACATAACTCTTAATGAGTTACTACAGAAAACATGCAAAGATTAATATGAAAACTGAAACATGGAAAGAAAGCTATTTATGCTCTCCTAGAGCCCTGCTGGTTAAATCGAGGATTTAAAGAGTCTAAGGTTCCTGCTCTAGGACAAGCTAGTAAAATAAAGAATTCTCCCCTATAACACCTCTATGAAGAAATTTGCTCTCTTTTCCAGAAACCCATTAAGGGACCAGACAGTAATTCACACTGCAGAGGTCTTCTGATAACTTTCATATCCTAAATCAGGTATGAATGACTGAGGCAAATTTGGTAGAGGAGTAGAAGAGATCACATAAAAAAAAATTATATCAACTTTCAGTTCTTTTAAAAACTAAATTCAGCAGGTTTTTTAAAAAAAAAAAAAAAAAAAGGTTTTAGTGAGGTCTGCTAGCATTCTAGCGCTTGCATGATGAAGCACCAAAGCAGTTGGGACATACTAGGGAGTCTTGTTGGATCCAGGCCAGAATTCTGAGTATCACTGATCCATCCAATAGTCAATGGGAAAGAAAAAATCCCAAACAAAACCAAACCAAAAAAACCCAACCCAAAACCCCACTGTCTAGCAGTTTTTAAAACTGTATCAATTGCAAAGAGTAATCTGATGGCCAGTACAGCAATCTGTAACATTTGTTTTTTTCAGCAGATTCTGTAATTACACTCCTGAACTATCACGTAACGCCCCGAACAATGCCCTGACCAATTCTGTATTATCAATTCATTTAACTCTGTATTTCAATGATGGACATACACTGCATTAGAGTATCTTCTAGCTGAACGCAGCCAATAAGTAACTGAGCTGATGGCAGCTTTGATTTCACAGAATTTATTTCTTACCTGCCAAATTATCATGAAAAGGTAGATTCCAGCCACTCTTTGAAATGAAGACTTAGGGTCAAACCAGCGGACATAGGTCCAGCTGGCTGGGGTGAACTGTAATACAGCTCTTTTGATTTTCCCTGTGGTCGTGTGAATGTCCCTAGAAAAGGAGAACGGCTGGAGTAAATACAAGGAATATCCAAGTTAAAAAAAAAGCAATAGCCACGCTACTGATGTTTCAGAACAAGCACACTTTTTCGCTGGACAGCAGAAATCTTCACAGACACAACTGTGTACCAGGCAAGGGTGGATTAAGAAATATAATTATTAAGCATTTCAGTCAGGGTACATTCTGCTACGAAAGCCCACTCTCCTCTATCCTCAGTGAGTAGCTAACTACAAAACATATCTATCATTCTCTCCTCAAAGGAAAGAAACAAGGATTGTGATTCTGCAACCCCCTTGGAAAATCTAGAGGGTATTTCTTCCCAGGCTATGCTGCCACTGCTCTTTTCCCAAAGACTCCTTGTTCTATAGCTCACTGACATCAATCCTTCAGGAATCTGTCAGATTCATTATTCGTTAATTGTATATGGGGCTGGCTCCACAGGTTTGAAAATACTGCACTACCAGCCCACACAACCCCTGCTGTTCTGATATTAGATGCACGCGAATCTTCTGGAGAGATGTGATATTGGATGCACGCAAATCTTCTGGAGAGATGTGATAGCACTGTTAAAAGCCAGAAGGCTTTTAAATTCCTTTTTGAAAGGGGATGTGAATGGAGGTTCATCTGACAGATGTGTTACTGGTTCTTGCTCTTGATAACATTAATTCAGATGAGTAACAGCATCCAAAGGACAGGGAATCTACGAAAAACTCAGAGATTTCTTTTCTGAAGGAAGACTAGCAGGGCTAGAAGTCAGTTTTCACCCTCTTATTTCCCTAGCCCTTCTGGACAAAAAAAGAAGATTCAGATTTGACATTTCTGATACTTGTGGTTTTTTAGGCTAGTGGGATCTTAGGTTAGGGGGTACCTTCTAATATTTAAGATCTGTGTTTATTCATTGAAAAAAGAAAACAAAAGGGCATAATCAAAAGCTTCTCATTCTATGCAGTTCCTCTTCACATTAAAGATCCAACAATATCTACTTGTGCATTTAAAAGAACATGAGGAAAAATTATTCCACAAGGACAGTAAAGACTAGTCCTGCCATAGATATTCTGCTGTTTTAACTTTCAGTGAACTCTCTAAAATCAGAGGGACCATCAACTCTATAATGCTTATTATTCCTCCTGAATTGAAATGCAGGAAAATTGAATTGAGACTAAAGGCTGGATGGTTCTCCGAGCAAGAGGAAAGAAAGCAATGCAGAAGTTCATGCAAGGGTATAAATTTGGAAGTCAAAATTTGGGCTCGTTTTCCATCTCTCAAGGCAACATCCTTTGTCAATTCATTGTATTTGATCCTGTTTCATCTATACCATTGGTAACATGCAGATAACCATGCTTGCCAGCAACTGGCAGGGAAGAAGGCAGGAAAGGGGCAAATAACAATGGAAGAAACCATACCTGGACAGCTAGGAACTGACACTTACTAGGCCACAAGTTGATGTCCTTTTACACAACCAAGGGTTCTTTATTTTGCAATTACTCCATTTATTTTAGAGGGTCAGCAACGGGGTAAGGCAATTCACAGCACAGGTACAATCAGCCTGATTCCTATTCTGCAATTACAACTAGTGCTGACAGATTGCCACACTAACGCCTCAGCAAGGTGAGCCTAAAACTAGTTTAAAAGCATTGCATAATGAGAAAACAATTACCATTTGTTTTGTTCACTGCCTTCTTCAAAGTTTTACTTGTACAAAATAAACTGAAAATGCAAAGCTTTATTACTTTATATTTTCATTTGGCATCAATGCTTGTAACTTAGATTACGAAGGAAAATTATATATATAAAATCATATCTACAAATATACGCTGTACAGTAGCATTACTATGAGATGGATTTTTAACATTTAAAATAAATCTACAGCATTGTTAGCACACGCATATTGCATGCTATTTCTATACCACACGCATTTTACATATGCAAAGAAGGTCTATCTCCCAAGGAAATGAATTCAATATTATAACATCAAACATAATGTTTATCAAGCTTTAATTTAGACCTACTTGAAGCTTGCCCAGTGATAGGTCCTCATCTCCAAGAAACGACAAACTACCATGCCCAACCAGATGCCACCCCCGTTACAAAGCAGGATGTCCAAAATGACTTGATCCCACCAGCATTCAGCAAAATTAGGCAGAAGGTGCATGAAGAAGAGCTACAGAATACAGCAAAAAGATTCTGGGTGAGGAACAGTACAGAACTGATATAAATTCACTTTTTAAGTACACATTAAAAAATGAGCCACAACCACTGAAATTTGATGGGCATCCTTCCATTAACTTCAGAAAGCCTTGGACAGAACCACACAAGACATCAGAGGTTTCCTTCTCACCATTCCCTGTTGGGGCTATGCTGTATATAACGATATTATGCAGCTCTTGGCCTCTCAAAGATGATACACAGAACATTCATAGAAATGCATGAAACAAGCAAAACTACTGCATTTCTTGGAGAAAAGAAGGTGGCTTGTGCTTTAAAAAAAATAAGTTGAAGAGAATCTTTGCTTTATTTTTGCTAAACAGTTTTAAGAAGTATGTTTTCTAAACAACAAGATGCAGTAAGTAGAACAGATGTATTTGTAACAACTGTAAATAGTAAAGCATGTTGGAGCTCAGGACTTCAGACTTGTTCTATTTCAAAACTCCTTCTTTCATTTACTATTTTTAGGAAGTTTAGTGACTAAAAATATTAAGAGTTCACCAGTACTTCAGGCACTTCAAGCTTTGCTGCTATATTTGATCCAGAATGACTCAAGAAGTTAAGAGGATATTCCACTCTCCCTTCCTGCTTGGTCTCTGCTAAGCACTAATGATGAAGGTACTTATATGATGAAGATACTGGAAAATAGGCCAGAAACAAACCAACATCAGACTGAAAAGCTGACACCATCTGGATATATCAAAACATATTCAGTGCCTTTAAGATATCCACTGGAATCTTAATTTCCATAACTGGAATTTCCACAAATCATTTACCTCTCAACCAATCTGCTCCTTTCTGAATACTCAACTTAACTGAAGACCACTATAAGGCATTCGTAAGGCAATTAAACATATTTACAGATACATTTGGTGACTTTACACTCTTGATAGAGTGAAAGCTAAGGCAAGATATAAGCATAATTTACTGAGAGCTAGAAGAGGACTCAGAGCTTCTCATTCTCCTTTAAGAGAAAATAATTGTATTCTCTATTCTACAAGAAAAAAAAAAAAAAAAAAATCACAGCAACCCCCAAAATAAACTGAAAAAGTTAGCAGTGGACTGGAAATCAAGACAGCCATGTGTTAAGCAGTCCCTCTGCAATACTCAAGAAGATGCTTAACAAAACACATAGCAAACTAAAGAATGTTCTTACCTCCACAAAAACAGTACAATTTTTGTCAGTTAATGTACATACACTGTGTCTGTGGAAGATTGGTATGATTTTGTAATACAGTATCTTTTGTTAACAGATGTATAAATAAAATATTGAAAAAATCAGATGTGGAAAAAGGAACAAGAATGATTTCTGTATACAGCAAGAATGAATACTGGTCTATTTATTGACAATGACAGTTCCTTTGAACAACTCTTGCAAAAGTCTATCAAAGTAACTTGTTCTTCTTTGACAAGGCTATGGGAATTTCAAACTGTAGAAAATAAAATTTTAATTTCTCTTCAGGACCCAAACTATACCATGTTCCTCATTATCCTGCTACAGTTTCCCTTTCATGTTTTAAATTAATTTAACCTGAAAGGGGCATTAGGCTATGAATCAAAATCTGCAATAATCCAGCCAAAGATACCAGAAATTACATATAAGGCAGCAAAACCCAGAGCATAGGTGTTAGCCAGACCATCTCTAAGGTGTTGGCTGTTTTCTCAGAATGAGAGACCGAGGTCTACCTGCATCCCAACTTTAATCTGATAGTATGGAGCATGAGCCAAGTGTCCCATTTCAGAATGGGGAGCCAGCTGAAATCCATTAATGCTAATAGGAGATGCACAGCTAAATCCCTATGTAACTGCCCCTGTAACTTCTGTAGGTTTCTAATGACTCTCCTGAATTAACTAATTCATTAAAAATCCATTTGAGTGGTGATAACCTCTCTATATGTTGAACCTTACCCAACACATTGTCCGTTCCAATAATCTGCCTTTCAACAACAGGGAATACTAGATACCCCATGTGGTTTCAAATTGAAGACGATGGTTGTGTGATGATCAGCTGAATGATAAGAGTGCGTGTGAAACAAATCCAAATTTATTCTTTTCCAGAGGGAAAAAAATGAGTACAATAACTAGCAAAGTTGTTTTTTGTGGACAGGTACTTGTGAAATCCCAATCTTAAGCAGTTTCAAAATAGCTTAGAAAACTGCATATCCTTCAATGCCACAGAACAAAAACATGTTTTGAAAAGGAACTCATGGCACTAGTATTTTAAAACCCAGAAGTTGACTTTTCGACAACTAAATCCTTATCTGTGTTTCTGAATTACAAATGCCTTGTCAGATGAGCCAAGCTTTCACAAGATGGCAAGCTCTACAGAAAACTACAATTTTAAAGACTAAATTCAGGTGTTGACATCTACATTTAACATTTTAAGTGTGACAGATTAGACTATGCTGCCCCAAAAGCTGATAGAAATTGGATTTTTTTTTTCTTTTTTTCTCTGAATTGTCCAATCAAAGAATATAATGAAATTAAACCCATTTTTATGGAAACACATCCTTGGATTTTAGGTGACACATACTCTACTAATCAAGCTCTAGGTTACATGCAGATGAAAATATTTAGAGTAGCAATTAATCAGCTTGAATTCTTAAAACAGATCTAACAATAAGGACCCACAGTCCAAGTAACAGGCAGTTGACTGAATCAAGTCAAGTATCTGTATTTTTTTTTATCCAAAATAGGATTTGAAAGTGCCAACAGTCAGATGACTTCAGCATGTGCTTGGGAGAACTGTGGTAAAGAAAACTAAGTCAGTGGCCCTCCAAACCATGGTGCAGGGGACTACACTGCATGTGAACTAGCTTAGATCCAGAACTAGTGAAAAAAAAAAAAGTCACATTTTTAAGTCAGTGAACATGAATAAACTAGGCTTGTAGGGTACAATTTAACAAAAGAAGGGCTCTGCACTCAGGCCTCACAACAGGAAATAACACACCAAAATGGTGTCTTGCCATTCCATACAGACTTCTCCTCATGGGTCCTCACACCCTCCTTGGGAATCCCTCAACTCCATTTCACTGTACAGTAACATGACTACACACAACGCATAATACTGTTGTATTTGGGGTAAGGGGATTGCAACAGTAGATCACAGATACTGCAAGGTGAAAAAGGAGAACAATTGCTCTGAATCAGGAAATATTAGTCAATGTCTGTAGTAGCATGCGTGTTGACTCCCGTAACAGCAGAAAACCAAATCATGGATGGCACCAACAGGCTGGCCTGGACTTCCTTCCTATTCAAGTAGTAGTAAGTCACTTACCTAAACCCCAGCTTGCTGTTGTCCACTAATGCAACTGCATCACTTGCTCAGCATCTGGTTTATAAGGCTTAAAATGTTAATCTACACTGAGAACTAGTGAGTCATCCTTCTAGTAACATTCACACTTCTCCTCAAGAACAATTCAAGTCTCATACATTTGTTTATAATTAAGATAAATGGGTGGCCTACCTCAGTGAGCTCCCAGGTGATGCTAATAGTCCAGCACAGCCCATAGCTGCGGATCAGCAAAGCCTTCATAGCCCAGCCCCAGAAATGCCCAAAAGCAAATATATCAAAGTGGCTGAGGATTCTCTCCCAGGTGATAACATGACAGTTCACAGCATACTCCTGTTAATGAAAAAAAAAAAAACAAACCCAACCCACCACAAAAACATCTCAATCAACAGGCAACTTCAGGAACACAAGAATGAAGAAACTTCTTTCTATCCAGTGCAACAAGACTGAAATTATAAGGATATTCAAATAAGAGTTATTCCGCTTTCTTGTCCTTCTAAACTCTGCATGAAAACTTTCAGTATTAAGACTCAGTGTCATCACAATACAGCCCTAATTTGAAGGGCGGTAGAATAGACTTTGGTGCCTGAAGGAGCATGTATTTCTTATGTGATAGAGGAACAGCAGGAGCAATAAAGTTAATAATAATGAAGTCAGCAAACAATACTCCATAAAATAGTTATTTGCTTTTCTTTGGGGTCTCAATTTGAAATAACCACCTTTTCCCATTTTCGTGCTGTCTGGTGTTCAGATGTGGCTCATCCTCACCAGTTTGTGATGCTACATTACTCATCCCCATGTTCATTTGAGTATCTTTTGTGTCTTGTTTTTCTCATGAAAGTAATTTCCCAGAACACATTCATATTGAGAAAGTTCGGTCACAGGGCCGAGCTAATTAAAAAAAAAAATCAAAGGGAACTTGCAACTGTTTTGTCATAGATGAGTGGCATATTAATTAATATTCTAATCATGAATAACAAAGGAAATGTGTTCTCTCATCATGTTGTACAGCAAGTGCTAGAAATCACTGCCCAACAAAAAAAAAAAATCTGTATGCCATCAGGAGGCTGCATCTGTGGGGTTCTGTCCCATCACTGGGCACAAACTGAACTATTCCCAACTGGAAACACACATTTAAAAAAACCTCTGCTCTCCAACCCTCCTAAAATATACATTGCCACCTGCAGGTGACAACACAGCACTGCTGTTGAATTAAGAAAGTATTCTCTTTCAGGCCAGAACTATTGCTAATCCTGCACAAACAAACCATGATCAAGTTGAAAAGGGGACGGCAGAGAAACATTTAAATCCTGGTCTCCAAAGAGAAGAATGCACAATTTCATACCAATACTTCTATCAGCAGGCAGTTGAGTCCCACTATGAAACAAACTGTAAGTAACCCCTACTGCTGGTGCTCCCTGAAGTAAAAGCCTGGTATTGCTTCTCACACATGCCAGTGCTGCTGGTCATTCAGAGAAAGGTGCACCACCTGTCCTAAGGATGGCAAAGCTGCAGCTTTAGTGCACATACCCAAAGAGATCTGAAACTGGCTCATTTGCATGAGAAGCACAGAATGCACAATGGAAGATGCAGGCTCTGAGCTACACCATGGTACCTGAAACTATGATGAGTGAACACAATGAGGTTACTCCAAAAGTAAGCGTTTTTTCAGGGCTCTTGCTTTTTTGCTTTTGTTTTTACTGGGGCTTTTTCCCCCTCTATCTCATCTTTCCAGCTGCAGCTCTGCCAATCATACAGTGAAATGCGTTGAACTTTCTTTTATACTCAAGCAACTTCGACAGGCCTGAACAAGAGAACCAAGCTGCAGCCTTCATTATAGTTGCACTTTAAAAATTTACTCCAACTTTAAGTGACAGTATCAGGATTGCAAACTAGTACAGAGTAAGTTTCCACTGACTGCTACAGTCAGGGAATCTGCTGTACTGTGGTTCTGTGCCAGCAGTAATACTAGTCCTCCCCTGACTTGAAGCTATTTCTAACTTAAATGACAGGAGAGCCAGGTGAATCTGACTTACCAACAGACTCCTCATCTCAGCTCCCTTTTGTTGCTCAGCAACATCACTAACCCCCATGCTCATGCTCCATTTAGCAATGTGTCCTCCCACCACCCTAACAGCAGGCTGCCCACGCCTCCCTACCACCACAGCCTCCTGCAGAACAGAAAGTCACAGCCCCGCTCTGGATGCTGGAGTTGCAAAACATGTACTGCTGATCAGCTGAGGTGGAACACCTGAAGCATCCAGCGTTTTCCAGGTAAGGAGCCTGTATGCAGCCCTCACTGTCAATCAGCTAATGTAAGCTTACTGCTCTGTAAAGATTTCCAGTCCCTCTTATGTGCTACAGGGCAGAAGTTTGCAGTCACTGCTGATTAGGTGCTGTGCAGTAGTTTGCATATGCAGTAAATTGCTATTTGCCAGAGACAACCAGTGCATTTCCTTACTCTTGAGGCATGAGTCCGATAACAGCACTTACTATACAACAGGTGACCATGGTGAGCAAATGCGCAAACCCAGGCGCGAGGGAGCACGCTGGCCAGGAGGTGGGCAGTAATCTGATTCAACAGTGAAGAGGACAAGACTGGCAACTCTTGCTTCTCCATGCAGTAACCCTCTTCTGTTTGGTACTCAACTGCTCACATTCTCTTCTGCCTGCCTCCCAACACACCTCACGTACTTCTCCCAGACTTCCTTTTACTATCTCAACTCCCTGCGCTCGTGTCCTCACCTGAAGGGGAATATTGTCTGTATTCGAAACTCTTTGCAAGCTGCTCAACAGGCAGAACAAGAAGCTTGGCTTTCCATGCCACTCTAGATCATGGTGTACGGAAGTAATTTCCCAGTGGTAACTGCACCAGCACTTAGCTGGGTGACTGGAAGGCAGCAGAGCCCTGTAGTTGCTGTACCTGGATTTCCATACACTCAGTAGCATGCCAGTCATGTACTAAGCTCAGAGCAGTAAGGCAAGACCAAAGTTCTTTGATTGCAGAACTGTGACATCAAAAAAACCCAACCTGATCCCAAGGACACACACCATACAGGCCTCATTTAGATACTACCTTGCTATGTCTATTTTCAGTGTCCAGGCTCACATCTATTATTTAAAAGAATCCAAAGCCACTCCACTGTAAACGTATCTTACACTGCTGACTGCACACTCATTTGAACATCTGCATTAGAAAGAATACATACAAGACTTTTTCACAACAATTGATTTCAAAGTAAAGAAACAGCAGTTGACACAAAAGGTTTGTTGACACTCAAAATACAGGCACAAACTTGCACTGCTCATGTCAGCAAATTCAGATTTCTCCCTTGCCACTCATGTAAAACATATCTAAAGTAGCCAAAATGTCCAAAAAAGTGCCATGGATACATACCATAATATCTGCTTCCCTTGTGGCGTATCGAAGATTAGGATCCAGCCAGTACATCACTGCTTTTACCTGCTCAAAGTTAAGGAAGAGCACGAACACCAGGAACAGAAAATAGAGCACACTGAGACCTGCAAAAAGACTCAGCTTTAGAACCATGTTCACTCACAAAACTCCTTGGGACACAGAGTCCAAAAAGCTGCTTTCAAACTGGTGCTCTATACATGCCCAGTTTACACAAATGAGTTTTCTATATACAGTGGCTACATGCAAAAAAGCTTAAGAGACCCAAGCCAGATAGTAATCTCTGAGCACTCAGCGCTTCGTATCACCTCCTGCTTCGATATAATATATGCTCAACTGCATGAATACAGTAAAAGTAAAAATCAGTCTGCAGTACAAGTAGCACAAGACTGTGATCAGGAAGCTCTTTAGTAAGAGATACATTAAGACTCCAGGATTGGATTAGCTTTGCCCTTTTGCTTTAAGTATTCTCGGTCTCACTAGTGTAGGCCCCTAAACGTACATGCAGATTTCAACAAAGATCCCACCTGGCAATTCTGAACTATGCTGGTAAAAAAGAGTAGTTATAAACTAATGCATGTTTGAGTTACTTTTGTGAGCTGGAAAATTTGCTGTTTGAAGCTTATAAAGATGATTATGATTTGCTTTCACACTATTATAAATTATGAAACACTATTGCATTTGGGACTACTGTGTCTCTCGTCCCAATGTCTGAATTTTTATTTTTTTTTTAATTAGAATTTGTAAGAAGTTAAAGAGTCCTAGGTGTAGATCTGCGGGTAGATGAAGCTGCTGTTGGGAGCACATCTTTATATTATTCACAAGTTCACAGATATCTAAGACCACATTTGGAAGAGGCATAGAAACACCAACACCACTTCCATAGTCTAGCACTCAAACTTAGTTGTGTCCTGCAGCAATGTCATGAAAGGCAGAAAGATTAATGTGAATAAACTTAGTATCTGCCATCCAAAATAAACTATAGCAATTCTAAAAAGCTATTTTTAAACTATAACAAGAACTCAGGTGTTATTAATCCCCAGTGTATGCTAAAGGACAACTTCCATTCAAGTACAAACACGTGAACAGACAGTATATATACTGTCCTCTGCAGTACACCCTAAAAACACATCAGGTAAACAGATGCCAAACTACTACAAGAAGTACAGCCTGCAGGCAAGGGTGCATCCTGAGATATTGAGGACACACTACTCCTACCTTTCATCTACTGAATAAGTCCGAGACTTCAAGCGTGGCTAAATAAGCCATGCCAGAACAAACAGCATTATGCAGGGAAAAATGTTGCTCTTGATTTTGCAAGCAGCCTTTTCCCAAAAGTACAGGGGATCAAGCTCCAACAGTATCAACACTAAGAATGACCTTTTAATGTACATTTGCTGAAACCTGAAATGAGCAGCAGGACCTGTGTTTCCCTAACTTCACAGGAGCAGAATTCTTTGAGTACTATCTAATCAGCAGTATCCTCTCAATGTCAACAGATGAGTAATCAGCTACTTTGGGAGGCTACTTATTTTTAGCTATATAAAGATGGCGGGAGAGAGAAACATACAGTCCCCTTAAAAAGAAACAGAGCAACTTTTAAATCAAATGTGCCTAATTCTCTGCAAATATGCTTAAAGTCTAGGATATGATCTGTGTACTCCAAATTATTTCAAAATAAAATTCCTTATGTTTTGCCATGTAATTCAGGTGTTTAAGGAGCAGGATTTCACTCGGTAATTCCGTAGTTAATACAATTATTTTCCAAACTATGAATGCAACTAATATTTACAGGTATTTCTGCCGGAATTGTAAGCTAGGAATATTAATATATACATGTTAAGAATATTAATAAATGTATGTTAAGCTAGACCATGATACAATTTAATAAAGTAATAGCATATTTTGCCAATAAAGAAAGGAAGCACTACATTTAATTAGAAGTCAGATAGTATATGCAGTAACTATAAAAAACCACAAACTTTTTTGGGGTGGGAAGAGATGGCAGTAGGAAGGGTGTGGGGGAAGGAGATTAGGAAGCACAAACACAAACCATAAACCAGAGAGCATCACAAGGAATGATCCCTTTCTGGTGATCTAATTTACACCATCCTGACACAAAGTAACTACAATGACATTCCCAAACCTAATTAAGAACAGATTATAAACAACTGCTCAGAAGTGGGAGGGAAGTGACATTCACACAAGTTTGATGCACAATTATGTATCATGACAATTCCATTCATCTGAAAGTTAAAATGGCTGGTCCTGCAGAAGCACCAAGAAAGTCAGAAAGACAACTTAAACTTACCAAAAACCATTCTCCATATTGCAGGGTGGGGACGTGTAAAGGGTCCTGCGGACAACAAACAAAAAACCTACTAAAAGACATGTCAATAAGAACCACATAATCTATTTTTGAGTATACCTCATATAAACACAGATCAGTTCTCCATCAAACTATGTACTATACCTAAATGCTGGGACTCTATATTAAAAAAGACATGGTAACAACAGATTTCAGAGAGAAAAGGAGACTGCCAATTAGTAGTGTGTAGACAAAATTTTCAATTATTTTTATGTAGTTGTTTCCAGAACAGCAATACACTGTTTGCTCAGCAGATACCACATCTCAGGTGTCACCAGAGGATCTCTTGATCTGTTTTCTAGACCACAGCTCACACATGGCTTGCTCTCAATTAAGTCAAATACAAATTTCTATGTGTTAGCAAAGAAACATGGTGCTTAGCCTCCAGATGACCATGAAATGTTAGCAAACAGGCCTCCTAAAACTTCCAAACTGAGTACCATATATCTAACAGGAAGCAAGATACCTATGCTCTTTACCAGTGTCAATATTATTTACTTTAGAGCCAGTGATTAAACTGACTTTATTAGATTAAAAATCTCTCAATTAATGTGAAAAGCAGAGAAGGTAAGTCTAGTGAAACTGGAAAACCTCTAAGCATGAATCATACTTTTCAGTAGCAAGAAGTGGCTGAACAAATATTTTCAGCACACACTGCGGACTGCTCTTTCACCACTGTACACATAAAGCTCATTTTTCTCTGGCATTCAATTTTTCAGGAAGTACTTTGTGAAAAATATGGATTAATAACTGCTAAAACATGAGAAAAATACATCCCAACTCTGAACTACAAAGCCGCCCTGAGCATAATCACTGTTTTTTCCTGAACACTGTCAATCCTCAGACAGTTTAGACTTGACCCAAGAATTACGCTCTTGCTGACAGCAATAAGTAAAAATTAAAAATAAATAAATTATTTTTTAAAAAAACCTGAACACCAGTAAGACAGCATTTCCTCCACAGAATTAAGTGTCACACAAGTGTTTTTACCTTTTTGCACTTTATGCTCCTCACACAGTTACCAAAATTTTTGTCCAACCTAATTTCTACTGAGCAACTGTAGTTATACATTTTATGTGACTTCAACCATTTCTAACTATCATTAACTTCCGGTAATGTGATTTATATAAGGTGTTATATCTGAGAATTTGCAGAATGACACATCTGTTAAAACACACTGAGGCAGAGTCCTTTTAAACATTGTTTAAGGAGATCCTTATCTGGCAGCATCATTACTTAGCAATCTGAGTTGCAACTGCGCACCTGCAAATAGAGACAGAGATTCTGAAAACTTGACTTCCTTGTTAGATACACAGAAGCTATAAATAACTTGCATTTCACCATTATCTCCATTCAGTATGATTGCAACCCATTTTTAAACTGTTCCTTAACATAAAGGAATTCAAAAGACTAAAGAAAAAAATACATTTAAAAGTGGTACTTTAATAAAAATCAAAATAAACATAGTGGCAATAAAGAGAAATTCACATGTTACAAGAAGTGAAGTATAAGCAGTATAAACCTTACTCACCATTAGGAAAAGCTAGAACACTGATGATTAGAAAGAAGAAAATCACAGAGAGGATACCCCTCCAAATATTATCCTCTGGGACGGAATCATCCCTGAAGAGACAGACAACAACAGAGTGTTAAAGTACATTAGAAGGATGAAGTCAAAAGGTTCTGCAGATATCATGTTATTTAAATAAAGACCACATGGAAATAAGTATAAGAAATAAGCATGCTGGTTATATAACAAGTCAAGATAGTAACTGCACTGAATGCTTTTCACTCTGCAATTCTGGGTATCGCTTTCTTAGAACCGAGTTAAACATAATCATCAATGCACACATCATAAGCACTGTTAGAAGCCAATGCAGAAACAATGACTAAATTTAATACAAGGTGAAAAAATCATCCTGCTTTAACATTCACAGAAACATCATCAAAAGTACTTTTCACAGCAAACAGACTCGGACCAAAAACTTTGGAAGCCTGGATGCAATTCCTAGGCTTCCCTTTGCTGTTTTGGTGCTGCTCACCATCTCCTTCACTTCCCTTGGCCTGTTCCCAATGCCAAATGCCTGAGGTGAGTGCAGAGACGGGGGAAATAATGTTTATAAGCTTAGAATCTGTGTATAACAGAGAGACAGAAAAACTTAAAAGAACCAGGGAAAAAATATCAACTTGCTTTACATCTATTAAGTCAAAGCTCTGAATAAAATAACAGGTATTATTTGTGCTACTGTCATATTATGGCCAGAACAGAGACTTAAGAAATCAGTTTGAAATGCAAAGGCAAACTTGACTGAGCTCTTCTTTCTTTTCGGGCGGGTAGAATATGGTGTACAGCAGCGAGATTCACCAAAAAAAAAGCCCACCCAAGTCTTCTAACCAGAAGTCAGCTTCTAAGATACTTCAGTAATACAAATAGAAACAAACTTCAGACTATCATAATATACATGGCTAATACTTCATAATATATCAGCCACTACAACTCAAGTTAAAAGTTTTACTATCTGGTTCATGTACTTCGGATCAGTTTATCTATTTAAGTATATCCCTTTATTTATTACCAACCCACGATACCAAAAAATTCCCAGCACACTTCAGAGAGGTAAAGCTCTTCCTGGCAGACCATCTGTCGCATTTCTGGATGGTTCAGTGAAGAATCTGTGACAGCATAAATGCGCTCCACATTACATATTTGCTGCAGTTATAAAATAAAGAAATCTCTCTTTCCCAAATTATTTCCCTTTCCCTCAAAACTGAACCTTAACGGCTCCACAGACTTCCATCATTGTGAGGCATTTAAGCACTGTGTTAGTTTAACTGTAAGGCAGGAAAGAGTACATTAAACATCAATGGTTTCTCTGCAGGCCTCAGGGACTCCCCACAGCATTTATTTTTTTTCTAAACCAGCTCAGTCCAGATTTACCAGTCATTTTCCTGCAGGCATGCTGCGCAGGCTGACAGTTTACACCAGCTATGAAGCCCGAGCTCCAGAGCTTAACTCTGGCTCCCTTGGCAATCTCAAGGGCCTCATGCCATCCAGCACACTTACCAGCCAGAGCCTCAGGCTCTGATGGCTCAGACAGCAAAGTCATATTTCTGTTTAAACATATGCAAATAACACACATGCACATGCTGTCATGGGTGCTACCAAGTAAAGGGATTTTTTTTTTTTTTTGAAGAGAGTACAGATTACTAGTGTTACATCACTGTACAATTCGGGGCAGCCAAGAAAGAAGTGAAAGCCACTGTGATCACATCACTTAATTGTCATGCCAGCTGGGCTGAAGGGTCCTCACCTTTGCATATCAGGATTCTGAGTACTACTCAGCTTCAGGAAAGCAGTCTCACATTGGCACCACTTCCCCCCAAAAATCAACAAAGATGTTTTAGGTGGTGTTAAACTGCATTTCATTCCAAGTGAGTGGTAGAGGCATTTCATTTTGGCTTTCAGGTACCTTTCAAAAGGGATAGACATCCAATTTCTTGCCAGGAGCAGGTAAAAACACGTAGGAGCAAAAGACTCGCTACTGCACACTAGTTAGTACAAGAATTATAGTGTTTGCCTCAAAGAACTATTTTGGGGAATGCCAAAAGAAACAGGGAAGCAAAATAACTGTTGGAGGAAAGACACAATCACAACAAGCTGCAATCAGCAAAATGTGCTAAATCATCTCCTCACTTAGCCTTAGGAACTTTGATGCTGACTTTGAAATATTAGCATTCATGCAGCAAAAACACGATTTCTAATGCTAGTGTGGGAGGACAGATGAAAATTCCCTCAATTTAAAGCCACTTTATCAGTGCATTTTGCAATGTTGTAGCTTTTTGGTGAAAAAAAAAAAAGCCAAACCAAAGCACACAATACCTGCATAACTATTTTCTCTCTCCTGCTCTTCAGAGCACTACATTACACTGGCACATTACAAAAATGTAAGCTAGTAATCTATTACATCATGAAGAAAAAAAAAATGATACTCAACTGGGGAAAAAATAGCTAGGACACTAAATTTAGAGTGTATGAGGGGGAAAAAAAAAAATCTTCCACAAACTCCCCAAACCAAACCTAAATGTACAATAATCCACATCAACTTCATTAATCAAGGAATGTGAAAGACAACAGCGCTATATCCTCATAGTTCTTACTCCTGCTTCCATAAACCCCTGCAACTTCACACCAGAAGCTACCAACCTGCCACCTTCCTCAGCCCTGTTGCTGTGCTCCAAAAAATATCCCCTCCAGCACCCACCTGCCCTCCTGCTGGTTGGCTCTGGGCTCAGAGAAGGCCACATCCCTCTCTCTAGGGAGGAAGAGGATAGGGAAAGCTAGAGCCACTCCACGCCTCCGCCCCCAGGCACAGCCTGGAAGCAGTGGAGCCTGTGTCTGGCTCATTCAGCAGGAAATAACCAAGGCAGCTGCAGCCATTGTCAGAAGAACTAGAAGGATGTGCTTTAAAAAACAGAATACCCTCTACTCCCCACTTTAACGTGGAAGAGTTAAACACACTCACATTTCTTTTTCTGGATTATTATTACTGCTACCTGAAGATTACTGCTCTCTGAAGTTCAGCTTCACCCTTACCTGTCAGCTCAAAGACAGTACCAGCTGCTCTCAGTGAACTCAAGGGAGACCCCACGTTATGGCTTGGTACATCCAAGGGAAAAGCATTTTCTAAGTTTGTCTGAACCCCCATATACTTCTGACACAAAACAATTATAGAAGAGACAAGAAAGACTTTAAGGGAAAATTTCCTCTGCCTATGCTGAAGTTCCTGAAAATGTAAGTCTTACTTAACAACATCAGTGTGAATGTATCACAGAAAATTCCCTGCTTAATAGTTGACCAGGAGAGCTGTGGAACAGTTGACAGCACAGGGGAAGCAAAGAATCACTTGTCACACCTTACTGGGAAGTCTACAGAGCCTTGTGCCTTGGAGCCTTGGAGGTAGAAACATGAACACAGTCACTGGAGACTCAATGCAATAAGCTGATGGGAATAGAAATACCAGACCTGGGAGCACATACTGTAAGCATATGGGAAACTATCTCCTCCCCCCCAGTTTCTCAAAGAGTATATATGGTTTGGGTAGTGGTCCAAATAAGGGAACAGAGGCAGCACTCTCTTATCACCCAGGAGATGCAGGAAACTCCTGCGATAGTTGGAAATAGTAGAAGGGCGGGAAGAAAACAAAATCAGAGTAGCTTCCACAACCTGAGATGAGGAGGAACAGAAAAATTACAGAGAAGTCAATGGGTATTTAAACACAGGAAGTGAGGCAGAGCAGAAACAGACGGGGAAGAAAATGAAACTGAAGTTGCAGTTAGAAAGCTAGCAAGACAAATGGAAAGAAAAGTTAGCAACCCTCTCGGAAAAATGCAAACAAACATCCCAGAAGGGAAGCAACATTCCTTGGGCATAGAAGACTCCATCGTTCTGAAATTGCTGCTTGGTTCATCCTCTGCTTGAAAGAACTTATGGCAAAATCCTTTCCCTCCCTAAAGGTGAGCGATCAATTCCATTAATCCTTCAGAACAATGTCTTAGTAACTCATAAGTCTGACCTAAATTAGCCCTATAGTGAGAAATGTGATTGGGCAAGGGACGACAGTACAAGAGGAGCACTTGTAGCAAAGGTCTTTAATTAAACATTGTACCAAAGCACAGAAACATGTCTCTGATTTAAGAGTTAAGAAGGGATGCCTAGGACATTCTACTTTAGCTTAGGTAACAAGATCTAAGTAGAACAAGGGATGTGTTTACCAAAAATATCTTCCTTGGGGCCATACACAAGTTAAAACAAGAAAAGCCACACCTCTGACCATTTGCAGCTACACTATTTTACATTTCCTTATGCTCCTTTCTCAGCTCAACCGAGGCTTGACCATTATTTTCAAAGCTGATAAAAACTATACATTTAGATTCTTATTCTAAGATTGAAGATTACACACTGAACTGTGTATCAGGCCTACAAGCAAATTATGATGTTATTCTGTCAAATACAGAGTTTAATCAACAAGGCCATTGGAACCTGCGATTGTATACATACAGTGCTGCAAAAGGGTACACGACCCCAAAACACGATGCACAACTCAGTTAAAGCCTCTCAGGAATCACTGTCTGCCCAGAGACTGCATGATTTATCCTAAAGGTGGATTATGTTATCATCTTCGAGCCCCATGGAGGCAATAAAAAGTATACACAACTTAGAAAAATACTGCAAGATACCCTTCAGACTGCACTGCTATACCTTTTGTTTACAAATAAGGCTCCTGAAAATAACTGTATCCGTTCTTAGCTTTATTTCCATGAATGACTGCAGTGGCAAAGTCCACAGAGCTGTTCCTGTGGTGGGCAAAGGATGTGGCTAAGCATATCAGTACCGGGGCCTGAGCCAACGTGTGACGGGCCACAGACAAAGTGTGTTGTATAAAAATGATGACACAAAACAGTCACCCCCGTCCACTGAAAGCTTGGTAAATTACCTACTTGAGTGATGTCATTGCTGGGCTTCTTGATAGTCTAACAAAAGCGGGTTTTGGCAACTGCTTGAAACACACATTTCTGTAAGGACTTTAACAGAGTGCCTCAAAACGATCAACAAGTTCCCAGGAAACGCAGCAGAGGAGGATAACCGCCCTTCGAACAGAGGGCCTGCCGAGCAGGGTGCTCTCCAGCCAGCTAGCGATGCAACACCCCTGCCTGCAGAGCACACAGCAAGTCACGGCCCGACACCAGGTCTCCCGTTAACCCGCCTCCAGCAGGAACCACCGCCCGCCGGAGCCGCGCTGCCCGTCCTCACCGCCGGGGGACCAGCGCCAGCCCCCTCCCCACCCCAACCCGGGAACCCCCTTCGCCCCAGGGCCGGGTACGCGCGGCAGCAGCACTGCCGGCACCCAGGGGCGGGGCGGGGGATCCCCACGGCGCCGCCAGGGGCCGCACACCTGGTGAAGGCGAAGGCCATGAGGCTGAGGATGGTGAAGCTGAGGAGGGTGATGGTGTGCGGCCGGTAGAAGAACTCCAGCGTGATGTCCTCCACCT